>NC_143398.1:178236946-179656321 GCF_052110815.1 Crocodylus siamensis | reverse complement strand
ACCAGTTCTTTAAAATAAAATAAAAATATGCATGTAGTGAGACATAGTGAGAACAAAAAATGAATGTCTCTGGCTCTTACACAAGGAAATTATCAGGTTAAAACTCAGGGACCTGAACTTGCTGCCTGTAGTCTTAGAGGCAATACTTTCATTGAATTCCCAGTCATGTGCACTGGGTCTTCGCCATGTATGCCCGCTCCCCGACAAAAAATTCAAATCATCCTGAATGTACCTATTGCTTCTTATAATTCAAGCTTATTCATTTTGACACATGTCTATCTGAGAAGAAAAAGTGCCTTCCACAAGAGCCCGAGATACCACTAGCACATAAATAGCATTTCCATCTCATCTATTTTGAATATCACTCTATCTTTTTTTTTTACTGGTTACATGCAGATTTACCTGTCAGTATGACTTATGTTTATTTTCTTTGTTAAATGTGCTTAATGCTGTTTGGCCCCGATGGTATATTATGCCTGTTTTCTCCTGTGAATCAGAAATCAAGCTTCACCGTTTCACACATCCATCATTTTTTCCACATTTCAATCATCTGCGTTCCACATTAAGAAGCAGAGTAGCATGGGTGGAGGGTGGTTGGTAGAGCAGGTTACTATGTATGAAAGAGTCATTGAGGTCTGAGGGAATGTCTTCATTTTTTCAACAAATACCCTTTTTTTCTCTTACTAACTGTTCTATTTAAGTCCCAGACATAAGAAGAACATAACCAGATTGTAAGACAACTCTAAGATTTTATAAACTCCCCCCTCAGATTATTATTAACTACCCACCAACTGGTACATCTCTTTTGTTGTTCTAGCTTTGATTTCCTTATATTTTCCATTAATAGTAGCAAGAAGGGCAAAGGCACCTGCTCTAAGCAGCAGTATGTGAGAAAGGAAAATGCTGTGAGGTTAAGTTAGAAGGAGAGAAAAGGAAAGCTATGGAAATAAACGATTTACTTTGGCTAAGGCTTTCTGAATGGAAGGCAGACCAGGCTCATGGAGCATAGGCAGAGTTAAAAATAAAATAAAAAGTCAGCACACAAGGTGTTATAGTTGAGAAGAGCAGTTTCAGTGGCTGTTGCTAAGTTGTGTTCTCATCCTGTTTCCTTTAGATCTGTATGAAATAGGCAGCAGTTTACATACTATGACTGAGGAGGTTTATCAGGTGTGGCTTACAGTGCTAAAAGCTACTTACTGCACCTCTCACCAGAGATTCCTACTGAGTTTAGTTAGCTGCCTAATTAAATCATTCCCATTCATACTCCGTACATTTGAAGTGGCTTTGAAGTTAAAGGAGAGCATTTTTCTCTCAAAAGCACATATGTAACTGTCATTAACACTAGTGTTCAAGGGATCTACCTGGATACAATAGAGACCATAGCTCCAAATGTGAAACCCAGCCCACAACAGTCAGAAAAAGAATATTGCTTAGAAAAAATGGGTTGCAATGGAAAACTTTCTGATGTTCTAAACATTCTTTTCCTTTTGCTGAGTCCAAGACTAATTTGAAGGAAATGTTTTTGGGAATGGACATTAGCCTAGCACAATCTTCTTTTTTTAAGCATGATCGGTGCCAGAAAAAGTTAATAACAGTTTCAACTTTCTGGCCAAATATAAATTAGTATAGTTCCAAGCAACTAATTGTAGCTACAAGTAAACTGATGATTTGGTCTTATGACAAATCATATGTCTATTGAAGTAGCTACCCCTTTGGGCTGTCTGGCAGTGATGTTACTTGCCACAGTGGGACCTAGAGATAAAAATTTGTGAAAGGGCCTCAGAAGCCTAAGTCTGATCAGTTCTTTGCTACCAAGTGTCAGTAGAAGTTATTGGAATTCAAGCTCCTCAGTATCAAAGACATTTTTGACAACGGAAATTGGCTAAAATGAAAAAAATATGCATCTTAAAAATAGGACTTGGGGCTCTGAGTCACGGAAGCATATCTGAAGGTCTAAATCAGTGGTTCTCAACCTTTTGGCCTCATGCACCAGATAAGTGGTGCAGGGCCAGTCCACAGGGTTGTTGCTCAGATCAGACCCCACACACCTAGCTATAGCCTCGCTGCCTGGATCTGCCTTGTGCTGTCCAGATTCTGGCTTGCCCTGCACTCAATCTGGCATGCATGGCCATAGTATCTCGCCCATGGGTCTAAACATTTGGCATCTGGGAAGTGGCAATTAATGCCGCCACTGCCCAATTTCCCCCACTGCCCAATTTTCAGACCCGTGAGAAGCCTGGCAAGCTAGATGACATGGACCCATGGGCTGTTGGTTGAGCATCCCTGGCCTAAATGCAAATTGTGAATCAAAAAGAGGAGAGGCATTTACAAATGTGATGTCTCATGGGACTGTCATGCAAGCTTATGGTTATGTTGGATCATCAATTTCTGTTTTCAGACATCTGGCATTATTTAGTATACAGTCATGGGAATTAACTAGTTAATTAACTAGTTAAAGAGTTAAAGAAATGGCTAACTTTTATCTTCAACTAGTTAAATTTTTCAGCTGTCAACTTTTAACTTTAAGTACTTAAAAACAAAGGTTAACTTGAACTAAGCATAAAGCCTTCACCACTTGATTCTAGCATGTATACTATGTAAACAAGGAACAGTTGAGACCCAGGTATTTCAAGCTAAATAACTTGATTAGGAAGGCTTATATAATGAGAAGCTTTTTGTGCAGTTAGTTAGAGTTCCAGCTGACAAATGTTTAATATTGACTAATGCCAGAAGTCATGATTTTTTCCCCTGGCAAATCATCTGTCCCAGTCTTCCAAATAATTTCAAAACTGGAATGTATTGAACAGCAGCTGTGCATAATTCAGGTCTCAGGAGAAAATGTTCCAGGAAATCAATAATTTAGTAGGAGACTTCTGTTGTATGTATTTAACTGCCCACTAGAGTCAACCAACAATGTTGGCTTGAAGGACAGTGGTTCACTGACTTAATGACAACCACACTACATGTTCTAGTGATGCATATCAATCAACTGAATTAAGATCTACTATGAATTGACAGTTGATTTTTGCCATTTTTTTATACAGGGAGTACTAGTTTGCAAATGAAGATGTTATTAACATTTCTTACAAACTAACTGTACCTTGAAGGGAGATTGTTCTTTAAAGTTCTGACCCTAAGAATTTAAACAGGAGGTCTTTCTGTCATACTGTCTTTATAATACTGTCTGAGCTCTTCACAATCTTTATTTTATATACTGCATTTTCATAGCACCCCTATTTCGCAGGGTAATGTAATTATCTACATTTTATAGATATGGGCAAATTGAGATACAGAGGGACTAGGTGACTAGCTGAAGGTTAGAAGAAGCCTATTGCAGAGCAGGGAATTGAATCTAGATTTTGCAAGTCCCAGACTAGTGCCCTAACAGGCGGCCATCCTTTCTCCTTAGTGAAATTCAATAGGAATTAGGTGAGTAATTCCCTTACTCTCTTTTGAACCTCCCAGTTAGAAATTGACAAGGATGCAACTGATATGCATATTTTTGCTGGATCTGAACTGAATAATCTTGAATAATGATGTATAGGAACAATTACATTGAATTGAGTGTTCATATGTCTTTCTGTGGTTGATATGAGAGCAAGAGCTTTGTCTTTGAGGCTGGCATCTTTTCAATGGATATATGTTTCATTTGGTTTGGATGAGCAATGCTGATGTAATTCATTATATGGTTTGTATCATTGTTTCACAGTGTCAAAGCCAATTTGAGTACTTTTCTGTTTTAAGATGAGTACATATGTATGGATTACAAAGTTTTAAAGGAAGAGCCAAAGTATATAGATTCTGTAACTGCCTGAGAATGTATTTCTTTATAAAGCTTTTTAGTGCAATGAGGAATCATTTTCCTCTATGCAGGTGCTAAGAAAAAATAATAAGGTGGAAATCTCCAGACCTGTGAGGCATTCTTGGTCTGTCCCCTTTCATCCAACCTAATTTTTTTAAGAGTCAGCTTTTCATCTTGAAGCTACAGGCTAAACTCTATCTTCCGTAGCCATGTAAGCAGTCCCCTTCACTTGCCAGGATTTGGCTGGACATCAGCCCTTATGGGGATGGGATGGGTAAAGAGAGACCCTGACTCAGCAATGCAACTGCATTCCTTAGAGTTGCTGGAGGCTCTCTGTAGAAATAATCGGTCATGTGTAGGTGAAACTAAATTCCACGTGAATTGGAATTGTTTTTATGAGGCAGAGAATTTTTATTTTTCTCTGCTGAAGCAGAAGTGGTAGCTCCCAGAAGGGCTGACCTGGGTTAATTACCCGACATTTAACGCATCTCCTTTTAACAGATTTATATTCCCCTAACCAGCTTTTTCATCTGTAGTATGTAACCAATAGGGGGGTATCAAGCACAGAGGCACTGTGAGGGTTCACTAACATCTGGGAATTACTTGAATATAAAAACTTAGAGAAGGACTCAATATTTGGAATGGGAAACTGACATTTACTTTACTGCCACCTCCAGCACTTGACAGAACACACTAAGTTCTAGCATATATCCTTTGAAGGAATTTGAAGCAAGGACTCCAGTAGGCGGCAGCAAAACTGAGGTTATGACATGAATCCCGTGGCGAGACGGAGAAAGTTGTGACTCACAGCCCTAAGAATTCCACCAACTTCAGCCAAGGCTGGGAATTGCAGGAGGCGGGGAGGAGCGATCACAATGTATATATTCTGTATGTTAGCCTTTTTTAGTCATTGTCCCATGCAGCGACCGGTTAGAAATAAATCTTGTAGCACAAAATATTTCTGTAAAAATAGGTTGGTTGTTTACCCTCACATTTCCATTTGTGCGACAGAATAGCCAAGAAGAAATGAAAAAACTCTGTTTTCTTTGTGTGTGCTGCTTAAACTAGTTGTGTGTGTGTGCACACACTGTGTTAGGTCTCAAGCATAGCTGTCACAAGCCCTGAGCTGGGGCAATGTACTGTTTCTTTTTCCTGGGGCAGACTGATATTCTGGGTCCTGGTTTCCATATAAGGGAGAGGCAGTGTAAGCCAGCTTTTTCATCTGACACAGTTTAGCTGTCAAAGTGCACCAACTTCACCTACATTGTATTCTTCACCAACTGACACTATGCCCTTAAGCTCATCTCCTACTCATCACTACATGGGAGGACAAGTAGCAACTATGCCTGTGCGAGGCAGCTAGTATTAGTTTCAGATTTGGATTCGGGGGACAGTGATTCGATTCAGTGATTTGAAATCACTGTCCCAAATTAATTCAGGGATTCAGCTGCTACCAAATCTCTAAATCTCTGAATCAACCAGGCCCATCCCCCCCAGCCTAGCAAGGGCTGCCCTGCCCACCCCGGCTCCAGGCTCTTTGGGGAAAAAAAGCCCTGACTCAGTGGGTGCTGCCGGGTGGGAGGAAATCCCTGCTGTCCTCCACCGCCCCACGCTTCATGGGGGGGATCCCCATGAGCCCCCAGTCCCGCCCCCCACAGGTGCCCCACCCGGGCCAGCTCTGGCCCTTTAAGAAAAAAAAAACCTGAGAAACCCCTGGACTCACTGCTTCTGCTGGTGGGGGGTGATCCCCGCTGCCCCCCACTGCCCTGTGCTGCATGGGGGGCTTCCCCACAAAACCCCAAGGAGGATTTGCACTGCAGGAGTGGTGTGTCCCCGGGGTTTTTTCTGTTTTTTTTTTTTTCTTAAACTGTTGGAGCTGGTCCAGGCAGGCAACCATGGGGAGGGCTGGGGGAATGAGGGGGGGGGTTGGGGGGCTCATGGCAGAGTCCCCCATGCAGTGTGCAGCAGTGGGGGGCAGCAAGGATCACCCCCCTGCCCAGCAGCACCCGGTGAGCAATGGGTTTTTTTTTAAAGGGCCAGGAGCTGGGGTGGGTGGGGCAGCCATGGGGGGAGGTCAAGAGGGCTGGGGGAGTTGGGGAGTCAGGGGGGCTGGCAGGGGTCCCCCATCCCCCCCTCCCCATCCCTAAAACTTACCAGCTGGGAGTCAGCTGCAACTCCCTGCTGCAGCCACTGGGGACTGCCCAAATCATTAAAGCTCTCCAAATCTTTTCTGAAGATTCAGAGAGCTTTGAATTGATTTGGACCTTTGAATTGGTCCCCTGATTCGATTCGGATTTGGAGATTCGGCCACCGAATCTCCTCCGAATCGAATCATCACCTGAAGCTTTGCACAGCCCTAGTAGCAACCCTGACTGTGTCTACATGACATGCTGATGGCACAGTAGTCTGTGACTACTGCGCGGTAGTGCGTGTGGCAGAAAGTGTGATATGATGCTATTGCACAGAAGACTCAGGCTACTGTGCAGTCAGTGTCATGAAAAAGCGGTTCGGTATAAAGAGTACTAAATTACTGAAGCAGTACTATCTTACTGCAGTGTAAATTAGTTTACTGTGACCTAATATCATTGCACGTAGAGATGGTGACACTTTAATCCACAGCTAATTAGTCTACTCGGCCATAAAGCACATGTGTAGATGCAGTCTGGCAGTAACATATGCCTTGTAGTCAATTGCTTATATCTCAGATAAGCAATACTCCCTGGTGAAAGTATTAAAGGTTTACACAACATGTTCCAAGCAGAAAAAGCCCTAGAGGAGGCCAGCAGAGGAGCAAAATTTCCCTGTTGCCAAATTACATACAGCCACAAGACGAGCAAGAGGAATCACCCACCTAATTCCTCATATAACAATCCCCGCCTCCCCCACCCTCCCGCCCCAAACTGAGTCTATAAAGCAAGGCAATATCCAATATTAAGCTGCTTCTTATGGGTGACTGACACTGTTGGTGGGGAAGGGCCACACTCAGGGAAACACAAGTGAGGAGCCTCTTGCAGTTTATGAAGGGGGCAGCTGTGCTGGCAATGCCAAGAATAGCCCCAGCAGCTCAAAAACATTTGAGGGGCATGCAGTTAGGTCTAGCATCATGACTGGTCTTTATTCACAGAGCCTTTGTATGTTCAGCCAACACCCTTTGGCCCTTCTAATAAACAGCTGGTGACATATAACCAATGGGATTCTGCAGTACTGCTTTGGCTATTCAGAGGACATTGGTGTCTTCAAATAAGCCCTCCCCCTTCTTCCCACCAGCTTTTTTCCATGGGGTGAAAGCATGTGATTCTAAATATATGAGATATCAACTGCGATTTTGCCTGAGAGAAGCTGAAGGTTGCCTCAGGGCTTTAAATGCTTGATTTCTATGCATTTTAATGGCAATGAGTTTTTTCAAAGCCAGATTTGATATTAATATAACTTTCCCACACTTTTATTAAGTAGATTTTAACTTGTCATCTAATACATCTCAAAGCCTGTAAAAAGCACATGATTCAATATAAAAATGGCATTAATCTACACACGACTAGGAAACTTCCATCCTACAATGTAAGAACCCGAAGAGAATAGCATGAGACAGAAAGGCTTGTTTGCCAAGCCATTTTGAATCCATAATTGCTGATGCTTAACCAATGCACTTTAAGGATTCTTCAAAGTATTTTCAGAGGTATACTCAGATGTAGTTTCTCCTTCTGAAAATGCAAAATCCAATTATTAACTATATTATGCAAAATCTGATATGTAATCTAAAATGCAAAATCCAATTAAATACTTGGCTGGAATAGTTAGTCAGGAATGATTCTTCCTTAAGCAGAGGACTGCTGACTTGATGAGGTCCTTTCCAGCCCTACTTTCCTATGATCCTATATTACAAGTTGAGTATAGGAATAATTCTAAAATGTTTGTATTTTTAAAATAAATGGGGCCAAATTATGGGGCTACCCTCCTGCACAGGACACCCTTACTCATGTGAGTTAAAAGCAGGGGCCATGTCTACACAAAATGCTGACTGGGCAGTTATTAGTGCTCAATCATTTGCTACTTGTTTTACTACTTCCCCTTCCTCCAGCCCCCACCCCCTACTTACCAGCTTGGAGTCTGGGTCCAGCTCCCTGCTACAGCCAGCAGGAACTGCCTGAATCACCAAAGCTCTCCAAATTTTTTCTGAATTGATTTGGACCTTTTAATTGGTCCCCTGATTCAATTTGGATTCGGAGACTTGGCCACCAAATTGGGCTGAATCTCCTCTGAATCGAATCAGCACCCAAAGCTTCGCACAGCCTGTTGGGCAGTCACCGTGTAAGGGTATACACCCTGACGTCCTGCTGATGTTCACCAGCCCCTCAGGGTGGCTGTACCCCTATGGCTGGGCTGGATGAGATCTGATGTCCTTTCTTTTCCCACCTGCCATGACTTTCATGATATAAGAGATCTATAAAAGGGAGGTGGTGACTGCCTGTCTCCTGCCCAGCTCAATCACAAGTGGTGCCCCGCACCTCGGGACCCAAACCTGAGAGTGAAATAAGGACCAGCTCAGAGCCAACTTTCTAATTCCCTCTTCTCCTTTTATTATTATTATTATTTTTTATTTTTTTTAAAAAGAGTCCTTGACTTCTGGCCTTCTCTTCCTCAGGGGTCTTCAAGGTCTGGTGCTCTCTTGGCTGGGGCCGCTACCTCAGACTCTTCCACGATCCGCTTTCCCCACCCAGGCCTCTTCCCTGGGACTTTCAAATCACGCTGCAGGGAGCCTGATTACTGGCAAGTGCTGCTCGAGCGGCAGGGGATTCCCTTGGATGTAATCAGTTGGGGCAGACACAGTCTTCACAGCTCGGGATCTTGCCCACCCTGCCTCAGCTACAAAGACTTTGGGGGGGGGCCCTGCTCCCCTTTTCCCTTGGGCAGGTGCCTCACCTTGGTCCAGACTCTCTGACCGGCCATGGGACATCCATGGGAGGCAAAAAGAAAAGAAAAATAGAAAAAAAACGCCGTGGTGGGCAGTTTGGGCGGATCCACCACCTCATAGTTTCATAGTAGCTAGAGTCGGAAGGGACCTAGGTAGATCATCTAGTCCGACCCCCTGCCTTGGCAGGAAAGAGCACCGGGGTCAGATGACCCTGGCAAGGTGCTCATCTAACTTCCTTTTAAAAATCCCCGGGCTAGGAGCCTGCACCACTTCCCTTGGAAGCCAGTTCCAGGCCCTAGCCGCCCTGACTGTGAAGCAGCGCCTCCTAATATCTAATCTAAACCTACCCTCCGCCAGCTTGTGACCATTATTCCTGGTCACTCCTGGCAGCACACGGGGGAACAGGGACTCCCCCAATACCTGCTGATCCCCCCTGACCAGTTTGTAGCAGGCCACAAGGTCCCCCCTTAACCTTCTCTTGTGGAGGCTAAACAGGTTCAGGTCCCGTAGTCTCTCCTCATAAGGCCTGCCCTGCTGACCCCTGATCATACGAGTGGCCCTCCTCTGGACTCTTTCCATATCGTCCACGTCCCTCTTGAAGTGTGGCGCCCAGAACTGGACGCAGTACTCCAGCTGCGGCCTGACCAGTGCCGCATAGAGGGGGAGGATCACCTCCCTGGACCTGCTCGAGATGCATCTGTGGATGCATGACAGGGTACGGTTGGCCTTCTTGACTTCCTCCCCACACTGCCGGCCCATGTTCATCGTGGAGTCAATGATGACTCCAAGATCCTTTTCCGTCTCCGTGCTGGCAAGAGGGGAGTTCCCCAACCTGTAAGTGTGGTGCCGGTTCTTCCTCCCCATGTGCAACACCTTGCACTTATCAGTGTTAAACCCCATCCTATTCTCATCCGCCCACCGTTGCAACCTGTCAAGGTCAGCTTGTAGCCTATTGCACCCTTCTAGTGCACCCACATCCCCCCACATCTTAGTGTCATCAGCAAACTTGAACAGGGTGCTTTCTACCCCCTCATCCAAGTCACTGATGAAGATGTTGAACAGTGCGGGCCGAGGACCGAGCCCTGCGGAACCCCACTGCCCACGTCCTTCCAGGTCGAGAAGAACCCATCCACTACCACCCTCTGGGTGCGGCCCTCCAACCAGTTAGTGACCCATTTGACCGTGTGGGCATCGACACCACAGTCTCCCAGCTTTTTGATGAGGACAGGGTGAGAGACAGTGTCGAAAGCCTTCCGGAAGTCCAGAAAGACTACATCCACAGCAACCCCTGCGTCTAATGATTTGGTGACCTGATCGTAAAAGGCCACCAGGTTGGTCTGACAAGACCTGCCACTGATGAACCCATGTTGGTTGCCCCTGAGCATGCATTCCCCCGCAAGGCCCTCCTGGATGTGTGCCAGGATAATTTTTTCAAAGAGCTTACCTGGGATTGAGGTAAGACTAACTGGCCTGTAATTTCCCGGGTCCTCTTTTTTTCCCTTTTTGAAGATAGGGACCACATTGGTCCTCTTCCAGTCCTCCGGCATCTCACCAGAGCACCACGAGTGCTCATAGAGCCGCGCCAGGGGTCCCGCAATGACCTCGGCCAGTTCCTGTAGAACCCTAGGGTGAAGATCGTCCGGACCAGCGGACTTGAACACGTCCAGCCTCTCCAGAAGTACCCTAACTAACTCCTCTGCTGCTCCCAGGGGATTTCCCCAGGTTCCCTTCCTGTGCCTGACTTCTCCCACCCTCCGCTTTGGTGGGGGTGCCGCCACCTCTTCAGCTTCAGCCCAGCCGCTTACCCATGCTTCTGGTTCCTTGGCTACTTGCCCCGATCCTTCAACCCTCCCTTGTGTCCGCCCTCAGCCTCTGGTTATAGCCTGTGCTGCAGATTGGCCCCAATTTGCTTCACCTGACGTGGAGGTAAAGCTGAGCCAGTGCAGATCGGGAGTTCTCACTGTGGAATAGACGTTGCCACGTGAGGTGGTTTATGTCCCTGACTGGGGATACACCCCTGGTGAGTGCCCTCTGGGCTAGCACACAGCCCTATAATTTGCTCCCACCCAAACTGCTCCGGAGTTTATTGCTTCAATTTACTTGTGTGTGTAGATGCACTCAGTGCTGCATAGTACAAAGGCTCATGAGACTGAATTAGAATATGTTGGATTTATCACTGTGCTTCCACAAGTAAGATCCCCATATCTCCTCTTATGTTAAGAGGAGTACTCTCCTCTTATGTAAGAGGGTGCTCTCCACGCCCTTGTCCAAGTCACCGATGAAGATACTGGACCAACTAATAGCGTTGGTCCAAAGACTGAGCCTTGCAGGACTCCACTGGCCACATATTTCCAGGTCAATAATCACTCATCCACTCTCTTGGTGCAACCCCTAAGACAATTTGCCATCCACCTGACTGTGTAATCATCTACATCACAGCCTGTCAGTTTATTTAGAGAACAGAATGGTAATAACTGTATCAAAGAGATGCCCAGAGAAAGAGCTACAGTGAAAGAGCTACAGTCCACTGCAACGTCTCTCTAGAAGAGAAGACCTACAAGTGAGGGGCCAGGGCCAAGGCCTACAAAAAAGGCACTGGCCATTGAACTTGTTCCTCAGTCTTTGACCAAACATTAGCAGCACAGCCAGGCAAATATTGGTGCTCCCAGCTGCTGTGTGCTTCTCCAGTGGTCGTGGTAATCTGTAAACTACCTGTACTAGGTACAGCAGCAGCATTACTCCTCACACTTATCCATCTTTCTCAGGGAACTTTACAGACAGAACTGAGCTCAACTCCTTGCCCCTTTTTCAGCTCCCATTGCCTGCATAGAGCTCAACTAACATTAGCTCATTATACAATAAAACCAGGATGCAATAGGCCAGCCACAGTTCTGTGCTTTGGCTGTCACATGGAGGACTAAACCAGCAATTTCCAGAGCTAAAAGCACAAGCTGGGGCAGCTTTTGGGTTAAAGGACTATGGTATGCTTACTGAGACTGTAACAAACTCATATTCTCTGTGGATCTGGCACAGAGAGTGACCTGCAACACATGCTAATTTGAGTATTACTGTCTTATTTCCTTTTGGTATATGAAGTGCCATATGGATTTGGGATTAGGTACAGGCAATCTCTTTTTCTGTGAAATGAAACGTGTTCTTTATATTTTAGGATTTATTGCCACAGTAGCAATGCATGTGTTTGTCTAATATATCCTTGAGATACATTGGATACTTGCAAAAATATTGTACCTCCTTGACCTTTATTCTTCTGAGGCAACACATAGCATGGATTACTAGCTGCATATGCGGAGTGAATGTAAAAAATGCCCTTCAAGACAGAAAACAGATTTTAGGCCCAGGTTTGTATAATAATAGCTCAGTTGATATGCATGGCTGTTTAGAGAAGTAGAACAGCCAATACAAAATTGAATAGTATTTGTTCAAATCTATTGAGAAAGAATGCATCATAGATTCATAGATGTTAGAGTCAGAAGGGACCTCAGTAGGTCATCAGGTCCGACCCCCTGCCTTGGGCATGAAAGAGCTCCTCCTGAAGATCTGCAGGGTAGGGGAGAGAACCACCACCCTTGGAAGCCCATTCCAGATTCTGGCAACCCTTACCATGTAGAAGTTTTTTCTAATGTCCAACCTAAATCTGCTCTCTGTCAATTTGTGGCCACTGTTCCTAGTTACTCCAGGGGGTACCCTAAATAGAGCATCTCCTATTCCCTGCTGCCCTCTCCTGATGAATTTATAGGCAGACACAAAAATCTCTTGCAAAGGCTGAAGAGATTTATGTCCCTCAGTCTCTCCTTATAGGGCCTCTGACCATATGAGTGGCCCTCCTCTGAACCCTCTCCAGATCCTCTGCATCCCTCTTGAAGTGCAGCGCCCGAAACTGGATGCAGTACTCCAACTGTGGCCTGACCAGTGCTGCATAGGAGGGGAAGCATCACCTCCCCGGTCCTGTTCGTGATGCATCTGCTATTGCATGATAAAGTGTGGTTAGCCTTGTTGATCATTTTGTCACATGGACGACTCATGTTCAGCCCTTTCCACTGCTATGCTGCTGAGAAGGTCACCCCCATGCCTGTAAGTGTGTTGGTGGTTCTTTTTGCTCAGATGCAGCACTTTGCACTTGTCTTTGTTGAATTGTATCCTATTTCATTCTGCCAGTTTTTCCAACCTGTCCAGATCCACCTGGATCTGTTCCATACTCTCTGGTGTGTTAACTTTTTTGGTATTTTGGTATCATCTGCAAACTTGGACAGGGTACTCTCCACGCCCTTGTCCAAGTCACCGATGAAGATACTGAATAGCGTTGGTCCAAAGACTGAGCCTTGCAGGACTCCACTGGCCACATATTTCCAGGTCAATAATCACCCATCCACTCTCTTGGTGCAACCCCTAAGACAATTTGCCATCCACCTGACCATGTAATCATCTACATCACAGCCTGTCAGTTTATTTACGAGAACAGAATGCTATACCGTGTTGAAGGACTTCTTAAAGTCTAGGTAGATGACATCTACCTCGACTCCTGCATCTAAGCATTTTGTGACCTGGTCATAAAAAGAAACAAGGTTAGTCAGGCAGAATTTATCTGCAATGAACCTGTGCTGATTTCTTTTCAGCATTTTCCCTGCTGGGCTCCCACAAATGTGATCCTTAATGACTTTTTCTAGAGTTTTCTCAAGGATAGAGGTGAAACTAACTGGCCTATAGTTTCCCAGTTCCTCCCTCCTCCTCTTCTTGAAAATAGGGACCATACTGGTCCTTTTCCAATTCTCTGGGACCTGACCAGAGCACCATGACACTGACACTGGCCAGTTCCTTCAGCACCCTTGGATGAAGTTCATTCAGGCCCACTGATTTGAACACATCCAGCCCCTCCAAGTGCCCCTTCACTAAGTCTGCACTAACAGTTGGTGGGCTGGTGTCCCTCCTGTGTCTATCTATGATCCAGTTGGGGGATTTGTCTTGGTCTGTGTTGAGGAATAAAGATGCAAAGAACTCACTGAAGAGCTCAGCTTTGTCCCCACTCTCTGGCACCAATTGCCCTAATTCAGTGGTGGGCAAACTGCAGCCTGCAGGCTGGATGTGGCCCACAAGGCCATTCTATCTGGCCTGAGGGCCCCCCCGCCAAATTTAGAAAATGAATATTTATCTGCCCCTGGCTGCCTGTCATGTGGCCCTCAATGGCTTGCCAAAACTCAGTAAGCGGCGCTCCATCCGAAATAATTGCCCATCCCGTTCGTTCCGTAGGGGTCCTATGCTATCCTATGCTTTCCTTTTGCTCCCTATATACCTGAAGGACTTTTTGTTGTCTTTAATTTTTGTCACTAGTCTAAGTTATAATCCTGCTTTGACCTTCCTAACTGATTCCCTGCAAGTGCGAGCCAGGGAGGTATACTCCTCCTTGGTAGCTATCCCGTTTCCACAGCCTGTATAACTCTTTCTTTGCCTTTAGGCTTTCTTGGACTTCCCTGTTCAGCCAAGAGGGCTTCTTGGCCTCTTTGCCCCCTTTTATGTGCAATGGGATTGTGCCCTTCTGCAGCCATAGGATCACTCCCTTGAGGAACAACCACCCTTCCTGGACCCCCATTTTGTCAATGCTCCGGAGCTTTAATGCCTCACTAACTAATCTTCTGAGCACACTGAAGTTAGCCTTTCTGAAGTCTAGCACTTCAGCCCTGCTGGTTAGTTTACCCACCCTTCGCCGGACAGTGAATTCAATCAATTGATGGTCACTATCCCCTAGGTCACCTTGTACTTGCAGATTTCCTACCAGGTCATCCCCTGTAGCTAACACCAAGTCCCACAAGGCATTTCCCCTAGTGGGATCGTATACCTCCTGCATTAGGTGGAGGTCCTATATGCAGGTTAAGAATCTACATGAGTGGTTAGATTTGGTCAACTGTGAGTGGTTAGATTTGTTTGACTGTGGTGCTTTAGTTCAAAAGTGCACTGCTATCATTTTCTGCATGCTGACACAAATTTCACCACTTATACAATTGCACATGGTGCAGTGCAGTTCGCCTCAGCTCACGTGTGGAGCAGACTCGATCAATCTTTTTGAAATGGTGGATCTCTGGTGCATCATGGGACAAAAAAGTATGTGTATAAATGCTCTATGCTCTTTAGTGAATGTTCATTAAGATAGGCCAATGTCCATTTCCTAGCATCTCACAATGGAGGTACTAGATTTAATGCACACTAACTAAAGCATGTTAATGCATGTGTAGATATGCCCAGTGGGTTACAATATTATTAGAAAATGATTAATAGAACCAGAATAAAATACGTCCTCCATCCTGAAGGGTTTTTTTTGTTTGTTTGTTTTTTAATACCATTTGGGGTATATTGTGGGCAGGAATTTCACAAATAATTCCCTACCCATGGCTGTATGGTTGAAAAATTCCCAGATTCATGCCTGATCTAAAACTTACTATGCCCTCTATTTAATTGCATCATGCACTAAAACTGCAAAGAATAGCAGATAGTGAATATAAAAAGTCCCCTGCTAATCTAGAGTTGCCCAAATATCCCTGTATGCTTTATATTATGACTCAGTGACTCGGTATTCCCCATCCTCTCTTCCCAAAATTTCCCCTCTACATCCGTCCCTCCCCAAATCCCCACTCTGCCCCAAATCATAGCTGGGAATTGAATTCAAGAAACATTTTGAAATAACACTGATTATACACTCCATGTGCACCCACATACATACTACAGTCATGGATGTACCCTCTCTGCCTCTCAAGATCAGACAGACCAGCTGAGACATATGTAATGAATCAGAATGATATGTAACAGCTTTGGTAATTTTTTCCTGCCTTTCATGTTCAGGTCTTTCAGATGTGGTTATTTGCTTTGCACTGTTTGGTTCTACTTATTTTTTCTCATAAAAAAATTAATGAAGGAGTTTAGAAGGAGAGTGTTCAACATTTACTAAAATATAAAATTATGTTAATTTTCAGACATTATGCACAGAAAAGTATGAAACAGGCAGAAAAGAGTTGTTGGGGAAGTATTTAAGGAAATCCGTTCATGGCATTAGTTATAAGAAATGATTGCCTTTTGAAAGAGTTATTAGTAACAGATGTATATTATCTGATGTAACAGTGTACATATGTTGCTTAAGGGTTAGTACATTTTATACACACTTTAGATTGACGTAAAGCTTCAGATTTTTGAATACTACACAATTTAACCTTTAAACACATAAAATATTAGCAAAATGGTTCTGCAGCATTTGGTGTTAATCCACACCAGCTCTAGAATAAGTCCTGCTGTTCCAAGTTTATTCAAACCACAGGCATTAAGTCCCATTATTTGCAAAATGTGGTGTTTAATTTTACATGAAGTTCTTATGTGTGATGATTGTGAGAACATGCATTCACACAAACACAAAACTCCCAAGTGGGGGAAAAAACCAACCCTGTTACCATTGGGGTAATGCAAATAAGTATCTATTTATCATCATGTTTTAGAAATGTTGTTCTAATTACAATAAACAAACAAACAAAAAGCATTAAGCAAATACACTTGGTGATGCTATTATGAAAAAGCCACTGTTTGAAAGCCAGAAATTTAGGAAGCTGTAGAACAAGAAGACCTATGCCAAAAAGCTCCTATTTAGGTGACATGGGAATAATTGAAAACCTTGGCATTCCCTACGCTTTATCTCGAGGACTGTGGCCTGCATAGGCAGTGTGCAGGGGAAGTAACTGTGCAGGGCAAAAGGCAAAAGAAGTTTCCTTTTGTCCTGGAGGAAAGATCAATTGTCACAATTTGACTTATTTATGACCTACTTCTGAGGCCACTAGCCTTAAGTTTCCAATGCCAACCGTAAATTCTTATCTTCCCCTTGCTGTCAGGAAGACTACCTCATTTCATTCTCTCCCTCTCCTATTTGGGAAAGGGAGAGAATGAAATGGGTCCTTATCATGCGTCCTTGAATAATCATCTTGTTACATTACTTCTTTTAAGCAACCAGAATATAGATTTCCTTCCACTCTTGTCTCCAGTCCTATGTCCACACACAGCCCCTTTCCTGATCTTGTGTGTCATGTTTCCATCCTTTCCTTTTAGAAGTCTTTCTTCAAAACACATTTCTTCTATGGGCTGCAGCCTTTTCTTAGCAGATGAGAATGTGGCCATAGTAAGAGCACGTGATGGAAGTCAAAGGGGAGTATGGGGATGCTGATAATTACAAGGCAAGCATGACAGCAGTGTCAAGAGATGCACAATCAACCTCAGCAACAGCATTTGCTTATTTCCTGTAGCCTTCATTCATCCATCTGCCTCTTCTCATCTGATGCGTGTCCCTTCCTATTGAATGACTTGAATAAATAAAGAAAATAAATAAAGAAATGTATTTGTGTCTCTATATGGAGTATAATGCTTTTAGTATTCAAGGCAAGTAATACAGAGAAAAAAATAACAACTGGCTTATCACCTCACATCATTGACCTCCATGAAAAACAAAACACTTAAGTTAGGTCCCTAAATATTCCCGTATGTATTTAACTTTAAGGCACCCACATTTAAGTAGTCTTTGATCATTAAGCCTATTTCTGCTTCAGTCCACTTGAAGTACTGAGAGGTTCGCTTTTGACTTCATTGGAAAAATGAAGTGGGCCACACTATTTCCCAGGCTTTCTGCCAGCGGGAAGCATAACAATAAAAGGACAAACAGGTATTACCTATCCAGTGGTGTTCTTCATTACTTCCATCTTATCTGCAGTTCTTTACAGGAAGTTACCCTCCTATCTGCTTCAGGTACCTACTTGTTTATCCTTTGCAAGCAAAGATAACCACATCCAGTGTGGGGGGGGAGGGGAAGGAGAAGAGAGAAAGGAAGCAAGAAAGAAAAAGGGAGGGAGAAAAGAGAAAGGGAGAAAGAGAGGAAAGAGAGAGGAGTGGGGTGCAGGCTATGTCGTGTGGGTATGCAGGTGATTTATAAGCCCAATCTTTGCCCTGAACAATCTGCTGCAGCAGGGGCAGGAGCGTGATGAGGACTGGACATGAGAGGTCCTTGTTTTCCCGTCCACATGCCTTCTCACTGCCTCTGCTGTGCGCTGCTGCTCGAAAGCCAGTGCTTTGATGACCTCCAGGATGGACAATCACAAGTGATTTGCTCCCACAACTCTGGGCTGAAACTCTTTAGGGACATCTTTAAGGCATGCTTGTATCGCTTCTTTGGTGCTCTGCGAAAGCATACTCCATTTGACAGTTTTCCATAGAAGATTTTCTTTGGCAGGCGAGTGTCGGGCATTCTTGAAAGGTGGCCAACCCATCTTAGCTGCACCAGGTTCAGTAGGTGTGGGTACTGGAGAGAGCTGATCTTCTGAGCACCTCAGTGACTGGAATTTTCTCCTGCCACTTGATCTTTAGTATCTTTTGCAGGCAGCACAGGTGGAAGTGGTTTAGTTTCTTGGCATGACACTGGTAGATGGTCCAGGTTTCACAGGCATAAAGGAGGGTCGGGCAAATGATGGCTTTGTAAACCTTCAGTTTCGTTGACGTTCTGATGCCTCTGCGGTCTCAGACTGACTTTGGTCCACAGAGGCGGACCAATGTACCTACTTAATGTAACGCAATTTCACTTATTCATTTAATTTAAATATATTAATCCACTTTTATAGTTTATCTGGCTTTCACTGTAAGCTGCCCTGAGCCTATTTCGGGGAGAATGGCAAATCAATTTAGTAAATAAGCAAACAAACTCTTTCACCATTAACAAAGTAGAAATTATATCTTCTGTTCAGAACAGAAAACACATGGTGTTTGTTGCCAGCTCTCATAATTTAATTACAATTGTCGTTAGATTTGATGTTGTACTTAATAGTTCTGGTCTTGTATGTATATTGTTTCTTGAGGATTTCAGCTTCCATATAAACAAAAATAAGCTTGAAGCACTTAATTATAGAGAAAATCTTAGAAACATGCTCTGAATACCTCTGAAAGGCAACAGAATGGAAATACAGATTTGCAAATTCAGTTTTTTTTAATTCATGAGTTTTAAGCCAAAATAGATAACATGACAATGTGTCAGTTTCTTTTAACTATTTCATGATTTTGAAATAGAACTTCTATTTTGGGACCTGCCATTTTTTAAAGGTATGACCATAAGAAACACTTAGAAAAGATGAAAATGGTGTTTATTGACATTGCTAGGGTATTGTGAAATGCAATAGAGTATTATTCTGAAAAAAACTCTTTGATGTGCACAAAGGAAGGCCAGTCAAGGGGAAAGAGTGCTTCATGCTTAGGTCACTGCAGTGGACTTAGAAGAATTAGGCTCAGTTCCTGGCACTACCACAAGCCCCCAACAGACTTATTAGTCAGGTGGCTGAGATTTTCAAAGCCATCTAGAAAATTTAGATGGGACTTCACACCCTAATTACCCAGGTAGCCTCAGATGTCTCACCCTTAATTAAATTTCTTGATTCAATTCACCACTTATACCAGTGATGGCCAAACATTTTTGGCAGGCATGCCACAACTTAAGTCCCACACCCTCCAAACCTCTTCTCATCCTGACTTTGCCACTCTGCCTTCTGCTTCCTGTCCTGGGCTCCCTGCCCAATCTGTTGCTCCAGTCCCTGCTCCTTCCCCAATCTGCTGCATGCCACAAACAGAGGCTGCCTATGCCACTTATGGCATATGTGTCATGGATTAGCCACCCTGATCTACATCATGAAGATAAACAGCATTTTGCTATGAGACAAGAGCATGGTAAATATAAACACAACAAAGAGTGCAAGGGACTCAAGATACACTGCAATACATCATGATCAGTACTTCATATTTTGATCTCTACTCAGACAGTTTGAAAACATGTTGGATATCTTTTCATATCTTATAGCACACTATCCAAGTTTTTCTAGCCTGAGCCTAGAATGCACCAGTTAAAAGTACTGAAGAGGTCAGGAAAACAGATGATGATTACGATGATAGGCTGAGAGACATGGGACTCTTTAGCCTGGAAAAGCGTAGGCTCAGGAGTGATCTGATGGCCACCTACAAGTTTATCAGGGGTGACCACCAGGATCTGGGGGAACGTTTGTTCACCAGAGCGCCCCAGGAGATGACTGGATCGAACGGTCACAAACTCCTGCAAGACCGTTTCAGGCTGGACATAAGGAAGAATTTCTTTACTGTCCGAGCCCCCAAGGTCTGGAACAGTCTGCCAGCGGAGGTGGTTCAAGCACCTACATTGAACATCTTCAAGAGTAAATTGGATGCTTATCTTGCTGGGATCCTATGACCCCAGCTGACTTCCTGCCCTTTGGGCAGGGGGCTGGACTCGATGATCTCCCGAGGTCCCTTCCAGCCCTGATGCCTATGAAATCTATGAAATCTATGAAATCTTAATATCAAACAGCCTGCAAACAAGCTAGTAGGATCCTATGCACTCTTAATATCAAACGCTAAAAAACCAAATAGTTTACATTGGTTCCATGGGCAACTTGTGCTGCCTTAGTCCCGCCGACGGGGGTGGGGAGGTCTCCCACGGCTGATCTCACTGTCCTGATCCCCACAACCGCTTCCAAGAGTGGCTGCGGCCACTTCTGGGAGTGGCTGCAGCGATCAGCCGGTGCTTGTAGGGGGGCACCAGTGCTCCTGCCTGGCCCCCCGCCCATTGCCTAAGCGGCAAATGCGGCCAGTCAGAGGGTACACTGGTGCTGTCAGGGGGTGCACATGCAGCCCCATGTATCCCCTATGTGTCACCACTGATTGGTTCTTTTATATTAGTTGAGAAAAGATTAATTTTCATTCATTCATTCATTCATTGCATATGCTCTTCCATCTCCCTACAGGCCAGATGTTCTAGATTAAGAAGTTTGACTAAAAGATGAAAGGCAGACCATCTGTAGTCAATAAATGGAAGAATAATAATAATATAAAATGTATACCCAGTGGCATAACAAGTAGAGTTGGTGCCTGAGGCGAGCCCTACAGGAGAGTGGGGTGGGGTGGGGGATGTGGGTTCTGAGAGCATGGGCGGGGATGGTCTCAAGAGTTGGGGGTGGAGGGGAGAGGCATGGGGGTGTACTCTTCCCACCTCAGGTGTTGCTCTAAGAAGGAGCAGCAGCAGCAGCAGCCACAGAGTTTTTTGGAGTTTCTGGCATAAGTATGATGCTAGGCATGGACTCTGCAGGGGGTGAGGGGTGGGTGATTCTGGCAATGTTTCTAAGTCAGCACCCATGACAGATGCCCTTCTTGCCCACCCCTAGTTACACTACTGTGTATGCCTTTTAGAAAAAATATTAGCAGTCTAATCAGATAACACACATTAGTCAGACTTACGTGAATAAAGCCAACATAATTGTGAGGCCACTCATTTGGACTGTGTATTTTATTTTAGATATCTAATCAGTTAGTAGCTTAATTTTTACTGTTGCAGCAAATGCTAATAAATCAACCTAACATGAATCCCTGCAGTGCTTGTAGAACCCAGTTTTCACAGAGAGGAAGTTTTCCAATAAGGCATAGAGGGAGATAAGCATGAATCATTCTTTGCATTTTGTGCAAAAGTAGGACCTATGCCACAGATACATATATTTGTGTCATAGTACACGGGTGAATAATCTCACGGCAGGCAATGAATGAGCCTGTCCCCACAGCTAAACTTGCATGTGTATTTGAGTGTTTGCAGGAGCAGGGAATGGGGGCTTTGCTATTGACTCAGGAGAGCCACGTTTTCACCTTTTGTTGTTTGCAGTTTTAAAATAATTAAACAGATCTCCAAGGGAGCTGCATGTAGAAGAAAACAACGGAGAAGTCTGTTAAAAAGGCTTTTCAGAGAAAGGAGTCAGGTGTTCTATTGGATAAAATACTGGGGAAAACTAACTCATATAGCCTAAGGCTGTTTTTAGTTATACAAAGTTATTATCTAATACTTATCATATGTTTGTCATATGGTTTTCCAGTATGAACTGCTGTCTTATGTTTGACAGATTGATGGAATGTAAAATATATTGGAGCAAATCCTCAGCTGATGTAAATTGGCTGAGTTCCATTGAAGCTAATAGCATTATATTGATAATGCACCCACCCTTCTTCAGGCAGATTCTTAATATGCCTGAAGTGTGTTTCATGGTAGGTGTTTCATACGTGTTTGTGGCTGAAAGCTTGCAAAAAACAATTTTCCCAACTATTTAGTTGGTCTAATAAAAGATTTCACATTTACCCAAAGAACCTCGTCAGTGGGGTTTAAGCACTTATCTGTCTACTGAGAGTAAGGTGAGTATACACATGGAATGGCCAGGACCTGTGGCTTCTAGGCCTTACAGATACGTGGGGAAGGGCTGAGCCAGATCATTCTTCTGCCTTTCACCAGAGGGTTCAGCAAAAGCCACATACATGTGTTCTTTAATGTGTTCTTTATACGTGTGCATTACTCGCTAAGGACTTGATACAGGATTTCTGTGTAGGAATCTGGGAACAGAGAGGAGATGGTACTGCTGACATGAGCTGCTCTCTTTTGCTATCTTCTTCTGCTACCCTACTCAGAGTGCTTCCGAGGGGTAACTCCATTGAAACTGCTCTGGAAAGTATTTTTAGGCAGGGCTGGAATCAGCAGTGTCCGAAGTTTTCCAGGGCTGTGGGGGTGGGAAAGGAATTATACTTACCACTGGAAGGGCATGGGGGAGGGGGAGGGGACAGGAGTCATTCCTGCCTAGGCTCTCCTCACTTGAGTGCCAGCTGCTACCATAGAGGAACACACAGCAGATCCAGGGTCCCTCATGGTGCTTCATTCACCTCCCTGTTCCCATGAGTAGGGCTAACCCTCCCATGGCAAAGCCTCCCAGGAGAAGGGGCATCATCCCGCCTCCTTTTCCTGCCAATCAGACACAGTGCTGGGCATGATGCTGCTCCTGCCTGGTTCCCTATGATTGGGTTCTGTAGGGCTCTTTCTGCCATGAAACAACCTCTAGTGCAGTTGCTTTTGCTTGCTAAAATAATACTTTTCTAAGTTTTATAATGATGGTAATATTACTTTCAGCTATGATAGTTGTCTCTATTAAGTCAACATTTGCCAACATTCTTAATAATTAGAGTATAAAATAATTGCTACATGCTAAGTATTGGCTCCTGTTGACTTTTTAATGGCAGTCACCAATATAATCATTTACATGTTCATGGATAATTAAAGCATTGACTTTGATTTCTTTCATGCAAAGTAAATAGCTTTAATGTTGTGCACAAAGAAGCAAAGCTAGAAGAGAAATGAGGGAAACAGCCACGCATACCATCTGGAACAGTAAACATTGTGGATTCTTTCTCCTGAATAGGAAAATATGTATGCATTTTGGATTTTCAGTAATTCATAACAAACTGAGTGTATGTTTCCTGGATCTCTTGCATTTCATTGAAATATATAGGGCCATATTCTTAGCTTATGTCAATCACTGTTGTCCTGTGGAAGTCAATGGACTGACGATGATTTATAGGAGCCGAGGAACCGGATCAGATGAAACCCACTATGAAAAGACCATGTGTAAAATTATTTCTCTGTGTAGAGTTAACTTCTCCAATTATGCTTCAGGTTCCTGGATTTTCAAAGATTCAGGACATGTAGATTTACTTCCAGCTGTTTTTTGTCAGTTGTGTAACTTGCAAGGATTTAAGCAAACTTATTGTTCTTTTCATTAATGGTCCTGGAATCCTTTGTACCACTTGCCAACTCAGCTAACTTAGTGAGGGCTAAGAATAGCAGAAAGGAAAAAGAATGTAATTATTGATGTTGACCTGACTTAACACCTGGCATGTTTGAGTCTCTCCTGTCTCATTGAAAGATTGATCTCATTTTGGGGAGAAATAAATTCTAAATCAGTGAGGGGCCAACACACGATTCTCTACAGCTGTGGCTGGGGATTCATTTCCCTATGCTGACTTGCTGTTTGTTCCAATCTCTTCTATCTCCTTCTTCATAGTGTCTTTACTTCAGCTGCACTCTAGCTACTTTCCCTTTTGTCCTTCTATTAAAATACAAGGACCAAAAAAAAAAAGAAAGAAAAAAAGAGTTAACACTAATTTGCTAGTTTACTGCTATCTCTCTTTTCAGTGCCCTTCCCTTACTAAGTCTATTTAACTTGCAAGTAATTTGTGGCAAAGACTGCCCACTATTCTCTCTTGTACAGTGCCTATGTAATGGAGCCCTAATTTTGGTTATGCATTATTGAAGGAGTAGTTTTAACTAATAAAAGCAATACACGCACTGCCAGTTTCCTCTTGAAATTGCAGTAATCTTAGGCTGAATTTGGCCATGATAAAATATAATTTTCTTTGGATCTTTTTGACTTGCTAATGATTTTCAGTTATACATAATTCTTTGTGTGCATGAACACAATGCACATATTTCTAACTAATTAATTCACATTGTGATTAACATGTAGAATCCCATCGTGAACAAGACCCGAACAAGACCCAGTGGTGCCAAGCACTGTAGAAACACGGAATAAAGAGGCCATCCCTGCCATCAGTGACTTGCAATCTAGTGTTGGTGATAGAAACATTTCACCAAGTAGGAAACAGAGATCAGCAGTGAGATTATGAGCCAGCTCTCCAGATGATATTAATCTACATACTTCTACTGACTTCAGTGGAGTCAACTGATTTGCATCAGTTGTGGATCTAATGCATTACAACCACTGTAGTTGACAGATATGTAACTGTTTCCAGTTCATGCTGCTTTGTCCAATGATAGGACATAGATTTTAGATTTTTTCATACATTTCATAGATTTTTAGGGTTGGAAAGGACCTCAGTAGATCATTGAGTCCGACCCTCTGTCCTGGGTAGGAAACAGCGCTGCACTAAGGCACCGGTGTCTCTGGCCTTTCATTTTCATTTAGGGCTAGACAATGAGCTGAACAGTTCATTTGCACAGGTTTTCAAGGATATGTAAGAATCTTCTTTATTCCCATTTGTAGGTGACCTTGGCTTTGTGTTTAGATTAGTGGTTTTCAAACTCTGGTCCATGGACTCCTGGGAATCCACAGACTACGTCTAATGGGTCCATGAAAGATGATTATGATCAATCAAAGTATGTGAATACCCACACTTACAATTCAAAGGGGTCTGCACCTCCATTCAAAATTTAAAAGGAGTCAGCACCTCCATTCAAAACTTTTTAGGGGTCTGCAAATGAAAAAAAAAGGTTGAAAACCACTGGTTTAGATGCATATGAGTAAGCAGGCAGAGAACAGGAGAATCACAGCTCTGCCTCTGAAGTTTACTAGATTTCATTGCGGAAGCAGTGATATGGGGCAGGGGAACAGTATCTTATTGCTGATAACGGATACCATTCCTTCCCACAAAGCTGTATCCCCTGGGGAATTGATCAAACCCCCCGCCCCCCCGTATAATTTGCACTGATCATTTTTCAACAAACTGCAGCTACATAGGAGTCTATTTTCCATTCTGTTTCTAATATCTTTTACTGGTTAGTTAGAAAACATTTTCCTTTCCAGATTTCCATTTAGCAAACATTAATTTTTCCTATTTTTGAAGAGGTCTTCAATTTCCTTACCTATTTTATTTTTAATGTCCATCAATAGCTGCTTCTTTTTTTGCCCCATAATAAACAGTGCTTTTCATGCATCCTTGTTGGCCACAATGTTAGGATAGGAACACCATCTAAATATTATTTTGTTTAACTGAGGCTATAGAGCAAATTGAAGTTGTATAAATTATTGGGAGGTAGGGAGCCACTGACGACTGGACTTGACTTGTTATAGATTTTCTTCCCTTTTACCCTAGTGGAAATCTATTGAGCTAAATTCAGCTTTGGCATAAACAGTCAGGTCTCCCCCTGGAATCAGGAAAAGTTACATTTTCTTACACTAGTGCTTAATTTGGTCCAATGACATTTCAGAGGTATTCTTGCAATATATTTATAGAATCAGACAGTCAGAAAAATAGGATTGAAAGGGACCTCAAGAGGTTATTTAGTTCAACTCCCTACGTCTGTCTAAACCATGCCAGACAAATGTTTGCTTTAACCTGCCCTTAAAAGCTTCAAATGAGGTGGATTCCTCAACTGGTCTATGTAAAATGTGACAGTGCTTAACAGCTCTCCTAGCCAGAAAGTAGTATCCAGCTTATATCAGCCTTGCAATTTCAGCCCTTTACTTTTTAAAAGAAGAGTACACCATAGAGTCCTTAGTAAACAGGATTTGAATTTGCCTGAAAGAACTCACTGATTTACTAGCTCAGTGCCTTAACCACTCATCCATAACTAATATACCCTGACTAACATTGATTTAGTTAGCTTGAGCACTGGTAGCAGTAAATCCCTAGTGATCTTGGTTTTAGTCAAGCAAGCACCTAGACTTCTGGGCACAAGCAGGATTTTTCAACCTAGTCTGAAGCCCATGCTACTAGGGCTTCATTGTTCTTGGTACCTGAACTAAGGAGATTAAAGCTAACCTTGATAACTTTGTCTACACATGCTGCAACCACACTTCTAGAGTACAGTGGTAGAAATGGAGTAGTGAGAGGAGAATTTGGCCTATTATGAGTTACATCCTATCATCTTTTCATTTACAGACCTCTCATCAAAACCTATGGGAATTCTATGGAAAAATCCATAAGAGGCTTATGTCCTGTATTACTTAGGGACCCTATACTTTTCTTGTTCATTAGTAGAGTTTTCCATGGACATGAGGGGAAAGTTGCAAAGCAGAGATCACTGACTGAGGAAAGTGCTTATTATCATCATCATCACTATTATTTCTACTGCAGTTTATTGTATCCATAGTGCTTTGCAGGCCTGCTAATGGATTAAGACCCCATTGTGCCATGTGCTGTATACGCTCATGCCTAGGCCCAGCCCTACAACCGTGTTGTGAAATCATTATTAGAGCTGAACTGAGAATGCTATTTACACTGACAGTGTCTCTGTTTCTATTTAGGTCACACATTGGTGCTTTGAAAAACAAAAAAACAAAATAAACAAAAAAAAAATCAATATGAGGAAACATCGACATTTGCCCATAGTGGCAGTCATTTCTATCATACTCTCTGGCTGTTGTATGGTTGAGGCTCAGCAACAAGAAGGTAAGTCCTTGGGTCTTTAGAGAATTTGTAAAAATGTGATGCTTTCTCATGAGATGTTTCTAGGATGTTTTTAAATGCGTATGTTGAAAATGCATTGTAATTTGCCAGCATTGCTGACGGAGAACTAGTCCAAGCATACTACTAGCTTACTCTTTGCCAGCCCATTGGGCTGAGTACCATTTCATGTACATCCCTTAGAAAACACTCAAGTTTTCTTATGTAGGCATGTGAATAGCAAATAATGATGTTTTGCATGAGACTATGACTTTGCCAGTGTGTTATCTATGTATTATCCATGCAGAACTGTTCTGCCTTCCTTATATGTATGGAAAAACCTGGAAAGGGAAATTGAATGTTGTAATGGCAAAACCACCAAATTTCAGCCATTGACATGGATTACCACTCCCCTGCATTGTTGCGGAGAGAGGTTCATTAGCTTTTTGAAAGGATATTATAGCTTATTTTATATTGTAATTAATTTATTAGGGGTTTGGCATAAGGTGAATGTTATTGGGGAACAGAATTCAATCTGGCACCTTAATTTTTGCAATTACTTAGGTCATGTTTACACTAATGGTCTCTCTAAAGTCCAGAGGACTCCTTGTGTGAACAAATATTGCAGGATTTGGCCCATATTAACTAAACCAGCGATTCCCAAACTGTAGTCTGTGGTGGTCAACAAGACCACGGTAAGTTGACCAGGACCTGTCCCTTGTTGATCAATTAAAAGTTTGACGATAAGAGTGTATGGTTGTCCATGAGATATGATGAGGGTTAACAGTGGTCTGCCAGTTCAGAAAGTTTGGGGATCACTGCTGTAAATCTCATGCAAAAAATATTTGTATATATTAGCAGTGTTCAATATCTAAGCTTGCATTTTGACTGGCCAGAAAGATTTCCTGGGCCTAAAAATCCATTATCATATGGTTTGGGTATTAGTGGGACTTTAAACCTGTAATAACATTAAGCAGTAATTGTGACTTTCAGACTCAAATCCAGCAAAGCACGGGAGCAAATGCATGACTGACTTAAGGCTCATAAGGAGTCCCACCCCAGAAGGGCTAATTGCCTACTTGGAGTTGCACACATGATTCAGTGCTCTGCTGGATGGGGCTGTGGTGCCAGTAAGGGGAAGCAGAGGCACAGAACTTCAGTGAAAGCACATGGAAGAAATTCTTTCAGACAAGTGCAATGGCTCTTGAAGACAGAAGGAACATGACTTCTGCTACGCACTATGAAATGGTGCAGTGCATGCTCCTCCCCTGCTAAATGCTGTCCCTTCTCACCTTTGTGTTCTCTAAGTACAAAGTCTGGGACAAGCCCCTGTGCAGATATAAAGGAGGATGGCTTCTTGCACCCTTTCATCTACTTGCGTTCTTATGTAGGGGTATTCACAGTCCAATTTACAGAGATCCTTCTGTTCTGTCCTGCATTATAAAAGAAATATAAGTTTCACGCTGAAGATGTGAAATAGGCCATGCTTTAAAAAAGTGTTTGGGCAACACGGAAATATTCAGCTGACCTGTAGAAAATCTGTTTTTTTAAAGATGTCAAAATCGTTGCTGCGGCTGATATAATATTTCTAGTGGATTCCTCTTGGAGCATTGGAAAGGAACATTTCCAACTTGTTCGAGAGTTTCTATATGATGTTGTAAAATCTTTAGATGTGGGAGAGAATGATTTCCATTTTGCTCTGGTCCAGTTCAGCGGAAACCCACACACAGAGTTCCAGTTAAACACGTATCGCTCTACCCAAGATGTCCTGTCCCACATTTTGAACATGCCTTATATGGGGGGAGGCACCAAGACTGGAAAAGGATTAGAATACCTAATTCAGAACCATCTCACTAAAGCTGCTGGAAGCAGAGCAAGTGATGGCACCCCCCAGATTATTATAGTGTTAACGGATGGACGATCTCAAGATGATGTGGCTCTGCCATCATCTGTCCTTAAGTCTGCTGATATAAACATGTTTGCAATTGGAGTGCAGAATGCAGTGGAAGGGGAATTAAAGGAAATAGCAAGTGAACCACTCGATTTGCACATTTTCAACCTAGAGAATTTTACTGCTCTCCACAACATAGTAGGAGACTTAGTGGCAAGTGTTCGTACATCTATGACTCCAGAAATGGCTGGAGAGAAAGGAGTGGTTAAAGACATCACAGGTAATGGCAAACTGCTGTGCTGTGTCTTTGCCATACTGATATCTGAAATAGGTATGGCAATTGCTGGTATTGCACTGTTTTAAAAACTCTGTAGGGAAAGTCAGAGATGGAGGTTTAAAAGGTTTAAAACCTTTTTGAAAGGTTTAAAAAAAAAAGGTTTCAGTGTTACTGTCACAGGTTTCCAATGGATTGTACAGCTAAAGTTGCTCACTGTTTGCAAAAGAGGCTGTCCTTCCTGTCAGATTTTTCAGTCTAATATTGTTCATGTCTGCAAACCTTTCCCTGTTCGAGTCAAAGGAAACAAGCATCACACAGGCATCATCTTGTAGTCCTGTCTTCATGACCCAAATGTCAGCCCACTTGTTGGAGTCTGATTGCAAAATCTGGGCCTCATTCATTAGTTGTGTGACATTGCAACCACTGCAGAGCAAAACTCCTTTCTGGTCAAGGATTTCTAAATGAATGAGGTTAATCATGCAAATGACTGCAAAAATTCCATTGTTGTTCATTTTATTACAGAATACATTTTTGGAGATGTGGGTAAAAATTTAATTTCACTATAGTTGCCTTTAATATCCCATGATGGTCCTCATTTCACAACTAGTAATTACCTTGTCAGCTGCAAATTTGCCAAATTATCCCTGTTTATCAGCTTCCAAGAGAGCCGGAGAAATGTAAAATAAAGTCCTCAGTAATACAATTACTGTCCTGTAAGGTCCTAAGTCTGAGCCAGCTTAGCTAGCCCATTAGACTAGCATTTTTAGGGCATGCCACTTTAGGTAGCCAGCAGCACACAGGGGAGACACTTCCAACTTCCTTGGTCTCCCCAGCCTGAATAACCAGATACAACTCACAGTTGCATTGATTAAGGATAGTCTCCACTTGAAAGTCTGGAACAAAGCTTGTACTCACAACTCTGGAGGTAGACAGCAGACCTTCACAGCTCTAGCACTATATCCCACATTGTCTTGTAAAATCATAATCTAAACCTTGTTGGTGCCAGTGGAGCCACAAATTAATTCAACCTTCAGCAGCTATATATTTCAATTTGTGAAATACAGGGTAACTCATTTGTCTGCTCCCATCCATACCCCAAAGGAAGTAAATGAGAGTTTTTCCATGGGCCTGAATGGGTTTTGGGATCAAAGCTGTTTCATAGTTTTTAGGGGCTGGAAGGGACCTTACCTGTGAGCCTGGGTAAGATAATTTGGGTAGGGTAAATAGGGTATGGTAAACAGAAGGAGAAACATCTAGGTGAGAAATCTTCACTTTTTCATCAGAGAGAAGAGAAGGTGGGACCCTATTAATCCCGTCCATTGAACAGGGCCTGAAACCTCAATGGGAAGTCTCTGGAAGGGTATATTGGTACTTACAGGAACACTGGGCCTTCGAAAGTCTAGCTGTTCTTTCTACTACTTGCTCAGATCAAGTGCAACAAAAAATGACTTCCAATTCCTATTTACTTTCTGCTGGTAGCAGCTATGAGAAGAGCAGTGACCTCTAATTCCTGTACACCTTTCTCCCTGTTAGATTGGACTAACTTTGAGTGATTTGACAATTCTGTTATTGATATAGCATTTATAGCATGGGGTTAGCAGCTGATATTTGCCACATACCAAAATCTGGGCCTCATTCATTAGTGGGATCTACTTGTAAGTGAAGGAAATATTACCTGACCCTGTTGCCTTTGGTAGAACTTGCTATAAACAAATGCTGAATTTGGCTTAAGAAATACTAAAGGAGCAAACCTTTTTTTTTTATTCCTGAGACTCCATCTAAAACTTGATAGCATTTTGATGGAAAAAACAGTAGCAATATGCAAGGTATAACATTAATCCATTCATTTTGTCTTGTCTAATTAACCCCTTACTTCAGTCCCATCAATTGCTATATATCACTGCATGATACTTCGCAAAACAAAGAGCTGTGCTCACATATTTTTGTGCTTGGTGTTTGGCAGGGCAAATAGCCAGTTGATTTGCAAGCCATGGAGAAATTAAACTTGTTTCCGTTAGTGATGTAAGCTCTCTGAATGATAAAAGACATTTTTTTAAGTAAACAAAATATATGTGACATCAGATTGCTCTTTAATTATAATAGGATCAGGCCCTTTACTGTAAAAATGCACTTTTTAAAGCCAATAAAAATTTCACTACTGGCTTTAATGGGTGGGCTGGGGTTTATGTATGTCTTGATAAGAAACAAGACTGTGTAGAGTATCCTATTTGCTTATGCACATCTTCATAAAAGCAAATATTTTAAGGGGCAAAACATGTTTTTATATATGAAAAGGAGTATTTCTAAGGTGAAAGGGAGTATTTCCATCCGGAGATCCTTTTGAGAAATGTTTCTGCTCAGTAAAGAAAGTGAAAAGTAATTTTGCTCTTTGTATAGCAAGTTGGTGCTGTGTAATTTACATGGCCAATATATACATCATTTTTATATTGGATTATATTGAGCATTATGTAAGGCATAGTGCAAACTGATCATCTGTCTAGGATGACTTTGAGGTGCCATTTATTCCTTTAGGAAATGCTTTTGCAATTCTAGGTAGTTTGTTTTGCATTTTTCTACATCTGTAAATGACATAGAGATTATGTAGTATGGACCATGAGTGTGAGAGGAAAAACAGACTTCGTATTTATATGATAGAAAAGCCCAAATTGTCAATCTTTTGGCAGCCCCAGAGTTCAAGGCCAGTCTTGAATTTGCCCTGATGCATACATTAAATCTTAGCTGTCTGTCTCATCTGACACTCTCTGCTTAGTTGTGTAACAAGCATGCTTTTATTTGTCCTCCAGCACTGGCTTGTTCCATTAGTGTGTACTTAAGTACAAGGTGTTTACAGTGATGACAAATTATCCAACATTTAGAGTTATTGTGTTTCTGTTTTGTCTTATATGGGAAGTATTCCTATAATAGAAATACCTATGAGGAATTTAAATATCACTACTAAAAAGAGAACTAAGAAATATATACAAACAACACTGTCCTGTATTTTTCTTTGCTTTTTTCCTATTTTTGTGGACTCCATATGCCACAACCAGGAATGAACAGTTAAATTAAATGTTAAGGACTTTTATAGGCAAACTTTTATAGGGTTCTTTGGGTAGATGTGATATCTTTTATTAGACCAACTAAATAGTTGGAAAATTTGTTCTTTGCAAGCTTTCAGGTGCAAACACCCTTCTTCAAGCATGAAGAGAGTCATAACCTAAAGAAAGGTGTTTGTGCCTGAAAGCTTGCAAAGAGCAATTTTTCCAACTCTTTAGTTGGTCTAATATAAGATACTACATCTACCCAAAGAACCTTGCTTGCTTATGTCCTGAGACCAAAACGGCTACAACTAACAACCCTAAAAACTTTCATAACTTTTGACTAAATCATAAAATAATCTCTGAGCCTTTAAATAATTCACAGATATCTCCATTCTTTAACTGGCAGGTTTCATGGGGATGAAAAAGGTTCAAGAGATAGGTAATAGAATAGAGAACATTTGACTTCGTGTATGAATTACGTAATTGAATCATGTGATGGTACTGCATAATAGCCTCATCAAAGTCAATAAGAGTTGAGACTTCACTGGTGCCAGGATTTCACCTCAGCCGAAAGTCAGACAATGTTTTCAAAACTGATGCCTCGTCATTTTCAGTAGTGTGCATTCATATGCATGCGTGCACACCCCACACCAGTAACTTTAAAAAGACTGTAGAGTAGTGCCCTGGAAACATTTGAGTATTCCCTAAGATCTGTTCTCCCCTGATACCTGCATATGTCTTTCTCTGACATTGATGGGAGTTATGTGAGGATATAGGACAAGGGCAGATTCTAGAAAATTTTCAGTCTACTTTGATAAGTCATGAAACTAAATTATGCCCGTCTTTTCTCTAATTCTAATGCTATATAAAGTTTCATTTGATGTGTATGATCAGATTAGCCATTTCCTGTCATCTAGATATGGTCACAGGTTGGATAATTATGTCATGGCTGGTTTCATCACCCTGTTTTAACATGATTCTGCATTACTTGATTGAATATTCAGTGGTTATGTGCAAAACACACACCAGACACCTACAGTAGTCGTCAGCAGAAGTTATCATATTTGTACAAAATCAAATAGCAAGTTAATGTGTTATTTGTCATTACAGGTATAGTAAATATACAGCTAAACTTGTCATAATTGTCACTTGACAATGGAAAATAATATTCATCAATCAGACAGACTTTTTTTTTTTACAAAATGGCTTTGAATAATTATACCTTTGATGAGAAAAGCCACCATTGTATATTCAGCCAACATTTTAAACATTTACTAGAAATCTCAAGAAAGGCTGAAACTTTCCATGTATAAAACATGATTCCATCTGTGAATAATATTTTACAGTATAGCAATAACATTTACTTTTGAAACTGTATTGGCAGTTGTTTTTTTAAAAATATGTAATGAGATAACCTTCTATGAATTAAATTTTGAATATAATTTATATTCTCTTTTGTGTATTTCCAGGAAATCTGGTTTGCTCTTTTGAGTTTTGTGTCTCTAAATATTTAGGCTTTTAGACAAATAGTAGACACCATCCTAGAAATTATCTAAATATATAAAAAAATTCTGTGCTGTAGAGTTTTCTCCCCACAAAAGAAGAAATATCCTAATATTTAATAACAGTCATGAATTTAGAGTCTGTCAAAACAGAAGACTGTCTTCTGAAACACATTTGATCTGATGGCTCATATTCAATCAGAATGCAGAACTAAAAGGCAAATATCACTATCTTTAGCGAACACATATTTGTTTTCTATTTTCGTGTTTCTTACCAGCTTCCAAAGAAACATGTCAGAACACTGTAAAACTGCATGTAATCACTTGTTTTAATGCTTTCACCTTTTGCATTTCTTTTTTTAAAGCGCAAGATTCTGCTGACCTTATTTTCCTTATTGATGGATCAAACAACATCGGAAGTGTCAATTTCCAAGCCATACGAGATTTCCTTGTAAATTTGGTTGAAAACCTCAGAGTTGGCGCTCAGCAGATACACATTGGGGTGGTGCAGTATAGTGATGAACCCAGAACTGAGTTCTTTTTGAACACATACTCCACAAAAGCTGATGTTCTGGATGCAGTGAAAGCACTTAGTTTTCTTGGTGGCGAGGAAGCTAACACTGGTGCAGCACTGGAATTTGTGGTGCAGAACCACTTCACCCAGGCAGGAGGCAGCAGAATAGAGGAAGCTGTGCCTCAGATATTAGTGCTGATAAGTGGTGGAGAGTCTAGTGATGATGTCAGAGAGGGAGTGTTAGCAGTGAAGCAAGCTAGTATATTTTCACTTAGCATTGGGGTCCTGAATGCTGACAGTACAGAGCTGCAGCAGATTGCTACTGATGGAAGCTTCGCATTTTCTGCCCTGGATATCCGTAACCTTGATGGTCTTCAGGAACAATTACTACCAAACATTGTTGGAGTGGCCCAAAGACTCATTTTATTAGAGGCCCCAACCATTGTTACCGAAGGTATGTATGCATTTACAGACTGCTGTATTTTGTTGAATTAATGAACTATTACAACATATTTTTGAGCACATTTCTCTGCTATGCTCTAGAAAGAAATGAGAAAGCAAATAAATGGTGGCATATTATGAGGATAGTCATGTGCCCAGCAAATTACAATTTGAACACTCTGAAGTGTTGTACCAATGACTATCGCAACATGGAGTTTTGAACAAAATAATCAGGGAATTAAAAAGCAATATAAACCTCCCATATAAGTTCTTTGTACTGCAGTTACCATGATAATACCTGAACAGGCCTGAAGATGAGGACATGGCCTATTTCTGAGAAGTGCTTGTCTCATGAAAACTTTCATTAAAGGTTGATATAAACCTTCAGTAGAAGTCTTATATATGACATTTAGCTGGGGGAGTTATCAGAGATGTGGAATCCAGATGAGGAATATGCAGTATTAATGACATTGTCATTTCCCTGGATGGGGTTGATATTTCTTAACTATTATTTAGTATAGATAGCCCCAAAGTATACTTTTCATATCCATATCTGTATTTTGAACAACTCCCCAGTGTTAGAAGAAATTTGGAGTCAGTTTGAGCTAATTCAGGCTAGAGCTGGTCAAAAAGAAAAAAAAAAGTATTTCTTTTTTAAGCTGAAAATGTTTACTTGTCATGGGGCATTCTTTTTCAGCATAGCAAAAGAAAATGGAAATAGTCAACCAAAAATGAATATTTATCAGTTTTTGGTTTTCTGTTGACAAACTTTTTTTTTCCTTTGGGGAAAACAGACACATGTAAATAAATGCATGTGGTTAAAAATCCAATTTTATTCCATAAAAAAAAAAATGGTGGAAGATTTTCAACCAGCCCTATTTCATGTCCAGCCCTAGAAACCAAGAATTGTATACAAAGGAATTATTTTCTGTACAAAGGCTTATTCATTATTTATGTCCCCTATGTTGAAGACTTTTGTGATGCAACATAACCAGAACATAGAGGTTGTGCAGACTTTCTGCCTAGGGATTTTGGATAATATTTGAGGATAATATAATTGTGCACAGAATTTAAAAGAACAGTAACCCTCAATTATTTTTAAAGGCATTCTCTTTACTGCTATCATAAGTTACCCTTTAATATTGTAGCTGATTTGGTTTGCAGCTTTACATGGAGACAGTAGAAATAGCCAACTTGGGTTTCATTAAATTATTTAATTTCAGTGAGGATTTAAAATAGTAGTTTATCTATGAGATGCCTTTAACTTGTTTATTGTAACCTAATGCATGGATATATCTAGTAGCATGTTTATTCCAGCACTAGAGATTCACGCTGGCATAAATTTGTGCATTTTATGGCTCATACACTAGGACTGTCTGGTATTGTAATTTTAAAATGCTTTAATTAAGTTAAAATCACTAACAGAAGATTTTCATAATAGACACTATATGAGCAGTACTGTCAAAGGCCACTGCATTGAGTCAATCTTGCAAAGTCCATGCATCCATTTAGCCAACAATTCTGTATGGACAAATATCTGTTTTGTCCATACAGTTACTGAAATGAAATGCATAAATAGCTATGAATCCAAAAGCCATTGTGCAATTTTGTTAACTGCATTCAGTTTACCAGCTTGATTGGCATTGAGGTATTTAACTCCAAATGTTTTCATTAGTTCCTTCTGACTGTTTTATATTATTAGACCCTCATAGGTATAACTGAGAGCAAAATTTGACCTACTGTGTTATCATACCCATTTGGGTGTCTAACTACCCTACATGAAACATTTTCAAAATTTAATCAGAGCACAGAATCTTTATTTAGATTAAAACATCCATTTCAAAACCCATTAACGTCTTTGAGAAGGCCCTACCCACTATTGACTACAGTGGGTTTCAGATCATGCTGTGTTAATGGGTTGGTTATCCCTTCATAGAAAGGCTGGAAGATTGGGATCTTAGTTTGGAATTAATTTCTTTTTCTTTGAGCATTTGTACTTTATAGCTTTTTAACCTTTCTCAGTCACAGAAATCACTCAGTATGCTGGGGGAAGGGGCACAGTTTGTTCTGTTTGGACCTGTATAACTTCAACTCACAGAACAATCAATTTGAAGAAAATATCTGTCTGCACCAACATAAAATAGCTAGTATCTAATTGATAAGGTACAGAGCTGGCTTCTGTGGAAGTTAAATTTGGAAGGGAACTGAAATTCTTCAAGGGTCTGGGAAGAGGTTCAGTATAAACGAATAATTGCTAATATGTGAAAAACTCAGTTGTTGACAGTTTATAAGCTGGACAATGGAAGCATATGCAAGACTGTGACTGGAGTATGTGCCTGGATGGGGAAAGTAAAAACCTCCATGTTCTTTTATGTGGGTTGCATAGATTTGGGGTCCTGGGGCATAAAAATAAGGCTATTCTTGGCTTTTGCCTCATACATAGGACAAGTTGTGCAGTCCTTACTCAGTTATTAATTGATGCTTCCACTGGAAACCTTGAGGCTTTTAGATATTTTGTCTGAGAAAGGAATGAAGGGCACACTTCAGTTCTCTATTCAAAGCCAGAGTAAAGTCAGGCTTGCCCAGGAGATCTCTGAAGAGTTCATAGAAATCAGCTCTTCACTCTCCTGTTGGAGTATTTGTTACTGCCTCTCATAAGCAATAATAATTACCTTCCCAACATGAACCATTTTCAGACCTCTTCCTGAACCTTTCAGTGGAATATCCTAGTCATGGCCAGGCCCCAGTTTCTCTCTCTTTTCCCTTCCTCACACCCCAATTCATGAAGTCACAGAAAGAAATAGTACAACTCTGGGCTCTGTAGTGCAACAGAGAGTGCTGAGTCTCTATAATAGGCTTTTCACAATCTGCATATGCAGCAAAATGCAAGGCAGTTCCAACTATTTGGGAGCCTCTGGTTCTTCTCAAAATGTAGCTGTGAAAATGGGATCTTGTCTCATGACAGCATCAAACTCTAAAGTTATTTTAAAGTTTTTTACTAGCTAGCTGTGCTGCTGTTAATATACCGCTATACTTTCTTATCTAAGACTCAATGGCTGTGTCTACATGAGGCACTACTGTGCAGTGGTTACTGCACATTTATTTAGTACTTGTTTATACTTGAGTTACTGCAGTCGTACCGGCAATCACCATTTTTGTGCCACTAATGCACAGTAGTCTAATACTACTGCACAGTAGCGTCGTATCATGGTTTTTGCCAGGCGACGCTACCGCGCAGTAATATACGGCTACTGCACAGTCAGAGTCCTGTGTAGATGTTCCCAGTGTCGATATGAAAGGCCATGCCATTCTCTTTTAGATAAGCTAAAATATAAAAAAACTGGGCAAGATTTTAAAAACTAACTTGTGATTCCAGGTGCCTCATTTTTTTGGATGACCTATTTGAGACATTGTAAAGGAGTCTCATTTTTAGTTGTTAAGGAAATCAGCATCTCAAGTTGTGCACCCAAAATAAGGCAATCAAAGTAACTCATCACTTCTGAATGTTGTGGCCGTTTTAGGATGATAATAATACCTGGAAAAAAATTGATTGCTTTTCATTTGTGTTTAATGTCATCCAAAGAAACCAAGAAATTAAGATCATTATAAAAAAAGTGTAAATTGAAGCTGAATATGAAAACCATGAATATAGTGCTTTTTCTTCAATCCTATAATATGTTGATTTTTCACTTATTATGAAATTTATGAAAGTCATGTGAAGGCTGCCCAATATTCAGCTGTCCAGATACATTTTAAATTTGTCGATAAACTTCCCAAATAACATTTATGCCAAAGGTTTTTCATTGTTTTCCTCATCTGATCTATATTTTCTGCTGATATATATTTGCATACCTCACTTGAAATTATGCCTATACTTTAGCAGAGAGAATTTGGGCTTCCAGTTAAGCCTTATCTAATGTCATTTGAAATCCATGTAGTGATTCCCATTTTTGTGTTGGAGTTGAGGTAGACTGTTGGTATTTTTTTAATTTGGCCAAAAAATGCACAGCATTTTTCATAGATTTCATAGACATTAAGGCTGGAAGGGACCTCGGGAGATCATGGAGTCCAGCTCCCTGCCCCTGGGGCAGGAAGCCAGGTGGTGTCAAAGGATCCCAGCAAGATAAACGTCCAAATGTCTCTTAAAGGAGTCCAGAATAGGTGCTTGCATCACCTGTCTGTTTCAGGCCTTGAGGGCTTGGACAGTAAAGAAGTTTTTCCTTATGTCCAGCCTAAAATGGTCTTGGAGAAGTTTGTGACTGTTTGACCTTTTCATCCTTTGGGGCACTCTGGTGAATAGGTGTTCCCCTAGATCCTGATGTACACCCTATATATACTTGTAGGTAGCCACCAGGTCCCCTCTGAGCCTGTGCTTTTCCAGGCTGAAGAGTCCCATACCTCTCAGCCTCTCATCATAAGGCCTGTTTTCCTGCCCTCTGATCATCATATTGTCAAATGCAAAAAACCCCCTTGTGTTAATAATTATTTATAATGCCATGATTGTGTTTTCTCATAAAGTTAAGTATTTTAATATTATCAATACTTATTTATCTATTTTCTCCTTTAAACGGTGTATTGGTTTTTGCCCTGTCTTCCTTCAAGTTCACCAGGGAACTGAAAATCTAGTGTTCTTTCTGCTTCTTTCATCATCATCTGTAATAAAAGATTTAAAGTGCAGAGATGTAAATAAAAGTGACAATTGTTTTAGTAATATAGGAGCCATAATTAAAGCCACTCTACTTCTCTATAACTGGGTTGGCTGTGCTGAACAAAGAGAGGTAGTAACTTGTATTTGTTAGCTAAGGAAATGTATAGGACATGAAGACACACAGGGAACAGGTACACAGAATTTGTGGGAACTGTTCTTTTCTTGTTTCCGTAAGCATAACCTATTTTATCCACATGGGAGTAGATCCCCAGCTGGGGTCAATCAGCATGACTCCACTGAACCCAATGTTGCTATACTACCCTGTGTTAACTGATGATCTTGCTCACAGAGACTATGCACTTCTAAAATGAAGCTTTTTCATCTGTGTCATGCGTGTTAGAATACCTTTTAAAATGTAGCATTGTGTTATAATTAACTTATGAATTTTTTCTAACGTTCTGCTTTTTAGAAAGGGATAATGTTACAATAAGTCAAATGATAATGGAATTGAGTGCAATGTACATTAGAAAAAAGGAAATATGTTCTGAAAAGAGGCTGTTTAAAATGTAAGTGAGTGAGGGTCATGATACAAAATGAAAGTATGAAGAAGAGACACTGAAAATAACAATAAAACTTACTTCTAGGAGATAAGAGGTCACATAGGATGTTGCCTCATTGATTTCAGCTTTATTGTTCACATTGGTATAAGCACTGTTTATTGAATTATTTCAATGATGAGATGTGTATATTATATGTATATATGGTTACTTGCAGTTATTGACGTAAACAAGAAGGACATAGTCTTCCTGATAGATGGCACAACTGCAATGGGAAGCACCCATTTTTCTGCAGTCCGTGATTTCATTGCCAAAATCGTCCAAAGGCTGGAAATTGGACCAGACCTCATCCAAGTAGCTGTGGCACAATACGCAGATACTGTAAGACCAGAATTCCATTTTAATGCTCATCAGTCCAAAAAAGAGGTCTCTTCTGCTGTGAGGAAAATAAAATTAATGGGTGGTTCAACACTCAATACTGGTTCGGCCTTGGACTTTGTTAGAAACAACTTCTTCATCAGTTCTACAGGGTGTAGGATTGATGAAGGTGTTTTGCCTATGCTAGTCCTTGTTACGAATGGCAAATCCAAAGATGGTATTACCCAACCTGCAGCAGAGATGAAAAGGAGCAGGATAATGGTTCTTACCATTGGATCCAAAAATGCAGACAAGTTGGAGCTTCAAGAAATTGCCTATGAGCCGGAACTTGTGTTCACTGCAGATGAATTCCGTGTCCAAAGCCTGCAAGGCATTCTTCCTAGAGTGCTGACACCTCTAAAAACACTCTCTGGAGCAATAATCATTCAAGAAATACCATCAGGTGAGCATGCTTTTTTAAACAAAGTAGATGCCTCTGACTTAGTTTGTATTCCTTATTGTACACAGGTAGAGCTACTGAAGAATCCATAATGAATAATTCAGAGCTGGTAAATTTGGCCACTTTTTCCATTTGCAAAATGATTGTGGAAAGATTAATATATTTGCTCTTTATTTTTTCATTAATTTTTGTCAGAAATATTTAAATGTTTAACATTGATGTATATGCTTTAGTGGTTTGTTGCTTAAGTACTGAGGTATTGTTTCTTTCTTCTGATTAGCTAATTAGCAACTTTTGAATTCTATCAGCAAATATAGTTGGAAATTCAGTTTTGGAGGATACTTGATTTTAGTGAAAGTAATGTGCTTGTAGTAATACAGCTAGACCATTGAGATTTTTAGTGAAAGAAAATCTGACAAGTCTGTGCACATTGTTGAGTTCAAAATCACCCTCAGACCCAAAAAAAATTTGCAGACCTTTTTCTACATCATTCACTTAGTTCTAGTGCAGAGTGGAATTTAGGACTATTCTGTTTATTTTTTCTATTTCGTGTGTAATTAATAATATCAATTGAAGTCAATGGATACTTTATATTGAATCTTTCCATTGACTTGAGTAGCTTTTAGTTAAAAACTATACACAAATGTCTTCTATTTTACCATGTATTTTAAAAGATGGTTTTATCTGCTGAAAGATTTTGAGCTACAGTTTCTCAGGGTTTCTTAGTGAGGGAAACATATCAGACTGCAGTTGTGTCATTATAAAATATAAATGATCTCATTCTGAATTGCATTCCCTAGGAACATTAGAGAAACTGAGCCTCTTCCAGCTGCCATTCAGTTCAATAGAGAGGCTTCCATTGATTTATATAGTCAGGGTCACATTATTTTTCAGTTTCTCCAAGCTACTGAAATTATAAATTAGGGTGCAGGGAATTTCTGCTGTTTTAAGGATTCTTTCAAAACTCAGTGCAATGATCTATATAGAGGGCTGTAGGTTGTAGCTATGGTGGTCTAAGGACATAGGCAGACAAAGTTCTTTGGGTGAATCTGATACCTTTTATTAGACCAACTTAAATAGCTGGAAAAAAATGGAAAATTCTATATGGAAGGCTGACATTTTAAAATAAATTCACCAATATTTGTCCTTAATTAAGATGAATATCACGGAATAGTCTATCATTTAATAAGCTATTTCAAAATGTGTTTTCTGCTAATACAGTGTTGCATGGCTACGTATCAAACCTGACATTTTTATTTCTATATATAAATTAAAAATGTCCTCATTCTTTAAAATGTTATACACACTGCTTCTCTTTTTGTCTGTTTCTCTTTCTCTCTTATACAGTACAGATAGCCATAAGCACACTCTGTAGGCAAGTAAGTCTTCCTCTGCAACAGCCCATTGCTAATTATTACCACTCAGTGGGCATGTTGACATGTGCGTTAATGCACTGTAATTATCACGTATTCAGTTGAGCACCTATAATAACAAGTATTAACGCACCATAATTGGCACCACTGCACAGTAGTGCTGGCATATGTTTTTTACTAATTCTACTGCACATTAGCGCATTAACACAGCTTTCACTGTGACATGCTAATGCACAGTGGAATTAGTCTACTGGGCTTCTAGCATCTTGTGTAGATGCGCCCAGTGTGACATTTCAAGTGATACACTTCCATTTGTTTATCTGAAAATATTAGCCCAGATTGCAACTATTATCATAGTATAGATTAGAAATATAGACAACAGATCTACTCATTGTTATTTGCCAGAAATCATTACCCTCCAAAGGGTCCAACATTTCTCTTTCATTTTTAATGCATTATTACTGTAGTGAATATAAGGTAAGGGATAGTGATCCTGATAGTCAATAAGCAAACTTGGAAAATGTACAGTTGTTAAGCATTGTCCTTGACAAAAGAGGATTAAAGTAACAAGACTATGTATACACGCATTTGTACCATATATATGTGAAAGGGGCATCACACTGATGAATGACATGGATATCTATTAAATCTTATGGCAGATGATAAATAATTTGTCACCTCCAGTGTAATTTATCATATATCTATGACCTCATGTCCTGCCCATTAATCCATTATCTGGGGCCTTACACTAACATTTGAGATCCTTCAGGAGCTTCAAACTTCTGATGTATTTTTTTACACCAGCTACAAGAAAAGATTTGATTCCTTCCCTTCCTCATCCCTGTAAAATGGATTCTCCCCCAACAAAATGATCCAAGCTTAAGTCCCTGATTCACTCCTGGAACAGTTACAGCTTTTCAGTACATAGAAATATCATGCTTTTCAGTTTGGTAGTATAAGTCCTTTAAGAACTACAAGTGGAAGCTCTCTGATTTTGGAAAAGGGAGATTCCAAGGTGAAATCCTGAGCCCTACTGAAGACAATAGGATTTTTATTATTGACCTCCACGTGGTCAGGATTTTATTATAAACCGGCCAATGGGATTTAGCATGGACTTCAAGCTCTGTGAAGGAGCTTAAATACTACTATAACATTGTGATACTTTGCTTCAGATCCTGTAGTTGTGCATCTCTTTAGGCAAAAGGACCCAACAGCTGATGTAGGGGGAATGTTCTGCTAGCATTGAATTAGTATCATGGCTTTTAAGCCTGCATTTTTGTGCTAAAAGGGGCTATGGGTGCATCCAGGTTCTGTGTGAAATGATTAAGCAAAAAAATGACTCTAGGTGTAGGATTATTTTGTATGTAAGGAAGACTCAGCCAAATGTTGAGCATTCCTTCTGCTTAGGTAATTGCTGACAGAAAAATGCTTATTTCCAAATCTGCAGCAAGGGACAGTTTGGATGTAACAGTATCTTACATAGTCACCTCCATATGGTCATGTGCCAGTGAAATTTATTTAAAGTGACCACTCAAAATTGGTTACTTAACAGTAGTAGTCTTCTATGGAAAGTAGAGCCAAATTGTACTCTGTGGGCTAGATTCTGCTCCCAGATGCACATTATACGTCTGAAGTAACTCTCCTGAAAACAGTGGAGTTCCTTTAGACTTTGAGAGGAGGATTTGGTTCACTATACTTGAGTCTGCCTTTTTGGCTTCCTCAAGGAATAGAAAAGTGGCTGATGAGGCTGGTTCCTGGCATTGGTTCATTTGTCAGTGCCTGATAGAAGAGGGTTTTTTCAGGTGCTGCAGGGTTAACTTTTTCGATAAGGCTCCAGTGATGTTCACAAAGTATTATTAGATAGTATCTGCCTTCTACCAGGGTAAATTTGAATAAGTATAGAAGCAGCTCCTCAGTGGGTATATAAATTGATACTGATCCACTGAAGTCGGTGAAACCAATTTATATTTGCTAAGGATCTGGCCCACTGTGCCAAGAGAAAAGGAAGTCCTTAGTTTTTTGCAGTGGATAAAATTGCCTCTGAAGCATCAGAGACTAGACTCCATTACTAAACCTTGGCTATTAAAATACTTGTTATAGAATGATTCAAGCAACAAAATGTCTAATAACTTTCACTGTTATTCTTGCTGTTTATTTCTTGGACACTGTTTCATTTCTTGCTTGCTCTCCCTTCTCCCCCATCTCTCTAACAAGGTATGCATGTGTGTACAGTATATACTGTATGCACACATGAAAATGTCTGTTACGTTTTCTATGATGTCTCATGTTATTTTCTGTGCTCTACTGCAGTTCAAGTAAACAAAAGGGATATCATCTTTCTTTTGGATGGATCACTCAACGTTGGAAATGCCAACTTCCCATTTGTGCGTGACTTTGTTTTGAAACTAGTTAACTACCTTGATGTTGGAATTGACAATATACGAATCGGCCTAATACAATTTAGTGACACTCCCAGAACTGAATTCTTTTTAAACACATACCTAACCAAATCAGATATAATTAATCGCCTGGGCCAGTTGAAGCCCAAGGGAGGTTCAGTGTTGAACACTGGATCTGCATTAGACTTTGTGCTTTTAAAACACTTCACTGAAGCAGGTGGGAGCAGGATAGATGAACAAGTTCCACAGATCCTAGTCCTGGTTACAGCAGGGCAATCTGCTGATGCATACTTGGATGCTTCCAATGCATTGGCTCGGGCCGGAGTGCTAACTTTTTGTGTTGGAGTTAGGAATGCTGATAAGGCAGAACTTGAGCAGATCGCATTTAATCCAAGAATGGTATATTTTACGGATGATTTCAGTTCTCTGGCAGCTTTACCACAGGAATTAATTAAACCTTTAACAACATATGTTAGTGGAGGTGTACAAGAAGTTCCACTCACTCCATCAGGTAATATCTACCTTTCTTCAAGTTGACTTAATATTGGTCTTTTTTCTCTTGATTCTTTGCTTTAAATGTACTACAAACTTCTTTTTTTTCCAAGGTCTTGAACCAGCAAAGCACTTAAATCTACACTTAACTTTAAGCAGTGGCTATGCCCATTGAATCCTTAAGTTCATTGAAGTCAAATTTAACATGTTTAAAGTTCAGCACATTTTTAAGTGCTTCACTGGATCAGGACCAAAAGAGACATCAGAGTGACTCTTTGACCACTGTACCAAATATTCTGTCCACTTATGCTATGAGTCTTTTTGTCTTTCTTTTTATTTTTTGATAATGTGGAATATACTGACATCTACTTAATGTGCTTGTATATATAGCAGCTCACACAGAGGGAATGGTTATAGGTAAATTAAGTGGAATTATTAAGATAGTACCATTCAGGATAGATGAATGAAAACAAAACCAAAGCATGTAAGTCTGGAATCTACTTATTTCCATTTGGCACAGCTCCCTTTCCTCCCCCCAGTAGTAGTGGGTTGGCATGGCTGTAGCTGAGGGCAAAATCTTACTCCCAGAATAATTTAATGAGTTAAAAAGTCATTGAGACCTTTTGACATATCTGGGAGGGTTAACCTGATTTAAACAGGTATTTTCTCAACAATTGTTTTATTCTGGTTCTGACCACTAGGAGACATTAAAAAGACTAGGATCAGTTAGCGATGGAAAGGAGACAATTAAAAGCAACGTGGCAGATGGATATCAAATCCTCCCAATAAAATAGGTGAAAGGTTCCCATATATAATTCATGTATGGATTTTAAAGGCCCTTTCCTCAGCCGTTTCTCTGAGGTCATGGTGGGAGAGTGGAGTGAATTACAGCAGTCCTTTAAAGGGTGCAGCTCACTTCCTTGCTTGAGCCTGGTCATCTACTGGGGGAGTTGGGCAGGGAAATCAAGCCTAGTGCCTGCACAATTCTGCTAGGTCCATGTTCACTTGATCACAGTGAGCAATACATTGTACTTAAAACTCAGACCAAAACTCTAAGTAGAGCCAAGGAAGTCTGTGAGAAGGGGTTCTTTTTCTCTATTCCCTATTTAGCTAAATAAATCAAGGGCACTGTCAAGCTCTTTTAGCACTGAGATATTTCAGGAGAGGAAAACCACTCATATACTTTATACCATATTTTCTTGAATGCAACACTCATCTTTCCCAAAACCCGGTTGTAGAAAGTTGGACTGTGCAATATAGGGAAGAAATACAGTTAGAACACTTTTTGCTGCTTCCTGGGCAAAAGTGAAAGTAACTCTGCACTCAGTTCCCGTAGGGAACACAACAGTGAGCAGGCTCAGCTCATTAGCTCAGCTCTCTTACTACAAAGAAAGATCTTTTGTCTTCATTCTGAATTTCAAAAACAGGGTGCATATGGTATATGAGAAAATATGGTATATTAATATTCTGCTCCTTTAAAGAAAAGTTGCTCTGATGAAATTCAAAAGGAGAAAAAGCCTTCATATTCTTATTTCCTTTTATTTTGAATTCATTCTAGAAAGCAAGAAAGATATTTTATTCATGATTGATGGTTCAGCCAACCTATTGGGTCACTTCCCTACAGTCCGAGACTTTGTGTACAGAATTATTTCTGACCTCAATGTGAGTCCAGATGCCATCCGAGTTGCTGTAGCTCAGTTCAGTGACAATGTCCAAGTTGAGTTCAACTTCAGTGAGTTGCCATCGAAGCAAGACATGCTTCTGAAAGTTAAACGGATGAAGATAAAAACTGGGAAGCAACTGAACATAGGTTCTGCACTGGATTACGCAGTGAGGAACCTGCTTGTGAAGAACGCTGGGAGCAGGATTGAAGAAGGAGTTCCTCAGTTTTTGGTCCTACTTGCTGCTGGGAAATCAACTGATAGTGTGGAAGATGCAGCGGAGGCCCTGAAACGAGCTGGTGTTGTCACTTTTATTATCAAAGCCAGGACTGCAGAGCAAGTAGAACTTGAAAGGATAGTTTACGCTCCACAGTTTATTCTGCCTGTGGATGCCCTTTCTAAAATTGGAGAAATTCAGTCAAACATAGTAAACCTATTGAGAACCATACAGTATCAACCAACAGGTACAGAGATGCCATTTCCTTTGTTTCTAAAATGCTGAATTAGATGTCTTTTAGATGACTGAAAAATTGTAGTAGACAACACTTGTAAATTAACATTATATACATAATGATGTTTTGTGGTCTTTATTTAAAACTCACTGAAGTCAGTGGAAAGACTCCCAGTGATTGGATTAGGCATATGATTTAAATCAAGACCAATGTATTTGAAATGATTTTAAAAAATGCCATTGCATTGCATGTTACTGACGTGCAGGCTTAACTTTAAACACAAATAATCACACTGAAGTAAAAGCCTGTCTTACAATAATAGGCAGACTTTGTCCTCAAAATCTTAAGTAGCTTTCAGGGTTTTGGTTGTAGCTGTGTTGGTCTAAGAACATAGGCAGACAAGGTTCTTTGAGTAGACATGATATCTTTCATTAGACCGACTGAGGAGATGGAAAAAAGTTCTAGGCAAGCTTTTGGGGCCCAGTGCCCTTTTGTCAGGCATAGGGAGACTCTGATGGTCTGAGACTGCAAGGAATGAAAGATGCTAAAAGTGTGGCAGGATGTCAGTTAAAATGTAAATAGGTAGAAATTCAAAAGACAGAAGGAAAAGCAGGTTGTACTGTGTCATAAATCCATTATCTATATTGAGTCCATGATTTTTTTTATACCCAGTAGATTTATGAAGCGAAGTTTGTAGGCTCATCTATGAAAGGTGAGAAAGACGAGCTATGAAAAATGAGTCTACTAACTTCACTTCATCAACCTCCTGGATACAAAAAATCATGGACTCAGTATAGACATTGGATTTATGATACATTACTACCTGCCTCACATCTGATTCACCAGATACCTGCCTGACCTAACTTCTTACATTCTTCTTTTCCCCCACCTTTTCTCCCCTCCTCTCCCCTCCCCATCCCTCCTTTTCTGCCTTTTGTCTTCCTCATTTCCAACTAGTTCCTTTTTCATTGAGAGACACTTTTTTACCTTGAATTATTATCACTGCAGTGTTTCTTTTTGGCCTGTCTTCCCCTGCTTTCTTTCCCCTCCCTTCCCTGTTTTACCTTTTCTAATTTCTACCCATTTACGTTTTCACTGATGTCCTGTCACACTTTTAGCTTCTCTTATTCCTGCTTTCCTGATCTCCTACTATTTCTTTTTTTCACAGACAGCCTCTTTTCTACCTTGTATTCTATCACTGCTGTCTTCTTTTGGACTCCAGCCCCCACCTTCTTCCACCTCCCTTATCTGCTTTACCTTTTGTCTTTCTAATTTCTACCCATTTAAATTTTCACTGACATCCTGCCACTGACATCACTGAATCTTCTCTCATTCCTTGCAGTCTCAGACCAGCAGAGACTCACTATGCCTGAAGAATGGCAACTGTGACCAAAAGCTTACCAAGAACTTTTTTCTGAAAAGTTTTGAAAATTTAAAAAAATCGAAATACCAAAATGCTTTTACAAAAAGGTTTTTACTGTTTTCAGTCAGCATCATTTATCGGCAGGTATTTTGTATGCACATGGTATTATTCTTTTCTAAATTAGAGAGACACTCAATGAAAGTTTTTCAACATCTTTGTCCCACCCTCCATAGCTCCATAGAGCATGCTATGCAGAGTGCTAATATAATGTGCTACCTTTCAAGACCTGGATTGCTCCGGGACCTAACCTCTGGTTCCATTACCTCCCATTGAGCATCTCTGCTTGACAGCTGGCATTTCAGAGAAGAAGCAGCAGATGCCTAAGGAGACACCTTACTGATCAAGCACAGCTCTTGTTGCCCATGTAGTGATTATCAGTATACTATATCCACCTGTTTATTAGCCAAGAGTGTTTGACTGATGGTATGTCTATACTGATATTCAGAGTTGCTCTTAAGACATCTCCAACCAACCAGAGCCAAGTGATCTTGTCTCCCTGATCCATACTGTACACTGTATCCAACAGCAAGCCTAGCAACATGGTTCTTCTTTCTTCCTTTGCAGAGCCCTTCTAGGAATTGGTCTCTGGATAACTTGTCTGTCCTTCTGGGTTTGTCCCTAGTCATGGGCAAAAGAGAGAGGGAGGAGGAAGTAGGCCTGGAAATCAGAACCAGGCAGTTTGAGGAATGTAATTTCGGGTCTGTACGCCCAGCTAAGTTTCAAACACTATCAAAAAGGGTGACCTCAGTGTTAATGTCATACCTACAACATCAGCAAACTTGCAGGATTGGACATGACTGCCAAGCAGAGTTGAATTTAAAACCTGTACAATGTAACTGGATAGTGGGTATGGGCTTATGGTTGATCCTACCCATCAGTAGATATAGGCTGACTGAATACAGATGACAAACTTTAAATAAATTGAATCAACAATTGTGATGCCTGACCTAGAATCCCAAGACTTTCTGTGCATAAAATGATACACAAAAAGAAGAATGTCTACCTATACAGATAATTTTACTTAGGCTCTTCTCTAATTGTTTTTCAAACCACAGTTGTTGGAGATGAGAAGAAGGATGTGGTATTTCTGATTGATGGCTCAGATGGTGCGAGAAGAGGGTTCCCTTTTCTACAGGGCTTTGTTTTAGAAATGGTTGAAAACCTGGACATCGGTCGTGACAGAGTCCATGTTGCTGTAGCACAATACAGCAATGTCATCAGACCTGAGTTCCTTTTTAACAGCTACTATGATAAAGCAGATGTTGTTAGAGCCATTCAGGGCATGTCTGTTATGGGAGGGTCTCCTCTCAACACTGGTGCAGCCTTGGACTATCTCATAAAGCAGATATTCACTGCTCAGAGTGGGAGCAGGATTGCTGAAAATGTCCCTCAGTTCTTGATTTTGCTGACTGCTGACAGATCAAGGGACGATGTGCGAAGGCCCTCAGTGGTCTTGAAGACAACTGGCGCTGTGCCTTTTGGCATTGGCATTGGAAATGCTGATATCACAGAAATGCAGACAATTTCATTCATCCCAGACTTTGCTGCTGTTGTCCCTGACTTCAATCAACTGAATACTGTACAGCAGCTCATTTCAGACCGAGTCACTCGGCTAACCAAAAAAGAAATAGAAACACTAGCCCCGGATCTGCTTTTTCCATCACCCAGTCCAGGTGGGCAAATGTTTATCAGCTGTTTTTCATGTGGAGGTATTGTTGTGCTAGTCAGTATCTGCAACAAGATTAAAAAACCCTGATGTTTAAAAAATGTGGGGTTGTGACACAAATAGAGAAAAAGCAAACACATTTACAATTGAGGCTCCAATTCTAACTGCTAATTTATCCTTTACTGATGTAGGTTTGCTTTGCTAGGAACTATGTAATTACAATCAGCCACCCAAAAGCGCTTATAGTCCCCAGTTGTACATTGTGGTTCATGATACCTCTACAGAGTGCAACTGAAGTCAATACAGGATCTGGATCCGAGTCTTAAAATAGATGAATGGGATATTACACTAGTCAGTAGCTTAATATTAATGTTTTCCCCTTCCAATGAAAACTGAATAATTTAGATTTTATAATGGTGCTTTCCTACCATTGTAAATTAAAATCCCTATGCTGATAAATACTATTTTCCAGAAATTTATAATTCAGGTACCACATTTTGCTTTGACATGAAACCCTACCATCAAGAAGCCAACTTTTCTCTAGAGATAAGAGTAACCAGGAAAATAAGTTATAGGTGTTGAATGCAAAAGAACTGAGTGATGAGAAAGCAAGGAGAAGAGTGTTGTGTGTGTGTGTGGGGGGGGCAATGTATTCACTTTCAAAATGTATCTCTGGGCTAGAGAGAAAACTTACAGTAAGTCCTCACTAGGGACTGTCTCTAAGAAAAAACTAATATGGTAATGTTATTTAGAATACACTCCTCACAATCTCCCTCGCCCCCCCACTGATAATTCTCCTGGCTCAGGGGAAAGGGCAAATTATTTAACTCCTTTTCTTGGGACAGTTTATTTTCTGGTATGAATCTGAAAACCAAGTCTGGGCAGTGAATAGGGAAGAGTACAAAGCCAAGAGTCTGCCCACCCCCCTGCTTATTTTCCCACAAAAAGCATATTGCAGGAACAACTGCTACTCTTCCCTTATGGCCAATCACAATTTCAGTAGGGAAATAATGGAGACCTTAATATCCATAAGTCCCTCCTGCCATGGCCAAGTAGGAGCTGAGATAATCTTTGCCTTGTATACACTAAATTATTCCTATATTTAGAATCTGGTTATTAACATCCATTTCTTAAAATTAGTGGATGCACCAGAATAAAGCTATATGAATTCAATTAAGGACAGAATTTGGCCGGGAGGGTTGGGTCTCCCTTAGAAGCTTGTGACATAAATTGCAGTTATGTATGCATGGTGACTGGAGGTGACTTTTTCTAACTATTTGGTCCTACGCTTAAGGCTTCATTGGGGAACTGATTTCTACTTGGTACCCTTTTTGATCTGTGCTGTAGATTATACACTTTTTCTGAGCCTCTGATAAGTTTTTTTAAATAGCTTCCCAGCTCTGGTAGGCCTTTTAACCTTCCTTTTAACTTCTAAAATGAGGAAATTGTTAGATGATACAAAATGTCCAGGGGCTTCTTAATAACTCATTTGAAGCTGAACATCTTTAAGGCCAGACAGATAAGCAGCAGAAAACTGTATTTCATCATTTTGGGATCCATCAAAAGTAGATTTTCAAAAACTTGGGATGAGAGCTCTTGCTGAACACTCTTGAAGACTGACTTATCATGGGATTAGAGGGAATTTGCAAAGTTTCATGAATGACCAGGAAAAGGGAATACCTAGTTAATTTGCAAAGTTTGCAGCTAATACTAAATCCTTTTGGGGAGCCAAATCCCAGTCTGGTGGTAAGGGGCTGCAGATAGATTTCACAAGACTAAGCAAATGACCAATAAAGTGGAAGATAAACTTAAACGTTAACAAGTGCAAAAGTGTTAACATAGGTTATAGATACTATATGTTTGCAACTATATGCATGTAATGCTAGACTCTGAACTAACTGTTATAACTCAGTTGTTGATAGTGCTCTAAAAATGCTGGATCAGTGTGCAGAAGAGACTAAAAAAGCTAATAAAATTTTGGGCATCATTAAGAAGAAAATGAAAGCAAAATAAGAAACAACATTATGTCATTGTATAAACCGATGCTGTACCCATATCTTGAATACTGTGTTCAGTTCTGTTCTCCATATCAGAAAAGGATGTAGTAGAATTAGAAAAGGTGCTGGGAAGGGCAACAAAGAAGAGCAGGGTTATGGAACAGCTGCTACGCCAGGAGAGACTGTAAGGGCTAGGACTTTTCAATTAGGAAAGAAGGTTGAAGGGGATAGGATAAAGGTCTCTAAAATTATGAAGTAAGTGGATAAAGTAATAGAAAATTGTTGTTCACCAAGCCCCAGAATGCGAGAACTAAGTGGGCACTATGGGGAGAAACCAAGAGAAGGAAGAACGTTTAAACAAGAGGAAGTAGCTTCTTACACAGTACATAGTTAAGCTTATAGAACTCAGGACTGCAGGAGTCTATAGAACCAGGTAGTATAACCGGATTACAAAAGGAGGACAGGTTGACTGGGAGCTATTAAACAGAAAAAAAAAAATCAGGGATGCATCCTAAATCAAAGATATTTGACATCAGGGAGGGCATGTCAGGGCATAGATCACTCTAGACATGCCCTATTTGTATTGTCTCATCTAAGCTTGTACTAATTGCTACCGTAAGAGACAGAATGCTGAGTTAGATTGGCTATTGCTCTGACCCAGTACTTGTGTTCTTTTTTCACAGCCAAGAAAGATGTGGTGTTTCTCATTGATGGTTCCCAATTTGCTTCCCCTGAGTTCCAGCTAATTCGTGATTTCATTTTAAGGGTAGTAGACAGCTTCGATATAGGTTTTGACACCACTCGTGTTGCAGTGGTCCAGTTCAGCACAGACCCCAAGGTTGAATTTCTGCTTAACACCCACTCTACCAAAGATGACGTGCAAACTGCTGTGAGAAGACTAAGGCCCAAAGGTGGCAGAGAAGTTAATGTAGGAGATGCTCTGGAGTATGTAGCAAAGAATATCTTTACAAGACCCTCTGGAAGTCGCATAGAGGATGGTGTCCCTCAGTTTTTAATACTTCTCTCTTCTCGCAAGTCTGATGATGAAGTAGTGGCCCCTGCAGTCCAAGTCAAACAAGTTGGTGTAGCACCTCTGATTATAGCAAAAAATGTGGATCCTGAGGAGTTGGCTCAGATTTCTCTTAGCCCTGAATATGTATACCAGGTCACAAACTTCCAGGAATTGCCCAGCATAGAACAGAAGCTGCTGACCCCTCTTACTTCCCTCACTGCTGGTGACATAAAAGGGATCCTGGGAGATGTCTCTCTCCCTCCAGGTAAGAATGACTGAAATAACTTTACGGTCCTTTCCTTCCAGTAAATGAAATATTTTCCCCCTTAAAAACAAGTATGGCACATTTCCATTATCAGGAGAATGGAGATTCATTAGACCGTTCAGACTATTGGTCATCCCTGTAGATGAGCATATAGATTTTTTGGGTCAAAAGCTGCATTACTTTTCTTGTCCTTACTCATTCAAAGTGTTCTCTAATTAAAACAAACACAAATCTGAGGCAGATGAAGCTAGGAACATTGAATAAAAATAACTGAATAAAAAATAGATGTCAAAGAATTATGGAGCTAGTTAATTGTGTGCTTAGAATTGTAGATGTCTCAATTTAAAAGGAACCTTGTAGTAAAGATGAGACAAAAAAAGTTTGATACTTCAATAATTTTCCTTTCTCCTTAATATTTTTATTTTCCTGCAGAAGGTGATGGTGATGAAAGGGACATAGTCTTCCTCATTGATAGCTCTGATAGCGTCAGGACTGATGGACTTGCTCACATTCGAGATTTCATCATTAGAATTGTTCAGCAGCTCAATGTTGGTTCAAACAAAGTGAGAATTGGTGTGATTCAGTTCAGTAATGATGTGTTTCCTGAGTTCTACTTAAAAACACACAAATCCAAAACTGCAGTACTACAAGCCATACGCCGCCTGAGATTCAGAGGAGGATCTCCACTGAATGCTGGGAAAGCTCTAGACTATGTTGTAAAGAATTACTTCATTAAGTCTGCAGGAAGCAGAAGAGAAGATGGGGTCCCTCAGCATTTAGTTTTGTTCCTTGGAGAGAGGTCCCAGGATGATGTTAACCAACCTTCTTCTGTGATCAACATTGCTGGGATTAAGAGTCAAGGTGTTGGAGCAAGGAATGCAGACAGAACTCAGCTGGAGAGGATAACCAATGATCCTAGACTTGTATTCACAGTCAGAGATTTTCTAGATCTTCCAAGCATAGAAAGCAGGTTCCTCCAACCAATTTTACAATCTCAAATACAGACAACCGAAGCACCTGAATTTATAGACATGGGTAAGGCTTTTTTTCATGCTGGGAAAATATTGCAGAGATCTGATATAGAGCATGGGGTACAAGTCTAATAATCTGTGAAGCAATTTAGAAATAGTGCCTTTCGTTACTTCTTTTTTTTTTTTGCATCACACTAAATACTTGCTGAAAGAAACTTGAAGGATGTAGAAAATAATAGAATTTAGGATAGTAGGAGGAAATATTTTCCTCATAAAATAAATAACATCTCATCACTGCTTTATATTACATTTTTTTCTGGTATATGAAAAAAAGTACAAGGCTGAAGAAAATTCAAAATGAGATGAAAATAATAGCAAAATTCAATGGGTATGTCAACCCTAATCTTACGGTCAACTTTGAGGGTTGGGCCTTAACCAATCAGAGCTACATAATCTGCCTTTCCTATCTCAGGGCTGTCCAACTGGTGGTCTACGGGCCACATGTGGCCTGCAAGGTGTTAAATTGCAGCCCCCAGGGGCTTCAAAAACAGATAGAGTCAGAGGTCTCCCTCTCTCCAGCTTCCTTTTATCTCCCCCACCTGACAGGGCAGTGCAGCGCAGCACACAGGACTCAGGGAGCTTGCAGCTGCAGCCCTCTGAGAGGTGAGGTGCAGCTGGAAAACCTGCAGTGAGGTGGGATGCTCAGTGCAGTTGGGGCTGGAGAGGTGTTCCTCGGTGTACAGTGCAGTGGCAGGGAAGGCTGCCTGGGGGTGCAGTGTACCCAGGGGAGACGCATGTGAAGCACAGCCCTAGGGGCTCATGTCCCCCACTGGTGCAGCCCCCAGCTGCTTAGAAGTCAGACAGATCTGTTTTACTTTTAGGCCACACCAAAGCAGCTCTCTTGTACTCTCTATTCTATGTGTGTGATCTTTCTAGGAACCGCCTGCAGACTACTCGTCCCTCCTTCTGTGCTTGCTTCTAATTGTAGGTCACAGAAATAAGATGTGAGATGCAGACAGACTTGCTACTAGCGGACTTCCTATGAGAAGTCCTATGGGAAGGCTTTCCTGTAGGGAGGCCTGCAGACAAAAAAGGTGTGAGCCAGAAAGTGGGTGGGTGTTAGTGTTAACACCAAACCCAGTTCAGAAAAGCCAGTGGTGAAGCTTATGTGTTTTCAGTGTAGGTGGTTGATGGGTCCAAACTTGAGGGACACTTTGATTTTGACCCTAACTGTTGGCATACCTAATGTTAGTTCACATAGAACTTGCTCAAAATTCCACTGAAGTCAATAGAAGGACTCTCGATGCCAAACATTTTTGGATCAGACATATATCTAGAAGTTTTGCTAACCTAAAAGCATATTAAAGCATTTTTCTAGAATAGTGAGGAATCCGTATTTCATTTTGTATTTGCAAATTTTTGTTTGTATTCTAGTTGTGCGCTAGTTTCAGCAAGCGTCTTGATTTATGGTTTGTGATCATTTGTGAATCACATTTTTTTTTTTACAATTTTTTTTTGCTTAGCAATTCTTTTATTTTTCACTGGAATCCAGTAATAAATGAACCAATGGTACCACAAACAGGAATTGTTATGGACTTATACTCCTTGGCTGCTTATTCTTTTGAAATTAAATAACTAATTTCCACTTCATGCAACCACCGCTCTCTTTGTATAAAAACCCTGATGTGCATTAAAGTTGCACTTGTATTATTCTGCGAGTATTCTGTACCCAGTCCCCTCAAGACTTCTCCTTCCTGTCTTTATTACTTATTTTGCTCTCAAGAGTTAATGTTCCTCCAAATTGGCTTCTACCAATCCCACATTTTGGGGAGACATCTGGGAGCATGTGAAATTTGGAGACAGCAGCCTGTCCAGCCCTGTCCTGCTATAAGAAATATTGCTAAAAACTTACCCTGAAACAGCAAAAGATGTGAGAGTGAACATCCAGGCTTTTTGTGGGCATGACAGACTTCTTACATTTGTATGTGCTCCAGGGTTTGGAGGGGGGAGGAGGTACTTTAATTACAGTGGCTCCAAGAGGTGCTTTAATTAAAGTGCCACTGCATCTCCTATATCAGCTTCCCTGCAGTTAAAAATGGTGGTGGGGATGCTTCAACTAAAGCTCATCAAACGAGCTTTTGTTTAAGTGCGTCCACCACCATTTTTAAGTGTGGGGATGCTGATACATGAGATGCAGGAGGCTGGTGGAGCATGGCAATTGCTATGCTCTGGCAGACTCAATAGATTGAGTCTGGTCCAATGCACTGGATTTCCAGCACGTCTTGCTAAAATTGGCCAAGATTTTCAGAAGTGACAAATCATTTCTGTGTTTCTGGGTGCTTTCATTTTTGGGTGCCCAAAATGTGAGACCTCATAAAAGGGTACAATTTGCACAATATATTTGCTACCTCTCCACTAAATCAGATGTTCTCTGAGGTGTTACATTTTGGGTACTGAGAAATGGAGGCAGCTAGTCACATTATTGGGCATGTGTATACATTAGCTTTAATGCATATTAAGATAGGCTAATGTGCATGAAAGCATGACCTAAAAAAACTGTGCACTGTCACTAATGTGCATTAAGATAGTTTGGCATCACTTAAAAACTATTAGCATTTATACACATACATTTGTCTGATCCGGCATGTATTAATCAAGTCTGCTTTACATGCGAGCTGACGTGTCCGGTGCTGGATCGCATGCATTTGTATAAATGGTGAAATATGCATAGTGCTGAGAAAATGGTGGTGGTGTGCTTTTGAACTAAAACACCTTCAATGTGTTTTAGTTCAAAAGTGGACTGCCACTATTTTCTCAGTGCTGGCACACATTTCGCCATATATATAAATGTATGCACTGCAGCCCCGGGCACTTTAAAAAGTGCCTGGTGATGCTACACAAGCATGTGTACTAATTCCCCATGTTCTTTAGTTAATGCACAGTAAGATAGGCTAATGTACCTGACAATGGAGGGTATTTATACATGTGCTCTAGGAGTGGGGAGAAGGTGCTTTAATTACAGCAGCTCTAAGAGCTGCTCTAATTAAAGTGTCCAGAGTATTAGCATCCTTGCACTGAAAAATGGCGGTGGGGTGTTTTAAATAAAGATTGTTGAACACATTTTAGTTAAAGTATCTCCACATTTTTCAGTGTGGAGATGCTGATACACAAGACACTGGAGTCTGCTGGAATATAGTTGCATCTATCTTCACTAGATCACTCATTCTTAATCAGCTGCTATTTTTTGTGCTTTTTTTATGGGTCAACCCTCTCCCCCACCTCCCCCCACCTTTTAAAATAAGGGTAAAATTACTTCCATGAGCAGCATGTAGTGTTTGCATGTAGTTTAAGAATGGTTTGTTTAGTTTTTTCTTTTTATGGTTCAGTACAATATTATGGAGGCTACAAAGGATTCAAAACTCATTTTCTTTTTGATTATTTCAGATGGGAAGAAACAAGCTGATATTGTGTTTTTGCTGGATGGCTCCATCAATTTAGGGAGAGACAATTTCCAAGAAGTTATCCAATTTATTTCTTCTATAGTTGATGCTATCTATGATGATACTGCCTCTATTCAGGTAGGACTGGCCCAGTACAACTCAGATGTGACTGATGAATTCTTTCTCAAGGATCATGCCACCAAACAAGAGATTTTAGATGCTATCAATAAAGTAGCATATAAAGGAGGCAGGGTGGTGAATACTGGAGCAGCACTCAAACATCTCCAGGCCAAACACTTTGTGAAGGAGGCTGGGAGCCGGGCAGACCAGAGGATACCTCAAATTGCTTTTATCGTAACAGGAGGCAGACCTGCGGATGATGGACAGACAGCTGCATTGGCACTAAAGCAGTCTGGGGTGAAGCTATTTGCAGTTGGTGTGAAAAACATAGATCTGGATGAAGTGAACAAACTGTCCAGTGAACCTGCTACTGGGTTCAGAGTGAAAGCTGCCCAAGAGCTGTCAGAATTGAATGAGCAAATTTTAGTTACAATGGATGCTGTTATGAAGGAGAAACTCTGTCCAGGAGTGACTGATATTTCAAGAGGTAAATATAATTACTTATTTCCATGGATGATCCAGAGACTGGAACACTTTGAAAATTTTAAATGGATTCATTCAATAGTGCAATTGTATCCTGTTCCTGTATGGTCTTAAGCCTTAGCTTTGGGATGCCTATAGCACAGGTGTGGCCACCCTATGCAATCAGCCTGTATGCGCTCTGGCACAAGAAACATGTCTCCAAACACACAGATAATGAAGGTTGGGTGCTTCTGCTATATGAATAATAGGGCCGTGCAAAGCTCGCTGATTCGCTTTGGCAGAGATTCGGCCCGATTCCTGTATTGTATTCATAGAGACTTAGACAAATTGTAGGATTGGGCCAAAAGAAATCTCATGAGGTTCAACAAGGACAAGTGCAAAATCCTATACTTACGACAGAATAATCGCACGCATCAGTACAGCCTGGGGGATGACTGGCTGGGCAGCAGCTTTGAAGAAAGGGACCTGGGGGTTATAGTGGACAATAAGCTGAATGTGAGTCAACAATATGCCCTTGTTGCCAAGAAGGCTAACAGCATACTGGGCTGCCTTAGTGGAAGCATTGCCAGCAGATTGAGGGAAGTAATTATACCCAGTTGGTAATTATACTTCACTTGGTACCAGCTACCAACTAGACCTTGAGCCATTGATCACCATCTGTTGAGCCCACATTCCTCTATTCTTCACTGGTGAGGCCACATCTGGAGTGCTGTGTCTGGTTTTGGGCCCTCCATTACAGAAAGGATGTGGACAAGCTGGAGAGAGTCCAGCAGAGGGCAGTGAAAATCATTTGGGGACTGGGGCACATGACTTTGGAGGAGAGGCTGAGAGAACTGCAGAAGAGAAGAATGAGGGGGGATTTGATAGCAGCCTTCAACTACCTGAAGGGTGGTTACAAAGAAGATGGAGCTAAACTGTTCTCAGTGGTGTCAGATGACAAAACAAGGAAAAATGATCTCAAGTTGCAGCAAGAGAAGTTTAGATTAGATATTAGGAAAACTTTCTCACTAGGAGGGTAGTGAAGCATGGGAATGGGTTATCTAGAGCAGTGGACCATCTTTGGAGATTTTTACAGCCTAACTCAACAAAGTCCTGGCTGGAATGATGTAGTTGGGGATGGTCCTGATTTGAGCAGAGGGTTGAACTAGATAACCTCCTGAGGTCCCTTCCAACCAGCTGTGCTGACAGGCGTTGTGGTGCCTAGCCTGTGGCATAGATAGATTAGCCTCTCCTTTCATGGCTGAACAGTTTGCCCACTGTTTGTCAGTTAGATGCTCAGAACAGTGCATCTTCTGGATCCTCATTTGCTCTTAGCATCCCTCTTTGCTTTGGTGCCTGCTTTGGTGCTCTTCTCACCTGTATTTAGCATAACTGTTGTGGCATTTAATCTCTGATATGAGCCTTGCCCCAGTGATTCATGCCTTTGTGACTTCCTAGTTGGACTGAAGGAACTTAGATGTCATTTTGTTGCATACAGGGTAAGAACATGAATTGACTAGATTGGAATTGCTTAATTGCTTCTTTGCATGAAGATACCCCTTGACGAACATTTGAAACTGACAGGCAATATAGAATTACCTACTTGCACAGCAATACTGCCTACAAGCCAGCATAAGAAGCTAGTATTGAAAGACCTTTCCTGGCTTTTTGTCTGCTTCTGTGTAGTTCAGTGTTACTACTGATATAAAGTAGGTACTGGGGAAGCAACCCTACTGTGTATGCTTGAGTTGATATTAAACTATTCCCCCCACTTTCAACCATAATATTTGAGAGACCAGTCGGTGTACATGTGCAGAAAGAAGTATACATTTGTGACATTGTTTAGCGTATTGGGCTGAGTCCCTGAGTCTAATGGCTTTCTCGCAAATTTATAGTAAGGCACCTGGACTTGGAAGTGAAGCGATGCAAAATAATAAATCCAGTACATTAAAGCAACCTAATATTTCTTAAATAGTTTCCCTGTGCCATATGTAGCATATAAGAAATACAATTTATTTTATTTTTTATAAAAATCATTTCCATTTTGTGAAATTGCAACGAAGTACAACCTCCTGAAATTCTAAGATTATCATACATCATTGCAAACATTTCACACAATGCCCTAAAAAGATCTTAAAATGATGAAGGAGAGCATGCTCATCAAAACACAGCTTTTTTGCTTAGTTTCAGCCTCATTCTGTGAATCACTTGAACCTAGAACCATACCTTTTGAAATCAGTGGAAAGCTTACTGACTTCAATTCCCTTGGTTTCAGTGGGCCTTAGGTCAGGTTCATTTAGCAGTTCTTAAAGGGAAGCAGGAATTCTATGGATCAGGGCCCTAGTATACTTGGCATTATACAAATACATAATATAAAGACAGTTCTTTTGCTAGAGAATTCACAATCTAATATTTCACATGAGAACAAGAGAGAACATTTTTTTCAATAATGGGGTTCTGTGAATACTCTCTTGTGAAACAGTTGTGACTTTCCCCATCTCTAGTCTGTCTGAATGACTCTTCCTATATATTTCTTCTTCAGACTGCAAGCTTGATGTGATACTGGGCTTTGATGTCTCAGATACTGCACCGGGACAAAGTATACTTTATTCTCAGAAAGGGTTGGAGTCAAACGTAGAGGCCATTCTGAACAGAATTACTCAGATGCAGAGGATCAGCTGTACTGGTAACCAACGGCCAACTATACGAGTGGCCATCATGGGCCAGTCCACTACTGGAGCAATTGAAGGACTGGACTTTATTGAGTACGAGCCAGAATTGTTTGAGAAGTTCCAAGCCATGCTCAACCGTGGTCCATATTATCTAACAGCAGACACGCTGAAGTCTTATCAGAACAAATTTAGAACAGCTCCTGGTGACAGTGTGAAAGTAAGTCCTCTCTCATTTTTCTATATGCTGTGAAAAATAAATACATTGAGCTGAATTAGCTGATGGTATAAACAAGAACAGTTCAGTTAAAATCAATGTACTGTGGCAGTTAATTAAGACTAGCAAGGACTTTCTCTCCTTGAAGTGTAAGAAATGTGAAGGGTTTCCTAACACTGCAATTGCTTAAACACCTAAAATTTGTAAATAAACAAAAGTTTAATGAAATAATGTGTATTTAGGATATTGTTTTGCATATGTAAATTGAACTGGCATAAACAGATTAATGAATAGGCACCTAGACCCTAAATTATTGCTGCATTCACCTGGCATTGTAATGAACATTGTCAGACACAAACATGCTGACTATCATTCCGTTTAATGTTTGCAAATGCTATTTCGGTTTTAGAATAATTAGCCAGCTCCATCTGTTACTAAGCATATATGTTGATAGCATGATCTGGCATATGAATCCAAAGGGTGGGAGGAGTTACTGCCGTAATCTAGTTGAACTCAGATAAAGTGTATTGTAGAAGTATGTAACTACAAGATCTGCTTTGAACATTTTGGGGCAGTTCTGATGCTGATGGAAATTGCTGTAAATGCAGTGAAGTCCATGAAATGATGTTTATTTATGCTAGAGCAGCCATGCCTGATGGAACGTTTCTGTGTTTAATAGTGGACCTGATGTGAATTTGCTTCATTCCCAGGTTGTAATCCACCTAACTGATGGTGCAGATGATGGAATGAATCGTTTAGCGGCTGCTTCAGCTGCTCTGCAAAAGGAAGGTATTACATGCCAATTCAAGCACACACACACACACATATATATAATATATGGACTTACTTTTTCCTTTTTGGGGGAATTGAAACAGATAACTCTTGTGATTCTTTCCAACCCTATAATTCTACATTTTTACTCAAAGTTTGGATAAATGAAGCACACCCACATTTTCTAATGGCCCAGGCTAAAGCACTCAGACCTGAATCTGATTTTTACCAGAGTTTGGAGGCAAGGATGTCATGTAGATGCACTTCAACTCCATCCCCAGTTATAAGCTATACAAGCCCATTTCTTATTTCAGCTGTAACTAATTAGTTGTATGTAACTGAGGATGATTAGTGGAGGGGTATTATTGGAGGAGTATTTGTCTAAACCAAAGCAATTTTAATGCAGGTTTCTGGTGCAGCACTGGTAGGAGCAGTGCAAAGTCACCCCTCCCTAGCACACTCTTCTGAAGGAATCACCTATAGGACTATGATGGGAGTTCAGTGCCCACCTATACTTGTTCTGCAAGCCTCCTGTGTACAGGAATCCCCATTGATTTCTCAGGGTGAGGGGTTCTCCAGCTTGAACCTCTTGCTTTTGGCTTTTACATTTGGGACTACTGTATTTGTTTTAGATTAGAGATGGTCAAACTCATGAACCAAAAGCCACTCCAGAGCCATTTAAATGCAGCTTCTGAAGAAGGAGAAATATCTTTTGTTTCTCTGTTCATTTCTTATTTTCTGTTTTTGATTTTCTTTGGCTCAACACATTATTATTTGAACTGAGGCATTTTGCACAGATCATTGACTCTGGGGCATGCACATTTCAAGAATTGAAATGTGTTTGCCTCCTGAAGCTCTCAGCCATACCAAAATGTTGGTTTGCAGCTAGGAGGGTTAGGAAGTTTGACTTCTCTGGTCTTGATTGTACCATTAAAGCAGAGCCTTGCAGCAGCCCATGAAAGGAGCAGCCCACAAGGAATACAAACTTGTATTCCCCTTTAAGGAGTGCTGTGTATTTTCTGTGCACACTTTACTACTGATTGTGATTCTGTCTACTTCCTACCACTTTCTGAAAACAATACTTTACTGGGGAGCATCTCAGGTACAGACCTGCATGCCACTGATAGCTGCAAATCCAATCAAATCTTATGTAGAAGGTTCCTTGTGCTTTCCACACTACAAATCCAAGTGTGAGCTAGCTTTCATTTAACCCCAAGATGACAGTTTTGGTGATCTGGACATGGCCTGTACAGAGCTAAGACAACTCAGCTTCCTAAAGACCAAATAATCAACCAGCAGGTATTTGAGCCACCAAATGAAGCAAACTTAAATAGGAGACTTAGCAGTGAAAAGCTGTGTATGTAGTTACCTACTGGCAGCTAAAACAGTGGAGCTTGCAAACGTTAGGGGAGTTAGGCAGACTACTAATTTCCTACATTACCCTTGACTCATTGCATTTACTGACCATATAGCAAATCTATAACTATATATATATACACACACACACATATTTGTAGATTTGAAGCTGAACAGATAAAAATAATCCATTCTAAAATGTCAACATGTGGGCTTTCCCTTGTTTTATGTCCTCTCATAGAAATAAATTTTGTTTCAATCCTCCAGGTGTAAAGGCTCTCATCTTTGTTGGACTGGAAAGAGTGCAAAATTTAGAAGATTTAATGCAAATAGAATTTGGACGTGGGTTTACATATAACAGGCCACTCAGAGTAAACCTATTGGATTTAGATTATGAACTGGCAGAACAACTCGTAAGTAACGCCTGGCCGCTTCACTTTTATATTGGAGAAGCTTTACAAATGCTGTGGGTCAGGTTTGCAACTGATGTAGATCAGTCAAGGTCCTTTGACTTTCACCAGCCTGGCTCTCACTTCACTTGGAGCACTTTGTTATCTTGGTTTATTTACTGTGGCACCCATCAGACTTTTCTAGCGTAAATCAGTCTAGTGTTGTTAAACTCCAAGGCTAAGTACAGACAGTCTAAAAGCCTGAGGCTGAATCAGTTCAATCTTTGCAGGTTAGGTTAAGCTGCATAGATTGAACCGATAAACAAGTGAACAGACATCCACTTTAGATTCTGGAAATGCAGCCACATGCCTGCAGTGGCCCAGGCAGAAGCTGGGCAGCACTAGAACATGTATCTCTGCTTGGCTGGAACAGGCAGCTTGGGCCAAGACTAGTCTGCCCCCCCTGCGAGGGGGAGTTTGCGGGGGAGATACAAAGCATCCTGGGATGCTGAGAGACTGTGAGTTCACTTGAATCTGGAGGGGATTTGGGACAGAAATTTAATAAACTGATTTAACCTAAATCAGTTAAGTCTGATCCATTCAGGTTTATCTTTCTCCATTTTGAAAGTGGTTTATGTGCATTGAACTTCTCTTGTGTTACAAATATGAACTGGTTTCTGATCACTTATATTTATAACTTCTGTCCCTAGCCCAGGAAGCTAGGCTAATTTATACCAGCTGAGACTGTAGTCTAGTATTTCAGAGATAATCAGTAGGAGTAGGATAATTATATTCTGGTTCTAAGAGGTTGGGCATCTGCCCATATTTGTTCTGATCCTTTTTATAGACTTATTTCATTACAGGCTAGCAGCTAATTTGTAGGCGTCCTTTATCATTGTTAAATTTCTTTCAGCAAAAGAGTCTTTTAAGTTTCTTCCTCTATGTGAATATCTGTCTTTCAGAAAATCATTTCGCCAAAGTGCCATCTTGCAGTTTTCCAAATCTTATTTTATGAATCCCTAGCCATTACGTAATCTCTCCAGAGCTATTTCAATTAATTTTCTATCCTCACCAATATTTGCAGTTCCTCCCAATTTAGTATCTGCTGCCAGTTTTATTCACTTTCTCTTCCAGATTTTAATGAAAACATTAAATAAGACTTTACCATTGATTCCAATGGTTTCTCTACTGGGACCTCCTGTCCAAATCAGAAAATAGTTATTTCATATTCACTTTTGGTTTGTCATATTTGAGTTAGTCCTTGACCATGCAAATCAGGTTTTTTTTTTTCCAGTAATGAGTTGAGAAGGGCAAAACATTTGTAACAGGTTACTTGGCAAAATTAATTTTTGTATTATTCCTGTGGCTATTCAAAATTAGATTGTGATTTTTGTGACTGCATTTGCTCTTTGAAATAGTTTTGTATAATTTCCTTTCAGCCTGTGCACTGTTTAGATATTATTTACTGTAAAGCTTCTTTGGATAGTGCATGTTTGGGATTTGCTATTCTAGCACTAGGATCTTTCCCGTACATAACAGGGCATTGTTCTTGGGTGAAAATGATGCCATATAGACTATTGTTTTAATGAGACCAGTGTACTACTCCGTTGCCATTTCAACTAATTCCTTGGGCCTCAGTATAAATCAGCTTGTTTCCCTTATGGTATAACTTAGTTTGGATGAACGAATTGCTTGCAGCCCTTTGTTTCAATCTCATTTTGAGAGATTCACTTGGGATTCACTTTCCATGAACATTTGTGTGGCTAACTCTTTGTCTGTATGAATATATATGAGATGCTAAGGCAAAATTATTCAAATACAGCAGAAGCAGAATTCTAGTTAGACTACCTGTGAATGTTTTCTCCTGGTATTAGTCCAGCCCTATTTATAAGGCCGTATCAACTGTTTGTAGATGTACACCAACATAGCTCCTCATTCTACAGTGGAGATCTTTTGCTTGATAGGGCCCATTGCAAGATGGGGGGTGGAGGGTGGCGTGGGAAGGAGGTCTTGCCTTGACTGTGTACTTACATGCAGAAAAAATAACATAGCAGCCTACGAACATCTGTGTCATACATCTATGTCAGAATTAATGTTGCATTCAGAGTTCACGTTCTGCACAAATTTTCCATGTCTTTCTTTTGAATTTGCTTGTTTCTTTCTAGGGCAACATTGCAGAAAGATACTGCTGTGGAATCCCATGTAAGTGTTCTGGGCAGCGAGGAGACAAAGGAATGCTAGGTCCCATTGGACCAAAGGTATGTTGCTTCATTTGGTTTCATCATTTCCAAACAGAAGTCTGCTATGCACAGAAATCAATGAACACAGGTAGCGCTTATCCAACTACCATCCATTCTGACCTTCAAAGGGGCATATGCTATTATTTTTTTTAAAGTTTGTATTTAATATGGTTTCAAGTTTAAATGGTACTGTTTTCCTTTTTGTAGTTTTGCAGGGTGGGAAATGAAGGGGGAAGGTAGAATATTCAAAGATAGTCATCTGAAGCAACACTTATGAAACTTCAGGGTATCATTCTCATTTTACCTTAGAATTTTATTCATTCATTAATATTCATCCCACAAGTACCTAAAGACTCAAATCTGGATCAGAGCCTTCTTGAAAGATGTTATCCAAATACATAGCAGGAGACAGACCCTGGTCTCAAGGAGCTTACAGTATAATTTACAGCAAGATGCAATGAGCAGGAAAAACAAACAAGCAGAGGGAAAGGATAAAGAAAATTAGCGGCAGAGTGATGGTGTTATGCAGTTACATAGGCCAGTTAAATAGTTTGTGGAAGTCCTAAATGGATTCCTTCTTTAGGTAAATTCATTTATAGATTTATTAGATTATGACACAAGCCTCTCTTCTGTGATGATCCAGGGGAATTTTGCATGGGGATTTAAAGACAGAACATGTATTATAAAAAAGGAACTACAATAACATCTGTGTGTTTATTTTTAGGGTGTCCCAGGTGAGAATGGTTACAGAGGGTATCCTGGTGATGAAGGAGGCCCAGTAAGTACCTGTCTAGAGATATTTAATTATAGCTGCTATTCTCTTCACTACTGCTCAGATTGTGTTTCTGCCTACAGAGAAGGGAACAGAGTCTTTTCCTCCTGTGAAAGAGTGGTTAGGCTAGGGCAGGGAGTAGGAAAAGCTTTACCTGCAGCCTCCCCTAGTTGCTAGACAAAATAGCATTATGCCTAGTGTGGAGTGAAGTAGACATTCCCACAGAGACTCTGAGTCTCTGCTCTGCTTCTTGCTTGTGCAACTACATGCCATACTGTACCCAAGACAGGGTGAAAAGTATACCATAGGTCCTGTTAATAGGGTTTCAGCTATACAGAGAAAGTCAAACAAATGGAGTAAGATACCTGACCATGAAAATGGCGCAATACCCAAAAGTGATTGATACTGAGCTCATTTTGAAATTTCTTAAGGTAGAGTAACTTTGCTGCCCTTTACAATCTGATTTTTGGACTATCAGACAGTAACAGTGATAATAGCATGAGTCCCGTGATTTTAATTTCTTCATCCAAACGGTTACTTCATCATGAAGTTGCACATATCCAAAGGAATAAACATCCCTTAGTCCCTCACACCACATGGTAAAATGATGGAAGCCAGCTGGCTGTCGTTTTTCATCTGATTTACAATACAATACAAAAAAGCCAAAATCTTGCTGTCAGATACTGGTTGCAGTGGGATCTTTGTATGGGTATTTAAGGGCAGGATTTCATTATAGATGCATCCAGATCCCAGTTTTGAGAAGCAGTGATGAGAAGATTTCATAGTTTAGAGCCTAGACATCATTTGACATGGATGGTATTTTTCAGTTATTTGTAAGACTAGATGTAACTTCAGTGCAGTATGACAGGTCATTGGCAGGATAGTGGGAGGAAATGTACACTGCAGCTGCATGTCCTGTTGGGGCCTGACCTCTGAAAAGCACTAATACATTGTATTATGTAATTATGTAATTATTATATTAGGGCACACATAGCCTTTTGGTATATGTTCAAATTCTAGTACTGTAAAACCACAAGTCAAGCATATCAATAAAAGCAGTTAGGGGGAGGAGGTCTATGGCAGACAAAGGGCAAATGTTTCATGTTTCATTTTTTCTTTTTTGTGACAGGGCGATCGTGGTCCACCAGGTGTCAATGGAACTCAGGGGTTCCAAGGATGTCCTGGTCAAAGAGGAATTAAGGTATGTTTTTAATGAATCTACAGGTATTATAGCCAGATGCACCACAGGAGTCAATCAGTATCACTACTTCATTGCAGCAAGCTTACATTGGCTAACAGTCTTATGCCAAAGCAATAAAGGACTATTTCTGGAAGACAGAAATGTTACCCTGGCAGAAATGTGAGGCCTTCAAGCATATTACATGGTATCATCATTCCATTGCATTGTAATGTGACAGCATGGTACTCATGAAGGAACAGTACTGTTTAGGCAAACCTAATACCCCATAAATGTAGCCTGCAGAGGAGATAATATTATTGCTGGGTGGCTTTAGAATTGGACCATAGGGGAGAGGAATTTAATCTTCTTAACACTCTGATCATGTGTGAGTCTTGGCTCAGCTCTGAGACTGTGTTGGAGAGGAAATCTACAACTGGGAGACAGGGAGCAATGTGAGGATATGACTATGATTTTGAATAGATGCATTAAGTAGCAGCTCAAAAGAGAGACCATGTATAAAAGCATGAACTAGGGGAGTAGTGCAACTTTTATTACAACTAATTCTAGATTTTTAAGGCCATAAGGGACCATTCTAATAACCTGTTCTGGCCTGCTGTTTAACGCAGCCCAAGGGATTTCACCCTGGCTCTTTTGCCTCATATACAGTATTTGTGGTTGATCTGCCGCAATGCAGTAATTGGAAGGACCACATTTTATTCTTATCCAGAGAAATGAGATCAATAAAGGACTGCGATACCTTAGTTCAGTCCCTTTGCTTAGTGAATACCTATCCATATCTTATCTAGGTCTGTAATAGAGTAGAGCCCCTGATCTTCAGATGGGGGGGAAGCCCAGGAAGGTCAAGGAATGGGTGGAGCCATGACAATCCTCTCTCTACTATTCACTGGTCAGAGTACCTGTTTACTGGAAGGAGGCACTCTAGAAACATCTAGAATTAGAGGGAATAGTAAATAACCTTCCCAGGGCTGTTTAGCTATGTCACCATTTACTCAAGACTTCGAGACTCAGTCTGTCCCTCAGTTACTCCTATTTAGGTCTTCTTAGTCTTATCATGGAAGCACATTCCAGCTCCTGTTCATACCAAGTGAAAGACTAACCCATCTTCCTTTAGCTGCAGGCCACTATAGAAGGTCTGTTTGGAAAAGTGATTGTATGTTCTCTGTTGTCTGCAGGGGTCACGTGGATTCCCAGGAGAAAAGGTATGTAAGTCTTTTGGAAACACCGCAACAATGATTGGTAATATGTGGACACTTTGAATATTGCCCCTTCGCCTTTATATACATTTAATCATTTTGCACTGTGCTGCTTTTATTCCATAGGGAGAACTGGGAGAAATGGGTCTGGATGGAATAGATGGTGAAGACGTAAGTCATTTCAACTGGCTTTCTTGTTTCCTGAGAAGCTTTGGTCCTGTTCCCTACGTGCAAGCAGAATTTTACTAATACATTTTTCTTTGGCAGGGAAACAAAGGTCTACCAGGCTTTTCTGGGGAGAAAGGAAATCCTGGACAAAGGGTATGTTTTATTATGTTGATTAATGCAGAATAGTTAAATAAATCATCCCGGTGCATGGCTGGGCTGAGGAACACAGGGCAAGTCCACATGAGACGCTTACTGTGCATTAGCCAAATACCACTGCGTAGTAAGTATCATAAAATAACTGCATCGGCGCTACGGTGCAGAAACCTTAGTTACTGCACATTTAGTTAGTACTTCATTAAGCAAGTGGTAAACTAAATGTGCAGTAACTAAGATGCATTAATGAACATGTAGATATGCCCACATAGTACAATTTTTGAAGGGGTGCAGAAAGATGGATATAAGCCCACAGCTTTGGCTCACTGTGCACCAGCCTGATTCCAAGGTAGAAGAGCATCTGTCAGTCTGCTCTGATTGACATCAGCTCTCTATAGCCTCTGAAAGGTATTATACCAATTGGGGATTTCTGGAGTGGAGAAATTTCCTGGCCGTGTCTCCCTTCTCCCCATCAGAAGTTAAAGGTCCACCCAAGATGGACAGGCTATCAGGCTATTATGGTTAAGTGATGATCACTTGTATAGCCTATGAAAAGCCTGTGGCTTCCCAGCTTGAATATATGCCTGGGTTGACTGGAACTGCCTTTAGTATGTTCAGAGCAGAGCTGGAATACATGTCTCTGGAGCCATAGCAAGGCATTTTAACCAGTCTACCACCCTAAGTCCCTAGCACTATGCCTGTCCATACTAGGAAATAAAGCCTGGCATAGGGAAGTCTTGTGCCCACATCTTCTTTTGCTGGCTATATCCCTTACATCAGTAGATAGCTAAGGAGCGCAGGAAATCATTATGCCAGTCCCACATCAACAGATCCTGTTCATATACTAAGGGGATCTTCCCCTGACCAGGTCCATGGACTATTGGGCTATTCTATATATGCAGCTGAACTCCAGGTTCAGATGTCTTCTTAATGAGTGGTTTCATACTTTTTTCATTAAGATTTGTACCAAGACCAGTGATCAGTATGATTCCATGAGTTAAACACACTGAGTTCAGTGCAAGCCTATACTCCTTACTTCATCCTTAAGCAGTTTCTCTTGAATGAGGCAAAGTGGATTGCAGCTGAAGCTCTGAGTAATGCTAATGTTAATAATTCTTGGGTATAAGCATGTAAGGTCTTTCTGCAGTGTTTCTAATTCTCTGTACATCTTCTTAAAGGGTTATAAAGGGTTTAAAGGAGGAAAAGGAGAACGAGGCGATCGTGGGCTTCGAGGTGATCCGGTAAATAGTGTTTAATCTTCATAAAGTTTTACGTCCCCTAGGCTCCCTGCACAGACCTAGCCACATTCTTTAAGGTGACAATTCTGCACCCAGACTTCCCACTGTTTAGGAGCTGGATCTTTGGCCTTGTGTTTCATTTGAAGACACTAGCCTGTGAATCTGACCCAATCTGCATTAGGACTGTACAGTGAGGTCCTTTCTAAGAACAGATTGGATAGGAGAGTTATATTTGTGTCACCCATACTCCTAGAGTAGGGTCACATATTAATATGGTTGTTGCTTCTGTATATACAGCAGCATTATGCCTGTTTTCAGGTGATTGCCCAAATCTGACCCATTGAACATATTGACGATGGCTTCTTAAGAAACTGGAGAAGTAAAAATTACAGTTATACATGTTTATTCATAATTAAGTAGTAGAATCATTCCTGTTTTGAAGCTCGCAACTTAAGTCTAAATAAATGATGTTGATAGACACATAAAGGGAATCAGAATAACATAAGGAAGACACATGAACCACTTTGCATTGCATGAGACCCATCTAAAAAAATCTGACATGTTTCACAGGCCCTAACCACATTGTGGAGGGGGTAAAGCAATTGCAATGAAGACAATACTGTACTGAATCATAATTAAGTGACTACGTGAACAAAGGAAAGGGCCAATTGTAACAGCCATCAGACTGACTGGGATCCACATTTGGATAACATAAGTCTCTTGATATTGATTTATGTTAAACTGGCCATTTATGCACTGTTTGAAAACAGTCTTTCATTATATAAACAGTCCTTTCTGATTTTTTTTATTCTCCTTTGCAATATATATGGCTCAAGCTACCGTTCCAATACTTCATAGAATTCATTGTAAAACACAAAATGTTAACACTGAAGTATAGAAAAACATTTTCATAATGTATGTGTCAGTGCCTCATTTACACAGGTGTTTTTCATTGCTTTTGCTGCTTTCAGGGTGAGAATGGAGTTGATAACACTCAGCGAGGACCCAGAGGTTCAAAGGGTGAAATTGGCCCAATGGTAAAGTATTGATTTTTTTGTACTGTATGATAGACCAAAAACAGCAAGAAAATAGAACACTGCAAACACATGTGGATAAACCAGAGCCAGTTAGACATTTTCAGAATGAATATTTTCCATTAGAAAACGCCAGCATATTGACATCAAGACTTTTGACATGAAGATGTTAATTTCAATGGTACTTTGCTCTTTAGGGGAAAATTAACAAATCCTTATTGGACTGAAGCATTTTCATTTTTAATTTCAAAACAGATCCTTATTTTGAAATTTGTTTTATATTCTTTTAGAAATGAGGAATCAAGCTCACACCTAAATGTTTTATTTGATCAAAATGGAACTTTTTGAGTGACCTGCATTTTTATTTATTCTAGGGAGATCCAGGAGTAGATGGGGCACCAGGTTCCCTTGGTGGACCTGGAAAGAATGTAAGTATCCTTAAGTCTGGAATTATAAACACTTCTTCCTGAAAGCATCCAGTACAATGGAAGGGAAATCTTCCAGTCAAATTATACTGAATGGAAGCCAAAGGAAGAAGAGAGAGTTTTGTCACTTAGGTCAGTTCTGTTTAATAATGACAGGCTGTACCTTATCGTACTATTTTGCTTCCATCTTTGTTGAATCCAAATTCCCAAAGCCCCAAATCAATTGGAGTTTTTCCTGAATAAGGACTGAGTAGAAATGTTAGGATTAAAGATCTTTTTTTTATTATTTTGTTTAGGTGGGATTAAGACACAATATTTAAACAACTGCTGTCATTTTTAAAACTCTGATTTGTGTATTTTTTTATTAGGGATAGGTCCAAACCAAAATCCCAAATCAAACTTCAGGAAAGTTGAAAGCTGGGTATAAATTCTGCAGCTTTGGCCTCTCTTTCATCACTTTAGCAAACATGCAAATGTGCAAGTAAGCTTTGCCAAAAAAATCAGGATATGAAGAAAATTGAATAACACTATCTTATTACCCAATGTTGAAACAAAATGAGTGTTACAAACATTACGTGTAAAGATCTTTGATCTGTAGTAGAGAGCTCCCATTTAAAGACCAATCCCTCGATGGCAATGCTGAGTGGAGATCATATGAAGAATACACTATACACATTCCAGAACAAGTGCCTGATGCTGACACTATATCAATGTAAAACCAGTGTGCAAACAGATTAAGTTAAATCCCTCTTCACATCTAGATACTGGAGGTCCAACCTGCCTCCCACTCATTAAAGGGTCACTAAAAAATAGTGCTAAAATACGGTAATGCTCATTAAAATACGGTAATGCTCATTAAGCATCACTTAAAAACCATGGGCACTTTTACATGTGCTCCGGGGGTGGGAGGGGACAGTGCTTTAATTTGAGTGGCTCTGAGAGCCACTCAAAGTACCCCCACGTCTCATGTATCAGTGTCCCCATGCTTTTAAAATAGGGGGAAGAGGGGCTTTTGAACTAAAGCTTGTTTGATGAGCTTTAGTTCAAGTGCCCCCACTGTCATTTTTAAGCATGGGGACACTGATACATGAGATGCAGGAAGCTGCTGGAGTGCAGTAATTGCCATGATCCAGCAGATTCGATTGAGTCTGCTCCGATGTGCTGGATTTCCAGTGTGTCAGAGCAACCTCGGCACTCATTTATGGGTGCCCCGTGCTCTTTAGTTAATGTACATTAAGACAAGCTAATACACATTTTCCTAGTAGCACACAATGGAGGTACTAGATTTAATGCACATTAACTAAAATGCATTAATGGACGTATAAATGCACCTGTTTAAAGACCAATCCCTATTAGTATGTCCTATCCAGATTTGTTTGAACAATTGTGTGCTATAGACTCCCATGTTAACTTCTCTAATACATTTACACCTTCAGACTCAAAGGTGCATATTTTTGCTGATGTTGCAGTTCATATTACAATGGGTTGGATCCTCAGTTAAGGATCTGGTCCATAGAGATTTGGAAAGCCTAAGTATTTGTGTTGAGAGAGACCTGTTTTACTTCTGGCCTTACTTCATATTTCCCTTACAACTCTGAGCAGGAGTTAAGTTCCTCAAAGGAACTTCTTCACACTTTTCATAGACTTTAAAAATCTAATTTTGATCTAATTTCCACTGAAGTAACTCTAACACAAGTTCAGTTGGTCCTGATTTACACTGATGGAAAGGGCAGTAGAAGCAGGCTCTTAGTTGTAAAAGGGAAAATAGGAAGCCATTGCTCTTTTAGTTGGTGAGCCTGAAACCTGCAGAGAAACCTTCCTCCACTGCCTTGAAACACTGCTCCCATGCTGCTCACATGAGCACATGCTTAAAGGAATTCAGAGTGTAAGCTGTTAGTAATCAGTGAGGTTAAGGTGCTTCATTTGACATGATTTGTTGTGATTTATTGATTTGCAGGGTGTTGTAGGACGAAGAGGGCCCCCAGGACCCAAAGTAAGTATTCAAAGCAGTGTGCTGTAACTACAAGGACTCACAGTTTATTACAGGCAGTCTTTTTACACTGGAGATAGAATAAGTGATGCAGAATGAACATGTTTTAACCAGTGAGGTAGGAGTGATATGCACAATAGAAGGATATTTGAGTCTTGTTTCTGTCTTCTTTTCTTCCCTCACACTTTGCAGCCCCTTCCAGTCTTGTTGCTTTTGTAAAACTGGGCCCCCATATGTGCAGAATGGTGGTCTTCAAACTAATTTCCATTCAGGCTAGTCATCAGCAATTCTACCCTTCTCTTATACAAAGTATGGACCCATGGGTATCAATCAGTAGGAGCAATCCCATGGTAAACAGACAAGAAACAGTCCCTCAGTGTTTTATGTCCCTCTGGCTGGGTATTCTTTAGATAAGGAAAAGAGGAATGAAGTGGCAAAGGTTTGAATAAGAAGTGTATCAGAAAGGCTTCATACTGGAAAATACTGAGCATCTCCTCAGGGGCCCCTGATTTCCACTGAAGTAAATAGGTCTTCAGAGTGCTCAGCACCTGTCAAGATCAAGTTTTTGAATCATAAACCTATAATCATTTACTGGAGCAGGGGTAACTGGGTGACATTTTAAGATTAGCTTTTGTGGGAAGTCAAACAGAAGAACAAATGTGAAAATATACCCCTGAATGCATGTAATTGACTATGCACAAAACATTAATATACATTAATGTTCAGTGTTTGCTCACCTTTATACCAAGGCCATCTTACGGTGCCAGAATGAAGTAAAACAGCCTTAGCATACACATAGGTCCGTTTCTGTGCTGTAACCTCATATTACTGTTAAACAAAATGGAGCTCTCACTTCCTAACCAGCAATAAAGAGAGGGTCCTCACAGCCCTAGCTTGCTTGTAGTCCCCATGCTCTATATCATACCAGCCCATTCTAACCTGCATTGTATTGCATTGTATTTTAAGGGTCCCAAAGGTACACCAGGACAAGCAGGACAAGCAGGAGAACAGGGAAGAAGAGGGGTTCAGGTTAGTAGATTTTACAGACTGTTCAAGACTAAATATGCTTGCTTTGATACGTTGTGTCCTTTACTTTCCTACTGACATATGCCATACCTTGCAATTGTCCTATGTAATTGTTTTCAAAATTGCTCCATAATCACTCTTAAGACCACTGCAAGGGGATTTGATTTCATGATCTCTGGCTTACACTATGTTCACCAGAGACCCATAGTACACCGGAGACCCAAGTACTCCAATCCCAGAACACGTATTACCTCTCAAAATGAGGGTGTTGATTGCACCATTCAAGGAGAGAATTGGTTGGATAGTTTAAAATTTGTCTTTTGGTCTTGATATTCCTTGCTGTCTCATATTAACAAACTTTAGGTCTTTAATCTTCTATCTCTTACAGTCTGAACTTTTTTTCATATACAGGGTCCTCCTGGTCAGCTTGGAACTCCAGGTATGAGAGGAGAACAAGGCCTGCCAGGACCAAGGGTAAATTTTTCTCGTTGATCTTGCTCAGACATCAAAAAATGCTTCAGACAGTCTTACTTGGTGTGATTTAATGGAAGTCAATAAAAATCTTCCCACTGACTTCACCTACTGCTTTTCTCTTTCTGCCTAATTAATAAAACATTATTCTTAGTTCATTCTAAAGTTCCATTAGCTGATGGCTTAAAAATGAATGATAATTTTAAATTCACTGAATCAGCTTTGGATTGCATTTGAATCTTTTTCTCAAGCAAACTCCTTTTAAAAGTGCTGTCTGGATGGAGAATTGGATTGAAGAAAGTCAGTACTTTGGGAACTGGTTTGTTCTGACTTAAGACAGTTCAAAAATTGATACGTAAGAATTATAATGTGCGAATGGTATTACTAGCAGCTCCTAATTATTCCTAGTATGGAAGAGGGAGCATGGCATAGGTTTTTTAGAGGGGATAATACAACGTAAGCAGGAGTTGCAGTCTAAAATATCATTTTAAAACCATGACAGTATTTTATTTTTATTGGACTCTTAGTGGCAGTTGTCATGGATGTTCTGTATTTAGAATTTGGAAAACAAAAATATGGATTGCACAACACTGCATATTTCCAAGTGTGACTCACTTGGTGTGACGGCTACTCATTTGTTCCTGCTGTTACCGTGTCACTTCATCCATTCAGCTTAAAAATGGGGCAGAATGGATTAAGTGATAGAGGGCATGTCTACATGTTGATTTATGGTGATGTTTCTATGGTGCCATGTTTTAGTACTTTCTTTTGGAAGTACTGAAGCATGACACAGTAATTGCCTGTACTGCACCATGCGCATGGTGCACGGTTTAATTTCACTGATACTTCACTGTAGCGGCATGCTAAGACAGGGGAGCGTGCTGCTATGGTGAAGTTGCTGCCAATCATGTGTGGACTCATGTGATTGTTATGTTGCCATAGCTTGCCTTATGGCAATGTAGTGTGTCACCACGGCGATGTAGGCGATGTGTAGATGCATCCACAGTCACTTATAAAACAGTAGAACAAACCTTGGTTGCACCAAGGTCTCTTCTAGAGCTTTCTTTTCTTACCATTCATAAGCAGAGCCCCATGTTTCTTTTTCCTTCTTCTGCCCTTGAGTCCTCCCATGCACACTTACCATACTTGTGTGGGGAGGAGGATGTTGTAAGCAGCAGGTACCTCATACATGCTTATCCACCTTAGTCAAAATGCAGGTGCCTAATGTAATGCTTATTGAATGCAAGAACAAAGGCTCATTTGTTACTTTTACTTGCTCATACCTGTGTAGAATATCACCTGGGAGCTGCAAGCACACCTGGGAGATGTGAAACTGAATTAAAATAAACTGGTCCTTTGGATCAGACATCTTGATACATAATAATTACTGTACAGTCAAAAATTTCTCTTCATGACAGTTAGAGTTTTGCCTGAGGCAAGACTGGAGAACAGGTCTTGGGTTCATAACAGCAATATGGTGAAATAAAAAATGATTAACTTCCTCTGAAGACAACATAGACTAAAATTAACAATGTCACTAAGGAGATTTTGTTGCTTAGGGTCAAATTCTGTTCTACCTATTGGGCATCTACGTAGTTTAAATGCTTCAGTGTGATCTTATTCCACCCTGTTCAAGTGCCTGAAAACCCATATTGCAAGTCTTTTATAACGCATCATCCTCATGTGCTTAACACTGTGTCACAAAAGAGCAGTGAAGAGTAGGTGGACTCACCAAACTTTGTTATTAATGGTTTTCCAGAGACTCAGTTAGGCTGTAATAGAATTGTATTAGGCTCCTAAGTCTATTTATATACTGAATTGGTGAAATAGAACCATAATGCCTATTAAATGAAGGAGGACTGAGCATTTGAACTCTTTGCAGAGTTGTTATAGATGTCAGACTTAATAGGTAATAAGGGATTTCCACTCTTATACAAAATCTTTTTATGATTTGTTGTACCTGATATTGTTATTAATAAATGTCTAGATGCAATTTACTAAGCTTTACTGACAGGTTGCAAAACTTAAGATCTTGTCTTTCTTCTTCAGGGTTCTGGAGGTGCCGCTGGACCACCTGGAGAACGTGGCAGGACTGGTCCCTTTGGACGAAAGGTATCTCCTGAAAATTATATTTGGAGCAACCTCAGAAGGGCGGAAGGAGCCCCTACTTGGGAATGAGCAGCAACTGTTGTGTTGCAGCAGTAATGTGTGCTAGTGATAGAAATGAACTAAATTACTCCAACTTTGAAGCTGGATAAAGTAGGGGTAAAGCTGGAGGAGATTTGCTACATCACTCATGCAGGCTAACTGTTACAGCTTAACATTAGCTGAAAGTTGTGTGAAGTAGCTTGCTCACCCTTTTGAAGCAGCTCCAAGTATGCATTTGTCTGTGCCCTAAAACAGCAATGAAAAGTTGCCAAATCCAAGTTTAAATTTGTTATGATACTGTCAATCAACAGACTTTTAGTAAACTGTGTTTTGTCCTCCGATGGAAAGGCATGAGATGAAACAAAGCAGAGCCCAGGTCTCTGGCTGTTTCGCTAGAATCTGAGTTCATTTAACTGAGGACCTTGTTACGTATTAATTTTAGGCAGCTGCTGTATTGTCCACACACATTAACACCTGAAACTAGTTTTAAGCACACTTTAGGCAGTTTAAAGTTACACCATTCCAGGGCAGATTTATCTTTGATCCGTGTTACCCAGTTTATGTTCCATTAATGTGTGGCCACTCCCCATAGATAAGCTACTCAAGCTGTAGTCCTCCAGCATCCCAGGATGCACTCTTTGCTTCCTGCCACCTCCTGTTCTGTGTGGACAAACGTTCCACCCCCTGAATTCTACTGCCCAGGGGGCGGTTCTGGCATCAAGCCAATTCCTTCTCCTGCTCCTTGGGGTGCTAATGTCCCATGCCAAGGGGTACAACCCCATGCAAACAGCCTGCAGAGCACATGCCACCTAGCCAGGTCACAGGGCACAGATGGGTCCAAGAGTGGGGTGTATGGGGTTGGGGGAGGAACAAGGTAAGGGGCCAGGTTGGGTCCCCATGAGCAGGGGCTTCCTTCCCAGGGCAGGGGCTGAGTTCCCCCAAAAGCGCTTTCCCTCTCTGTTCCCACCTCTTAGCCACCTCAGAAGAACAACTAGGATCTCCTACACCCAATCCCAAATCCCAATTTATTTAGACATGAGGCCTTTAATTTACATGCTCTATTTCTTTTTAAATTCTTTTTTTCCTTTTTTTTTTTTACTTCTGATTTTATCCTTCAGTGGCTGACTTCCTTCATTTCACCACCCTTCCTCCTGTTTCATTATCCATCCCCATCCCTCATCCCAGGTCCCCTGCCCTCCCCAACACATCTCTCATATGCCCCCTGTCTAGAGCAGGGATGGAAGTCTACTCTGTCTCATGAGCCCTGTAGTGGCAACTCACAGCTGTAAGTCTTACTGAAGCCTCTGTTTACCACCCTCTAGTAAAAAGTCACAGTTGTGTAGGTAGGGGCAGTCAGAGAAGATATTTAGCCTTAATGGCTGAGTCCAGACATAGAGGCATTCATGGTTTGTGGTGCTGCAGGGTGCCTTCAACTGGCTGCTCTGCTGTCTCCATTTGCTTCAGAGCTGTCTGCTCCCCTGTCTCAGGGCACACTGTGCTGCAGCCAGCTGCTCTGTGGCTGGGAGCTTCCCTCCACTTAGGGGCTCCATGTGCCTCAGATTGGGGGCTCCACAGTGAAACCCCTGTGCTGAGGCATATGGAGATGGGGGAGCAGCCTGCCTGCTTGCTTCCCCATCTTAAGGCACACCGTGCCCTAAACAGCCAGGGAGTGGCTGGGACACAGGGTGCCTTAGCGTGGGGCTCCACAGTGCACAGAGATGGGGGAGCAGGCAGCCCTGGCCTGCCAGTCCCCTATCTCCATGTGCTGATCCCCAGCGGTCTGGGGCACAGAGTGCTTCAGCTCAGGGGGTGGCTAGCCTCTGCTGAGGCACCCTGTGCTCCAGGCAGCACCCCCTGCAACATATAGAGGAGTGGGACAACTTGTCCTGCTGCAAAGCAAATGGACAGGGGAATGCATTAAGGCACAAACTAGCAGCACAAATTTTTGGTGCTACTATTTGTACTTCTGCAAAGGCATGCCCCTGCTCGTGTGGAGACAGCCAAGGTGCAACTGCTGTGAACCTGAGTTAGCACTAAAAACAATCAACAGTTTAGCAGCTCAAAGTACAATATGTAACAAGGCCCTAAAAGGTATATTTTAGAATGTGAATGTCTTTGAGACTGGTAAGCCTTGTTCTGAGCTGTTTCCTCAGCTGGTATCTGTCAGTAAAACTACACTGCTTTTGTTAACTGACACCACATGATGATCTGAATCTTTCTTTACTTCATGATCATTATAGCTGTTATGCTGTACACACACACACACACACACACACACACACACACTGTCTGGTATGTAATGGTTTGGTATGGAATGGTGTACAACAAATGGTGGCACATTGGGCAGGATTTGGCAGGACTCCTAAATCACACTATCAGCGTCTGTGAAATGGCTGGTCAGGCAAAAGAACAAGCAGAGTTCGATTCATACACTTTTGGTCGTATGAACATGGCCATGCATTTCTTCCTGGTAGGGAATACTGCAGGACAATCTGTAGAATACAACCAAGGTATAACTGGGGAGACTGAGAGAAATAAGTCAAATTTTACATTTTGTTGTATGCTAAAACGTTACTACCCTTTTCAGGGTGAACCTGGTGATTCCGGACCCCCAGGACCAAATGGATTTCCCGGCCAACGAGGAGAAACAGTAAGCATGGACTTGAACACTTCTAAGGGTTGTGGTCCATGCCTCTTCTTATGTGATTGGCAAAATTGCCTGAAGCAAAGAATTGGCTTCCTGCTATCCCCTCTCTATAGCTCATTGTAAAAGATACAAAGAAAAATTATGCCTCAGTGTTTTACTTGTGTGTTAATTTTTTTAAAGATGGCAGTCACTTTCAGGAGGAGGTTTTACACTGCTGTATGGATACTGTTAGTTGATTCCTTTGTCTCTTGTAAACTATTAATATCCTAGAATACTTCACAGTGAGCAGGAGTGGAATGGATATATTGTACTTTAGACACTAACTACTCTCTCTGTTTGTGGATATATTGAACAGTACAGGAAGTATTGCTATCTCTATCTCTATGGTGGCACCATAGAGAGACTAACTTGTTGTATAAGCTTCTGTAGGCAACAACCTCCTTCATTCGATACTATGAATGGACTACAACCTCTCTATATAGCTCCAACTTACCCAGTTGCAGAGGGATAGCACCACCCCATAAGTGGTGTCTGTTTTTCCTGACCCATTGCACAAAGCCCGGATGGATACCCCAAGTTCCTAGTATCCTAAACTTAATGCATACAACCATCCTTAAAAGTCAACTGTAGGTATCACGTCACAGGGCCTGATTCCCCTTACTCCATGTGGGACAGAAGCTGAGGAGGAGGAATAAGGAAGAACAAACACAAGTCCTAATTTTGCAAGTGCTTGTATATGTGTTAGGTTAAGAGTCTGCAGGATCATGCAAACAGTGTCCAGTCTTGTTCCCTGCACATGTGTAATACATAGTAATTTTGTTGCTGTTGTTTTTGCTAATTTTAGGGAGAAGATGGACAAAGTGCAACTGGTGCTTCAGGACCTAAAGGCAAAAAGGTATATCAAACCTCCCTGTGTCTGTCTAATAGTAGAGCTTCATGGAGCTTAAAAATTACCCGTAAATATTGGAGCTAACAGGGGTCTACACTCTATAGTTGGATCTGTGTAGATCAGCCTTTTAGAGATCTCACTGAAGTTAATTTTAATGAACTCTTCTGTATTTCAGGGAGAAAGAGGTTTCCCAGGACCCCCAGGACAAAAGGTATCAAGCAGCTAATGTAATTTACAGCTCATTTCTTAGAGCGTAGCAGTTTGTGCACCATGGAGCCTGGAACTTTAAATACTGTTTATGCTGTTTCTTAAATAGGGAGCATCTGGAGACCGTGGTGGTCCTGGAGGTCTTGGTCTCAAGGGCAACAGAGGCCGCAGAGTAAGCTTTTATCACAATATAACGTTTCACATAATCCCCTAGGTAATAATGGAGTGAAAGCTGCTTGGTTCCAGGAATCTGGAAGGTTTGTTGTACAGCACTGATAGCTCATTTCCATTCTCCTGTGGATTCTCAGTACTGTCATGGTGTAGTTCCAGGAGAAAAATGTGCTGGGCCACATTTTGCTCTGAGTTACGTTAGAGCTTTCAGCTGTACTCACAGAGTTCATTCTGCTCACAGCGAATGGTTTTGCATGCCACAGATAAACTACTACCTGACATAACCTCTGAATGTTGATGCCACAGCAGTTCTGCAAACCAGGAAGGTGGAGGAGGATTCTTCCTGCATGCCACTGCTTTTCAACCTCTCTACCTGGGTATGACTTTGCTCCTAAAACATAGACACACTTAAATGGTTTATTAACATAAATAGTCAGCTGGACAAAATATTTTTCTTGAAGCAGCCTTTATATAGAGATGCCTTTACTCTTTAAAAAACCCTAATCTGCTTTTCAGTGCATTGTTCATAAACCTGCTTTGCTGTTTCATTACGGTGCTGTAGACTATAATGCTCTTAACTCATTAACGCCTATCTACCTTCTGGATTCTATTTGCTTTTAAGAACATTTAAGGCAATCATCAAGGCTGGTGTGAGCTCATATGTAGGGACCTACTTAATTCACAGTTTCACGGGTTTTGGAATTTCGGCGAAGTCTGGAATGGTGTGCAAGTTCTGTGAAATCAACAACAAAAAGAAACCTTAATAAAAATAAAATGCTGGCTCCACACTGAGAGTCAGCAGTCCTCACTGCTTTGGGGGAAGGTGCTGGCTGGTGTGGTGTGATGAGCAGCAGACAAGATGCTGGCTGTCCCCTCCTCCCTTCTCTTCCCCACTGGGGCTTTTCTGCCAATCAGAATTAAGGGGTGGGGCTACACGAAGGGCAGCCAGCAGTCAAGTGGTGGCTGCCCCCTCATCCTTCCTCCCCTGGGGCCTCTTTGCCAGTTGGTGTCAAGGGGTAGGGCCTTTCCAATCATCACCAAGGGGCGGGGCCACCGCAAAAGACTGCGAAATTAGATCTTTATGCCACAATCAACCCATGAAAATTGGTAAGTCCCCCATTGATTTAGGTAGACCCCTAGTTATATAGAATATGAATCAGAGATATTTACTTTACTCTTTCCTAGGGAAATGCAGGAGAACCCGGAGATCCAGGTCAGCCAGGAGACTACGGATATGCAGGATCACCTGTAAGTGCTCATGTTATGAATAGACAATCTACAGACAGGCTTCACCACTGCCCCCTGAGAGCCTCCAAATTTCCTTTGCTGTTTCACTTTATGTTTAGCCTGTATGCCAATAATTAACATAAACCCAGGTTTACCTCACGTCATCTTAAAACTGAACAATTTCCTCCTAACTTATCTTGTACCACTTGTCATGATTCTTACTTTAAGTACTTAACTTGCTGTTATCACTGGAAATTTCACATTGCTTAAGGTTCAATGAGTGATGCAAGGGAGAAGGCAGATGTCTGAGCACTCTTGAGTACCGTAAAGGCTATCAGTGGAAACATACCAATGAAAAGTCTTATCTAGGAACTTGTTGAATCTTTTGTGCTTAGTACCACATATAAGCTATCTTGGATATTGTGGTGAACTCTTACCCTTCCATATACTATCAGCTTAATATAAGAGCTATGGGTTGAGATTGTTTGGATTTTGTCCTGTAAATTACTAGTTTAACATAATTGTCCCTTCTGGCCTAAATATCTGTTAAACCAGTGCGGAAACTTAAGTATCATTAAATAAATGGTCTTTGCATGTGCATATCTAGCTGTGAGTGGGCTTGGAGAGAGAGTGGGAAATGTAGTCTTTGTCTTTATTCTGGATGTAGAACCTTTTGCCCCTGTCACAAGACCTAGGTCCTTTCTCTTTTCATATGTGGGACTAGTCATCAAGGGATAATACAGAATTTCTCAGCTCTTATTTTTCTGACATCTGGGCTTTTGTTGTTCCTTGTAGGATTTTTCCTTTGCTGCATTTGATCAGATGGAAACCTGCCAAATAAAATAGTTAAACCCAAGCCCTTTTCATAACAGTGTAAGCACACAGAAACCTAGTCCTCAGAGGTTTTGGGGACAGGTTGCCAAGCCTGCAGCTGCAGGAATCCTGGGCAGGTGACAAGACTGTGTGGTTACTTGTTTTTTAAAGTAGCAGGAAGTTACCAGTATGCCTACTCTGCTGGGATCTCTTGAGCTGCTGGCATGCATCCTGGAGTCTTTGTTTGATAGCTACAGGGTAGTTATGTCAAGTGCATAGTATGTTGTGTCACTTCCTTTTCCCTTAAACTGACAAGCCAGTTTTCCTTTTGTGGCAGCTTTGGGCAGAAAAGGGTATCTGGCACGGGGTAAGTCCCATGCCAGCTAGTGCAGCATGTGAAAGAACAACTGTTCTACAAGATGGTCTTGCAGAGCTCACCAACAGTTAGTGTGCAAGCTGCCTGATCAAGAGTGTACATGAGTTGCATGCAATTTCTTCTGAGCAGGTGGACCCACTAGCCACCCTTCTGCCTTCAGTGGGTGCATTTACATGAGATGCTAACTGTGCGGTAGCCTAATAATACTGTGCAATATCCCGGCACCACACAAACAGTGCTAATATGCTACTGCACAGTATTATTAGGCTAGTGTGCAGTAGTGTCACTAAAAGGGCATTCAATGGCACTACTGTGCAGTAATTCTAGTTACTGCATACTAATTTACTACTTGATTATACAAGTACTAAATGTTACGTGCAGCAACCACTATGCATTAAATGTGTAGAAGCGCCCACTGAAATGCATTGCCCTCAATCTGTTTTCTGGCAGTCATCTTAGCAAAGAGCTTCCAGGATCAGTGTGAAAACACAAGCCTAGAAACTGCAGTGTGGGAGGGAAGGCTTCTTATTGTCTCAGCACCAAGCTGCATACTCTTTTTTGGCAAAACATAATGGATCCCAAACACTTGCACAGTGACATTCAGCCATTCACCCAGGATCAGCCCAAAGTTCAGGAGCATCATGAATCCCCTGCTTTTAAGAACTCAGCTGATGTTCACCTTCTGCACAGGGATGAAATTCAACCACATGAAATTTAGCTTAATTGCAACAACAATGCTGTGCAATTATAAATTACATAGTAAGGAGTGTGTGTCAAGTTTAGAAAGGCAATTCCTGGCAAAGGAAATTAAAATGTGCAGAGTTTTCTATTTATACCTGGACAGTTCATGAGTAAGCAATAAGTCTAGGTGACTTCCATGTTTTAATTCATTTTTTTCTGTTTTTTTAAAATTTTGACAGGGACTTAGGGGTGATAGAGGAGAAGCCAGAGATGTAAGTTGAATATTACTTTTCTGTTTCCATATTGTTTTGAAATATCTTTCTGCATTACAGTATGCAATAGCTTTCTCTTTTTCATTTACCTCTTTTCTAAAGGAATGTGCGCTTGTTCGGAACATCAAAGACAAATGTCGTGAGTATACCCATGCTATGTTGTATTTCTGTAGCTCAATTGATCATGTTGTATAAACTGAAGTAACTGACCAACTTTTTTTTATTATTTGCAGCTTGCTGCTATGGTAAGTCGTTTCTAATTTATTATTTTTTTGTCCAGATTTTCTATATTAATGGCCAGATGCTCAAATGGTATGAATCAGTCCACTGACTTGAATGGAAATGATTCTATTTATGCCATCTCAGGATCAGGCCTTCCTTTGCCATTTATCAGTAAGAACTATTATTAACCATTTTTAAACGTGAATTTCCTTCAGGTCCCAAGGAATGCCCTGTTTACCCAACAGAACTGGCATTTGCTATAGATACCTCTCAAGGCGTCAATAGGGATGTTTTCAACAGAATGAAACAAGCGGTGCTAAAGGTGGTTAACAATCTGACTATTGCTGAGAGCAACTGCCCACGAGGTGCCCGGGTAGCTCTTGTTACCTACAACAATGAGGTTACCACAGAGATTCGTTTTGCTGACTCCAGAAAGAAATCAAGCCTTATACAACAGCTTGAGAACCTGCAACCAATTCAGACAACAAAGCAACGTAGCCTGGAAACAGCCATGGCTTTTGTAGCCAGGAATACTTTCAAGCGTTCACGCAGTGGTTTTCTTATGAAGAAGGTGGCTGTTTTCTTCAGCAACGGACCAACAAGGTCATCTTCACAACTTACTGATGCTGTGCTGAAACTGTATGATGCTGGAGTTTGGCCTGTATTCCTTACTAACAGAGACGATTCAGTTCTCGTAAACGCACTGAAGGTTTGGATCACTAATACCTTATTTATGGCTTTTTCTTTCATGGCCACAATATAGCTCCCAGTATGTGATCCAGGGCCTCTTGAAATCAACAGAAACATGCCTTTGGACTCCCAGTAGAGTCCAAAGGCATGTTTCTGTTGATTTCAAGAGGCCCTGGATCACATTTTACATCTATGTAGTTTGGAAAAAAGACTATATAAGCAAGGAGCAGATTTGAACAGTACCAGATTATTTCACAGCACAGTGCATTGTGTGAAAAGATATTATTTAGCTGTATTATAGACCATAGACCAAGAATCCACTTGGTGGGGCACTGTACAAGATGATCCTTGCCCCAAAGAGTTTACAAGTAAAGGGGAAGTGTAGGAGTGCAAGGCCATGCTTTATGAAATGGCCTTGGTGCCATAATGCTGAGCCTTGAAACACCTAACTTGTAGACACCAGGCTCTCACAATGGAATCCACAGCTGTAAATTAGGTACCTAGGGGACATATACAATGCCTGGGAAAAGTTAGGCATAGCAGAGTGTGGATCCAACAAAACCAGCATAGTGAGTGAGGAATAGCATAGTGCTAGCCAGCAGGGAAATACTGAAGATAAGGGTGTATTTTAAATTCACAGGACTTCAGTCCTTTTTCAGTTGTACTAGAAGGTGTCTCTTTCCATTTAGAATTCACAGCCAGGAAGCCTCTCCAAGGAAGGTGTCTATTCCTATTCTTTTGGAGCCTGAACAAATGATTACTTTTTCTTTAAGAACACAGCCAGATGAGTCAGTGCTTAGAACATGTCCAAAACTCAGTGGTTAGACACTCACCTGGAAAGTAGAAGCCCTGGGTTTAATTTCCTGCTTGAGCTGAGGGGATTTGAACCCACATTTCTCACCACCCAGGGGCGTTCCCTAGCCTGTTCTAGGGTGTGTATGGGGGAGCAGACCAATTTGGAAGGCAAACCAATGTGCAGAAAAAAGAATGCAAGAGTCATTGGACCAAAGAAGAGGAGGGAGCAAGAGTGAACAAGATTCCATAGTGTAGTGATCGCAACAGCCAGGTGAAAGCAAGGGTATTTTGTGATTCAAGTGTCTGCTCCCAGTGCTGTTTGTGTATTTTACATTAAATAGGCATTAAAACATAACACATCCCTGGAGTAGGGGATGAACCCTGGAATTTCTGCCTAAATTCAAGTTTAATAAGCTAAATCCTTGTTTGGAGCTGGCACCAAACAACATGACTGGGAAAGAGTTTAAGACAGACCCAACAATAGATCCACATCCTTGATTGTGTGCCTTAATCACAAGCTCCCACCTACCCCTAGAGCCTTAAAGTTTACATCTGAAAAATACTGTATAATGAGCCCCATGCCTTTTTTGTTTTTTTTGGCTTTTGTCTAAACCAGATCAATAACACCGCAGTGGGACATGCTACCGTCCTTCCTACTGGCGGAGATCAGTTGAATCAAACTATTCAGAGATTACTGAGATGTCATATTTGTTTGGGTAAGGCATTTGATATCTCTTCTCTGTGATTCTGATCAGTTAGTGTCAGATTCTTTTTTTGTAGGCCTGTGTCATAGATTGTAAGGGGCTGGAAGGGACCTTGCAAGCTCATTGGGTGCAGCCCCCCTACACTAGGCAGAAAAGACAACTGGGGTCTGGTGACCCGAGTGAGGTGACTGTCCAGTCTCCTCTTGAAGGTTTCTTGAAGGTGGATTGCACCACCTCAGGGGGGAGGTTATTCTACAGTCTGGACACCCTGACTATGAAGAAGTTTTTCCTAGAGCCTGAAGCAGTCTTCCAAGAGTTTGTGGCCATTACTCCTGGTTTTCCCCAAGGGTGCCCTGGTGAACAGTTGTTCTCTGAGCCCTTGATGTATTCCCTTGATGTAGTGGTAAGCTGCTACCAAGTCCCCTCTCAGCTTTCTCTTTTTTTAGGCTGAAGAGGCCCAAGTCCCTCAGCCTTTCCTCATGTAGCTTCCCTTGCAAGTCTCTAATCATATGGGTGGCTCTTCTCTGGACTCTCTCAAGCTTTTCCACCTCCTTGTTAAAGTGCAGCATCCAGAACTGGATGCAATACTCCAGTTGCGGTTTCACCAATGCCGAATAAAGTGGAAGAATCATTTCCTTGGTTTTACATGAGATGCATCAGTTGATGCATGCCAGAATATTGTTTGCCCTGCTGGCTATAGCATCCCACTGACGGCTCATGTTCATGCTATAGTCTATTATTACCCCACGGTCGCTTTCAGTCGTGGTGCTAGTCATGGGTGGCTGGTGCCTCCTGAGTCTGGGGGGCACCCATGGAAGCCGCCAGCAGCGTCAGTGGTGGGGACATAGCTGGTAGCATCCACAGATGCTGCTGGTGGCATCGGCGGCAGGGGTGGAGCTGGCAAGCTCCCACAGACACCACTGGTGGCATTGGCAGTGGGGGCATGTTGAACACCCGCAGGTACCTGTGCCCCACCACCAATCACCTATGGTGCTAGTCAAATTGACAATAGCCATGTCATTCAGTGGGAATGTGCCAGCATGCTATAGCTCTTACACAGTTTAAGATGGGTTCCTTTAATGTGCATATTTCTTTGCTGAACTCTTAGGTTTGAGAGAAATTCAGAATAAAATTGCTTATTCCATTGCATTTTAGAACAGTAGCTCTGCAGCGTGAACATTTTTCTGAGCACTCTCAAAATGGCTCACTTCTTTTCTCTGAGATTCAGTCCTCTACTGCCTAGTCCTATTACCAAATTTTGCAGCTGGGCAGAAGCCTGAAGGATCACAGTGGATTCCATAGCAAGAGATTCTCAGATTCTTCAGAAATGTGTTCAAGTATCTTAAGATATCTCAAGATGAAATATTGTCTGTGTTGTATCACTGATTTATGCTCAAAGCTCGGGAGCATTTTATGTGATGAGAGTCAAGGTTGCAATGTAAAAATATTTAATCTATGGAATATATAAACATAGTACAGATACAAAGGATACAAATGTAATTTGATCATATTACTCTGTAGCTATGTGATCTAATCAAGCCTTTTCTTTTAAAATCAATTCACTTGCATCTAGTGATATGAATGCCAATGGTATGGAAACAAAGGCCAGATTATTACTTGATTTGCCTTTAGAGCAAAACAGGGGGGCAGGTAGTAAAGTGGTTAAAGTAACTTATGTTAGCTCCAGCATCATGACTTCTAACCTCTCTCCAAACTCTTACTGAAGGTCATCACCAGTGACACAGACTGAGAAATTAAATGTGACTAGATGTGATGCTGTCCATTCCATCTGAGCTGTTGGTTACAGAAACTGGTGTGTGCCTTAACCATTGTAGTATGTTGGGCTACCAAGACTTGGTAGACCTTTGACCTGTTTGTTCACATAGCAAAACTATATAATTCTCCAGGTAAATTACCAAAATATCCTACAGGAAACCATCTTTGTATTGGTTTAGTCTCATCAGACAATGGGTTATAATTATGTCAAGGAATTATATTCTTAAGGATTTACATATTAAACACCATGTGTTTTTTTTCCCAGATACATGCGATCCTGATACTGACTGTGAACCTGTTGTTCGAAGGACTGGTGTCAGAGACAAAAGAGCAGCCTCTACAGATGTAGACACTGACATGGCATTCATCATAGATAGCTCTGAAAGCACAACTCCTCTCCAGTTTAGTGAGATAAAAAAGTATATTTCCTACATAGTAAGACACATGGTAATCAGCTCTGATCCAAAGGCATCACAGCACCACGCAAGAGTAGCAGTTCTCCAACATGCTCCCTATGAGTATGAAACAAACACAAGCTCATCACCAGTGAAAGTAGCGATGTCACTAACAGATTATGGATCCAAAGATAAGATCACTAATTTTATTCAGAATCAAATGACTCAGCTACATGGCACAAGGGCTCTTGGAAGTGCAATTGAATACACAATAGCACAAGTTTTTGAAAGTGCACCTAACCCAAGGGATCTGAAAGTCATAGTTTTGATGATGACTGGAAAAGTTAAAAAAGAAGAACTTGAATATCTTCAAAGAGTTGTTGTACATGCTAAATGCAAAGGATATGCCTTTGTTGTGATGGGGATTGGGAAGAGGGTGAATGTCAAGAATATCTACAGCTTGGCTAGTGAGCCAAATGATGTGTTCTTCAAATTAGTTGATAAGCCATCTGAGTTGCAGGAAGATTCCTTACTGCGTTTTGGGAGACTGTTACCATCTTTTATAAGCAGTAAGTATAACAACATGCAGTACAAACATGGGAAAGTGTCAATATGAATCTTTAATAGTATAATATGGGGATGGGGAAAGCAAGAAAGTAAAGGAAAATAGCAGTTGCTGGGATACCTTTTTTGTTTACTAATCTGACATTTTAACTAGAGAAAGGCTAAAAGCCCAAAGCTCAAATCTGAAGATCCAGAAATGGTATGAAAATTTGACTTTGAAATAAGCTAATCCAACTGGCCTGAATCGTGAGGGAGGATGAATGAAACCCTAACCCTAAACTCTGGAGCTCCTGGGAAGTCTAGATTTCAATCTGACCTGAAGCTCAGAGATAGAACGAATTATAAAAATGTTCATCCTTTTACTTTGCATTTGCAAATTAATTCCCTAAGAGAAGAGTTCTGTGTTGGCTGCTTTCTGCAGTGCAAAATCTTTATCCATATGAAATGCTTGCAAAGTCATTGTAAAGCAGTGAATCACAGAGACTGTAGAGATACTCAAGGACTTGATTCATAGATTCATAGATTTCTAGAGTCAGAAGGGACCTATTAGATCATTGGGTCCACACCAGGCAGGAAAGAACACTGGGGTTAGGTAACCCCAGCCAGATCCCTGTCTAATCCCCTCTTGAACATCTCCAGGGTAGGGGAAAGCACCACCTCCCTTGGAAGCCCATTCCATATTTTGGCAACCCTTACCATAAAGAAGTTCTTCCTTATGTCCAATCTAAATCTGTTCTCCTTCAGTTTGTGGCCATTATTTTTGGTAACCCTGAGGGGTGCCCTGGTAAACAGAGTGTCCCTTATTCCCTGCTGGCCCCGCCTAATGAGTTTGTAGGCAGCCACAAGATTGCCTCTCAGCCTTCTCTTGCGGAGGCTGAAGAGATTCAGATCCCTCAGTCTGTCTTCATAGGATCTTACCTGCAGGCCCTCAACCATACGAGTAGCCCTCCTCTGAACCCTCTCAAGGTTATCCACATCCCTCTTGAAGTACAGCGCCCAAAACTGGATGCAGTACTCCATCTGTGGCCTCACCAATACTGCATAGAGGGGAATTATCACTTCCCTAGACCTGCTTGTGATATTCCTGCTGATGCAGGAAAGAGTGTGGTTAGCCCTGCTTATTACCTCATTTTGAATTTGATTTGAATGCTTTTCTTGTCTTTGCTGTCCTACACATGCTAAAGACTCCCTAGGAGTTTGTCCTTCTTAACCCCACCACAGCACCCTGCCAGCTTGCCTAAACAAGGGCTTACAGTTTTCAGAGCTTAATTGTTCAGGTCTAAGAATTCTGCTAGCCAGAAATACAAGTCATACTCATTATTTCAGCTCTCTGTTATGTAGAAGGAGGATAACTTTGTTCCATGTGGTTTACTTTGAATATCTCCCCTGAGACAATATCTTGAAAAATACTGTTCTCTTGCCTCCTTACACAGGGGCTGGGCAGTAGGGGTGGGGCATTGTCCAGGTAGAGACAAGCCTGATCTTGGATTATCTGTTTATCTCCTCACACCTCACTTATTTCCTTGCACCCTGCAAAAGATGTGGTGGCAGCCCAGAGTACCCCAGTACCCTAGCTGAGAATCACAGGATTAGATACTCTCTATTATGTTATGTATATTATTGCAGGTTGTCCTGAAATGAATTGCAAACTTATGATCACCTCTAAAGTTTTATACCTCACAGTAATACATTTACATTTGTAAGCAACAACTTAAATTTTAGTAATCAAACCAAATGAGATCAGATGTGCCATAAAGCTATTAAGAGTAGAGCCTGACCTCCATTTTACACACAGCTTAAGACCAAAGTGGGATCTGCATTAACACAAAGTAATTGCTTTGCTCATTTGAAGCATTCGCCATTTTTAATACCATTTTAAACAATATTTAATGTTGAGTTGTATTTCTCTGTAGGTGAAAATGCTTTTTACCTGTCTCCAGACGTAAGGAAGCAATGTGATTGGTTCCAGGGTGATCAGCCAGCTAAGAACCCTACTAAATTTGGCCAAAAAACAATGTAAGTTCAACCAAATGAGTTCCAATCACTGTCTTTGTATTGCTTTTAAAATTCTGTTGAAACCCTGATATAAGAACTTCCCTAATGTTCTCTAAGTTTCATACAAGTTTGTTAGCCTCTTTTCAGTTTTCCTAGTGCATTATGAAGGGACTGTCTGTTTTTAGATACTTTTCCACTCTGGAGTCATGTGTGTTTGGTCATGTTTTGCAGCATATTCGTTATTTGCAGCTATTTTCGTTATTTAGGCTATGTTTTCCAAAAATTACTAGTCCCAAGAAGAACACCAAAAATTGAGATGTTCCAAAATGCGAATTGCTTCTGGAAACAATAATTATAAATTTTAGTCATGATTTGGGAGTGAAACCTTTAAGTGGGGTCAGTAGACTCAAATCTATAAGTTCTCAGTTCATGAAAATCCCAGTGATTTCAATGATAACTCCAAGTTTGGAGCAAGCAAGATGGGGTCCTTATCTTCCCTACATTTTAGTTCATTTGTCTATTAGGGTGTGGACATACAAACATCTGGATGGAGCGGTGTTAAAATTATAGCAATATCACTCCATTTGAATCATTGTCAGTTGGTTTGCACATAACAATAAGAACTTAACAGCTGCTGCCCTTTTGAAGAGCCTCCAAATGGAAGCATATCCACACCTCTAGTTGTCCTTCTTTCTGTTCTTTCACTTGTATCACTGTAAATGACCATGAAGATGAGTCTGCTATCAGGCAATATGTATGGTGACAGTTGTTGCATTTTAACATAATCAGCATAATTGGCACAAGCATTGTACCATAGAGTGGCTATGCCAGGATGACTCAATCTGTATAGTGATAGGTGCAATATATGAACGAAGACCAGGAGGCAGACAACCAGATGTGTTTGAAAGTGAGAAAGATGAATTTCTTTTCCAACAAGTATGTGTGATATTTTCATATCTGTATACCAATCTAAGCAACAACCCACTCCATTTGTAATATTCCTGCCACCATAGCCTTAAGGGTGGTCTCTTCCAGTATGACAAGGAAAAGAAACATATTCTAATTCGTCTGTGGGCATGGTATATAGTTCATGCAAGTCCATGGCAAGAATTCCATTGATCCCTATGGACTTCAGATCCTCTACCTTCAGAACTGTAATATAACACTAAAGATACTTTTGCTCGATGTGTCGATATGTTATATTATCTAGAAAAATATGCCTGTTGATAACTGTTTTTTTGTTTAAATAGGTATTTTGCAACCAATGTTACTAAAAACATAAGTGTAGGTACAAGTACTGGCACCAGTGCTAGGACCAAAACCAGCGACAGCAACACCATGGCAGTCACCAGTGCCAGCACCATTGCACACACCACTGCAGGCACCACAGTGGGCCCCATGACCAGCATTACAGCAACTACCACTACCAGCACCACCACCACCACCACCACCACCACCACTGCCACCACCACTACCACTGCAAGTGCCACTGCACGTCCTCAAAAAAAAGCAGCAGGTGGGTACAGGAATAGTCATGCCTCCCATTTTTAATGTCATGGTTTGGGATCTGATCAATGATATTTTGCATTCATGTCTCAAATACTGTGAAATAAGTCAGAAAACACTCTCCTGTCTGCTTCACCTCCACTCTCCCAAAGCATTTCTATCTTCCCCCTCCCCTGCCCCTCCACCCACCAGAGTCATGAGACCACAGCCTCTCCCATGACATTTTTGAAAAGGAGGTGCACATGGTGTGGTGCCTCAGCACATATAACACAGCACATTTTTCTCCACATAAAAAAGGAAACTAGAATCTTTACTACTATGCCAAAGGCATAGGGCTGTATTATTCTTTGAGAGTGAAGCAAAAACAAATATAACTTTATTGGAATAAGCTACAAAGAGTCTGCAGTGCTGTGAAATAGGAGCTACCAGCAGCAGCTAAAACAGTAGATTTGAAAAAGAAAGGCTAGCTTGATTAGTGGAACATCAACACTATTAAAAAGGAGAGCAGCTATTTAACACCTGTAGAATGAAGAGTTCAGAAGGAATTAGGTAGATTTTAATGACCCATGAATTGAATTGATTCTCTCACTGCTGCCTGAACAGAAATGCTGCCGCTGCTGCCAAACACTTAGTTTTAAACTTCGGGTGGATCAGCAATCAAAGAGGGCTGCAACTCCACCACTGCACCCTCCCCCTCACCAAGGAAGATGCTCTAGAAGACGCAAGGCAAAGTGGACAGGAGAGCACTTTTACATTGCCTCTGCTCACCACAACTCGGGAAGGACAATAGAGCAACTGCCTCTTGGAGACAGGGGGCTGCAGAGCTGCACTGATGTTGCAGCACTACTGTATGGTGGGGGAAAAGCAGACCTGCAGGATGCAGCAGCTCCCTGCTGTGCTCTTTCCTTGGAGAGCATGTAACCTGGTAATTCTGAAATGTTCCTGTTGGGAAGCATGGCCGGGGGCTGCACATGTGTCCATGGCTGAAGCGCTGCGTTTTGGAATTGCTTCAGAGTGCAGCTGCACTTTGGAATGCATCAAGCGTTAGGCCTGTCTCCACGCAGAGAGGCCATGTTTACATGTCTGCGTTGTGTCAGCAGAGTTAGGCTGCCTATGGCTGTGAAAAGATCACACCCTGTAGCCTCTACTTCAGCATTGGCAAAATCCCCAATATAGACACAGCTCTGGCATCAGAAAGTGCCTTCCGTTAGCAAATCTTCTGTCCTTTGGGTGCCAGAGCTGGTGTAGCTCTGGCACCCAAAAAACTCCTCCTTCCAGCAGAGCTGCATCCACTCCCACTGCCCCAGCTACTGTACAAATGCCACCAGAGTTAAAGCCAAAGGCCTTGGGGGTTGTGTGGCTCTCCCTGAATCAGAAACCAGACAATATTTATACAAAGCCTGGCTCAAAGATATTGCATATACTTAAGTGCATTGTTGGTTCGGTCAGTTATACTGAGAAGTCACAGATTGTGCAAAACAAAGGCAATGCAGACATCCTATATAAGAAAACAAAGTGTCTTTTCGTGTGAGCAATGCCAACTTTAGCAGAGTTTTAACATATACTTTGGTCCAGGGGTTTGTACAGCTCTTTAGGAAATGAAACCAACAACACTATATGGCAAAGTGGATGTATGCTAGATCTTTGTAGAGGAACATGCCTCAGTATAATCGTATTATTATGATTTCATTAGGGGTCAACTTTTTCATCAGCATCTGTACACATCACAAGGTTCAATACGTTTTCAGGCAGCATTTCTCATCCAGTGTTTTATTGCAGTTTTGTCTAGGGCCGGGAAAACTCTTTCATTTAAATTAATTAGGCTCATTTAGACTGTTGCTGGCTCAGCTGCTGTTGTTGGACAGAGACTGGACTAAAATCTTCAGCAGATGTAATCCAGAGTGCCACTATTTCAATGGAGCTATGTCTCTTTACACTGATGATTTGACCCATTGGGTCATACATATTCACTGCAGTCTATGGGAGACTTTCAATACCTTTAGTCTGAAACAGAACTTTGATTAATTAGGATTATTCATGGCCTGTGGTTGGTCATAGACTGTGATGCAGTCACCTAGTATTTGAATATTTGGTCTTTTTAAGGTCTTTCAGGTTGGGCATAAACTGAGACAGCCCAACTACTTAGTTCACTTCTGCAACACTTCTTCTTTCTGTAATCTGTTGTAGACAGTGGGCATCAACACCTTGATTAACTTTCACATTATCATCCTAAGTAATTGCTGATTTGAAGCCACACTGCACTGTTTTTCCTTTGAAGCCTCTTATTATAGTTTCTGTTTTGATTTTGCATTGCAGTTAAAATGGCAAATGAAATCCAGATCACTGACATCACTGAGACCAGTGCTAAGCTCCGCTGGGGAAACCCTGAGCCTCAGTCTGCCTATGTTTTTGACATCACCGTCACATCAGCACATGACCACTCCCTAGTCCTGAAGCAAAATGTAACTGGCACTGAACGAGTCATTGGAGGCCTCAGAAGTGGGCAGAAATATCATGTAGTAATTATTGGTTATCAAAAATCACAAATCAAACTAAACTACATGGCAACGTTCAGCACAAGTAAGTTGGTTTTGTGTACACAAGCAATGAAAAAAACTGTGGACACAAGACATGTTAACAACAGTGTAACTTACACCAGTGTAGAAGGCGGGGCAGGGTAGCACCTTAAAGGCTAACTGATTCAGAGGGGCATGAGATTATGCCTACAAGTTTATGATTCTCTGAACTGGTTAGTCTTTAAAGTGCTCTCTCTCTCACCCTGCCTTCTATCTGACTTCAAAGTAACATAGCTAACTACCTCTTTTTTCATCATATAAGTTGCATGGGTATGTGAAGTAGACAGACTGCCAGTTGCCACAATAGGCACTTCTACCTGTAATAGGAGACAACACATGATATCCATCCATTGTAACTTATGCCAGTGTAGTTTCACCCCTGATTTTTCCTGAGCTAACGTTCACTGGATTCTAGTCACTTACAGTAGGGTAGTGATAAAAGTCATGTGTCATCTCTTTTACTTTGGTGGAAGGACAGTTTACACTAAAGTAAATGGATCATTCATTCAAACCCAGTTGAGATGCTGGAAAGGTTAAATGGAAGATCTGTGTAAACAAGAGAGAGTAAACTGGTGTTAAATTCTAAATATGGCTCACATTCTTCCTTTTAGCTCAGTGCCATGGTCTGGCAGTACAACATGAATTAGATTTGATTTTTTTGGCAAATATGAGTTATCATGTCAGCTGTGTTAAACTGACACAAACTCTAGGTATTTGTCTCCTACTGTATAGCTTAAAAGTCTGACACACTGGAGCCCCAATCTTGATTGTGATGGTTAGCTGATTATTATTAACATTAATATTATTAGTGATAATAATACTAGGGAAACAGTATAGATTTAGGCCTTGAAAATAAAAAATTGCTCAAATACGCTATTGTTTTCATCACCATTTCTATAACCTTTTACTTGTCCTACTCTCACCTATTCCATGTGTTCATATGGATGGGATCAAAACATGGTCTAATCCAGGGGTGGCCAACTTGTAGCAGGGGTGCCACAAGTGGCATGGGTAGCCTCTGTGTGTGGTATGCAGCAGATCAGGGAGAGAGCAGGAAGCACAGCGGCAGATACAGCAGGAAGCTGGGGAGCAGAAAGCAGAACAGCAGATTGGGCAGGGGAAGGGGATCAAAATGGTACTCTGGGAGGGTTTGGAGCTGATGTGTGGGGTGCCTGCAAAAAAGGTTGGCTCACACTGGCTAATCCTTTGAAGATTTGAGTCCATGTATACATAACTAGTAGAAAACTACCAAACCCTCTAGCATAGCTGGCTGTTGTTGCTCAATACAAGCCCAGGTTCCTGGCAGGTCAGCTCTAAGGTACACTGGCAAGCTGATGGTAGTTTGCGTAGTTCCTGCCAACACTATGCCTGGCTTAGCCCAGTGTTCTTAGTGCCTGATCCAATACCCAATGAAATCTGTGAGAGTCTTTCTGTTGACTTCAGTGGATTTGGATCAGGCTTGAAATCTCTTGTGTTCACAAGCAATAAACTCCCACAAAAATGTTAAGTAAAGACATCAACCCAGAGGAGAGAGAGGTGTTTGCACACATTGAATTAGAACCAATGATGCCTAGTTCAGTTATTTCCATAAAGATACACTTAGTGATGCCCATGTGTGCCCATAATTTAAGCAGAAATCCTCCTTGTGGAACTAGTACTATGGGATTTGTGGATGGGATGGCTTTCTTCTAGCTAAATTATACTTTTGAATTAATTTTTCCCTTACTTTTAGCAAAATCTATTTAATAAAATTATCTATTGCGATGTGCAGAAAAATCTTTCCCAGCAGAATTTACATTCACTGTCCAAGTGCTGAGTAGATCTGTGTGTCACTGATTATATTCAGTCCAAACATTATTTACAAATCACAAGTATAACTCCAACAACTTTGCAATTACAAAATGCCCTGGGGGGACCAAAACCTCAGCTGATGTCCATTAGCATAGCTCCATTAACACCAATGAAGCAGCAGTCTTACAACCAGCTGAGAATCTAGCCCACTGGGTTGGATCATTTCTTCCCCACCCAAATCCACATGTAGTTCTTCCCCCATCCCACACAGAAAGGAGCAGTTTCAGCCATGTTTGCAATTCCAACAACATGAAAAGTGGGTCAGTGGCTGTACTGGAAGGGAGAAGGAGTAGGTTAGGCAGGATGCCTTGTGGTGATTTCTTCTCCCCTGCAAGGTTCCTGAAAGAAGCTACATCCAGGGACTCTTCTCAGTAGTGCCCTTGCAATGTGGCTGTCAGGCCAACCTCTGGGAATTGATAGTGTGGGGGAAGAGCAGGTGTGAAGTTGCAGCAACTCCATGCAGCTCCAGTGCAGTGCTTAGAGTTTGAGAACTAATCCACGGGTGCAAGCAAATTCTCCCTTACTTCTAATTCTAATACAGAATAAAGCAGACATGTTAATGTTGTTGGTGGAGACTGTGAAATTAAATCAGCTCTGCCACGGTTAACCTGAAATTTATTACTCATTGTCTCAGCTGCAACCAATAAACTTTTCTAACATTTATGTAAACAAGCCCAGATCTGAACATTGTAGTTCATTTTTGCTTTCCCTTTCCATACTGGAACCAGGGCCAACAATTTTGTTTACCAGCTTTTATTTCAGTCCTTGACTGTTTGAACTTATCTGTTTCTGGCTGAGAGATAGAGTTGTCATTGAAGACTGTAGATTTCTAGTAGGCAAGCAAGATAAAGTAAGGGTTTTGAAAGATGGTTAGGAGGTGTGCTTCCTTTCCTTTCACTGCATACATCATTGCAGGATGTTTTCTCTTTGTATGACCATTCCATTTGACTTTGCTCCTACAGAGAGTCCACCCCAGCCCAGGGCACCTTCAGTAGCAACTGCCAACCTCATGGTGAACACCGAGCCTTTGGAAGTCCCAGAAACGGGTAAGTGACGCAGCAAGAATCACTGAAACAGGAAGTTTTGATGTCTTGGACTAGATTCTCAGCTAGAATCTGTTGCAATTCTACTGAAGTTAGTGACTTAAGTGGGCCTTGAATTAGCCATTACTGTAAATGAGAGTTGCTCCATTGGAATCAATGAACTATGATAATTTCTACCAGCTGAAAAGCTGGCCCTTTATTTTTGTCAGGATATAAATAATTTACTTAGGTAGTTAAGGTGCTAAGAGCTGGAAAGTTTCTTTTCCCTTATGGCCACAGTCTGCTGTCCAGCCTCTGAATGCTGCATTATACTTTATGCAATCCTATTGTTTCATAGTTTCATAGTTTCTAGGGTCAGAAGGGACCTGAGCAGATCATTGAGTCCAACCCCCTGCCATGGCAGGAAAAGTGTACATCTAGCCTCCTCTTAAAGACTATTGATTTTAATGGAATTGCATAGGGAGTGAGGTAGTACTCCATGGACCTGAGACAAAGCCTGCTCATGTCACTGATTTGAATTCCATCAATTTCAGTGAGGCTTTGCATCAGGGCTCATGCAAATAAGGCTGGCAGCATCTGATCCTTCAGTAGAGGCTAAGAGCCACCCAGTTAGCACATCTCTCAACAATCTGCTCCCTGGCAGAAGCTGTAAGGAATGCTTTGTGCTCCTGACATTCCTTATTGTATTTGGGTCCTGTTTTTGGAAGAGGATGAACTGTCCAGGGACTGAGCATCACCAGCAACATCATCAGATGCTTATTTCATATGGTATCTTTTGGTGGTAGTCAGGTCACCAGTCTCCATTCCACAATGTAACAAAAAGCTCTACCAAAATCCTGTTATCTACTAGGCAGACAATGGTAAAATATTTCCAGGGCATCCAAAAAAGATTAGTTGCATGATATTTTATAAATGTACAGTAATGCAACTGATTTATTGGGTTTTCCTTATATTGTACCTCCGACTGCCAGACCATCCTCCCACTAATTTCTTTCCACCCTGTTTTATTGTAATAAGCAATTCATGGAACCCGACTCAGTGATTAACAATTTGTTTATTACCATTCATTGTTAACATATAATCATTATAGCTAATAACATCTCCATTTTGTTTTCATTGGCCATAGAGACCTTCTATTAACACCACCAAAAGCATGCAAAAAGGACTTATTTTAATCTTTTGTTTATTTTAAAGTCTTGTCTTTACTGTAACGTTATTTTCATTGTAAACAGATTATATACTTTTGAGAGTTAAAAATGTATGAACAGGCAAGATTTCTACAGCAGTGTAGGGGATTAGGAGATTCAGGCACCCAGTTCTTACTTGTTCCCTGTGAGAGTCAAACAACTTTAATGCCAGTCCACATGCCGCATTGATTTCAAGGGATTTGTACAGGGGCCTGTGTATGGGTGCCTGTGTATATTGGTATATGTGTCCCTGTGTATCTGAGACACAGAGAAGACAATCATGGAAGACAATCATCCTCGACTGTGAGGGATTGCCGAAGAATGAGTGCAAACCATGGTAGAATTCAGCAGTTTTCTGGAAACCAAGTTTAGGCTTCTTCAAGTGGTATATAAACTACTAAAGAAACTTACAAGTCCTGGCAGTTTCAAGGTGCTCTGAGGCAGTGACATTTCTGAGAGCTCTGAAAAAGCATGACTAGCTTTCCCAGAGTTGATGTAGGCACAGAAGGGAAATCTTATTACTGGCTCAGTGTGTGTAACTGTCAATACATCTGAACTGTACTGTTCAGCAACACCACTTTGAACTTGTTGGCTCCAGACCGGGAACATTTCATTTCCGTGCTTTTCTGGACAGCATATCATTGCTTGGATTTGCTGCAGTACACCAAATGCTTTTTTCAGTGTCCCTTTTTCATTTGATACATGCCACCATACTCACTTGTTTCATTTTCATTGTCCATTATGTGTACTCTAATAGTTCCATTCTGTGCATTATTGGCCTCTGCTCTTCTCCGCACCACCATGTGTTATTCTACATCTGCAGTGCCATTGCCAGCATGTGAGGGTACTTGTTCTTGTCTGTATGTTTAACCCTTGTTTTTCAGTTCTTCAGAAACAGCCTTACAAGATTCATGTCATACTGAGTCCATTTGTCCAAATTTAACTTCACAGGTTGTACACCACACTGTAGGAACTCTTAGGGGTTGAAGTGAAGAACAAAGCAGCATCAAAATACATTAAGCTGTCGTACTGTATGTATTTTAGCAGGCATATGTGAATGTGGAATACAGGCTCATAGGAAATATATGTTGTGTACACTGAGACTTTTGCTGTGAGTGCTTTGGTCCCAAAAAAGGAAGAGTGTCTAGTAGCTAGCAATCTTGTAGAAACATACCACTTAATAAATAATTCATGGATGGCATTGCTTATCTGGATTGTTTCAACATGCATACAACATAAAACAGAATGCTCTTCTTGAAAAGCACTGCTTAACATAAACTTTCCTTCAAACCTTTGCGGCAGTCATCTGACTTGGATAAGAGGCATGCATTTAAAAGTTCTAACATGTCACACAGTAAAAGCTGAATGCTGCAGTCCTTATATAGACAAAAACTGATATTAATGAATAGGAGGTGAGGAAGAACTGTAGGATATAGTCCCAAAATATTAGTTCAAGATCACAAGTGAAATACTCCAGTCTGTATTAATTTTAAATGAGACCTGAAAACAGTGGGTGCCTAGACAGGTATTTCAAAGTGTTGTACTTAGAATGCTCAGGCACTGCTGTAGCATCATGTGTGTAAGCCGCTGTGGGTTTAAAAATGCCCATGGGGTGCTTTAACTAAAGCTTGTTGAATGATTTTTAGTTAAAGTGTCCTGTGGCCATTTTTCAATGTGCGGGGGCTTAATACATATTAGGCTGTAGTGTTTTAATTGTAGCAGCTGTCCAGAAACTGCTTTAAATTAAAATGCCATCTCTGCCACCATCGAGCAGGTATATAGGCACCCAGTAAGAGCATTTAAAAAGCGTTTTAAAACTAAAATTCACCCAAGTTGAACAGTTTTTTAACTGGTAGGATCTGGGCACACATAGGAATAGTCTCTGACTTCAGGAGGATGTTTCTATGTAAATAGCAGCTCCTCAGAGGTTCATAATCTGGTCTTCAGTAAGCAAACACCTCTGATTGTGGTAGGTGTGGGCGTGCCATCCAGTTTAGTTAGATGTTAAACTATGAAACCATATTGTAGAACATGTACTACTAAATACCAAGTACAGCTCAGTAGTAGATAAATTATGTAGCAATTACATTGTTGCTTTCATTTAATTAATTACTTAGGGTGAAAATTATGTGCCAAGCTGTGCAGTCCTTGCATGAGCTAAGAAGAGCCAGTGTCCAGGAGCACTCTCCTTTTCCTTTGTCAGTGCTCACTGAGTCAGGTTCTACTTTCTGTGAGGGAGGCCCAATATGGATTTGGAGATGCCGTGTTCAAGTGTGATGCTTGGTGAGGGACTTCTCACTGCACTCATACATAAAGGAGTGATAATATGGCTGCTAAAGCTTTGTGAGTGCATGAATTGAGGAGGGCATGTCTAGCAGTGATTGCAGTATTTTATGCAATCCAAAAGGAGCTAACTTGATCAGGACATGAATATGGGCAAATCCTGACCACTGGAAGCACCTCTAGCCAGTGCCAAGGCAGCACACCCTTTACCTTTTCAACAGGTATAGCTAGTATCATTTTGTGCTGGGCTTCCTCAGAAATTATTATGCTATTATACCATATGCAGTCATGATGCTTGTCCTTACCTCTGCTTGGTAAGGGCAGCCCCATGCACTCTGGCCTATAACTGAGCCTTCAGCCCTTCAGGTAAGATAAATTACTTTGAAACCCAACCTGGATTTGGAGAAGCAGTGAAATTTGGTGGAGGGAGGAGGGGAGGGGAAATGGGAAGAAGTGTTTTATTTGTGGAATCACAGAAAAGTGATATGCCACAAATTTCATATGGGCCATGTAATATTTTATGCTGTTCTGGCACACTCACTATGCTCTGTTAGGCACTAGAGGCATGAAGACAGCAAGCCTATGCAAATGAGGTGCATGCACCAGCTGCTTAGCATGTTTAATTTAGTGGGATCAGTGCAATGTATGTGCACATGCTATTCTGTGGTAGGAGCCACAAGCAGGGTTCAGCTCAGGCTCACAACAGTTCTATTTATGACATTTTTAAAAGCTTGACTTCTCTTTGTTTGCTGTTTGGCTTTTCAGCTTTTAACCCTTTCAGAGTCATTTAACCTTTGCACATTTTGAAATTCAAATTTGACAGATCCTTGCTTGCTGGATTTTGACATGGGCACTCAGTGCAAGGAGTATCAGGTTATGTGGTTCTTTGACTACAAAAACAAGATCTGCACCCAGGTGTGGTATGGTGGGTGTGGCGGTAATGCCAATAGATTTGAGACAGAAGCTGATTGCATTAGCAGATGCTTGAAGCCATGTAAGTACCATGCAGGGTTCATCATTTTGCATTTTATAATACTGTCAAATAAAGTTTCCAACTGGCAAAAAATACTGGTTTAAAAACAACCTCCAACACACTTTTCCCCCCTACAGCAACTGAGAATGCCATGCAGCAACCACCCCTTGAGAACAGATTATTGTCAGGTAAAAGCACAGATGAAGCAGATTCTGTATTTAATCTTTAGATCATTTTACAGTTGTGTCATTGTGTAGAGCACTTCTGCTGCAAGCTTTGCTGTCATGGGACTAGGAGAAATGTAATTGGATTGTATGTCTTCTTTTTTCCCCTCTCCATTGGTTGACTTGAGTAAGATCCCATCACATGCTTTGCATGAATATGTTGTCTGCATGGATTGTCTTATACCACAAAATGCAACAGTGATGCAAGTTGAACATAGCTGTCTCAAAATGGTGCACTTTATTTCATGTTAAGCATGTGCTCACTAAATTAGAGAAGTGCTATCAGCAGGTAACCCAAGTTATCACTCTGTAACTAACATGTCATTGTCTAGTTGGATGCTTTTTCCTCTTAAATATTTCAGTAGACAAGTATAAAATCAGCATTTATGTAAGTGAAAAAATGTGCCTTGTGGCTTGAATCTTGAGTCTAAGTGCTGTTCTTATGCAGGGCTGAAAAAAACCAAGGAGGAAGGAATTCACTAAAAATAGCAAAGATTTCTTCAAGAATTTCCTCTGCTCTAGACCCAAGGGTTTCCAGCCATGTAGACTGGAAGAGGAGATGTGACCTTGGGTACATTTTGGGTCAGGAAGAATAAAATAGAAAGCAGAGAACTGGAACTATCGGTGCTAATAGGAGAACTTTTTTCTCTAAATTGACAGACATAATACAAGAAACTGAATGTAGTAGAATCATGCTACCATTAATGGAATCATGTCTTCTTACACTGTATCTATTCAGCCTGGTGATCATTACATACAGTGACACTTTGCTGAGAGTAAAATGTAATTTCACTTAGCTGACCAGGAAATGTAATTTCAGTTCTTTGAAAAATGCTGAGGTTTTGGAGGTTTCAGGTGATTGTTGTGTTGGTCTAAGGACATAGGCAGGCAGAATACCAAACTATTTCTACACCCAAGAATGCTGAGGGAATTGGCTGGAGTCATTATGGGACCATTGGCAATGGTATTTGAAGACTTGTGGTACTTGGGAGAGGTCCCAGAAGACTGGAAAAGGGCCAGTGTGGTGCTAGTCTTTAAGAAGGGGAGGAGGGAGGATCCAGGAAACTATAGGTCAATCAGTTTGACCAATACTAGGTAAAATTTTGGAAAAAGTTATCAAGAAGTCTATTTATAAGAGACTGCCAGACGGCATGATGCTGAAGAATAGTCAGCATGGTTTCATTGTGGGCATGTCATATCTGACCAACCTATGATCAAGTAATGAACTCCTTAGGTGAAGGAGATGCAATTGATGTCATACACTTAGATTTTATGAAGGCCTTCAATATGGCCTCCCATGACACTCATAAAAAAACTGGGGGATTGTGGGTTGGCAGAGTCCATGGTCAGGTGTGTTGGGAACTGGCTAAGAGGTCAAACCCAGAGAGTGTTAGACAGGTCTGTATCATCTTGGCAGGAGGTGGCCAGTGGTGTCCCGCAGGGTTCGGTTCTTGGTCCTGTGCTGTTCAACATCTTTATCAACAATTTAGATGAGGATGTGGAAAGCACGATGGCCAAGTTTACATAAAATTTACATACAATACTTAGTTATGGGGAAAAGCAGTCATGTTAGGGGATAGGATGAGGATCCAAGTGGAACTGGATAAGCTGGAAAGGTGGGTGACGTGGAACCGGATGCAGTCCAATAAGGATAAATGCAGAGTACTTCATCTGGGGAGAAGTAACCAGCAACATGAATATATGTTAGGAGGAGATGTCCTGGCCAGCACAATCGCTGAAAGGGACCTCGGGGTTATGGGGTTGATTACAAGAGGAACATGAGCTGCCAGTGCAACACTGTAGTCAAGAGCTAATAGCATACTGCAGTGCATTAGCTGATGCATTGCAAGAAGGGCTAAGGTAGTGATCCTTCTTCTCTACTTGGCACAGGTGAGACCCCAGCTGGAGTACTGTGTCCAGTTCTGGGTGATGCACTTCAAAAAAGATGTGGAGAATCTTGAAAGGGTCCAGAGAAGGGCCACAAGAATAATTAAGGGCCTGGAAGACAGACCTTATGAGGAAAGACTATAGGATCTGGGACTGTTCAGCCTGGGGAAGAGAAGACTGAGGGGAGAACTTGGTGGTCATTTATGAGTATGTAAGGAGTGATTATCAGGAGCTGGGATAAAAACTGTCCACTAGGCACTCCAGGGGAGGACAAGGAGCAATGGCCATAATCTGTAATAGGATGGTTTCAGGTTGGTTGTAAGTAAAAACTTCTTTATGGTAAGGGTGACCAGACTCTCGAATAGACTTCCCAAGGAGGTAATGAAGTTCCCAACCTTTGAAGTCTACAAGAAGAGATGGGACAGACACCTTGCAGGGATCATGTGATCTCAGCAGTATTCCTGCTCAGAGGAGGGTGGTTGGACTCAATCCTTAATTTCTGTGATACATGTTAGTATTTCCAGTATCTATTTTAAAGCATATACATATAGATTTTTTTTCTGTTCTGCAAACAACATCAAAATCTTAAGGATTCTCCTCCGCCCCCGGATTTGGAATTTTATATATATACATTTTCATACACACACACATACATTCATACAGGAAATACTAACATGTTTTGGTATTACTTCCAAATATACAAACAAATATATTTTGAAATACTAACTGATATATATGGCATGGATAACTTTCCATGTGGTGTGCGGCAGCAGAACTGGGTAACCTAGCCATTTGGGGAGTTACAGAGCCTCAGCGTCAAAGGTTCCCTGGATCCCTAGCAGCTCTGAGTGTGGAACTTTATACCTAGGGAATGTGGAAACCTAATACTCCTAGCATACCCAGCAGAAAATCAATATTTTTCCAGCAAAATTGAAGTTTTTTTCATGGAAAATCTGAAATTTGTAGAAATGGAGTTTCCTGTCAGAAAACTGTTTGGCTAGAATATTCCCAACCTGCTTTGCTTGCCACCTCTGATGCTATAATTCAGTTTCAAATAATTTAGTACTTTGCTTATTGTCCCTGGTCATGGAGTTACAGGATGATGGGATATTCTCAGATGTAAGCTGAAAATAGAAAGATCAAGTTCTTAGCTCTTAGAGATGCAGATAAGTGATCAACTTAAAAGTATGCCCCTCTTGCTTCCTATAAACTCAAAAACCACAAGAGGCAAATAGGGACCACCTGCCATGTTTAATTTTAAAATTGTTCATGGTTTTCAAGCTATTATCACAATTTGTCATCACTTTAGGATGGCAAGTGGTACTGCAGCATTAACTCCATGGTATTTTCCTGTTTCAGTATGTTTATCTGTATTGTAAACTCTAGATACAAATTAGATGCCCTGGAGGCAGTGACAGCCTCAGTGCCTAAACCACTAGCATAATTCAGTCAACTATATGAATGATTTGCTCATTAACAGCACACAGTTTCCCACGCACACCTGAAATTTTCATGGTAGTGTGATATGTTGAGATCCCAGGGGCAGCCATGACATATCCTGGTGGCCAGAAAATTCCTGCCCTGGCTCCAGCTCTAGGCCCTCAACTCCACTTGCGTGCCATCCCTTCGATGGTATTATTTTGGAAGGAGGAAGGTTGCCTGAGGGACCTAAAGTGAGCCTACTGTTGTTCCCATATCAGAATTTGGTCTTCTTGGCCTCCATCTTTTTACTCTAGTTGAGAGCTCTAGCTCTAGTTCATGGACTGGACTGAGCTTCAGGGTTCCCTGCTTCTTGTCTTGCCCTATCGGGCTCTATCCAAGCCCCTGCAGCCTCCCTGGACCCCCTCTATCTGTATGGGCCCCAGACCCATCTGTTCCAAGGTCTTTATTTATGTCCTCTCTTGGGCTGCTGAGTCTCTCTAGGCTCTCCCAGTTTGCTTATAGTCACCGGCACCTCTGGAGAGCTCTTCCTTCTCAGCCTCCATGGCCAGACAGGCTACCCTGGCTCTGGCCCTGCCTTATATCTCTCCCAGGGCCCTGCCTCTTCTGGTTAGGTGACTCTCTTTGGTTGTTTGCAGATGCCTGCTAATTAATCTCTTTAGCTAGTGGCCCCCCAGTCACAGCTGTGCCCTGCCTGCCCTGCAGTGCTCGCTCTGGGCTGCTTCTCTCAAAGTGACAGAGCATCCCAGGCTCTCTGTCACAAGAGGATTATTGAGGTAAAAGATGCAGTCCTTTATCTTATACAGAATTAGCCAGGCAGAGCTCTTTTTCACAACAATATAAGAAAAATGCAAAGATTAGCCAAAGATTATTCTTAGTTTTATTTCAAAATTATTTGATATTTCTTTGCAACGTCTGAAACAAAATTCTGTGCTTTTGTTGTGAATAGATCACTGGTTCATTCACTGTCAGTTAATGGTGATTGGTTGGATGCACCATGCTAGTCTGGTACTTTTGGCTGCAAACTGAAGATAAAGATCTATTAACAATTGCACAGGAAACTAACATTAGAATTTGATCACTTAAACAGAAATAGAACTCATACATGAGAGTTTGTCTGGCCTAAGCAAACCCACAACCTGCCAATCCCTGCCCTCCACCCCTCCAAAACCAAAAGAGAAAAAATGGAGGTTTTTAAAAGGATAATGGTTAGATTTATTACAGAATTTTTTGAAGTATGTAAAAAAACACATATTTCACTGTATTCTAAAGAACTGGATTAGGAGATCATGCTTAACCTCTGCATTATTTACTTCTCTCTTATAAATGGTGAGTGTGGCTGGGGTGAAGCAAGTGCTAAGGCGCATGGTAGACAGCGCAAAGCGTGCAAGTTTGGGGCCACGGCAGAAGTGCTTATGGTGCAACCTGTCAGATTCCAGTGAATCTGTGAATTCTGTTAAATACCTTGTCACAAGGACATGACAAAGGAAGGAAGGAATGCTGAGTGCACAGTATTTGGAAAGATGTATGGTTTACAACCCACAGACTGATGTTAAAATAACATTTCACATGAAATAAAGCTAAAAGTAAAGAAGAGTAAAACTGGTCAGAATATAGTGATAATGGTTGGAACTTGAAAACAGGATGGGATACTACCGAGGATGCATGATCTTTCATAAGGCTGTAAATTACATAATCAAATGAGAAACAATTAAGTGTATAGGAAAATGTTGCTTTTCATAGAATCATAGACAATTAGGGTTGGAAGGGACCTCAGGAGGTCATTTAGTCCAACCCCCTGCTTAAAGCAGGACCACCCCCAACTAGATCATCCCACCCAAAGCTTTGTTTATCTGGGTCTTAAAAACCTTCAAGAATGGTGATTCCATCACCTCTCTGAGTAACCTGTTCCAGTATATTACTACCCTCCTAGTAAGAAAATTCTTCCTATTATCTCACCTAAACTTTCCTTGCTGCAACTTGAAACCATTGCTCCTTGTTCTGTCATCTGCCACCGCTAAGAACAGTCTAGCTCCATCCTCTTTCAAACCCTGCTTCAGGTAGTTGAAGGTTGCTATTAAATCCCTGCTCAGTCTCCTCTTCTCTACTGTAGCCCCAGGTCCTTGTCTGTAGAGCTGCTTTTTGTTTGCATCTGATGGGTTTTTTTAAAATGTTTGTCCATGTTTAATTGATATATAAAAACAATAAACTTGGGTAAGGGGTTCTTTTTTAAAAAGCAAACTCCTTCACAAAATGTAAAATGGGAAAATGAATTTAATTTTTTCTTTTGCAAAAAGCTGTCTTTATAACAGAACAGGGAAATAAAGACATTTTTTGGCCATTACCATTAAAACTTTCTCCTGACATGGAAAGGAGATATTGCTACTTCATCTTTTCCATAGTTTATATGAATAATCTTGTTTTAACTAAAACAGAGAGAGGTAGTTGGCTGAGAAGTCAGACAGAAAGCAGAGTAGAGCTGCATCATATAGAATAAATCAAAGATGCTCTCTTAACAGCATCTTCATTAGCTGCTAAGGAGGGCCTGTCTTAACTAAAGCAACCCCAGCAAATTATCAGTGTGTTAACAGTGCAGAAACTGAACTGACTGACATATGAGACTCACATTTGGTAAAGATTGTCAAAACATGTGTCATAAAGCAGAGGGATTTACAGCTCAAAACATTTCAGCAGTAAAAAGAAAACAATTAAAATGAAATGCCAATATCAGAAGCTAAGTGTCACGGTGCTTGTGCAGGTAATGGCCATGTGATAAAGTGCACAGGTATGTGATGAAGAAATTTAAATTGAATCTGACACCCCAATTTTTTGATCCAGTCCCTAAAACTTATACTAATGTTCCAGGTCCCAAAACAATTTCCAATACCCAGTCTTCTTATTTCTAAATACTGTAATCCTGTCCCGAGAGGCCATTTTTAAGGGGTTCTTTGCCAAGCCTGTTTTTAATCAGAGTTTCAAATTAATCCCAAATTATTTCCCAAAACAGAGTTCAGGGAGTATTATGCTGTGTTCTTTGGCATTTATCTTGATTAAAATAAGCGCACTTGCCAATATACCTTTCATTCTCCATTTCCTCCCAGTCTGGCACTTTGGGATCCTAGAACTGTCATTGCTTTCTATTTGGCAAACCCATTGCTGTAGTGAGTGAACAGTTGATGTTTGATACTATTAATGGGAAAAATGAAACTAGTAGAAATGGTAGTTTACAATTCCCTTTTCGGGAAGCTAGGACCTTTATTCTCATTAATTGCCCCACGTGGTAAATAGTCCCATTAAAGGATTTGAGCTGTGCATTTTTATGTTAAAAAAGGCTAATTCTTTTCACCTTCTTGGTTTTGTTAAGGTTGATTCAAATTTGTAATTGGGGAAAGGATTGCAAATTACAGAAGCTGTCATATACATAGGCAAGGATTTTTAAACAGTTCTAATCATTTAGGTAGCTGAAAATGTTCACTGCCCAATTTGCAACACTTTACAAAAGGCTTTTATTTTAGGTTGTTTCAAACTGGGAGCCCTAAACTTGAATTACCTAAAATAAACTCTTTTTGTTTTTTTTAAATACAGTGTACAGAAGTCTCATCTAAGTTTTATGCAGGAAAAGGAAAGTTTTAAAAAGTACATAGGTGACATAAATTAAAAGAAAAAAAATCAATCAATTAAAAGGTGCTTTGATTTTGCCTGTTGTCAAATCTCGCACATATCTTACAGAATTGAATGCATATGCTATAATGCTGAAGGCCATTTATTAGCTGTAGAGTGTTATCACTCTTGCAACTGTTTATAAATTTCATAAACAGTGAATTTGTTACCAAAAAAGTGTGTAGCTAAGAGATGAAAAAATATTCCTACAGTTTAAGTATCTGATTTTTCCTCAATTTAATTAAGACCATTTATGGGATTTGTATATTTATTTGTTTGTTTTCATATGCTGCATGTGATTAGAGTCATGTGCTATACTGAAGAATGCCAGCATTAAACAAGAGACCAAGCAACTGGAAATACTTAAAACTATATTTGGGTCTGGCTAAGCTGTTCTTGGTACAGCACGTAAGGAAAGGAAACAAAGGACATATTTATGCACACCTAAATTTACTGCACATTAACTTAATACAAATTATGTAGGTTTAGGCAAACATCTTCATGTGCAGGATTTAAAGTGCATTAATGCTATGTGTGGACTGACTTGGGACTAAAGTTAGTCCCAAGTTTGTCCACACACACACACACACACACACACACAGAGTGTTAATGCACTTCAATACATCTACATGTGCATTAATGCGGTTTAACTATTTGCACTTAAATTTGATACCTGCATTTGAAGGTATCAAATTTAGGTCCGAATAGCTTAAATTCACTATTTTCAATGCACATTAAGGGTGAGCACGTGTAGACATGCACCCTTAATGCACATTAACTTAGGTTAATACACATTAAAGCATCACATGTAGACATGCCCAAAGGGTATTAACAATTTTTAACCCCACCCTGTAATTCAGAGGAACTGCTAGATCTCTAATGCAAATTTGAGCAGCTAAGGACCACTCTAACTTTCACTCTTTGCTCTCAAATTTCTCTATGACTGCTGTGCCAAACAGGTCATCCGAACATAGAAACATGACACCAGAAGTGTCCTCTTCATTTCCCCTCCTTGCCCTTTGAGGCACTGGGGCAATACAAATAGGACTGTAGGACCTGAACCTCAACCATTATTTAACAATAACTATTAGACCATTGATCCTGTGCTATAAGTTTTCAGGTTTCTACAGGACAAAGGAGTTCCTATGTTATTTTTATCTGTTTGCAAACATTTTGCCACTGTACTCACTGCTCTATGGAATGTGTTCTCATTAGTTTTCATTTTGTTCTTGGCCAAGCGCAGAACTACTACAGCTAATAATGGTAAAATATTTTTGCCAGATTCTGCCCATCACATCATGGCCATTTAAGGCAATAGTTGATACTGTAGTGCTCAGCAGAAAGCAGCACTTTTTACATGGCAAATTATTTGAATGCTGTAAATTGTATTTCTAGGAAAGGCTGTGGCTCTGTTAATCCTTTTTTCATGCTTGTGCCAGACTCTGTTGGGTGGTGAATCTCTTGGATGATACATGGTTTCTTATTATGTCTTTTGTATGAGTTGCTACACAATAAGCCCAGCTGAGAGACTTCTACTTTCTGGTTGCTGTCAAAAACTTGACCACTTTCATTTTTTGTAGCCTCCTGGGATTGCAGAGCACAGTGTAGCCAGAAGCCACTGTGAGAATGATCGTAATTGCATAATCTGTTAGCAAATATTTACTAATCTGTGACATAGGGTATGGACAAACAACACAATTATGCTGATGGCAGGGGGAGAGAGGGGGATTTGCCCTGTTTCAAGCTGTTCTAATAGTTTTATGTGTCTGTTTTATCTCCAAGTAAGTGGAAGCTAAATCTCAGTAATTTTGAGCAGTTCACAGAATCATAGAAAAGTAGGGCTGGAAGAAATCTCAGGAAGTCATTTGGTTCAGTTGGATCAGATGTCCTCCTGGGCTCAAGACAGGCTCAGCTCTGACTAAACCAAGTGGCCATGTCTACACGTGTGCTTTACTGTGGAGTAGACTATTCAGCTGCAGAGTAAAGTGTCACCATTTACAAGTGCAATGCTATTAGGCTGCAGTAAACTAACTAATTAATACTGCCATAAAATAGTATTGTCAGAGACAGTACTATCTTACAGTGGAGTAATTAACTGCAATTACACATTTAGATGCTGACTGTGGGCTTAAATCATATCTGGTCAGCCCAGCCAGCAAGGGGCCAGATTCCTGACTGCCACCCAGAGCCAACCCTAGCAGGGTGCGGGGCCCAGGGAAAATCAGTCTGTGCAGGGTCCCCTTAACACTGTGCAGGGCTGTGGTACCCCTGCAAAGGCCGGGGGTGGGCTCTGTGCTTCTTCCACGGCATGTGTCTGAGCCACCAGCTCCAGGCAGCCCCCACAGGAGGGGCCGTGGCCTCTCTGCCCAGCTCCATGGGGCTCCCCCAAAGCACAGGGCCTGGGGTGGTCACCCCAATTCGCTGTACCCTAGGGACAGCTCTGCTGCCACCTAACCACATGGTACTACACTTTAAGTACCCCTGTGCCCTGGCCAACTGCTCCACCATCTGATGCTGCCACCTGGAGCCTGGGGCAGAGCAGGGCAGGAGTGGCCCTGGCATAAATTGCTCTGGGCTAGTTCAAATTACTGCTGTCCTGGGCACCTGGGAGTAGTTTACTTCAGCTCAAACTGCTCCAGAGCTTATTGTTCTAATTAATTGCACGTATAGATGCACCCAATGTCTGTCAAAACTGCTCTTGAAAATTTCCAGGGATAGATATTCTACAACAGGGACTGGCAATTATTTCAGGTGGAAAGTCGCTTAATAAGTTTTGTTGAGCTGTTGAGGGCTGCATGGGTAGCCTCACCCCTTGACAGTTGCCCTGCCCCCTTGTTGCCATCTTGGGACTGGAAGTCCCACCCCTAACCTATGACCTTTGTCACTAGAAGTCCCTCCCTTTGCCCCCCAGAAATCCTCGTTGTGGGGGGTGTTTGCCATCTTAGTACCAGAAAAAAACCCAAATCATACACTAAGTCAAACACTGACTATAACATATTTTAATTTTATTATGAAAAATATTTTGTTATGATTTGTGTTTGTGTATTGTATATAGAGGTGGCTGTATATTGACTCAAAAATAAATTCTTAGTTTTGTATATTGTGTGTGTGTATGGTGTGTGTGTTTGTATGTTTGGGTGTGGGTGGAGTGTGTGTGTGTGAGTGTGGTGGGGTGTGAGAGGGTGTAGGTGTATGTGTATGGTAGGATGTAGGGGTGTGTGTGGAGGGTTTGTGAGGGGGTGTGGCGGCGTGTGTGCAGAGGCATAGAGTATGTTGGGGGGTTGTGTATATGTAGGGCTTTGTGGGAGCACGGTATAGGTCTGCGGGTTTGTGGGGTGTGAGGGAGGGCAGGGGGTGTGTGGGGAAACCCCTGCACTGCTCCCACGGTGCAGCAGCAGCAGGTGAGATGCTCAGGGCACAGGTGCTCAGTGGGGTGCAGCTCTGGCCAACACTGTACATCGCAGCAGGGAGCACAGCATCAACCTGTGATTTCTGTTTTAATAAGGAGGTTGCTTCTTTAAAACTGCATGGCATCCATAACCATAGGGCCGCTGAAAACAGTGAGTCTCTGTCTTTGCATGCATATTGTAACAGGACATGTTTGACTTTGTACGTCTGTGGAACTACAGAAAAGCAGGGCACGGTCTTCCCATTTTGTCTAATGCTGAGTCATTCTATTTCTCTGTTATTTTATAGTTACAGATATCTGCAGGTTGCAAAAAGAAGAAGGAACCTGCAGGAATTTTACGCTAAAATGGTACTATGACCCAGATACCAAAAGCTGTGCAAGGTTCTGGTATGGTGGTTGCGGTGGAAATGAAAACAAATTTAAGACACAGAAAGAATGTGAAAAAGTTTGCATTCCTGGTAAGTGGAGTCCCATCTTCTATTACCAGTTTACATTAGGGTATATTACCTGGAAGCACGCAAAGGAACTACTGGTCATAATAATTATTAATTGATCTCACGTACTGTAAATTGGAGTAGGTCCATTGAGTTCAATAGAACTACATTGATATACACTGATTGAAGGTCCAGTCTATAGCCATTATGGCTTTAGGAAGTTACATCATTGGTGTGATCTGAAAACACAGACTTTTGTCCCCAGAATCTGCATCATATGAACATTCGAGAAAGAGAGTTCTTTTAAAAGTATTAGTCCTGACAATCATGAAGCCTCCTTTTATTCTTACAAGGTCTAATTTAAAACCAAGTGGCATAAATGAGAATCTTCCTGCTGGACTGTCTTTGCTCATTAATTTAGGAGGAACTGCAATAGTAAATTAAAGCAAGGTTGTGAAAAAGGCATTGCTCACAAGGGCCAAGTACACAAAACTAGAAAGAAGAAAATATATTAAATCAGTTCTAAGCAGCATCTGACAGTAAGGTGTGGGGGTAGAGGAAGAGGCAGAGACTGAGGAGAAGGGGGTGGGCAACTGTTGGTGACTGGAAGAAGTGGGGGTGGGGAGCAAAGGATGATGTGTCCACCTGGCCTCCCCCCAGACACTATTTTCTTTGCTGTAGCAGTTGGTGGGAGGAGGGAACAAATTTAAGAAAACCCTCCAAAAATTATATTCTATACCTGGAAAATTATAAAAAAACCCCAAAAGGTAAAAAGAATCAGCTTTTATTTACATAAAAATACATAAGTTGAATCCTTTAATGGAACTGCTTGCCATCTCAAGTTGTGATAAATTTTCTATATATAAATTATTAGGGAGAGGGAGGGGGATCATCTTAAATTCAGAATCAGCTTATATTTGAGTAAATATGGTCAATACAGTACAGCCATGAGAAGAGATGCTGAACATGCAGTGGTCACAAAATAAATGATTTATTTTTCTTCTCCTTCATTTTTTCAGGTCATGTTAATCCTGGGGTTGTTACGATGATAGGAACTTAAAGACGGCAATGTGTCAACATATACCTCTCAGAGAACCAGGAGTCAGCCATTGCCATCTTACCCTTTTAGAAGCTAAGGGTATAAATTACCTTGCACTGTACTATTTCATGCTTTAAATTCCAAGCAAGCCTTGAAGAAAGTGTTTTGCTGCATGACCTATCAATATGGTGCTAAACTGTTTGTGGACTGAGTGCTACATGTGTCCGGGTTATATTGTAGAGCTTAAACATTATGTAGTATTTACCCACTGCAGGTTATTTTGTTTGAACATGTCTACAAATTACCATTTCTTTTGGATTCCGGCATTACGCCTATCTAAGGCAATGTAAAATGTAGAAAATAAGGGGGGAAATCATTTCACTGCAACTGTTTATGTACCTGCTTTTATCATTTTCATATCTGAGCATAACTTTAGATGGAAAGCCTGTGTGTAGGAGAGTAGTTAATTCTGATAAACAAGCAGTTTAAATTGTTCATTCTGTTTTTACTCTTGCTGGATTAGATCTCAAACTAACTGTCTTTTATGCATTTGTAACATACATGATCAATCAAACCAGTAAAGGGGAAAAAAAAGCAAGATTTTTTAATACAAATGCACTGCTGGGACCAATGCCTCAGTTAAAGAATTTTTAAATTGTGGTGTAGAATGTTTTTGGCATTCCTCTAATGTTGTGTGTTTTATAATTTTTTTTCTTGCGGGGCTGGGGATTTTATTTTTATTGTGGTTTTTGTTTTTATGAAGTCTATACAAAAGAACTTTTAAATGAAGTCTAATGGAGATTTTGAGACTTGTATGTTGTGTCTTATTTATTTAAAATTATGGTTGCGTTCATAACTTCAGGGAAACTACTTGCATGTATAACTTTAGCGCATGCATAGATCTGCGCATGGTCAAGGTACTTATCCTTTATTTTTGTAAGGGCAAGCAAAACACTAAAAGTGAATTTTAGAGACAAGGCAATAATAGTACTTCACTCTCCTATCACAGTTATTGCCCATAAATGTTAAAGTAATTTACAAAACCATTATTCCCATTTTGTAGGTGAAGTTGAGGCACAGAGGGGGACGTAACTTGTGCAAGGTCACTCAGTACATCAGTGATGCAGACAGGAATAGAACTTGCTCTTCTGAGCTACTATCCATTGGTGCATCTAGTGGGCCAGGCTGACTCACAAAAGAATGTAGGACATTCATTTTAAGTGTTGTTCAGTCATTTAGGGTCTGATTGGCTGAGCATGAAGCAGAGTTTCCATGTGCTCTATGCCCAGGGGAGACTCCAGCCATAGCTGGAACTGATTTGTGCCTGACAGTAAAGAGGGGAAGAAGGCAGAGAAAGGGCAGAAGCTGCAGAGGTGAAATGAAGAGGGGGGCAGGAGAAGGCAATCACTGCACTCCCATCAACTTAAGTGAGTGAAGGGTCATACACTTAGAAAGCTTTCACAGTAAAAAATACGCATGTACAAGTACTCGTCTCCATGTTCATGAAAAGGAGAAAAATGTGGGAAACCATGGTTTTTCCCTTTCAGGCTGTCAGAGTTGCAGCCTGCAAGGGGCTGTTTGTGGCCCTCTGTGCCCCACACATACCCCCACCTCCTGCCCCTCACACTGAAGGGCTGGGGCCTGGGGGTGGGACAGCAATTAGGGAGTGAGGGGCACTGGGTCAGGACTGGCCATCAACATTTACAAATGGGCCCTGGTACAAAAATGTTTGAGAGCCACTGATCTTGTCCAGCCTCCTCTCTGAGGCAGGATGATCCCTATCCAAACCATCCCATACAAATTATAATCTAGACTCTACATAAAACTACCATCAACCCTGACACAACACAGACATAGCATCTTAACCTGCCACAGGTAAAGCACAGAAATTACAGCAGCCAATGTCCTGCTTTTATAAAATGTGGTCAATATATGTTCAAGAGATCCCAGGTGGTATCCTGTGCCCCCCACTACAGAGGAAGGCAAAAATCCCCACAGTCCATACCAATCTGACCATGGAAATTCCTGCCCCCAAATGTGGTGGTCGGCCTGACCTTGAGCAGGGGGACAAGACCCTCAAGTCAGCTTTGTTTTCAAGAGGCGCATTGGCACACGTCAGTCAACGTCCCCAGCCTTGGCTGTAGCCAACACTCCATGCCTCTGGGAAGGCTTAAAACACCCTGACACAAAGCAGAAAGCACTACTCTAACAGTGAAGAAGTTTTTCCAGATATCCAATTTAAACTTACTTTGTTGCAACTTCAAGCCATTGGTCCACGTCCTCCTCTCTGCACCAAAAGAGGAAAGGTGCTTTCCCTCTTCTTTATGGCAGCCCTTCAAGTATCTGAAGATTGCTATCATGCCCATCTTGCATGCCTTTTCAGTAAGCTGAATATGTCTAGCTCCTTCAGCCTCTCCTTGTACGACTTGCTTTCCAAACCCTTTATCATTGGTATTGCCTGCCTTTGGACTGTCTCTTAATTTCTCCATGTACTTTTTAAGATGCGGAGCCCACAATTGCACACAGTACTCCAAATGAGGCCTAGCCAGTGCCGAGCAGAGAGGCACTATCATCTCCCAGGTCTTGCACCTAATGCTTCTACCAATGCACCCCAAAATCATATCTGCCTATGTCACACTGCAGACTCGTATTGAATCTGTGGTCTCCAAAGACTCCCAAGCCTCTTCCATACTGCTGCCATCCAGACAGTTGTCACCCATTTTATGTTTGTGTTTTTCATTATTCCTCCCAAGCTGTAGCATCATTAGCTCTTATCCAGCTTTCCAATCTGTGAAGATTCTTCTGAATTTCACTCTCATCATCCAGTGTGTTTGCAACCCTTCTCAGTTTTGTGTTGTTTGCAAACTTGCTCAAGAAGCTTTCTATGCCAGCATTCAAATCATTAATAACTATGTTGAACAGCACTGGGCACGGCACAGACCCCTGTAGGACCTCACACAAAACCTCTTGCCCCTCTGAAATGGACCTGTTAATAATTACCCTTTGCTTGTGGCTATTGAGCCAGTTATATATAGCCACCTTGTAGTATTTTTATCTCACCCTCATTTTCCAAATTGTTTATGAGCAGGTTGTGCAGGACCTTGTCAAAAGCCTGGCTGAAGTCCAGATACACTATATCCACAGCATTCCCTTTAGCCACCCAAGTGATTACTTTGTTAAAGAAGGAGATCAAGTTAGTTTAACATGATTTGTTTCTCATAAATCCACGTTGGCTGCTTGTCATCAGCCTTTCCTCCTCCAGATGCTTACAAATCGCCTTCCTTAGGATATGTTCCAGTACCTTTTTAGGTACTGAGGTGAAGATAACTGGTCTATAGTTCCCCACGTCCTCTTTTTTGCCCTTTTAAAGACGGCATTATGTTGGTCCTTTTCTAGTCCCTTGGTACCTGGTCTGTCTCTCAGGATGTCATGAAGATCATTGCCAATTACTCCAAGATCTCTGCAAAGTCCTTCTGTTCCTGGGCTGAAGTTCATCCAGGTCTGCTGACTTGAATTCATTCAGACCCAACAAAAGCTCTCTGACTGTCTCTTTGGTTATCTCCTCCCTAAGCTTGCCCCCTTCCTTATCCAGATTAGGTTACAGCTGTAGCCTTATCCTATTAGGCTACAGCTAATTTTTTGCAAAGACTGAAACATAGTAGCTGTTGAGTAGTTTTGCCTTCTTGGCATTTTTGGTTAGGGGTTCCCCCTAGCTCAGCAGTTTTCAAACTTTGACCTTTGAGTTACAATTTTGTTCACTCTCAAGGATGGAGATGCCCCTGCTTCTCTAGGCAGCCTGTTCCCATCCCTGGCAAGCCTCCTAGTCACAAAGTTTTTCCTAATCTCCAGCCTGAAGTGCCTCTAGTTGCAGTTTAGGGCCATATCACTACAGGAAAAGGGTTCAGCTGCAAGCTCCCCCAGGGGAAAGGAGAAGCTGCCTGGGGTTGGGGGGTCAGGACCCAGGGAAAGTGGAGGATCAGAGTCCACAGCCCAGCCTCAGTGAGTGCAGGGAAGGCTCCTTAAAGCCACATTCAGGGCTAATTTTCTAGTAGCCAGGCTGGGAGGACTTCTCTGCTTTCCCTCAATGAGATCTTCTGCCTGAGCAGGTCAGGAAGCTCAAGATGCAGCCACAAGGGACTGCAGGTGGGCTCTGCACCTGTTGCAGGAGCAGGAGCATGAGCAGGGCTCAGACCAGCCCTCCCCACCACTGCAGGGCTAAGGCTGCAGCACCTTGGCACCACTTCCCCGGTGCCGGCAGCTGGGCCTCAGTGGTCCATCCTGGGAGGAGTGGGAGCAGCATTTGGAACGCCGGCTGCCATCACGCTCCACGGGCCACCATGTGTCCTGCAGGCACTGGGCCATCTCAGTCTCACCTGCTGCTGCTGCCATGCCCCAGCTAGCACTGCTGCTGCTGCTCCTGCCCCTAGTGGCACCTGGCTCCTCGGTGAGCTCAGTAACCCAACTACTCCCTGTGGGATTCCCAGGTGGATGGGAGCACCACATGCTCAGGCAGCAGGGAGGAGAAGGGATAACACTCCTGGCGCAGGGCGCCTGCTGCTCCCCCGGCGCCTCCTGCTGGGGCTGAGCCTGCAGTGCCCGCCAGGACCAGGGACTTTGCAGACACATGGTGCAGCCTGGGCAAGGGGCCAGGAGGCATACACATTGCATGCTGGGCAGCCAGCATCCTCCAAGCTCCATGCCCAGGAGGCAAAACCAGAAGGGAAAAGAAGAGCTGGTGAATTGCCCCTTCACCCCACCACTGCTTGCTGGAGTTCAGATGTCTCTCTCTCCTTATCCACTGGTTCCTTGGGGGGAGCTTGCTGGAGCCTATATGCTGTGCCCCCGTCTCCCCCCCAATTCCTTCATGCCCCCACAGGGGGGTGCTTTCCACAGTTGGAAAACTGCTGGTGTATATGGTTTGTGTGGGGAATCTGCATGTAAGTAAATAATTTTGTGGAGAAAAAAGATATATGGAGGACCCCAGCCCCAGCACCTGTAGGAAGCCTGGCCAGTAAAATTCTGGAGTTGAGTGAAAGGCCTAAGTAAATATACCCTTTTCTGTCCCAATTGTATTTAGTTACTGTTAAGAAATCTAATTTTGAAGCCAGAATAGCTTCATCAATTATTTAATCTGTTTTGCCTGCCCCTTGTCCTAACTTGATTACTTAATTAAGCGCAGCACAGGTTCTTGCTATTTCCTTGTATGCGTCTTTTGTGACCTGCCCATTCTTGCATTGCCTGTAGACTTTCCTTTTGCATTTGAGGCATTTTAGAAACTCCTTGTGCAGACACACTGGGCTCCTATACACCTGTGGGGAGCCTGCTCCTACATGCTGGAAACCCAGTGAATTGGAGCAGACTTGATTAATTGAGTCTGCTGGAGCACAGAAATTGATGCATTCTGGAAACCTTCTGCGTCATGTCCCCATGCATCCCCCTTCTGAAAAAATGGTGGTGGTGGTGGTGGGGCTTCGATATAAAACATGTTCAATGAGCTTTAGTTCAAAGTGCCCTGACACCATTTTTTAAGTGCAGGAACAGAGGGGTTGGGAGGGGCTCATGCAATCTGAAATGGGGCTGCTTAACTTGAGCACTTCAGCTTAATTAAGAATTATAAATTATTGAATAACATTTAGATTCTGTACCCTAAGAAGTACATTTTAAGATCCTCTCCTCTTCCAAATAAGCCCTTGTTTGGATGGTTAAATAACGTTTACTTTCTTCTCAAGACAAATGGTCTGGGAAATGTGCTGACAGTCATTGACTCAACATAGCGGCTATATTTAAAACACGATATAAATTTAAGAATTAAAAAGATGCCAGCATGCAGACAGATATACAGGCAGTGAGATCTGCTCAAACTTCTCCTTTTTGAAATTAATAGGGCCTGTTTTAGTCCTAGAAACCCACCTATCCAAAGTACAAAACTGCAAACAACGAGAAGTCATTACTAGACTGTGAGTTTCTCAAATGAGATGTGCAGTCATTATGGGCAGCTGATAGCTGACCCCATATAGAGACAGGGTATGTTTTATGGAGAAGAATGAGATAGATTATTTCAATCACTATTTGTGGTCTCCTTATGAAGCAAAAACAGGAAAATGCATCTCTTCATTGGTGGAAACTGCTGAGGAAAAAGCAATTTGGCTACTCACTAATAACCTGCAGCATGTGCTATATGCTCTAGGTGAATTTGTGTTACTTGCACATAGAATAAGTGCCAAAATCAAATGCAATTCCCCTGTTTTTATTCTTTTCTTCTACTATTGTATGTTGTTTACATTATTTTTGTAACATTGCATATTATGCTTTTACAATTTTGTTCAAATTGATAAAATATTTATGTTCTTACTAATAACTAGAATTAATACAATCTAATATTATAATTTTGTTAATGTTACTGTATTGTTTTAGTGAAAGTTGTAAATAAACAAAAAGTGAAATTTAAAATCTTTCAGGAGCTAGAACTTCAGGACCTTTCCCATGTTGTCCACAATATTTTTGGCACTGATTATTCTCAGATTTATTCCAGATTATAAAACACAGACAGTAGTCAACATATTGATAGGAGCATCTGTTACCTTTAAAAGGATCCCCTCTAAATTAGGAAATTTAGGAGAAGGGCTTCAGAGAACCAATGCAAGACCAGAATTGGCATTCATTTCCATGAGTGGAAAAAAGCCAGGGTATATTCATAGCTCTAAAAAAGTGAAAATGTGATTCTGAAACCCTGACCCTCCCCTCAAGGGCTATATTTGATTTAAAATATGGTTGCTTTAAAATCTAATAGTTTCAAGTGCTATTAACACTATGGGCAGCTGTACACGTCACAGGGTTTAATCCTTATTAAATAAAATAGGTTTATAAAATTTAAAATTGTTTATTTTAGAGCACCACATCAGTGTTTGCATGTTGTTTGCATGTTGCTTTTGAAAAAATTAAGCCCAGTTTGTGGTTTTCTGTAAATTCCAGGAGGGAGAGCCACATACCAATCTACCCCACTGCTGTAAACAGCAGAGGGCACATATAAATTATAGCAGGGGGCACGTGTAAACCATTAATACACCACTAATCCCCTCCCTTCTCACTCCTGAACCCTGCTTTAACCTCCCCATGCCAATACCCCTAAATGACCCTTCTTAACCCCCCAAGCAAGGGATCTCTATGGTAACCTGTGGTCAACACAACCCCACCCCATCCATCCCCAAACCCACCTGGGGAGGAGGGGACCTTTCAGTAGGGCTGTGCAAAGCTTCAGTCCCTAAGTCAATTTGGTGGAGATTTGGTGGCTGAATCGCCAAATCATAACCAAATCAGAGGACCCTTTAATCTCTCTGAATCAAATCAGAACCCTCTGAATCGATTCAGATAGATTAGGAAAGATTCAAAGATTCAGACATAGAGAGAGCTTTAAATATTTTTTCTACATACCTCTAGGTAGCAGGGGTTCATGAGTGCTGCCATGCTGGGGCACATGGAGCATGCTACAGAAGCACAGGGAGCTCCCCAGCACCTTGGCAGCAGAACTGGAAATGGACCAGAAGCCCTTCTGGGTCCACTGGGGAGCATGCTGGGGGGCCCCCCCTGCACCCGTCTGGCTTGGCGACTGGTGCCTCCTGGGTCTGAGGGGGCACCCGGGGTCCCCTTGCGGCTGATTGCCAAGCCAGGGAGGCGTGGCGGGGGTGGGTAGCACACTCCCTGGTAGACCCAGAAGTGGACCGGGTTCTGGGTTGACCGCCAAGCACGTGGAGGGCCCCCCTGCACTCCTGTGGGACGTTCCATGTGCCCCAGCATTGCAGTGATAATGAGCCATGCCTGATACCTCAAGGTATGTAGAAAAAACTTTTAAAGCTGTGTCTATGTCTGAATCGCTGATTCTCTGAATCAGCATTGGATCTTCAGTTTGGAGTCAGCCGAATCGAGTCAGGGACAGTGATCCGAATCAATGAATCGAATCACTCTTTCTGATTCAGGCGAAATCCAAATCAAACAGGGCTTGCTTTGAACACCCCTACCTTTCGGCTTCCCCCACCCAACCAAATAGGTGCCCTGTTACTTGCACGCCCCTAGGCTCCGGTCTCCAGCAGGTGGCCTGTTGGAGGGACCCCCACACCAAGCCATATGCATCATCCTTCCTACATCCCCGAACCATGTAAAAAAATAAATGTAAATATATATATACATACACACACACAAGAGATACAATTTTTATTTATAAATGCATAAATATACATTTTTATGGGGTAAGAAGCAGGTGGCCTGCCTGCTCCTCATCCTCCTCCACATCACCAGTGGTGACTGTGGCTGGTGTTGGGGGAGGAAGTACACCACCTGTGGTGGTGGTGGCAGTGTGTGCACCACCAGGACCATGGGATAATACATCACTGGGATGGGGGGGGTCTGCATTTCAGTGCTCTCCACTGTGCTTTGAGATGGCCAAAGGCACATTCAACAGCCATCCTGCATTTGCTGAGATGGTAGTTGAAAGCCATCCTCTGTGGGTTGGTAATGTACCCTCCATAAGGCTTCATGAGCTAGGGCTTGAAGGGATAAACAGCATCTGCTGTTAATAAGTGGGGGGAAGGCAACACTACAGATCACTGTCTTAGGGACTCCAGGTGCGTAGTGCCCTTTCTGCATTGAACCAGGCAGTAGAGAGTTTCTAAACTCACACACATCATGTGCACTGCCTGTCCACCCTGCATAAATGTTCATGAACCAGCCCCAGTGATCCACCATGGCTTGCAGGATCACTGAGGCAAATCCCTTCCTGTTCATGAATGACCCCTCCAACCCAAGGGGAATTGCACAGGGATGTGTGTGCTTTCTAAAGCCCCCATGCAGTTAGGGAACCCCATGGCATTGAAGCCATCAATAACTTCCTGGGGGTTACCGAAGCAAATAAAGTTGATCACAGCAATGTCTTTCAGCATCTGGCATACCTTGCAAATTACCAGCCTGGCCACGCTGAACTGGTTCATGATGTAGTGGAGGCTGGACAGGGTGGCAAGTTTCATGATGACCATGGCCACCTTCTTGTTCGATGCAATGGCCTGATGCATGATAGTGTCCTGTCTCACAATTTTTGGCCCCAGCATCAAGATGATGTAATTAAAAGTCTCCCCAGTCATTTGGAACATCTCTAGGCACTGTTGATCATTCCAAGTGGTCTGTATGATTCACTCCCACCAGTCCAAGCTGCTCATGTGGGCCCATACCCTGCAGTTGCTGCTCTTTTGGGTGGTCCACAAAGCCCTGTCAGTGTCCACTTCTGCACCTGGCTCTCAGCTATCCCACTCCACCACACATCTCAGTGCCTTTTTTGCTAGGCACGTCTATGCTCAGGTATCTCATTGCAAGTGTTTAGAATTAGAAACATATGCTGCCATCAGTAGCTGCACCTCTATTTTATGTAGGAAGTCCAAAGCCAGCAGCAGGATACTTAACAACCGTTCCTCCTCGTCCTCCTCGTCCTCACCCATGTCATCCAGATTCTCCATTTTGGCCTCCTCATTCATTTCGCCACCTTTCTCCATATACTTGTCCTCATGCATTTAATCTGGAATCTCCATTTGGTTCTCCTCGCTCATCCTGTCTGGATTCCACAAAGCCAGATCCTTTACATGTATGCAGCAGGGCTGCTTCTCAGCTCACAGCACCACCACCAAGCAGGGGGGTATTGGGTTGCGGGGAGGCTCTGAACGGTAATGGGAGCTGCATACAATCAATTAGCATTGCACGTTGCATCTTATCTGCACGTAAATGATTACCTCAGTCAGGTGTCCAAGTGCTGGGTGTTGGTGCAGCAGAGTCTTTTCCCTTTACTGTGCTTGGTGGGTGTGGGGAAGGTGATGTACCTTCTGTCCATTTCAAACTCAAATGTGGGGTTTAGGATGACCTCTAGAACCCATTCATGTGCTTTGGGTTTATGATACTGGCATGGACTGGATCAGTGAATAGGCATGTCCGAGAAGTATCTACCCAGAAAATGATAGATACTTCTCGGGTGTGCCTACTTATTTCTGAGTTATTGTCCTTCGAAAGATGCATCTCCCCAGAAAACAACCCTGCCCTACAGGAACCCTGGTTTGAAAGAAGCATCTCACCAGAAAACAGGTCTGACCTGTAATAACTCTATGAATGTCTCATGCCTCCTGAAGCTGGCAGGAGCATGGCAACCACCCACAGGTGGTGACAATGGTGTCAGTGGCGGGGACATGGTGGGGTGTGGCGGCGGCAAGCAGGGACTGCCCACAGGTGGCTGCGGTGACATCAGTCGCAGGTGTAGGCCAAGTGGGGACCACCCGCAGGCAGCTGCGGCAGTGTCAGTGGCAAGGGAGGGCACCCATCTGCAGATGCTGGCAGCAGTGTTGATGGTGGCCAATCTCAGGGGGGCATGTGCCTTCCCGTGCCCTCCCTATGCATTGCCTATGAATAACCCTGTTTTGAAACAAACATCTTCCCAGAAAAGAGCCTTGCCCCACCGTAGCCCAGGTTTGAAGGAAACATGTCTCCCCAGAAAAGAGCCCAGGCCTGCAAGAATCCGGGTTTGAAAGCAACCTCTCCCCCCACAAAAAAACTGCCCTGCAACAACCCTGGTTTGAAAACAACCTCTTCCTAGACAAGAGCCTGGGCCTGCAAGAACCAGTGGCAATGTGTAGGGGATGCACGGAGGTGCATGGGGGCAGCAGGAGAAGAGTCACTGGTGCTTCTGGGTTGGTGCAACTGGCTGTGAGGGACTGCCCACTTGTGGGTCGGCATGATTGGCTGTGAGGGAACCCCCCTCTCAGTTGGCGAGATTGGCTATGAGGGACCCCCTCCCCCAGTCAGCGAGATCAGCTGTGGGGGACCCCCCCCCCCAGTTGTTGACTGGCTGCTGGGAGGGCATGTGCCCCTCCAGACTCAGGAGGCACGAGTCACCCATGGCAAGAACCCTGGTTTGAAAGCAAATTCTCCCCAGAAAAAAAAGTTGCCTTGCAAGAACCCAGGTTTGAAAGCAACCTCTTCCCAGACAGGAGCCTGGGCCTTCAAGGACCCTGGTTTGAAAGCAACCTCTCCCTAGGGAAAAAAGTTGCCCTGCAAGAACCCTGGTTTAAAAGCAACTTCTCCCCACACAGGAGCCCATGCCTGCAAAATCCCAGGTTTGCAAGCAACATCTTGCCAGAAAAGAGCCTTGCTCTGCAGTAGCCCAGGTTTGAAGAAAGCATGTTTCCCCAGAAAAGAGCCTGGGCCTGCAAGAACCCTGATTAGAAAGCAATCTCTCCCCAGACAGGAGCCCAGGGCCTGCAAAAACCTTGGTTTGAAAGTAACCTGTCCCCAGGAAAAAAATTTCCCTGCAAGATCCCTGGCTTGAGAGTGACCTCCCCCCAGAAAAGAGCCTTCCCCTGCACTAGCCAAGAGTTGAAACAGGAGTGTGTGATGGACAGCTCTATGTCTTGATACCTACCATTGACACCTCTCAGAGGGGTAAGGCAGGCAGAGTTGCCACAACCATCAACTTCTCTTCCAAAAAATGTCTCTGTGTACTTGACCCCTACCTGGTTTTGGAACGGGCCTTTGTTAGCAGACGTGCTGCATTATTAGTGCTGGATGAGCTTTAGAGCCTCCTGTGCCCTGCTCTCCTCTCCTAACATGTTAGAATGAATTCTGCATCCCCACCCCCCTCCCAGATACAATTCCATCATCCAGTTTGTTCATTGCCAGAAAAGTTGGGGTTCTGGCAGTGAAGGACAAAGTACCTTTGATTCAGTGGCACAGCAAGGTTAGAAGAAGTTTGGCCTGTAGGATGAGCAGCGAGGCACAGACACTTAGGTGTGATCATCACTGAGACATTATGTGACATTATTGAGCTATCCAAATGGATAATGGGGGTCAATCTGGGTCAGGCTAAGCTTATCACCATTGCTTTGTTTGTATATAGTGCTTGATCACATATCCCTGACTGCCAGTTCTGAGACACAGTTGACACCTTCACAATTAGGAGTACATGGAATTTACAAAAAGATTCATTTAAGACCTGTCTATATAACATCCCCACCAAATTTGCCAGTGACCTTTCATGACCCAGTTGTTGTCAGAATACCTTGGTCTTGACAAGTTCTTGGGCACGAACAGTTTCCCTGATTTCTCAGAAAACCAAGTCCAGAAGTATGCAGGTGATGGAGCAGGAGGCCCCAACATCCATCAACCGGGGCCCCAACTGGACCCAGAAAGAACTGAGGGACTTGATTGACATTTAGTTGGAGGAAAATATCATAGAGCAGCTGGAAAGTAGAAGGAATAAGCCCCTATATATTGCAATAGGAAAAGAAATGCAGGCACAAAGGCACGACCAGGACTGGCCACAGTGCTGGAGCAAGATCAAGACCCTGAGAAGTGCTTTTCATTGGGCCAAGGATGAAAATTCTTGTTCTGGGGCATGGAGCACAATTGCTCCTTTCAACAGCCAGTTGTCCGTCATTCTCTCCAAGAATGCGGGCAAGGCTTCTTGACTCTGGTTGTTTGGGACTGGCATTGTCCTGGAGAGCACACATATGGAAGGAGTCTCAGAGTGTCCTGAGAGGGGAATCACAACCATGTTGGAGCACTGGGGCAACTTCTCCATGATGCTGGATGAGAGGGACACTCAAAAGGAGGTGACTCTGATCATGACCCCTGATTCTGCAGAGCAGCACAGATAAGAGGGAGGAGGAGAAGGAGGAGGAGGAGGAGGAAACCGCTTTGGATGTGGTTCCTGTGTCAGGAACAGGATGTGGATGTGGTTCCTTCAGAGACCCAAAGAATGGTTTCTGTTCCTGTGATGCAAGAGGATGCAAGACTGGGGACTTGTAAGCATTAGGGAATGGGTCACTGTCCTCTTGTGGGGGTGGGTAAAGGATATTTCACCACACCATAAACACTTTGATTTCCTTTAACTGTTACTAGCTACCATGGCCAATGCCAGCCAGGGATGCGCCTCTGAACCAGGGACTTGTAAGTATCGGGGAATGGGCATTATATCCATTTGTGCCACTGTGGCAGGAACTGTTTTGGTGCCTGTGGGTTGCATATATGTTGGGGAGTTAGTGCATGTAGCACTGGAGGTGGGTCACCATCCTCTTGAATGCTTGGGGGTAGGGAAGGGAAATTTCACTACACCATGAACACTTTGTTTTCCTTTTGTTACAGGCTACCATGATCGATGCCAGCTGGGGACATGCTTCTGGACCTCGGATCCCAGCTCGCCTTAGATCAGAGTCCTCATAGGATTATCACCACAGGCAGCGATGCTCCAGAGACAGCATGATGGAGGCTTTGGTGGGGGCGGCACAAACCTGAGTTGCCGCCGCAGATGGCTGGCAGAATGAAGTCCAGGATGTGCTTAGGTCTGATGAGGACCAGGAGAATCGAAGCATGGACAACACAATACAATTCAGGAAGCAGTTCCTAGACCACACACGCCAGTTTCTTGACCAGGTCACGCAGTGCCATGTTGATGTGCAGACAACACCAGGCTTGATTAAGAATGTCCTGCAGCATGTGAACAAGTGCAGCATCCATAAGCGGGTCCCACTCCCAAAAGGGCACACTAGCTTCATTTGACTTGCTTCTTCCAGGAGGTAGCCATGAGCATTACAGCTGAGCTGAGCTTGTACTCCAAAACACAGTGCAGGCAACTGAGGGAGCGCATGAGTGCCCCGGCCATGCCCTGGCCAGGATGTCAATGGCACCATCACCCCATTACCTGCCCCTGTCCCTGACTGAATGCAGCCCGTAGTTACCACTTTTTTCTTTTTTCTTGTGCCATGTACTGGCTCCCTGCTGCACCATTCATGATTGCACAAGAGGTCACCCCACAGTCAGACAGACCCATGGCAGCTGGCAGCCCTTAACTGAGAATGACACAGTTAACACATAACCTGCCCCAGGCTTCTTCCAGTGCCTGATAACTAATTCAGATATGTATTATTAATGAGCTTTTGGTATTTTTCCATAAGAAGGAACCAGGCTGGAGTAGGATTGGTCTTGGATGAAACACTTTGCAAGGCAGAGCTTGAGGTGCTTTTTGTACCTGTTTAGAAACTATTTACCTCTTTTTCAAACAATAACAAGAGCATAAGCAGCACTGCCCACTGGAAGAATAATATTGAGCTGCTAACAGTTTTAACTTTATTGTGTAAGTAGATGAAATGTTTTGTGTACTATCTATATAGTACTTGTGGGTTATTTTTTTAAATGGTTATTTAAGCACAAACATTTCTGGATTTTCATGGAGGATGGGCACAGTGTCAGCTGTCTGAGACATTTTCATTTTACGTTGTCCCAGGATAGGGTTTTAAAAATACTTTACTATTTTTATTTATTGTTTTTATTGTCCTTTTAAAACTTATCTTTGTTTATTTGTTTATCATTTTATCATACTTTATTTATCACTTTTACTTGCAAGTAGGGAGGGCATCCCATGGCCAGTGGAGCAGAGAGCAGAGGCAGCAGGCAGGCAGACAGGTGTAGAACCGCCAAACTCTCAGCCCCACCTCATGCAACCAACTAAGTAACAGTAGCAGCAATCAGGACCTAACCAAGAGTTTTATTAGCTGTTACCACGCATCCACTGTGCATGGTTTTTATGGAAGGCAATTGTAGTACCATTGTAAGTTAACACTGATGTATCTCGACCATGCTGCACAGGTAGTGATGGCATTTTCAGGCCTCGTTCTCAGGCTTTGTATATGGTCTGCTTTTCTTCGGCGGCAGTGGCAGCACCAGTGGCGGTGGCAACAATGGCGTATCAATCAGAGCTGAAGACAGGAAGGAAGCAATGCCCCTCTATATATTCTTTGGAAATTAGATTGGGGAGGAACCTCTTTGACTATAATAAGGATGGAACAGATGCCCATAGCTGTTTTGGCTGAATGTAGACTCTCCATTCCAAGCAAGGGCTAAAAGATGTTTCCTAGCCTTTCCAGGAGTTTTGGAAGATACTATTAATTGAATACTGATTCATGAATACTGATGCATGTTGGACTGGGTGGACTGCTGCATCTGCTGTGCTACACCTAGCATTTGGTGAAACATATTGCATCCATTTATCAAAATGGGGAAGCTGCAATTTGAAGTGACATCTGGGGAACAAAGAGGTGAACTACAAAAATGTTGCTGTGCCAGCTGGTGGACAAAGATGCTTATTACATGTCTTTGAGTGCCTTTGTGTTTGCACATAATGAATCCATGGATGTGACATTTTAATTTGTGGCCAGCCAAACTAAATTACACCCGAGGAGTTTTACTTTAATGCACCAGAGAGACTTTAAAAGCACATAGAAAATCCACTCATGCAAACTTTCACGCTGTTGGAGTGCAAGAAAGGGCCAAAAACGTGACATGTACAAACACCCATACATGTTAGTGCTATTAACCCTACAACACACAGATCTCAGATTGACTCCCAGGGCAGAGAATGCTGATTTGATCTCTACCTGCTAAATGAGATCTAAGTAGCATAGTCTATGGCACTGGCCCTAGAGTTCTGCCAGAAGAGATCAGCATTAACGGAGAAGCTTTAAAAAATGAGACTGTTGTTGAGATGCATGGAATCACCACATCCCCCAGCATCTCCTGTCACATTCCCAGCTAAGCTGGGCTTCTTCAGTCTCCAGGCCCTCTGCAAAGTTTCCTCTGCAAGAGGCACAATTGCCAGGTCCATATATCAATCTCCAGCCTGCCACTAAGTACAAGCAGGCTGGCCCCAGGCTCTAACAGAAGACCTAATACTTGTCTCTTACTATATTTCCTTTGAATGATGAGATATCCAATACTATTGTCTCATGATAGCTTTTTGTGGGCTGCAGAAAGATTTCATACATAGTTAGAACTTGGCATCTGTTTTTCAAGAGAATTTTAGAAGAGCAGGATCATTTTCCCCACCTTATCCAAATAATTTTATCTGTTGGAAAATCCAAGTTAGAAAGAAAGCAGCTCAGAGACAAAAATACTGGCTCAAAGCAGGCAATCTGGTGGAAGATTTACCATTTGAACAGTCACAAGAAAGGCATGGATCAGAGGGAGATTTCAGGAATTCTTTTCTTAAATGAACCTTTATAGGAAACAGTAGAGCTAGTTTTCTAAGTTGGCTTCAAGTCACCATTAGGACTCACTCATTGTGAATCATGCTCGTTAATCCTTAAGACATCACTTACTAAAGGATTTTTTAAAATGGCATTCAGGAGAAGAACTAATTTATAAATAAAGTAGCAGAGAACAATATCAGCATTATGGTTTACTATTAATATTAGAATACTCCCTGGAGGTGCCAATAATGAGAAGCCATCCTTGCCCCGAAGAGCTTATAGTCTAAATATAGGCAAGACAGGCAGAGTTCTGGAGGAAAAACAGGGAAATATCAAAAGTACAGAAAGGAGATCTGTTCATGGTCATGCAATATGTCAGTTGGCAGAATGGAGAATAGAACCAAGGAGCCCTTGCCTCCTAGTCTTTAAGTAAAAACAATCAACCCCCATCTTTGTCTCCTTCTGCATCCTTACTCTTCTTCCATAACTTCCTACTACTGTTCATTCATTTATATTGCATTTTTCCTGCTCTATGCTATTACATTTGAAAGCAGCAGATAGATTTCACATGTATGAAGAATAGTATAACGCAATATAACACTATTAACTTCTAGGTTTATTTCCTCCTATTAAAAAAACCTTACCATATAGAGATAAAAGGAAATCAGGAAGAAGAGCAGGGTATGGGCAGTAAGCTCTAAATTATGGGGAAAAAAGAATAAATAACTACCATAGAAAGACTCATATATAACAGTGCTGCTTTGTACGAAAAGTGTATCCAAGCCTAGTAGCCTACTTTATCTAAAGGCTAGCATGTTTAAAGCACACCACCTTCTGTAGTCAGTGGTATACAAGGGACATGGCTATATTGCAACTGATGCCCTTTGATGACTTTCCACCCTGAACAGCTGGGTACTCATTTCCAGGTGGGTAAGCTGGTTCAGATAGGCCCTTGGCACAGAGCTAAGCAAAGCCTGAGCTGATACCTCCAGAGCTTTAATCTGTCTGCCACTACAGCCCTCTGAGATGCTCAGTGAAGCAAACTTACTATGATGTAGTGTGGTAATGCCTTGCTGAATTAAGGAGAGATCACTGAAATAAATCAGGAACTAAAGTAAAAAAAAAAAAGTTTTCAAGGAGAGTACATCAAGAAAGGGCTTGGTGGTAGGAAGAGCACTTCAGCTCAGGTAGAGAATGAGCACTAAGGGTCCATTCATGATACTATCTTATATAATGAAAAATAGCAGTGCAATATTAGATACATTAAGTGTGTGTGTTTGTGTGTGTGGGGAGGTGTTCCACAGACATGAGGAAGTACTAACACCATAGTACAAAGCATCAGTAAACCCCCCCAGTTAGAACACTGCATACCCCACTGATCACCAACACCTAGAAAAAGATTAATTTAAACTGGAATAGGTTCAAAGAAGACCACTAAAGATGGTTAAAGGAAAAGAGAACCTATCTTAAGAGAGCAGAGTAAAATAAGGCTTGTCTTGTTCATCTTAGCAAAATGAAGGTTGAGAAGGGATATGATTACTTTTGACAAATACATTTACAGATTGAATATTGGGGACAGTGAAAAAACTATTCAGGGGAGAGAACAATATATTTGGAATAGTCTACTGAGCAAAATAGTGGGGGCAGAGCACCTGAACCACTTCAAGACAGAGTTCAACGGATTTCTGAAAGGGATAATACGGTGGGACAGGGGTGTTCTTAAATCAGTAAATCAATGCTGGCATTACAGGGATTCAGGTATTTGCAATCCTCAAGTTATCACCAAGAGACAACTTCCTCTGTGAGGGAAGTGCCAAGTAATCCTATCTTTGGGGCTTTGGTTGGTTGTCTGTAGGGACCAGGAGGTTGGCTTGGTCATATTCCCCTGCCTGCCTCTGCATTGCATACTGGCACAGCTGAAAGGTAGGAATTTTGATTGGGGTGAGCTGGTGCTTCTGGTCAGTACTTAGAAAGCTCCTTGGTATCTGGCTAGAGGGTCTTATGCTCTTCTATGAAGGGGCAGATCAGCTGCCAGATTAGGGGTCAGGAGATGCTCAGATTCTTTGGTAATGAAGTCCATAGACGTAACTGAAGTTGAGGCAGAGGGTAGTATGCAGGAGGAGAGCAGGTGGGCATGATGTAAAAAATGAGGAATCTGGAGAGGATGGTTATGCTTATTTTTGAACTATGGCTCAAAGACTCAACTGAGGTGCTGGACCTATTGCCATCAGGGTGAGGGAAAAATACTTGCCACCACTGCCAAGGGCTTGAAGGGCAGCAGGCAGCACCAGGAGTTCTACCCACATGTTGCATTGGAGGTTTGGGGGTACCAGTGGAACTGAGTTTAGACAGATGCCAAGTTCAAGTCAGCCAAGTCCTAGTATGTTTGGGGTAGGGACGTGAACAAGGTTTCTGGATCAGTGATCCTACCACAAGGAGCGGTCTTGGATCCTCAAGGAGGACCATGCTGTTGCTCCCCACCACACAGCGCACTTCACAGTTGCAGGCCCTGTGAGGTACAACCAGGACAGTAATGATGACAGAGCAGTATCCCTGCAGTGGCCACACATGAGCAGGAAGGTGACTACTCCAAGGACATGATCCAAGCTCTGACTGTGACCATGTGCTAGCCACGAAGCTTGGCTGGACCTGCATATGAAGTTTAAATTACCAAATTATAGCAACAGCTGCATCTTGCACAAGAATGAAAGATTGTGACTGGGGCCGTTTGAAATGAAGCAATCACAGCTGATCCACCTCCCATGTTAGTTTTGGATATACCCAATGTTTAAATATGCTAAATCATTTATGGATAACTGAGCATCTCTAGGTGATTGTCTCTTACTTACCCACATGTCCTTCCCTGATCAATTTATATTTCCTGGAACAGACAGAGAATGTCTGTCTGGGGTTTTGATCTGTCTCCATAGATTCCTACCAGTCAAAGATATTTTGCGTTCTGCCCCACTGTTAAAACAATTCTCTAAACAGTGCCTTGCGATCAGTGTCCCAAGGTGTCTGATACAGTCAATCAAGTCCCATCTCAGTTGATTAAATTGTAACCTCCAGGCCGATTAAGAGCTTGCAAAAGCAAGTTTCACAACTGGATGAACCAAACAGGATCTGAGCAGCTAACAATTGCGATCTAATTAAAATATGAAGGCCTCTTCCCTATCTGCTTTGTTTGGGCTTTAACTGTCAATCTATCAAGAAAGAATGCTTTGAAGGCACACACCTGAAGGGTGTAAGAGAGAAATGGAGCTGCTGGCAAGTTGGGCTCCAAGAGAAAGGATTCACTCATTGTAACACTGTAACTTACACCTACCTGATCACCTTCAACAATGAACCCATGCCCAGTGAAGGCTGTAAAGACTGAGACCACTTCTTTGCCTGTATTGGTGAGATACGCTATTACAGCTAAAATACACTGGATTTTAATAATAGCTCGTTTATTTGAATATTGAGAAAGAGCCTTTCTGTCATTTTGTTTAAGGCTTGTTCTGTGGTGTAGTTAATAAAGCCTTTCTGCCATTCCTCAAATGAGGTGTCATGTCAATCTCTAAATGCACTAGGGTCAAAATCCCATTCTTAAATATACTGCCATGTTGTTATTCCTATTCAATGGTTAACAAGCAGAGGTTCATGCATAGGTGATGAGATCGGCCTTCACTGGCCAAGGAGTGGGGAGCAATGGCCAGTGCCCCCTCTGAGATTGTGGGGGCACTGAGAGAAGCACCAGTGGCACTTCTGGTTTGCTGCTGGCACTTCTGCTGGTGGTGGTGATCAGTCACTGGGGGACCCCCAGTATAAGGAGGCATCAGTCGCCTATCGGTTCATGCAAAATTAGTTAGGGGACTGAGTAGGCTTTTGAAGGGTTAATCACCCTATTCAATACTTTGCTGCAGACCATCCACCCTCCTCTGGCAACAACCACCAAACCTTTCCACCTGGCCCAGCTCCCATTCCAGCTGGCAGGCTGCCTGGCAACGTCCTGGCTGGATGCATGGTCATTAGAAGAAGTCCCCTTCCAGTTTGTGGTGGAAACTCAGGCACAAGGTAGTGCCTACCTGCTTGGCTGACACTGGTTGTAGGGAGGTGGGTGACAGCCTTGGGGAGGCAGGGAGGAGGGAGTGAAGGCTAGGGCGGCTGTGTGTTTGGAGGGGAAACCAACCAGGCATAATGAAGTGCTCATTTGCCTGGCCAGCACCACATGCTCAGAGCCCTGCCTGGGGGAAGGCAGGGAGATGGGTGACAGCGTCTGCAAGAGGGCAAGGGAGGGAGGGAGAGAAGGCTGGTGTGGGTTTGTGGAGGAAACTGAAACACAAGGCAGGCACTGCTATGATGACCCCAAAAAAATAGAAAAGAGAGACTGAAAATATGGCACCAGACATTTCCTGATGCTGCATTAATGCATTAAGCCAAACAGTTGGTAAAATTCAAACAAGACTAAACATTCATATGCTCCATGAGACAACAGTTAAAAGGGTAATGCTAATAAAACTTTTGGAAGGGAGACAGATCTTTTTACTAGAAGCTAAGGCCAAACTTTAACCCTTAGGGATTAGGTTGTGATCTTCCTAGGACAGGGCAGGTTATACTATATCTCCCTACTGTAGGTTTCTTATTGCCATTTTGTGCTGGCTTTTGTCAGAAGACACTGAACTAGACTGACGATAAATTCTTCCCCTGTAGTAGTTTCTATAGGTTTGATGCTTACTTCAGAATGACAATTTGCCCATTATGACATCATTAAGATAAAAAATGATTTCATTAAATTGGCTTAACACATGGAATTCACCATTCAATGTTCTACAACAGCTGCAAAGGATCAAGCTGTTTATCACACCAACTTTCAGTAGATTTATTTTTGGATCTTAATAATTGGAGTAGGCAGCTTAAGACTACCTACTGCTGTGCAGGCAGAATGCTTCTGGTTTCCATGAAATTTGTGGAAAAGCAAGTCACAGTGTTTTCTAGACATAAACCCCAGTCTTGCTGTCACTCATGGGTCTTGGGATAGTTAGTGTTTTTCTAAAAGGTCTATGTCCAAAAAATATGAGTATACCTCAGCTTTCATTAAAAAAAAAAAGATTTCTAGCTCTCATGGTTGCAGATTAAAAAGCTGGTAAACATGACATGGGTATACCCTAATGACTCAAAATTCAGAAGACAAACAAATCCCCAATTCATTAAAAAAAAATCTCATGATTTTAATACCCTTCACATGACCATGTGGGACCTGACTTATTCTTTTTATGGTAATTAAAAGAAGCTGGAAAGAATTACCTATTTGGGTAATCCTTCCTTAAAGCTAGTCAGGCAATATCTGATGTATTCCCCAGAGCAGGGCACTTTATATGTCATGCATTTTTTTTTTAATCTTAGCTAATGTACATATGGAAGTTGCAATACTCAGACAAATTGATTTCATATGAATCGTTCTTAACTTCTGAATGAGGACATGATTTCCAGCCCACAGGCTTTTGGTTAACTTCAAGGTAAGAAGTCACATGCATGCCATGAATTGTATGAAAAAAAGTCCTGCCTCCCATTCTGGGCATGCTTGGCAACACAAGTATATCTACTTCAGTATTATATCCTCACCCATTTCTACTTCCCAGGAAGATTCAGTCTTGCCACACAAAGGACAGATGTTTGCCTAATCTACAGGAAGCACTTTTTGTTCAGGGTAGATTTTCCTTCTCACTCTTCCTTTGCCATTGTACTGGTCTGCTTCTTTCCTGCTTTACAGAGCTGTCCTGGCTAGGGCACAGGCTTGGAAGAGTTGGGAAGCTCTGACAAGAGACAGAAGTGTTACATGGAAGAAGTGTTTTGCCAGACTTGGGTTTCTCTACTTTGGAAGCTGAGTTAAGTGAATGTTTATTTGGACTTGTTTTCTAGTGCATTTCAAGCACCTAATTATAGAAGTGAGAAGGAGCATTTGTTGAGAGGGTTTGGGGTTTTTTTGTAGTATCTGTAATTTTTGTTTGATCTGTTAGATCAGAGCATATCTGTAATGTTTTCACATAAGCATGCTACAATACAGGCCTGCCCAGTACATGCCCATCACAGAAATGAGGCACTTGAGGTGCTCTGCTGGTTCATGTGCACCAGAGAAAGAGACTTTGAGCATGGTGGTTTTAAGATAGATCTCATTTCCAAGTTGGCATGTTCAGAGTGGGAGCGGGTCGGTGAGGTGTAGGCATGGGCAGATCTAGGAATGCAGATGGTGTGGTACATCATCACATATAACCACCCATTTTTCTCTAGTTAAAAAGAAACGTAAAAGCTTTAGTAATATGCTAGGGGCCTATGGTTATATTATTAAATTTTAAGATTCAATTTAAGCAAAAGAAAAGATCTGTATTGGAATGTGCCTTAATTTGCTATATCATATATTATGTATAACAACACAACGAATTAGGCAAAAATAAAAAATTGTTTCTTTAGTCCTATAGTCATTAAAATTACATGTACATTTCTTTTTCAGATTCATAAAACAAAATCTAGCTTTCTTGAGCATCTTGATAGTGCATCCAATAATTCACTGAAAGTTATTTCCATGCCAGAGTTAATGTTTCTAGCTAGGAGCTACATTTCCAGGAGCAGCTAACCAACAGCAGAATTGCAGAAGAAAGCATACCTTGATGAATGATCAAGTCAAAGAAAGGATTCAGCTTTTAAGTGGACAAGCTTGAGAGAGTTCAAAGAAGAGCCACCCGTATGATCAGTCTTGCATAGCAAGCCATATGAGGAAAGGCTGTGGGATCTGGGACTCTTCAGCCTGAGGAAAAGAAGGCTGAGAGGGGACCTGGTAGCAGCTTTCTGCTACATTACAGGAGTTCATCAAGGGCTCGGTGAACAACTGTTTTACACCCAAGGGGAAAACTGGGAGTAAGGGCCACAAGCTCCTGGAAGATCATTTCAGGCTCAACATTAGGAAAAACTTCTTCACAATCAGGGTGTCCAGACTGTGGAATAAGCTCCCTCCAGAGGTGGTGCAATCACCTACCCTGGAAATCTTCGAGAGGAGACTAGACAGTCACCTTGCTGGAGCCAACTGACCCCCAGTTCTCTTTCCTGCTTGGTGCAGGGGGCTGGACCCAATGATCTTCCAAGGTCTCTTCTGGCCTTACAATCTATGAATCTATGAAAATACAAAGAAGTTACCAATGATTCATGGTTCCCTCTTGCACACCACCCATTTTTAATGCTAGACAGTGTTTCCTATTGCATCTGCCTGGATCAGAGGCGAGTTCCATGGAAGACGGTTTTAAATGATTAATTATTTGTGGTGTGAGCAAACTTATGTGCTTCAGTGGTGGCACTGCTGGAAGAAATCCATTTTCCCTCCTACCACATCAGGCATCTCCAATCAGGTTTTGCAATCCTTTTAAGGAAGCACATCATGTCACTGGAATCTGTTCAATGCCTGCATTCCTGCCTGCACACATGGAACTGATTGCTGTTCAGCTGGGAGAGCTTCTGCCAGCGTGGCCAGACCAAAAATAACTCAGTGCAGTTCAGAGCTCTTTGCAGCAGCAGTACAGCTTTGTCTGTAGTCACTTTACATTTACTTCATAGGGCAGATGGTCCTGACTGATCTTGTGGATACATTAATTATTTCCAGCCATTCTTAACTTGCACAACCATTCTATTTGTTCTGATTATGATCTCCAAAAGCAGCTCTTTAGCAAATAGAAGCAGCCCAGATCAGGGATCATAGATATTGGTCTTTCCCTATTCCTAGTTTTTTCCTTGGCTGTGGCCAGAATGAAAAACAAGGGAAAAAGCAATAGCTTCCCCCAATGGAAAAAAATCTGTGTCCAACTATCCTTTCACCATCAAAAGAGAGAGAGAGGATGACTTTTGTTTTTCTAAATACTGAAGCAGAAATGCAACAGCACTCACAAATATTCATTTAAAAACTTTCCTAGGAGGAAAATTCAGTAAGTTATCTGTGAATAATGACCATTTTTGAGCAGAACAATGATTTGGGACACAGAGGAGCTGAGATCAGTTGCAGGTTCTGCCAGAGACTGTCATTTTTGACCTTGGCAGCTCACTTAATCTCATTGTGCTTTAGTTCTTCTACTGAAAAATAGGCAAAATAGTATTTTATTTCTTCCATCCTTAGCCTGCCTTCTTCATTTAGACTCTAAAGGGAAGGGACTATCGCTTTTGAGGTGCTTATAAAAGAGCCCTGATCTCACTTGAAGGCAGCCATCCTTAATATAATGCAAATAAATATACTGTCAGTGTAAGAATCATGCTCACATAAGGACACTGTCACGTACTACCAAGACAAATTAAGAGGAAAATGTATCAGTGAAAGCTTGTCTTCAAGCAGTGTTAACTGAAACTTGGAATTCCATTTCTCACTTCAAAACTTTAGGTGCTAGTTCATAAAAGATTATGAAGATAAAAATATAACCCCAGGTTAAATTAATATTTTAGAAAAAGTTTTGCAGTTTTTAACAAAGAGTCTGAAAAAGAGCAAATACATTTTAAATGCATTTTCACTGAAGTTTTTTTCAAAATGGAGGTGATTTTGAAAAAAAAAAAGTTTTCTCCCTTTTTCAATATAAAAATTTTCCATGACAAATGTCTATACAGCTTTAGTTACTATGGTTTCAAAATGAAAATGGCCCACTATCCCACAGTAAGACCAAAAAAAAAGAAAAAAGGGCAGACTGGTTTGTAAGTCCCCTGAACCGTACCATGAATGACAGCTTTGTAAGAGGCAATTCTCTATTTATAAGCACAGTAGTGGGACTAGATGATTTCTTAAGGTCCCTTCCAGCCCTATATTTCTATGATGCTACAGAAAGAAGAAAGAAGAATCCAGAGAAGTGACAGGAAGATGAAGAGGAAAAAATCCTGGCAACAAAGGAAATCAAGGAGAGGCACAGGTGGAATACAAGAGGTGCTATATTGGAGTCCTGTCCTCTAACATTTTACATCCTGGACAACCTCAAGTTTCCTTACTTTCCCGGTCCTGCATTCAAAGAAGAAAGTTCATCCTTTAATATCAAATGGCTCCTGCACCATCTGTTATGGGTTGTGATTTTGTCTTAAGATCTAAACTGTCTGATGTTTCCCCCGGCCCCAAGTCTTTGATGGTGAGAAGACAAAGATAAACATTAAACTTAACTGAGATCAAAGCCAACCTCTATCAATATTTTGAAACCAGTATTATGGGGAAGCCAAGGCTTCAGTTTACAGAAAGCATCTTAGTACAGTGTTACTCACAGAAAATCCCGTGGTCTTAGTATAATTCAGGCAGATTCTGTACATCTGTGTTTATCTGTTAGGGATCAGCATTACCCCAAGAACAGAGCAAGAAAGATCTTTTGAAAGGTGTTACTAATCACTGACATTCCTCATCAAAGATTCAGCATGACCCAACATCCTTTTTCAGCCACAGCTTCTTCCCTTCTTCCTTATGATGGGGTTCCAGGTAAAGCTAATTCTGTCGGCTTTATAAAGCTTACTGGCCTCATACATGTCCGACTAAAGTGAAAGGGACTCATCTTACTGCCTTTAATAAGTCCAAAATACTTAAGTATAGTGTGAGTACAAAGGCAGTCATTTGTGGGAATGCTGAGACAGAGTCATGTCAGTGATTGGTAACATTTAAAAGAAATCTTCATCTCCCTATTCATTAATTTAACAGTAGGTGTCTGCAGTCCTGAGTAGCTTAAATACTAAGAGCTCTGCTTATGTTCACACTATGTGTGGCATATGACATTTGTTTAGCATGAGACTTGCCCGCCTCTGTAAAGAACTCAGGGTCTACAGAAGAAAAGCACCACATTAGGCCTGAGCACTATTATTATTTTAACAAATCATTTGCATTAATTAGTGATAGGCTGAGACAGCAGAACAGAGGTGAGCCATTGTGTTTTATCTCATTGTTTCTCCGGGACATAAGTTTTCATGGAGCTTGTCGTAGTACCATTCTAAAGGCGGTCTTCAGCTCCCTTAGACGTTGGCAAGTGGCCATGTTGTTGATCTGAAAACTAGGATGCTGAGGCACTGAAGACTTTTTTTTTTTCATTAGTTAGAAGGAAATTGAACAAGATGGTTTTGATTAGAGTCCAATACAAGGATCATATTTTTAATTTAATTTGCCGCTGGAACTGGCTGAAACAAGATATCATTTATGCCTAAAGCTTGGTGTGATTCAAAAGAAGCTTAACATTTAGATAATAATAATAATATCCATTTGTGTGAGGTGGGAGAAAAATAAGGACGTACTAATCCACCATGCTCCATGATACAAGTGGCCACTAAATTGCAATTATGGGTAAATTATTCTATAATTAGATCATTTTTCCTCAAAAAATTCTTCAAGTGGCCAATGTCAAACATAATACGTCATAAAATGAATCACTGATATAATAGGCCTGTCAATTCCTATGGCTACGACAAAACTGAGAATCCACCCTTGAGGATTTGAGGATCAGTCCAGGATCTTGAGGACCAGTCCGAGACTATTTTAGTTTCCGGGGGTGTTCATTTTGATTTATAATGCCTTTTATGATTTAGATCCTGTCTATATAGCAAATGACACATGAGAATATGGCTAACAACAGCTTAAGTAAAACTGCTAAGTAGAAGGTAATGTCTAAGAGCTGTTGTCTGGATATACTTTCTATAACATGCTTGGCTCTTGAAGGTACCTTCCCCTTCCTGGTTCAAATCAGTTGGGCATTTTGACATTCAGGGAATGGTACCAAGGTGATCTAATCTTTCAGATGTTTGTATGATGGATTTTCTTGCTTAGGTTTACTTAACTGATAAACAGAGAGCTCACACCGATTAGCTAGTCTGTTAATATGACAAAAAAACTTGCAAAGTCAAAGCTAAATAGCTCTGATTTTACCCCCCCACCCCTACCTTGTCTTTTGCTTTCAATTTCTTCTCAACCTGAACACACCCAGAGAAATGAAATGCAGTATTACAATGTGAATGGTGAGTATCGAAAAGATTAGGAAATTGCCTTTTGAACATCAAACTCTTCTAAGCTGCATATCCGTAATATTACTGCTGATTTAGTATTCCTGCTGCTCTTCTAAAATGTAATATTTCATTTTATTCCTTTTTATGTATAAGGATATAGCATGTGAAGTGTAGAAAAGTTAGCCACTAACAGGAGCTTTAACTTTTAGAACTTACTAACATTTGAGGCCTTAAAGTCTTGGCCTTTATGCTGTGTTTAATATTAAAGTTTTGCTTTAAATTATAGCCAACCTGGGAAACTTTTATAAGTACATTTAAAGTGGTTCTGAAACATTTTATTAGCCAGTATTAAGTTTATAGCATCTATAAAAGAAACCAGACTGCCTGTGCATGCACGTGTATGCGCGCACACACACACACACACACACACACACACACAGAATCTAATCCCCTGCATTTAAAAATTGGTTTTCTAATAATGAAATTCTGAAGGAAGGTCATGCACAGTAGATATTTTTTCTTGGATCCAGAGTTATTTATTTATTTATTTTGAAAAGCATACCTAAATGCTCAGCACTTTTAAAAATCAGAGCACTTAGAGCACATCTCATCTATGGATGTAGAGACTTAAAGCAAATAAGCATATACTTAGAAGATACTTGGGTAGTTAAAACCCTAATCTAGGTGCTGGCAGACCTAGGATAAATGACTTCCTATGCCATACAGGAGTGTGACCATGGGCAAATAATTAACTCTTTCTGTACTGCAGCTTCCCATTGTAGAACAGATATAGTAACATTTCTCCACCTTTCAGGGTCATTAGGACTTGTCCGATAATAGCTATTACAGTAATAGGGGCCATATAAATATGCTAGATGCTTCATAATTTGCAATGATTCTGTTTTTTTGGACAGGCCCCTCTCTCACTTTTGATGTTAGACATATAATGTTCTTTTCATATGTGCTTTCCCCCCCACTTGTTTTTGAATTGGCATTGTACTTGAGAGCAAATGCAGTATATTTTCCTTTCCTACAGGACATGGTGGCAGACTGGTTAAGACCTCTTGCTACATTAATGGGAGATGTGAATTCAAGCCCCACTTTGGACTTATGCAAAAGCTGCCCTCAGTCATCCCAGCTGTAACTAGGTACCTGGTCATCCAGATTGAAGAGTCAATGGCAGCACAATGTTATGTTAGGCACATGACTGCCTTGTGTGCTGTTGACATTACAAAGTGGTATGCTTTCATTACACTAGTTGCATGGACCCTTCGGCTTGGATGGACCTTGGATTTAGAAGAAGTACTCCTGGCTTGTCTGCTTTAGTGGGAATTTTCTCCAGAATTAGTCTAGCAAAACTGAGTGGAAAGATGTCAGCTTAATGGTCCAGGCTGAACAGAGTAAACTTTGCTGAAGTGAGATGTAGTTGGATGGTGCAAGTGATGACATTTTACAGCCCTAATTTTTAATCACGGGAGCAGATTAAGAAAAAAGTTCAGTGGAGGAGTAGAGAGGACTATACACAGCTCATTCCTGTGATGAGTGGGATTTTAAACAAGTATTTTAAGGCATTTAGACTGTTAACAGAATTGAGAAGCTTGTCAATGTTTGCCCAAGCTGTTATGTTTGTGAATGATTGCATGTTTTTTTACAGTCCAGATGCATGACTTTGAGCCTTGTCCTGGATTTATGTCAAAGTCTGGTCTGTGTTGACTCATCTGCTCATCATCCTGGGGGACCAAAGGCAGGTGACATGATTTTTTTTTATTTACCAGATTGCTCCTTTTGTGCCACTGATTACAGACCCTAGCATACTTCAGCTAGGCTAAAGCTGCCTGGGCTTGAGGTGGATAATGGACTATGGATCCAGCTGTTTAGACCAGGGATGTTCAACCCCCAACCCATGCACCACATCCAGACTGCAGTGCCATGTTACCCAGGTCACGGAGCTTCCCACAGGTCTGGAAATTTGGCAGCATGGAAGTGAAGGCACTGCTTCCCTCCTGCCAAATATCTAGACCAATGGGGAGCCCCGGGCCCTGCATGCTACATTGGACACATAATTTCAGTGTACACAGCCAGGCAAGGGCAGTGCCAGGCCCAAGGGGGTGCAGAGGTAGCCCTGGGCCCAAGGTCCAATCTCAGTGCTGGGAGCTGGGAGTGGGGTTCCAGGCTCCTGGGGCCCAACCCTGGCATGCAGGGTAGGAAGGAGTGGCACTAGGCATCCGGAGCCCAATCCTGGCACCACTGGGGCCAAAAGGTTGAGCACCACTGGTTTAGGCTGTAAGCTCTTTGGGGGAAACAATTGTAGGTCTGTGTTGTCTGTGCCACAGAGCATGCGGTACTTGATTAGGCAGTCATCACAACAGTGTTCCTCTCCCTTAGAAACAGTCCTGAATCCTCAGTTGGGCAACAGTGCGTCCATTTAAGTTACACTAGAAAACTGAGACATCTGAGATGCCATTCTTTCCTTTTGACTCAGTGGGTGCGTCTACTCTGATGCTACCTCACCACAGCAACACACTAAGGCGAGATAGCGTCTGTAGGCAAAAATCGTCATGCTGCAGCTAGATTACTGTATTGACCCACTCCCTTGTTATAGCACATTGCTATGGTGACACAGTGCCTGAAAATAACTGTGCGTGGCCGCTACTTTTGGAAGTACTAAAAGATGGTGCAGGAACAATGGCGCCATAGAGACACTTGTAGATGCACCCAGTATCTTTTTTTGTGAGGACAAGAAAATAATATTAACAGCAAATAAAATCTAATACAACAAATCTATAGATCCTCAGGAAAATAAACTACCTCTGAATAACTGAGGGACTCAGGACTTAAATGTTTTCTGGTCCACCTGAATTCAGGCTCTCTGTATGCCACTCAAAATCACTTTAATGTATAACAGCATGCTTATCTGCAGCAATTCAGAAGATGACTGTTACAGGTTGGGATGTATGCACAGTACAGTTGAAAGAGGCACTTCTGCCTAGCAGAAAAGAATAGAGCTACCTCCAAGCTTCATTCCTGCCATGGGATTAGAGCTGAAAAAAATGCAAGGTTGTTGGTTGTAGCCGTGTTGGTCTAAGGACACAGGCAGGCAAGGTTCTTTGGGTAGATATGATATCTTTTATTAGACCAACTAATAGTTGGAAAAAATATTCTTTGCAAGCTTTCAGGTACAAATGCCCTTCTTCAGGCATAGGGAGACTTTGCTGGTGTGATGTGTTCTCCAAGGTAGAAAAGCAGCTAATTTGTAACATGCAAGTCTGTGAAAATGCAAATGAGTGGTAGTTTGGAAGACATTAAGTAGAGATGGGGGGGAGGAGGAAGAGGGAAATGTGTGAAGGAATATAACTGGTCTATTATGTTTTGTATCCAGCTCAAAAAGATGGAACTTTATGATCTGTTTCACTGCATGGTGCATAGAATAGCAAAGATGTGCTAATGCTCACCCTGGGTATCTCCGAGTGGAGAAGAAAAGTTGAAGTTATATGGCATACTCTTAGTCAGCTGCTCCAGAGGTAGCACTATAAACAAGCTGTCCATGGCATCTATCTGAGGCTGTGTGTGGTTACAGCAGTGTGTGGCTGGTTCGAGAGAGCTGGACACTAGGCAGCAGCTGCTTTAAGGCCATGCTTGTGTAACCCAGGTGCACCCCAGAATATGCTCTCCTCTCCAGCAATTGCCTGATTGGTGGAAATGTTCCACCAATCACAAGGAGGATTCTCTGAGCTCGGACGCACTGGGCTGCTATCAGTAAGCCCACCACACTCTCCCCTGTGGGACCCTTCACTGTCCCTGGTGAAGGGTGTACCCCCCAGGCCTGAAGATTACTGGGCCCATGGGGCGGTGATGGGCACCTCTCCAGGCACCCCAGGGCATCATAAGCAAACCTCCTAACAGGTCACCGATCGTGTTGGAGATGAGAGGTATTGTCACGTGTGGGGCTCCATGAGGGTCCCGGTGATGTAGGTCCCCTATCACTTAGGGAGTCCCCTCTGCTCCCCTGTGGAGATGGCAGGGTGGTGTCTTCTTCATAAAGAATCAGCTGAGTCCACCTCCCTTTCAGGCCTGTCAGCCAAGGCCTCACTTGGAACAGCTCCTGAATTCCCACCACTTGCTGGGGCGGGGACCCCCAAGCTGGGGTGGAACTCTATGGGGTACCACCCGTTGTAATCTGAATCAGAGTCCGACTCCACGGAGGGCACTGGAGGCGTGGGTTTTTTCTCAGGGAGCTTCTTCTTATGGAAAAGTTGGCCTATTGGGCAGTGGCTCCCTTTCAAGTTGATTAGGTCCCACTAGCTCTCCCATGGGCAGGAGGAGGTTCCTGTGCACTACTTGACTGCGTCCAGGCCTCATCTGAGGGATGACTTCATACACTGGGAGGTTCCCTATTTGGTTAATCACAGTGAAAGGCTCTGCTCTCCAGCGACCTGTGTTTTTATGCTTTGCAATCAATCCCAGGTTCCTCAGCAGGACCCTGTCCTCTGGGCTTAATCCCTGTTCCCAAACATGGGCGTCGTAGTTTCTTTTATGGTGCTGCTGGTTCTGACCCGCCAGATCCGCTGCCGGACAGGTGGTCCTTCAACTGCTGAGCATACTGCCTGTGGGTTAAGTACTGCCCATAGGCCTTCTCTATCCTGAAGCACAGATCTATAGGCAGTTGGGGTTGTCTCCCAAACGTAAGGAGATAGGGGCTGACCCCAATAGCATCATTTCAGGTTGTATTATAGGCATGTACTAACTAGGCCAGGTGCTGGCTCCAGGTGACTTTCTGCTCATGATGTAGTGTGCCTAGCATATTTAACAAGGTGCAGTTAAACTGCTTAGGCTGTGGGTCCCCTTCCAGATGGTATGGGATGGTTCATGATTTTTTAATTCCAGACACTGTCAACACTTCCCAGAGCAACTTGCTCTCAAAATCCTGGCTCTGATCTGAGTGTATGCTGGCGGGTAACCCAAACACTGAGAAATATTTTTCCCAGAACACTTTTGCTACAGTCGTTGCTGTTTGATCATGAATGGCAAAGGCTTGCACATACTGAGTAAAATTGTCAGTTATTAAAAGGATGTTTCCTTTTTGGCTTCCTTCCCCCTCAATAGATAAAAAGTCCATGCATATCAGCTCCAATAGCTGTGAGCTTTGTAGAATATGTACATAGGCTGTACGCATCTGTATGGTGTTTTGCTTCACGCAACACTCGCAGTTAAGGCGCTTAGTTCTTATGTCATTGACTATTCACAGCCAGAAGAACCGCTCCAAAGCCAGAGCTAGTGTGCACTCTACACCCATCTGCCCAAAGTCATCATGTAGGACTTTGACCACAAGTGCCTGCTGCCCCTTGGGGAGGACCAACTACAACACCTCCTTCTCCTCCACATTACACACCTCATGGTGCAGGACCCCATTAAGAAGCCTTAGCCTCTCCCACTCTCTCAGCAGGAGGTGGGCCAATAGGGCAACTTAACTGCTAATGGAGGCTGGAGCAGTCCCCTTTCCCCTGGGCCACAATACATCTCATATGTTGGGGTCTTGTTTCTGAGTGGCATGCCGCTCTGCAGCAGTTATCTGGGGTAGAGCCAAAGGAGGCAGAGTGGTATAATGGGCCCAAGCCTGTGGGGTTCCTTTGGAGGCACCTCTAATACCTTGGCCACACAGATGACATTTGCTGTGGAGGTCAATCGGGATAGGACATTGGCCCTATTCTTCTGTCCAGCACAGTAGTGCAAGCTGAAAGAATAATCCACCAGAGCAGCAACCCATTGACGCCTGGCTGCATCAAACTTTGCACTAGTCAATATGTATGTATGCGGGTTGTTATCAGTCCACACCTGAAAAGTAGTGCCATATAAATAATCTTTAAATTTCTCTGTGACAATCCACTAAAGTGCCAAAAATTCTAGTTTGTGCTGGGTATCGAGTTTCACTAGGCTCTGACTGGCATAAGCTATTGGGCATCACCTCCCTTCATACAGCTGATACAGCATGGCCCCAAGTCCTGATAAGCTGGTGTCTGTCATCTGAACGGGCGGTTCAGGTCAAGGTAAGCCAGCACCAGCACATTCGTTAGATGCTTAATGATCTTACAGAAAGTGCCCTTGCATTGAGAATCCCACCAGGATCTGAAAGGATCTGTGGGACTATGTATTCCATCTGTCTCTGTAGAGTGTCTATGGGCTCACCACTTATAGGAAGACTCCCCTACCGGGTAGCCTCTGGTGAGAAGAGTCAACAGTTTGGCAATGGCTGTGTAGTCCTGCACAAACCTCTGGTAAAACCTGGTGAACCCTAGGAACTGCTTGAGTTCCCTGTAGTTAGTGGGTCATGGCCAGGTGGTTACAGCTTTGACCTTTTTGGGGTCTTTACTGATCCCATCCTGGGATACTATATGCCCCACATATTTAACCATGGCCTGGCAGAACTTTCATTTATCAATAGCTAATTTAATCCCTGCAGCCTAGCGTTGATCCAACACACAGAGGAGCCTCTAATCATGTTATTCCAAAGTCTGGCCAAACACAATAATGTCATCCAGGTACACCAATACCTGGGTTAGGTGCATATCCCCAACCACCTTTTCCATCAGCCTCTGAAAAGTGGCTGGGGTGCCCGGGATGCCTTGGGGCATGAGTTCAAACTAGAAGAATCCTAAGGGATAGATGAAGGCCATCTTTTCTTTGTCAGCTTCCCCGAGTGGGATCTGATAGTAACCACTCTGGAGGTCCAGCACAGAGAATCACTTACTTCCCCTCACACGATCCAAGGCCTCCTGTACCCTAGGAACTGTGTATTGGTCCACCACTGTGCAAGCATTCAGTACATGATAATCGATACATATTCTCAATTTCCATTTTTCTTACGCACTATAACAATGGGCGAGGCATAGGGGCTCTTGGACTTAGTGATAATTTTGTGGTTTAGAAGTTCTTGCAAGTGGTGTTGAACCTCCCCATCTCTGCCAACAGCATATGGTGAGATCTTTCATGAAAAGGATGCGGGTCGCTAAGATGGATCTGGTGTTCAACACCCTTAGCCTTCCCACTCATGTAGGGAGAAGATGTTAGTTCTACCCTGCAGCTTCTTACGCAGCTGTTCCTTCCATGCCTCCAGCGTGGGGAAGTCCCCAAGGAAGAATCTGCTGGGTTTTATAGGCAGGGAGTCATGCCCCACAGACTGTTGCCACTTTCCACCCAGGGTGCACCACTACATCCTTCAGAGAGGGATTAACCACCACAACAATAACCTGCTCATTGCTCAGACTTTGGGGTTGAAATATCTTGTCAGGGACTCTTAGCACTTGGGGCCCTTCTTTTCCTGGGAAGATCTCTACCAAAACTGGCCCCACCTGCAAGGGGCCACTTTCCCTGCTGCCTGCAGTACTGGGTCAGTACCTGAAAGATACTGGAATTGGTTCCAATGAGGAGTGAAGCTCCCTTCTTCCACCCAGGGTTGGGATACACCAAGGTGATGGTTGCCACTTCTTTATCTGCCCCAGCCACAGTCACAGAAAATTTAATCTGGATTTTGACATACCTACTATAAAGGTACAGATTCTAGCTTAAACCACACAAACCCAGGCCAGAGAGAGCACGCAAAGGTAAATGCCTAAAATGCTCTTTGTAGAGGGATTTGAATAGAATAGTGGCTTGCAACCTGTTATCAATAGCCAGGCACCAGTGATCGTTTACAGTCACTGCAACCTCAGCTCTAAGGCCTATCAGTCCCTTGCATATTGAGTTTAGGGTTGAGGCTTGGGAGTCTAGCAGTGCCTGGGGCAGAGCCAACTCTTTTGCTCCATCCCTTTCTCATTTCCTGATTCCCACCAGGCCTCCAGTCTTTGAAAGACCAGATCTGGATTTTTCAGCCTGGTGCACTTTTAGGCGATATGAGCATATTCTCCACACCTATAACAAGACCCAGGGGTTTTAGAGTGAGTCCTCAGCTTAGTACATTCCAGGGCATCCAGGCTTAGTCTAAGTTGCATCCCAGGGGGAGCCCTAATGACCATGGCCGGGAAAACCAGTGTCAAAGGCTCTTCCTCAGCCTTCAGGAGGGTTTCCTCCTAGGGGATTCCTGCCAACACCTGCTTAGCAGGTCCCCTCTGAATGGGGGTGGTCCTCCAGGGCACACAATTTCACTTCGATGGAGGATTTCTTCCTCTTCTCTGACCTCCTTCAGGAGCTGACTGAACCCGAGAGGGTTGTTCTTTTGCCCAGTCAAATTTAGATCCTGAATGAGGGATAAATGGTGTTGGACCCCTATCTGCACCTGTTGGAGCCTCACATGATGATCCTCTACCATTCTAAGAGCTCTTTGTGATGCTATGCACTGTAGCACCTGTACTAAACAAAGCAGGTATAAGGAAACAGCCTCACCCCTAAACTGAAAGGTGCTAAGCAATTTGTAATAAGCGCCCCCCAACCCCGCATGCTGTGCTGGTTGTCCAAACACGTCTTACAGGGTCTGGAGGCACTCTGGAGCAGTAATCCTGGGGTTTTGGAGTCTGGCAGTTCAAATGAACCCAAAAGTGGGTTCTCACAGCACATCTAGAAGGCAGCAACATTTTTCTTCATCTGGGATTTGCCACTTCCACAAGGTCTATTGTATATGAGCAGCCCAGCCTTCAAAGCCTTCCTCTGCTGCAGGAACCAGGAGATTTCCTGAAAAATTGCTTGATCAGTCATTGGAGGAGCTTGACACCTCCCTAATGACCTGCTGCAAGGTTGTGACCCACTCCAATGTGACACTGGATAAGGCTGTTGCCCCTCCAGGCCCAGATGATTCCCATGTATCTTCTCCTCCCAATGCTTGGGGACTACAAGGGTCTGACATGTTTCCCTTTCTGATTCTCTATAGAGATACACACCACTTCTAATGTTGAATCACCTACCACCAAATCCCAGATGAGCCCCCTAAATGTAACCCAGCTGCACCCCAGAATGTGCTCACCTCTCCAGCAATTGCCCAATTGGTCGAAGTGTTCCAGCAATCACAAGGAGGATTCTCCGAGCCTGGACACACCAGGCTGCTATCGGTAAGCCCACCACACTTGAACAGGAATTTTACTCCAAATTATGTTATTGCTGTTGCTTGGGGCCTTAGCTTCTCTTGATTCCAGAACATCTACCCTTTGAGCAGAGCTGACCCTAGGGGTGTGCAGGGCTCAGGGCATATCAGCCTGTGCTGGGCCTGTGCAGGGAAGGGGGAGGAGGTGGGGGTGCAAGGAGGGGGGAGCAGCCAGAGTGTGGGGCCCCCAAAAGTATGGGGCCGGGAGCGGTTGCCCCACTTTCCACCCCGCAAAGGACGGCTCTGTCTTGAGGCCTGGGTAGCGGTGAGCCCAGGAACAACTTTGTTTGGAGGTTCTGAGATCCACAACCTGGCATGAGGATTCCTTGCTGATCTGTGTATTCTGTCCAATTCTAGGACCATGTTTCAGCCCTTTTATGGCAAGTTTTGGAAGGAGAAGAAAAATGCAAAGTGTTTGTAATTCTTCTCCCTCCATCTTTTTGATGAAGTTGTGACACAACCCATAGACAACCTAGTTTCACTGCTGAATAGCAAACTGCTCAGAAGGCAGCAATGAACTTGCTACAATACATTCAGTGATAATAAGGACTTCTGCATGGCTCAGGAATCTGATGTAGATACTACTGACTGGTCTTAGGCACTTCATAGACACGGAAACATAGCTGTTACCAAACTAATCAGATCTGAGATCAATGTAGCTTAGTATCCCATGTCCAAGAGCTGCCAGTACCAACTGTTTTAAAGGAAGGTATGAGAAACCCTGAAGTTACAAGACAACCTATACCCAGGGAAAACTGCCTCCTAACTGCAAAATGCCAAGCTTGTATGAGAAGCATAAGGGTCAGTAGCTTTTAAGAAAGCTCCATGTGATCCTTTTTAGACTTTTTTTTATCCTTATAAATGTCCAGTCTAAACCCCTTCCAAACCATGCTAAGTTCTAGATTTCAACAGCGACTTGTTGCACTGAGTCTATTATGAGTAATTATGTATCATATACAGAAGAACCTCCATCCACACATATCTTTCCCAACATCCATTTGGATATCACATACATTCATATTTAAGGTTGTACCACTAATTTATTATCATCATTACTATTCCAGAAGTGGTGCCCCCTCCCTTATGATACATTTTAAGATTTATGACAATTGCAGTCCAATTTATTTTAGGTATTCATCTTCTATCCACATCCCACTTCCCTACTCGCTACCCTAGCCATCTCATGGCAAAGAAGGAAAGATCATAAAATGGCAGGACACAACTAGTTGAAAGTAAAGTTCTTTGTTTTAAAAGCAGACCTAGTGAAGTAAACAGTCCCAGCAATTAAACATGTCTGTGTTCCAGATGCACAGTGATTTATGACATACCAAGACTGGTCTTTTTGCTCCAGTTGAACAGAGTGGGTAGATCCAAAGCAGATGTCTAACCTTTATCTTGATTTTTGGAGAGACAGAGGGAGCAGACAGAACAAGAGAAAGACAGAGCAAGCAGCAGCTAATGGAAACTAAAACATCTTCCAAAGTCAGCTCATAAAATAAAAAATTATGAATATCATCAGCCAGGAAACTTAGCCTTAGCTATGATATGTTTTGTTTTGACATTTGCTACTATAACAACCACTGTGAAATAAAAGTGCAGCTATCCCTGATGACCTCAGCATACTACTGTATTAAAACTTGATATTAAAAAACGTCTATCTTGGGGCGGTTTTGTCTTAAGATTCGCTCACAAGAAGTGATTTTGATGGATCAGAAAGTTGCTGGAAGAACAGATACAGGTAACGCATGGAATATTAAGTTACAGGCTCAGCTAGCATAAATGGATCAAGTTCCACAGAGATCAGAGTTATATTGATCTACATCTTTCTGGGGTCTGGCTCATTAATCACAGTAGTGTAGAGGTATAGGGTCATTCAATCTGGTTCATCATTGCCATGTATCCACTGGGTGTGAAAATACTTGGTCAAAATGGCATTGCTTTGCATGTCTGTGAATAGCTGCCGATGTGTGGAAAGTCCTGTCTAAAGAGGCTGAGAAGGAAATGGTCAATAACATACAGACCGAGTGGGGAGGAGACAACACCAAATTATGAAATAAGTAAAGGAGATAGATAGAGAAGAAAATAGAGAGAGGGAAGAAAAGAAAAGGGATGAGATCTAGAAAAAAGGGACGACTTTTCTAAAGGTCAATTCAGGGTTTGTCTATACTAGCAAAATCCAGACCCCCAGTTCTAACACTGGTACTGCTGTATCTATGGCAACAATAGTGAAAATATAGCCTGAATTCAAATATATTTCCTTCTCAGCCTCTTTGGACAGGACTTTCCACACATCGGCAGCTATTCACAGACATGCAAAGCAGTGCCATTATAGACCAGCCACACATCCCTATCTGAGGGCTAGATTATCTAGGGATTACTCATGCTTGTGAGCAATTCAAAATGGGGATATCACTGGTCCTGCCAATACAAGGAAGTGGTCACTTGAATAAGGTTTGCATGTAAGAATACACTTGAGTAACTCTTTTTTAGAATAAGGGTTGCCAAAAGACTACACATATATCTTAATGAGAAGGATGCCCAGACTAGCTGTTGCATAGCACGGTAGCTGAGGTACCCAAGTCCTGCAGACACAAGCATTTACCCTATTCTTATCTGATTTCCTAAGAAATAACAATAAAAAAAGAAACAAATGCCTGGATTGACTGAAGGAAGCTGTTAAATCCTATGAAGAGATAGAGACAATGAGATAGGAATTCCTTTGGGAAAGAGGAAACCATTCTTCTCAGATGCAAAGTCTAGTGTAAGTGCATTTATATGATTAGAAGTCCTAGTGACAGCAAGGACAGCAAGGTCAGCATTAACTGGAACTAAATAAGTTAGTGAGAAATGGCTGCAGATGAATTGGGCTCTCAGAACCTATCTAGAAATGGATTCATATTAGGATAATCCTAAACATAGCAAAATAGGTGGCAGATTGGTTCCTACACCTTAACCAGGACAGTAACAAAGATAATTCATTGCCACCCTTCAAGCCAATACTATTCATTTCCATGCTTTACTTAAGACAATGATGTGACATGCTAGAAAAATAAACATTCCCAAGGAATAGAGAAAGCTCCAAGGGAGTGTTGAACTTAATGGCTGACTGCAATGCACTGTGTACATATGATTTCCAGGTGCACTGGCTTGTGAACTCTCTAATCATGAAGCATCAAGAGTCTGGTGAGCAGTGAAAAACAACTGGTGAGGTGAAACTTTGGAAGTATGCAGGTACCCAGAGCACTCTGGTTTTCTTGATTTTACCTGTTAGGCCCAACCTGAGAAGAGATGAATGTTCCCAACTCTTGCTGAAGTGAACAAGAATTAAGAATAGCCAATACCTAGAAGGAGATAGTCAGCATTATCAACCCAAAGGTCCAAAAAACGTGAGTCACACCCCCAGAATTCACTTGTTAAAAATAGATCAAATCACAAGTAGAGCAGCCCTGGGCACTGACTATAAGTGAGCACCAGAATTGCCCCCTGAAAGTCTGCCACAGTGGAATGGTGACCCGCCCCCAGGAGAGCAGGCACAGCCCTGCACCCAGTATGTATTTTTGGGGCGGGGAGTGAACAGGGCATTGGAGTCAGTTCCCAGGGAGCTTCTGGAGAGGAGCTTATGCTGGTCTACCAGCAGCAGTAGCCCAGGAAAGAAAGCCTTCCCTTCTACTCACTCACATTTCTATCCATGATGGTCAGCATACCCTCGTGCACCCCTACCCCGCCCTAGGGGCTCAGTGAACTGGCTGTGCCTCTCCTAAATCATACAGTGTTTTTTGAACTGCTGTGACCCTGAATGCATGAATGTAGGACAGCATTGCCAGGCTTGAGAATTTACAATGGGTGAGGCCATTTTGGCCACTGCTTCAGGAGCTCATTCTAGAAAATGCCATGGAAACTGGGGCCCCATTGTACTGGGCTCTGTAGATATACGTAGTGAGAGAGTGCCAGTGCTGAATGCCTCGTGCAGTGGCTGCAAAGATTTTCTGCTGGCAACCCTACTTTCATTTACAAATCCTACTTCAATTATATATCCATCAGCTTTACAGCTGCATTTTATAAGGGCTGCAGCCTCTAGGTTGGTACAAAGCCTGATGGCAAGTTTGTGGAGTGGAAACCGGAACTGGGATCCACTAAATTCAGTCCTTATATGGGCTAACAAATATCTAATAAGTGGGTAGAGCTTCTCATCTTCATTGAACTGGATTCACACTGGTAATTTTAGGTGAAAGGTGCCATAGCATATTAGCAGTGACCTGAAGGAACATGTGCCTGTGAGCACTAAACTTGGAAAATAAACTACTTTTTGGAAAGGTGAGTTGATTAAATCAAATTCTCATCTTTTTGAAGCTAACCTTACAGGACAAGTCTTCTATTCTTTGGACCCAAGGGCAAGTCTCCTAAATAGTACGTTGGCTCTCAAATAAGTGTCAGTGGGGCACATACCCTATTTTTAGAGCAATATTATATATGAATCAAATACAACTAATAAAAATGCATCAGCAAGACAAAAATGTGCATAGCATCCACTTTCTCTCCTACAGCCAGTATTTTGTGCTGTAAAAATCACTCTGTCAATTATTCCAATGTCCTTACACTAGTCATATATATACCTCCCTGTAACCTGAGCCCTGTTACTAGGCAGAGTTAAGTGGAGAGAACAGGAAATGGAGAGTGGAGACGGTTGCTGGGGAAAGGGGCAAAGATTCCTTTAAGGGGGCTTCTAATTAAGCATAGTAACCTTCTGGGCAGAGGTGGCAGACAGAGAGAGAGAGAGAGAGAGAGAGAGAGAGAGAGAGAGCGAGCGAGCGAGCGATCAGCCAGCAGAGATAAAAAGGAGGCTGGAAACCATGGGAAGGGGGAAGAAAAGGAAAGCTGGAAGGTGCCAGAAAGGGGCTTCATAGAGTCCAGAGTTGTGAAGGTGCAGCAAATCAGTTGTGCAGAAGAAGCCAGCCCGGTGCTGGGGTGCTGCAATGAGAAGGGGACAGAACATTGCAGCAGACAGAGCCAGAGAGGCTGCACACCAGTGAGACACTAGGAGCAGCCAAAAGGAGAGGACTGTGAGTAAGGAGAGAGACTGCAAGACTTTGGGAGAGAGACTACTAAGGAGTCAGGGTACCCTATCACATGTTGAACCAATGAACTGTTAAAATACTCCAGGTAGTGGTAGGAGATTGGATAAGGAGCTGACACTGGTGTCTCAGCTGATTCCAGCATACTGTAGGCAGAAGTTTTTGGATCACTAGGAACAGACAAGGTTCAAGGCCTGTCAGAGGGGACAGACAGGCATTATGAGACATAGTCTGGAAATGGCTGCATCCCCAGAAAGCGAAAGATGAAATTGTCGAGCAGTTCATATTCCAACAATTCAACTGGGGCCTGGACAGGGACATTTGAGAAATGGTACATCAACACTGCCCCACAACCTTGGAAGTGGAAATGAAGCTAGTGGGGGCATTTGAACAGGCAGGGGATCTAGTCAAGAAAGAAAGGTCATGGAGGGCAGAAGGCAGCCCTCAGGAGAGTCCAAAGAAAAAGGACTGGAATCTGAAGGGAGGTATGAATCAATGTGTCTGGTGCAGCTGTGTGGGCCATTATTTCTTAGTGTCCCAAAAAAGAAGAGGACAGGCCACTGGCCTATGAGGGCTGTGAAGGGAAAGAGGCATGGAAGAAGAGGAAATGGACTGTAGCTTCAGGGAAATAAAGGGGGAAGAAATAACTCAATTAAGCAGAACAGAGTCAACCCAGTCATCAGTACAGGTTTCCTTCATTTTATGAAGTACATGCATTTCTGGAGAACACTGCATAAATCAAATTTGCATAAAGCGAACCTAGTTTATAATGTAAGAAATAAGGATAGGTTCTTGTGTTGGCTGCTCCCAGGGCCACTCCAGCACGGGCTGGGGTGAGTACGGACAAACGGAGTCCTGGGTGGTGCAGGGTGCTGCGCTCACCCCAGCCCCAGCTGCAGTGGCCCCGGGAGCTGCCGGCATCAGCTGCCTGCAGCTCCTGGGCTGCACTGTGCCCCAAATCCCCTAGGACTCTGCCTGTCCCCACTCACCCCAGCTCCTGCTGCAGCTGTCCTGGGAACAGCCAATGCCAGCTCCCCATAGCCTCTGGGCTGCACTGTGCCCTAGTGTAGGTAGCTGGTGCTGGCAGCTCCTGGGGCCACTGCAGCCACGGTTGGGGTGGAAACAGGCAAAGCACTGGGAAGAGCCTGGAGCCACCACTGGCCTGAGCCTGCAGTGGCTGCCAGCCCCGGCCTGTTCTTGTCTGGCTACAAGTGGTTGCTTGCCCCTGCTGTAGCCCTGGGAGAAGCAGACACTGCCTACTTGCAGCTTCTGGGCTCCACCGTGCCAGGGGGTTCAGGGCATGATGACCTGGAGGAAGCGGAGCGCTGGGGGGTTTGGGGCATGGCACAGCCCAGTGGCTGCAAGCAGGCAGCATCCATCGTTCCCAGGGCTGCAGCAGGGGTGGGCAGCTGCCTGCAGCCAGATGGGAGCAGGCTGGGGCCAGCCCAAGTCTGCAGCGCCATGCCCCAAACCCCCTGGTTCTCTGCTTCCCCTGGGGCACCAGGCCTTGAACCCCCCAGGCAGCTGCCTGCAGCTGGGCAAGAGCAGGCTGGGGCTGGTGGCAGCTCCAGGAACTTCCTGGCACTCTGCCTGTTTCCACCCCAGCCCTGGCTGCAGCAGCCCCAGGAGCTGCCGGTGCCAGCTGGCTGTACCAGGGCATGGTGCAGCCCAGGGCCACAGGGAGCTGGCATCAGCCACTCCCAGGACAGCAGCAGCAGGATCTGGGGTGAGTGGGGACAGGCAGAGCATTGGGGGGTTTGGGGCATGGTGCAGCCCAGTGGCTGCAGGCAACTGGTGCTGTCAACTTGTGGGGCTGCTGCAGCTGAGGGTGGGGTGAATGCTGCGCCCCACACTGCCCAGGGCTTCGCTTGGCAGCACTTACCCTGGCCCATGCTGAAGCGGCCCCCAGGGCAGCCGACACAGGAACCTATCCCTATTTGTTACATTATAAAATAGGTTTGCTTTATGTGAATTCAGTTTATGCAGTGTTCTCCAGGCCTATGTTGATTGCATATATGCAAATTTATGTTGCATATAACGAATTTTGGGTACAAAAGGGTCATCGCATAAGAGCAAGTTCACATAAATCGAACCCACATAAATCAAGAGTCATGGTGAATTCAGGCTGTTCCTAGGTGGCAATGGAGAGACACCTCATAGGATGAAAGAATCAATCATTGGTAGACAGCTGGGCACTGATGTGTTTGCATGTGGAAATTTACCTGTATGATAAAGTGTGGGTAACCCTGAAAATAAGGGGTTGTGGGCACGCAATGTTGGCCTGTCTGACTCAAACACTAGCATACCCCACGATTTTGGGACTTGATTGGCCCTCATTTTGAGAAGTGTTATGTGGCATGACCCACGGGGAAGACTGGCAGCAGCCAGAGGACAGGACCCAAGATAACCTCCTGGGGGATTGGGGGGGGGCAGGGTAGGGGGGTTAGTTGAAGAGTTACCAAAACTGACAGCTGAGGCCACTTTGGAGAGGTTGGATGTGGGCACAATCCTAGAAGGAGGAAACTTCCAGCTGGAGTAAACCAGGAGCAGGATTTTAAGCACGCTTTTGGGAAATACTTGGATTAAGCCAATGGAAAGATTTGGTCACGGTAACACAAATTTGATGTGAAACACTGTTTGCTTTCTTGTATTGAAAATGGGAGAATAGACAGAGAGCAGATAAAGCAACTCTGATAACCTTGACAATACTGCCAGGCACTAGTGAAGGCCGCCCATGAAATGCCCATGGGCAGACTCTTGGGAAGAGATAAAACAGAATCAAGACTGTAGGGAAGGTTCTATTGGTGAGGGATGAAGAGCAAGGTGGAACAGCTCTGCATGTCCTGCACTATCTATCATAAATTCTCCCCCAGCCAACTCCCCAGGTTTCACTTGGTACACCTGCTGGTGATCAATACCCCATTGGAAATGGTGGGGGTAGATATCATGGGAATGCTTCCTAAAAATAGTTCAGAATACCAGCATATCTTAGTAGTGATGGATTATTCAGCCCACCACCCAGAAACAGTTCCCTTGAGAACAAAAATAGCCACCAGGGTGGTGGAGGAATTGATAATTTTCTTTTTCATGGGTGGAACTTCCCTGGAAGGTAATCACCGATCAGGGGACTAATTTTATGTTGACAGCATTTGAGGAAGTCTGTGAGATCTTAGGACTGAAACATTTAAGGACTTCAATCTATTATCCACAAACTGATGGGCTATAGGGTGCTTCAATAGGACTCTGAAAAGCATGTTGAAAAAGTTTGTGGCAGATGAGCCACAGTGGTGGGAAAGGATGTTGTATCCCTTGCTGTTCACCATCAGGGAAGACCCACAAGTTTTGTTGGTCTTTTCCCCTTCTGAACTGTTATATGGTTTTCATCCCCAAGCATCTTGGACATAATCAAAGAAAGTTGGGAGGAACAACAACATAAAGCAAAGAACCCAGTAAAGTATGTTCTCCAACTCAGCAGAAGACTAGAAAAGGTAGGGACTGGGCACTGAAACAGTGGAAGGCAGCTCAAGTCTGCTACAAGAAAGCTAGGAAACATAAGTTTTCAGTCAGAGATCAGGTCCTCATTCTTCTTCCAGACAGCAAATCAAAACTAGTGTCAAGATTGCAAGGAGCATATGAGATCACATGCCATGAGAATCTGATAAGCCATGAAGTCCTTCAGCCCGACAAATGAAAGAGATGACAGGTATATCATGTGAATTTGTTGAAAACATGGAGGAAGAGAGAAGCATTGTGAATCACACCCTACCCAGATGGCCCTGAGCTAGGACCAACCATGTTGGAAGGGGAGAAGTGGAAAAACATGATGTTTGGATCCCAGTTAACAAAGGACCAATGACAGCAACCAGCAAAGCTGGTGAAAGAGTCCTGGGATGTGTACCAGGGGGCCCCTGGGGAAGCCAGGGGTATTGTGCACTGCATCAAAACACCACCTGGCCAAGTGATGAGGGAATCCTGGAGAAGGAGCCCACAGAGATTGCCAAGCCAGGTGAAAGCTGAGGTGGAGACCAGGATGTATAATTTGAGAATCTCAAAGCAAATGTGAATCTCCATAGTCATAGTGCTGAAGCTTGATGGGAACATTTGCCTGTGTATAGATTTTAGAAAAGTGAATGTGCTGGCATAATTTGATGCACACCCATGGCCCAGAGTTGACAAAATGATTAAAAGGATATTATCTGTTAGATAGACACTTCACTGTAAGACTGATCATGCACTTTAGTGACTGGTCTATGGAGATTCCAGTGTATGAAAATGGACAATATTTGGCTAACTCGGTCGTATTTAAGCCTGCAACCTTATTGTTTTGAGGTGAAAAACAGACTGGGATGGGAGAATACAAATGTTGATTTTTTTTTCTTTAAGGTAGGAAGAGGGAGAGAGAAAGGGATGAAAAATAACCACCCAAAGAGGGGATATAAGTGAGGGAGGAAGTGGGGGATATGTAACAGGGAACCTGAGCCCTGTTACTAGGCAAAGAGTTGAGCGGTGAGAAAGGAAAATGGAGGGTGGATGGGGAAATGGGAAAGGGCTCCTTTAACAGCTGCTGGAATGAAAGGAGACAAGGGGCTGCTAGTAACCTCCTGGGCAGAGAGATGATAGAGAGCCACCACCAGACATAAAAAGGGAACCCAGAAACCACAGGAAGGGGAAAGAGAAGGAAGCTTGGAAGGAGCAAGACAGGAACTCTGTGGATCTCAGGTTTCTGCAGGTGCAGTGAACCAGCCATGGGGAAAAGGCCAACCCAGTGCTGGGGTGCAGGTGTGCAGCAACAAGAAGGGGGCAGGATATCATAGCAAATGGAGCCAGAGAGGCTGCATGACGGTGAGATGCTGTGAGCAGCTGAAAGGGGAGGGCTGTAAGGAGAGAGAGACTGCAAGACTTGGGGAGAGAGAGTGTTAATAAGTCAGGGTACCCTGTCAGTGTGTTGAACTAATGCCAAGTGAATCTGAAGAAACCCCAGGTGGTGGTAAGAGGCTGGGTAAGCAGCTGACAATGGTATCTCAGCTGACTCCAGCATTGTACATATATAAAAACTGGTGATGTCAGGAGTGAAAGGCCAGGAGAATGAAGGTCAATACTCAAACCAAGTGGAGGTGGAAGAGAAGTGACAGAGCCTGTAATTGAGACACTGTGGCAGCATAGGGGAAGGACAAGCAGTCTGCACCTGCCTCTAATTCAAGATCTCCTTAGTAACATCAAGACGTGGCAGGAGAGAACATGCAGAGGGTGAAGGCTGAGGGTAGACTGGAGATCATGCACCTCCAACCACGGAGTAGGCAAGTTAATTGGCTCAGTAGGGCCAGGGACATTTATACTCCCTTAACTAGAACAGGAAGAAAAAAGGATCGTCCTCCAAAACATCTAACTTGTTTCATTCTGATCTATTATTGAAGTGAGGAAAATAACTTAAATTTTCTGTAAAAAAATGATGAATAAATGTTTTGATGAAAATATATTGACCAGTTGTAAGACTCAGGTCAGCTGCTTCCTTCAGCACCATTAGACTGAAGAGATTGTGAAGCTAGTCTCTGCAGCCCTCAGCTAAGTTGGATTTATACAGCCCAGATCTGGGGACTAGAATGGGAAAGGAAAATTTGTTGCAACTATTTTTTGTATTTTCTTGCCTTCTGGAACATACAGTGTCCTCCCTCCATGCCATTGGGGAGGTAACACAACTATCCTTTAATTAGCTAATAACCTCAGACTTGCTACAGTCGACAGCGACCTTGTCAATAGGGCTCTTCCACTGGCATTCCATACCTTCCTATTGATTCCAGTTTGGCAACTAGGGAAATGAATTTTCCTGACTACATATAATGCATTCTCTATCCCCTGCAGTTTTTTACCCATTTAGGTTATCACAAGGAGGACCCCTGGAGGCAGGAACACCCCAGGGGAGACATAAAGAAAGGAAGAGTGAGGGAAAATCCCTTACCAGCAGCTGGAACTTCAGCAAGACTGGAAGCGGCGGTGTTAGCTGCATCTTTTTAAAACTGCGGCCAGCTGGAGAGAGGGGGAAGGACAGCCGGCACAGGGAAATAAGAGGCGTGGTGAGTGAGACAGAAAGGGAGAGCGCGGTGAGAAGGTTGACAGGGGAGGTACTCCCAGGACCCCTCCCTGAAGGTAGAGGGAATAGGAACACCTCTTACAGGGCAGAAGCCTGCCTCCGAGTTCTCCAGGAGGAAGACGCCAGTGGCAGGCTAAGAAGAAAAGAAGCGGCCATGTTACATCCCGACGCAGGACCCCTGGGAGAGGATCCGGGCACCAGACAGGCCAGTGGGGTAACCAGGGTGGGCCCCAGAGAAGAAGGGAGAACGATGGGACTTGAGGCGCCGAGTCAAGAGGTACCAGTGCAAGTTTAACTCGGCTCCAGGGGCAACCCTAAGTGGGAGGCGGAAGGCTTCAGCAGCAGCAACAGGGACTGCTAGAAATCAAACCCAGGACATAAAGTGGCCCTTCGCGGAATAGAAAGTAGCCTGAGCCAGAAAGGACATTGAGGGTCTGCTTAATCTGTAGAGCACTCTCTGATAAAAGGGGAAGAGAGCGGCACTAGGGGTGTGGCCAGGCGTGGGTCAGGGCTAATTAGGGCACGTTCGGATCAAGCTGACTGATTGTGGTAGTTAGAAGGTCATGGGTGTTGTAAATAGTCTTTTCTTTTAGTTTTTTTTGGTTTCCCGCCTTTGGAAGGGCTGGCTGGTGGGCGATGTTAAGCCCTAGGGCCAACCCGGTAGGAAGAAGGGCTCTGCCAGGTGGAGAACTGAGACGGTCGCATAACGGGTAGCTTGGATTTGGGTGAGACCTGATGCATAGTTCCGGGGGAAAACTAGGATACCTGCAGGAAAGGGTCAGGCCGAGAAAGACATCAGCACCCCGTCGTGGCTGTGTTCAGGGCGAGGTACAGGGGAGGTTGGAGCCTCGCAGAAGACTTCCACCCGAAGGTCTTGGGTATAGGCAAGCCCCAGTAGTCGGACCCCACCACTGAAAGAGTCATCAGTCATGGCAGGCGGGATTGGGAAAAGACTGCCCGGGGCAGAAACGTCTATTTTCGAAGACCAGAGGGATGGACCGAAGAACAGCTATATACATTCAAAGCCAGGCAGCACGGGACTGAATGATTGAGGCCCGACGGGTGCAGAGATAGGTGCAGAAGTCTCTCAGAAACTGCACCCCAAATCTTGAAAACAAAATTCATGACACTTGCTGGCAGCAGCAGCCTCCTGTCATCTGGCAATGAAGATCTGGAGGCTCGCACCCCTGGAAGGGCTGTGGCGTTGTGCCGGACTCCTCCTCGGGGAGCAGGCCCCTGGATCTGTGCCAGATAACAGGAGGCTCCTGCTGCTGCTTGGAACCAGCACCGGGCACAGCCTACACCCAGCGCTGGGGAAGACTGATGCTGCCACTGGCTTCAGGCATCAGCAGCATCCTCCGGTCATCTGGGCACAGACCCAGGGGTCCGCACTCTTGGGAGGCCTGCGGGGCTGTGCCGAACGCCTCCCGGGGTGCAGGCCTCTGGATCTGCACTGGTTGACAGGAGGCTGCTGCTGTCATCTGGGATTGGCGCTGGGCACAGGTTGCACCCAGCACTGGGCTCCATGGAGCTCAGCCCAGCAGTGGGAGGTGGAGCATAGCCCCAGCTCTCCCTGCCTCCTGCTGCCGGGCTGCACTCTGTGGGGCTGGTGGAGCCAATCTGAGCACAGCCCTGGCTCTGCCTACCTCCTGCTTCTGGGCTGTGCTCTGATTGGCTCTGCCAGCCCCACAGAGTGCAGCCTGGTGGTGAGACACAGGGAAAGCCAGCTCCCTGCTGGGCTGAGCTACATGGGGCTGCACAGCCACTCAGTGCAGCCCTTGCTCTCCCCTGCCTCCCACTCTCGGGCTGCTTTGAAACTCAAAACATTTCAAAACTTCTGAAACATTTTGAGTCCTCTCATTTAATTTCAAAGACGTTTTGACGCTTTTTGTTTCATTTCAATTTTGTCATTTTGAGCTCAAAATGCATCAAAACAGCTTGGAAACGAAAAATTTCACAAAGCCCTAGCATTTATTCATTTTGTTTTACATTCTGGTATGCCAAGTACTTGGCATAGTCATACTTGCATGAGCAAAAAGGTAAAGACAGCACAGAGAGATTGAGCTTTATATTTGCTCCTGAGCTTCTTTTACGAGTAGAGAAGTAATGAATACACATTTTTCAAAAAAAAAAAAGAACAAAAGATGATTTTATGGTTCCTTTTACCAGACCTATAAGTCTTGAGTCTTATCTACATAAAATCTTCTTTACACCCAGCTTAGCATAAAGGGGCTTTAAAACTGGAGGCAAAAAATACTTATTTTGATGATTTCATCCAACCTTTCTCAGTTTAGTCTTCTGACTACTTTCTCCGCTGTCATTTTTCTGTCTCTCCCATTATAACATTTAAATCAGGGACTATCAAAGCAAGTTTTTTAGGAAGTGTGTCTGCCAGTACAGCTGCTACTAGTGTTACCATGATGATTTGTATAAGACAGCAGTTCTCAACCACGGAGAGCCGCGAGATGCTTTTAAGGGTACCATGGAGTGCCACACGCTATTAGCACTGTTAGCTGTACTATATATGATTCACAAGTTAGACCAGGAAATTTCAAATAGGAATCCATAGTGTCAAAAGCCATTTTGATCTTTTGTGGTCTTTTTCAGTTCTTCATAGGAGAATTTTTATTCCCATAGTAAAAATGAAGTGAAAGCTAAGAGGTGGTATTTTCCATGTTGTACCTTGAATCTAAACAGGTCAAAAACTAAGGTATCTGTGGACTCAATCAAAAGTGTCCTGTAGAAACTGCAAGACCTTTTTTGGAACAAAGCAGACTTTTTTTTGCCCAAAATAATACAATCTTCAGCTAGGGACAGACATTACATGTAAACTGATTTACGTGACCAGAAACTGGTTTAAGCCCATAACAGAACAGATGTTCAGTGCACATAAATCAGTTTGAAAATGGCTAAAACCTGTTTTAGATAAACCTGTTTGAATGTAGTATCAGACTTAATTGATTTGGGTCTGTCAGGTAGCCCCTTCAGAACGACGTGTGCCCTTGCACCTGATGGAGGTTTGCCAGCACTCTCCTGCACGCCATGCCCTCTCCAGCTAGATCAGGGCAACTCCCCTCTCTTTCTCCCATATGTTCTCGCCTGCCACAACTTATTTTTGTTTCATGGTTATTAAAGATGGAAGGAAGAGAAGAGTGAGGGAGGTGTTGGTGTTACCACCCTGATCCCCAGTGAGTGCTGGCTCGCTCCTGGATCTTTGTGCCGACAAAGAAAACAGAAAAAGGCAAATGTTATGGACGAAAACTAGAAAGAAAATTTATTGACACCCATCGGATCCTTTTTTCCCTCTTTTCTCTTTTTGTTGACAGGATGAGGACAACTTCCTCTGCTTGGCTCGTTTTCCCTTGAATGTTATAGCTGGCTCTCCCCTTCCCTCAGATTGCCGACATGGCAAGCTTAAGTGGTGAGTGGAGGCAGTTAATCAGCGTAGGGCTCCTTGGAAGGGAGCATCTGACCCTCTTTTCCTCTTCTTAATTGATCACTGCCATGTCTGGGGTACTAGGCTGCCGGCAGAGACCACCACCACTCCCAATGAGGAGAAAGAAAAGAGGAGACTGGGTCAGGGCAAAAGAAACACCCAAACCTCCCATCCTTTCCACCTCAGTTGCCGCAGCATGCATTTGATTAGATGATGGTGGTGTTTAATCAAATTTTCAAATGAAAAAGGAACCTTGTAGCTGAAGTAGAGGGTGCTCGTTCTTTCACTTCCTCTCAGTCTCCTCCCTCATCTGAGGATTCCTCCGAGTTCCCAAAAAACCCCTATGACCTCATATTCATCCCTGCATCTTCAGATTGTGGTGAGGTGTTGACCTCCTCTGTTCTGTTTGCCGTCTTCACTTCACTCCCCTCTCTCTGGGCCCGAGCTTGGCCCCGGACATTACTTCTGCTGCTGTGATCCACCAATCCACTTCACCTGGCGAGGTGTTAAAGTGGATCTGGTGTGTGCCGGCAGCTCCCGCCGTAGCGTGGAGACTTCATTCACTTTATTACCGGGGTTGCAATTGAGAGGCCATGGTGGGTGAGTATCTTCTGGTCATTCACAGGGTCAAACCAGTTTATGCAATGTCTGTCCATTACCCCTTCCTCATTTAAGTTAAATCAGAGTCCTCCAGCATCCTGGCATGCTCTCCAGACTGGGTGGGGCTCTCTGCTCCAGAGTGCTGGGCTGGCCCCTCCTCTGCTGTCTGGCTGCAGCTCTGGCAGAGACTGCAGGTGCAGCAGGGTCTTCCTGACTTCCTCCTGCTCCCTCTTCCCCTCCCCCCCACTCCCTGCTCAAGCAGGGATTCCCTGCCCCCCTCTGTCTTACAGACATCTCTCAGCATTAGCTAGCATACCACATGCTGGCTACGGCCCATGCTGTGGGAGACAGGACAAAGGCAGACAGCATTGCTTAGGGCTTTTTGGACCTAATCAGCAGGTAGCTGGGAACGTCTCTCTGTTCCTTCCTTGGAAAATGTTTAAGAAGAGCTTGAACTAATGACAGAAGCTTTTGTTTTCTTAATGGGATGATAAGCACTGAGTTAGGCATGATAAGCACTGTGTTATCAACTCCCTGCTGGGCTGCTGGCGGGGGGGAAGAGAACCCCTCCCTAATCAGAGCATCATGCTGGGGCCTAGCCATGCCCCCTCTCAGCTCAGTGTTATGGAAAGGAAGGGAGGGCTGTTATAGCACCCCTCTGGCTTCCAGCCTGAGTCACTGCAGGCATGTGCCTGCATTTCTGGAATTAAAAGAGAAAGTCTACCCACCTCCAAATTGGCTCAAGCTTTGAAGGTTAAACTAACCTACAAAGATTGAATCAATTCAGGCTGAGGCTTTTTGAATGTCTGCCCCTAGCCTTCATAACTCACTGTCTTAAGTGAGTCATGAAGAGTGACCTGGAGAAGCAAAAATCTAGGCATTGCCAGATCATAGTTTCATAGTTTCTAGGGTCAGAAGGGACCTGAGTAGATCTAGTCCGACCCCCTGCCATGGCAGGAAATAATACTGGGGTCAAACGACCCCAGCAAGATGTTCATCCAACCTCCTCTTAAAAACCCCCAGGGTAGGAGCCTGCACCACTTCTCTTGGAAGTTGGTTCCAGATCCTAGCCGCCCTGACCGTGAAGTAGCGCTTCCTGATATCTAGCCTAAACCTGCCCTCTGCCAGCTTGTGACCGTTATTCCTGGTCACTCCTGGCAGTGCATGGGGATTCCCCCAATGCCTGCTGATCCCCCCTGACTAGTTTATAACAGGCCACTAGATCCCCCCTCAGCCTTCCCTTCTGGAGGCTGAACAGGTTCAGGTCTCGTAGCCTCTCCTCATAGGGCCTGCCCTGCTGTCCCCTGATCATGCGAGTGGCCCTCCTCTGGACTCTCTCCATGCTGTCCACATCCCTCTTGAAGTGCAGCACCCAGAACTGGACGCAGTACTCCAGCTGTGGCCTGACCAGTGCCGCATAGAGGGGGAGGATCACCTCTTTGGACCTGCTTGAGATGCATCTGTGGATGCATGACAAGGTACGGTTGGCCTTCCTGACTGCCTCTCCACACTGCCGGCCCATGTTCATCTTAGAGTCAATGATGACTCCAAGATCCTTTTCCGCCTCCATGCTGACAAGAGGGGAGTTCCCCAACCTGTAGGTATGGTGCCAGTTGTTCCGCCCCAGGTGCATCACTTTGCACTTGTCTGTGTTGAATCCCATCCTATTCACATCCGCCCACCCTTGTAGCCTGTCTAGGTCTGACTGAACCTGATGCTTCCTTCTAGTGTGCCCACATCCCCCCACATCGCAGTGTCATCAGCAAATTTGAACAGGGTGCTTTCTACCCCCTCATCCAAATCACTGATGAAGATGTTGAACAGTGCGGGCCTGAGGACCGAGCCCTGTGGAACCCCACTGCCCACGTCCTTCCAGGCTGAGAAGGACCCGTCCACCACCACCCTCTGGGTGCGGCCCTCCAGCCAGTTGGCGACCCATTTGACTGTGTGGGCGTTGACACCACAGTCCCCCAGTTTGTTAATGAGAACGGGGTGAGAGATAGTGTTGAATGCCTTCCGGAAGTCCAGGAAGACTATATCCACTGCTACCCCTGACCAAACCAATGTCCATATAGCCCATTATTCTGTCTCCAATAGTGGCCAAAAACAAATGAGTGAAAAGAAAGGCCAAAAAAAACCTACAATAGACAGCTATGCAACGATGCATCCCCAAGGAAGTTGTTTTTTAAAATCTCATTATTTACACATCAACTTATGTGCCAAAACACCTAATCAGCTTGTCTTCATGTATTTACATTAAAGAGTCACCAATGGCTGGTTTTAGTGGAAAGTAGTAGGAAAGGGGTAAAATACAGTTATACAACCCAGACTGTTTAGGATAAGCAGAGTTCAACACTCAGCTTCCCTTGTAATGCAAAGGCAGTTTGACATCTCAAACTGATTTTTTTAGTACCTTCTACATTTGAGTGCTTCCATTTTGGGGTGTCTACTTTGACACATTCCAACAGAAAACCTGAAATTAGTAGACACTGCTGAAAAAACTGAAATGCTCTGGAAATAGGATCCCCCAAAACTGTGAGCACAGTTGACAAAGCTAAGAGGAAGTAAGCCCAGCAGGGCTGGAATTTAAGCAGTTGTTATACTAAAGCAGTAGTTTATCATTAGGCTAGAAAATGTTTGTCCTGTGTTCCAGAACAGTGATTAATGTAGCAGATGTGAGGTTGTACTGGAGGTTAATAAAACAAAGAGCATTACACTGTGTTGGCTGGAACTTTGCAGCTGGAAAGATGCAAAGACAAAGAGGACGTAACCATGGCAAAGCGTAGCTTTATTTTTGAAATAATCAGACTTGTTTGTTGGGGTTTTTTAAAACATGCATTTGACCTTTTTCCACAATGGTACTCTCCCTACTGCTGTCACCAGCCAAGAATTCCTACATGCAGCAGGAATTCTTCTATTCCTATGGATTGTTTACCCAATATAATTGTAAATTCTTTGCAATAGTGTTATCACCTACAACCAGACAAAACTTTCAGTAGGAGGAATTTGAGGAGCAAGATAATGCAAAAAATGCCTTTATTTGATTTTCTACATATTTATCTTAAAATAAACTTAACACCCTCCCACACCAAGCATGTGATATACAGCAAATTGACTAGACCCGAATAACATGAAGCCTTTTTTCGATTCTACAACTACTGTAATTTATTAAGAGCCACTCTCAGGTTCTCTCTCAAGTATGCTTGTTGGTGCAGGCTCAGAGCTACTGTAAGGTGGCTACACTACCTTGGTCCAGGATTAGTGGGTAAGGTATGGTTCCTGGTGACACTTCAGAGAGTGGCAAAAAGAGGTGTATGCAAGCCCTTAGTCACTCGGTGCCTCCTCACTGGTAAAAGGAGGATAATACTTCCCTTATCTGTCTTGTCAGGAGGGTCTCTATCTCTCATTTTGTGTATGTGCCCAATCTTAGTAAGTACTGCAGATTTTGCCTTAATACAAAGAGCAGCAATAACCATAATGAAGAGCTTTACCATTAAATAGTGTAACTTTGGATGGGGGAGGTGGGCATCAGCACCAGGAGACATAAGTGCTGACTTTTATTTTTGCTGGTGGGAGGGTAAGATGATGGACAGGTGGAAGGTTTTATGCATTTCAGGTGATGGCCCTCTTCCCAAGGGGGGGCAGGGCCCTCGGACCCCTGCATACTCAGGTCCCCAGCCAGGAGATGATTTAAAATGAGTGCCAAAATGGTAGTCCCAAGGAACCCTCCCCACCTCAGTAGTAACCCATGTTTGGGAGGACTTGGATTACAGCAGCAGCTGCAGCAGCCCCTATGCAGGAGTTATGTGTTAAGTACCCTGTGTCCTCCTGGTGCCCCAAAATTCCTAGTTATGGGTCTGTTACAATGTTTCTAAGACAAGAAATTAGTTCATAAAAGCAAATACACTCTCACTGTTGTGGATTATAGTATGTCCCACAGCAGCCACAATTACTGGTGTGGTTTTGGCTTTATGAAGCCATATGGAGTATTGTAGACCCTGATGCAGCGCAACCAACAACACCCTCTCATTTGGGACAGTAACCATGGTTGAAAGGCTACATACCAATCTGACTCTTTAATTCAAGAAAATGATATGTGTCCTTAGCTTTCAGGACTCATTGCCTAGTGACAGTTGAAGTTGTTTTATGAACAGATTTGGAAGGAATGATAGATAAGCATAGGAGAAGCAAGTACCAAATCCATGACACTGTGCCAAACATTGCTCAAAACTGTCACAAACCTTGGTTGCATTTTTAATGCCACTGTTTTTTTATGCACTCTTTTTCATTCCTTCATTTGAATCTGTCATTTCAGATGTGGCATCTATTTGGCAAATTTCATCTGAAAGTTTATGGCACTAACCCTTGATCATAATCCAGTCTGATGAGAGAAATTTTGCTGACTTGTTAACCAGTTGTTTTCTCAGTAAAACAAAAATCAGCAATTCTTTATCATCATCAGGCCTCCTGGTTTTCTATTGTAAAAAATCCCCAATTTGGGGGTTTAAAAAAGTAAACCAAAATCCACATTTTTCTGTTATCAAAATGAAACACCACTACACACATGCACTATACATATACAATATACATATACACACATATAAATGGCATTTTATTTTAATCATGGAAAAATGTAGATTTGGGGTTATTTTTCTAACCTGAAAACTGGGATTTTTTTTAAATCAGAGAAAACCAGGATACCTGATCACCTTAGCTCCATAAGAACATTGCTGCCTTTGCACCATTGCCTACAAAACTGACATTGAGACTGACCAATTTTGAATAACATCTTTTCCTTAAAAACACAAAAACAAAAAACAAAACCCAAATTCAGCCCTTGTATAACTATGTAGACTTCATTCTGTTTTTCTCTGTCCCTTATATTAGGGCATCTCTTCAGCAGAGCTGCTAAGTTTACTGAGGGGTGGGGGGGGAGAGAGATTTTGATTTATGTTTCAGCAACAAGATTGCCAAAGAGCAAGCTGTGTTCTCGTCAGCCTTTTGCATCATCACTACAATTGCCACCTCTGCTCCCTTTCTGGATTTTTTGTCATTAGTGATTATGTGAAAGGGGAAAAAAATTTAAAACTTGCTTTTGAAATGTTTTGGGCTGAGAACTAGACAAAAATATTTTCTCCTTTAAACTGAGTTCACATTTTGTGGAAGTCACTGATACTGAGGAAATGCACAGGGCCATCATGGCTCTGAGCAGAACCACATTTAAGCCTCTCAGTGGTTTTAGAATACCAGCCAAATGAGTCCTTGTGCCATTTATAAACAGTTTTAGGCCCCATCCTCATGCTCCTGGGAAAACAATTAACTTGGACCATTTCAACCTGCCCCGAGTTGAAATGAAATGGGAAAGTTGTAACCTGGATATCCCAAGGCAGCATCCTCTGGGACAGAAGGATTTAGTAGCTGATTTAGTAGTAGGGACAAGAGCAGTTCAGTGGTGTACCTAGTCCTTACTATGCCCTGGGTGACAGCAGCACATGGTGCTGGGGAAGCGGCCACAGGTTCACTACTGCTGGGGGAGATGTCCCTTCCCTTTTTGGTTGCCAACATGTGCATTGAGTGGCCAAAAAACCCCAACAAAACCCAATCAATGTGCAGCAGCAGAAAAGGAAGCAGCATTTTCCTCAGCAGCATCAGAAAACCACCAGCCACTGCTTCTGCACCAGGCACAACTGCCACTGCTCTTCCCTTCCCACTGTTGTAGCCGGAGCCAGAGCTTCCTGTATCTACTGTTGAGATTTTATGTATATTATTAGATTAATCGCTTGCACCTCAATTGTAAGCTCTGTGGGATGGTGATTTACCTTTATTCTCAGTAGCTATAATGCCTAGAAAAGTGGGGTCCAGGTCCACAATTGTGGGCAATGCAATATAACTAAACAATACTCATAATAAGGAGAGTGAAAATTTAGGGCCTAATTTTTCATTGCCTTGTACTTTGTTGTTTATAGCAGTACCAAACAAGCGTACAATGCTGCCAGGGTAACCAGTGCAGCAGATGATACTTTTGCGTCTCTTCATACTACACCAATCTAGTAGTTAGTACTGGTCTGGGACTTGGCCCCTGGCTTCTCTTCCCTGCTCTATCAGTGGCCTCCTTGGTGAGGTTCAGCTAGTTATGATTTTCCATGCCTTGGTTTCCCCATAATACATCAGAGGCAATTATGCTGCCCTCTTTCATCAAACACTTAAAAATCTATTAACTGGAATTAACCGTTACTGTGCCATGGTGTGAGACAGTACAATACTGCACAGATTTTCCATATCCATTTTCCATGTCCACACTATAACTGATGGGAAAAAATGACTGTGTTGACAAAGTATTTATACAGCTACTTTCTACCAAGTGGCACATTGAGCTAGAGTACGATTCTCACTTGGGATGCAAGTGGAGTGCCTGCATGTTCAACTGTTGAGGAAGCCCATGTGGCAGATGCAAGAACCATGGAACATCTGGAGCTTTTTCAGTGCAGTAAAAACAAATACATCAGACTCCTTGCAGGGCTCTCAGTTCAGTCCTCAGAGAAGACATGGTATGGCTTTTTGGTGTAAACAGTATGATTACAGTTCAAGATGATCTGGGCTCATATCTGTGTACAAGAAATCTCAGTATACAGACTTTCTATGGTCTGAGTTACCCAGGAGATCAGAATAGATTATTCTGATGGTCTTGGGCTGTAGAAAGGGTTCTTGAACACAATGCATAAGTGGGTCCAGGAATTCCTCTTGTTTCTTCCCTTTATATAAAAGTTGGCTGGCTAGAGAAGGGGAAGGAAGGAAGGAAAGCCAGAGGCAAAAGTGTGCAACATCAGTTCTGAGTCTGAGATCAAGAATCCTTAGTGAGACGAGGCTTCAGTCTGAATCAGCTGCCCTGAGGTTAGTATGGGGGATAGTTCCATGCCATGGTTATTAATATCAACACAACAGCAAATTGTTCAATGGCTGAAAATAATTAGTCAGCCCTACAGGCTGCTTCATCCATTTCCCCATGCTTCTAAAGACGCCCCTGAAGCAGACTGGCAGCTGGATTTCTTATTGCAGACAGAGAGGGCTCCTTATTGCACATTTTGGGCCTGATCCTGCAAATTTCACCCATGCACACAAGAGCATCCCACAACAGAAGACTTCCCCACCCCTCTTTTTTTTTTAAAAGTAGCACAGGTATTATTCACACTCTACTCTGTCCTGGGAGGGAGTACTGCAGATGGAAACATTGGCTTGTAAAATGGTGCTGACACTAGATAGATTACAATGCTGCCTACTGGAAAGACCAGCTAAATGCATTGTTAGCCATGATGAGTAAACGTTTCTGCCAGAGGCAATCTTTTCTTGCAGTCTCTGGGGGTAGCACAATTCCATCCCCTTCTCTGCATGTTCACCTATGTCATGGTCTAGCCCTTACCGAGTAGGAGCAAACAATATGTGTTTTGCATAGCTATGCAAAAGGGCAGAGCTTTATCCGTTAATGACAAAAGGCCAAATCTACTTGAGATCCTCTCCTGAAGTTTTCTTGTAGTCGCAAGGCTCTGAGGAATCACCACTGCAGTCTGCCCTCGTGGCTCTGGTGCAAAAAAAAAAAGGCCAGGGTAACACAGCCTCTGAACTCCTGGAACATGAGGAGGCGCATCAAAACCAAGGAACATGAGGAGGCCATCAAAGCAACAGCATTTAGCGCCTCAGGACTGAAAGTCAGCCCATCCCTGCTTTTTTCCACTCCTGCTGGTGTTTGTCGCTGGGATAGGGGACAGGGTTTGAACTGCTGGAAAGGCAGTGCGCACAAAGCTGCTGTTTTATTGAAGACACGAGATCATTTTACGGGGGGGAAGGGAGAGGACTGCAGCCTATTTACAAGTACTATAAACGGTTTCTTTATAGTAGCACAGCTAGCTTTATTTTCTATGTGCAGCTTAGCACAGCTTAGCAGTCTGCCATCTCCAAGCAAGCAATACTGAATTTCATTCAAATGTGAATGGGAAAACTTTGGTGCCTCCAGAGCATTTCTTCCTGGTTTCTGCAAGACAGACCTTTGGGTCCCTTTCTTAGGAGGGGAGCTCAATACTTTTACAAAAGCTTCTTCCCAGTTTGTATGCTGAAGACCTCTGAGGGGAATTGAGCCAGAAGTGGTTTCTGCTCTGTCTGAGGGCACCATTGGGGTGAGATGCTATAGGACCACCACTGGCGATGTGTAGGGAGGTGCATGTGCACCCCTGAGAGCACCGGTGCACCCCTTGTCAGGCTGCACTCCCCGCTCAGGCAATGGGCGGGGGTCAAGCAGGAGCACCAATGCCCCCCCTGTGAGTGCTGGCTGGGGAGTGCAAATGCCAGATGCCACAGCCACCTCTGGAAGCCCCTCAGCCACTTCCAGGAGCAGTGTGGCCTCTCGCTGGTCGGTGTGATTGGCTACGGAGGGACCCCTGGTTGCCGACTGTTCACCTGGGGGGCGTGTGCCCCCCACGACTAACATGGCACCAGTCACCCATGAAGATCACAGTGACTCCTCTGGGGCCAGCAGATGTCTTGTTTATGCTGCCACAGTTCTCTTTCTCCATCTACCACCTACACCCTTCATATTAATCCCTCTCTTCTACTGCACAGAAGAGACAAAGCAGAAGTTAGAGCTTCTATTGGAGTGTGGGTTTATGCTGGCTTTTGTATCAGTATTTTCCATAGGCTGCCAGGAAATGTCATGCCATGTGACAACAGCCATTCCCTCAAGCTGGGAAGAGAACCCGTGAGTTCTGAATGGACTTCTGGCCCTGTGCTTGACCACATTCCATTTTAAAAACAATACCACCGCAGCTATGCATAGTGAAGGGAGGCAGGAGGTGAGTAGGGCACCAGCTCTGGGCACTGACTTGTGGTGGACATAAACAGCAGCTGCTGCATTGCCAGCCTTGCTGCCGTTGATACCACCCGTCAACACTGTCCCATGCACTGCCACTGGCCAGGGCACAGACGTGCCCAACTACACCTCTGCTGGCCTGTAACTTATGTGCATGTAATCATGAAGATGACCCAGATATAAGTGTCTCTTTCTCCATAATGAGGCCCTTTCTGCTGACATGCTTCATAGTGGTGCTGTCCAAAGTTTCTGATGCCCTCAGACTTATAAAATATAGTTCACCGAAAACAAAAGCCTAGAAGATTTTAGTGCAGTCCTTGTTCCATTTAGTACTTTGTACTGCTACAGCAACAAAAACACAGTGTAAGAAAGGTGGCTTGTTACTGCAAACCATCTCAGACCTAGGAGAGGAGATCAGTGTAATCATGTAAAGGCTAGTGAGCTTCCACTTGTAGAATTCAAAGTACTTTTCAAAAGAAGCCAGTATCATTGTCCCCATTTTGAAAATATGTAATGTGTAAGCCGAGGCACAGAGAAGCAAAATGATCTGCTCTAGCTAACCCAGGAACCAGGTTTTCTGAGTCCCAGTACACTGTCTCTTACTTAATTATATTATAGCAGATGGAAAGTCAAGCAATAGGGCTTCATTATGAATTATATTACGACAGTAGCTAAAGACCATAGTTAGGATCAGAGGCCTATTGTACAAGCCACTGTACACTACAATGGGGGAGGGCTTAGAAGGGACTAACTTCACTTTCTGTGCTCATGATTGAGATGACCTTACTGTTTAACAGCTGATTTTTAAGTGCTCAGAAATTCAGATGCACACTAAGATTATCTTGAAAATAAGTAAGCTGCCTAACTGCAGCACATTAAGCCAGGTCGCAACAGCCCAGCTGGCAGCGGGTCTGGGGGCTTAGCCTCCCATGCTGAGGCTGCTTCAACTGGGCTCAACATGCTTCAGAGGGGTTGGCTGGGGCATGAGGGTGCTTCAATACTGGACTAGAGAGCAGGTAGCCCACTCACTGAAGTATCCTCATCCGGAGCCATGCCCCACCGGAAACCTGCACCTGCTGGGGCTGCACACTATGGGGGATTTTGGCCCCCCTCCACACCTACACGCTACCCATCCCAGCTCTGTGCTGCCAACAGTCTCCCCCGCCCGATCCCTGAGCCTGGGCTCTGTGCTACTGCCAGTCCCAGCCACACACTCTAGGCTTACCCCCAGTTGCAGCCCTGCCCTCGCTTCTTCCCTACCTCCTGCTTGGCACCAGCAGGAGACTGGGGAAACAAAGCAGGTCCTTGGAGGCTGCATTAGCTGCAGTAGCAGCCATGCCCAGAAGCTGCACGCTGGCAGGTTGGGGCCTGTTTGCCCACAAGGGTGGGAGTGAGGTAATAGGGTATGTTTGGGGGGTAGGTGTACATGTAGGTGCCTCGCTCCCACCCTTGTGGATGGAAGAGCTGGGTGGGGCCCAATTTGTTGGGGGGCCCCAAGGGCCAGATGAAAGTGCTTGGTGGGCCGGATCTGGTCCAAGGGCCATATTTTGCCCACCCCTGGGATATACTGTGGCTGGACCAGTCCAATTTTTTCCCCTCCAAGCTGTGCTGTCAAATCACTTTGAGAACTATGTCAGTATGCTAAGGAAAAGAGATTTCCATGCCTACTCCACATCCCCTGCGGAGAAAGAAATGATAATGTTTTTGAAATATAAAAGATAAAAAACAACCCTGATGACTTGCATAGAAAAAAAATTCAGGTTTAAATGTGTAGTTTCCAAACAGCTAGCTTCAAACATAAGGAAATGAAACTAAATCCTCAAGTGACTGTTGTATTAAGATAAATCATTTTTGGGAGAGTGAGGTGTTTAATGCAAAAATATTAGTTGCAGAAAAATAGTCCCAGCCACAAACTATTTCTCTGGAGGTTCTGAGAGCACATGAGCTAATCCACTCCCCCATGAAGGCAATGGAAAAACTCCCACAGATATCAACAGGCTTTAGAACAGACCAGAAACTGTGTTCCCTTTCTCACAGTTTCTCTCTATCTATCATCTGCTCTATCATATAGGTTTCTTCTTAATTGTAATGGAGCCAAGATTGAGAGAAATTGTCCTATTTCATTTGTTGGTTGTTACAGGGTTTCTGATACGGGATCACTCTGGACTAGCTACCAAACGGTAAAATGTTATACAGGTTTCTCTCGATTTATATGGGTTCTATATATGCGAATTCACTTTTATGTGCTCTTATGACCATTTTTATACCCCAAATTCGTTATATGTGAGATACATTCACTTTTATGCGATTGGCTCCAGGGCTCTGCTTGTTCCCACTCACCCCTGCCCCTGGGCTGCGCCGTGACGTGGTGCAGGCAGGTGGTGTTGGCTGCTCCTGGGGCTGCTGCAACAGGGGCTGGGATGAGTGGGGAAAAGCAGAGGCCTGGGCATGGTGAGGTAAGTCTGTAGGGGAAGGGGTGGGGAGAGGGGCATTATGGGGGGGGGCTACGGCAAATTTTGGCGTGGCAACAGCCCCACTATTATTACCATGGCCCACCTTAAGTGCCAGAAAGAGCCTGGTGCTGCCACTGGCCCCAGCCTGCAGCAGCCTCTGGCCCCGCCTGCAGTGATTTCATAGATTTCATAGACATTAGGGCTGGAAGGGACTTCGGGAGATCATCGAGTCCAGCCCCCTGCCCAAAGGGCAGGCAGTCAGCTGGGGTCTTAGGATCCCAGCAAGATAAGCATCCAATTTACTCTTGAAGGTGTTCAATGTAGGTGCTTGAACCACCTCCGCTGGCAGACTGTTCCAGACCTTGGGGGCTCGGACAGTAAAGAAATTCTTCCTTATGTCCAGCCTGAAACGGTCTTGCAGGAGTTTGTGACCATTCGACCTATCATCCCTTGGGGCGCTCTGGTGAACAGACGTTCCCCCAGATCCTGGTGTTCACCCTGATAAACTTATAGGTGGCCATCAGATCACCCCTGAGCCTGCGCTTTTCCAGGCTAAAGAGTCCCGTGGCTCTCAGCCTGTCATCGTAAGATCTGTTTTCCTGACCTCTGATCATGTGCGTGACTCTCCTCTGGACTCTCTCAAGCTTCTCCACATCCTTTTTGAATTGTGGAGCCCAAAACTGGATGCAGTACTCCAGGTGCGGCCTCACCAAGGCCGAGTACAAAGGGAGAATGACGTCCCGGGATTTGCTCGAGAAGCATCTATGGATGCAAGCCAGCATTTTGGTCGCTTTACTAGCCGCAGCATCGCATTGCAGGCTCATGTTCATCTTGTGGTCAATGATGACCCCCAAGTCTCTTTCTTCTGTAGTGCTAACCGCACTGCCGAGCCTATAAGGGTGCTGCAGGTTTTTCCTCCCAGGGTGGAGAACCTTGCATTTTTCAGTGTTAAACACCATCAGGTTCTCGTCTGCCCATTTGCTGAGCTTGTCCAGGTCAGCCTGGATCACCCGCCTATCTTCTGGCGTGGATGCTTTGCCCCAAAGTTTGGTGTCATCGGCGAACTTGGCCAGTCCACTCCTGACTCCAATGTCCACATCGTTAATGAAGATGTTGAACAGTATGGGTCCCAGGACAGAGCCTTGAGGGACCCCACTGGTCACAGGGCACCACGATGAGTGACTGCCATCAATCACAACCCTCTGGGTCCGACCACGAAGCCAATTTCCCAGCCAGCGGATCGTGGTGGAGCCAAGGCCACAACTGGGCAGTTTGGCCAAGAGGTGATCATGGGATACCAGATCAAAAGCTTTTTTGAAGTCAAGATATATGACATCAATCTCTTCTCCCTTGTCCAGGTGATAGGTCACCTGGTCATAGAAGGAAATGAGATTGGTCAAACAAGACCTACCCGCAACAAACCCATGCTGGCTATCCCTTAGGATGTTAGCCTGGGCCAGTCCCTCAAGGATGGCCTCCTTAATAAACTTTTCTAAGATCTTCCCCAGGATAGAAGTCAGGCTAATGGGCCTGTAGTTAGCCAGATCCACTCTCCTCCCTTTCTTGAAGATCAGCACCACATTGGCCTTCTTCCAGTCTTTGGGCACTACACCAGAGCACCAGGAGTTTTCAAAGATCCGTGCCAGGGGCTGGGCTATGACGCTCGCCAGCTCCTTGAGTACCCTGGGGTGCAGGTTGTCAGGGCCAGCTGACTTGAAGGTATCCAGCTTCTCAAGGTGTTCCTTCACGAGGTCAGCATTGATGGAGGGTAGGGGATCCCCCTCACCCAGATTTCCCTGTCCCATAGCAGGCATGGGCATCCCGTGTGACTGATGAAAGACTGACGCAAAGTACCTATTTAATAGGTTGGCTTTTTCCTGGGCGTCAGTTGTCAGTTGCCCCATCTGGTTTAGCAGGGGTCCAACATTGCCCTTGCTTTTCCTCCGGCTCCCCACATATCTGAAAAAGGACTTTTTGTTGTCCTTGATGCCTGAAGTTAGTTGGAGTTCAGTTGCAGCCTTGGCTTTCCTGGTTTGCTCCCTGCAGGACCGGACCAACGCGGAGTAATCCTCCTTGGAGGTGAATCCCGTCCTCCATCCTTTGTAGGCTTTCCTTTTTAGCCACAGTAGGTCCGCTAGGTCTCTGGAGAGCCAGGGGGGCTGCTGTGCCTTCTTGCTGCCTTTCCTCCGTGTTGGAATAGACTTAGCTTGTGCACTGAGGATCGCTTCCTTGAGAAGCAACCACTCTTCTTGAACTCCCATCTCCCTGGGGTCATGGTCCCTGAGGGCCTGACCGACTAGCCTCTTGAGCTTATCAAAGTCGGCTTTTCTGAATTCAAGGACTTCTGTGTTGCTGACTGACTTGCCAGCTTTACGGCGGATGGTGAAGGTGATCAGCTCCTGGTCGCTGTCACCCAACTTCCCATCAATCACTAGGTTGCCGATTAGGTCGTCCCCCGTAGCCAGTACCAGGTCAAGCAGCGCTTTGCCTCTCGTTGGCCCATAGACTTCTTGAGTCAGGTAGAGGTCATCCACACACGAGAGAAAGCTTTGCGCCCGCTCAGATTTAGCTGAGTGATCTTCCCATGAGATGTCCGGGTAATTGAAGTCACCCATGACAACCAAGGTCCTGGAGCAAGCGGCCACAGTCAGTTCCCGGGCGAACTCCTGGTCAAGCTCGGGACTTTGAGTGGGAGGTCTGTAGTAGACTCCCACCGTTGTGTCCCCTGTACCGAATTCCCCACGAATTTTTACCCAGTGGGTCTCTAGCTGTCCATGTCCATGCCGGTCACCAACATCAGCTTGCAGGGACATGTAGCTTTCCTTCACATAGAGAGCTACACCCCCGCCCCTTTTGCCAACACGATCCCTCCTGTATAGGGTATAGCCCTCTATACCCGTGGTCCAGTCATGGGTGGAGTCCCACCAGGTCTCTGTTATCCCAATGACATCATATTTCTTTGCACTGAGCAGGAGGATGAGCTCGTCCTGCTTGTTGCCCAGGCTCCTGGCATTAGTGTACAGGCAGGCAAGTGTGCCCTTGGGGGCTCTTGCCTTGCCCACAGATTGTGCCAGGGCTGGGGCAGGGGTGGGCTCCCTTAAGTGCCCCCTTAAGTGCCTTGGTCTGCTGGCTTTGCAAGGGCCGTTCAGCGGGCCAGCAGTGGCAGTAGTCCCCCCATCCCCCAGCGGGCTTAGTTTAAAGCCCGGTGGAGCAGGTCAGCCAGCCTGGCTGAGAAGAGCCTCCTCCCCAGGGGAGAGAGGTGGAGGCCATCTCTTCCCAGCAGCTCGCTGCCTCTCTCTCCAAAGAGCGGGCTGTGGTCATGGAAGCCAAAGCCTTCCCGATAACACCAGCGCCGCAGTCTTTGGCTCACCACGTGGATCCTCCTCTCCCTCCTCAGCCCATAGCCCGAGACTGGGAGGATCGATGAAAACACCACCTGAGCTCCCAGACACCTAAGCCCCACTCCCAACTCCCTGTAGCACCTCAAGACCTGGCTGGGGGTGCTCCGATCCATGTCATTGGTGCCCACATGAATAAGGACCATGGGGTAGTGGTCTGTGGGCCGGAGGAGCTGCGGGATCCTCTCCGCAATGTCTCGGATGCGGGCCCCCGGGAAGCAGCAGACTTCCTGGGCTAAGGGGTCGGGGTGGCAGATTGCCCCCTCAGTGCCCCGCAGGATGGAGTCTCCCACAACAAACACCTTACACTTTGTCTTGGGGAGAGCGGGGCCAGTAGCTGCGGTCGAGCCTGGGTTGCCTGCGGGAGCTGGCAACTGCGTGGGCTCTGCTGGGGCTGCAAGAGGTGCGAACCTGTTGCTATGCTTCGGCGGGGCAGGGGCCTTGGTGCAGCGGGCCTTGAGGCCCTTGACCACCTTGGTCCATGCCCCTGACTGGGCAGAGTGGGAGGTCCCAGAGTCCTCCTTAGGTGTGGAGGGAGACGGTGCTCTCCCCTGTGGCTCCCGGGGGAGAAGGGCCTGGCAGTAGGAGTCTATCTCCTGCTCGCAGTCCCCGATGGCACGCAGTCTCTGGACTGTGGCCTGGAGCTCCTCCAGCTGGCGCGCCAGAGACCCCAGTAGGGAGCAGACCCCACAAGGGGAGGGGGCCATGCTCCCGGGCCCCAGAGCCTGAAAAAGGGACAGGCAGCCCCCGCAGCCAAGAGCCAGGGGCTCCGTCTGCATGGAGCCCGGAACCATGGGCTCCGTCTGGGTGGCCGTCGCTGCGGTGCCCAGTGGAGGTACCGCAGAGCCCGAGGGGACCCTCGGGGTGCGGCGCGTGCCCATCCGTGTCATGCCTCTGGTAGGCTGGCTACGGCTGGGGCTGGCTATGGCTGGGGGGGGTCGCAGGCAGGGTCTCGTGCCCTCCCATGCCCTACCCTGCGCGAACTATGCACTAACTCAAGCGCCTGTTTACGCAGCCTGTTCACGTGGCTCCCTGGGGGGCTGGGCCAAGTAGGGTCCTGGGCGGGGGCTTGACCCGGCCCAGCACCAGGCAGTGGCCTCCTCCCAGCAAGCGAGAAGTTGACCCCTTCCCACCACGAGCCTGCTCACCTCCGGCTGTGCTGGGGGTCGGCAGGGGGCTCGGCGGCTGCTGAGGGGGTGTCTGGGGGGCTTCGGGGGCGCAGCAGGCTTCACCCGCGCGTCTCTCACCGCTCCAGAGCCTACCTGAGTGTGTTTTTTGAGCCTACCTAAGTGTGTTTTTGTGGAACAACAGCAAGCTGCTGCCTGCCCTGAGCACAAGGGAGAGCCTGGTGTTGCCCCTGCTGCAGCCCCGGGAGCAGCCAATACCACCTTCTTGCAGCCACTGGGCTCCGCCGTGCCCCTCTCCCCATCTCTTCCCTAGCCCCAGCCTTACTTCCTCCCTCCCTTACTGCCATGGGAATGTGTCCCTATTTATTACATTATAAACTGGGTTCCCTTTATGCAAATTCAGTTTATGTGAAGTTTTGCAAGAATGCATCTACCGCATAAATTGAGGAAACCTGTATTAAAAATACTTGGCTAGGGATTACAGAGTGAAACCTACTCCAGGTTTCCTTGTTAAACATACTTCTTTTGGTTCCTGTCTATTGCTGATGTGTCAAGACCCTGATTGGGTCCATACCCAATGGGCATCACCCTATTAGAGCTAATTACTAATAACTTGGTTGGGCCACTGCATCAAAGAAAGAGGTCCCAGGACTCAGGGAAACCTAAGTTTTACAGAATGCAGAAGCCTAACTACCTTCCTACACAGAGTCTTAGGAAGGCAGAACTCCTTGAAAACCCTTGAAGGAGTTTTAATTTGTTGCACCCCCAAGTCATTTAAAGTGCATTACGCCGCTGAATTTCCTGCAGTGGCTAGAATTAATGTGCAATACGCCAATGAGGTGTGCAAACACCAACACCATTGAAGTGGTGCAAAAGCATTTAGCCTGCTTTAAAGTGTTGTACACACATGCCTCTTGTTTCATCTATACAGGGCCACTGTTATCTGCTAACTCAAGAAAGGTTTTTGGATGTTACAGCAATTGAAAATATTTAAGTAACCAAAAATTATTTAACAATGAATTATTTGCAATGGCTTCTTGCAAATCTGGCCTCTATGTTTGCTGACCATCTGTGGGCACATCTGTGTCCACCACATTTACTTGTTGTTAACAATCCTTTAAAAATTCTTTTGGCATTTATTGTTTCAAATCAGTAGACTGATCCAAGAGTTTTCTGTAAATCTTGCTATTTGTTATTCAGTCTACTTTGGTTATTTGCAACTGGACAGATAATGTCAAACGGCATAGTTAGCATTCCCCATTTGGTTAAGTATGCAGAGATGTCAATACTGCACTTGTATGGGTGGGGATAAGGTTTGATATGTGAGTATAAACATAGGTTTTCGCAAATCCTCGGTCAACACAGAGCTTTCAGAAACGTGCCACAAAAAAATGTAAACACGGTCAAAGTGACTTTGCGTAACAATTTGTGTTAATGATCATAGTACCAAGTTCACCCAGATCTATACAAGAGTTGTGCTGGTGACAGGCTGGAGAGATTATATTACACTGTTATTTACTGCCTCTTCCCTGTGTGGGGCTGGAGGTAACTCAGCATAGGATGAAGCATACACAAACCATGTAAATCCAAGAATGGTTAAAAAACTTGCTTATGATCGCTAAGTAAAAAGATTCCATGAAGTTTTGCTGTGCACTTTGAATGAATGTCTTGCAGGTGCTAAACCTTCTGTTTGATAACTTGAATTCAGTTCTCACACTCAGTATCATAAGCAGTCATTGGGGTTAGGCAAAAAATTAATATTAGGTGGTCTTGTTGGCACAGAAACCACCTCCTTACTCTATTTTGATTTCTGATGTCATAGGAAGCCAGCCATCTTCGTTAGAGGGAATCCATTCTTTTTTTAAAACTGAAACCAACCAAAACAATTAGACATTTTACAGAGTGTTGGTGTTATCATAATTGCCTTTTTAAATGATATCTTAGAAATTAAAAACACAACCAAACCTTTCCAAAGATGGCTGGCACTTTCCAAGGTTTGTATGGCAGTAAGCAAGCCCTTAGAGGAGATGGGACACAGCTATATTATCCGCATTATCTCTGCCATGAAGAGCTTAAAAACTACATTTGGATTATACAGATGAGGAAGCTAATGCACAGAACATTCAAAATCAGATTTGCTTAAGACAATAGTGACCAACCTGCAGCTCACATGCCACAAGTGACATAGGTAGCAGTGCAATGTGTTGTACATGGCAGACTGAGGATGGAGCAGGGACCACAGCTATAGACTGGACAGGGAACAGAAAGACATCAAAACTAAGCTTGGAAAACTCCAGATCAGGTGGGGGGAAAGGGATCAGAATGACACCTAAGCTAAGTACAAACAGTCAAAAAGCCTGAGGCTGAATTGATTCAATCTTCACAGGTTAATTTAAGATGCATAGATGGAACTGATAAGCAAGTGAACAGAAATGCATCCCCATGTATACAGTGCCATTTTTGGTTCCAGAAATGCAGCCCCATGTATACAGTGGCTCAGGCCAGAAGCTGGGGGGCACTACAGGGGGGAGGGAGGGTTGCAGGGGAGGTGCAACACATCCTGGGATGCAGGGGAATGTAAGTTAACTTGAATCTGGAGGGGATGTGGGACAGAAGTTCAATAAATCAATTTAACTTAAATCAGTTCAGTCTGATACTACATTGATCCAGGACTGACCATTTTGTGAGCAGCTTACATGTACTGAATTTCTGCTTGTTGCAGATTTGAACCAGTTTCTTACCACTTATACTAGTGTATGTGTAATTTCTGTTCCTACCCCTAGGAAAGATGAAGAGTTAATCTTGCTGCACACTTGCTAAAAAACTTGGCCCCTGCAATGGCCTAAGGTTGCAGAGGAAGTCTTTTGCAGAGCCAGGAACTGAACCCAATTGTCTCAAGCCACTACCCAGAGTCTTAAATTCAGAAATATATTTCATTCTATTTTGTATCAGAGTGATTTTAAAGAAGGCTGAAGAATGTAAACTTCCTACTTAGAAAAGGTTAACTTATTACCATAGTCAAAGTAAAAGTTAGTAGTAGTATACAGACTATAATTCAATGGCGGAATTCAAGTAATTCCTGGCAGAGTTTATTTGCTTCATTGAAAAGAGAAAAGTGGTACATCCTACAGCTGTCTTGAGTTTTAAAGAGAGAGAGGAGTTTTCCAGGCTTAGTTTTAATTTGATCTTCCCTTCTGTTCCCTATGTTCTGTCATATAGTACATCCTTTTCTGCATAAAAGCATTCCAAAATTTTGCAGATTTTTAAGACAAAGAGAAACCTTTATGATCAACCTTCTAAATAATACAAGAAGGTATTGAAGGACAGCAAATGAAGTCTTCATCCATAAGCAAAGAACAAACAAATTAAAGTCTTGCTTGGAAACAATATTCAGTGTGTCATTGTGTGTACAACATGACTGCCCGAAGACAGCAGTGTCCTTAGATATTAAATATCCAGTGTTGAGTAGTGTCATCACAGAAATGAACTGATGTAGCACAAGGGTGTTCAAACTCTAGCCCAATGGGCCAGATCTAGGTCACAGCACTGTGTCAGCCTGTAGGGCTTGCCATGGGTCTGGAAATTTGGCAGTAGGGGAATAATGGCACTGCTCCCCTGCTGTCAACTCTCCAGACCCATTAGGAGCACCAGCCCCTGCACACTGAATCTGATCTTGGTGCACAGGGCTAGGCAGAGGTGGTGCCAGCCTCTAAGGCCTAATCTTGGCATACAGGCAAGAGGGAGCAGGCAAGGGGTGGTGGTGTGCCCTGAGGACCCAATCTTGGTGCATGGGGTGGGGATGGGGTGGTGCCAGGCCCCAATCCAGCCTGCAGATGGGCTCTATATCACTTTTCTGGCCTGTAGGGCCCAAAGGCCACTAATGTAGCCCATGAAATAGCCCATTTGGTCATAAGCCAGCAGATACTGAAACTGGTCCGACTTCTGGGTGGAGAAAGGGAGCAAAAAGTGTTAAGTTAGTGAAAAGCAACCTTTCCAGGTATATGTAGTTCATCTGAAAAGGAAGCTCCAATCATTTTTCTTTGGTTTGGAAGAGTGGGACAAGGATTCAAAACCAAGAGGAAATAACAGATGATCACAACAGAACATTCAGGACATACACATTTCAGACAGTTTTAGAGGGAGGGAGAGCTGCCACTTGAGAACACAGCAGCTGTTACTATGTTATATCTGCTTATGTCTGTAGGGATACAAAGTAACTTACCTGAAGCAAGGTTAAAGTTAGAGCAGTTCTGCTACACTTGTACTGCTACAGGCTTAGGTGTATGTAATATATCTAGGGACCTACTGAAATCACGATTTCGTGAAATCTGGCCTTTCCCGCAAAAGCATGCAGTGCTTGTAAATTCCACAGGAAAAAACAAGCTTACTGAGAATAAAATGCTGCCTCCCCAGAGGGAGCCAACAGTCTTTAGGGCAATGTGGCAGCCCACTGGGGCAGGAAAGTGGGGAGGGTGGCTGCCTGTAAGTGCTGGCTGTCATGTCGCCCTGTCCCTCTCCACTGACTGGCAGCAGGGGGCGGTGCCACATGATGCACAGCCTTTGTAGCCAATCAGCAGTAAGGGGCAGGACCATATGACAGGCCCTTGCAACTGGTCAGTGGCAAAGGGTAAGGCCACTTGGGCCCCTTGGCTAATCTGAGGCATGGCGGGCCCACCATGCTTCACCCATGAAATGGCTGGCAGGTCCCATGTTCTGCCCACAAAATCAGCAGGCAGCACCTTGAATCAGGTAAATATATCTTAACAGCTTTTATCTGTATCCTTTGATAGTGATAAAATGGTCACATCAGTTTATGCCCTCAGATTCAGACATAAAGGGGAAATCTGAATAACTACCATCTGAGTTTGGGGCAGCCATATATGATGCAATTAAAACATAACTCTAAAAAACTACCAAATGCTGTTTATTCATTGCATTAACAGGTACTTTACAAGCAAAGTAATTGTTGCCCTGGAATTTTATAGGAAGACTTGTCATCATATACTACTTGGAAAGTCAATGCCAAAAATATACACATATGGAAATTCTCTGGTTCTCAGATTCATTATTTTGAGGTACAACAACCAAACTATAAATTAAATAGAGACACTGCTGTAGTAATCTTAATGAAATGGTGTCTTTTAAAAGTTTTCTATAAACTGTACAGTAAGTGGCATGTAAGCAAAAAGGGAATATGTGTCTCCAGCATAATTATATCCACATTTCACAGTCCAGATTGAAACCACATTGCTTCCATGGAGCACTGAGTAAGATGAGTGGAAGCATTTTCTCACAATAAGTACTGTCTACTAAACTGCTCCCCACCTTCCCCTCCTCCTCATCTTTCATCTATGCCAAGTACGTGTCTGGAAATTCTTGAGATTTCTGGTCCAGACGCAGCACCAGCCTCAAGAAATCTCTGCATTTTTCACAGATGTGCCTGCAGTGACAACCATTGCACAATTAGCAGCACTGCGCAAGCAAAAGGAGAATTCAAAAAAGTTAAGAAGTTTGAAGGCAGGGGAGAGGGAAGGGGGGAGTTTGGAAAACATTCAGAAGTTTGAAGCTGATCCAGCTTGTGACATCAGGCCCTCTCATGAGATTTCTGCTATTTCCCAGCTGTAATGTCCTGGGAAAACCTCCAGAGTCCGGTCCTGAACTTTGGAATAATCAGAAAGGGATCATCCCAAGGATAGTAGCCTACATTTTATACAGAGGGGTCTTAGCCATCTGCTGCATGTGGGGATAGGACTCCAGAACTGTGTATGGGACCGCATAGACATAGAAATGTATATACCCCACCAATATCTAGTGGGCAAAACATTTTCTGGAGGCTATGGTATGCCAACAAAACATGAAACAGTCCTGAGGCTGCTTTACTTCATGCGAGAAACTGGTTTACAGGTCTGACAAACCCAAGAGTAGGCAACTGCTAAGACTGATGTTGTAATGCAGCTGAGAAAATAGCTCTACATATTTGAAGATACTTTAGTGCAGCTTTTTATGATGGGTGGTGGTCCAGAAAGGTGGGTTCTTACAGAACTTATACTGTATGACCATTATTATCTTTCCTCATATCACAAGTAGAGAAGATTAATTTGGGCCAAATCAGACTGGGTGCGTGTGATTATGACTCCAATGCTGTTTGTTACATTACAGTCACTCACTCCAGGTGTGCTTTAGGCACAGAGAGATTTGAGCCAACATTTCCAAAAGTGGTTGTGGGATTTGCAGAGTCTTGGTTTTTAGGTGGTTTGTCTGAAGGATCCTAGAGATGATTTTTCAGAGACAGAGCACACTTGCAGATCCTGCTCAACTAAGCTAGAAGTGTGGGTACCCGGTACGTTCGAAAAAATCAGACCCAAATACCTGAGGTTTGATACACAAAAGTGAAAGTGTCCAAAACAGTGAAAATGCCAAGTTCACCAGCTGAATTTTTGTCAGACTCTGGAGTAGAATCTTCACTCTGGCTCCCAGGTTCAGACCATTAGATAGCTTGGTTCCTATCCCCAGTCCTCTCCAGCCCTCGCAATTTTAGTACACCAAATACTGACACATCCACTATTGTGAAGACAAGAACCAGAGGAAGTCTCTCCCATCCATCTTCACAGAGGGAGTGCAAGTCGTAGGATGGAACAGAGAGTATGCTGAAAAACAGCACAACAGAATGCTATGAAACATCTGGGCAAGATCCCCATGCACAGCTTTGGGGTTGGCCACGTCAGAACGAAATCTGTAATAATATTTATCCATTTCCTCTCTGTTGTGCCTGTCAGAGTTTCCAAGTGTGTACATTGCATGGATTTGATCACATCAAAGAAGAAGACGCCACAAGAATTTCATTATTGCTGTTGTCTTGCCTGTCATTTTTCTTCAAAATAAAAAGAATAAAAAGAACTCCTTTACTTTTAAAGGGGGGAAAAAAATCACAATTTCTATTTTTGTTTAAAAATAATTAAAATATACGTCTTTCACTTTGGTGGGGGAAAAAATGCCCTCCTCCTCCTGCCTTTTGTGAAAAAAGAACCAAGGAAAAAAAAGGGTGAAACAAAGAAACCCCCTCCCCACAAATTTTCCTCATGGAAAAAAGGAAGAGAAAAAAAGGCTCCCCATTTCCCTATAGCTCAACAATTTTCTGTAGATTTCTGTTTCAAAGAGAAAACAATTGATTAAAATTTTATTTTTATTCATGACAAAGTTTCATGACATTAAAAATGCATTTCGATGATGATGACGATGTTGGTCGTGGTGGTGATAATAAATCCACTCAACATCAAAAACTTGGTCCCCTGGTTTATGGTTATTGAGGATACCAATTAATTTTTCATATCTCTATTAATAGAAATTACCTCATTTAAAGTCTCCTCTGCAGTTTCTGTTGGATGAGATACATTCCTTTGCTTCTCCTCCTAAGTTGTTACACTGTACTTCACAAGGTGTTAATCAGCTGTGTTGTTTCATATCCGGTGGGTCCAAATCAGTGATGTGAAGGGAGGATATTACCTTGCAGTACTTAAGAATGAAAATTTTTATTATTTCCTTACACTACCTGAGGAAGCAACTGTAATTTCTATTTGAATATATGAAAGGAAAAGGTCCTCTTTCTGCATTTGGGGATTTTTGGCATGACGTGGTAATCCAACTGCTCTCTCCCTCCACCCTCTTTCTTTCTGGAATTTATAAGGCATTTTAAAATGCATTTTAAACCTGACCTGAAAGGAGTTACTGAAATCCATCATATGCCTTCACTTGCATCTTCCAGGAATAATATTAAATGGCAGCCTGCTGGATCTGGTAAAGAGACCTAATTTGGAAATTGAAATGAAAATAAAAGAAAATGGATTCTAGTTAATCATTTTTATGTCAAATTGTGAGCTTTTGAGTTGCACTGGAGAAGTGGCTCAGTCCCATTTAAGAAAGGAGCATGGTTTAGACATGGGCTATGGGTTCTTATTTTCTAAATTAGTGGAGGTTTTTTTTATATGAAGGTTTCATAGACACTAACAATGACTTTGTGTCATTACTTAATAGCCTGACTCCAGAATGACAGGGAAGATCAGTAGCAAAGGGCCTTAAAAAGGGCCAGGTCGTCATCTTCTGTGAATCAACATTGCTCCATGGACTTTATGCCTGCTACAGATCTGGCCCAGTAAGGAATGGAAGATGAGGCTTTTGCATTTAATTTATTAATAATATGGTGGGAGAGATAGAAAAACAAGAGGGGAGTCAAATTGAAAGACATAAGGAAACAGCAGTAAACATGGAGCCAGAAGACAAAATAATCCTAGGAATTAGATAGAAAACAGTGCACACAAGTACAGCTTTGGGGAAACACTAGCCCCTGTACTGTTGGCCAGCACAAAGCTAACACATTCAGTAAATTAATTTCTAAAGATACGATTTAGCTGGGCTGGGAGCACTGGCAATTTGTAGACTTTGTACCAACTTTGCACTGTGGGGTGAATGTCACTGAAACAGAAAAAAACTAAAGTGCTATGAAGCATTAATAAAATTCATGCTAAAATACAAACTAAAATGCTACAAAGTATTATTAGAAATGAAAGGACAGTGGATTCCTGGTTTCAAGAGTCTCTTCCCCCGCACCTCCCCGCATCGCCTCTAGCCCCAAGATAACAAATTGTGCTCAGGCAACATGACAACACCCATATGTTTTATGTTGGGGGCTAATATAGTTCTCTGTTGTAAGTTTGTTTTATGATATCTGAAGCAGACCCTCATGGAAAGGAGACAGGAATATATCATCGGGCAACACTGGAAAAAATCTCACAGCTCTCAAAAGAAAGCAGAGGAAGGAATCAGTCTGTCTAATGCTGTCAGCGCCTAGCAAGAGACAAAGGACATGGTTAGCTGTAAGGGAACACCCCACTAGGATATCATTTGAAGGTTAACAGATTTATAGAAATAGGCCCAAGCCACATATTTCACAAATGGATCTGAACTTCCCTAAAGTTCAGGGTCCTGGAGATAATGTTTCTCTCTGGGCTCCTTTCTATTTATTTTGGTTTATAAGCAGACTCAGATTCAAATTTCTCAGAGTTGTTGCCTTTTGTTATTTTTCTTTCAGAGAATACCTTTCAGAATAATAGTCAGTAGGCCTCTGCGAGTAAGCAGCTATTCAGTCCGGCTTCAGATCTGGCCGCTTCAGATGCCAGGGATGTGATTTGGAGCTCTGGACTGGGATCCTGCTTTGATCCAGCCGAAGTGGCTCTGAAGCTGCCTTGGAGATCTGGCCATAGGGTATAATGGAGAAATCAATTAAATATCTATAATTTTGTTGTTTATTGTCTGGTTTGGAAGAAACTTGCAGGGGTGGTAGCCTTTGCCGAGAGCATGAAACCTTCCAAGTGTCAGAAGATCGGTGCACAGGTTTGGGAAATTCTGTACCTCAAATTCTTGAAAGCAAAACTCATGTCACGTGTATGTGTTACACCACAGTGGGGTGAAAACTGCAGGGGTAGTGGCCCCTGGTGAGGCCACAAAGCTTTACAAGTTTCAAGAAGATCGGTATAGGGGCTTGGGGGGAAATGCACCTCAAGCTGCTGACAGGTCAAACTCATGACATAGATGACCGTGTGTGTGTTAAGGTGAAACGGGCTGAAAACTGCAGGGTAGTGCCCCCCCTGCTGAGGCCACAAAGCCTGCCAAGTTTCAAGGAGATAAGTGCAGGGGGTTTGGGGAAACTGCACGTCAAGCTGTGGACAAGCAAAACTCGTGACATGGGTGACACTGTGTGTGTTAAGGTGCAGCAGGGTGAAAGCTGCAGGGATGGCAGCCCAGGTGAGGCCATGAAGCCTGCCAGCTGTCAAGGAGATAGGTGCAGGGGGGGCCCTGCACCCCTAGCTGCTGACAGGCAAAACTCATGACATGGGTGCTTGTGCAACTTTGGCTGTCTTGGGGCAGTGGGGTGGGAGGGGAACTACTGCAGGCTTGGCTACTAAGCTACTGTGTTACCAGTTCCTGATCAATCATGATTCACTCAGGGACCAGCTCAATACACAGTTGCTAGCTAATGTAACCAGTTAATTAGCAGCAATTAACACCTACAAAACCAGACTAAGGAGAGGAAATAATGCAGACAATCAAATGCCCCAAGACAGAGACAGTCAGTTACATAGATGTGATGTGAGTTTTGCTTTCAAGAATTTGGGGGGGAGTTCTCCCCAAACCCCTGCACCACTCTTCTTGAAACTTGGCAGGCTTCATGATCTCTGCAGAGGCTACCACCCCGGCAAATGACATCCAAACCAGACAAAAAACAACAAAGTTATAGATATTTCATTGATTTCCCATTATACCCTATGGCCAGATCGCTGAAGCTTCTCCGAAGCTTTTCTGAAGCACTTCGGATGCTCTGGACTGCTTCGGAAAGCCTAACAAAGCCAGTGCTTCGATCCAGATATGCTGCCTTGGACGCCAAATCATCCAAAGCTTCTCCAGATCTGAAGCCTTGCACAGCCCTAATAGTCAGCTAAACACAAATGGCTGGTTTCTGCCTGAATGAAGAAATGAGTGCGAAGTCTGAAAGTGTTTGCTTAAAAATACAGGGATAGGGACGTGGACATGGCAATTCCATCTCCTTCCTGTTACAGTGAAATTCATTCCAGCTTTAGATATATTATGAGCTTGGTAATATCTTCAGTAGAAGAATGAACATGTGCAATTAGATATCTAGTTGGTGTAAAGCAGTGTGGCTCTTCTGAATGTAAAATATCATGAAAAGTAATGGCTGTAGCTAGCATATCACCCAAAAAGATACGTATAAAATTCCATTTATACCTGTGACAAAACGGATCTGTCATATTTCCAAAGAATCGTATTTGTTTACTGTTTTCCTAAATGTTATTATAGGAAGACCCATGTTTGCTTCCTGTTATTATTGCAATTAAGACCCCATTTCACAAACATATAACATGAATCAAATTCTGTGCCCTATCTGAATGAACAACATTAATGACATTGAAAACAATTATGCGATGATCCTATAAGATGTTGTACTACTGTGAAATTTTAAGCATCTTTGATTCCCACTGATTTTCCTGGAGGTTGACCATATTCAGAAAGCACAAACCTTTAACCCTCTGCAAAGACATATATATATACACACACACACATATACATTTATACACATATACATACATATATACACATATACATATACATACACTTTCAAAGCAGTTCTGAATACTTGATGAAATCATCCTAGGTCATGAAGTTTGTTATCTTTAACAAGGAACCCTATTAGAGCAGCACAGGCATTAATTTTGCTCAATGATGTGCAAGGAAAATATCTTAGTGACTGATGTTCCTTTGTCACGTAAAAGCTGGTTTATAAAGAAAAGAGTATACGCTTCCGAATGATGAGAGTGCTTTTAACAATAACAGTTTAAATATATCAGATTCTCAGGCCTTCATTCTGAGTTTCTTCCACCCCTTGCCTCATATTTTCCAAAGATTTGTGTGTACTGCTGTTGCTTCCCAAAATACATGTTTTTTTCTGTATATTGCTGTCTGTGGCAGGGCAAGAGGAAATAAAGGGGAGAAACCCCCCCTGTTCACCCTTTCCCACTCCCCTACCATTCCCCATGGTGTGAAGACTGGCAGCCAGTGGGGAAGGAGCAGCATGTCCTGGGATGGGCCATCCACAACTTAGGAGCACAGTGAAAACACACCTGGGGCATTGGATTACAGGCAGTCAGAATACGAGCATGCTGATTGGAAGCCTGGGGAATCAGCATGAGACTAAAGACAGGCTGTTAGCTCCCAAAAGACTGTGAAATGGAGACAGAAGCCCCAGACACTGGAAACCTGAAGAAAGAGTGAAAGGGGTGTGTGGCTCCTGGATTTTCTCTTGTTATTTACTTTGCATTATGCAACTTGTATCAATTGTCTACATGTAGGCTGTGGCATGAATATAGAGGATGGAGGAGCTCCCACATTGTGTTGCTCACAGTGATGTGGAGCTGTTTGCTCATTGATAGTGACAAAAGAGTGTTTTTTCTTTGATGGAGAAAACTCCTGACCTTGGGGACCACTCTGTCTTATTGTCTCAGATACTGAGTGAACTTAGATTCTAAATTCAACCATTCCCTTTAAAGGAGATGGTGCCCAGACTAGCTACTGAACTGCTGAAGGGGAATAAGCCATGCTACTGGTAGCAATATATTGAAAGGTGAATCACTTCCTGCTGTATCAGTATAATTTAACAAGCCATGTAAGGCAAAAAAACAGGTGGGGATCACCTCTGGGCCAAATCAGGTCAGGGGGGACCTTTACCTTGCACCAGCCCCTGACCTGCCAACATTTAGTGCCTTGGCTGGGAACCTGAACCCAACCAAAATGGAAAGGAACTAAGAATGCCCTCATGACTATGGATACATTGCAGCAAATGCAAGAGGCAGTGCTGCAAATCTTACATGAACAGCAGCAACAGTTTGAGGAATTGCTGAAATCAAGTTGAGGAAAATGAGGCCCACAAGTTGCTATTTGTTAGGCAACTGGCCCTGAAAAAATGGTGGAGGTCTCAGGAACACCTGGTACAAGGGCTGAGGAATTCAGGATGCCCAGGATGGAGCACAGGGAGGACCTTGAAACCCACCTTGAGGCTTTTGAGAGGATGACCACAGAGGCCAGGTAGGACAGAGCAAAGTGAGCCACCCCCTTTTGACAGGTAAAGCCTAGGCAACTTATAGGAACTTTTCCCATGAGGAGTCTGGGGATTACCAGAGAATGAAAGAAGCAATTCAGTACTAGCTGGAGAATTACAGGTTAAGGTTCAGGGAGAAAAAGATGAAAAAGGAAAGATGACCATGGATATCACTGCAACTACTAAGGGACGTGGTAAGAAACTGACTGGACCGCCCAAAATACACATCTTAGAGGAAATAATAGACCTAATCATATTAGAACAATTCACTGGGGACCTAGATGGAGGAACCCAACAATGGGTGTATCAATAGCAGCTACAATCCACATTAGAGACCTTAAATATAGCTGAGGCCTACATGGAAGTGGAGAAGAGTGTATGGAGAGATAAGAGTCCAAAGAAGTATTTGGTTATAGGAAGAGGAATAATGGGAAAAACTGAGGGATGAGAGAAGGGAAATGGGTTAGTGTTGTGAGGGATGACAGATGCTGTAAATGTGGAGAGGGTGGCCACCACGCAAGAACATACCCCAAACAGAGGTGGGACTGCTGGCCCACTAAGGAGACGCCATCCATCAACAATGACAGTAAAAGATAACAGCAAGACAGGACACATAGACTGCAGTTATGGTAGTAGGGTGGTGTCCCAGAGCCTACCAAAACCTACAGTAGAAATGCAACTGGGGGAAATCTAACACTGTGTAGTGGTAAACATCAATTGCACACAGACTATGGTGTGCACAGCATTCATGCCAGCAAATCTGGGGAAGCTGAGTGGATTGATATTATGGGATGCCTACATGGGGATACCAGAATATACAAGTGGCAGAAATTATTTTCAACCATCATCTGGAAAACCCATGAATTGCTGGAGGAAACGTCAATTAACCTATTTAATCCTATGATATTAGGCCATAATTGGCCTTATATTAAGGAATTATTATGGGAAGTTACCACTCATAGTTTCATAGTAGCTAGGGTCAGGAGGGACTTGAACAGATCATCTAGACACCCTGCCAGAGGCAGGAATGAGTGCTGGGTTCACAAGAACCCAGACAGGTGATCATCCAACCTCCTTCTGAATTTGCCCAAGGTAGGGGCGAGGACCACTTCCCTGGGAAGTTGGTTCCAGATTTTGGCCACCCTAACCGTAAAATATTGCCTTCTGATCACTAACCTAAACCTATTCTCCATCAGTGTATTACCATTGTTCCTCATCACCTCAGGTGGTGCTGGGGAGAAAAGGGCTCTACCTATTTGCTGTTGATCTCCCCTGATAAATATGTAGGCAGCCACCAGGTCCCCCCTCAGCCTCTTCTTGCTGAGGCTGAACAGGTTCAGGTCCCTCAGTCTCTCCTGTCCTGCTGCCCTCTCAACAAGTGGGTGGCCCTCCTCTGAACCCTCTCCAGGCTGGCCACATCCTTTTTAAAGTGCGGTGCCCAGTACTAGATGCAGTACTCTGATTGCGGCCTGACCAATGTCACATAGAGGGGGAGTATCACCTCTTTGGACTAGCTTGAGATGCATCTTTGGATGCATGACAAGGTATGGTTGGCCTTGCTGGCTGCGGTATGGCATTGGTGGCTAATGTTCCTCTGGGAGTCAATAATGACTTCAAGATCCCATTCTGCCTCTGTGCTTTCAAGAGGGGAACTCCCCAGCCTGTATGTATGCTGTGGATTCCTTCTTCCAAGGTGCAGCACCCTGTGTTTATCTACATTGAACCCCATCCTATTCTCATCTGCCCACTTTTGTAGTCTGTCTAAATCTATTTGCAGCCTCTCTCTCCCTTCAAGTGTGTCCACCTCGCCTCACATCTTAGTGTCCTCAGCAAACTTGGACAGCGTGCTTTCCACCCCCTCATCCAAGTTGCTGATGAATATGTTAAACAGTGTGGGCCCGAGGACTGAGCCCTGGGGTACCCCACTGCTCATATCTCACTAGGTTGAGTACAACCCATCCACCACTACTCTCTGGGAGCGCCCCATCAACCAATTTTTACCCATCCAACTGTGTAGGCATCAGTCACTTAATTTATTGATGAGAATGGGGTGAGAGACAGTGTCCAGGGCCTTCTTAAAGTCTAGAAAGACTACGTCCACGGCAACACCATCATCCAAGGATTTAGTTACTTGGCCATGAAAGGCAATCAGGTTTGCCTTTGAATCCTTCTGAACAGGGATTGCTGAGAGGTCCAAGGAAATTCAGTAAACTGGATGAGGAATTGATGGGAAAAGAAGAGGAAAAAGATACTTTCCTGGAGGCTGAGGTTGAACCACTTGATATATAGCTATTGATCAGTGTAAGGATTGGGGGTGTACCACGTACCGTGGGACCCCGAATCCGGACGTCCCCTGGAGAGGAGGGGTACTCAGTGGACCGTCCCGCTTCACCGCTCTCACCTGCCACGACTTGATGGAAAATATGGGGTTCACCCGTGCCGGGAAGCGGGCGGTCCACGTGGGGTACGGTACCTCCAAAGTCCAGGGGTCCTGAGGGCTCCTCCTCCCCTACACCCTCGCCCGGTCCTCCGGGTTGAGCCTCTGTGAGGGGCTCCTGTGGTAGAGTCCCAGTCCGGTGGGAAAAGGGGGTGCCTTCCCCGGCCGGACCCTCACCGGTGTTCCTGCGGCACCTAGTCCCCCTGGCGCCGCTGACTCCTAAGGTCTGGGGTTATCCCAAACCCCGTACGGCTGTCTCCCGCCTAGCGGGGTTTCCACGACCGGCCTTCCCCGCCCACGGGTCGTGCTGCGCGACCACTTGTCCCGCAGTCGCTGCAGAAGGGTGCCCCCGTCGGTGGCCCCCTTCCCGGTTGCCCCCGGGGTCCGCGTTACCTTCCTGTCCTTGCGGCCTCCTGCCGCTGCTGCCTCTGCAGTCTCCTGCGCCGCTGGTCTGGCTGGGGTAGTGTGGGGCTTCACCGCCCTCCGGGACGCCGCGTCTGCCTCCTGCCGCGCGGCTCCCGGCTCCGTCTCTGCCGGCTGTTCTGCGGTCAGCCTCTGCTGCGGGGCTTCCGTCTCCGCCTCCGCTAGCTGCTCCGCTGCCGGACTCCGCCGCGATGCTTCCGGCTCCGCCGGTATCGGCCGCGCCGCCGCCGGTCCCCGCCACGAGGCTCCCGGCTCCGCCGCTCCCTGACTCACCGTCCGCGGGTCCGCGGCTCCTGGCTCCGCCGCCGCCGGCTCGCGCCGCGTGTCTCCCGGCCTTACCACACGCGGCTCCGCCGCTCCTGGAGTGTGCTCCGGATGAAGCCTTCTCCCCCTTCTGCGGGTAAGTGTCTCCTTTTTATCTTCCCGCGCTGATCCCGCGCGGGCGCGGTTCAGGTTCCGGCACCCGTTAAGTTCCCCGCCGTGTTTCCGGGTCCTAGCCCGGAAACGGGGCGGATTTCCGGGGTTCTTCCCTCGGGCCGGGGCCCGCGGGGTCCTGTACCCCTCACAATCAGGTAAGGCCAATTCCAAGCAGACCAGAGCCAGGAGAATACATTTCAGAATCTAGATGAAAATAGTGCAGCTAACTGGAAAGGCGAGGTTCTCAGGTCAAAGCTGAGGTCACCTGGGGAGGGATAAAGCTGAGGTGGCACATTTAGTAAAATGTTTTCTTGGCCTAGGATATACAAAGTTTTGTGGCGGTTACCCAGGCTGTCAAAAGGTGTCCACAATAAAACCTCCCAAAGCCCCACTCCTACCTATGCCAGTAATTGAAAAACCATTTGAAAGAATCACCCTAGGCATAATTGGGCCGTTCCCCAAATGCATCACTGGATACCAGTGTAACATATTCTTGGTAATAATGGACAATGCTACAAGATACCCCAAAGTGGTATCTCTATGGTCGATAACAGCCCCCAAATAGAGTCAGAATTGATTAAATGGGTCTCCCAAGTGGGGCTCCCCAAAGAAATTTTAACTGACTAGGGAACCAATTTCATGCCCAGTGTTATGTGGGGTCCATGTGAGACATCACATATCAAATACCTCCGTACTGCCATATATCATCCCCCAACAGATGGTTTTGTTGAGCGATTCAAAAGGACAGTGAAAGGGATAAGAGGCATGATTCAAGGGAATCCCTGCAACTGGAACCAGTTTCTAGCACCATTGTTGTATGCCATAAGGGAATCATCACTAGGCTCAACCGGGTTCTAACCTTTTGAACTAGTATATGGTTATCAACCAAGGGGACTCTGGGTTGGGAGAACCAGGATAATGTTGTAACCACGATTCCAAATTATTTGGTTAAATTATGAGAAAGATTACACACCATACAATGATTGTCTTGGAACAATTTAAGGAGAACAAAGGAAAGACAAAAAGGACACATGATTGCGGGACCCAAGAGAGATTTAGCTATGGGAGATAAGGTTCTTGTTGTGTTCGCAGACCAAGGGAGCAAATTATTAGTCTTGATGGCAGGCCCCATATGAAATCTGAGAAGTCAGCTGTGTGCACTATGAGATGTGACACCTGGGATGGAGGAAGGAGGCTCAGGTTTATCACATAAACCTACTAAAAAAAGTGGATGGAAAAAGAGGGCTGGCTGATGGTCCTATACCCAGACACTCTGGAGTTAGGGTCCTTGGAGCCAGAGAAACAAAAAATATGGAAGAGGTCAGTATACCTATGGAAAAACATCTCACAGAACATCAGCAGAGATAGTTACAGTATATCTGTTACCAATAGGATTCTTTTTGCCAGAGAACCCCAAGGACTGACACAGCCCCTCATCTGATTTGGTATCAAGTTAACTTTAATAGTAACCCCTAAACACTATTGTAAGTTTCTTCCCTGTAATATGACAAGTGGCTCCTTTAGATGTTACAGGAGTGACCTCTGATGGTGCCGGCCTTGGGTCCTTCGCTGGGTGTGCGGGATGTTTGTTTATAGCTTTCCAGCTGTTCTAGCAGAAATCCCAAACTGCCCTGTCTTTCCAGAGTAACAGCATGAACACACAACTGTCCCTTTGTTTTTCCATTACTTTTATAACTTTCTCATCCCAAAATGTCCCGTCCTCAAGTTCCTTACTTCATCTTTTTAGATAAGATATTCCAAACCTATTCATTTGTTTTTGGTTTTATTTCCTTTTAGGGAAACTGATGTTCATCCACTGTACCAGTCACCGCACTCACTTTTTGTACTGCCTTATAAGGCACTCTGTATAATTTTATTATTTAGTTCCGAGGAGGCCTAAACTAAGGCTAAGAGCCCTAGCATAACTTAGTTTCCTGCTACAATATTGTACAAAACTTTGGAGATATTTTTAGCAGTTAGCAGGAGTGGTACATTGCATAAAGACCCCAGTAGGCCAAGTAGTTCAGGAACATTAGCAAAGATTGCCACAGGGACTGCATGAAGAGATCAAAATGGTAATCAAACAAATGCTGGAGAAGAAGCTAATGACACAGTCCAGTGTAGTGGTGCCAAAACCAGACAGGTCACTGAGACTATGCATAGACTTTAGAAAAGTGAATGCTATAGCCCAATTTGAAGCTTTCCCCCATACCCATGGTAGAAGAGATGATTGAGAAAATAGGCCAAGACCTGACTAGTGTTACATCCAATGACATTACAGGTCTTTTTACCAGGTGTGGAGACTAACACATGTTTGTCCTTAACCATAAGCAAGTTTATTAAACCCTAACAGATACAATTCTAAATTAGAAATGAAACATTCTCAGCAGTTACAATTTTAATACTGTAGCTAGTCAAAGCAGATGCTCACTAGGGCTGTGTAAAGCTTCGGGTGCTGATTCAATTCGGAGGAAATTTGGCCCGATTTGGTGGCCGAATCTCTGAATCTGAATCAAATCAGGGGACCAATTAAAAGGCCCGAATCAATTTGAAGCTCTCTGAATCAATTTGGAAAAGATTGAGAGCTTAGACAATTCAGGCAGTTCCCACCCACTCCATGCAGCAGGGAGCTGGACCTGGACACTGAGCTAGTAAATAAAGGGCGGGGGAGGGAGGCCTGCAGCAGGGGGGAGGGAATCATGGGGGAACCCCTGCCAAGGCCCATCCCCTGCCTGCTTCTCCAGTCTCCCAACCCCGACCCTCTTCCCCAGCCCCCCCCATGACTGCCCCCCCCATCCCTGGTGCTTTAAAAAAAAGCCCCACTCATGCGGTGCTGCCTGGCGGGCAATTCCTGCTTCCCCCACTGCCCCATGCTGCATGAAGAGCTCTGTCACAAGTCCCCTGACCCACCCGCACTCCCCCAATCCCCCATGGCTGCTCCACCCACCCGAGCTGTGGCCCTTTAAGGAAAAAAACAAAACAAAACCACACACTCACCAGCTGCTGCAGCAGCCTTGGGTCTTTGAGGACTAGTGTAGAGCTCCCCATGCAGCACAGGGCAGTGGGGGGCAGTGGGGATTGCTCCCTGCCAGGCAGGAACTGGTGAGTCCAGGGTTTGGCAGGCACGGCAGCCATGGGGGGCCTGGGACAGTGGAGGGGTTGGGCAGGGCTTGTGACAGAGCCCTCCCATGTGGCATGAGGCAGTGGGGAGCAGCAGGGATCACCCCCTGCCTAGAAGCAGCCGGTGACTTGGGGCTTTTTTTTCCCCAAAGTGCTGGGAGCTGGAGCGTGCGGAGGATGGGTCCTGTGTGATTCAGAGATTTGGCCAATTCAGCAGCAGCCAGGGGATGGGGCCACAGGGGGACATGAGGACACTTCCCAGCCAAGACAGGTAATGAGCACAAGAAGTACCCAAGTAAGTGACAGGGGTCCGGATAGTCCTAGGATCAAGGGGGTGGCACCCATAGGAGGCCTTAAATGCCTCTACATGCTCGTAGTATGGGGAGGAACTTGCCCTCCTGCTACCTAACTCAAACCCAGACATAGTGGGGCTCACTGAAACCTAGTGGGATTCAACCCATGATTAGTTAGTAAACTTTAAGGGCTACAGGCTGCACAGGCAGGATAGAATGGGGAGGAAAGGCAGGGGTGTGGCACTCTACGTCAAAGAGCAATACATGTCCTCAACAAACAGCATGGGGTCAGAGAAGGGGCAGACTGAAGTGCTCTGGGTCAGAATACAAGGGGGTCATGGGGAAAGGGACTTAACAGTGGGTGTCTACTACACACCACCCAACCAGGGGGAAGAGCTGGACTAGGAATTCTCAGGTCAGCTCGCAGACGGAGTTATATGAGGTACAGACGTGGTCATCATGGGTGACCTAAACTATCTGGACATCTGCTGGGAGGAGCAGTCAGCCAGGTCTGTCCACTCACGTAGGTTCCTAGCCAAGATACAGGCCCTCCACTTAACCCAGGAGGTGCACTTTCCCACCAGGAGAAATGCCTTGCTGGACCTGGTCCTGGCCACTGGTGATGACCTGGTGAGGGGACTGCGGGTTTTTGACCACCTGGGCGATAGCGATCATCGCCTACTGGAATTCACCATGCAGCATAGGGTGTCAAAGGCCTGCAGCAAGGCAGTAGCCTTTGACTTCTGGAGGGCCCATTTCAATGAGTTAAGGAGATTAGTTGGAGAGGCACTGAGGTCCCAGAGGGTAGGGGAGTTGGGAGTCCAAGATGAATGGTCGTTCCTTAAGGAGATGATCCTCCAAGCCTAAAGGGTGACAGTCCCAACGCAAATCAAAGGGGGCAAGTGTGCTCAAAAGCCCCCATGGATCACCAAAGGCATTCAGGAATATCTGAAAGCTAAAAAGGAGGTGTACACCCAGTGGAAGGGAGGGGCTGTCACCAGAGGGGAACAAGCAGCATTGCCCAAGATGGGCTGTCTGTAACTTAGTGGCATGGGAAAAACACACCTGGAGTGTTAGGTTACAGGCAGCCAGAAGATGAGCATGCTCACTGGGGAATCAGTGTGAGAATAAAGACATGCTGTTACCTCCTGGAAGAAGGTAAGGAGGATATGGAAGCCCCAGACACTGCAGAGGGTGAGAGGAGTGGGTGGCTCCCGGATTTTCTTTTGTTAATTACTTTCTGTTGCATATCTTGTATCAATTGTCGACAAGGAGGTTGTGGCATGAGTGTAGGGAACAGAGGAACTCCCACCCTACATTGCTCTCCTACAGTGATGTGGAGCTGTTTGCTCATTGATAGTGACAATGAATAAAAGAGTGTTTTTCTTTGATGGAGAAAACTCTTGAGCTTGGGGCCACCTTGTCTTATTGTCTCAGATACTGAGTGAACTTAGACTGTAAACTCAACCATGCCCCATAAAGGGGACAGTGCCTAGACTAGCTACTGAACTGTTAAAGAGGAATAAGCCATGCCATTGATAGCAATATATTGAAAGGTGAATCACCCCAGCAGTATCAGTAAAATTTAACAACAAGCCATGGCAGGAGAGAAAACAGGTGGGAATCAACTCCAAGCCAAACTGGATCAGGGATAACCTTTAGCTTGCACCAGCCCCATACCCACCCACACTGTCATTCTAGCAAAACCAAGAATGGACTGTCTGAAGAGCAAATCAGTTATGGTCAGTTTCTGCTTTGACAAGATCTGAACCAAAATATTGTTAACCACCCTCCTCCTAATGTAAACCATGTTTGGACAATGACCCAGACTTGCAACTGGCCCCTCTCTTCATGGAGGGATATATCAATCCGTGTCCCTTGCTGAACAAACCTAAATTTCAAATGTGAATCCAAACTTGCAGCTCTTCCCCATCCCCAACTAGAAATCAGCCACTTCCCTACCTTAATTTGCTTTTGCTTTTGGACAATCACCTTGATCATATGCAATACTGTCACACAGTACATAGCTTTAGTTATCCTGCCAAAAAGCATGAATAGGAGACAGAGCTTTGTGCTTTTCCAGAGACTAGAGAGCACAATACAGTTCTCCCACACAGTTCTGGTATCAGGCAATAAAATACCAGACAGAAAAAAAGATTAGGGAATCTCTGGTGTATGATCAGTTTAATAGACAAGGCAATAAAAATGGAACTTGGGAAAAGTCTTTCAGAAATACAGGCCAAACACTATACAGGCCTCAAGCAGAGGAAACTTCATAGAATCTAGAGAGTGATTGAACTTTTCGCCTTGCATGTGCTATTTCATAGCCATTACTACAAGCTATGGGCTGTAGTAGCATCCAGTGGAACTGTGAAAATAATGGATTTTTGGTTTAGTGACCCAAACAAATAGGGGGAGAGAGAATTTTGGTTTGGGTTTATTCAAAATGCTCAGTTGTTCTTAGCACCTACACAGAAAAAAAATCTAATGGAATAAAATGTTACTTTTGACCCAAAATGAGATGTTTCATTTTATTTCTAAACAAATTAAACCCCCCCCCCCGAAAAGTTAACTTAATTTGAATCAAAACATCGGTAACAATATCAAATTCATTTAAAAACATTACAGTCAAATGTTCAAAATTAAATTTTTTTTGCTTCCTTTTGTGATCGAGCCTACATCTTTTTGGCAAAATAACTGTGGTTCATCTCTAGTACCTACTTGGCCACTACCATCTATGCAAACATTTTAGCTATTAAATTATTCTACTACCCATTCCCATATGCCTCCCATGAAATAGAAAGCTGTCATTGACTACAACTGCACTGCACATAGGGGATGAAGAATACTCCTTGGAGATTGCCAAGTAGGATATATCCTTGGCATCCACATGATGAACTCCAGCAGTTATACTGCATTGTGGTCTTTCTACATTAATGGTTTAATAGATGTTTTTAGACTCAAGACACCCCTCAGAAAATACCAACTCTTTGTTTTCATTCTCCTTTGACTACAGAAAAAAATGTTGCGAAGAATATAAAAGAACCACAACAAGTCAGGATGTTTTTAACACTATGGGTTCCCATTTGAAATCTCTGGGTTTATCTTGTGAATCATGTTTGCACACCTAACAGTGCTAACATGTTATGGTACCTTGCAGCTCCCTTGAAAGGCCCTCAAGGCACTCCAGGGTGCCATGGCATCCTGGATGAGAGTTAAAGAGATAGAGGCCTGAGTCCAGGAGGGCCATTGAATGCATACCTACACGCAAGAGGGGTGGAGATTATATGAGGTACAGAGGCCGACGCCCAAGAGAGCCCGGGATGGTTGAAGACACATAGGCTGGAAGCCCCAACAGTGGTGGAGACTAATCCAGGTTTAGAAACCTACATTGATTGGAGTTAACACTGGGCCTGAAGGCCCATGGATGAGGGACGGACAGGAGTGGACAACAGGACTTAATGCTCAGTGATTGCTAACATCTGTGAGGCTTGGGCCTAGCTAGAAGAGGAGATGAGGCAGCCACATAATTAGCCCTTTAGGTGATGAGCAGTGACACCTCTGTTCAACAGTATGAGAACTCGCTTGGGGAGTCCTGGGGCAACCTTCCTTTTTCTAAAAGCACAATTACATCAAGGCATCACAGGTGAGCTGAAGAGAAGACTGCCCAATACAGAAGTAAAAGTGATAGGGGCTGAAGCCACCTTTGGGGTGGGACACTGTTAGAGACAAAACCTGTTTTTAAGACGCTATTTGAAGAATGTGATTTCCAAGTCTGTAAAGCTGTGAGCATCAGCTGTGAGCATCAGTTGTGAACATAAATCTCCATGAGATACATGGAAAGTTTTACCTATTATTGTTATATTCACCTTTTAAAGAAAGGAATACATGGCAAAGCCAAATGATGACAAAGAGCATATCATATCATATCGTATCATATTCCCCATGCTGGGAAGTAGAGTCACAGGAATCATCATTAATCTCTAAAGCAGTCCATGTGATGCAAATTTTTCTAAGCCAATGATGTTCGTCATAGAAACTAAAAGTGAGTCAATTATTTCTGAATACTTTCCAAACCCATCTGGGGAAGTACTTTTCCCCTTCCATTATAGTTCTCAGTCAAAGGATTAATAGTTTTGAGCTCTCTGCTGAATTTTTGAATCCTGTTTTGTGATTTCTGGAAGCAAGTCCTCCTCAGAAATTCATGTGACTGACTATCTAATGGGAAGGGGAGGATTACTTCCAGCAGGAAGGCAGGGTCCCTCCTTGAGCCAAACACTTGGTAGAGAAAGTTCAAGGAGACAGAATATGCAGTTCCAGATCCAGAGGAGATTGATAAAGAAATGTTTTGTTTCAACCCCAAACAAGAGGGAGAGTCCAGGATTAGTTTTGTTTTCATAGATTTCATAGACATTAGGGCTGGAAGGGACCTCGGAAGATCATTGAGTCCAGTCCCCTGCCCCAGGGGCAGGAAGTCAGCAGGGTTCATACAATCCCAGCAAGATAAATATACACATTTCTCCTGAAGGCATTCAAGGTAGGGGCTTGAACCACCGCCAGTGGCACTCTATTCCAGGCCTTGGGGGCTTGGACAGTAAAGAAGTTCTTCCTTATGTCCAGCCTGAAATGCTCTTTCCGGAATTTATAACCATTTGACCTTGTCACTCCTTGGGGTGCTCTGGTGAACAGACATTCTCCCAGATCCTGGTGAGCACCCCTGATAAACTTATAGGTAGCCATCAGATCACCCCTGAGCCTGCACTTTTCCAGGTTGAAGAGTCCCATGGCTCTCAGGCTCTCATCATACGGTCTATTTTCCTGACCTCTGATCATACGCATGGCTCTCCTCTGGACTCTCTTGAGCTTCTTCACATCCTTTTTGAATTGTGGAGCCCAAAAATGGATGCAGTACTCCAGCTGCAGCCTCACCACCAAGCCTATAATCATGCTGCAGGGTTTTCTTCCAAAGGTGGAGAACCTTGCATTTTTCAGTGTTCAACACCATCAGGTTCTTGTTCGCCCATTTCCTGAGCCTGTCAAGGTCAGCCTGGATCACCCTCCTGACCTCTGGTGTGGATGCCTTACCCCAGAGTTTGGTGTTTTCAGAGAACTTTGCCAGTCCACTTCTGACACCAATGTCTACATCATTAATGGAGATGTTGAATAGTATTGGCCCAAGGACAGAGCCTTGGGGGACAACACTGGTCACAGGGAACCACAACGATTGACTTCCATCAACCACCACCCTTTGGGACCGACCACAGAGCCAATTCCCCAGCCAGTGGATTGTGGTGAAGCCAAGGCCACAGTTGGCCAATTTTGCCAAGAAGTGATCATGGGATACCAGATCAAAGGCTTTTTAAAAGTCAAGATATATAACATCAATCTCTTCTTCTTTGTCCAGGTGATAGGTAACTTGGTCATAAAAGGAAATAAGGTTGGTCAAGCAAGACCTACCTGCAACAAACCCGTGTTGGTTATCCCTCAGGATGTTGCCATTGGCTGGTTATCCCTCAGAATGCCCTCTTTGATATTTTTTTCTAAGACTTTTCCTAGGATAGAGATCAGGCTGATAGGCCTGTAGTTTGCTGGATGCACTTTCCTCCCTTTTTTAAAGACAGGCACCACATTGGCCTTCTTTTAATCTTTGGGTACTTCACCAGAGCATCAGGAGCTCTTGAAGATCCATGCCAGGGGCTGAGCTATGATGCTCACCAGCTCCTTGAGTACCCTGGGGTGTAGATTGTCAGGGCCAGCTGACTTGAAGGTGTCCAGCCTCTCAAGGTGTTCCTTCACAAGGTCAGCATTGATGGAGGGTAAGGAATCATCCTCATCTGGGCGTTCCCGTCCTGTAATGGGGAGGGGCGCCCCTTGGGACTGGTGAAAATCTGATGCAAAGTACCCATTTAGTAAGTTGGCTTTTTCCTGGGCATTGGCTGTCAGTTATCCCATCTGGTCTAGCAGGGGTCCAAATGGGCAGTTGGGGAGCAGGAGCAGAGGGAGCAGGGCGCACATGTGCCACACACACATGTGTAACCCCTTATCTCGGAGGCAGAGGCAGCAGCTGCAGAGGTGACAGCAGCCAGGGCAGCAACAGCTGATTCACCCTAAGGTAAATGGGGCAGAGGGTACAGCACAGCTGAGGGGGATCCGGAGGGGAAGCCCTTCAGAACCCTCCTAGCTCGCCTGACAGGGAGCAGTGCTCATGAGCCGCATGTGCTAACAGCGCACGCAAACAGGCATGCTCTGTAAAGGAGTGCTGGCGTTTGCACCGGCATTCGCATAAGGCAGGTGTGAGGTAGCTGACCAGAGCAGCACCCCCAGCGAGCAAAAGCAGTTGGAGCAGCTCTGCAGACATGGTGCAGATGTGGAATGCAGCTGCCAGGGGCCCCACCCTGGCGCTGCCACCTGCCATTGCCATCTACCCAAATGGAGCTCATGGCGGGGTCAGTGGCCGCTTGCCCCTCTGTTTGTTGGGGGGGGCTCAGTGGGATCCTGGTGGTCCCCTTGCCTGTCCATCCTGTGCACAACTAAGGGCCCTGGAGGAGCAGATAAGGGAGCTTTAGGCTGAGGTGAGCAGGCTGAGGGGGATCAGGGATGCAGAGGATGAAATTGATGCCTATCTCTGTTCTCTGCAGGCCCGGTCGCCCACTGTACAGTCCCCACAAGAGACGCATCCAATGCAGGAGTGGCAGAAAGTGTCCAAATCCAGAGCTGCTATGCCTAGAGTGATGGAAGCTCCCCAGGTTCACCTGGAGAACAGGTTTGAGGCCCTGGCAGCTGTGACAGAGAAAGACAGAGAAATTGCCTCCGGCAGGGACGATGCCACTCCCCACATGACAAGAACTGGGCAGAGAGCGAACACCAGCAGGAAGAAATGCTGGGTCCTCATCGTCGGAGACTCCATCCTACAAGGACTGGAAGGTCCCATCTGCTGGCCTGACCTCATGGCACAAGAGGTCTGCTTCAGGCCTGGGGCTCGGGTTAGGGACATCATGGAGAGGATCCCGGCTTACATGCAACCTGCAGACCACTACTCCATGGTTGTCAACCATGTGGGAAGAAATGATGTGGCCAGGGGCAGCCCTGACAGCATTATGAAGGAATTTGAGGCTCTGGGGAACAAGCTTAAGGAGACGGGGGCACAGGTGGTATTCTCCTCTCTTCTTCCGGTGAGTAGGCGGGGAAGGTGACACGAGGCCTGCATTGGTGAGGTCAACCGGTGCTTATGCAATTGGTGCTGCCAGGTTGGCCTTGTGTTCCTAGATAATGACCCATGCTTTCAGGCGGGATACTTGCTGGGGCGGGATGGACTTCACCTCTCTCCTAAAGGCAAGTGTGTCTTCTCTTCCAGGTTGGCTGATCTTGTACGATGAGCTTTAAACTAGCCTCACCAGGGGAGGGGGCCACGGGAAGACATGGAGACACCACCTGAGCAAGACAGGTGACAAATGTAAAGAGTGCCCAGGTGAGAAACAGCGGTCCAGCCAGTCTCCCAAATTGGGAGATGTGCAGCTATGCAAGGCCTTAAATGCCTATATATCAATGCTCGTAGTATGGGGAACAAACAGGAGGAATTTGCCCTCAGAATAGCCAGTTCAAACCCAGACATAATAGGACTTACAGAAACGTGGTGGGATTCATCCCACGACTGGGCAGTTAGCATTAGGGGCTATAGGCTTTACAGGCAGGATACAGAAGGAAGGAGAGGTGGGTGTGTGGCACTCTGTGTCAAGGAGCAATACATATCCTCTGCCAGTAGAATGGGGTCAGAGGAGGGGCAAGCTGAAATGTTCTGGGTCAAGATACAAGGGGGCCATGGGGAGAAGGATTTAATGGTAGGGGTCTACTACAGACCCCCAACCAAGGGGAGAAGCTGGCCCAGGAATTTTCAGGCCAGCTTGCAGAGGCACTTAAAGCAAAGGATGTAGTTGTCATGGGTGATTTAAATTACCCGGACATTGGCTGGGAGGAACAGTCAGCCAGGTTGGACCATTCCAGGAGGTTTCTGGCCGAGATACAGGACCTCCACTTAATTCAGGAGGTGCACAGTCCCACCAGAGGAAACGCCCTGTTGGACCTGGTCCTGGCCACAGGCGATGACCTGGTAAGGGGCCTCCATGTTCTTGATCACCTGGGTGATAGCGATCATCGCTTGCTGGAATTCACCATCCAACACAGGGTGTCAAGGGCCTGCAGCAAGGCGGTAGCCCTAGACTTCAAGAGGGCCAACTTCAACGAGTTGAGATTAGTACAAGAGGTGCTAGGGTTCTCGAGGGCAGGAGAACTCAGTGCCCAAGATGAGTGGTCATTCCTTAAGGAGACGATACTCAGGGCCCAAGGGGTGACCATCCCAACAAGAAGCAAGAGTGCTCAAAAGCCCCCCTAGCTCACCAAGGGTGTATGGGAATGCCTGATTGCCAAAAAGGCAGTGTACACCCAGTGGAAGGGGGGTGCTATCTCCAAAAAGGAGTATACCTCCTCTGCTCAGGCCTGTAGGGGGGCTGTCAGGAAAGCTAAGGCAGACATAGAGCTAGGACTAGCGTCCAAGATCAAGGATAATAAAAAGTCCTTTTTCAAATATACAGGGAGGATGAAGAAGGCACCGGGAAATGTGGGGCAAGATATGCTGGGCAATTCGGTGGTTGTGCCAGAGGAGAAAGCAGACCTCTTTAACCAATTCTTCACCTCCATTTTCTTGTGCAGGGACCAGGACTCCCCCACCATGATGCAAGACGGACTCGAGGAGAACGCCTCCAGACCTCAGGTTGGGGAGGACCAGGTTAAAGAGCTTCAGGAGAGGCTGGACGTGTTCAAATCAGAGGGTCCAGATGCTCTCCACCCCGGGGTGTTGAGGGAGCTAGCTGGGGTTATTGCAGGGCCCTTGGCATGGCTTTACAACTGCTCGTGGTGCTCGGGCCAGGTGCCAGATGATTGGAAGATAGCCAATGTGGTTCCCATCTTTAAAAAGCGGATGAGGGAGGACCCGGGCAACTATAGGCCAGTCAGTCTTACCTCAATCCTCGGGAAACTCTTTGAGAAGATCATGAAGGAGCACATCTGTGATGGGCCGGCTTCTGGGATGATGCTCAAGGGCAACCAGCATGGTTTCATTAGGGGGAGGTCATGTCAGACCAACCTGATTGCCTTTTATGATCAGGTCACAAAAGCATTGGATGGAGGTGTTGCTGTGGTATTTCTGGACTTCAGCAAGGCCTTTGACACCGTCTCCCATCCCATCCTCATTAAAAAACTAGGCGACTGTGGCATTGATGCCTACACAGTCATGGATTGCAGATTGGCTAAAGGGTTGCACTCAGAGGGTGGTGGTGAATGGGTCATATTTGACCTGGGGGTAAGTGGGCAGCGGAGTCCCGCAGGGCTCAGTTTTTGGGCCTGTGCTGTTCAATTTCTTTATCAGCGATTTGGACGACGGGGTGAAAAGCAACCTGTTTAAATTTGCTGATGATACCAAGATTTGGGATGAGGTGAGCACACTAGTAGGGAGGGAAAGACTGCAGCAAGACCTGGATAGGTTGCAGGGGTGGGCTAACAAAAACAGGATGCGCTTCAATACTGACAAGTGCAGGGTGCTGCACGTGGGCAGTAGTAACCAGCAGCACACTTATAAGATGGGAAACTCCCTTCTTGAGAGCACAGAGGCAGAAAGAGATCTTGGAGTCATTACTGACTCTAAGATGAACATGGGCTGACAATGTGAGGTCACAGTTGGCAGGGCTAACTGGACCTTGTTGTGCATCCACAGGTGCATCTCTAGCAGGCACACTGGTCAGACCACAGCTGGAGTACTGTGTTCAGTTCTGTGCACCCCACTTCAGGAGGGATGTGGACAACATTGAGAGGGTCCAGAGGAGGGCCACCCGCATGATCTGGGGACAGCAGGGCAGACCCTACAATGAGAGACTGTGGGACCTGAACCTGTTCAGCCTTCACAAGAGAAGACTGAGGGGGGACCTGGTGACCATGTATAAACTCACTGGAGGGGCTCTCCAGAAGGGTTTGGGAGAGACGTTGTTTCCCCTAGCGCCCCCTGGCATAACAAGGAATAATGACCACAAGTTGTTGGAGAGTAGGTTTAGATTAGACATCCGTAAGAACTACTTCACTGTCAGGGCGGCTAGGATCTGGAACCAGCTTCTAAGGGAAGTGGTGCTGGCTCCTACCCTGTGGGTCTTTAAGAAGAGGCTTGATGCCTACCTGGCTGGAGTCACCTGAGCCTAGTTTTTGTCCTGCCCAGGTGGGGGGTCAGCCTTGAAGATCTACAAGGTCCCTTCCGACCTGACTTCTATGATTCAATGTTGCCCTTGCTTTTCCTCCTGCTCCCCACATATCTAAAAAAGGACTTTGTATTGTCCTTGATACCTGTAGCTATCTGGAATTCTCTTGCAGCTTTGGCTATCCTGGTTCACTCCCTGCAGGTCTGGACCAGTGCAAAGTATTTCTCCTTAGAGGTGGATCCAGCCTTTCATCCTTTGTAGGTCTTCCTTTTTAGATGGAGGAGGTCCGCTAGTTCCCTGCAGAACCAAGGGGATCGCTGCGCCTTTTTGCTGCCTTTCCTTCGAGATGGAATAGACTTTGCTTGTGAATCCAGGATCGTTCCCTTGAGGAGCAACCACTCTTCCTGAACTGGGTCGTGGTCTCTTAGGGCCTTGCCAACAAGCCTCCTGAGCTTGTCAAAGTCAGCTTTCCTAAAGTTGAGGACTTCTGTATTGCTTCTGTATTGCTAACTGACTTGCCAGCTTTTTGGCAGATGGTGAAGGTGATCAGCTCATGGTCTCTGTCACCCAGCTTCCCTTTGATTGTTAGGTCACTGATTAGGTCATCCCCCACTGCCAGTACCAGGTTGAGCAGTGCTTTACCTCTCATTGGACCGTAGACTTCTTGCATCAGATAGAGCTCATCCATGCACGAGAGAAAGCTTTGCAACCGTTCGGATTTAGCCAAGCGTTCTTCCCACGAGATGTCAGGGTAGTTGAAGTCTTCCATGACATCCATGCACTCGAAGCGCGTGGCCTCAGCCAATTCCCTAGCAAACTCCTGGCCAAACTCTTGATCCTGGGTAGGAGATCTGTAATAGACTCCCACCATAGTATCCCCTGTGCTTTGTTCCCCCCGGATTTAAACCCAGAGGGTCTCCATTCATCCACCCTGGGTGGCAATGTCAGCTTGCAGGGACGCGTATCTTTCCTTGACATAGAGAGCTACACCCCTGCCCCTGTTGTCCACTTGATCTCTCCTGTACAGGGTATAACCATCTATACCTGTGGCCCAGTCATGGGTGAAATCCCACCAGGTCTCGGTTATCCCTATGACATTGTAATTATTTGTGTTAAGCAGGAGGACAAGTTCCTCCTGTTTGTTCCCCAAGCTCCTGGCATTTGTGTACAGACAGGCAAGTGTCCTTTTGGGGACCCCTGCCTTGCCTACAGCTCGTTTCTGGGCTGGGCAAGGGGTGGGCTCCCTTAAGTGCCTTGGCCTGCTGGCTTTGCAAGGGTTGCTCAGTGGGCCAGCAGTGGCAGCAGTCCCCCCAACGCCCAGCGGGCTCAGTTTAAAGCCCAGTGGAGCAGATCAGCCAGTCTGGCTGAGAAAAGCCTCCTCCGCAGTGGAGAGAGGTGGAGGCCATCCCTTCTCAGCAGCTCACTGCTTCTTTCACCAAAGAGCGGGCTGTGGTTATGGAAGCCAAAGCCTTCCCATTGATACTGCAGTCTTTGATTCACTACCTCAATCCTCCTCTCCCTCCTCAGCCTGTAGCCTGAGACTGGGAAGATCGAAGAAAACACCACCTGTGCCCCCAACCCCTTAAGCCCCACTCCCAAATCCCTGCAGCGCTTTATGACCCAGCTGGGAGTGCTCCGAGCCATATCATTCCTGCCCACATGGATAAGGAGCATAGGGTAGTGGTCAGTGGACTGGAGGAGCTTAGGGATCTTTGCTGAAGTCAAGAGCTGTTTCTTTATTGGATTCAGCTCCAAAGGATGGATCTATGATCTAATGTATCTGGTTTAGTAGAGATACCCATATAAAAACTAAGGCTTCATTCTGATCCCACAGCCAGAAAAAAAAAGTTCTATTGTTAGATCTATGGCTAAGTTAGCCATACTCTACCATTGCTTATTCTACTAAAAAATGTTATTGTTTCCTGTGCCCTTGTTTTTAACATTGAGATCTCTCAGATGCAGCAAATTGTGGGATAGTTTCTCAGAGGAAAAAGAAGGAAGCCTCATTACTTGAGTCATTTAAAAATACTGCATGAAACTATGCACTTGGGAATACAATATATGGAAAAATCCTGCACTTTGAGGGGAGACGGAACCATTACCATTACCTAATGATTCATCCCTAGGCCCTAATTTAATAACATATTTAAAGTATGTGCTTACTATTAAATAAGCGAGTAGCTTCATTGATTACAGTAGTACTTGCATGCCTAAACTTAGTCAAACACTTGAACATCTTGCTGAATTGGGAACATAAAATTGATATAAGGCTATGAACATATATTATTAGAGATTTGTTTCTTTAAAATGGCCACATTTTTCAGTGTTACCAGCCAAAGGGTATAACATTTCCTGTTCAGTATGGGAAAGTGCTTTTGTTAAAATAAGGGCTTTATAAATTTCCTGACTTTTTAAGAACAATTAATCTCTGAACAGAGATTTCTCCTGCTTATCCCTCAAATACAAAGCAAGTGAATGAGAAAGAGGATAATTTGATCAGAGTTCCACTCTGCTATTCTTGGTTTATGTCACAGTGAGTGAAGCAAAATACTCTGTGTCTGTGCACCCATAACTGTGTAGGCTCCCTGCCTCTCTACCCAATATAGATACCCACTAGGCAAGCTGATCCTTTCACCCCTGCAAGAGACTCATTCCATTAACTATGCTGAGGGCGTTGGCTGATGCGATTACCAGGGGTCCTGGTTTTCTCTGATTAAAAAAATCCCCAATTTTTGGTTTTAAAAAGTAACCCCACATCCATATTTTTCTGTGATTAAAATGAAACACCACTTTACTGAAAATTAGGGATTCTTTCAAATCAGAGAAAACCAGAATCCCCGATGCTTACAGAGCTTCTGGCCATTATCTTTAAAAACTTGTGGTGATGAGGAGAGGTCCTAGACAATTGGAAAAGGGCATATTTAGGGCCCATCTTTAAGAAAGGGAAGAAGGAGGACTTAGATAACTACAGACCAGTCAACCTCACCTTAATCCCTGGAAAAATCATGGAACAGATCTTCAAGGAATCCATTTCTAAGCACTTGGAGGAGAAGAAAGTGATCAGGAACAGTCAGCATGGATTCACGAGGGGGCAAGTCATGCCTGACCAACCTGACTGCTTTCCCATATGCTGGTACAGGCTGGGGACTGACTGGCTGGGCAGCAGCTCTGCAGAAAAGGATCTGGGGGTTGTACTGGATAATTAGCTGACTGTAAGCCAAGAGTGTGCACTTATTGCGAAGGCAGCTAATATCATACTGGGGTTACATTCATAGGAGTGTTGCCAGCAGATCAAGGGAAGCGATTATTCCCCTCTATTTGGCACTGGTGAGGCCACATCTGGAGTACTGTGTTTAGTTTGGGCCCCCCTCTGCAGACAAGATGTAGACAAATTGGAGAAAGTCCAGCAGAGGGCAGTGACAATGGTGAGGGGGATGGGATACATAACTGATGAGGAAAAGCTGAGGGGATTGGGCTTATGAGTCCGGAGAAGAGAAGACAGAAGGGATTTAATATCAGACTTCAACTACCTGACGGGTGGTTCCAAAGCAGATTGGACTAGACCAGTGGTTCCCAACTGTGGGTCACAACCCAAATGAGAGTTGTGGGGGCAATGCCGGTGTTGCTGCACACAAAAGATGAGCTGCACCGTGTGCTGGGATTTCCCCTGCCCCCACCCCAGGTGGCACACTCCACTCCCAGCAGCAGGTCACACAAAAAAAGGTTGGGAACCACTGAGCTAGACTGTTCTCAGTGGTGGCAGATCACAGAACAAGGAGCAATGGTCTCAAGTTGCAGCAAGGGACATTTAGGTTAGATATTGGGAAAAATTCTCTCAATAGAAGAGTAGTAAAGCACTGGAACAGGTTACCCAGAGAGGTGGTAGAATCTCCATTCTTGGAGGTTTTTAAGACCTGACTACAGAGAGCCTTGGTTGGGATGATCTAGTTGGGGATGCTCCCGTTTTGAGCGGGGGTGGAGCGGGGGTGGACCAGATGACCTTGCAAAGTCCTTTTCAACCCTAATTTTCTATGATTCTATGAAAATCAAGAGTTCAAGTCCTCATGGTGGAAGTGATATGGCAGTGGATTACTTAAAAGTTTCTTACCATGAAAGATGAAAAGTGTTATCCAGTCATCCAGGAAGCAACGGGTCATGGAAAATGCCTAAAGAAATTTGGTTCAGAATTCAATAATTATATAATCGAAATGTTTGTCTCATTCCTATTACCTTACACGTTTATTGTAAGCAGCTATTTACCTCATCCTGGCTTCCATAACAGTGCCTTGTCCTTGTTCCATGCGCCTTGTCCTTCTTCTGACCTACTTATCTGTAGACTTTTCCTATGACCTTATGAAACAAACAATATTTCAATATATTCTTTGGCAACTTTATATTGGCTAGTACAGTACTCTTCCTCTAGGTTTTCATTAAACTGTTGATAAGGTCTCTGGAGTGTCCTACAGGAACAATACGTGTTTAGAGAGAGCATTTTATTCGAACTGTGTTTGTATGAGCCAAATTACATGGTATCTGGTGAAATCTACCATGGTTTCTTACCATCACACAGTCTAATGCAAAGCTTTCTAGTTTTGAAACAATTGCACAATACTATTCTGAGAAAGATATTGAAGAAGGAAAAGATCTGGCGTGTCTTTTTAGTCTCTGATAAATGAAGCTAGGAAGTAAAGTATCATTTAATATGCATTTTAGTAAAATGTGATACAAAAACACATAATTTTATTCAGTGAATCTAAAGAACAATTCATGATGAGACAGATTTGTTCTATTAGGCAACACAAATAGAACAAATCTGTCATCATGAATTGCTCTTTAGATTTACTGCATGCAAACTAACAGCATATCACCTTCCACAGCCAACAAGGGGGTGGTATAGCTTGCATCATATCTGGACACCTTTGACTCCCTAATCCAAATGACCAGGTATCCCATATACAGCCACGTTAACTGAGAAAAGCCTTCAGCACAAGGTTGAAATGTGGCTTAGACTTGCACCCTTGGGCCCACAGTGCAACGAGCAGGAATGCTGGAAGGAATAATTCCTAAGCATTAACCAAATGGTGGTTGGGAAAAATTGTCTCCCAAAGGCTAGTTATCCTATAATAGCTTGAGAACAGTATTTCTTACACCTTCCTGCTTCCAAAAGCAGCTGATACAGGCTATTGTGAGCTTCATGGATCATGGACTAGTCCAGCCTGGCATTTCCTACTTTACTGTTAACCAATTCATGTTATAAGAGAAACACAATAAAAGACCTCAGAACATTAAATGAAACAGAGAGGTCCCGTTACTTTCCTTTGAAACACTGGCATACAATTTTCCTGGATAAGTACCATAAGCAATTTCTTCTTGCTATAAAAGCAAATTGCCAGAATGCCAGGAATTCAATGGCAGAGTGGTCCACAAGCAGATATCCTGCAAGCACCAACCCAGCACAACAGGACATCTTGTACCTTTTTCCTAGCCAAAGGAGCAGGAAAGTGTACTGAAGAATATATTACACAAGCTAAACTCTGAAAACAGGATCCTTTGGCCAGAAGAGGCATCTGATGCCAACATCCCTGTTTAGCTGCATTCTGTGGATTTTGCTGTGTTACTTTCTGGGAATGGTAGTTTGATCTTCTATTCTGTCTGTTGAATGAAGCACTAAGGAAAAACTACATCTACTATAATGCAAAATGGGCTCCCCTGACTAACTTCCATGGTATAACTGGCAGTCACTTCAGTAAAATAAGGCAGATATAGTGGGAGTCTGTTTCTCCATGTATGCTAATGTGGTAGCTATGTTCTCAAATACTGTAAACAACACTCAGGTATAAACTATCTTAATACATAAGAAATAGAGCAAATTTTATAACTTACTTCAATAATCATGTCTTTTACCGCAGCTTACTCACTATAAACCAGAATGGTTTAAATTAAAACCAAGTTCTAGTATTGTTTTAGACTACTAGGAAAGGTTTTTCTAAAAAAATCATGATGTGAACAAATACATGGGGTACAGACAGAAGTGCACCTCCTCGCTGTAACTGAGAACACTTTGCAGGAAGCATTCTGAGTTCCTATGATGCCCCGGACCACACAGAAGTTCATTGTTGGTTCCAGGGGAGAAGGGAATCTAGCTGCTGGCTGGGAGCTTATGGTTTCCCATAGAAACAGCTCCTCCCTGTAAGGCTGCAAAGTTTTCAGGATGGGATGAAGGAAAGAGACAAGAGAGAGCTGGTTCTAGGGCAGGGGCAGGCAACACTTTTGGCCAGAGTGCCGAAAAAACCGCCAATGTCTTACCTTGTAATGTGCCAGAGTGCCAGCATGCCAAAAAACCAAAAAACTGGGGTGGAGAGTACATGGCAGAACTCACTGCATATTAATATAGTTAATAATCATAAATGTTGAGGTTTCTGGTGGGGTTTTTTTTGTTTTGTTTTTTGTTTTTGTTTTTTACAGTTTACAGTAAATACCAGGTTTTCTAAAAATTCCAAATCTGGTGACAATTAATAAAACTTCATATACTACCTTCGTTCTTGTCTATTCTTTTTTTGTTAAGCATGTCGTGATGAGAGAGAGAAAAAAGGAGAAAGAGAAAAAGAAGGGAAAAAGAAGGAGAGAAAGATAGAGGGGGGAAGAGAAATAAAAAAAGAAGAGAAAGAAAAAGGAGAAAAAAGGAGAGAAAAAGAAAGAAAGAAGAGAGAAAAAAGGAAGAGAAAAAGGGTGTATTTCTTGCTGCCCAGGTCTTCCATCATTACGACCTGCAGGTTGGGTCCACTGGTCCATGGCAGTGTCTGGTGGAGGGAGGTAGTGATACCCCAGTAGCTGGGGATGGGGTGCTTAGGCGTCCCCAGTGGTCTCAGAGTGGGGGAAGCCTGGGTCGGGGAATGGGAGTGAAGGCGCAGCTAGGGGTCAGGCAGACAGACGCCCCATTCCACCTGGGCAGGGGCAGCACCGGGGTGCCAAGCACCAGGGCCAGGAGCTTGAGGCAGGGTCCAGGCAGTGCGGGGAGAGGCAGGTGCAGGGGCAGGCGCTGCGGGCAAGCTGGCTTTGCTGGGCCCTTGGAAGGTGGCACCTGGAGGAGAGTGGGGGCTGGGTGGGAAGCAGAGGCTGCCCCAAGGCTCTGCAGACTCAGGCCACGGTGGGTGGATGGGCCCGCAGAGCTCCACAGGAATGGGCTGCAGCTGCCTTCCTCATGAGGGGATGCCACCTGGCTGAGGCAGGATGCTGGGCTCAGGGGGCTCCCAGCTACAGGCTTGGCCTCCCTGTGCACCAGGCACAGCATGAGCAGGGCAGAGCTGCCCCTGGTACAAGGGCCTGGCCACAGGGCTCCAGGAACAGCCGCCGCAGGCAGCGCTCAGGGCTGAGCCAGCTGGGAACCTCTGACACAGCAGCCATTCACAGCACCTGCTGGGACCCCAGCCTCGCCCACCCAGAGGTCCCCTCCAGGGACCCGGTCAGGTTGGAGGCACAGACTGGGGATGGAGGGTGGGGTCAGCAGAATGCCTATTGCATCCCTGCCTGTGTTCTCCTGACTCTGGCCCTGGTGCCTGCCATGGCCCTGGGACCTGTGGCTGCTCCAGAGAGCCCAGAGTAGCAACTTTAAAAAAAAAAAATTGTAAACAATTTCCTCACACAAGGCGTGTCAAGGAAAATGTCTCTGTATGCCACTAGTTGGCACGCATGCCAGGGGTTACCGCACCCTGTTCTAGAGGTTCCCCAGCTGGCACTGGAGGATGGGGTGGGTGAATTGGAGCTCCCCCACCTTGAGGGCAGGGAAGGCTCCAATACAACTGCCCCACCCTTTAGCTGGGTCTGAAAAACCCCAGACCAAACTCCCTGTGCTCCCTTTTCCTCCTCCCATTTTGAAAACAGCTTGGAGGCTGGCATGCAGGCAGACAAAAAAAGTTATAGAAGACATTATGTTTTTAAATGTCTTCATCTGACCCCTCATGTAACGAGGGTTCAGCTTTTCACTGGATCTGCCATTTCTGAAGCAGTCTGCAGCTGTGCACTTACGTTTGGTCATAGCTTTCTGTGGCCAGATCAGGGAAAAATTGTCACTTCTGTCTGTCCCCATGGATTCTTTCATTTAATTTTAAACATCTCTTTACCTCCATGACAAAATTGAAGGGAATCTAGAAAATAGCAGGTGGGATGAGCTGTTAAAAGGAAGTAGTATGGCCTTTTGGAGTTTAGTGAAGAAGAATGAAAAAAAAAGAAAGAAAAAAGTTATCTAGGAGAAATGTAAAGTGACATCTAGTAAACTGTTTACCATTATCCCTGAAATGGTAGCAGCCCAATTGCTTGGGATATATAAACCTGATATGGAAAATCATTAGAAGTATACTGTAGGGAGAATCTTGCATTGGGAGATAAGGCCAGATGCCATTAGAGGTCTTTTCCATCTCAAGTTTTTACAATTCTTATCATAAACTTTTCATTAAACATGTAAAGTTTAATTCTTGTGCTGATGAACACTAGGCTTTGTCTTAGGAAAAGCATCATATTTATTGCTCCAGTGTTCTTTTGATTATATGAAGCTTCCTCTTCCCTTGAAATTAAGGCACATTTGATCATGAGAACCATTTAGAATAATTCTCACAGGCTTTGGTCCTCAACCTCCCCCACCAAAACAAAACAAAACAAAACAAAACAAAACAAAACAAAAAAGACTACTGCCTCCCTCATTTGTTATCAATCAGAGGTTCCTGTTTCCAAGTCCAGGCTTTCTTCATCCTTGAACAGGAGCATGGCATTCCCCAGGTCAGTGTGACCTTTGATAGAGATACCTTGTGAAGTCCTATTACTTACTAGAGCATCACTACCTGCACAACAGGTACTTGGAACTGCCTGGTAGCATGCTGGGAGCCAGCAGAGAGCTGGATACCAGAAAACTGGTACCTTAAAGACCCTAAAAGGGGCGCAAGAAAAATTTGTCACAGATGGACCTAGTGAGATGAGGGGAATCGTGACGACGCTAATAAGAGGCTCATGGAGAGTCACCATAGAGATAGTAGAGGAAAAAATGAGGGACTGACCTCATGGATGTCATTTTTGTTTGTTTTCTGCCAAAAGGAGTGGAACAATAGTCCAGGCCAGGAGTGCTTGGTTTTGTATATTTTTTGTTTTTTTCTCTTCTTTGGACGGAGGCCACGGGGAAGAAACAGTATCCATCAGATACTGGTGGAACGGGTGAGGATGTAGGGGTGGAGGAGCCCTCAGGAATGTAGGACCTCGTGGGACGACTAATTGAACCTACACATCCAGGTGCTGAATCAACTCCCTTAACCACTAAGTCATGGCAGGAGAGAACGTGGGTGTGTAGACCTCTAATTAGAATTCGTTGCTCAAGTTGGCTGGCAGGCGGTGTCCTACAGGCGTGCAAGTTAAGGAGGTACTTGACAGTATTAGGCCACAGTAAACTAGTTTTCTCCGCAGTAAGATAGTACCGTCAGGGTCAGTACTATTTTATGCTGGGGTAATTTACCGTGATTGAATGCACACACAGGGCGCTTGTACATGTGATGAAAATTGTCCATTTTTGCAGTTTAATTGCATCATAGTATACACATACAGCTTTTTTTCTTGCAATTTAAATGAGTTAGTTGCATTGCAAACTAAATCACATCTGCATGTAGTTTAGCTTGCAATGTAGTTATTTGTAACAGTGCAGCCTTTTGACAGCTTGCCCTCCCCCCAACCCCAACCATAGGACAGGTGGGTTGAAGGCAGATGCAGCAAGGGGCCCAATTTGGGAATGGGCTGGCTTGCCCCTGGGGCAGTGCAGGGAAGAAGCAGGAGGGCAGCTGGGTGTCCTGGTGGTTGGAGAAGGCAGTGGGGATAGTGCATGCTGCACTGGAAGCCCCAGAGGGCTTAGGGAAGAGTCTGATCCATTGGGTACTGCCTCCGAGCTGGGGCAGTACCCACCTACTAGCTGCCCACCTGGGTGGCCCCAGGGGTTGTTGCCTCTGCAGAAGGTAGGACCAGGCCCCCCACAACTCAGAATTTATAACAACCTGTCTTACTGACAGAAGTAAGATTTTTATTGTTTTTGACATTTCTTAATGGAAAATTTGTGTTTTTTCTATGTACTATTTGGACCTATTGACAATTTGTTTTTACAGTTTTTGACTGATATTTGACTAGTCAATTGACTGAACTTTGACTGGTCAAATACCCAATCCTACTTAATTGTGATCATCATTTAGACCCTCCCCCCCACCCCCAAGTGTACCAAGTGCCTTCAACATTTATTGAAGTTATAAGATGTGGAACCTTTTAGAAGATTATAATATGAAACAGAATTGGCCCTATTATGAGATTAGTCCTTGCCAAGGGAAAAAAATGTTCATCTGGCTCATCCAAGAGAAAACAAAAAGAAGATGACTTCATTAGCATATATTATCTCTCCCTTGATGAAAGATGCCATAAAATTCTAATGTAGACAAATCCCACAGGCTCAGACTACAATCTAGGTCGTGTGAACCGGCTCTCATTTTATAGTAAGCCTAAATTTTGAAGTTAATCTAGGGAAAACCAAGGCTAAAGAGGCCATGAACATTATGTTTCAAAATAAGCTTATTTCACTAATGAACAGTAGAAGATGAGTGTTTTTGTTAGTTAGCTGAAGCTTTTCCTGAAGGATTTGGCTTGCCTTCTGAACGTGCAACTTCCCTCTGCAATAGTAAAAGAAAGGTTTGCTTAAGAAATGCCAAGCCCTACTTATGATGTCCTTTCAAGTGGGAATCATGATGAGCTTTGTCCCTCATCTTGTATAAGGTTTGGGGACTACTCTAGTTGTGTCTTAGCTGCAGGATTGGTGTTAAGGTTCTCCAGGTCGGTTCTTTTTTCTCTGTTGCCTGTTTATTTTTGTACTTTGATGTCCTTGGGTTGTAGAACACTAAAAATAGCTGCTTTATTACGATGATAAAATGTGGATGGAAAGTTGTGTAGGGTAGATTAATCAGAAATATCACCAAGGTCATTACCTAAAATTGAGCCAATATTCAGAATAGTGTGTTATGATGAATTATATCTTGGTTTTGTATGGAAAAAGAATCTGCTAATGCTATTTCAATAATGATGTTAGGAATTTGAAATTGGAAAAAGTTCAATAGCTTATATTACTCTGCTGGAGTCCTATGTCCCCATTGTTGTGCACCCTGAGTTGGTGAGGCCTGCTCAGAAATCTAACTAAAGCAGCAATTTTCAGTCCAAAGAAAATTAACATTAAACGTATATACAGATGCATAAATTAAAAGAGTGCCATCTACTGACAGAAGATTATATAGAATTGTCTAAGTTCAGCTCAGCAGTTATTATGCATTGCAAATAGTGCCTGGTATGCAGCTCTCAAGGTGTACCTCCTGTCAGCAGGAAGCTCTGATGCTCAATTTCATTCTTTCCGGTATTGCTTTAGAAGTTGATAGAAGTAATATGGAACTAGAAATATGTGGGTGCTAATGCTTTGGAAACCCAGAAGATAACCTTGGCAGAACCCCTGTGTACTGAGGGGTTAATTAATCAATCTATATTTCAGTATGAGTGCAAGATCGAATGCATACAACCAAAATCAAGAAATGTACAAACTCTTTGGCTTGCAGGGGCCAGGGGGGAGGAGAGAGATGGAGTAGAAGTAAAGAACAAAAGCACCTGTGAAAGGCTGATTTAGAGGAAGGTGAAGGAATCTTCTCATGGCAATGGTTGAGAGGGCTAATAGTCTTTGTAAGAAAAACAAACTGCAGTTGTTGCCCCAGGTAGCATTCATTCCCTGAGGAAACTTTAGTATAACTTCACCTTGATATGCTATGATTAACTCTAAACAACAGTGACTTGAGAAGGTGGTAGGTGATGGATAGATGGACTTCTCCGTAAAGCAAGGAATGGCTAACGCTGACTGAGGAATGGTCAGAAAGAGAACGGATGCCTACAGAAGGAAGGGGTTATCATTACCATTTTAAGTAAAGGCAATTTGGCTTCAGAATAGTGTTTGCATCCCAGCATTAGCACCAAGTAACAGGCTTTGAAAACAATTTCTTCAATGTCTTGATGCTAGATGTTTCAAGATCCCCTGCCCACCCCCCTCCCCCAAGAAAGCAAATGGGAGTTTGTGTCTCATTTGGCAAGACCTTCACATGAGATATAGCATGCAAATGGTTTCTTTCTGTTTGGTTTTACTACCATACTTCTGCATTTAATACTGTGGGTGTGTGAATCACTTTACACACACTGCCCTGAAGAGGCTAGAATCCTCAATCTGTAATGACAGCTGAAGAAGATAACAAGCTGCTTAAGCTTAGCCCATCTATCATCTTGGCCAAAGAGCACTGAATAGAGGCATCTACTTTCATTAAGATATTTCCCCAAGAAAGACCAAAAGAGGTGGCATGATTTGGCAGGGGTGTAGGTGACATGACCTCATGCTTCTATCAATGAAGATTCACAGAGGTCCCAGGAGAAAGAGGAAAGGACACCCAGCTGAATGTGGAAAGGACACACTTGTGGATAAAAATACTGTGACTTTTTCCAACTAGCTTCCATTCCTACATTAAATCCATTTCAAACCTCCAACTACCCTGCACAGTGAAAAGTATCACTTGACTCCTTTCACTGATAACAACATCCATACCCCATTTACAAGTATCCTGACTGGGATTGCAGGATCAGCTCTTGGCTTTCTTATGCTGTAATTCTTAAGAAAGATGTTATAGTGCACTCAAAATCTAACCCAGTATTATCATTTTAAGTAAAGGCAATTTGGCTTCACAATAGTGTTTGCATCCCATCAGTAGCATCAAGTAAAAGGCTTTGAAAACAATTGCTTCAATCTCTTGATGCTAGATGTTTCATGATTTCCCTAGTGGGTGGCATCTTTTTGTCAACTTGAGATATCATATTTTGATACATTTTGTCTCATCAGGTTTTGTTAGGTCTCATACTATAGCATAACCTCAATTAGAACATCACATGCATTATGCTTTAGGAGACTTAGATCACATCTACATGTTTAATTAATGTGATTAAATAAACTCCAGCGCAGTTTGTGTTGGAGTTTATTGCTCCTGGGTACACAGTTTACTTAGTACCCAGGAGCAATAAACTCCAACACAAACCTGTGTATATATGTGTACCTGGGACTGCAGCACAGTGAACTGCGGCGGAGCAGCTCTGGCTGGCAGGGGTCAACTTGTCAATTTAGGGCTGCTCCAGTCTGGCTACACCTGTTGTGGAAAGGCTGGCTAGAGCACGGGGGTGCTTCAGTGTGGGGCTAGCCAGCAGGTAGCCCTCACACTGTAGCAACCTCATACCCCAGCCAGCCCTGTCAGCATCTACACATGCACTGTGGTGGAGTAAATAATTCTGCTATAGGATAGTACTTGTTTCTGGCAGTACATCCTACAGCAGAGTTAATTAGTTTACTCAACCCTAGTAACATGGCACATGTAGGCAATGACATTTTTGTGCGGAGCCAATTAGGTCAGCTCCACAGTAAACATCTCGAGTAGATGCACCCATAATGTAATTAAAAATTTTGCATCCTGTAACAGGGACTCGAGGATGAGTCCTGTTACTCCCGGAGGGGAAGACTTAGCAGGTGGAGGAGAGATAGGAGCACCTGGGATCCACTTTGGCAATCATGCCAGGATAAAAGGGGGATTACCCAGGAGACCCGTTGCCTATGGGCATTCACGAGGGAGCAGGAGCTGAATCTGCATTCTCTGAGTGAGGAGCGGAGTGCACGAGCACCGGGAAGCAGGCACAGCAGCGGACCAAGGTAACTGAGGGCCTGCTGAGGCAGCCGGTTGCGGGACGGATTAGAGAACCCGCTGCAGCTCACTCCTTTGCCCACATCCAAAAGACAGGCAAGGGAATGGACTGAGAAAGAGAGGGAGAGATCTGGTTGAGACAGCCAGCAGAGGCCAGGGTGGTTTGAAACCTTGTTGCAACTGCAGGCACTCAAGGACTTAATTGATTCATTAATGTGGGGAATCCCCCCCCTGCCTAAGGTGAGGCTAAGTGTCTTATGCAGCACTGGCAACTTTCAGGTGCTGTGCTTGGCTTAATAGGCAATAAAGAGGGCTCACAGCCCATTGTAGACACACACCTAGCCTCCCAGCTTCTTATATCGGAACTTCTTCCTTTTGGTCATCACAGTTGTGGCAGGCAAGAACAGGAAGCTCAGAGACCCCTACACATCTCCATATGTCTACAAATTTTGGTGCACTGGCTGGGAAACCCAGTGAGCAGGCGGAGCCTCCTTTGACCCAAATGGAGCACATGGGCCCAGCAGATTGGCAGCAAGCACATAGTCTGATGCTGAGGCTATTGCAAGGACAGCAAATTGAGTTACAGGAGCTCATCTGGCTCTGGGCTCAAGAGGCTGAGACTCAAATTCAGCTGTTCTCTTGCCAGCAGGATCTGAGGGAGAGAATGGAAGCCCAGCAGGTCATGGGAGGGCACAAGGGTGAAGGTATCCATTTGCCGCGGATGACCCCTGATGAAGACGTGGAGGCCTACTTGGAGGCTTTTCAATGCTCAGCGACAGTGGCAAAATGGGATCCTGACAGCTGGGCTGCGCGATAGGACCTTTACTGGTGGGGCCAGCGGAGGCAGTTTATAGAGCCCTGAATCGCACCAAGGCATGAGATTAAGGAAAGTTAAACAAGCAATATTGTATCGGCTCAAAATATCGCTGGAAACATACTGTCACAGGTTCTGGGCAAGAAAGAGGCCGAAGGGGGCCGACCGTGGCTGCTAGCACAAACTTTGAGAGATCTGGTGGAAAGAAGGCTGCAGGCAGATCGACACACCCTGTTAGAAGTCATTGATACCATTGTGCTAGAACAGCTCCTAAATGACCTCAACCCAAACACCCAAAGGTGGGTATGGTGACATCAGCCAAAATCCACAGAAGAGGCCCTGCAGCTGCCAGAAAACTATGTATTGGCAGAGGGTGAAGGAGAGAACCATCGGAAGGAAAGGACTGGGATACTGGTAATTGGCCCATGCATGGGAGTCATACAAGGCGGGTGTAGGATGGGACCAATGCCCAACCAGGTGAGGGAACCTCAGAGAAGTGATGCCCGGGAGATAGTATGTTACAGATGCAGCGACTGAGGGCATATTGCCTAAGTCTGCCCTAAGAGAATTGAACCCGAGCCCGCAGCCAAGCAGCCACATGAAGAACAGGTGGACTGCAGCTTTAGCCAGCACAGTGGCATGAGGGTCTGGGATAAACCGGCGGTGGAGGCAAGAATTGGCAATGTCGTTCTGTCAGCCATTGTAGATACCAGATGCTGCCAATCCATGGTCCGCATGAATCTGTTCCCGACACAACTGAGGGAACCCAATAGCCCAGTCAGCATGGTATGACTGCATGGAGCCACCTATACGTACCCCTGGAGTAGAGTGCCCACGACTATGTTGGGACAAACAGAAGAAATGGCAGTGGGGCTGGCTGATACACTCCCCTGTCCCAAGTTATTGGGGTTGGACTGGCCACACCTAGATGAGGTTCTAGCCAAAGTATTGGCCCAGGGGGTGGACATCGAAAAACATGACCCCACAGGGACCTACTTAGGATGTCAAGCAGAGGTTGAGGAGCAGGAGATCAACTTAGACCAACTGATAGGTGAGGAGTATTTCTGCAATGAGCAATGTGACGAACCACTGTTCCAACACATTTGGCAGAGCCAGCTGGCCAAGGAAGAAGGAACCAGCCTGGATGAACACCGAGCCGGGCTGACATCACACTATGAGGTGAGGAAGGGTGTACTGGGATGGGTGGAGACTGCGGGGGGTGGGGTGCAGAGAAGTGGCAAATTCTGGTCCCTCATAAATATTGGAAGGCCCTACTGAGAGTAGCCTATATGCTCCGGATGGAGGGGAATTTCATAGATTTCATAGACATTAGGGCTGGAAGGGACCTTGGAAGATCATTGAGTTCAGCCCCCCGCCCAAAGGGCAGGAAGTCAGCTGGGGTCATAGGATCCCAGCAAGATAAGCATCCAGTTTGCTCTTGAAGGTGTTCAATGTAGGTGCTTGAACCACCTCCAATGGCAGACTGTTCCAGACCTTGGGGGCTTGGACAGTAAAGAAATTCTTCCTTATGTCCAGCCTGAAACGGTCTTGCACTAGTTTATGACCATTCAACCTCGTTATCCCTTTACTAAGGCTCGGCAGTGCTATGCTATAAGAATGCTGCAGGGTTTTATTCCCAAGGTGGAGAACCTTGCATTTTTCGGTGTTAAACACCATCAGGTTTTTGTCTGCCCATTTGCTGAGCCTGTCCAGGTCAGCCTGGATCACCCGCCTTTCATCTGGCGTGGCTGCTTTGCCCTAAAGTTTGGTGTCATCGGCGAACTTGGCCAGTCCGCTCCTGACTCCAATGTCCACATCATTAATAAAGATGTAACAATATGGGTCCAAGGACAGAGCCTTGGGGGACCCCACTGGTCACAGGACACCATGATGAGTGACTACTATCAATTACAACCCTCTGGGTCCAACCATGGAGCCGATTTCCCAGCCAGCGGATCGTGGTGGACCCAAGGCCACAGTTGGCTAGTTTCGCCAAGTAGTGATCATGGGATACCAGATTGAAGGCTTTTTTAAAGTCAAGATATATGACATCAATCTCTTCTCCCTTGTCCAGGTGATAGGTCATCTGGTTGTAGAAGGAAATGACGTTGGTCAAGCAAGACCTACCTGCAACAAACCAGCTCTGGCTATCTCTTAGGATGTTGGCATCATCCAGTCCATTAAGGATGGCTTCTTTTAATAAACTTTTCTAAGATCTTCCCCAGGATAGAAGTCAGGCTGATGATCCACTTTCCTCCCTTTCTTGAAGATAGGCACCACATTGGCCTTCTTGCAGTCCTTGGGCACTTTACCAGAGCACCAGGAGTTTTTAAAGTTCTGTGCCAGGTGCTGGGCTATGATGCTCACCAGCTCCTTGAGTACCCTGGGGTGTAGATTGACTTGAAGGTATTCAGCTTCTCAAGATGTTCCTACATGAGGTCAGCATTAGTGGAGGGCAGGGGATCTCCCTCACCCGGACCTCCCTGTCCCGTAGCAGGCATGGGAGTCCCATGGGACTGACAAAAGACTGATGCAAAGTACCCATTTAATAGGTTGACTTTTTCCTGGGCGTCAGTTGTCCCATCTGGTTCAGCAGAGGTCCAATGTTGCCCTTGCTTTTCTTCTGGCTCCCCACATATCTGAAAAAGGACTTTTTGTTGTCCTTGATGCTCGAAGCTAGTTGGAGTTCAGTTGCAGCCTTGGCTTTCCTGGTTTTCTCCCTGCAGGACTGCAACACTGCAGAATAATCCTCCTTGGAGATTAATCCCGCCCCCACTTCCTTTGTAGGTTTTTCTTTTCAGCCTTAGGAGGTCTGCTAGATCCCTGGAGAGCCAGGGGGGCTGCTGTGCCCTCTTGCTGCCTTTCCTTCGAGATGGAATAGACGTAGCTTGTGCATTGAGGATCACTCCCTTGAGGAGCAACCACTTTTCTTGAACTCCCCTCTCCCTGGGGCCATGTTCCCTTAGGGCTGACTGACAAGCCTCCTGAGCTTGTCAAAGTCGGCTTTTCTGAAGTCAAGGACTTCTGTGTTGCTGACTGACTTGCCAGCTTTACAGCAGATGGTTAAGGTGATCAGCTCGTGGTCGCTGTCACCCAGCTTCCCATTGGTCACTAGGATGCTGATTAGGTCATCCCCTGTAGCCAGTACCAGGTCAAGCAGTGCTTTGCCTCTTGTTGGCCCATAGACTTCTTGAGTCAGGTAGAGATCATCCACACACGAGAGGAAGCTTTGCAACCGCTCTGATTTTGCTGAGTGATCCTCCCACAAGATGTCCATGGTCCTGGAGCAAGCGGCCTCAGCCAGCTCCTGAGTGAACTCCTGGTCAAGCTCAGGACTTTGGGTGGGAAGTCTGTAGTAAACTCCCACTGTTGTGTCCCCTGTGCCATGTTCTCCATGAATTTTAACCCAGAGAGTCTCTAGCTGTCCACCCTGGTCGCCAATATCAGCTTGCAGGAACACGTAGCTTTCCTTAACATAGAAAGCCACACCTCTGCCCCTTTTATTTACACGATCCTTCCTGTACAGGGTATAGCCATCTATACCCGTGGTCCAGTCATGGGTGGAGTCCCACCAGGTCTCCGTTATCCCAAAGACATCATAATTCTTTGCATTGAGCAGGAGGATGAGCTCCTCCTGCTTGTTCCCCAAGCTCCTGGCATTTGTGTACAGGCAGGCAAGCATCCCCTTGGGAGCTCTTGCCTTGCCCACAGATTGTACCAGGGCTGCGGCAAGGGTGGGCTCCCTTAAGTGCCTTGGTCTGCTGGCTTTGCAAGGGTTGCTCAGCGGGCCAGCAGTGGCAGTAGTCCCCCCATCCCCCAGCGGGCTTAGTTTAAAGCCCGGTGGAGCAGGTCAGCCAGTCTGGCTGAGAAGAGCCTCCTCCCCAGGGGACAGAGATGGAGGCCATTTCTTCCCAGCAGCTCACTGCCTCTCTCTCCAAAGAGCAGGCTGTGGTCATGGAAGCCAAAGCCTTCCCAATGACACCAGCGCCGCAGTCTTTGGTTGACTACGTGGATCCTCCTCTCCCTCCTCAGCCCATACCCCGAGACTGGGAGGATCAAAGAAAACACCACCTGTGCTCCCAGACCCTTAAGCACCGTTCCCAAATCCCTGTAGCTCCTGATGACCTGGCTGGGAGCGCTCTGAGCCATGTCATTGGTGCCCACATGAATAAGGAGCATAGTGGTCTGTGGGCTGGAGGAGCTTTGGGATCTTCTCCGCAATGTCCTGGATGCGGGCCCCCGGGAAGCAGCAGACTTCCTGGGCTAAGGGGTTGGAGCGGCAGATTGTCCCCTCAGTCCCCCTTATGTTTTGTTTTGGGGACAGCGGGGACGGTAGCTGCAGGTAAGTCTGTGTTGCCTGTGGGAGCTAGCAACTCAGCAGGCTCTGCTGGAGCTGCAAGAGGTGTGTACCTGTTGCTAAGCTCTGGTGGGGCAGGGGCCTTGGTGCGGTGGGCCTTAGGGTCCTTGACCACCTTGGTCCATGCCCCTGACTGGACAGACTGGACAGAGTGAGAGGTCCCGGAGTCCTCCTTTGTCCTGGAGGGAGATGGTGGTCTACCCTCCGGCTCCCAGGGGAGAAGGGCCTGGCAGTAGGAGTCAATCTCCTGCTCACAGTCCCTGATGGCACGTAATCTCTGGACTGTGGCCTGGAGCTCCTCCAGCTGGCATGCCAGAGACCCCAAAAGGGAGCAGACCCCACACGGGGAGGTGGCCATGCTCCCAGGCCCCAGAGCCTGGAAAAGGGACAGGCAGCCCCCACAGCCAAAAGCCAGGGGTTCCGTCTGCGTGGAGCCTGGAACCATTCAGGTTGGGATAAGACGGAGGTGTGACTAAAAAGGTATGTTTTTTGGCTGGGGCTATATAAAATGGTGGAGAAATTCTGCGCAGAGTGTCCTGAGTGTCAATGGACAAACAGCGTAAGACCTGTAAGGGCTCCCTTGAGGCCCCTCCTGTTGGTGGGAAAACCTTTTGAATGGATCGCGTTGATGTGGTGGGACCATTCCTGAGAAGCTGGGTAGGGTGCCAGTTTATTCTAGTAATAATCGATTATGCCACTTGATTCCTGGAGGCCATACCACTGAGAACAGTCAAAGCCAAGGCCATAGATGGGGTATTACTAAAATGGATAGCCTGGGTAGGCATACTACGGGAAATAATTACGGATTAGGGCAAAAATTTTGTGTCAAGCATGCTGCGAGGTCTCTGCCAAATGTTGAAGATACAACAATTATGGACATCAGTATATCACCCAGAAACGGACAGTCTAGTGGAGAGAGTCAATTGTACGTTAAAGGCTATGTTACAGGCATGTATACAGGGGGATCCCAGGAGTTGGGACACCCTGCTACCGCCATTAATGTTCACTGTAAGAGAGGCTCTGCAAGCATCAACAGGGTTCACCCCTTTTGAACTGGTCTTTGGATACAACCCCAGGGGTTTGATTGACCTAATATGTGAGGGTTGGGGAAGTGACCAGGACTGGCCAGAAGCTCCCTAGGTGGTGGTGGATTTCCGCGAGAGCCTGAGAAGGACCCAAGACATAGCTAGGACCAATGTAGGAAGAAGCCAAGAGTGGCAGAAGTGGCTGTATGATGCCAAAGCAAAGAACTGGGCCCTACAGGTTGGGGACCGGGTACTGGTGTTACTCCCGGACAGTATACACAAATTGCTCGCCCGTTGGCAAGGGCCATTCCAAATTACCTGGCAAACAGGACCCGTAAATTTTGAGGTGCTGCAAACCCAACCAAAGTGAAGACGCCAGATATACCATGTGAACATGTTGAGGAAGTGGCAACCCCAAGAAGAGTGGTGGATGCAAAACCTCAATGAGGCTGAAAAGGAAGAGGAAAGGATGTACCTTTGAGGTGAGGGCAGCAGACACAAACAATCCGAGGTAGATGACAGGCAACGCCGAGAATTAAAACTACTGATAGAGGAGTTCCAGGATGTTTTTAGCGCAGTACCCGGGGAGGCAAGAGGGGTCCAACATAGGATTTACACTCCGCCTGAATGAATCATCAGAGAGCCCTGGAGAAGACTGCCCTGCAACCTATGGCTGGCTGTGAAGAAGGAAGTAGATCAAATGAAGAGGATGGGAATTATTGAAGCATCTAGGAGCCCCTGGAGGAGTCCCATGGTGGTGGTCCCCAGAAGGGACGGCGAACTCTGCATTTGCATTGATTTCCGCCGAGTAAATGAAATTGCCATTTTTGACACCTTCCCGATGCCCCAGGTGGAAGAAATGGTGGGAAAAGGTTGGGCAAGTCCAATATATGTCGATGTTAGACTTAACCAAGGGGTACTGGCAGATACCCATGGAAGAGGCCGATAGAGAGAAAACCACGTTTGGGACACCGTGGGGCTTATTCCAGTTTAGGCACATGCCCTTCAGTTTACATGGGGCCGCCGCTTCATTCCAAAGGCTAATGGACCAGATCCTGGAACCACATCAGGACTATTCCGCTGCCTATATTGATGATATTATTGTGTACTGAAGTGCCTGCTCCTAAAGGACAGGTGTGGGTTGCCGGGGCAACCACAGAGGTCAGCTGACTGGAAGGGGGAAGGGCCTGGCCTATATAAACAGCCTAGGCTGAGGCCAAGCAGGCAGTTCCCCTCTGGCAGTTGCGGAAGATGGAGCTCTTCGGGAGCAGGCTGAGTTGAGGAGCCTGAGGGCCTGAGCAGAGGAGCCCTGGCAGAGATGGAAATAGTGATGAGCCAGCGGGCTTAGGGTTTATGATTTAAGCCAGGAGGCTAGAGTTTGTGTTACAGCCGATTGGCTTATAGTTTTGGTTATTGTTACTCTGGAGGACCGGGTGAGGCTGTAGGGGTTGGAGGAGGCCTCATGGGAGCTCCCCAGTAGCGTGGGAGTTCCTGGCACCAGGGAGGGTGCCACATTTTGGGGGCTGCATAGACCCTGGCCCCAGTGGGGCAGTGTTGTGTGGGGCAAGGAGCCCAGGGCAGGTGAGTGACCCGAGAAGGCAGGTCTGGGGGCCAGGTATGGCTATGGCTACCTGAGCCCTGAGCGCGAGGCACATAGGCCCCAGTGTCGGTGGGAATCATGAGAGCAAGCCCCAGGGAGGGCGATTGGCTTTTGTATCGGGATAAGCCCCAGGGAGGGTATACTGGAATAAGAAGCCCAAGGGAGGGCGAGTGTATGGGTAGAAGCCCGAGGGAGGGCGAGCACAGGAATAAGAAGCCCGAGGGAGGGTGAGCGTACGGGTAGAGGCCTCGGAGAGGGCCGCTAAGGAAAGACCATAGACACAACAATGTCCGGGACAACTGAGAGGCTTGGGGCATGGTGTTAGGGGTGGTAGGAGCCATGCGTAGCCCTGAGGCGGTAGTGCACTGAATCACTGGGAGATGGGGTACCGGTGGGAGTACGCCAAAGGGTACCATGTTCAAGAGGGTAAAAAGCAGCCTCCCTTCTATAATTTTTATCAGCAAGACGTGGCGGGCAAGATAACGAGGGTGCATGGACACCCACGTGACACGGTAGGGGGCGCTAGGAGAGATCACGGCCGCTCCTGGGCCCCCGCCCTGTGACATCCCCCAACTGGCAGACACATTGCAAACACCTCAGAGCAATGCTAACTGAATTTAGGCAGGCAGGACTGATAGCTAACCCCTCAAAATGTTTATTAGGGAAGCGGGAGGTTCAGTAGCTAGGGTTCAGGGTCGGCCAAGGAAAAATAAGGCCAGTGGTGGATAAAATGGCGGCCATCAGAGACCATCATTACTGAGGACAAGAAAACAGTTATGTTCATTCCTCTGGTTCACCAACTATTACCGCAGGTTTATACCAAAGTTCTCAAAGAAAGCCGCCTCATTGACGGAACTACTTGAGGGAGGTAACAAAACACCCCAGTGGAACACGGAAGCTCGCCGAGCATTCAGCGAACTGAAAGTAGCCCTATGCCAGGACCTGGTGTTGTATACACCTGATTTTACAAGAGAATTGGTCCTCCAAACCAACGCACCTGGAATTGCACTGGAAGCCATTCTGTTTCAGGAAGAGGATGGGGAGGAGCGTCCTATTGCTTTTGCCAGCAAAAAATTGTCAGTGGCAGAAAGATGTTACTCAATGATAGAACGGGAATGTCTGGCCGTAGGGTGGGGCGTGGAGTTATTTAGATATTATCTACTGGGTCAGAAGTTTACTTTAATAACCAACCATGCACGGCTCTGGTGGTTGTGATCAGCCAGGCTGGAAAATGCACACCTCATGAGATGGGCTTTGGCTCTCCAACCATTTTTTTTTTTTTTTTTCTCCTATCAGATATCAAGCAGGCCGAAAGAATAAGAACATCGATTTCTTATTCCGACCCCACGAGAAAAAGATCAAAGCCACGCAAACACAGACAAGAGCCAGGGAACAACATAAAGAACTAAGCTGACTTTAGGGAATATTGAGAAGGGGAGCCAATTTTAGGGGGGAGGTGTGTAACAGGGACTCGAGGACAAGTCCTGTTACTCCCGGAGGGGAAGACTTAGCAGGTGGAGGAGAGATAGGAGCACACCTGTGATCCATTTTGGCAATCACATCAGGGTAAAATGGGGATTACCCAGGAGACCCATTGCCTATGGGCATTCATGAGGGAGCAGGAGCTAAGTCTGCGTTCTCTGAGTGAGGAGCGGAGTGCACAAGCACCAGGAAGCAGGCACAGCAGTGGACCAAGGTAACTGAGGGCCTGCTGAGGCCAGCCGGTTGCGGGACGGACTAGAGAACCCGCTGCAGCTCACTCCTTTGCCCACATCCGAAAGACAGGCAAGGGAATGGACTGTGAGAGAGAGAGGGAGAGATCTGGCTGAGACAGCCAGCAAACCCCAGGGTTGTTTGAAACCTTGTTGCAACTGCAGGCACTCAAGGACTTAATTGATTCATAAATGCAAGGAATCCCGCCCGTGCCTAAGGCGAGGCTAAGTGCCTTATGCAGCACTGGGATCTTTCAGGGATTGTGCTTGGCTTAATAGGCAATAAAGAGGGCTCACAGCCCATTGTAGACACACACCTAGCCTCCGAGCTTCTTAATTTATATCGGAACCTCTTCCTTTTAGTCATCAAAGTTGTGGTGGGCGAGAACAGGAAGCTTGGAGACTTCTAAACGTCTCCATATGTCTACACATCCCAATTCAGAAAGTTACTGAAATTCATGCTTAACCTTAAGCACAAGTAATCATATATTCTCACATGCTTAAAATCAGGCACATACTTAAGATCCTGGTTCAACAAGAGCCTTAAGTCATTCTGCAGAACCTTGATGGCTGGTAGTGATATGAGAGAAGGAAAGAATGAGACTTAATGCTTTGATTCAAGCAGCAAGGGAAAAGGGTTTTCCTTTTAAAACTGAGCAGTTTGAAATGGAATCTTAAGAGACAATAAACAGAGCCCTATGTCGCCACTTGTACTGTCCCACTTCCAAGCAGAATTGCCTTTTCAGGCTCCATAACATACCAACACACTAGTCATCTACTAGTGTACTAGTACTAGTGATTGTATTCTTTTTGCAGAAGTGCTTTGGATTAAAGTCATACTGAAAAAGACCTATGTGCCACTGAGCATCTAAAGCAGGGTAGGAACACAGGTCATGATTCTGCCAAGCTTGTTCTTAAGTCCAGGGACACTGTTAGCGCAATGCAGACTGCGGGACTTCATGGCGTCCCAAGCTAGTGATTATGTTTTAGTATGCCTGTCTAATAAAGGACAGGGGCCTGAAACAGAACCCTGTGGCTGCTTAAGTGTCCCTGAAGTCAATCTTGAACTCAGGATATCCCTAAGAACAAAACTTAAGTTCTTTGCTCAGTCAGGATGGATTTATAGCCATGCATAAAACTAAGTACATGCTTAAGCCTCTTTTTGAAGATGATTCTAATCAGACACTTCCACCAGAAGATACAAAGGCGTGAAAAATAATTACAGAAATTGGAGTGAGGAGAAAAAAAGAGGAAAATTAAGGTTTTAAAAAAGGGTGTCGCAGACTTATTGGAAGCAGAAATTCCCAAACAGGATAAAGCCAAGAGCCTCTGGGATATGGATGTGTATTGCACAAGCCCATATTGTATTACAGATTATTTTTATAGATGTCCTTTTAGAAGGAAAGAAATAGCTCTAAGCTCTAGAGCTTAAGCTCTAGTTGCTCTCATTTTAAATAGATCTATTCTTTCCAGGTCTCTTGGCAATACAGGGAGTTTCTCAAATATGTTAAAGTGGGGGTGGAGGATAAATTTTCCTAAAAGGCACAAGGAACAACTGAAACACGGTAACCTCAACATAAAACTGATTCACTGACCTTCTATAAAATTTTAACAGTCAGTTTCCCAGACTCTGGGCTTGAGACATGCCAAGACTCTAACAGGACTCATCATTTCCAGGGTATCATTTCTTAAGGCCATATAAAATACATTTTTTTGGGGAAAAAAAAATAGAGAATCTATTACATTGGATTTGTTAAAAAAATTATTCAAATGGGTGCTACTTATTTTACCCAGTAGTCTTGGATTTCTGCCTTCAAATGGATTTCAGGGAGCTGTTTGTAACAGGACATGCAGTCTTCTATTACTCATAGCAGATTTATATGATTTTAATCATTGACCAAACTATCTGTTTCTTACAATTAAGAATTGAAAGTTATCCTTACCAGTGTGGCTAATGCCTAGGAAACTAATAAAAATAACATAGTAAACAAGTCACTCAGCCGTTGGCAAGTGCCATTTTCCAGCTATGTAGGGCAACAATTCTAGTAATTATTACCTTTCCCTCCTCACTTCATTTAAAAAAATGCCACATCACCAAGCATCTGGTTGAACATGCAGGAAAATATGACAGCACAGACTAATTCATTTTGGAAGAATCTCTGAGAAATGTTTTTGCTCCTTATTCAGAGCAGCACTTGGGCAGATGAAGAAATTTACCCTTACTCAGGAAAGACTTTAGTACATGCTGAGTATTAAGTGCATACTGTAGTATTTTTCTCAATAGGAATAGATTGGTGCCTGGGAGACTCGGTAGGTAGAGCGCAGCAGTGGGTCACCATATAAAGGCAAAAACAGATTTTCAGGATCAGTTAGTGAACAAGAAACCAAAATTATAAGCTCCTTTTCTATCATTTACTCTTTTTGCCAACTACACAGCTGTGTAGATATAAAACTAGTGAAATCAGCACCACATCTTTTCCCATGCAGCCTCCGAAAAGGCATGTTGCAGGGTGTGGAGTAAGAAGATGGAGCAGCAAATACTGAGGATATATTCAGGCTGATATTTTCAAAGAAGCCTAAAGGTGGTTGGAGTGACAAGCTCCCATCAAATTTTAGATTTGAATACCTAAAGTCCAGCCTTAAATCATCTTATAGCAGGCTTGAATGTGGCCCCTTTTGTCTTCTGCTGAACTGCTATGTACTGTAGGTCAGATTCTTGAGCCTTGTCATGTGACATGATAGTGGTATTAACAACTAGCAACAAACAACTACAGAGGGTACAAGGCCACAGTAAATTGCATCCTACAGCTCTACAATAGGTTCCATTAAAATATTTATAGCTGCTCAAACCAGAAATGATGCAACTAATGTGAAACAGAGAAAGGGCAAGGAATTACACAATTTTAACAGCACTTAGTATACTTGTTAAACACATCAGGCCTCATTCCCCTTCTAGATCCCAGCTTTCTGTTAGGAACCAAGTCCCTCCACTGCAACACTGGACTACTTAAAGAAGCCAATCCTTTTCTATTTGCTGTTTACACTAAAACCGTCTTTTCTGCAAAAGATTTGTTATTAAGCAGGTAATTCTCTTGGAAACTTTCCTACAGACATTAAATCCTCAAAGTACTTTTCATGCATTTTAGTTTTGTTTAGTATAGAAAAGGCAATTATTTAAATCAATTCCAGTATATTGTGTTTTATCCAGATAATTCTTTGCTTGCTGGGTTTTTGCAATGCTTTCTGCATTGTATTTCATGTTGATTGATGCTACATAAAGCTTTAATTAGTATTTGCCATCATAAAGATTTAATTAATAATCTCATATATTCAGAATAGGCAATAAAAGCAGCATATGTGTTAGAAATGGAGTATTGTTAGAAATGCACAGCTTGCATCTTACACCTGATAAGAAAGAAACACTGCCAAGGACTTTTTTCCTTGCCCAGCCTTGCCACAGCTCTTCTTATATACTAAATCGCAGACTCTCCCCCAGCGTCTCCCTAGCCTTTCTCATGCAGATTACAGAAGCTGGAATTCAACTGACTGTGTCCTTGAAAGGGGGGGGGTTTAAACTCTTGATGACCTATAGTAGTCTCTAAGCATGCTTAATTAGCTGATGCATATTTACCTCTCCGCCCTGCATACTTAAGTAGTTAATTATAATATACATGCGATATATGTAGTGATGTAACCACATGTATGCTTGTATGAAACGGAAGTGAGCTGTAAGAGTTTCTGTTTCTGCACACGTGCCCAGGAGGAAAAAGATAAATACAGCCTGCAAAATTCCTTGGTGGGTTCAGAGTAATCTGAGTTTTTGACTCTGCTCTGACCCTATTTGCAAATACACCTTTTGAGCCATCTAATGAGTGTGTGTCTGTGATTTTAGTGGCCTCCAGAGAAACGAACCGCTTTTAAGCATCATATGGATAAGATAAGTGATTTTCTATCTAATTTTCTGGATGTAGTTGTTTTCTGAATTACCAGAAAAAAAAAGTGACACTAGACATATTACTCTACTGTGTACCGCTAGTCTTAAAACATGCCATCCCTGTACTAGCCTGATGGGCACTATTTGACTTTTTTAAAACTGCTATTTTATTAGAGTTGGCCAAAATTTTCCACCCACATCTGTTTTTCTGTAGAAAAAAATGTATTTTTAATGAAAATATCCTGTAAAAATTATTACATTTCAACAGTGCTTTGACTAAACACATTTTAGACATGTTAGACACTTGACATGTGTTTATTTTGCTTTGCCTCAAACAAATTTTTAGTTCATTTCTAAATCATATATTTGATTGAAAAACAACAAACAAAGAACACCCCCCCAGAAAAGAACAACACTGAAAACTTTTCACTCAAATAATTACAATTTTTTTTTTACACTGCAGTAGTGACCAAAGGTCCCAGCAGGGCCCAACTGGGTGGTGTTGTACAAGCACATCAGGATCCATCAGCTGATGCGAAGCAGAGAGGATGAAAACAAACAAGCTAAGTAGAGGTTCTGTATGCTGTTGTATCGTAATCTCATATATTCTTTGGTAGGACATTATGCCAGGGGACGACCGGGCACAGTGGAAGCTCTCCTCTGCCATGCCTCTTGTTTCCCCTGTCTTACCTTCCTCAAGCAACTGACATTTTCCCTCTTGCCTCTTAATACTAGGGCTTCCCACAGTATTTCACATTAAAAATAATTTCAAAATGAAAGTAAATACTGCCAGTTTCTCAATGAAGAGTTTATTTTTTAAAATGTCATCAGCTCAGTTATACCTCTGACTACAGATCTAGTTACTTGCAAAAAGTTTGTGCAGTGTGTTTATGCACTGAGCTGTGCTTGAGAATGTCTACAGTACTAAATTTGGTTCACATGAAGAGCAGGCTTTTGAAAAGCTTTCAGCTGTGTCCCATTGAATTCAATGGAAGTTGTGCCACTGACTTCAGCTTACTTACAGTTCTATCACTACCATGTTCTTTTCAAATCCCACCCTATGCTCCTTTGTAGTGCGCATTTGACTATTTGGCTAAATGTTTGTCTGTTGAAGCTTTGCGATTTAGACTCTTCCTTCAGCTGATGTAGCTGAGCACTTTTTTTTCAAAATCAGAACCATCTAACTTTCCTGGCAGCAGTTTTGGGTGTGAAGCTGGCAGGTGATCGCATGAATTTTGGTAACACCGGGGGGGGGGGGGGAAAATCACTGTTCCACTCCTGAATCATTTCCATTTTAACTACTTTAAATAATAAATAGTAACAATATCCTTCCCCAGCTTAATATGAAACCTTTTTTTCTATAAACATTCTGGGAAGCAAAAATAGATTTAATAAATGATACAAATCATGAATGTTGCATCCCCACACTAACAGGCTGTTACCCCTCTGCTGAGAGTCAGGTAAATCATCTCCCTATCTGGGGAGACAAATTCAAGCTACTTTCTAAAATTAACTTGTTTACAATGCATGGTTTTGTTCTTGAACAGAGGTGGCCATAAACAACATGTACGCATTCCCATTACAGAAATCCAGTCAACCCCCACTGTCCCATACCAGAACTTAACTCTATCCAAAGGATTAACTTCAGTTAGAGAGACTGAATGAGAAATAACTCTCGTGGTCTGCACAAATTCCACCACCACCAACGTTTCTTCAAAGTTGATATGCTGATTGCACATTAAAGTAAAAAAATTGTAAAACTATATGTAGCAGTGCCACTTTGCAACTCCTATCAGAACAGCATAATTTGAATAAGGAATAAAATTCTGCTCTTTGTGTCTTTCAAGTCTATAATTCTCACTGTCCCTTAAAATGGTTTCCCTTCTTACTATTCCACTTTGCCTGAGAGGAATACTAGTTTCCTATACAAATAATCTGAAACTTTGTAGTGTCCCTATTGAGAGAGATAAGGAGCCTTGTCATTCTGAAGTTAGGCAGAAGGCAGGCCAAGGTAGCAACTTAGAACATAACCTTCTGTAAGCAATAGACTACTTTGTCAGATTTGTCCCTATTGTAATAATTTATGCTTTGGGGCATTACTGAAGGTAGCTGTAGTGCTCTTTTAAGAGTCCTCCACAGTACCATATATTGTAGTTTCTACCACCCATAAACTCAGCATTTAGCAAAGGACCTATACTTTTCTTGGTCTTTGTGATAGGGGCAATGCCCCAATGCAAAACTTAACACAAAGTGAAGAGCTCCTGAGCCAGGGGGACATGGAGACGAACCAAAAGTCTGGCAGAAGCAAAACCATGGCAGGAAAAATGCTGTGGCAATGAAAGAAGAAAACAAAAGGAAAAAGCACAACAGGTTCAGGAAGAGCTGGGGCTGGCTTCCACCTGAGCATGGACCCATTTTATGGCAGTATGCTTGTGCTAATTTGCTGCCCAGCTCCTTAGGACAGAGTTAAAAGCTCCGCTGGGAGCAGAGTCTGGAGGACTGGATGTGAGGCTTCTGGTGAGACCAGGAGAGCCCCAGGGAAGAGGAAGATCCAGAGAGCTGCAGTGGTGGCTACCCCAGGCAGGGGCACATGAAGAAAGGAAAAGTTTACAAGGGCTAAAATATTTACCTAAAGAAGAAGTATGGGTCCTGGACACCTCTGGACAGGAGTGGATGGCCAGAGACCCTGCAAAGGGAACAGAGCACCGAGAGTCTGGACCAAGATAAACATATAACAGAGGAGCAAGGACATCACTTATAATAAGGTAAACCCAGTGATAGCCGAGACTACTAGCAAATCTTTGCTATGATGGGGAACTCAGACCAAAGTGAAGTCCACACCCTATTTTTTCTTTAAAACCAAAAAAAAAAGACAAGGAAAAACATCTCCGGAGCTCATCTTAGAGGTGAGCAGAAGATAACAAGGACAACAAAAAGTCCTTTTTCAGATATGTGGGGAGCCGGAGGAAAAGCAAGGGCAACATTGGACCCCTGCTAAACCAGATGGAGCAACTGGCAACTGACGCCCTGGAAAAAGCCAACGTATTAAATAGGTACTTTGCGTCAGTCTTTCATCAGTCCCATGGGACGCCCATGCCTGCTATGGGACAGGGAGATCCGGGTGATGGGGATCCCCTACCCTCCATCAATGCTGACCTCGTGAAGGAACACCTTGAGAAGCTGGATACCTTCAAGTCAGCTGGCCCTGACAACCTGCACCCCAGGGTACTCAAGGAGCTGGCGAGCGTCATAGCCCAGTCCCCAGCCCCTGGCACGGATCTTTGAAAACTCCTGGTGCTCTGGTGTAGTGCCCGAAGACTGGAAGAAGGCCAATGTGGTGCCGATCTTCAAGAAAGGGAGGAGAGTGGATCCGGCTAACTACAGGCCCATTAGCCTGACTTCTATCCTGGGGAAGATCTTAGAAAAGTTTATTAAGGAGGCCATCCTTGAGGGACTGGCCCAGGCTAACATTCTAAGGGATAGCCAGCATGGGTTTGTTGCGGGTAGGTCTTGTTTGACCAATCTCATTTCCTTCTATGACCAGGTGACCTATCACCTGGACAAGGGAGAAGAGATTGATGTCATATATCTTGACTTCAAAAAAGCCTTTGATCTGGTATCCCACGATCACCTCTTGGCCAAACTGGCCAGTTGTGGCCTTGGCTCCACCACGATCCGCTGGCTGGGAAACTGGCTCTGTGGTCAGACCCAGAGGGTTGTAATCGATGGCAGTCACTCATCGTGGTGCCCTGTGACCAGTGGGGTCCCTCAAGGCTCTGTCCTGGGACCCATCCTGTTCAACATCTTTATTAATGATGTGGACATTGGAGTCAGGAGTGGACTGGCCAAGTTCACCGATAACACCAAACTTTGGGGCAAAGCATCCACGCCAGAAGATAGGCGGGTGATCCAGGCTGACCTGGACAAGCTCAGCAAATGGGAGGACGAGAACCTGATGGTGTTTAACACCGAAAAATGCAAGGTTCTCCACCTTGGGAGGAAAAACCTGCAGCATCCTTATAGGCTCGGCAGTGCTACGTTGGATAGCACTACAGAAGAAAGAGACCACAAGATGAACATGAGCCTCCAATGCGATGCTGCGGCTAGTAAAACGACCAAAACGCTGGCTTGCATCCATAAATGCTTCTCGAGCAAATCCCGGGACGTCATTCTCCCCTTGTACTCGGCCTTGGTGAGGCCGCAGCTGGAGTACTGAGTCCAGTTTTGGGCTCCACAATTCAAAAAGGATATGGAGAAGCTTGAGAGAGTCCAGAGAGCCACGCGCATGATCAGAGGTCAGGAAAACAGATCTTATGATGACAGGCTGAGAGCCATGGGACTCTTTAGCCTGGAAAAGCGCAGGCTCAGGGGTGATCTGATGGCCACCTATAAGTTTATCAGGGGTGACCACCAGGATCTGGGGGAACGTTTGTTCACCAGAGCGCTCCAAGGGATGACGAGGTCGAACAGTCACAAACTCCTGCAAGACCGTTTCAGGCTGGACATAAGGAAGAATTTCTTTACTGTCCGAGCCCCCAAGGTCTGGAACAGTCTACCAACAGAGGTGGTTCAAGCACCTACATCGAACACCTTCAAGAGTAAATTGAATGCTTATCTTGCTGGGATCCTATGACCCCAGCTGACTTCCTGCCCTTTGGGCAGGGGGCTGGACTCGATCTCCCGAGGTCCCTTCCAGCCCTAATGTCTATGAAATCTATGAAATAACACCTTAGGTTGGTGTAACGTGGTGTGTAGGGGAGGCGGAGCCCCGAATCAGGACCTGGACTATCCTGGTTACGGTAGCCACAGGGAAGGTGGGATGTAACATCTTACTCCTGATAATAAATTATTTTTCCTTCAAAGGCATGGCAGGAGAGAATCACCCTGAAGGCCTGCTGAGGCATATACTCCAGCACCAAACTGTTCGGATCCCAATGAAACAGCAAAACCTGAGAGGTCCCCAAGAGTTAGGCGCATGAATTAATGGCACAGGAACTTACAGTCTTCTTTGTTCTTCAAATGTATTTATAGAATGGTCTTAGTTACCTACTGCCCCGTGCTGACCGTATTTCAATCTGTACCTTGACTTTTCTTATTTTACATACTTATATAGTATAGCTTCATAAATCCAGCTTTCAAAATTCTGGAATTCTCAAAAATCCAGGACCTTTTTAGAAATACAGCACACTACATTATTGCATTAAAAATAGCTTCCCAATAATCCAGAAATTTCTCTGGAAGCCTGGCACTTCTTCGACTGCCATTGTTTTTGTTTGTCAGCCTCCAGCTATTGTTTCAAAGAATACTCAGTCATGTGTATAGTGTAAAAGCAAAGAAAATTGCCCTAAGACTATGTACTTGCCTTATGTTTAAAAAATCCAGAATTTTCAAATTTCTGGCTAGGTCCTGAAGATGCTGGATTTATAAGGTTATACTGTACTATATTCTTCCACCTAGTAATATGACTAAACTCCTACTTTGTTAGACCTCCTTCTTAAGTTTCATATCATTGACTACCTTTTGGTTTAGCTAGGCAGGCCTCTCACTACACTTATTACCCTTTGTTTTGAGATACATGCACCTGTGCTCTTAATATTGTCTCTTTAAGAAACAATTAATTCTTATGGACTCTTTTTTTCTCCTAGAATTGCCTCCAGTGGGATCCTGCCTTCCAGTTCTTTGAGTTATTAAAGTCTGCTTTTCTGAAATCCACTTTTTTTGTTTTCCTTCCTTTCATTAGGCTCACAAACTCTAGCATTTTACCATCACTACATCTACACATGCAAATGCTGCTGGTTGTAGCAGTAGGGGCAGGAGATTCCTACCCTTTGGTAAATTACTCTGGAATAAACCTGCCCTGAGCAGGCATCTATGTGTGTGCCCGTTTGGAAGTAGATTTGCTGCTCTTGGCTGGAGGCTGCTTCCATTCCTTACAGCCTTGCACCAGTTCCCAGTCAGAGGCAGGTCCCAGCCAGCTCCAGGCTGGGCACAGAACTCTCCTTGTGCAGGGAGCTCCCTGCCCCAGTTCCACGATTGCCAAGTGGGGACTGGGAGCTCCCTACTACTGGGGCAGGGGAACATTATCCTAGTAGCAGAGCCTGCCCTGGCAGCAAGCAGGAAGCAATCTCCCACCCCCTACTGCCTGGCTGATTGGGGAAAATTTTGCACCCAGTCAGCCGTCTACACATGCCTTACTATGCAGTAATTACTCAGCAGTTAATTTTTTTTTTGCATTTGCAGTTAGCAAATTAACTGCGGATTCAAGCAAATTACTGCACAGTATGGGTTTTCACATGTAGACATAGATGCTTACTATGCAGTAATTTACCCTACCATGCAGCAAAGCATCTTGTGTAGACATGCCCCCTGTCAACTGAGCTGCTTCCACCTTCAGAGGCATAAGCAATTTTTCACTCTTACCAACAATCCAGTTAAAACATACTCCACAACCTGTATCAAAAAGTTGTCTTTAGCAATATAACAACTTGGTGGGATGTCTGTACTATACTGTGCAACTACAATCTGATGGAAGGTAAAAGTCCCTCATAACTGCTAGGTCCTGTGAGCTGGATAGTCCACATAAAAATTTAAAAGCAAGCTTCTTACACTTACCCTTTCTGTTTTGTAGTCTATAGTAGACACCCACCTTAATCACTCTTTCTTTTTTTGTCCCTTTAACATAACACAGAGACTTTCCAACGCAAAAACTTTCCAACATTTCTACCTCCTACTGTATCCTAGACCAAGGAACAAGTTTTTTGTAACCACACACAAGGGAATGATGAGGCTAGCATCACATTAAGCAGCCTCTGACATCCCAGCCTGAATAATCAGGTGCTGTTGGATCTGCAGCAAGATGCCTTAGTTATTACATCACTACACCTATAAAAAACAAAACAAAGAACCCCAAGCCCCTTGCTGTGGGTAAAGGTTTTTCAGCACACATACCTCATGCAGAAAGGTGCTCTAAAGAAAGTATTCCTAGCCTTAATTATAGTGTTCCTCTCCTTAAAAGAATAGGATTCAAAGACTTTACAGGTAGAAGGGATTTAAGTCCTTATTCTTTCAGTGGGGGTGACTTGTGTTGAGCTCACTGTGACACTGAGAGCATACAATCCAAATATCTACAGATGTACTTTATGGTTTTCTATCACAGCTTATCTCTGCAATCTCTGGATTTCTTTCAACATAAAATTAACAGTGCTAGCAAATTTGTTGATTTTGTGTAGCTTCTTGACTGCCTCCATTTTTGGTTAGAAACTCTGCTTAGAGTAGGTTTTGTATTTTAGATTGCTTAGATATTATTATTTAATTTTTTGGTTGCATTGTTTTATGATAATTTTATTTTGATCATTTGAGCTTCATTGGATGGAAAGGGGTATCAATGCTATGAGTTGCATTCATATAATGGAAAGTCCTTTTTGAAATAAAAGATTTTCTACCATTTTCACAGGGCCATTTAGTCCAGTCCCCTGCTTAGGGCAGGATTATTCCTAACTAAACCATACCAGCCAAGTCTCGATCTAACCTGCTTCTGAAAGATTTCAAGGATGGAGATTCCACATTGTAGGTTGACATTCAGCTTATGGTTCACCATAACTCCCAGGTCCTTCTTTACAACCGATCCAGTTACACCCCTGTATTTGTACATGCAGATTCTGTTTCCAGTGCAGGGGTTTGCTACTGTCCTTGTTGAATCTTATCTAATTGATTATAGACCATTTCTCTAGTTTATTTAGGTCATCCTGGATCATAGCCCTACCCTCTGGAGTATCCACAATTCTACCCAACTTAGTTTTTGTCAACTGCAAATTTCCTAAATGTGCACTCAATCCCATCTTCCAAATAATGAATCAATTCTGGACATGGGACAGACCCCTGGAGACTTCCACTTAATACCTCCTCCCAAGTAGACCTCAAGCCATTGAGAACTACTCACTGAGCATGCTGATCCAACCAATTATGTATTCATCTTACAGTACTTTCATCTAGTCTGTATTTCTTTAGTTTGTTAATCAGAATGTTGTGAGAGACTGTGTCAAAAGCCTTGCTCAAGTCAAGGTATATCACATCCACTGATCTCCCCACATCCATGGAGCCTGTCACACAAAAGGAAATCAGGTTGATCAGACATGACTTGGTCTTGGTGAATCCATGGTATTCCCAAATAGAATGTGTCTCTTCTACTCCAGGTTTCTAATTTTAAAAGTGTTTTGTTGTAGTGGGCTATAATTAAAATTACAGTTTAAACAACAAATGTGCATGTAGGAGCAACAAAAACAGCCTTTACTGCTAGTATTCAGTACTGTTGTTACATTTTCTGTAAGTATAGTTATTTATCAAAGAATGAATGCACTGATCCTTTCTGGCTTCGCATTGAAACACCCACTGAAATCAACAGGAGTCTTTGTAACTTCAGTGGATTAGCATCCCCCCCCTCCAAGTGTAAGTCCTCATTTTTAAAATGGAGAAATTAACTTATTGCATTAGGTTATGATCCGTACTACTCTGGGAATCTGCTTTTTACCACAGCTGTTGAAACACAGTAGGTGGTATCATCATGTTTAACTAAATTAACCCTCCAAAAGTTGCTGAAACAGGATTTTTGTCCCCTTGTAGTTTGCTTGAAATTTTCTGTACAACTACCATATAAAGCCAGTTTGCTGCACTAATATATGGAGCCAAAATAGCCCTCAAACTGTATGGAAACTGTGGCAAGAGGCTTTGCCAGCATCAGCAATTGCACTTCATTACTGAGTAGAAAATGGGTTACAGACAGATAAACAATACATCCTGCTTTGAGTTTATTCCAGCTTCACATATTAGATTTCAGTTTCACTGATGGCCAAGCCTAAAGTACTGGAGTATGAGCCAGTTCCCAAAATGTTGTTGTTTTCTTTTTTAATTGTGGTAACATTCAGGCTCAGATCCATATCAAAGTGAACTGAAGTTGAGTATTCATTCCCCTGGAAAGTCTCACTAATTCTGTTCTTTTTATATATTAAAAAAAAGTCATGCAGTGTTACGCCCTTTGCTCAAATGACTCATGGCTTGCCCTTGTGCCAGTATCAACACTGTCTGTGTACAAAAAGGCAGCTTACAGTTTTACAAATATCTGAAAGGATGCACACATCCCAGCCATGGATACAGAAGAAAGGAAGGCATGAGAGTAGGGTGTCCTTCACTGTAGCAGACCCATGGAGATTTTACATAAATTCATCAGATATTGGAGGCTTCTCTGGGAATTCATAGATTCCTGTTGTCATACAAATTATCATCATCACCATTGTCATCTTCTTGCAGTGGCCACTTTGCTAATGAACATAATCTCAGGAAGGAAGGGGTAGTTCTAGTGGTGGTACTAAAATGAGGACTTGCAGCGCCCATCATCTCCCAACACATAGAATTTAACTATTGCTTGTAATGAAGAAGGTAATTATGACACCATCCCAGAAGACACCATGCTCTGGGAGGTCATCTCTACTTTCTGGGTGGAAGGAGTGGTATGGCCTTTATAGGAAAGCAGCCAGGTTTCTTCTTGTACTTGTTCTCTAGGGTTGGATTCCCAGAGAATGGACATCAATGCAATGTAAGCACATGCTTAAGTGGGTTTTTAGTGTCCTGCAGCCAACATAACAAAAAAACCTCCAAGAGTGAAGAATCCCATATTTCTACTTCCCATAGTTGAAAGAGTTCAGGTTTAAAGAAGAATGATCTAGCCTTAAGGAATAGGAAATTTAGAATGGTCCCCTTCAAACAGGTAATCTGAAGAAAACTGAAGAAAATTGACTAATGCATTGTATCACTAGCAATAAGTTGAAAAAATAAACTCCTTGTGTCTTGAAGAATGCATAGGCGTAGAGCCCTTATCAGCATCCTGTCTAAATATTAGAAAGGAAATTACATTTAAAAAATGTGAGCATATACATATAAATGCAAAATCAGGGAATCTAAATACCATGTATTCAAAGTATTAACTGTAACTGCCTTGGAGATATATATGGTATGTATGCATACACACACACACTTACATACATAGGTATGAGTGTGCGTGTGTATACAGGCAGTCCTCGACTTATGGCGTTTCAACTTACGGTGATTCACACTTACGGTGCTCCTCCATTTACACGCATGTTATTACTTACAGTGCTGGATCCTCGCACTTACGACACTCCAGGGAAATTTACGAGGCAGCAAAACAAACATCCCTGGATCAGTTTCTCAAAAAGCCATCAAGTGGCCCTAAGTGTCCCCAAAAATCTCCCCAAAGAAGCCCTTCTGAATTCCATGACCCTAATGGTGTTTCTTGACCTTCTGATTAAATAAAATTTTATGTGATTAGTTACTGTATTGCCCTGTTTAATCAATTTATATATAGTACACTTTAGAAAGCTTTGTACTGTACAGTGCATATAATTTATAATCGATTAAATAGTTGATTTAAATATGGTGTTTATGGTAATTTCTATAAAAAGTTGGGCATTGGGCCCTTGGTCAGGAATGTAGCCCCCTACTATAACATTGTTTTTATGAGAAAATCAGATTCCATTTACATTGTTTCAACTTACAGTGCCTTTTCCAGGAACGTAACGCGCCGTAAGTACAAGGACTGCCTGTACTGATTTCCTACATGCCCTTCTGAATGCCCAACTTGACATGTATCAACAGGCCTGGGTCTCAGTGGGCGCATCTGCATGTGCACATTTACTGTGCAGTAACCAAATTTACTGAGCAGTATGGGCACATGTCTACACATGCACACCCATTCTGTGCAGTAAATATGGCGACTTATGCCAACTTGATCAAATTTATGCCTGATTAGTTACTGTGCAGTAATACTGTGTGTGTCAACTGACTTGGGACTAATTTTAGTCTCAAGTCAGTCCACACACAGCATTAGTATGCTTTAAAGCCTGCACATGGAGATGCCAGCCTATTCCCACTTATTGCACAGTAAATTTAAGCCAGTGTAAATGTATGTGTAGACACACCCAGTCAACGCTAAACTTCTCTCCTCAGAGAATCAGACTCCTTTCATATGTTAAAACACGAGCAATTGAAAATAAAGGCCACTAAAACTACTTCTCTTTTTCAAAATATTGGTTTAGTCTGCATTCATGATGCATGACAATTAAATGAACTAGAGAGCTAAGAGCACAATATTGTCCTAGGCATAAATTTGTTAACTTAGGTAGTACATGAAACAGTGACTAAATCCAAGAGCAATATCTTGCTACCATGAAATATCCTTTTAAACATATAGCTCAAACTAGAACAAGGAAAACACCTGCCAGAGTCAATATTTTCCTATCTGTGTGAGCACAGTACAATAGAGTACAGTGAAGTCCTTTAAAGTTGTTTTAAGAGCAGAATCCAGAGGAGTAGGTGAGAATCTCTGTGTAGAATTGGATTAAAACAGCTGTTAATCTGATCTGGATCCAATTCAAAAGGTCTGTTTCCACAGATTTACAGAAAGTTTTTCATACTAGAGGACTCTTTCTTACAGGTCTCATATTTCTTATAGGTATATCAAGTAACAGGCAGTTAATTTTATTTCAATGCTTTACTTCCCAGTTCCCCCTCCCCTCTACCCTAACCCAAAAAGTCTAATGAAAATCAGTGAAAGTCATGCATCTGCTTCAATGGATATTGGATCAGGCCCATAATGCTGTACTTAAAATACCATTACAAGACCCTGGTAATAACAAGATTATTATTTATTTTTTATGAGAGCTATTTGAAATGGATTTCACTTAATTTTGCTTGGTAATGAAGATCAGTAGAAAAATAATGCAGACGTGGAATTCAGTTATTTATGGAAGTGGTAAGATGAAGTATTGTGTGTATATGCATGTGTGTGTTACTGTGGGCTCTGGCACTCATAGACCAGAACCAGGAACAAGTCAATACAGTGTCTTCATGCACTGAAAAACACACAATAGTTTGGCGCAATTATAAAACAATGCTCATTTAATGCATCTATTTCTTGTGTTTAAAATAAAGTTTTAATTGAGACACATTGAAGTTAAACAAGCACAAACAAAAAAATGAGTAACACATAACATTAAAAACTAGTGGACCCTCATTTGTGAGTTTTCTGAGAAAAAAAACTGTTGACAACAATGGGTATCTGCAGGACTGAAGAAAAGGAAATGCTGTAGATAAGACCCTCGGGGGAATTTAGCTGGTTAATGTCCCTCCCCAAGAAAAGCCTAAGCCAAAGAGACTTTGAGAAAGCAGTAGAGCTGGTACCAGGTACTATGCCCTGGAGGCCCTGGTACAAAGGGCTGTTCTCAAGTGTTATGGGAATGGAAAGGGGAAGGATGCAAGAAAGTTTTTCACCCTGACAATTTCACACTGATGCAGTTACCCCAGATAAGGGGTGCAAACCAGTCAAGAGACACAAGCCATTTCTCCTATATCTCTTTACTGCTTCTCAGAACCTAACCCCAGATGTTTATGTAGAAATGCCTACAGGCCTCCTTTTCAGGAGGAATTTGTCAAAATCATTCCTTATTTGGATTTTGAATCAATTCTTCCCAACAAGTTCCATGAAAACAGTAGATGAAAAAGAAATACTGTATCCCAAAAATTAAAGTATTTTTTTAAGGAGCTTTATTTATTTGGCTTGAAGATCATGAGGCTGAGATCAAGTAATACAGTTTGTTTTCCTGGCCCTTAATCTGCAGGTAGGCTATGGCAGTTTCCTTTTCTCTCTCATTTTAACTCACCTGCACAAGGCATGGCACAAGGCACAAGGCATAATTTGGCATGAACTTTCTCCTAAACTGTTAGACTGTTCTCTAACTCATAGACTCAGCATCCCCCTAGAAATGAGAACATCCAAGGTTATTGCTTAGCAAGCCACCCACACATCTCTTAAATTCATAAACTGCTTGACTGTCCATTCAGTTATCATCAACTGCTCCCTTCAGAGGTAAGGATAATATTATGCTACAGACACATGCAGACAGCTTTACCCAGAAGGGACCATTGGTTTATCTAGTCTGAATTCCTGTGTAGAGTTTTCAGTTTGAATAATAATGTCCTTTGTATCTTCCAGGAAAAAAAATCTTAATGTAAAGATGTAAGAGATGATATAGATGGTATACAACTGATCCTGTCCATCTGCTTCAGGTAATATTCATGTTGGTTTAAATAAGAATCTTGCCTGAAGGAAGGATTTGGTATAAAATACAGGCAGTCCAGTTAGACACAAATTATTCTACTTGGCAACCTTGGATATTAAGTCTGGATGTAAGTCACCCATTAATCAGGCAGGGGAGTGGTCAGGACTAGGTGGATTCTTGGCTGCATCCTCTAAGAAAGGAGTCAGAAACGTGGGGTGTGGGAGATGTTAGGTGACAAGTTGTAGTGAGTTGGTTTCTGCCCATACCACATTACAACCCACCCAAGAACAGGAAAGGAAGTGTGTCCCACACACATACCCTCCTTTTGACACACAATTACTACCCTGTACTGTTCCTAGGGAGCAGCTACTTGCCATCCCTTAAATATAGCAGGCCATACTCTAGGCCTTACTTTTTTGGAGTGATTTCAGTTATATGATTTGGCTCCCCATAGGAAGGCATGTCCCACCTACTCATGTCACTGAGTGTATCAGCCAGTGAGATCACTGAAAAATATCAGTCTATTTATTATTTAATTTCTTGGAAAAGTTGCTGGTCCCTTTCCTAAGCAACCAGCAACTTGGGGAGTATCCAAAGAACAACTTTACAAGGGACAAGGTTTTAGTTCCTCAGTACTATGAAAATTAACAAGTGCTGCCAGAGAAAATAGAAAACCTAAACACTGAGCCCAAGAGAAGGAAAAATTAGAAGACCTGTTGACTTAAATGCTGGATTGGTACCATTCCCTGGAGATGCGCTTAGTTTAAGAATTTTAAAAAACAATTTGTCCAATTCACTAAAGCTGCTAAGCACGATGCTCGCAATTTGGTTTTTGCTCTTTGTTCTTGTAACTCATTTTCAAGCTTGGCATGGGGCTGCTTTTGATTTCTCAGGCTCCAGTGGCTCAGGGTCATTCTTTTGTGTAAGAAGTAAAAGAAAGAGAAGAAAACAACACTCATAACCGAGACTAATTTAAACTGTCACTGCATGTTGCTGCCTGAGAAGCAGATGTTGATAAATTGCATCCAAAGAATTCAAACTCTGGACCTTCTTCCACATGACTTTCTATGCGTGGTCTGGTCATACCAGCCTATCCAGTCTGCATTAAAATCCATCCTTTACACCCTCGTCCAGCTTATTTCCTACAGTACATCTAGTTGATGTGTATAAAAATCCTGGTTCACAATATTCCTTTGCTCAAAACTCTTTTCCGTAGCTGGTAAAATTATGGCCCAATTACTGGAACCACTAGCAATCAAATGATTTAAGTACTGTACTTTTTCATGAATTGCCTGCAATTAGCTTATAGTTGTAGTATCTGAAAGTTTAATTTTCTAAGCATTGAATATTCGCTCTTTATTGAGTGTTTCCTCAGTTTATATACTTATTTTTTATACCACATAAAGGGTGCTTGTGTCAGCTGAACAGGACAAGGACTGTCTCTTTGGTTGTAGCTTTAGTACACTACATGAGAAAATAAGATCTTGGTCTCTGACTTGAGTTCACTCAATGTCTGCCAAACAAATAAGCAAATTGACTCAAGGTAATTTTAATTTGTCAGGTAACATGTCTGTTGCAATGACCTGACATTAGTGATCATATTAGGCATACACAACTCCACTAAAAAAAACTTGAAGGACTGAAAGATTAAGGGGCAGCAAATCTCAATTTGTGCCCTGTGGCTGGTGACTCTCAGCATAGTTACTTTGCATGTACTATAGCTCTAGTTTTAGGTTTGATTAAGGCATCAAGCTGCATCCTAATGACAAAGCAGGAACTACCTCGTGGGAAACAAGGGCCTTTTCAAGCAAAAACAGATACAAGAAAAGAAACAAACAAGCCCACACAGAAACGGATAGAGTGAATCAGTGTTTGCCTTGTCACTTGAGGAAAGGAATGTGACATTTTCTGCTTACACAGTAACTTGTGAGCTCCAGTTTCTAGGCACTTCATGGGCTTTCTCCACATGATCTATCCTCTCTCATTCAGAATCCAGTGATTGACTCCTGCCTCCCATCCACCACTTCTAAATTGTTATGCAATTTTGATTTACTGAAGCTGATGGCAAAACTCATCAATGAGCCCAGTGCTTTCGAAGTGGATGTTTGTTATGCCCCGACCTTGCAAACGATGTTGCCTGTAGTCAATAGGAGGGTTGATCAATTTAAAAAATAGAGGACTGCATTTTTATTGGCATTGCATCACATTTTAGGACAATACAGCGAGGAGAGAGGTTGCTAATGAAACAGCATAGACAAAAGTTAACTGCGACTAACGTGCATCTGCACGTTCTACTACCCTTGTCAGAGACGTCACATACTTTTGGAAAGGCCCAGTGTGGAACAAGGCCTGGAACATCAGTTTAGGCCTCCAAAGCAATGAGTCCTCACTGAGAGAATGCCAAAACGTTACATTATTCCTAGAATACACAGAAAATGCTTGACACTGCATTTCTCTGAAAGAATACATGTTGCCTCATGATCTAATGGCCAGGGTAGTTTGCTGTAGGAGTATATGTCTATTTAAATTATAATCACTGAGGATAATTCCTTCCAAATTTGTACAGAGCCTAACATTGTAGGAGTCTGCTGTATGATTTGGGGGTCCTAAATCCCCTCGGTGGGACCACACAACATCTCTAGGCAGAGTTTCACAAGTGCTGAAAGCCTGGATAGGAAAACAAGGACAGCAGGGAGAGGTCGGCCATTTTATTTGTCAAGTTAAATAACATCTTTCTATCATTAGATAAACAATGACTTGTGTGTACTATCATTCTTTGTGTTTACTGCTGTAATTCTTTCAATGGTCATTTATATTACACATTTTACTATTCTTTTCATGTGTTTAGTTCTAATGTCATAAAAAAGTGACCCATAAAGTTAGTTGGGCAATATGCCATGATGCCATGTGCTTAAGCTCTTGCTCATAGGTGGCTTCTTCCTCTTCTTGAAGTGCAGGATAGAAAAAAAAAAAAGGAGTTCAGACTTCAAAAGGGAATAATTTAGGGTTCTCTATCCTTCAGGCTAGTTGGCTAGGTGCCCAGACCCCATGTTTAACAGATGTCAGCACAACTGCCTAGATGACAATAATAAATGTAAAGGCTTAATCAGCGAGATGTTTCTATCGTGCTTTGAGAACCTAGAAAGAATAGTACTGGAAAAGATGAAAGAAGTGCCTTTCTTCCAGGAGAACAAGAAAGACTAGTCCTGCCTCACTGTATAAAGTATACAGTAGCTGATCAAACATCTAAAGAACATAAACAGTCACGGCACTACGATGATATGCTCAGCTGTACCACTGGGACATTTTTGATTAATCCAATCCCTAGTCCTTCACCTATATGTTTTCTACTTAGATGAGAGCCCTTCCATGCATGAGTTTTCTATTTTGTGTTTGCTTGTAACACAGCCTACATACTATAACCACTCTATACATAGAGAGAACGATGGCTCTTTCTTAATAGAAACACATATTGGAAATTAGCTTAAATGCATTATTTTCTAAGAAATTGTCTTAATCTAAATTACAGGAAATTCCAATAAGCAATACTAATAGGTATAACTGTATTTTGGTTACCAGGAACATATTGGGAACATGCCAAGAAATTAAGTAGGTATATTAAAATTGATGCAACAGCCATACATTTTAATCTATAATTATTGTAAAAAAATATGGCATTAAAGAAACCCAGTACTGTATTCAATCCAACATGGCTTTGTATTCATGGGTCTTCTCTTAATGAAAACTACTAGCTGTCCTGAGCGACAATGCCAATGTCATTCTCCAGCTTTTCCCATCTAGAAGTTTTCATTACATTATAAAGCGTGTCAGCAAAAAGTTTCTGTGCTGAGCTAAAGGAGGTGGGGAGGAACCGAGACAGCTTTTCAGATCAATTATCATGGGATTTGAGCTAATATGCATTTGAACAAATGTAATTTAAAAAATAAAATAAAAGCAATCTTAAGAATATCCTGCCTCTCTAGAGCAGTCTAACCCCTGAGACAGTGGCCAAAATGCTCATCTTACTGATCCTTCCACTGTAAACAGGAAATTCCTCATCTGTATTTCCTTTCTCTTGAGGCAATTAGTAAACCACCTGCATCATAAACTGCAGCAAGAAGGAATTGGATGTTCTAAGCATACAACTAGTATCATGCTTCATTTACTACTAACCCTGCTTAAATAAATTGTTTATGCAGTCAGCCTTGGTGTGAAGATTTCAGCTCTTTGTTTCAGCAAATTAGAAGAGCCTCAGGGATAATGAATGAGAGGGTGAAGTGCAGTCTAAGCTATACTTAGGAACATAGTATGGTTGGGATCTCTCAACTGCATAAATACATTTTGATTCCACCGTCTCCTTCATTTTCAAAGCCTTTCCTACTTCAAAGAAAATGAAGCAAGGTGAGATGTATTTAAAACCACTGAGAGAAAACACTTCCTTACAAAGCCTTGCTAAAGCAAGTGTGCCTGGCAATATGTATTTAGATGCAAAAACCCAGCAGAGCCAAATTTGAGAATGAATGTTTGGTTAGTGATCACTTTTCTCCCATGTATTTAACTGCTGATCACCATAGCTCAATTACAGACCATTTCTCTCTGTAGGGTATTAGTTAATATGCACCCAGTTTTGTCCAGAGCATCAGTGATAAGGATAGGACTATATGAGCAAATTTGTAGAGGTAATAAACCCTGCTCAGCTCAATTTCATTTATGTGCTCAACAGCCTAAATCTCTTTCTAGCAATAAACCCATCCAACCCCCACCCCCTCCAGATCTTCATAGGAAGAAGATGGTCTACTTCCTGCTGTATTTATATATCCCCACCACCTGGTGGTGTGGGAGCTATCAGCTGGCAATTTACCTTTGAGCCAGGCTCACCCAGTCACCCTTTTCTCAGGCAAAGTTCTTCAGGGGGATGCTGATAGACTAATAGCTTGCAGCTGTGGGGCCAGCAGATGCCTGAGGAAAAACTTTAACTCCTGTCTCACCAGACCCAGTTCAGACAAGGAGGATATGTATAATGAAAACATTTTGGTCTCTCTTTTAAAGTCTGTGTATTTCACTACCTAGGGTCAGAAGCAATGGGTGGATGTTGCACTTGGACAAGTAGAACATCCCAGATAAAAACTCCTCAGCATAAGTGTGCTGTATAGGCAGCACCTATCAAATATATAGGGCATTTCATTATACTTTGGCTTGGATAAGTAGTAGTAGATATAGAATAAGAAGCAGGACCAATATGACTGCCCATCATGGGGCCAAAAAGGGAGACTGACCTTCATTTTAGAAGATATGGGGAAGCATTTATATTGAAAAGAATGATACTTATGGGGACTGGAGGGAATGTGCAAGGGTGGGGGGACACAGAATGTGTCCAAGTAATTATAACAAAGCATCCTTAACTCTGACCCAACTCACCTGCCACTTGATTGGGGTGTGGCACACCCTACAATCTGGGGTGACACCATCAGATACTATTCCTTCCTTCACTGTGAGCTACAGATGACCAGAGCTTCCAACTTTTAACAGAGACATTTGTTCAGAGAATTCATTATACTTTTCTAAAATTTTCTAAATACTTTTGCTGTCTAAAAATTTGCTGGATGTTTGCCTGTTGTTAATTCTGTCACAGGTATTTTCCATCCACCAAATAGTGTTATATGATCTCCTGGTCTGGTGGGTTAGCACAGCTAGACTGAGTCACAGGATGAACAAGCTCAGTAAGTAATAGAGTTATATCTATTTATTACCAGAAGAGGGTACAAAGGCAGTTCCTTTCCTGTTTGTACAAATAGTTGTACCTCGTCCAGGAAGTATACCCATAATTCTGAATTTGCTCTCAGCTTAACTTCCCAAGACACATTTTTCCCTGGGCAGAGCCACATCCCTTAAAGGTTGCATGTGCAGAAGGTAAGAGGGGTGTGTTTGGTAGCCATGTTCATCTGAGACCAAAAGAAATGCAAAAATCTAGAAATCTTGGTTCAGAGATGATGCCTTTCATTAGACCAACTGAGAAATTGCAAAAATATGTATATTTTCCAGCAAGTTTTTGGACTTATACCCTTCATCAGGCTCAGGGAAAGGTAAAAATGGTAAAAAGTCCTCATATGTAGGAAATAAACTTAATTTTTGCACAGAGAAAGCTGAAACTGGAAATCTGTTGTTCTGGGTACATAAGAGTGTCTTTGCGAGGTATTCTTTGTTGTTCAGATGAAGCTGAGCCTAATGAAGGGCGTGTGCACTGAAAAGCTTGCAGAAAAAAATATTTTTCACTAATAAAAGGTATAATTTCTCTGATAAAAGGTATTGTCTCTGAACCAAGAGTTCTAGATTTTTTGCATTTCTTTCGGGAGGTAAGATGCATCCCAAGCAGCACAATAACTCTCCAAAATTGGTCTGTGGCATCTCTATTTCTACTACTTTCCAACCTCCACTTTCAAATATGTTGTCCTCGCAAAGTCACAGGTCACCTGTAGGATGAGCTGGTCCCATGCATTAGCAACTGAATTAATATGCATCTTGCAATTGCCTTAGATTAGACTGTGCATATGTCCTACATAGCTAAATGGTGACGCAAGGGGCAGCAAAGCACCCATCTCTCCTGAGCCAGCTAAGGTCTACTTTATTTTTAGCATAGTGTGGTGTACATCACCTGATTTGTCCTTGATCTGATGCTGAGTGTAGCCCTTATTCACTGCATGTCTGAATGAGTAGAGGGACTTGGTAGCAGCATTAGAAGGGAAAGTGCATGTCACCTTTTTTTCCAAGGACTGCAGTAAATTTCTCCCTCCTAAAGCAAAAGAAGATATCGTGCTTTAGAAGGATACGAACATAGATTGATTTTCCCAGATGGACTTTGCAGTCCCAACAGATGGGAAACTATTAAAGGAACTGAGGAATGGATGTACAGAACCAAAGCAGGGATCCGTCTGCCCCAGTGCCTTCTTTCTAATATTGGCTAAGAACAGTTGCTAAAGAGAATGCTGCAATAAGTTCAGCTGCAGATATTTATTGGATAGCCTTCCTCTGGGGAAATGTTATGACTAACCATGAGATCAGATCAAATTTAACTGAGCCAAGGAGAAAGGGAGTCAATTGACTGTATAGAATGCCACAAGTTCATTTAAGGAATCAATTTTCTGACTACAACTTCCAATCATGGTTTACCCTAACATAGCCCAGATGCTGCCTTATTAACATTAACAATTGAAAACTGGGCAGCAATGGGTAATGAAAGCAACATTTTAATGTGAAAGAAGTAATGCACATGCTTAGACTTAGCTTATGTAGCTCTGCTATTTCATAGACATTAAAGGCGTTGGACTTTGGGCCAAGTTCTTCAGAATATTAAGGGGCCCAATAATACAGAACAACACCTAGCAGGATATTCAAATATGCTTAAGTCTAGTGCCCTGAAATTTATACTATCCTACCAATATGTCAGTGGAAAAGGTGGCAGCTCTGTGGGAGATTGATACATTGGAAAATGTAATTCCATTTGTGTGCCACATACAAAGGATTTAATTACTGAAAAGGGGAATCCATGGACTCAACTCAAAGGGCCTAAATTTACCAATGTTTAAAAAGACTGAAAGTGGACAATATTTTTAGTTTGTTCTAACTGGACTCAAAGTTACAGAGTATATTTCTGCTCCTTGCATAGAGGAACCATATCCATCAGATATTGTATTTCAAATGCAAGAAATCTGTGATTATATAGTTGAAAATTTTCTCAGTAAATATTCCTTTGTATTTATGTAAAACAGCCTGTTACCATGAAAACATTCTTATAAAGTGTTGATTGCTGTAACAACAGTGGGGAAATGCATACATCAGTATAGATGGCGGCTACTTCTGGGTTGATTCAGTTTTAAAGAATAAGCCCTTTAATATCCTTTGTATACAGGACATGCAGTATCCATGAAGTGTTCAGTGAAGGGACAGTCATATCTTCCTGCAAAATAACAATAGCTTTAAAAAGAAGCTAAGTAAAAAGAACCCTGCATATCTTCCTTTATTGCAATGGACCTAAATTAGAACTGAGGCACTAGTTTGTTTTTTCCCCTCAAATAAATTTGCTGGAAAAGTGTTTCAGAGAGATTGATAGTAAATTCAGGTTTGGGAAATAATTTAGTCTGGAAAAATAAGGCAAGAAATCTCCAAAATGTGCAAAACCTGTTTTAACATCTTTGGCATAAAATGTTTTATTTTAGAAATGCTGGAATTAAGCTTTTCAATATTTTCAGGATGTAGCTAATGACTTTTTGCGCTGAAATAACATTTTAAAAAAATGACTTAAATTTAAGGGAGAGTAGTCAAACAAAAGAGTTAAATAATCAAGAAACAAAACAAACATTTTATTTTGGGTTAAACTAAAGATTTGAGATGGACCCAAAATGATTTTTATACATTTCTTTGTTTCTTCAAAACACCTGGACAAACTCTCTATTGGTATGATCTGAACTGAATTTTTTCATGAATTCTTTGATTTAGCCACCAACCATGAACCGTCCTGTCCATCCATTACTCACCCAATTCTACCTAAGAAGGAAATCATGTCCATGGAAAAGGAGTGAAATAAATGAGAATGGTTTCTACCCCATAACCCTGAAAAATATACAATACTCACAAAAAAGGACTGTGTCATCTTTAGATTAGAGGGGAAAACCAGTGAAAGCTGGATTTTTTTTAATCTACAAAATCGGATGATTCTAAACTCCTGAAATACAGAGTCTGCAAGCGTCATAATGTAACAACACTGACCCTTCCTTTCTGTTTTCATGTCCTTGTGACAAAGTGTGGAGCAGAATTCAGAGATACACTGGAATCTGACAGGCTGCACTGGGAACACTTCTGCTATGGCTTCAAGATTGTTACCCCTGGGCTGTCAACCCCTGCCCATGCCACCCAAACCTGTACCCTGCTACTGAGATATCTCATTGTATTGCCACATAGTTCAGCTAGGTCTACAGAATCTTATCTCCAAAACTGTAGGTCAAAAACTGCATAGCAGTGGATCACAGCAGAACCACTGGCATGGTTGTTTGAGCGCTCATGGTGCTTGGGTCAGGTCCCAGAGGACTGGAAAAGAGCCAATGTGGTCCCTATTTTCAAGAAGGGAAGGAAAGAGGATCAAAGTAATTATAGGTCAGTTAGTCTCACCTCCATCCTTGGAAAAGTCTTTGAAAAAATTATTAAGGATAATATTTCTGTGAGTCCAGTGGGAAAAATAATGCAGCAGGGCAACCAGCATGGATTCGTAGCAGGCAGATCATGCCTGACTAATCTGGTTTCGTTTTATGACCAGGTCACAAAACGCTTAGATGCAGGAGTAGAGGTGGATGTAGTTTTCTTAGATTTTAGAAAAGCCTTGCTATGGTATCTCATCCCAGTCTCATAAATAAATTAAGAGGCTGTGACTTAGATGCTTACATGGATGGCAACTTGGCTTGGGGAGTTACCCAGAGAGTGGTAGTAGATGGGTTGGTATCAACCTGGAAGGATGTGGGTAGTGGGGTCCTTCAGGACTCAGTCCTTGGACCTGTACACTTCAATGTCTTTATCAGTGACTTGCAGTTGGAGTACTGTGTCCAGTTCTGGGAGCCATACTTTAAGAAGGATGTGGATAACCTCGAGAGGGTCTAGAGAAGGGCCACTCACATGGTTAAGAGTTTACAGGCCAAGTCTGACAAGGAAAGACTAAGGGACCTGGACCTCTTCAGCCTCTGCAAAAGAAGGCTGAGAGGGATCTTGTTGCCACCTACAGATTCATTAGGGGGGCGCAGCAAGGAACTGGAGATGCTCTGTTCACCAGGTGCCTCTTTGAGTAACAAGGAACAATGGTCACAAACTGATAGAGAGCAAATTTAGACTAGACAGCAGGAAAAAGTTCTTCATGGTAAGGGTGGCCAAAAGTTGTAATGGGCTTCCAAAGGAGGTGGTGCTCCTACCTTGGGGGTCTTTAAGAGAAGGCTGGATAGGCATCTGACTGGGGTCATCTGTCCCCAGCACTCTCTTTCCTACCCAGGAAGGGGGTCAGACTCGATGATCTGTTGAGGTCCTTTCCAACCCTAGCATCTATAAATCTATGCATTGGAAATATTGGATTACTGTGATGCTGGAGGCATTTGACAGGCCTTACTGGCTAGGGACAGAAATTACACATTACAAACCAGTGTAAGTGATTGGAAACTAGTTCAAATCTGTAAAACAACAGAAGTTCAGTGCACATAAAGTCCTTTCAAAATGGCCAAAATCATTGTAAGATAAAACTAGATGGATGTAGTAACAGACTTAAACTGACTTCACCTAAATCAGCTATTGAACTTCTGTCCCAGATCCCCTCCAGATTCAAGTTACCTCAAAGGTCTTCCAGGATGCTTTGCACCTCTCCCAATACCCTCGCCCCCCTTGCTGGGTGTGTGGGTTAGCCTTGGCCCAAGCTGTCTTTTCCAGCCGAGCAGGAAGGCATACTCTAGTTGTCCCTGGCTTCCAGCCTGGGCTACTACAGGCATGTGGCTGCATTTCTATGATCAAAAGTGAATGTCTGTTCACTTGCTTATCAGTTCAATCTACACAGCTTAGACAAGCTTGCGAAGCTTTGAATCAGTTCAGCCTCAGGCTTTTTGACTTCCTGTATTTAGCCACTCAGAGATGTCACAACTAATTTACCATGCTTCTTGAGCTATTTTTGTTGTTGATATGGAGCTCTGTGCTACTTAGTACATGAGACTGCTAGTTTAAAGCTAGCTCCAGTATGTCTATAGTGACTGCTGCATAAACATACTTTCTGGGTATGGCCAAAGGAACAAAGGACAGCAAGTTAAAATGAGGTGGTGACTTTAGAAGGCATTAGGTGCTCTGCGATAACTGTCTGTGAGCCTATTTTAACCCCAAGGTAAGTAAAATTAAACCATGGCAATTTTATCCCCCAATGAAACAGGGCTATTACTTAGCATGGGACAAAAGGCATCTTAACATATTTACACAATGAATACCACTACATTCTGGGATTTACAAAGTAAATTTGTACCTTCTTCATTTCTCCAGACCCTTGGTGTAGCTCCAGTGTTTCTCTGTGGTGTGGTCAATCTCAAGTAGAGTAACTCAAGATAACTGTTGCAGTGAAGGCAAGACTGAAGTTTCTAGGGACAGAAGATAGTTTTCAGCTTCCTGAGAAATGTGCCCAACTTCTGGAGGCATGCAGATAACATATAATCTCATACTAATCACATACACCCTTTTTTTTTGGAGTTTTATTAGGATGCAAGTCTTAATCCTTTTTTTTTTTTTTTTGCCAGTTTGGCCTTAAAGCAACTCAACTTCTACATCATTTTGAAATCAGTTTAAGACTGTTTAGATTGGCTGTGCTGTAAGGTATTGGTTTGCATCTCAGCTAAATTTGGCATTTCTGCTTTTCAGTCTTATGTGCAAGAGCTGAGACCCTTTCTTCTCACATGCAGCATTGGTACACCTCTTTAATCTTCTGTCTAATGCAGTTGGCACTGAAACCAGAAATATTTCATCATTGCATATTTCCTGTCAGTGACAAGAAGGACAAGAAAACAAATCCAGTTGATGGGAGAAATCATAGAGCAGCACAGCAAAGTTAGGGGAGTGTGGTGAGGGTGGAATTTACCCTAGCTGAGGAGGGAATTGAGTGGGCATTGCTTTTTGGGTTGGTCCCATATGAGGAAAAAAGAACTTTTATTTCCAGAAAAAAATTGTCTTAGCTTACAGGCAAATGAACGAATATTAAAAACCCACAAATTAAGCACATGGAAACCAAAATGTGGGTTTTAACTTTGAAATATAGTCCATGTAAATCTAGTATTTCCTGAATGTTTGAAAACTGAGCTCTGCCTTCAGGAAAATGGAACACATGACTCTCCTCCCACACCTTGGTCATGAATTGTCAAAAGGCCCCACCCTGCACACTTCACACATCTTCTCCAGCTACCCTCCCTGGTGCTTAGACCTTCACACCAAAAATCTTGAGAAATACTGTTGTAATTCTAATAGTTCCACCCTAACAATTCCAAAATCACAGGTGAAACCTCAGAAAATCAAGTCATGGGATTTTTAGAAGTAACCAGTGTTGGGTGCTTTATATTTGTCTTCTAGTTTTTGGGAATTTAGGGTACATATTTTAAGCTTTTTTATGATATCACAATGGCTAGAGATTTCATTAAAAGAAAGTTGAGAATCCAATATAATTCCATGACTCCATGAGCTGTGACTTTAAGAAAGTCTTTAAGAAAGTCACAAAATGCCTGATAAACTTCTGAGGGTTGGCAACATAGAAATTCAGGTGACTTCTAAGGTTTTGCCCCATATAAAGTTTGTTGAAATAGATGTTGACAAGATGTGCCTCAGGCTTCAGGTTTAGTCACCCATGCGTCCTTTTTGTCATACTCTGTTTAAATTGATTGTACCATTTGGACTGATTTCCTAAAGCAGCTGTTAGTGTTCAGGAAAGATGCTGGATTGGTAGCAGAAGCTAGAGAATTGTATAGAGCAAGTATGGCACAGGCAGTAAAAGTACAAGCTTGCTTACATTGCCCCTTCTCTCCTGGAAAGTGCTTGCATCTGGAAACATCTCTAAAAAGTGGACTCAAAGAGTTTGTACACATGTACTAACGCGACTTAACTAAGGCAACTTGAGCCACGTTGGAGTGTACACACCTACAACTCCTTGACATGGTAGTAGCCATCTTGTGAGCTAAGTCAACTTAACTAATGTGGCTCAATATAATACACTTTGAAGGTATATTAACTTGTGCCAAATTAAGTTGACACTGCTCTACATATGTGTGTATGCTCTGACATTTAAGTTGGCTTTAAAAATTAAGTCAGTTTAACTGTCAGAAAGTTACACACCCAATGCTGTTGAACCTGTGGACTCCTTGGTTGAGGCAGCCAACCACGTATCAATATAAATGGTAGTTTCTGTGATGTCAATGACACTACTGTTTTAGCAGCACAACCAATGGCCTTTGAAACCACTGGAAAGACTCCCATGCATTTCACTGAGTTTTGGATCAAACTAGTTCTGAGATGAAAAAAATCAGAAGTCCATCTAAGCTGTATGGCCTAGTGGGCAAACATGGGCAAGGCACAGTAATTTCTATAGCTAATAACACAAAAGGGAGTGATGTGGATGGCCTTACATCCAGCTATCTTTGAACTTCCAGTCCAAATGACCAGGTGCCTATTCACAGCCAGGATGACTGAGATGTAGCCTTTGGAGCCACTGCAAAATGGCTTAACTGCTCAGTCACAGTAGGAGGTCTAAACCGTTCTGCTACCATCCTCCAGCTATACAGATATTAATAAGTATTGTTTTGACTCTGCATTATGCATGCTGGTATATTTGGGCTTAATCCTATGGTATATCATTCATGCTCAAGGGAGTGGGAAAGGGCACAATGAACTGTAATCCACTATTCGGGTACAATTACAAGGTCTCTCCATAGCTGCCTAATACACCTGCCCATACGCTACCATTCCTAACAGGCAAAGTTACTTCACTCTAACTAGGGGAACAGCTACCCCATACTGTCTAATACTTAGCAATCTACTCCAGAGTCCATCCAAGTGAATGGAAAGACTTCCCACTGATTTCAGTGGTTTATGATTCAGGCCTATGATTCAGCCAGTAGCAACCACTATTCAGAAGCACAACATGTTCTTGATCAGAAGCCAGACAGAAAATACTCCCATACATGCTAGTGCTCCAAGTCCCAAGGAGCTGAACTGCTGTGGAAGAAGATGTGCTTGCTAGAATCCAGGCCATACAGCTGGTCAGGGTGGGTTTTCACTCATCTATCTCTGCTAAAGGAAGATCCTGAATATATGCTATGTCTGCATATATAGTTCTTTTAACCATGAACTACCTCAGCTAATCAGAGGCAGATGTAAATGAATGATTCCATTTATTATTTTTGGAATAAAGGATTCTTTTTTATGATTCCTTGTGATAAAATAAAGTGGTGAAACAATAAAACTAGAACTGTCATGTGCTTGGTGCCAAACTATTGTCTCCTAATCTGGATATGGCTACTCTATGTACCCAATTTTACTATGACAGGAGCAAACCAGCCTCAGATTAAGAAGAGGCATTTCATTAGTAAGGGGTTGGTTGAGCCCATGGGAGAAGTGTAACATTACTATTACTGACTCATTCTCTGACTCATGTTAACACATGCTTTGCCCATGCCAATTGAGGAAGGCTTTCCATACTGCCAAAATATGCATCTGATTAAGACACAAGGACACCCAGAGTTTTAGAAAGTCAAAGTTCGAATGCTTGTTTTCAGTAATCACAAAAAAGGTTTAAGCAATGCTGGGAAAATCCTTCTTTGATTTGTGGGGTTAAAAGGTACTGAATCTTTTAAAACATGGATGGGGAAATGGTGAGATTCTTTCATTTGTTCCTGAAGGCAGGCACTTTCATTCATTTTCATATTCCAGGTAGTCGTCTCTAGTCCCAGAACTAATCATGCGTGGTGTTGGCTTCACTGGTACTGAGGGATTTCAGTACATCTTTTATGGTTTCACATTTTCTTAATCTATTCCTGTTATTAAGAATGCCACACACAGTTTTCACATCTGGTGTTAGTTGCAATGCCATTTGCTGACAGTGCCCTACTGTATTTGTATAAAAGTCACTTCCATTAGTGATGGGCCCATGTCAAAAGTTCAGAAGTTGAGTTTGGATAAATCTAAAGATTTTTGATTGACCATTAAGAAACTGAGTTTAAAAAGCTACCATGGTTCGGATTTCCAGGAAGAACATCAGGACTTCAGGTTTTCAACAGAACCAAAAATGCAATGAAAATAGATCTTCTCATGGTATTGCAGTATCTACAGTTCCTATCTAAACCATTCCCATGGAAAAGTCTGATTGGTGCTGCAGGATTCAAGCTTCATTAAGAAGTCAAAATGGAAATGGTGATGGTGATGGCTGAGTTCAGCCCCTGAGCAAATACACTGACACCTCAAAGGTAAACACTGGCAAGCCATTTTGTAACATTGGTTGTTTACAAGAAGAAGCACCTGGTTGTCATTTAGTGGTGCTGTGTGATTTGACTGTGGCAGACTAAGTCAAATCCAAAAAGGATGTTTTCATATGACAGTTTTAAGGGGAATTAAGGACTGGACATGGTTTTCATTAATTCAGGGCGAAAAGAACAAATAATTATATCATTATTTCTTATTAAAAGTCTACCCATCCAGAAACATGCAATTTGATGGGAGTGCAAATTCAATAGACTTTTCTGTTCCACATGATTTTATTTATTGTGTGGCAAATCAAGAATACTGGCATTGGGGATGGAGAAACTATTTCAGAACTGAAATGAAAGAAAACTTAATACATAAAGAACAATGAGAGAAGTTGATTTCAAGGAGTGATACTTTCTCAGCCAGGCACATGCGAGAGATCAGATCAAATGGCAAATAATTTTCAGTGAAGATTAACCAATGTTACACTTGGATCACTGGTACATAAAAGATTCCCAAATGGCAAGTGGCAGTCAGATGAGGGCAACCAGGTTTTATTTTATTCAGATTTTTTCAGTTATTTCATTAGATGGCATCCTTATCCTAGATTCTACTCCCATTGTAATAGCAAATTCAGAGCTGTAACTACTACTACTGTTGTTATACTTTTATGTTGTGGTACCACATAAATGCCATACCCAGATTGTGCTACATGTATTAGGCACTGTAAACTTATACATATTGATAGTTTTTGCCCTAAATTGCTTCGAAGCTGAAAGACGAGAGACAAACAAGCAGGTAAAGGTGGACCTGAGGAGGTGGCTTGACAATTAAGTATAACAGGCCATACACAATTTTTAGTCAGGCACTTGCAACATTTGGATTACACTTTACAGCATGCAAGAGGCGAGGTTTGAAGAGGGACTTGAATAGAATGGCTATTTTACAAATTTTAATCTTTGCCCTTTAAGAAAAAAATGTACGAGAGAAAGTGCTAGGCACTGAAGTGAAAAATCAAAGGGAGCTTTGTTGGTACAGTGAAGGCAGAGCTGATTTTGTGATACCAGGTTGGATAAATGGAAAGGGGGCTAAAACTGTGGAATGCATCATCAGTAAAGTTAAGAAGTTTCTGCTGATATGATGGAAGGGAGCACTTGCCATACAGCTGCTATAGCTGTACAGTCCCTGTGCAATCTGCACCTACATCCCTAATACAGCTGCAAACCGTTTAGACACATGCAGGATTAATTCCAGGAGGGATTTATTCAAGATCTTCTCTTACATAGTTAGAAGTGCTCAGATTCATTGAAATCAAATACCATCCTGCAGGTTAACACAAGCCAGACAATCACATGATGGATAGACAGTCACATGCCAGGTGTAATGCCAAATGCAGAGGAATCTGCTGAGAGACTAACTGCCATAGCCACTGCTAAGCAAATGCCTTGTCCCGCCTCACAGATTCTGCTGCAAGCAGCCAAGACAAACAAGGGGAGCAAAACTGTAACGGCAAAAATATGTCACATCGATCAGGTTTGGGTCAGCGCTAGCTTATCCAAACCCACCAAGCAGGGATTTTTCTCTCCTTTATTAAAAATGATTAAATACACTGGCTAAATGTAAAAGTGAAAAGTACAAAGGTCTGAAAGAAAAAAAGGGTTATCCTGCTTGAAGGAGATGCAGTTGTAGACTGGTTTTAGATTATTCTTTGTGTGGCTCCATGTAGAATTTAGAGTTGCTCTTATCTGTTTGTAATCCTCATGTAACCACTTGCCAGATAGGGATTGCCAGAGCATATTCTACTCCGGCAATTACCCTCCCATCAGCCATTCCCATCAGCCTGTACTAAACCTGTGCAGCAGAGCAAGAATGAAGCAGGATCAGGGAACCTTCCCAGGATTAAAAAGGATAGATAGCAAAAGGAACATTTCTAAATACTCCAGGAATAAGTTCCTGCTGTGGAATTCTACAGATTTATATTCTATACTCCTTAATCTGCAGCTCGTAAGATATTGGTTAGCCTCGATGACTTTTATGGCGACAATCTAAACAAGACAAAGCTAAAAGCATGCAAAATACATTAGCGAAACCTAAGGGAACATGAAAACAAAGTGAGCATTGACAGAATAATAGACTACTCTTGCATGCCAGAGAACAGTAGACTTCTTTCCAAGAGATGTATAATATTTAGACTGAAGTGTATTTATTGTCAGTTACAGTTAAACTGAAGATATTTCATAGTATATAAAATTTCATGATTATTTGTCATTAGCTCTGTTGCACTATTACATTATCACTGGAAGATGGGGGATTGCCTGGTGAAGGGCATATGCAAAGGCTACTGTTGCCTTGCTAATGTTGCCCCTGAGAATAGTACTGTGCCAGCAATAACATATTGGGATATTTCCATTTTAGCAGAACAGAAGTGTGTAATCATTTCACTTTTTGGCCAACATCAGTTTAAACAAATTGATACCAATGAAGAAAATAGAGGAAGGAACATATTGCATTGTTACACTTAGATTTCAACAGCTTAGAAATCTGTTATCCGTGTTGCATTTAAAGTCTGATTACACAGACAGGACAGTTTATTGGAACACTGTAAGCAGAGGTCAAATGTCTGTAAATTTGTGTTAACTGTGATGAAGTTCATTAAATGGAATACACGTGAGTCTTGTTACAGCTCCTTTTCACCAAATTAAACGTGAAAACACAGCTTGTAGATTTATTACTAATAGTATTAGAGTGGGCTGTAGATAATATGCCCCTGCCAAGCCTGGGTCCTATTCTTCCTATTCTATATGCAAATGGTAGAAGACAGTTCCACAGAGGTCATAGTCTGAATAGATGACAGGCGAATGGCAAGTTTTTATCTCCACTTGGCAAACTGAGGCCCAGAAAAATTAAGCAATCAGGAGTCATACATTGTTCTTTGCAAGATTTCAGGCACAAACACCATTCTTCAGGCATAGGGCAAGTCTTCAGGCATAGAGAGGGACACTATCCCTAAGCCTGAAGAAGGGTGTTTGTGCCCGAAAGCTTGCAAAGAACAAATTTTCCAACTATTTAGGTGGTCTAATAAAAAATATCACATCTACCCAAAGAACCTTGTCTACCTATGTCCTTATACCAACACGGCTAAAACCAGTAATCCGGAAGTCATACAGGAAGTCTGGAACAAAACCAGGATTTGAACCTAGATCTCACAAGTCTGTTATTGCAAGAATATCTTTCTTCTTCACCAGTGTTTTTCCCCCCTCCCAGACTGGATTCAATTTTATATGTATGCCATTGTTGGCTATTATCATCATTGCTGAATTCAGATATTTTCAGAGGAGAATTAGGAAACAGTAAGCCAAATGCTGACAATTTTGCAATTGAATATAAATATCAGTTGTGGCTCAAAAACTTAATCCAATAAATACTGATACTACTTCAATATACTACTTCTATTTTTTCCAAGCTGTCTTTTTTGTTTGTTTGTTTGTTTTTGCCATGAACCAAACTGTTTACAACATGAAACCTGATCCAATCCCCACTGAAGCAAATGGAAATAATGGGTCAGGATTGTTAGAGAACAAACTGTACAAGGGAAGCATTTGTGAATACTCAAATGTAAAATATGAGTTCTTCTAAAAATTACTTATTATTATTGCCCTGGTTCATGCATTAGAATTCCCTTTTGTATTTAAGAGTAAAGCTCACAGGTTCGTGTGTTATAAATACTAAATCACTGGGCATGTCTAGACATGTGTTTTAATGCACATTAGCCTATTTTAATTTACAGTAAAGCATCATGAAAAACTATGGGCTTTCACTAATGTGCATTAAAATAGGCTAATACAGCTTCTTCTAGTACCTCACAATAGAGGCACTAAATTAATGTGCATTAGCAAAAGTACAGTAATGAGTATCTAGATGTACCCACTCTGAATGAAGATCTTTTACTATTCATAAACCAATCCTCATTCTGCATGGTTTCTTTATAAATATTTTCTCTACAGTTTGAATGACCAATTGTCTTCAGATTGGCTGCTTGTGAATTGTTCATTTGAATTGTTCCTTACTAGATACTTATAGTGTGATTGGTCACTTTGTACCTGGCCCCTGACTAATTTAAACCTTTCAAACTAATCAGCTAACAAATCAGAAAGAGCAGCTAGCAGAATACTTTCACTCCTTTGTGGCTACCTAGCTTGTGTACAAATACCAGCATAATACAGCTACTGTCTAGACTTCCATAACATAGAAATCTAGTAAATGAATATCTGAGGCAAATGAATTGCAGATTATGCACAAGGCTGCACTGTACAGCGATTTTGATTCTGAATAGAAGTTTCTGAAGATTCTTATGCGTGATTTGGTCCTCTAGTTAGAATATTCCCTTTTAGGTAAATTATAATCATAATACCTTATGTATAGTTTTCATACAGTAAACAGTTTAGCCCACTATGTTGAGAAACTGGGCACTAAAAATCAGGTTTTAAGTTGAATCATTGAGCCCTTGAGGCAAGGACGGCCAAACTTACCATGGCCAATGTGGTAAACGAGCCACAAGTGGTACAGGCACCCCCTGCGTATGGTACATGGCAGATCAGGGAGGGAGCACAAGGCAAAGCAGCAGATCAGGCAGAGAAAGGGAAACAGAGTGCACTTGGCAAGGGCACAGGGCTTAATTTCTGCCAAAAGAGGTGGCCCCCATTGCCCTAAGGAGAGAGGTTTAAGAAGATATTCATCTTGAGAGGTTAGTTTTGTTCCAGGGTAGATTATACAGGAGGTACCCCACACCAAGCTATAGAGTCTAACTTCTTTTTCTTTTTGAAACGTAACAGCCCACTATAAATGGACAGAATGGAAATATATGCTGTTGCCTAGATGGGACCACGTGAATTTGAGTGCAGGGAACCTAGAGAGAGTTGAGGTTTTGATGGATTCTTTTTAGAATATGTCTTGGGAGGGAAAAAACAAACAATTTTCTTTTCCCATGAAAAAAGTGAACATGGTGATGTGATATTTATGACTAAAGGCTGTAGATACTGTGAATAGATATTTTTAGTAGCAGAAATGTAAAGAACCATGGAAAAACAGTGTTGTCTACTAAACAGGTCTATTCATACTCAGTAATAGGAGAGAATGAATCTTTAAGGGCCAAACTCTACCTTCAGATATATTGCCTGTGGCATGCACCCCAATTTTGGAAGGAAATCACCTATATATCCATAGAATCAATTTAGCCTGACTAACTCGGTGCATTATCTTCTGTATTTTCAATTGTTTTATTCAGCCCTGCACCTTATTCTAAGTGTTCAAAGGTTGGATAGCTGTTATTAACCTGCTGAAATATTAGTGTAACAAGAATTCCTTTGGTTAGCATTGATGATGATGAGAGCCACAGCAAATCAATACATTTTTAAAGCCATGTCCAGATCCCAAATCATTTGAAATTAATCAGACCTTACTGGAGCTTAAACCAAAATCCTGGCACCGTACTGGCACTTTGCATTTCAAAAAGGGGTGTCTCATAGTTGTGCTGCCCCAGGTGTGGGATAAGGATGACTTGTATTGCTCTGTTTTCTAGGAAAGGTAAGTAGCCTTTCCTCAGTGCAGCTGGCTTATCTGTGCTTGCTGGGATGTTGATAAGGAGCATGGGGGAACTGAAGGCTCTTCCCATCTACCATCCCTGTCTGCCTGCTCCACATCTACAGACATAGAAGGAAAATAGCATCCCAGCAGTTGCTGCTTCCCTCCTACCTCCATTACACTTATTCTGACAGAATAATCTCAGGAGAGGTGTTAGGGGACTCTTTATATTCTTTATTCCCTTATGTGGATGTGAATAGCAAGGCTCTTAATGAATCTTTAATAGGAATTCCATTCTCCCCCTCCCCTGCTCCCCAAAGGATACTGTATCAAAACAGATGGCCAGAAATATACCCTTCTTAGTACAATAGATGCAGCAAAATCACCCTAAAGGCAAAAATCTTAGAATCATAGACAATTAGGGTTGGAAGGGACCTCAGGAGGTCATCTAGTTGAACCATCTGCTCAAAGAATGACCATCCCTAACTAGATCATCCCAACCAAAGTTTGTCTAGCTAGGTCTTAAAAACCTCCAGTGATGGAGATTACATAAGCTCTCTGGGTAACCTGTTCTAGTGCTTCACCACCCTCCTAATGAGAGAGTTTTTCCTAATATCCAGCAGAAGCTTCCCTTGCTGCAACTTGAGACCATTGCTCCTTGCTCTGTCATCTGACACCACTGAGACCAGTCTACCTCCATTCTTGTTATGACCATCCTTCAAGTAATAGCTGAAAGCTGCTATTAAATTCCCCCTCAGTCTTCACTTCTCCTGACTAAATAAGTCCAGCCTCATCAGTCATGTGCCCCAGTCCCCTAACCATTTTCATTGCCCTCTGCTGGACTCTCTCCAATTTGTCTATATGCTTTCTGTAGGGGGAGGGGAGGAGGGCAAAAATGGACACAGTACTCTAGATGTGGCCTCAGCACTTAAAAATGACTTAATATAGTATCCAGATCCACCTAAACCAATCTGCTAGTGAATCTGGACATTGAGTGCTCTTTTTATGTGCTAATTGTTGCTTTGCCCTGACCATATTGTATGTGGTGAAATGATTCTCAAATCCTGGAGAGTGACATCACTGAGGATGAACTTGTAGAATAGAAGTAAGGAGGACTGGCAGGAAAATCATGCCAGGCACAATGGGCAGATCTGCAGAAGGTTGACAGCATATTGGCATGTAGCTTAAATGAGCAGCTTACTCATGTGACTTATCATTTAAAAGACAAGAGAAATAATTATTTTGCCAGGTATGTTGTTCTGTGTGTCCTGGAGTCATTTCCAGTTGTATGAAGTGGAGGTGTGGAAAACATGCTAAAAGTACTTGATTTTGTATAAAAGAAAAGTTACACTGTGTATTAATTAGGGAAAAAAAGCACATTTTAGAAATATAGGTGGCCCTAGTAAAGGGTGACCAGGGCTTCTATTATCCACAGATCACTGACACATATTCATTACTGTGCATGGCCTCAGTACATAGAGTTAGTCACTGAGTCACCAGTAAACAGTTCTTTTTATCATGGTTATAGCAATGCAGAGGGGCAACTTGAACCTGCTCCAATGGCCTGGTCCCAAGTAGAGTCAAGGGGGTGTAGCTTGCCTCAGGGTCCAGGGGAGTTGCAGCCTGGCAGCTTCTTTCTCTCTCTTCCCTTCCAGTCTCCACAGCTGCTTCTTATCTCCCACTGGAGCTCCTGGTGGCCAATCTGCTGCCTTCTTCACCAGCTGACAGTCAGCTGCCCCTGCCATAAGAGTATTCCCCTGGGGTTTCCATTAGGTCTACTCCAGACTCCATTTTCTCCCCCACTCTTCAGGGAGCAGATAGGGCCAGGGGAGGGTCGCAGAGCCTGCTTCTCCTTTACACTGTTACACACAGCTTTAGCCAGGAATGATGTTACTTGAGCAATCTTAATTTGAAACCCTGTGTATATACATATTATGATACCTATGTTGTTATTTCTTCCAAAGCCCTGTTAGATCCTACCACAACATGGTTCAAATAACTATGCAGCTATTCAGTGAGAATAAAATTAGTCTAGCCTTTGATTATACAGTACTAGCAACCAGGTGATCAGACTGGCAGAGATCAGGGATTTCATAGATTTCATAGACATTAGGGCTGGAAAGGACCCTGGAGGATCATCGAGTCCAGCCCCCCGCCCAAAGGCAGGAAGTCAGCTGGGGTCACAGGATCCCGGCAAGATAAGCATCCAAACATTTCTTAAAAGAGTCCAGAGTAGGTGCTTGCACCACCTCCGGGGGCAGTCTGTTCCAGGCCTTGGGGGCTCAGACAGTAAAGATGTTCTTCCTTATGTCCAGCCTGAAATGGTCTTGGAGGAGTTTGTGACCGTTTGACCTTGTCATCCCTTGGGGCACTCTGGTGAACAGGCATTCCCCCAGATCCTGATGTTCACCCCTTATATACTTACAAGCAGCCACCGGGTCCCCCACTGAGCCTGCACTTTTCCAGGCTGAAGAGCCCCATGGCTCTCAGCCTCTCATCATAAGGTCTGTTTTCCTGCCCTCTGATCATGCGCGTGGCTCTTCTCTGGACTCTCTCAAGCTTCTCCACATCCTTTTTGAACTGCGGTGCCCAGACTTGGATGCAGTACTCCAGCTGCGGCCTCACCAAGGCCGAGTACAGGGGGAGGATGACATCCTGGGATTTGCTTGAGAAGCATCTATGGATGCAAGCCAAAGCTTTGCTCGCTTTACCTGTTGCGACATCGCATTGGTGGCTCATATTCATCTTCTGATCAATCATGACCCCCAAGTCCCTTTCGGCCATGGTGCTAGCAAGTGTAGTACTGCCACGCCTATAAATATGCTGTGGATTTTTCTTCCCAAGGTGGAGTACCTTGCATTTTTCGGTGTTGAACACCATCAGGTTTTCATCTGCCTATGTTCTGAGCCTGTCAAGGTCAGCCTGGATCACCAATCTGTCCTCAGGTGCTGACACTTTACCCTAATGTTTGGTGTCATCGGCGAACTTGGCCAGTCTGCTTCTGATCCCAATGTCCACATCATTAATGAAGATGTTAAAGAGTACAGGTCAAGGACAGAGCCTTGGGGGACCCCACTGGTCACAGCACACCACAATGATTGACTTCCCATCAGCTACCACTCTCTGGGTCCGACCTCGGAGCCAATTCCCCAGCCAGTGAACTGTGACATAGCCAAGTTGCACTGTGTTCCCTTTGGGATAGTTTGATCATGCAGTGACTCGGGTACTGAGCTGTGGCTGCATTTCCTCTGCTTCATCCTGCCCCCTCTGAGGTTTGTGGCACGTTGGGTGTCAGATCAGCTTCATCTCTTATTAGTTTCAGTTGAAATGGTTGATCAGTGGGGAAAATTTGGGGTTTCTGCTTCATATTATCCTTCACAAGACAGGTCTGTTTTCCATATAAAATAATAACTTTCCATTGGAACACTGAATATCTAAGATCCAAAATCTGAAGAAAATTTAATCTGAAAATGTCACCAAGGAGCATCACAGGGATGCAAGGCCCAGTGCCTTGAGCTGCCATTCTCCTCTAGGATAGCCACTCTCAACCAGAGTGCCACAGCACCCTAGGGTGCCTTGAGATCCTTTCAAGAGTGCCATGGGGTACCGTACAGCATTAGCATGGATCGCGGTTCAAATACGATGCATAAGAGAAACCCAGAGATTTCAAAAAGGAATCTATAGTACAAGGATAATTCAAAATGTATTTCTATTTTATCCTTTTAAAACACTATATGCATTTATATCTAGCTCTTATCATTACCTACATATGGTCAATCAGTTTTGGTGCCATGCATCTTATAATTTGCTGATTAATGAATTTATTATAACCTAACAGTTATTCAACACTGGCGTGGGCTGGGTACCACACGTGATCTCAGCATGTGGCCCCTGGGCCATGTGCTGCAGGGGGGTACTCCCCTCAATCCTACCACGTGGCAGTAGGAGAGGTGGTTTTAGTTGGACAGCCCTGATTTACAGCATTCTGATACACTTTTCATATCCAGCATACCAGGTTTAGCTGTATAGCGTTACATGCTTTCCTTATCTGATATGCCAATTTGTACTGATTCTACCCAGCTCAGGGTGCTCTTGAATAGATTCCAAATACTTTTGTGCCTTTTACCAACTTTCTGACCTGTAAGCTTTTAATTCATACAGCTTCAGTCCTGCTTTATTGTCTATGGCATTCTACTTTACCCAATAGCACAACAAAGGGAGGGGTAACAGGAATACCAGCTCCAAGGACCAACCTGGTGGGAGGAGAGTTATACTGAAATAGCAGCAGTTGTGCTTCTTGAATGGCTGCTGCTGCTAGCAAAACAGCAGCTGACACTGCCCGCTGTGCCACTGCCACTCAGAATGCTCAAGATTCCAGGTACACCTCTACTTTTAGCCACAGGGCCTTGGCCTCACTCAATATGTGTATACAGGATGAATGGTATATAGTGTACCATTGCACTTGATGGTGCTATGCCCATTTACATCATCAGAGGATTTGGTTCTTAATATTTAGTCTGTGTTAATCATCTTTGCATGTACATTTCTTTGGATTTTTTATTCAAGAACAATCCTTGCTATTTTTTTCCATTCTTCGTAATAAAAAGGATAATCAAAAGCCATATGAGAGGCATTAAAGTTGTAGCGTGTTTGACCACTAACCAAAAACATGTGGCCTAGTAAACAATTTTTTTTTTCAAATTATAGAAGAACAATCTTTAAGAAGAGCACAATGATGACAACTTACAATTGCTCCAGTGTTGCAGAGTGCTAAAGACAGACCAGGTTTCAAGGACCTAAGTACATGCTGGGAGTGTCCACACATGGTCATTTAATGAGGATTAGCCCAATTTAAACCACATTAGAGGTGTGTATTTACATGTGCACACCCTTAATGTGTCTTAAAAATGGTGATTTTAAGCTATGTGAATCTACATTTGATACCTGCCCAAACCAAGTATCAAATTTAAGTGGGATTAATAAATGCAGATTAACACATGTGTAGATCCGTTACTCTGCATTAACACTGGGAACTTAGTCCTGGGTCTGCCCAGCCACTAGGGGTGCTTGTACATGCCATGGGCTTTTAATTCTGTTTAGTTCTCTGTAAATTGAAACGGTGGGGTTTTAAAAACACCACTTCAATTTACGGAGAATTAAACCAAACTAAACCCCCGTAGGGTGTACACAAGGGTAGGGGCCTGATCCTTACCTGCCTCTTCAGCAGCTGGGGGTGGAGAGAGCTGCTGGCAGGCTGAGCGGTCCCTGTGCTGTGTGGAGGCCCCCCAGACAACAGCTGCCTGCTGTCACCTGGCCCAGGTGGTCCTAGGGGGGTGCCACAGCCACAGAGGGAAGTACTGGCCCCACTGCAGCCATGAAGGGAAGCCCCTGAGTTGCGCAGGGCCCGCCAAACCCTGAGCATATCAGCTCTCAGTGCCCTGTGTACTGTTGCACTTTGTTAGGTAGGAAACTAAAATACCTCGGAGGTGTTTTATCTTGCTTCATACCAAAGTCATTTAAAGCATAATACGCTGCCAAGCCTGCAAACAGCAACACCATTAAAGTTGTGCAAAAGGACATTTAAGCCACTTTAAAGGCCAATTTTGGGTATTTACAAAGGCCCTAGGGGGCAGGCCAGAACCCAGTCCCAGGGCTCCTGGCTGGGCACTTCTCCTCCCAAAGGGCTAGGCAGCTATCTATATAGTTTGCCACTTATAAGTGGATTTTTTTACTGATGGTGGGTGGGGAGAGTGGTAAAGAGGCACTGTTTGTTGAGGTGGGAGGAGGGATGGATAGGGGTGGGTGTTGTGAGGGTGATAAAGTTTTTTTTCCAACCATGTGTATCCTGAGAGTGATGCTGGGGGTGGGCAGGGAGTGTATCAGTGGCAGGGCAGGTGGGATAAAGTGTGGACTTCAGGAGGAGGGGGTCAGCCAGGGCCTTGTGCAGCCAGTCCCTGGCCCCTGATGCCAGATGCATGGCTCTCCTGGGGTCTGGAGGGTAGAGTGCCTGCTGGGGCCAGCAGGACCAGCACCATGGCTAACAGGAGTGTGGGGTGCTGGTCATCACTAGCAGGGGCTGAGCTGGAATAGTGGGATGCTGGGTGTCGCTGGCAGGGGCATCCTTGGGGTGGGCCAGGAGGGAGATGCTACATGCTGTCCCTGTACTGGACGTGAGGGTCCTGGGCAGGGAAGGGGCTGGCTAGGGATCAGAGGGCTGTTGTGTGTTTCCAAGATGGCTGCCAAATCCTGGAAGCTGGCTCTGGCTTCACCATGGCTGCCAAGTACCGACAGCCATGTGTCTGGAGGCTGGAGCTCCCCCCAGTGGTCACAGGGGCACATGGCAGGGCTGAAGTAACCTGGTACTGAAGTTTCACAGTAGGATCAGAAGGGACCTGAGCAGATTATCAAGTCTGACCCCCTGCCACAGGCAGGGAAGAATGCCAGGGTCAAATGACCACAGCAAGGTGTCTATCTAGCCTCCTTTTGAAGACCTCTAGGGTAGAAGTGAGCACCACTTCCCTTGGAAGTTTGTTCCAGATCCTAGCCACAATGACTGTGAAGTAGCGCCTCCTGATATCTAGCATGAATCTACTCTCCAACTTAGTCCCAAGTCCCACCACATATAGACACCTGCCAAAACCCATTTAATCTGTATTAGTTTAATGTACATTAAATTTAAGCCCATTTAAATTGGCATACACCTGCTGTGTCCTACAGTCCTTTTCTGATTACAGAGTAACACCTAAATACCTTTCTGAGATTGAAGCCTCATGATTCTGAGCACCATATATACCTATAGTAAAAGACAGACTCTAACCTAAAGAGTAGACAAAGAGTTAAAGAGGAAACAGAGGTGAAGAGACACAGAAGGTCAGTGGAGGAACCAGGAATGGAACCCCAGGTCCGCTAACTCTCAGATCAGAAGCCATACTCCAGCTTCTGCTGCCTTTGCCTGGCAGCCAGTGGGTGCATCTACATGTGTGTTTTATTGCAGAATTGACTAATTAGCTCTGCAGTAAAGCATCACAATCTACACATGCACCTGTATCAGGGCACACTAAACTAATGAACTCTGTCATAAGATAGTACTGCCCAAGACAGGTAGTATCCTATGGTGGAGTACTTATGTGTGCTCAAATGCATGTGTAGACTGCCCCAGTCAACCCTGGCTCAAATTGCTGCAGTTCCAGGTGCACATGAAGACACTGTGCCCGGGAGCATCTGACTGTGGCAAAAACTGCACTGGAGTTTGTTCAGAAACATTAATAGCACATGTATACCCAGTGAATGCCAACCACATGTTCCTAGTTGACAGAGTTCAGAGTCTCTTTTCCAGTGACATTTCAGAAGTATCTGTTACAGCAGTAAAGGGCTCTGCTAGCAGATACATCTGCTGTACAAGAAAGCTCCTAACTGGTAACAAAAAGTTGTAGGGAGGCAGTTAGAAAGGCCAAAGCTACCTTGGAGCTGAGGATGGCATTTCAAGTTAAGGATAACAAAAAAATATTTTTCAGATACATAGGGAGTAAAAGGAAGGCCCAGGGTGGAATAGGACCGCTACTGAATGTGCAAAAGAAATTGGTGACAGACAGGGGGAACAAGGCTGAACTCCTCAATGAGTTCTTTGTCTCAGTGTTCCTAAACAAGGGGCATGACAAGTCTCACAATGGGATTGTAGAGAGGCAGCAGCTGGGCGCCAGACTACCAAGTGTTGACCCTGAGATGTTGCAGAGTCATTTGGAAGGACTTGATGCGTTTAAGTCAGCAGGCCCAGATGAGCTCCATCTGAGGGTACTGAAGGCACTGGCTGATGTCATTGCACAGCCACTGGCAAGAATATTTGAGCACTCATGGTGCATGGGCCAGGTCCCGGTGGACTGGAAAAAGGCCAGTGTGGTCCCTATTTTCAAGAAGGGGAGGATCCAGGTGACTATAGGCCAGTCAGTCTCATTTCCATCCTTGGCAAGGTCTTTGAAAAGATTATTAAGATTATAAAGATTATTATTTTATGTGAGAGCCCAGCAGGAAAAATTATGCTGAGAGGAAACCAGCACAGGTTCATAGCAGGTAGATCATGCCTGACTAATCTAGTCTCTTTTTATGACCAGGTTACAAAACACCTGGACACAGGAGTAGGGGTTGACATCATTTACTTAGACTTCAGGAAGGCCTTTGATATGGTATCCCACCTCATACTGGTGAACAAATTAAGAGGCTGTGACTTGGATGATTACACAGTCTGGTGGGTGGCAAATTGGCTGGAGGGTCATACCCAGAGAGTGGTAGTGGATGGGTTGGTATTGATCTGGAAGAGCGTGGGCAGTGGGGTCCTGCAGGGCTCGGTCCTTGGACCAATACTCTTCAATGTCTTCATCAGTGACTTGGACAAAGCAGTGAAGTGTACTCTGTCCAAGTCTGTGTATGATACAAAACTGTGGGGAGAAGTGGACACACCAGAGGGCAGGGAACAACTATAGGCAGACCTGGACAGGTTGGACAAATGGGCAGAAAACAATAAAATGCAATTTAACAGGGAGAAATGCAAAGTGCTGCACCTAGGGAGGAAAAATGTGCAGCACACATACTGCCTAGGAAATGACCTGCTAGGTAGCATGGAAGCAGAAAGGGATCTCGGAGTCCTAGTGGACTCCAAGATGAACATGAGTTGTCAGTGTGACGAAGTCATCAAAAAGCTAACATGCATCAGCAGATGCATGACGAACAGAATCAAGGAGGTGATACTTCCCCTCTGTCAGATGCCAGTCAGACCGCAGTTGGAGTACTGCGTGCAGTTTTGGGTGCCACACTTTAAGAGGGATGTAGATAACCTGGAGAGGGTCCAGAGAAGGGCCACTCGTATGGTTAAGGGCTTCCAGGCCAAGCCCTATGAGGAGAGACTAGGGCACCTGGACCTCTTCAGCCTCTGCAAGAGAAGGTTGAGAGGCGACCTTATGGCTGCCTATAAATTCATCATGGGGGCACAGAAGGGAATTGGTGAGGCTGTACTCACCAGGACATCCCTGGGGGTCACAAGAAATAATGGCCATAAGCTAGCAGAGAGCAGATTTAGACAGGACATTAGGAGGAACTTCTTCATAGTTGGAGAGGCCAAAATCTGGAATGGGCTCCCAAGGGAGGTGGTGCTCTCCCCTACCCTAGGGGTCTTCAAGAGGAGGTTGGCTGGGCATCTGGCTGGAGTCATCTGAACCCAGCACTCTTTCCTGCCTATGCAGGGGGTTGGACTCGATGATCTACTGAGGTCCCTTCCAACCATAACTTCTATGAATCTATGAAAAATGTTTGATTTCTTAGGCATAAGAGTTGCATACAACTTAACAGCTTCTCTGTATAGGAAAATTAAAATGAAGGAATCTAAGATGTGATTTTACCGTGTACTCCAAACTCATACTGAACATTCTTTAGTGCAAATTAGCACTACCTTTGCAAAAGGTAGTTATTTCTAGCGTCTCCCAAAGTGGAGTTGTTTGCAAGGAGAGTTCGCATAGGGTGACTAGTACACTGTAAATTCACATCCTAATTTATCACTTAATAATGTTTGCATGCGGACAGGCTCTTAGATGGTTCACCAAAGCTCTGTGACATGACACTACTGACTGACTCCCAGCTGTGGGAAGTACTTTCAGAAGTTATGCAGAAGTTTCAAAGTTCAAATGGTGACTAAGAAGGAAATGTGGGGGCATCTAATTAATCCTTTAACTCTACTCATTCTTAGGAAGACACAGACATGAAACTGAAATGAAGAGTTTGGAAGAAGGTATAATTTATGCCAATTTTTATGCTCTTACTCACTAATTCACCTCTAAATTTGTCCTATAATATATATACATGTAAACATTTTTATGACTGTAGACTAGATTTTTATTTCTACACTCTTGCCACTCTTATGTCCTTATTAGGTCAAATGAAAATGCAAGCATTTCTGAGTCCTGTTGAAGTTATAATGAAACTATTGATCTTGTCACTTGCACATTAAAAGTGCTGCCGTTGATTTAAAAAGGAAGGGACACCAAATATCTTAATAAACTGTATTTTCTATTTCTTCAGATGGAAAGGATTCTAAAAATTCAAGGCCCCAGTCACAAAATATTGCTCAAGTATCATCCCCTAAACCAGGGAAGGGCAAAGGCCAGCCCATGGGCTGAATCCAGTTGGCGGTAGACTGCATTTCCCAACCACCCGCACTCATGGCTGGGGCCGGTCTCCATGGGGACCAGCCCCAGCCACCCTGGCAGGGCATGCAGCAGGGCAGGGCAGGGCAGGGCAGGGCAGGGCAGGGCAGGGGGCTGCTCTGGAGCCACTGGGATCTTGTGATGGGGACAGCTTACTCCAGAGCCAGGGCAGAGCCATGATCTGTAGCCAGCATGCCCCAGGCAGGGACACACAAACAGGGCACTGGCGCTGCCCCTGCTCCGGATGAGGCTGTCACTGATGCAAGGAGGCAGAGCAGAACTGCGATCCCCTGCCTGCGTCCTTCTGTCTGGAGCTATAGGCTACAGATCATGGCACTGCCCTGGCTCTAGAGTAATGTGCCCCCATCGCAAGATCCCAGTGGCTTGGGAGCAGCCCCCTGCCCTGCCTTGCTACATGCCAATGTGGCTGAGGCTGGTCTCCATAGTAACCCCAGCCTTGCTTTCTCCTGCAGCTGTGGCTGGGGTCTCCATGGAGATTGGCCCCAGCCATGCTGGCAGGGGCTACTGGGAAATGGAGTTCAGCTGCCAGCTGGATTGACCATTTTGCCCACCTTTGCACTAAACTCTATGCAATTAGGCCATTTGGAAACTCTCTCCCCTTGACTTTTAATGGAATCTTCCTTTCTGTCCTATGGAAAATCTTTTGGTGTGAAAGCAGCAGGTATAATTCATAGTCTCACTCACACTCATGTCTCTGAGTTTTACTGAGACAAATTTTCCCTGAAGGGATCTTATATGGAAGGGATTTTTAAAAAAAAATCAGAGCACCCCTCCTTTAAATATTTAAGCTTTCTGTGAGAGGTTCATAAGGCTGTATATAGCTGAGTCTAGTCTCAGGGTTTGATAGGTGAAACTTGAGGCGCACAGGAGAGCCATTAAAATTTGTATGCTGTGTTGCTAGTGCTTTTTTACCCTAATCCTGTTTTCACTAAGTGGATTTGTTGCAACTTTGGAAGATAAAGGTTGGAAACTTAATATATCTTTAATCTGATTAACAGAACCAAAGAGAAATCTTTCCTAATATATTTTTACTTTTCCTAATATATTTTATGTCTTTAATGCCTCTGGACAAATCCCAGGTCACAAAGCATAAACTGTTAGCTGTAACCCACCTAATTTTCCTGTGTTTTCAACAGATGCTAATCTGGAATTTATCCTGGGAAAGTCAAAAGAAAGTTTATTGGAATGGAGGAACGGAGGTCTGAGAGGCTATTAAACAGAAAGATGTAACCACAGGCAAGTCACATAACCAAACAGAGTATTCAAGTCTGCCTCCAATCAGCACGTGTAATTTCCTTTTGAAGTTTGGAGCGTGCATGTATTCAATAGATGCATATTTTTCCCCCATCTAATCTACGTGCATATTTTTGGATTGAGCAGGATTTGCATTTATATTACAAACTAAATCCTCACAAGCCTGAATCCATTGCACTGGATTTCTACTTCAGAACATCATGCTTATTGAAAAGCCTGTCCCTACTTTGTAATCAAATTGTATAACCTTCTGTATTTAACTTTGTTTCAAGATGAAGTTAAAAGTTGCTAGCAATGAAATTTAGGACATACTTTGCATGACCTAGAATAGATGCCATACATATGGTGCAAAGGTGCCTCTGTCAAGCCATGAAACTGCAATCGTTTGATTAGGTATTTTATTTTTGGTGTGTTGGCTTTCAAATTTGGCATGATTCCAATTGGCAGATGACTCCAGTGCAAATCCTAATTAAGTATTTAGTAATCATTGCTCTTGGGAGTGTCCAATGCTTGTCAAAATTCTGGGACCAGATTAAGGAATTAATGGAACAATTTGTGTAGTGGCAAATTGATTGATTTGATGTACTGTTTTGTTTGAGGATATTGCAGGTTTTCAGAGATTAAGTAGAACAATTCAGTGGAGCTGTTTCCTTGGTGAAGAAGCATACTTTTTAATCAGATCAGGATATATGCTCTTGGCAAGATGTTATGAACATGTTGCATACAGAAAACTTTGGATTTGGAGACAATATCAGCAAAAGGAAGATACAGATGCTTAGTTTGGAATGCCATCACTGAGCTGCTGCTGAGAGGAAAAAATGGCTTGTGGTTAAGGCAGTGAACTGAGATTTCTGAGATCTGAATTTAAGCCCTAGCCTATCACAGACTCCATGTGTGACATTTGTAAAATCTTTAATCTCCCCATGTCTATGTTCTCCACTTGTAAAAAAGGGTTGATAATGATAATTCTTTGTCTGCTTGATCTAATTAAACTGTAAATGATTTGAAAGATGGGGTTATCTCTTAATTTTTGTGAAAGCATAGTGCCTGGTACAATGGGAATTCAATCTAAATCAAGGCCTTTAAGTGCTACTGTAACACAGATAAATAGACTAATAACTTATATAAAGTAACAGCATCCTCAAATTGTAACAGTTATTTCAGAGATGCTTAAGAACTTTAAGACATTATATGGATGCAGAGAAATAGTGATGGTTAATGCATCTTGTAGGAGGGACTGCCCTACTTAGTTATGTCTCCTTACCTTTTCAAGTCAAATTATATTAGCTAGACTCAACTCAAACTAGAATTTCCATCCCGCATATATAACATTACTAAATTAGTTTTAATTCCTAATGAAACATGAAAAGTCAAAATTTTGAAATTCACTGTGGATTGGAAATTCCAGAAAACAAATTGATTTGGAATCACTGGCCTGGTTCTGTTAATGTCAAATGGTTTCACTTTGATGATGTTAAAACTTTTCATTTCCAATAAGGTAAAACATTTCACTTCAGTAATGTTACAACTCCATAACAAACTATAAATTACTGAAACATTATAGAACAGAGGTCGGCAACATTTTTCGGCAGAGTGCCACAAACACCCACAACTTTAACTTGTAAGCTGTTGGTGTGCTGGGGTGGATGGCAGGGGAGCCACAAAAGGCCTGGATCCTTGTGGCCGTACAGCCCCGGCCCCTTCCCTGCCATCCACCCAGAGGCATGCGTGTCAAGCAAAATGTCTTTGAGTGCCACGGGTTACCTATCCCTGATATAGAATGTTATACATACTATATAACATGTAAGATTAGATTAACATGTAAGATTATAAAAGCCTATATAACTATATAACATGTAAAATTATAAAGTCTAAATGCTAAAGTAAATTAAACTTTAGCACCAGAACTCCTGTCCCTCCCTGAAGACTGGCTGATGGCCCCAAACCAGGGCTTGCTTGTTAACATGACAATTAATGCCTTACCTGGGCTTGATCAGGGAATTAAACCCAAGGAAAACATTAATTGCCACGGTGGCAATCAGTATAGGATGCTGTTAATATCTTCCCCAGGACTAATAAGGGGATGATTTCTGGGGAGGGCATTAACTGGGTCCTAGACTGCTTGCTAATGCAGCAATTCCCTGATCAAGCCCAGGGAAAGTATTAACCATATCTTAGACTGTGCTAATGTGGCAATTAATGCCTTCCCTGGGCTTGATCAGGGGATCAGTTCCAGCAAAGCCATTAATTGCTGTGTTATTATTAAGCAGTCTAGGCATCTAAGTAAGCTGCAAAATGAAATATCTTATTAAAATAAACCAATGAATTTGAATGAATGCCAACTATATATACTTTATTAAATAGTATCATCTAAGCACTTACTCAGACTCAAGACTGAAACATCTTATGAAAATAAAGCTGTACTATGCACAACACGAATTGTAACTAATACCAGCTATATACACTTTATTAAAGGGCATTATAAAAAAGGAGTTTATTGAAACTGAATTCTAACCTTAAGACAGACAGTTCAGGCTATGTATTAAATGCAAGCATGGTGCACCCAGGCACAGTTGCTGCCTCTGTTGGCTGAACACTAGGGCTATGCAAAGCTTCGCCAGTTGTTTCATTTTGTTGTTGTTTCAACTTGTTTTGAGCTTGAAACAGCGAAATTGAAACAAAACGAAGGGCTTTGAAACAGCCTCGAAACAAAATGAGGCCAATCAAAATGTTTTGAAAGTTTTGAAACATTTTGAGTTTTGAAGCAGCAGCCAGGTGGTGGGAGGCTGGGGAGAGCCAAGGCTGCACTCCGCAGGGACGGCTCTCCCTGTCTTCTGCCACTGGCTTGCGCTCCATAGGGCTGGCAGAGCCGATCACAGCACAGCCACCTCTGCCTGCCTCCTGACACTGGGTTGCACTCCAGTCAACTCGGCCAGCCTCATGGAGCTCAGCCTGGTGGTGGAAGGCAGGCAGAGCCAGAGCTGCGCTCCACGGTGCTGCGAGCTATTGGGAGCTGAGCCTGGCAGGGAGAAGTACCTCCTGCTACTGGGCTCAGTTTCCAACACTGGGGAACTCAGCCCAGCTGGGGGAAGCGCCCCCTGCTGCAGGGCTCCATTCCCAGTGCTGGAAAACTCAGCCTGGCTGGAGAAGGTGCTTCCCTGAGCTGGGCTTCATTCCCAGCACTGGGTCCGAGGCGGCAGGAGCAGCCTTCTGTCATCCAGCAGGCAGACTGGGGGCCACTTGCACCCCCAGGAGGGCTTTGGGAGCTCTGCTGGACTCCTCCCGGGGATGCAGGCCCCTGATCTGTCTGCTGGATCACAGGATGCTGTTCCTGCTCCCTGGCCCCTGCTTGTCAGGAGCTTGAGGTGCATATTTCTAGAAACCCCTGCACCTATCTTCTTGAAGCTTGGCAGGCTTCATGCCCTCAGAAAGGGCTATCATTTCTGCACGTTTCATCAGAATCAAGCAAGAAATGACAAATTTATAGGCTGTTTCATGCTTCCCCATTATAGCCTATGGGCAAAATGTTGAAACAGCGTCAAAACACTGGAGCCGTTTCAACAAAACGGAATGGAGCAGTGCTTTCAAAATTAAATGAAACTAGAAATGAAGCACTATTCAGTCAAAACATCAAAACAGAAGTCAAAGTGGAACGGTGCTGTTTTGCACGGCCCTACTGAACACTCGTGCATACACAGAGACGACATGCTCAGCATCCACCGAGTTTGTTGGAATGATGAGGCAGCATCTTGCCAGGGCATAAAGATTTGGAAGCTAGTCACAGATAGAGTCCCACAACACACTCACAGACACAGGCATTTGGCACTCCTTGCTGAAGTTCACACAGGCATCAAATTCATTGTCATGCTTTTTCCCCCATCCTGGGATTTCTTTCAATAACTGAGAGTCACAACTAAGAACAGGCATCTGGTTGGGGTCCAAAGTGCAAACAGCACTAAGAAAGGGGGCAGCCGGATGTCTAAACTGCACTGGCAGTGACAGGTCATGCCTCTAGCATTGCTCTGTGCTGGTTTTCATGACAGCAGCTTGACAGTTCTTGTGATGCCCTATCTTTGACCCAACTTACCAAGTTTTCACTTTTATTGTATGCGTGGTGGATCACAGCACTGTGGCCTTCAAACCAGGTTTGGAGCTCTGTGAACTGGGTGGCATTGTCAGCCACAAATGTCACTTGATCTTGAATGTCACCTTGCCTCAAGAGATCGTGAAGCTTGAGCATTCACCTATGAAGACACCAGGCTATCCACCTTGGGGAACTGTGCACCAGATGTCACTTACTAGGGACAGAATGTGCACATTGCAGGTGACATGAACAGTATCAGGCAGCATTCCCATTCCTGGGAGCTCCTCAGAGAAAGCCCTACATCACGTGTACACAACACTGTCAGACAGGAATGCTGAGACTTGTTAAAGTCTACACCATAGCTGACAATTACTTTCACAATAGCTTGGGCTATGGTGGAAAAACTGACAGATGTGAGGTGGACCAGCTCAGTTTGAAACACAGGCAGGTCCTGGTTTGTCCAGCTCCCTTTTACAAATAAAATGTGCAGCCACATAGTTGTCCTGAGGGTCAGGGTCTTCATCAGCCACAATGGAAAAGGGATGATACTCTGCCAAGGCAGCCTTCATTGACTGTATATGTGAAGCAGTGACTTCAGGGAGATACACCTGATGACACTTGTTGGCACACAGAAAACTGCCAGCATTGAGAATATTTCCGGTCAGGTAGTCCCTTAACTTGGGGTGATCAAATTTCTCCAGCAGGCTGTTGGCTGCTGCAAAAGCCTCCATGAGGAAAACTGCCATCTCTCACCTTGCCAACCTGCTTTCTGTGGTCCTTTAAAACAGGGACTACACAGTCTCTTGATTCTTGCTCTTACCTTCAGCCTCTTCAAGCAGCTTTCTTTGTTATGTGTGCCTCTGATTCCAAGTGATGATAGATGCTGGTTTTGCTGGACACGTCCCGAGTTCTGCAGGTGGCGCAGAAGAGACTGCCTCCATCTGCATGCAAGATCCCTGCAGGATACGGTCTTGCATGGTCCACCACTGAAACATATTTGGGAGTTGTGGAAGCCTTTTTCACATTCATATCTGCTCTTTCTCAGACAGAAACAAGCAGGCATGCTGCAGCAGCTTGCCGCAAGGTGCTTTAAAAGCCAGTGCTAAGACCCTCCTGGCCCCTGACTGGTTCATGGACTGAGCCTACATCAGGGGCTCAGCCTCCAGTTTTCTCCCCCTTCCCCTCCTGTCTCCCCTCTCCTCCACCCTGCCCTTTTCTGTTTGCAGCTGCCTTTCCCCCAATCCTTCCTACTCACTCATTGGCTATTTGCCTGCTTTTTCATGGAAACCAGGATTTTTCATGGGAGACCTACCAAATTTGCATTTTTCAAGAAAACCAAAAAATCATGAATTTGGTAGGTCCTGATTTATATACACATCATTTTTATGTTATGTTTGTCATTATTGGTTCACGTTTATATGGCTGCTCTTTTTTATTGCTGCACGGTACTCTAGAATGCTTAGTTTAGCAGATGTGCATAAAAACACTGCAACACTCTCCTTTCCTTAGAAGTAAACATTTTAAACTGATGTAAACTGATGCTGCTCTAATTAAATCAAATGAATCAAGCAACGTAATGAAATACAGCCTAGATCTAGAGACAGATTGGAATTTCCTGCCATAGGATTTTAGGTAAATTTTGACGATAGAGATAAATCAGATTTATCTTTTCTTTTGCTTGACTAGCTCATTCATGCTAAGGAACAACTTGTCTTGTCTGTACTATAATTTTACAACAGCTTAGAACCAGCTATTAATCTTCCTTTCAGTCTAGACTAGACAAATCTAAGCTTTGTATTGAAGTGGGGTAAAATATGCCATTCTAAACCAATTAGTTAACACATTTTACAAGGCTAGTGCAGACAGGTGCAGGTTTTATTTATTTATTTTTAATGTGTTAGCTACTGCTTCATTCCAACATTTCAGATAAAATGCTCAAATAAAATTCACCCTGCACATACCTGGGTTTTAAAAGTTTTAGCTAGTGGGTCTTAAAATACTTACAGGATAGGTTGGAAATATCACCCCACCATCCTATTAGGACATGCAGATAAGGATAGTGCCAGTAAAGGACTTAAGTGCCCAGTGCAGTTGTTCTCAACCTTTTTAAACTCAAGGCACCCCTTGTTAAATTGAAGACACCCCTCATTAGACTCAAGGCACCCTTCAGAAAATGCCAGCTCTTAGTTTTACCTTGTTTTCTGACTATAGAAGAATAATAGAGCAATTCTGCTGTTCCAAAGAACTCAGGAAGAGCACAAGACGTCAGAATGATTTTCATGCTATGATTTTCTACTTGAAATATCTGGGTTTATCTTTTGAACCATGTATAGATATCTGCACACCTCACAGTACAAATAGTGTACAGTACCCTTAAAAGGATCTTATGACTCCCCAGTGTACCCGAGTTGAGAATCACTAATGATTCTTTAAAGGGTCCTAACGATCTAATGTTTTGTTAAAAGAAAGTAGCCACAGCTACATTTTATAAGGAGCCTGAATCCTGTGGTAGGCATTCTCTAAGCACATGTAATGGTCTGAACCTTTCAGAGGATGAAGACAAAAGAATACCTAGGGCCTGGATCCTGACAGGGCATAGGCATCTGCTAGGTGCTAACAGTATCAAAGCAAGGGAGGGGTGAGCAGGGCAACTGCCCCAGGTGCTGAAGCAAAGAGGTGCTAAGAGGCAAGTTGCAAGTCGATATTTTGTTTTAAATTTTTGAAAAATTTTGGCTGATGTGGCTGGTAATGACATGAATAAATGCTGTGTGCATACACGCAGCCACGGTCAACCCAGCACTTTGGAGAGCAGTGTCCAGCTGGCGAGTCTGTTGGGAAGAAATGGGCAGGGGGAGAGAGGGGGCTTGTGGGGGGGCAGATTGAGGCCCCCTGGTGAGGGACAAGGGGGACTGGGACTGAGGCAAGTGCTACCCAGCCGGGGCAGACCGCAGGATGGAGCCGTGAGTGGCTCGTCCAGAGGGGAGGGGAAGGCAGCTCCTGCTGCTGTGTGTACCCTCAGGAAAGCATGGGGGGGCCATGTGCCCTCCAGATTTGTGCATGGGGTGAGGGTGGGCTGCCACTGTGGGCTTTCCCCAGGTGCCAAGCTTCCTTGCTACAGCACTGGGTACTAAGCTGCTCAGACTGGAGCAATTCTAGGTATGCACAGCAGGAGAACTCTAGTAACCTGCAAACTTTAACAGTCAACCAAGGTGACACCTAGGGAATTTAGACACCTCCAGAGTTCAGCAGCAGCCAAGCAGTTCTCAATTCTATGTACATCCTGCTTCAGTCCATGTTTAAGACTGGAATTGGACCTAACCTAAAGCTTGAAGGATGTAAGGCTGATCAAGAGGTTTAAGCACTAGCCTTGGAATCATGGCTCTCAGCTCTATCACAATGACTTCTTGTGTACTTTTAGACATGCCACGTGTTCTCTCCATCTTTCCATTGAGAGAATCATGTCTACCTATTTCAATGTGATCCCCGAGATGGAAAGAACCTGCTGAAGAAGTGCCAGGTGCTGTTGTAAAGTTACAAAGTGCAAAGAAAGGGTATTTTCTAACAGAGTTAAAGTTGCCTCCACTCTACAGGCAATCAGTTATATTCTTCCAACAAAAATGATTATTTGTTGATACTGACACAATGTTCAGTTCTGTACTTCATGGCCTCATGGAATATGTAAGTAGGAACACAGGCTTCTCCATTACACTTTCTGTGTTCTTTGGCCCTTTATCAAGCAGCCTGTACTCTTTGATACATTTCTCTCTACTGGAATTAATTTCAGAGATGGCCACACACCATAAAACTACTGCTTCAAGTATAGGTGAGGAGCCAAGTTCACAGTTTGAATCTGATTTCATCCCATTATTGAAAAAAAAGTTTGAGAAAGTTCAGATTTGGACTGGAAATTTGAACAGTAAGGAGCCGTCCATCATATAGGGGCTAAGGAACATGATTGTGAAGCATAGCATATACACTCTTCATGTGCTGTACCTGAAATAAATGCAAGTAGTCACTTTTGAGTGGCATTCAATGTATGCCAAATGAGCTCTTTGTGTGGCTATGATCTCACTTATACTGGTTATATACCAGCCAGGGTCATTTCATTGACTTTAGTGACAAATACCAAGTGGAACTAAATCCACAAAAGGAATAAACAGAGTGACTGAAAGAGCAATAATGGTCTTGTGAATAAAGCATTGGTTCCACTCCTAGTAGCTCTGTGCATGTGGTCTTCCTTTGTAATCATATGACAGGTACCACTGGCACAGATATTCACTGGTGTAAACTGTCAAGGCTATTGTGATTTCATTTATTCAGTGAAAGTTGCATCAATGGGTCATTGGCACAAACTGCCAAGGCAAATGGTGGATTCTTCATCTTTTAGGTGCAGACAGAAGTGCAGCTCCCCACTGTAACTGAGAATGCTTTGCAGGAAGTGCTCTGAGTTACAATGATCCCCCAAACCAAACAGGAGTTCACTGTTGGCTCCAGAGAGGAGGGGAATTTAGCTGCTGGCTGCAAGCCTACAGCCAGTTTTCCCTAGCAGTGGCCCCTCTTCCCTCTCAGCCTGTCCCTGTTTTCAGAATGAGAGTGGAGAAAAATGGGGGAGTGGAGGGAGCTGATTCTAGGGGTTCCCCAGCTAGTACTGGAGAGTAGGGTGGATGATTTGGAGCCCCCCTCCCCACCTTGGAGGAGCTCCAATACACCCGCACCACCCTCCAGTGGGGGCTGAAATAACCCCAGACTGAACTCTCTCCACTCCCTTTACCCCTCCCATTTTGAAAACAGGTCAGAGGCTGGCAGGCAATACAGACAAGTTACACAAGAGACTGTTTTGAAATGTCTTCATCTGAACCCTCATGCAATGAGGATTCAGATTTTTCACCGGATTGTCCATTTTTAAAGCAGTTTACAGCTGTGCACTTGTGTTTGGTCATGGCTATAGACCACTTTCTATGGCCATATCAGGTAACAATTTTCACCTCTGTCTGTGCCATTGCTGTCTTCAGATTAAGATGGTATGCTCTTCTGGAAAATGGGCTTGGATCAAACACAAATAACTCAGTACAGGGGTGACAGGATGCATCGTAATGGTTTATAACAAGGATGTTCAACTCTCCCTGTGCCCCAGGCGAGATGTGGACAGTGAGGCTTCTTAGAGGACGGATCTGAGGCAAGCAATGGCTGCAACAGGGCCAGTAGAGGTGCAGGCAGCAGCATCAGTAGTAGCTGCAATGAGGTAAGCAGCTGTGGGCCAAATGGCTTAGAGTATAAGTGGCAGGGCAAACACAGCCCCCGTTCACTCCCCTACCACCACAGGTCAAGTCCAACAGGGCCCCAGATCTTATGGATATTGTGCTCATTAGCCACACCCCTGAATTCCCTCTCCTGCCAGACGTCTGGCAGACAGGATGAAGATGCTCCATGGGGCATATGTTTGGCACTTGTAGCATAGAACATATAGGATATCAGGCTTGAAAATCTAATGATCTATCTGGCTTTAAACTGTATGAAATGATACTAACTGAGGATCTAGTCCTACATTCTTTTTTTGGGCATTATAATCCTTTTCACTCAAATTATGCCTGCTCTTGTCATTTAGGTTGTAAACTCTTTAGTCCTTTTTAAGTAGACTGTACTTTCTGATTCATTTCTCTGTACTGGAATTAATTTCAGAGATGACTACACACCATAAAACTCCTGCTCTGTATTTATATTGGGCAAAACACAATGGGGCTTTGACCTTCATTAAACCATGTAGGTGCTACAGTGCTGCAGATAAAGCACTAAGTTAATATGTATTCAATCACTTAGCAAAATTCCCAGTGACACAGGGGGATTTCTTGGAGACAGACTAAGAATGAAGAATTTTACTCTCATTTTTTGACTACATTAGTACCTAAATCCTTATTGTTCTATAGTGTGTCAGCATGAATGAAAAGTAGAATATTAAATATTTCAATACATATAGTATATTATATATTGGGCACAGATTCACATGAGGTATGACAGTTTTTGAGAACTACATATAACTTTTAATAAGGCAAGTCAACAAATCAGACAGACTCCTGCCCAAGATAAACTAAATACTTTATGTCCTACTTTATCTCAAGTAAAACATCTGCACAAAGAGGGCCTTAGACAATGCCCTCTACCCTTTGAAAAGAAAGTATATTATATTATATTTTGTGGGGAGCCCAATTCTGTTGGTGTGTGTAAGATATGTTCTGAGAACACTGTTTGGCTCAAGACCCTTGGGGGACTTGGGTGAAAGAAAGCCTAGTTTCAGGATCCTGATGTGACTTGAGCATCACCTTGGGGACAGACTGGGGCACTCCTGAACCTGTGCAGAAGCATAATTCTAATTACCAGTTAAACCAGAAGATGCCTAGTAAACTTAAGCATTTTTGGATCACAGTTTTGGACTCAACCACCTCAATTTTGCCTAAGTTCTTCATTGGATCTTATCCCCACATTTTACTGGCTTTCAGTAGGACTTGGATTATACTGGATACCTTGCTAGTGTAGTAATGCTGGTGGGGGATGGGGGATGTATTTCCTTGCTGTTATCTAAAACTGCATTTCTTTGCCTACAAGATTCCTAACATGCAGTTTATACCACCATTAAAAAGGTTTTGTCAGGAAAGCTAACTTACTTGCCAAGAATAATCTACAGAAATTGAGCACATTTTACAAACTAGCCTCTGCAGATGAGACAGGACAGAGAATACCTAATTTCTTGCTGTCACTAGGGAAGGTGTGTTTAGTCTATAAACATAGCCTAAATCACTCAGGTTAAGACCCTCAAAAGTATGGTTAACTTTAACTGATTTCAAAAGGAGTTAAATCCTTAACTACCTTTTGAGGATTTGGGCCTTAGATTTTTTGAAAATTTTATTTATTGACCTCAACTGAGAATTAGGAATGTGTTTACCTGATCTGCTGAATAGAGAGGTATGTTATCTGTATTTATGAACAAGGTTAAATATACATAACATGAATAAATAGACATTTTAAAAGGTAAATTATGAATACAAATCCATTTTCAATTCTAATAAAGTATAATAATCACCTTGCTTCCCCCAACCCTCCAAAAGGTAAACTGCTAACTTGTGTTATTATCAGCACAAGAAAGGAGAAAAGTCTGATATACTCCCCTCTTCCATGATGCAATGCTGGCTTTCAAGGCACCAGTAGCTTGAGACAATCCTGGAAGCAGAACTGAAAAAGTTATTTAAATAGCTATGAGATGGAGATAGGTACAACACTGATGCTAGCACAGAAATGATGCTAAAGAGCCACTGAGGATTAAACTAGAACTGACCCCTAGATTCACAAGATGCATATAGGCCCCTTCTACACATGCAGGTAAAAGAGTGATTGAATCTAATGCATGATCCATACAATCATGCCATGGCAGGAAGCGTGATTGCAAGATCTCATGTTAGATCTAATTGCACCTTACTGCTGGTGTAGAGGGAGCCCAATCCTGGCCTCCCCCTGCACTGGAAAGAAGTAGGTGCCCACTACTAGGAGCCCCCTTTGCTGAGGGGGCTTTCAGTTACAGGGACCACATGCAGCTGGGACAGAGGCCCATAAGTAACTGAGACCCTGAGTCCCACAACTGACTAAGAGCCCTGTGGGGGCTGGAGATTTCATTTTCCCCCTCCCCTCAAGCCTTGGAGAACAGCAACTAATTTCCAGGGCTCAGGGGTTTTATGCTGGGCACAGTGTACCCTTGCACCTGGGAGCCTTGTCAGCTGATGGGTCTCCCAGCCACAGGGGACACCCTGCTACATGTGCAAATTAAAATTCAATAACAACCAGCTATAAAGTTAGTACATGTTTTAGAGGTCTAACTTTATACCTGTCCAACATACTTCTGTTTCCAAAAAGGTGGACCAGGAAGGGCTGCAGGAAGAGTGTTCACTCCTATTTGCTTTATGATTATCAGATAACTCTAATGCAAACAGGAGTGCATACACAGGTCACCACCTTTCCTGGTCTGCTTGGCATGAGGCAGTTCCACCTGACACAGCTGTGGTTGCAGAATGACCCCAGTTCAGAACCACTTAGGTAAGCCAAGCCAGCACAACAGTGGTTCTCAATTGGGGATGCTGCCAAATTAAAAAAAGTTATGGAGGGTGCTCTAACTCTGAAAAGGTTGAGAACCACTTTTTAAAGCAATGGGATTGTAAATGCACTTCAGGCCTTTTGGTGGTTGTGTACTAAAAACAAACCCAAATAATAATTTTATAATGACTAAGAAATCCAAGAGAAAACCAGAGGACCATGAAGAAAAGAGGTTTGGCATATCAAGAAATAATGAAATAGGATGCATGGGCAGTTCAGGACTCAATGCATCTTCCATTGGCTGCTGGAGGAGCATACTCTTGAGGTCTTATCTAAGGTTGATTGACTTCCATTGGCTTCAAAGGGCTTTGATTAGGTTTTAAATAAGCAAATGAGAATTGATGCAGACCCTGATGCAGTTCATGGAAAGATTCCTCTCGACTTTGATGGGCTTTTGGGAGGGTTCATGCTCCATAGGCCAAATACACTTCAGTTGCATTTTAAAGATTTTATAGTTTCATAAATGTTAGCGGATAGAAGGGAGTTTACAGATCTTCAGGTCCAGCCCCTGTGTACTTGGGCAGGAAAGACTGCTGGCATTAGATGACCCCAGCAAGGTGGGCATCAAGACGCTTTTTGAAGATCACCAAGATGGGTGACTATAAGACCTCTAGGGGGAGCCTGTTACAAACCCTTGGCACTCAACTTTTTCCTAATGTCCTAAAGTTTTTTCTTAAAGTCCAGTGTGAAGTCATCTTCAATTAGTTTGTGCCCATTGTTTCTGGTAAAAAAAACCAGGTCAGCTGTGGGATTCAAACCCATGCCTCCAAGGGAAATTACAACCTAAACACAGCACTTCAGACCACTCAGGCATCCCAACTCCTAACAATTTTTTCTTTTGTTATGGGAATGGGTTATTTTATTCTTTGCTTTGGTCTATACAAAAAAAAAAAAAAACACCTTACAGAAATAATAAAACTCTCCATTCCTGAACCACATGCCAAGAAACGTCTGTCTCTTTCCAGTTAAAGCATTAAACCATCAGCTCTAGAGTCACTTTTCGAAAAATGCATGGGGACAGGGAGGGGAGGGGGAAGGTGGAGGGAAAGGAGGGGTCATGCCACTCACCAGGAAGAAAGAAAGGAGGTTAAGATGTGCAATATCTGATCAGTACGAGGACAGTTCCTAACAGTAAGAGTCAGCTCCTCTATTGCAAGGACAGTTGCACTGAATTTCTGCTCAGCAATGTCTGATTGGAAAAAGATGAAGCAGTAGACATGCCCCAATGGCTAGAATGAAGAATCCAGGAGCACAGAATATTGCAGTAATTCCAATAAGGTCAAGCAGTAAGATGACACTCATGGGTGCAGACAGAAGTGAGAATTTTTGTCTGATTTGGCCATAGGAAGTGGTTTATAGCCATGACCAACACACAGATGTACAGCATAAAGCTTCTTTAAAATGGCCAGTTGGGTTAAAATCTGAAATCTTATTGCATGAGGGTCAGATGAAGAAGTTTCAAAACACAGAGCCTTCTGTAACTTGTGTCTACGCTGCCTCCAGGCCTGTCACTGTTTTCAGAAGGACAGGGGGAAGAGAGGAGGCAGAATTTGGTTTGGGATTTTTTCAGCTCCTTCTGGAGGGTGGGGTAGAGGTATTACAGCCCCTCTGAAGTGGGGGACTCCAATCCACCCACCCCACCCTCCAACACTAGCTGGGGAACTGCTAGAGCCAACTCCCTCTACTCCCTTTCCTCGCAGCCAGCATCTAGATTCCCCTCTCCCCTGGAACCAACAGTGAACTTCTGTTTAGTCCAGGGGATCATTGTAACTCCGAACGTGTCCTGCAAAGTGTTCTCAGTTACAGCAGGGAGCTGCACTTCTGTCTACCCCGTGCACTTCCTCAGTCTCTTGCTGCAAGCCACAGCATTCCAATCCACCGTCTGAATGAAGCACTTGGAAGTGGCCCCAGTGTGGTGTACAAATGAAGAGGTGATACAGAGGCTATGTTGTTTTTCCCTTTGTCATGCAAATTCAGATCATGTCCCCAAGTGCTCAGCAGCACACAACAGCTGTACAGCTTCTTAATGCAAAATCTTTGGAAGCTGCTAAGCTGTAAAGCTTCATAACATATGACACCCTTCTCTGCTTTTTAAATTTTTTTTCTTCACCTTACACACACATACAAGCTCCTGCACTGCAAAAAATATTTTCTATTTCCTGGCAAGTGGAAATCATTAGTGACTTCAGAGCCAAAGAAGCTGACACGCCAGATGTTCTTGCCCTGCTTATAAAAAAACAGCAAAATTTGCAACACCTGTGCTTAGTTCTATGCCCAGTTCCATTAACAAGAGCCCCAGAGGTCCAGAGGGACCCAGCCGCATGATGTACAGATGGTGTGGTTATATATTGCAACATGACATTCAAGAATCTCTCTCATAGCAGAGATCTGTCCCACATGGTCAGTGAATGTCAACATTTCCCTGCTCTATCCTAATACTGAGATGCCATTAATTTATCTTAAACCCAAACTGTCTCTCTGTTCTAGTAAAGTACAGGCAGACTACTGCATAGAATTTATTGGCATTGCTTCTTCACACTGGTGGCATTCACAGGGGCTCAGACTGACACAGTAACTCAACGTTAGCAAAATACTTTAATACATGCTTTCTCTTAGTCTCTAAGAATGTCTAGGGACAGACATTTAAAAAGCCTGAGCCTGAAATGATTCAATCTTCGCAGATTAGGCTAACCTGCAAAGCTTGAACCAATTTGGAGGTGGATAGACAGTCCCTTTTCATTCCAGAAATGCAAGCACATGCCTGCAGTTGCTCAGGCTAGAAGCTGGGGGTGGGGTGAGGGCTGCTAGAGCAGCCCTCCCATCCCTTTCATAGTGCTGAGTTGAGGTGGGGCATGGCCAGGCCACAGCAGGATGCTCTGATTAGGAGGTGTCCACCCTGCTGTTGATAACAGAGCATTGAGTTACACAGCAGGGAGTTACATAGGGAGTTGTTAGCATTTATCAGCCCATGAAACAAAACAAAAGCCTTTCAAGCGCTTCTTAAACAGCTTTTTCCAAGGAAGGAATGGGGGGACATTACCAGCTACCTGTTGATTAGCTCCAAAAAGCCCTAAGCCAACACTGTCCTGTCTGCCTTTGTCCCATCTCCCACAGCAGGGACCATAGCCAGCGTGTGGTATGCTAGCTAATGCTGAGAGGCGTGTGTATCTGCTTGAGCAAGGAGTGTGTGTTTTGGGGGTGAGAGGTGGAATAGGGGTAAGCCAAGCAGACCTGCAGTCTCTGCTGGAGCTCCAACCAGGGCCAGAGGGGCGGGGCCAGCCCTGCTGAGATGTAGCAGAGAGCAGAGCCCCACCCAGGACTGTGAAGCATCTGGGATTCTGGGGGACTCTGGTTTAACTTAAACCAGGAAGGGGTCTGGGACAGACATTGCATGAAGTGGTTCGACTCAAATCAGTTAAATCTGATATTACATTCAACCAGGTTTATCTCAAATTGGTTTCGGCCATTTTCAGACTGGTTTATGTGCATTGAACATCTGTTCTGTTACAGGTTTAAATCTGTTTCTGATCACTTAAACCAGTTTATGTGTAATGTCTGTCCCTACACAGCTGATAAGGCTTGAGGACAAGCTAAACTTTGTACTTGTATTCAAATGCTATGCAGAATTAGGGGCCAAGCATAGAGAGACAAGCCTTGGAGTCGCTTCTCAGAGGAAATGTCTCATTGCTTTTATAGTTGAGAACTTTACTTGATTAGCAACTGCAAGATTTAAACCTATATTAGTGGCAGGAGTAGTAGTAAAATTACAGCATCAGCTAGACACTTGGGAGCCAGGAGAAGCAGGGAGAGGAGGGATCTGGGCACATGTGTGTCCTGCACGCACATGTGCCCCCTTACCAGACCCGGAGCAGAGGCAAACGCAGCAGCAGCAGAGGCAAACACAGCAGCAGCAGGGGCAGCAGCAGCTGATCCCCCTAAGGTAAATGGGGCAGAGGGACTGAAGCAGCTGGGCTGGATCCGGAGGGGAAGGACCCCGGATCCCTCTTAATTGAGCCGGTAGGGAGTCGCGTGAACAGAGCATGCAAACAGGGGAGGGCTAGGGGGGACTGTCCCCTCAAGCCAGGGAGCACCCCCAGGGTTAACCCTTGGGGAGCAGGCTCAGGAGGCACTGGATCCCCCCAGAGGGGGAGCATAGGGAGCGGGATCACCGGCAGACACTTCCAGTGAGACCGGAGTGTCTGCTTGGCTGTTGGGGCAGCGGTGGGAAATTCAGACTGCGGCCTTTAAAAGCCGTGGTTTGACGTAGCTCCTGGCACTCGGGAGCCAGGAGCAGTGGGGAGAGGAGGGATCCAGGCACACGTGTGTCCCGCACGCACATATGCCCCTTTACCGGACTCGGAGTAGAGGCGAACGCAGCAGCAGCAGAGGATAACACAGCAGCAGATCCCCCTAAGGTAAGTGGGGCAGAGGGACCAATGCAGCTGAGCCAGATCCAGAGGGAAACCCCCAGATCCCTCTTAACTGAGCCAGTAGGGAGCCGTGCTCCCAAGCCACGCGAACAGAGCACACAAACAGGCACGTTCTGTAAGAGCGTGCCGGTGTTTGCGTTGGCACTCATGCCAGCGGGCAAGCAGGAAGGGCCAGGAGGGAGACTCCTGCTAACATGGGGTGAAGGCACCGCACTCAGCCAGAAACTGGCAACAACTCCTAAGATGGTGTTGACACGGAGTGCTGCCAGGGCAGCCTTCCTGGGGCTTGTCTGAGGCCTCCACCCAGACAGAGCCCATGGGGGGGCTGGCATCCCCCGCACCCCCTGGCCTGCAGGAGTTGCCCAGCAAGGCCTGGCGGGGCAGGGATTGGGGACCCCCACACCTGTCCTGCAGGCGCCCACCTTAGGGCCCTGGAGGCTCAGGGAAGGGAGCTCCAGGAGGAGGTTAGCAGGCTGAAGGGAATCAGGGAGGCAGAGGAAGAAATTGACAGCTATTTTCTTTCCCTGCAGGGTTATGCACCCAAGGAAGAAACACCTCAGGATGTGCCTTCCACTGCTGAGTGGCAGATGGTCACCTCCAAAATCAGGGTTGCTCTTAACACAGCAGTACCAGTTCCTCCAGTCCAGCTGGAGAACAGGTACAAGGCCCTGGCAACTCTGGAGGAGAAGGAAGGAGAGGTGGAAACCAGGGAGAAGGCAATTCCACACTCTCCACATCCCGAGCAGGCCGAAGGAGATAAGCAGGCCAGGAGGAGAAAGCATCACGTGATTGTCACAGGCGACTCCATCCTGAGAGGTACAGAGGTGCCCATCTGTCTCCAGGACCCCTCGGCATGTGAGGTCTACTGCCTACCTGGAGCAAAGATTCAGGACGTGAAGGGGATGATCCAGGCCATGATCCAGCCCACCGATTACTACCCCATGGTCCTAGTACATGTGGGTACTAATGATGCAGCCAGGAGAAGCCCTGATCACCTGATGGAGGACTACCATGCTTTGGGAGGCGTGCTAAAGGAGATGGGTGAACAGGTGGTTTTCTCTTCTATCCTACCAGTGAATGGCCGTGGAAGACGGCATGCAACGTGCATTGCGGAGACCAACTGGCAGCTTTGGGAATGGTGTGTCGAGGAGGGCTTTGCCTTCCTCAACCATGACTGGCACATCACGACAAAAGACATGCTCAGATAGGATGGGCTCCACCTTTCCCCTAAAGCCAAGTGTGTATTTTCTTCTAGGCTGGCGGACCTCCTCCGGCAGGCTTTAAACTAGGTTCATTGGGGGAAGGGGAAGACGAAGGTGGAGGAATCATCGGACTCCCAAACCAAGCAACACCCACAAGTACAGCCCAGCCTAGACCGACGAGCAGAACATATACACAGGTAAGCGACAGGGGTCAGAGTAATGCTGAAAGTAGGGGGCCAGTACACACAGCCACAGGGGGCCTCAAATGCCTCTACACAAATGCTCGTAGTATGGGAAACAAGCAGGAGGAACTCACCCTCCTGCTAGCTGACACCAACCTGGACATAGTGGGGATCACTGAAACGTGGTGGGATTCAATTCATGACTTGGTGGTAAATGTCAAGGGCTATAGGCTGTACAGGAGGTACAGGATAGGAAGGAAAGGTGTGGGTGTGCCACTCTCCATTAAGGAGGAATACCCATCCTCATCAATTAACAAAGAATCAGAGGACATTCAATTCAATTACCCGGACATCTCGTGGGAAGATCATTCAGCAAAATCCGAGCGGTCGCAAAGCTTTCTCTCGTGCGTGGATGACCTCTACCTGACTCAAGAAGTCTATGGGCCAACGAGAGGCAAAGCGCTGCTCGACCTGGTACTGGCTACGGGGGACGACCTAATCGGTGACCTAGTGATTGATGGGAAGCTGGGTGACAGCGACCACGAGCTGATCACCTTCACCATCCCGCCGTAAAGCTGGCAAGTCAGTCAGCAACACAGAAGTCCTTGACTTCAGAAAAGCCGACTTTGACAAGCTCAAGAGGCTAGTCGGTCAGGCCGTCAGGGACCATGACCCCAGGGTGATGGGAGTTCAAGAAGAGTGGTTGCTCCTCAAGGAAGCGATCCTCAATGCACAAGCTAAATCTATTCCAACATGGAGGAAAGGCAGCAAGAAGGCACAGCAGCCCCCCTGGCTCTCCAGGGACCTATCGGACCGCCTGTGGCTTAAAAGGAAAGCCTACAAAGGATGGAGGATGGGATTCGCCTCCAAGGAGGATTACTCCGCGCTGGTCCAGTCCTGCAGGAAGCAAACCAGGAAAGCCAAGGCTGCAACTGAACTCCAACTAGCTTCAGGCATCAAGGACAACAAAAAGTCCTTTTTCAGATATGTGGGGAGCTGAAGGAAAAGCAAGGGCAACGTTGGACCCCTGCTAAACCAGATGGAGCAACTGGCAACTGACGCCCAGGAAAAAGCCAACCTATTAAATAGGTACTTTGCGTCAGTCTTTCATCAGTCACATGGGATGCCCATGCCTGCTATGGGACAGGGAAATCTGGGTGAGGGGGATCCCCTACCCTCCATCAATGCTGACCTTGTGAAGGAACACCTTGAGAAGCTGGATACCTTCAAGTCAGCTGGCCCTGACAGTCTGCACCCCAGGGTACTCAAGGAGCTGGCGAGTGTCATAGCCCAGCCCCTGGCACGGATCCTTGAAAACTCCTGGGGCTCTGGTGTAGTGGAAGACTGGAAGAAGGCCAATGTGGTGCCGATCTTCAAGAAAGGGAGGAGAGTGGATCTGGCTAACTACAGGCCCATTAGCCTGACTTCTATCCTGGGGAAGATCTTAGAAAAGTTTATTAAGGAGGCCATCCTTGATGGACTGGCCCAGGCTAACATCCTAAGGGATAGCCAGCACGGGTTTGTTGCGGGTAGGTCTTGTTTGACCAATCTCATTTCCTTCTATGACCAGGTGACCTATCATCTGGACAAGGGAGAAATGATTGATGTCATATATCTTGACTTCAAAAAAGCTTTTGATCTAGTATCCCATGATCACCTCTTGGCCAAACTGCCCAGTTGTGGCCTTGGCTCCACCACGATCCGCTGGCTGGGAAATTGGCTCCGTGGTTGGACCCAGAGGGTTGTGATTGATGGCAGTCACTCATCGTGGTGCCCTGTGACCAGTGGGGTCCCTCAAGGCTCTGTCCTGGGACCCATACTGTTCAACATCTTCATTAACGATGTGGACATTGAAGTCAGGAGTGGACTGGCCAAGTTCGCCGATGACACCAAACTTTGGGGCAAAGCATCCACGCCAGAAGATAGGCGGGTGATCCAGGCTGACCTGGACAAGCTCAGCAAATGGGCAGACGAGAACCTCATGGTGTTTAACACCGAAAAATGCAAGGTTCTCCACCTTGGGAGGAAAAACCTGCAGCACCCTTATAGGTTTGGCAGTGCTATGTTGGTTAGCACTACGGAAGAAAGAGACTTGGGGGTCATCATTGACCACAAGATGAACATGAGCCTGCAGTGCGATGCTGCGGCTAATAAAGTGACCAAAACGCTGGCTTGCATCCATAGATGCTTCTCGAGCAAATCCCGGGACGTCATTCTCCCCTTGTACTCGGCCTTGGTGAGGCCGCAGCTGGAGTACTGCGTCCAGTTTTGGGCTCCACAATTCAAAAAGCATGTGGAGAAGCTTGAGACAGTCCAGAGGAGAGCCATGCGCATGATCAGAGGTCAGGAAAACAGATCTTATGATGACAGGCTGAGAGCCATGGGACTCTTTAGCCTGGAAAAGCGTAGGCTCAGGGGTGATCTGATGGCCACCTATAAGTTTATCAGGGGTGACCACCAGGATCTGGGAGAAAGTCTGTTCACCAGAGCGCCCCAAGGGATGACGAGGTCGAACAGTCACAAACTCCTGCAAGACCGTTTCAGGCTGGACATAAGGAAGAATTTCTTTACTGTCCGAGCCCCCAAGGTCTGGAACAGTCTGCCAGCGGAGGTGGTTCAAGCACCTACATTGAACACCTTCAAGAGTAAATTGGATGCTTATCTTGCTGGGATCCTATGACCCCAGCTGACTTCCTGCCCTTTGGGCAGGGGGCTGGACTCGATGATCTCCCGAGGTCCCTTCCAGCCCTAATGTCTATGAAAATCTATGAAGGGCACTCTGAAGTGCTTTGGGTTAGAGTACAAGGCAGTCGAGGGGAAAGAGACTTAACAGTGGGGGTCTACTACAGACCTCCCAACCAAGGGGAAGAGCTAGACCAGGAATTCTTAGGTCAGCTCACGAAGGTAGTGAAGTCAAAGGATGTGGTAGTCATGGGGGACCTGAACTTCCCGGACATCTGCTGGGAAGAGCAGTCAGCCAGGTCTGACCACTCACATAGGTTCTTAGCCAGAATGCAGGACCTCCATCTAACCCAGGAGGTGCACAGCCCCACCAGTGGAGACGCCTTGTTGGACCTGGTGCTGGCCACAGGAGACGACCTGGTGAGGGGGCTGTGGGTGCTCAACCACCTGGGTGATAGTGATCATCGCCTGCTGGAATTCACCATCCAGTGCAAGGTGGCAAAGGCCTGCAGCAAGGCAGCAGCCCTAGATTTCAGGAGGGCAAACTTCAGTGAGCTAAGGAGAATAGTCAGGGAAGCACTGAGGTCCTGGAGGGGAGGGGAGCCAGGTGTCTAAGGACAGTGGCCGCTCCTTAAGGAGATGATCCTCCAAGCCCAAAGAGAGGTAATCCCAACATGGATCAAAGGGAGCAGGAGGGCACACAAGCCCCCATAACTCACCAAAAGCATCCGGGAATGTCTCCTAGCTAAAAGGGAGGCGTACACCCAATGGAAAGGAGGGGCCATTGCCAGGGATGACTATACTGCAGTTGCTCGGAGATGTAGCGGGGCAGTCAGGAAGGCCAAGGCAGAGATTGAACTGGGACCAGCTTCCCAGATTAAGAACAACAAGAAGTCCTTTCTTAAACACATAGGGGGCAAAAAGAAGGTTCCGGGTAATGTGGGGCCCCTGCAGGACACGTTAGGAAATTTGGTCGTCACACCAGACGACAAAGTCAACATATTTAACGATTTCTTTGCCTCCTTTTTCCTAAGCAGGGACCGGAACAGTCATGCCCCCGCTGGGCCCACCTCAGGACCCAGGGGAGGCACACCTAGGCCAAGGGTTAGTGAAGAACTAGTTAGGGAACTTCTGGAGGGACTGGATGTATTCAAGTCAGCTGGTCCGGACAATCTCCACCCTAGAGTACTAAGGGAATTAGCTGAGGTTATTGCAGGACTCCTGGCACAGCTTTACAAGCACTCGTGGTGCTCTGGAGTGGTGTCGGAGGACTGGAAGAGGGCCAATGTGGTTCCCATCTTCAAAAAGGGGAAGAAGGAGGACCTGGGAAACTATAGGCCAGTCAGTCTTACCTCGATCCTGGGCAAGCTTTTTGAGAAAATTATTCTGGTGCATATCCACGAGGGGCCAGCAGGGGAGATCATGCTTAGGGGCAACCAGCACGGGTTCATTAGAGGCAGGTCCTGTCAGACCAACCTGGTGGCCTTCTATGATCGGATCACCAAATCATTAGATGCAGGGGTAGCAGTGGACATAGTCTTCCTGGACTTTAGGAAGGCCTTCGACACTGTCTCTCACCCTGTTCTCATTAAGAAACTGGGGGACTGTGGACGCCAACTAGCTGGAGGGCCGCACCCAGAGAGTGGTAGTGGATGGGTCATTTTTGACCTGGAGGGATGTGGGCAGTGGGGTTCCGCAGGGCTCGGTCCTCGGGCCCGCACTGTTCAACATCTTCATCAGTGACTTGGACGAGGGGGTAAAAAGCACCCTGTTCAAATTTGCTGATGACACTAAGATGTGGGGGGACGTGGGCATGCTAGAAGAGAGGAATAGGCTGCAGTTGGACCTAGACAGGTTAGAAGGGTGTGCGGATGAGAATAGGATGGGATTCAACACCGACAAGTGCAAAGTGATGCACCTGGGGAAGAACAACCGGCACCATACCTACAGGTTGGGGAACTCCATTCTTGTCAGTACAGAGGCAGAGAAGGATCTTGGAGTCATTATTGACTCCAAGATGAACATGGGCCGGCAGTCAGGAAGGCCAGCCGCACCTTGTCTTGCTTCCACAAATGCATCTCAAACAGGTCCAAGGAGGTGATACTCCCCCTCTATACAACACTGGTCAGGCTGCAGCTGGAGTACTGTGTCCAGTTTGGGTGCCACACTTCAAGAGGGATGTGGACAACATGGAAAGGGTCCAGAGGAGGGTCACTCGCATGATCAGGGGGCAGCAGGGCAGGCTCTACGAGGAGAGGCTACGGGACCTGAACCTGTTCAGCCTCCACAAGAGAAGGCTGAGGGGGGATCTAGTGGCCTGTTACAAACTAGTCAGAGGGGACCAGCAGGCACTGGGGGAGTCCCTGTTCCCTCGAGCACTGCCAGGAGTGACCAGGAATAATGGTCACAAGCTGGCAGAGGGTAGATTTAGGCTAGATATCTGGAGGCGCTACTCCACTGTCAGGGCGGCTGGGATCTGGAACCAACTTCCAAGAGAAGTGGTGCTGGCTCCTACCCTGGGGGTCTTTAAGTGGAGGCTAGATGTACACCTTGCTGGGGTCGTTTGACCCCAGTACTCTTTCATGCCATGGCAGGGGGTTGGACTAGATGATCTACTCAGGTCCCTTCCTACCCTAGAAACTATGAAACTATGAATCTAAGTCAGGTTCCTTTTGTGCTAGATGCTGTACGAGCATATAGCATGAGACAGCTACTATTCCCAGAGAGCTTACAATCTGAATAGATAACCAAAGGAAATATCTCCATTTCACTGATGAAAAGAATAAATGATTTTCAAAAGCCAGAGAAAATCTGTGGCAGAGGTGTGACTATAAAACTGAGGACAAGCCCAGAGCTTCAAGCATGAAACCAACCTTTTTGCTGTCTCAAATTAAGCTAAGTTCCATATTCATTACAGTTTTCTCCATGGCTGTGCCCTGGTGGTACCCTCTACAGAATTTGATAGGCAGTGGCTCCACAAATGATGCTAACAGCATGGGGGAATGTATCTTTCCTGGAAAAGGGCGTAGATGGAGGAGATCAGGTGAGACCAATTATAATAGCAGTTTGGGAAGTGCCTTCTTTAATTTAAAAAGAGTTTTTCTTTTACCCTGGTTTCTGTTACCTCTGCATATTTTCAGAAGAGACGAATATCATGTGTGACAATGTGGAGTTTTCCCTTCCATTGTATTTCCTGATCTGTATTTCCAGTATATTTTTAATGGAATGTGAGACAGACAAGAGCCAGTGCCTGGGAGTTATATATCTGATTTGATAATTTCATCTGTTCCCAGTTGGTGCAGGTCTGAAAGCAACTTTTCAGAATAGCTAGAACCTTCATATCAATCACTATAAAATTTTTTAATAATTGAGTTTGGCAGTGTAGATAGGAAGAAATATTTTTAAAATATCAGCAAATGGAAGATGAAACTGTATTTCTAAAATTCCAAAAAAGCACTTTAATTTTAAGAAAACTCATTGTATCTCATCTCCTAAGGTCAAAATGATCAAAACCAGGTATATATAATTACGCAAATATAAACATATTTAGGCAGATTCTCTTCAAAGATACTGAGTCCCTGCCAATACAATTGACATTTATTTTTGTAAATTAGCTGTTTTTAATTTTTTGAGCAGGGCATATGCTTCAGTGCAATCCAAAATACTGCCCTCAGCAAATAACACAATAGTAATAATAAATCAAAACTTTTAGAGAGATTTTGATATAAAGCAATGAAATACTACTAAGGCAGTGACATGGAACCAGATGCAGAATATAGCTGTATTTCTCAAGACACTAGATGTGAGTGGTTATCATGTACTGTTTGGAGATGTTATGATTCCAAAAACAGGACAACAAACTAAGTATCAAAACTTGCTTTATTCCTAGCTCTACAACTCATCTGCCATTGTCGCTGAGAGACATTTTACTTCTGTTTCCCTTTTGTGTGTGTTGACAGTAAACTCTTTGGGGAAGAGGCTTGTGGCAGAGCATCTCTGGTGTCTGCCACTTTAAAAGCCTGAAGAAGCAACTGACAGGTGTGGCCCAGCTCTGATGAGCCGCTATTTTTAGATTCAGGCTAGCAGAACTGGAGGCAGCACTTGGCTGCCTGGCACTGAGGAAACAACTTCTTCTGGTGGAGCTGCTGCTCTGGTAACATCAGGAGGTAAGGGCAAGAGCTGATAGGGATGGTTAGGAGGCTCTTGGTCCTCAGCATGACCTAAAACTGCACCCTGCCAGGGATGGGTGGCCTGGTGGGGCTGTTTGTGGTGGAACAGCCCCCCAGGAATGTCAGGCCAGTGATCACTCCAGTGAAAGGAGAGTAGGGGTGCCTAAAACCCAGCCCCCACCTTTGGGTGGGTCATTTAATATTGGAGGTAGTTGTGGGGCCAGGCATAGCTGTGGCCACCTGAGCCTACATGGGGTGCAACACCCTGGTGAGTGGGGCCAGGCATGGCTCCGGCCAGCTCAGCGTGTGGGGTGGGTGTGAGACCCCAGGTCCCAGCGTAGGGGGCAAAGCATGGGCCTCAGTGGAGGCAGAGGTGTAGAGCACAGTGCAGTGGGTCACCTGATAGCCTGCACCAGAGTGGCAGGACTTGGAGAGCCTAGCAAGGGGTGTGGAGCCTAGTGAAGAGGCAAGGGGCCCAGAGGCTAGGAGCTGTGACTGTTCATGTGTGCAGGGCAAGAAGCTCAGTGGGAGCGAGGGGATCAGAGCCCAAAGAGAGGGGCAAGTTATGAGGCCCTGTAGGAAAGGGCATGAAGTGGACCCTGGTGAGCAAGGGGGTTCAAGGGTAGGCCCTGCTAACATGAGGACCAGATTAGGTTCAGATAAGCCTTTGGGTGCCTGAGGCCACAAATGGGCCAGAGGCTGATTGGGTGAAGCAGCTAAGGAAGTGCCACAGGAAAACAATGGGGGCAAGTCAGGAGCCCCCAATTTCGGGCAACTGGGTGAGTGACCCAGTGTGGGACTAGAGATGTAGTCAATTCAGTGTTCTGCTAACTGCCCAGCGCTCACTCAGATGAGGGTCGCAGGAGATGCCCAAGAGGCCATGCGTTTGCTGGCCGGAGAGTGCAGAGAAACAAACCCCAGGAACCTTTGGGCAAGGGGAGGCTGAGTGTGGCCACGGGAAAAGGAGGGTCGGTATGAGAGTGGCCTCTCAAAGGGGCAGTATGAAAGAGACCATGTGAGAGGCCTTAGTGAGAGGGAGGTGGTATGAGTGGGGCCCACAACAGGGCAGAAAGTAAGAGGCCTAACACTGAGATAAGTTGAGCCTGGTCTCAGGCTGGAGCAGAGTTCAGCTGTTAGGAACATCTGTGAGGCTTGGGATGCAGTATAGGGGTGGTTGGAGCTGCATACATAGGCCCAAGAGAACAGGGCGTTTAAAGGACAGCCTCCTGCCTAATTAATACCTCAATTATGTTTCATCAAGGCATGGCAGGTCAGACGGGTGGGTGGCCTGCCCAGAGGTAGGTGGGGGAACTAGCACTGTGGCTAGTCTGGTAGCCCTCACTTCGCCACAAGACTACCTTTTTAATAGATGTTACATGTTTGTTATTATATTTATCTGAACTATATTGTACTGGATTAAGCTGTGGTTAAAGCAAGCCTATATTTCAGGGTTTCGGCTGGTTGCTCACAGGTAGACCTCTTTTCCCCCCATTGAGGCTTCCGGTTGTTGTTGTTTTTTTCCCCACCTTCCTTTACAGCAAGAGACAGGAGGCTGGGTGGGGTGCCTCATTTTCCTGATGATCCTAAGAAACTTCATGAATGCCTGGCTGGTGGGTATTAACCATACACAAGGTTAAAACAATTTCTGATTTGCAATCAGAAAGGAATTTCTCCCCAGGTCAGATTGGCAAGGACCACTGAGGACCTCTGTGTTTCTCTGCAGTGTTATGCATAGTTTACTTCCTAGGATAATTTGGGTATATTTCATCTAAGAAATTCCCAGGCATTGAAAGGATCCAAGGCATCAGCAGTGCCCTGGGTCTCTTTTGTTCTCTATCTATAGTACACTGAAGTTTTTGAAACATTTAGGTTCTGGGTGCTAAACAGCCTAAGTTTACATTGGGCTGCTAGGGCGGTGGTCAGCAACCTTTTAAGGCTGTTGGCTGGTCTGACAAATTTGAGCACTATGACCCAACCATTGCTGGTCCTTTTCCCAGTAGTGGTAGAGGCAAGCAACTGCAGCTGCTACTTTTTCCTACAGCCACATGGACAGTGTCTGCAGCCAGTGCTTTTCCCTGAAGTAGCATGAGAAAGTGATTGCTGCAAAAGCCCCATGTCTGTAGGTCAGATGAAACTGCTCTGCAGGCTGAATCTGGCCTGTGGGCCATAGGTGGCCAACCCCTGTGCTAGGGGATACTTTATGGTTAGCAGTATGTGGGAGGGGCTGCAATAGATGTGTTTGTGGACCCTTTTGGACTTAATATCTATTACTTGGTTACCTGCAATTGGAGGGGACTGGAATCTATATCGTGAAAGGTCTTTGCAGACTATCTGCAAACTCCCCCCAGGTTTCTAGGTGCCATCAAATACAAATAATGATTAATCCTGAGATACAGAACTTAATTGCATCAGGTTTCTATTCGGGGTGTGCAAAGCAGGCCCTATTCGATTCTGATCCCGAGTTGGACTGAATCGGAGATAGTGATTTGATTAGGATACTGTCCCTGATTAGATTCTGCTGAATCTCAAGTTTCAATGCTGATTTGGAAAATCAGCAATTTGGACACAAACACAGCTTTAAATATTTCTTCTACATACCTTGAGGTACCAGTGCAGCTTCTGAATGCTGAGGCACAGGGAGTATCCCACAGGAGTGTGTGTGTGTTGGGGGCTCTTCATGTGCTTGGCAGCAAACCTGGAAGTGGACCAGAACTACTTCCGGTCCACTTCTGGATCTGCTGGGGAGTGCACTTGGGGGGGCCCCCATGCCTTCCCGACTTGGTCACGGGGGGGGGAGAACCCAGCCCCCCCTCAGACCCAGGAGGCACCAGTCACTGAGCCTGGTGGCATGGGGAGGGGGGGGCAGCATGCTCCCCTGCGGACCAGAAGTGGTTCTGGTCCACTTCCAAGTCTGGTGTCAGGCATGTTGGGGAGCCCCCCTGTGCTTCTGTGGGACACTCCATGCACCCCAGCATTGCAGTATTCATGAGCTACCAGGTACCTTGAGGTATGTAGAAAAAAACATTTAAAGCTGTGTGTATGTCTGAATCACCAAATCTTTCCAAGTCTCTGAATCAATTTTTTGGGGTTACAATTCAATTCAAAGAAATTAAAGCGTCCTTTGATTTGATTCAGATTCGGAGATTTGGCCACCAAATCGGGCCAAATCCCTGCCAAATCGAATTGGGGACCAAAGCTTCATACAGCCCTAGTCTTTACTATACCTTTCTGCATTATGCAAGTGTATTGTGCTTATTATCATTCCTGTACAATCTTCACATGACTCTTATTTTTCTAATTTCATGTCTTTTTACATAAATTGCATCCCCCCAGCCACTACTCCATCTGTTCTAACAGCTGGACTCATTGGAAGGTATGCATAGTTGAGTCAAATATGAATAACAGCTACTCAAAAGTCCAAAGTTTGAGCCACTATGGTATTTGGGGCCTGATCCAAAAACCCACTGAAGCCAACAGAAGTCTTGCCATTGCCTCAGTGGATTTTGGGTCAGGCCTTGAGTTACCAAGTTGCTCCACCCCTTGCCCGAAGAACCATCACTTGTATCATATAACTGTATTTTATTTAGAAGCAGAGCTTTTGCAAGCTGCATGCCAACACACTTCTCTGAGGTAAAAAACATTATTCCAAGATTAGACTTGAAAGTGAGAATTGGATGGAATGAAAAGACATGAGTACAGGCAAGAGAGAGAACCTGTTCAGAGCAGCTCACTGTGAATATAGGACAGAGATGAAGCGCATCCCAATGGCAGGGACTGAGATACAGAAGTTTCTCATGCTGATATGAGGCTGAATTTAAAGTCAATGACAGGTGCCCAGGGATAAAGAGCTGTTAAGGAACTGCCTGGATACTTAGGTAAGATGATTTTAGTTCTTGATTCTGACACAGGCCATGTATATGATCTGGACAAATCTCTTTTCCCATCTGTACAAGGGAAATAATAATAATAGTAATAAATAATAATTTCAACTTTTTCTGTCTACTTAGATTGTAAAATGTCTAGAAGAGGAACTAGGCAAAGCATGTGCTTTTAATGTTCAGTTCAACTTGGACCCTAGTTTCCCAGATTCACTGGTCTGGAGCCTACCCCATGCTCCATCTTCTCCGTCGGTACAAATGATCCTAACTATTATGGAGCTGGCCCCTGGGATCCTGGTTCTGCTTTGACTCTTTAAAAACAGTTAGTTCTTACAGATATTTTTCAGCCATGAATTTGGTATTAATCTAATTGTGAGAATATAGTGAAAGAACTACGACTTTGGTATCCTTTCATTCCTTTTTTCCACAAAAAGTCAATTCACTTTTCTCCCAGAAAAGTGCTATTTCAACTAAATTCAAGGGACTTTTTTTTTTAAAGGAAACGGAGCTAGTCAGGAATTTTCCAATAATCATTTGCTGGAAAATATTTATTTACTGAAGTTTCTCATGTCTAGTCAGAGACAAAGACCATCTTCTAACTGCAGCCAATAGCTCAATGGTTTGGACATGCCCCTGGGATTCAGGAGACCATGGTATACAGGGCAGGGCTTGAACTTGGGTCATTCCCATTTCCACCAAGTACTTCACTAATGTTCTGGTGTCAGGTCTTCCTCTTTCCCCCTTCTCCTTTCTTCCCAAGCGAACCTGAGACAAAACCAAATCCAGGCAGAACAGGACAAAAATTGACGTCTTAAAACAATGCATTGCAGAATAAGGAAGTTGTTCCCAACTCACAGCTCAGTGAAACACCCCTTGGTTTTAATTATACAAACTGATGGGCAATACCCTACAATTTCCAAGCCTATGCTTTACATTTCTCCACTGACTGTGTCCCTCTACCTTGAAACCTGCTGCAAGTACAGAGGCCAGTTCTATAGTGCAATCCAGAAATAAGACATCAGTGTGTTATGTTATATATATAGATATATAGAGATAGATATAGATATATAGATCTAGCTTTAATTCAATTATCTTGGCTATTGGCATAAATGAAGGCATCGTGTTTGTTTTTGTTTGTTTTGTTTTGTTTTGTTTTTAGCTACTGGTTAGGCACCAAGTGCTTAGGAGGGTTTGTACAGTCTGACCCAGTAGGTATACTGCTCTGAGTAGCTAAACTAGCCAGATTAAGTACAGCTCAGGTATGTCTACGCAGCTTGCAGTCACACCTCCAGATTGTAGTGTAGACATATCTACTGTAGCCAGTGGCTAGCGGGTGCACGTGGTTGCACATGCACACCTTCAGATTGGCCTCCGCTAGTGGGGTCAGCAGCGGATGGGTGCCCTTCACCACCCCTCTTTCCCCACCCCCTCCCCAACACTGCCAGTGGCATCTGTGGATGGTTACTGATTGGCAGGCTGGTACCTCCCCCCTAAAATTGTGGGGATGCTGCCGGCACTTCCAGGTCACTGGTGGTGGCAATTGGCTGCTGGGGGATCCCCCCCCTACGGTCAGCGATCAGCCACTGGTGCCCCCCAGTATCGGGAGGTACCAGTCGCCCATGACTGTATCACTTCTGTGTGATTATCTTCTGCATTCAAAGTTATAAAACAGCAGCCCTGTTCACAAGTTCACATACTGTACAGAATAATAAGACATCAGGTACTCATCAGGGGTTTTCTCCAGGGAAGGGGAAGAAGGATATGAAAACCCTTGCTCACTTGAAATCAACACCGTCATTCCTTCCGGGAGGCAGGGCTGTGAGTAGACAGAGGCACTGACTATCGTTCCCTGTGGCCAAGCCAAGACCAGGCGGAACCACGGAGCCCTGTTCCACTTATACTGCCCCTTCTATACTTGTGCCAGGTTCTCCGTAGCATAAAGTGAGGGAAACCTATATTGCTAGACGTGTATTCCTGGAAAATGGTGCATAACTCAAATTTGCATAAAGGGAACCCAATTTACAATGTAACAAATAGGCATATGTTCTAAGACCTTGACTGTACTGACCCCCAGTCCCGTTTCTAACACTTTTACAAGACGATTTTGGTACTCGCCAACAACAGACTGTACACACAAGTACAGGGCACTATCATAATGGGAATGGCAACTACAGAAACACTTGTCGCAAACAATGAGCGAGGAGCACAGATCCACACAGGAGATTAAATTGTGGTGTGCACTGCACAAAGCAGCTGACTGTGGGCTTCCACCACACCAATCACATAAGAGTGAATTTCCACATACAGAACCCACATAAAGCAAGAGAAACCTGTAGCAGAACTATTCACGATTAAGATGCTCTGTCATTACCCAGGCTACCCACAAGCTTTCTGCCCTGTGAAGAAGATGCAGGGTAGGTGGTATTTCACCACAGATTGGCAATAATTTCATAATGGCCTTTGCGATATAACTTGTGATGTGTGGGAAGGAACCAGGTAATGAAGAGCTGCTATTTTTAACTCCCCACTCCCTTCTCTGTGGTTGTAGTCCCTGGCTTCAAAGGGGAAAGCTCATATGTAGCAGCCACAGAGGTAGAGTCAGAGGGGAGGAAATATTCAATTGTCATCTTTCCCATCTCATTCCCCATCTGTCTGCATTGGCTCCTCACCACATTATACATTAGAGGCCTAGAGCCTGGAGCCTGTTACTGAATAGCTTGTTCTCAGCAGAGTAAAAGAAACATTATTGTTAAAGATGTCATTATTAAGTACTCTGCACAGTAAGTAAATCCCACTGTTGAGCTGTCTTTTCAAAGTGTAATTAGTTAAATTCATTTCTGAGTATTGTTCTCCTGTTTTTCATCGTCCTCTCTACTTTCCATCATTAATAATCCTACAGCTCATTTAAAACAGTGACCTAGAACAAGAAGGAACTACATTAATCTTGGAGTGATTTCTGCCTATTTTTCTTTTCCCTGCCCAAAGCCAAATGTCAAATCTTTATAAGCAGCTTTATTTTCCCTCATGCCCCCACATCCACAATGGTTGCCTTAGGACCCTGTCCACTCAGCCCACAAGAAACTCTTCATCACTTATGCTGTGTGCTTTATATTGTCCAGGTTTGCTCATTGTAATTCCCAAAGCTAACAGTGCCAAAAGTTGCATCTGGCCTATTGATAGGCATTTGGTTCCCATCAGCCGTCCATAAGAGGTCCCCAAAGAACTCTCTTCAGTGACTCAAGATTTGAAAACTGATGCCAAAAGCAAATGCTTGAAGGCAGACAGGAAATAAAAAATGCAATTTCTATAAAAAGACACTCCTGAGACAAGCTGGGATGAAAAGAAAAGGAGGCTTTTTCCAAGATCTTACTATGGAAAACAACTCTTGGATGCTGATTTATGCTGCCTTTCATCTCCCTCCCCAGGATGAGATCTTCTGCAGATCTCTTTAATAGAGAAGAGTGAGATGAAATGAATGTTGAACAAGCATTACCAACTTCATTTCCCCCATGTTTCAGCCTATATCACTACAATCCTAAGGCTCAGACATGCATTTCAGGAAAGCTGGGATAAAACCCTTCTCGGAAAATTATTAAAAAAAAAAAAGCCAATTTTTTTTCTGGCCCTCATAGATAGGGCTCTTATTGTGCCATGAAACTAAAGCCTTTTCATTGTAAAGAGCTTGTTATGATTATTTGAGAAGATTCCCAGCACATATTTTTAACATCATCAGGTGAATGGAGTTGATTTTTTAATCCTAAATAGTGTAGGCCAAACTACCTCTAAAAAAGTCTTATCATCCTCTGCATTGATTCTGAACCAGATGCCACAAACAAACACCAGAGTCAGCAAATTGGAAGCAGCAAATGCTCCAAACGAGCATGTAGGTAGGAGGTTTTTAAGGCAATGAGAAGTAGGAAAATATGATGATTATCATGGAGGCAGTCATGGAGGAGGACCCAAAGAATGGCAAAGGTGATGGAGGTGACTAGATGAAGAAGCAGTGTGATATCCATCATCCTCCAGTAGAGGCCTGACATAAACTATAAAGTGTTATCTGACAGGGCTCAAGGAGGAAAAGAGATGAACTTGTAAGATGCATATAGAGACAAGCTTTGAGGACATGACAGAAGAAAGGAGAGAAGAAGCTCCAGCGGTCAACTAAAGATTTGCCTGGACCTGATGATCTAGGGGATCCAGGAGGAACACACCCAAGATCAGGAAAAATATTAAGATAAGCATTTCTAGCAACTTGGGAAGCAGAGTAGGCGCTAATTGACATCACTAGCAGTCTTGATTATAAGAGGGATTGGTTGAATTTTTCCTATGCTTAAGTGTTTTGCTGTGTTGGGCGAGAGTGCTCACACTGTAGGCCAAGGAAAGAAGGTGAAAGAAAGGTTAAAATTTGACTTTGCTTTGACAAAGATGAAAACCTTATGCATATGTGAATGGATGCGAAGACCATGCCCTATAGATAGGTGAATAAACACAAAAGTGGGTAGGAAAACTATGTTTTTGAGGCCTACCAGTAAGGTATGACAACTCATCCCTATTCATTAAAATACTTAAGCATGAGCTTACCTTTAATCTTTGATTTAAGCAATCCTAGACTAAAGCTTAAGCACAATCTTAAGTGTTTTGCTGAATCAGGAAACACCAAAAGCAACCTGTTTTTATATGGAATGGAGCCACCGTGGTTTTTGTACAGTGGAGACAGTATATGGGGGGCACTGAATTGGGGGAATATTTGGTTACTTTTGTGGGTGAAAAGTAGTGCTATGACCATCTAGTTTGACCTCTTCCACAACTAGAACTGCTTTACATTTCTGACAGAATGGAAAAAGCTTTTGGTTAGAAAATGTAATTCAGAAAAGAAGTACCCAGTCTAGTTTGAGGCTGTTTAAAGAATCTTGCTAAGAGCAGCTTGTGCTGAATTTTTTACTTTTGGCAAAATCATATTATCATCCATTGTTCTTTATCAACAGGTTACAGAGGTGGGTGGATGAGAATAGGGTGGAATTCAACACAGACAAGCGCAAGGTGCTGCATCTAGGGAGAAGGAACCAGCAACACACCTATAGGCTGGGGAACACCCTTTTTGTCAACATGGTGGCAGAAAGGGATTTTGGAGTCATTGTTGACTCCAGGATGAACATGAGCCACCAGTGTGAGGAAGCAGTCAGTAAGGCTAATCATACCTTGTTGTGCATCTACAGATGCATCACAATCAGATCCAGGGAGGTGATCCTTCCCCTCTATGTGTTGCTGGTCAGGCTGCAGCTGGAGTACTGTGTTCATTTATGGGCACCACCCTTCAGGAGGGATGTCGCTAGCATTGAGAGGGTCCAGAGGAGGGCCACTCATGTGGTCAAAGGGCAGTGGGGCAGGCCCTACCAGGAGAGGCTAAAGGGCCTGAACCTATTCAGCCTCCACAAGAGAAGACCGAGAGGAGATCTGGTGGCTGTTTACAAACTTACCAGGGGGGACCAGCAAGAATTGGGGGAGGCTCTGTTCCCCCAGGCACCAACTGGGGTTACTAGGAATAATGGCCACAAATTGTTAGAGAGAAGGTTCAGGCTGGACATAAGGAGACATTACTTTATAGTCAGGGCTGCCAGGCTCTGGAATGGGCTCCCAAGTGAGGTGGTACTCTTTCCTACCTTGGGGGTCTTCAAGAGGAGGCTGGACAGATATTTGGCTGGGGTGATATGATCCCAGAACACATTCTTGCCTGGGACGGGGTCAGATCTGATGATCTCTTTAGGTCCCTTCCAACCATAAGTTCTAAGACACTATGATCAATTAATCATCACTTCTTACCCAAATCTGAATTGTGTTTGTGATAAACAAGACATAAGCCCAAATCTCACAGGTACTCAGGCCCCAACTCCTACTGAAATCAATCAGAGTTAAGCACTGAAATAAAACCTGCTCTGTATTCTTTTACTATTAACTAGGGCTGTTTGAAATGGGCCCTATTCGATTCAGATTCAGATTAGGCCCGAATCAGAGACAGTGATTCGATCTGTTGATTCAGATAACTGTTCCTCATTTGATTTGGCCAAATCTGAATCTGAAGATTCAATGCTGATTCAGCAAATCAGCAATTTGGACACAGGCACAGCTTTAAAGTTTTTTTCTACATACCTTGAAGTAGTAGGCGTGGCTTGTGATCGTTGTGATGCTGCAGCACAGGGAGCATCCCACAGGAGTGCGGGGGGCTCTCCAGCATGGTCAGCAGTGAACCTGGAATTGGACTAGAAGCCCCCATACCTCTCCAGCTCAGAAATCGGCTTCAAGGGGATCTCCTACCTCATGCTTCTGTGGGACGCTGCATATACCCTAGCACCTCAGCGTTCAGAGCCCCTGCTACTTAGAGGCATGTAGAAAAAAAGATTAAAGCTGTATCTACATTTGAATCACCAAATCTGTTTGAATCAATTCAGAGAGATTAAAGGGTCCTCTGATTTAGTTCAGTTTTGGCCACTGTATCAGGCCAAAACTCTACTGAATTGAATCAGGGACTGAAGCTTCATACAGTCCTACTAGAATTTACATTCAGTGAATAATTAATAACAACAATGTTGTTACATTATCTTAGACTGAAAAGAAAGAAAATAGTGATAAGCAACAATGCACTAGCCAGGGTGAGTTCCAGGCTCCCCCAGGTGCCAGCCCCAGGCTGATAGGAGGCACAGGGGCTTAGCTTCAAAGGTAGGTAGGTAGGTAGGGGTGTGTGTGTGTGTTGGGGAGAGGAGGGTGTCCTGGTCCTTGGCAGGCTTAATGGGCAGCTCCATCGCAGCCAGGGAGAAACTGGACTGGCCCCAAGGGGCAGGGGGAGCTGTCCCAGCTAGTTTGGGTCCAGATCTCCATGTGCCTGCCAGGTAGCTGCCCATCTGCTAGGACTGGGCTCTCAGCCATGTGGAGATCAGGAAGGGTCTCAATCTTCACGTGGCTGGGAGACAGCCTTCTACTGAGCAGAGACTGCTCTCCCCACCTTTTGTGACCCCCTGATGCCTAGGTTGACTGGCACCAATTTGCTCCCAGTCAGCATCTACATGTGCAGCACGGCATATTAGTTAATGCACCATTTTTGTAGCCCCCCATATTTAAAGGTACTAGAAAATGTCACATTTGTGCAGTAATTGCTGTGAGCATATAGATGATGTTGCTTTATTGCATATTAGGGAAGTGTCTACATGTGAGCATTTCTGTGCAGTAACCAAAATTACTGTGCAGTATGGGCTCAAGTCTACACATGCACACTTGTACTGCATAGTAAATATGGTGACTTATGCGATTTGAGTGTACTAATGCACATGTAGACCTGTTACTGCGGAGTAACCCAGGGAGCCTCCCTGCTGGATCTGCCCAGCCCCAGAGCTCTTGGCTGGCTACCTTTCTTGTCTTCAGTTTGGGACTAGAGTTAGTCCCAAGTGCTGGCAGCCATGTGACTGGAGGCTGGAGCTCACTCTGGTGGCCACAGGGGCACATAGTAGGCTGCTCTGACCTGGGACTAAATTTAAGTTCCAGGTCACTTGCCCATGTCGATGACAGCCTATTCCCACTTACTGGGCAGTAAATTTAAGATTGTGCGTAGACATGCCCAGATTAGTCTAATGCCCAGTTAATCATTCCACACCCTATAAGTATCACAGTAGACCATTTTGCTGCAGCATTGCACTAAAGCTAGTAAGCTACTATTCAGACATTTGTCCCCTGCAACACTATACTCTTCTCTGATCCACTCTCCTGTTCTGTAGGAATGACTTTATTCCTAATTCCCAGATATAGGACTTTGCATTTGACTGTATTAGGACATATTATTTGGGTGGCTGCTATTCACCAAGTAGTCGCTGGCCCACAAATATTTCTATAACAAGCTCTTTGCTCTGCTTGAGTTTGCTGTCTCCATTTACATTTTTCCCAATTTTTGTGTCATCTGAAAATTTTATCAGCATTGTCTTCATATTTACTGCCATATCATTCATGAAAACATTAAGCAGCTTTTGGACAAGTAGCAATTCCTGAAAAATTCTACTAGAACTACCCTCAATCAGTGGCAATTTTTGGGAAGCGTATTAGGGCCCCTCTTTAACCCCCTGGGGTAGCGGACTGCAGGCTATTCAGAAGATTTGCTTTAGCATTATAGCTACCTTGCTTCAGAATACTGTCTCACTTGGGCTCTGACCCTCAGCTCATGTCATTGGATCTGGCTTTCCATGTCCTAGCAGTGTAATACAACTAGGCTCGTTGGGGGGAGGGGAAGATGAGGGCGGGGGAAGCTGTGGACCACCAAACCAGGTGGCACCAACAAGGACAGCCCAGCCTGAAGAAAGAGAGCTTTGGGAACATGAAAGACAGGGGGTGGACAGCAATACAGCACAGGTAAGGAACGAGAAGGTAAGAGACAAAGAGCCCTTTGGGACTTGGAGCGGGGGGGCAGCAAAGGCACCAGTCGCAGGGCTCAAGTGCCTATATACTAATGCTAGGAGCATGGAGAACAAGCAGGATGAACTAGCGCTCCTGGTTGCACTAAAAGCCTATGACTTAGTGGGGCTGACGGAAACCTGGTGGGATTCATCCCATGACTGGGCGGTACATATCGAGGGCTATAGATTGTACAGAAAGGACAGGGTGGGGAAAAAGGGGGGAGGGGTTGCGCTCTATGTTAAGGAGCAATATACATCAACCCTCATCAAGACAGAATCAAAGGATGAGGAAGTAGAAGGACTGTGGGTTAGGCTAAATGGGGGGCAAGGAGAAAAGGATTTGGTGGTAGGGGTCTGCTACAGACCCCCACATCAAGGGGAAGAAATAGATTTGGGGCTCCTGAGGCAACTCTCGGAGACCATAAAAGCTAAAGAGGCGGTGGTCATGGGGGACCTAAACTACCCGGACATCTGTTGGGAGACACAGACAGTAAAGTCCCACCGCTCACGCAGGTTTCTAACCTGTGTACAGGACCTCCACCTGATGCAGGAGGTACATGGTCCCACTAGGGGGAATGCCTTACTGGATCTGTTATTGGCAACGGGGGATGATATAGTAGGGGACCTACAGATCGGTAGCCATCTGGGGGACAGTGATCACCTAAAAATACAATTCAACATAAGGCGTCGAGTGGGTAAGGTAACTAGTAGGGTGAACGTGCTGGACTTTAGGAAAGCTGATTTCAGTGAACTCAGGCGATTAGTGAAGGACGCACTACAGAGTAGTAGTTTTGAAATGATGGGAGCCCAAGAAGGGTGGCTGTGCCTTAAGGAAACTATCCTTTGAGCACAAAGCGAGACGATCCCCGTGAGAGGTAAAAGAGGGAAAGGGGTCAGGAGGCTTCCCTGGCTGACCAGAGAAATCCAGGGCAGACTAAGGGCCAAAAGGGGAGCACATAAAAAGTGGAAACAGGGAGAGATCACCAAAGAGGAATATACCTCTTCTGCTCGTGCTTGTAGGGAGGCAGTTAGACAGGCCAAAGCTACCATGGAGCTGAGGATGGCAACCCAAGTAAAAGACAATAAGAAATTGTTTTTTAGATATATAGGGAGTAAAAGGAAGGCCCAGGGAGGAATAGGACCTCTGCTAAATGGGCAGAAACAATTGGTGACGGACAGAGGGGACAAGGCTGAACTCCTCAACGAGTTCTTCGCCTCAGTGTTCCTAAGTGAGAGGCATGACAAGTCTCTCACTGGGAGTGTAGGGAGGCAGCAGCAAGGCACCAGACTTCCATGCGTGGACCCTGAGGTGGTGCAGGGTCACTTGGAAGAACTGGATGCCTTTAAGTCGGCAGGCCCGGATGAGCTCCATCCGAGGGTACTGAAGGCACTGGCCGACATCATTGCAGAGCCACTGGCGGGAATATTTGAACGCTCGTGGCGCACGGGTCAAGTCCCGGAGGGCTGGAAAAGGGCCAATGTGGTTCCCATTTTCAAGAAGGGGAGGAAGGAGGACCCAGGCAACTATAGGCCAGTTAGTCTCACCTCCATCCTTGGCAAAGTCTTTGAAAAGATTATCAAGGCTCACATTTGTGAGAGCCTGGCAGGGCAAGTTATGCTGAGGGGAAACCAGCATGGGTTCGTGGCAGGCAGATCGTGCCTGACCAATCTAGTCTCTTTTTATGACCAGGTTACAAAACGCCTCGACGCAGGAGAAGGGGTGGATGTTGTATACTTGGACTTCAGGAAGGCCTTTGATACGGTATCCCACCCCATACTGGTGAACAAGTTAAGGGGCTGTGACTTGGATGACTGCACAGTCCGGTGGGTGGAGAATTGGCTGGAGGGTCGCACCCAGAGAGTCGTGGTGGATGGGTCGGTTTCGACCTGGAGGGGTGTGGGCAGTGGGGTCCCGCAGGGCTCGGTCCTTGGACCGATACTCTTTAATGTCTTCATCAGCGAGTTGGATGAGGGAGTGAAATGTACTCTGTCCAAGTTTGCAGATGACACTAAGCTATGGGGCGAAGTGGACACGCCGGAGGGCAGGGAGCAGCTGCAAGCAGACCTGGACAGATTAGACAAGTGGGCAGAAAACAACAGAATGCAGTTCAACAAGGAGAAATGCAAAGTGCTGCATCTAGGGAGGAAAAATGTCCAGCACACCTACAGCCTAGGAAATGACCTGCTGGGTGGCACGGAAGTGGAAAGGGATCTTGGAGTCCTAGTGGACTCCAAGATGAACATGAGTCGGCAGTGTGACGAAACCATCAGAAAAGCCAATGGCACTTTATCGTGCATCAGCAGATGCATGAGAAATAGGTCCAAGGAGGTGATACTTCCCCTCTATCGGGCGCTGGTCAGACCGCAGCTGGAGTACTGCGTGCAATTCTGGGCGCCACACTTCACGAAGGATGCGGATAATCTGGAGAGGGTCCAGAGAAGGGCCACTCGTATGGTTAAGGGCCTGCAGGCCAAGCCCTACGAGGAGAGACTAGAGAAACTGGACCTTTTCAGCCTCCGCAAGAGAAGGTTGAGAGGCGACCTGGTGGCTGCCTATAAGTTCATCAGGGGGGCACAGAAGGGAATTGGTGAGTATTTATTCACCAAGGCCCCCCCGGGGGTTACAAGAAATAATGGCCACAAGCTAGAAGAGAGCAGATTTAGATTGGATATTAGGAGGAACTTCTTCACAGTTCGAGTGGAACGGGCTCCCAAGGGAGGTGGTGCTCTCCCCTACCCTGGGGGTCTTCAAGCGAAGGCTAGATGTGTATCTAGCTGGGGTAATGTAGGCCCAGCACTCTTTCCTGCTTATGCAGGGGGTCGGACTCGATGATCTATTGAGGTCCCTTCCGACCCTAGCATCTATGAATCTATGAATCATATCCTCATAGCTGTACTCTCTTGGAACTTGTAAAGGGAACAATTTGCACTCTCTAGTACATGATATGATTATTGGAGTACACTTTCCCCTTGAAAAATGCTCGACTTTCCTGAAGATGACTGGGATTTGTATTATTCTTATTTAGGAACAGCCAATAGCTACATGCCTTTAGTAATTACCAGTAATTAGAATCTACTCCTTGTTGTGTTGCTCCTGTTTGAACTGAAACTTAATTGCCCCTCACTCCTTCTCCCATAATCTTCTAACTATAATGCTGTTATGTTGGAAAGTACTATTGAGAAACATTAGCTGAGTTTTGGACCCAAAAGTAATCAGAGACCTAGCAGAAATCCACAGGGTGACTCATGCTGTCTCCCAGTCAGTGGAGGAGCAACTGACTCTTATAATCAATTTCTTTCTTCCAAATGAAAATATCCTGCAGGGCTCCAAATGCTGAGTAACTGCAGAGGCCAAAGAGGCAACAATATTAGAATCCAATAAACTTATCTTAAATTTCAGTTCTATTAGCATCCTCCTTCCTCCCTCTCTCCAGAGAAATGAGCAGCTCTTTCCTCAGAAACAGAAATCAGATAGATAAGTAGGTGACACAGATAGTTCTTATAAGTTATGCAAAACTTATGTTTGTTTGCTTTCTGCTCAGTCCTCTAGGACTTGACTACTGTTGTTACTGCTGATTCCCGAATCAAACAATACTTGGCCTGATTCCAGCACAGGTAAAATTTTATTGCAGTAGACAAAAAACAGACAAATTTGGAGATAGCGAACAATAACTGCAAACCCACATTTGCCATGAGAATTTGCTTTGGTTCCTGATCCTGCTGGATTTTCTCCCATTTCTAGTTTACATGCTACTACAAACAGCAGGTTCTTGGAAATGCAGCAAACTCATCCAGTATTTAGCTGGATTCTTTTCATGCATATGGTCTTGGAAAGCACCACGAGTTATTTCCTGTTTTGCAGTAAAGAGCTCATCTCTACTGGTCTCACTTCACCATCCCTTCTTTTGTCCCACCTCCCAGAGCAACAGGTGAGATAAGATATTTATAACATGTTGTAGTGTAACTGTGGGAAACCACTTGGGAGCTATCTATACAAAGTATACACTTCCTCCTCAGAGTGAAATGGCAGAGGGGAAAAAAGCTCATTCTGACCAAACATTTGTACTATAAGCTTGGATTGCTCCTAAATAGCACCTTTGGTGATTGGCAATTTTAAGTGATGGGTCAAGACATTAGATGAATCCAGGGCTAGATCAGTAGCAGACTTCACTTAGTTTAATGTTCTCAATTAGTCTAATGCTTCTAAATGTATTTCCATTTGTATCCCCCCTCTCTTCTCCTGCTACTTTTGGCTTTGAAAATAGTGTGATATATATGTTATAATTGTTACATTCTTTTTTCATTGTGTCATATTTCAGGTTCACTCTCAGAGCTCCTTTGGAATCACTGTACAGATGTTATATCTAGGGACCTACTTAATTTGTGGTTTTACAGATTTTGCTGAAACCATGAAATCCAGGATTGTCTGCAAAATTCACAAAATCAACAACAAAAAAACTTAATAAAAATAAAATGCTGGCTCCCCAGCAGAAGCCAGTAATCTTAACTGCCAGGAGGAAAAGGCGCTGGCTGGTGGGGTGGCACGAAGGGCAGCAGACAAGATGGCTGCTGTCCCCCCCTCTCTCCTCCCGTGCTGCATCCTCTCCACTTATCAAGGCCTAGGGATAGGGCTGCATGAAGGGGAGCCAGCAATCAAGACGACAGCTGCCCCTTGTCCTTCCTTTAACCCCTCCCCCCACCCTCCAGGGCCTCTCCACCAATCAGAGCCAAGGAATGAGGATACCATGAAATGAGTGGAGAAAGATTACTTTATGCTGCAATCAACTTGTGAAAATTGGTAAGTCCCCCTGAGATTTAGATACATCCCATTATGGACAGAGCAACTATGTGCTTGCTAGCTGCAGTGTATTTGAGTCACACAACTCAGAAGCCTACCCGAACCCTTCTTATGTGCCCAGCAACTCCTTCAGTTCCATCTGTTGTGTGCATTAAACTTTTCAGGCTGACTCATAGGAATGAGCTCTGAAACAATATGAGATTCAGGTAATTAGAATCAAAGATTCAGTGACGCTGCCTTTTTCATGAAATATTACTGTTCAAACAAAGGGTCCAAAGAAGAAAAATCACTTCTAAATAGCTTGAAAAATAAACAATGTTAAACTGGAAATACATCTTCAAGATTTTACTTGGTTTACCACCAGATATCCATAATCATCCATACCAGACTTTCAGCTGTTTTTATGTTATAAATCTGGGAACAAAAACTACGCCGTACTTTCAGAATGGTGAAATCTGAAAAGGATGTGGAGGTCCCAAGCTTCCCCTGCACTGACAAGTAGTAATGATGCCATTCATATCTGATGCCTGATCCCAAAATCAAGCATCCTGCTCTACATGTGTGGCTTAGCAGAAGGCATAATTGTTGGGATTGGGGATCACATCCCATTGCACCATTAGATGAACATGTGTTAGGGGCTAAGTGTTTACCAGTTGGTATTGCCCCCTGAGCCAAAAGGAGTATGAAGACTTTTAGACTAAGGAAGCAAATGTGCAAGTCCATTTTTCACTGAACTTCCACTGGAATCCATTAAAACAGGGTAAAGTTCATTTAGGCATATCTACACCATGGTGGCAACTTGCATGAGCTGGGAGACCCACCAAGAAGGGCCTGGAAATAAGTGTCCCCAGGGACTACTTAAAGTACACCAGAGATACAGGTCTCGGAGCAGTCACAGAGATGTCCAGACCAGCTTCACCAATGTATTGGGCTTTGTGAATGAGGATGGGTGTACAGAAAATACTTTTGGGACATCTTATCACCATTCTATAGGCAAAGTATTAGGTCCAGCAGCAACAGCCCCACAGCGTGGGGTCCCTGGGTGCCATGCTTGATGCCCTATTCACTCTCCCTTACCCCAGGTTTGTTTTATGGCTGCCTGTGCCATGGAAAAGACTCCTAGAGGGAATTCTGGCATCCCCTCAGAATCAGTGCCAGGACAGGTGCTCTGCTTGCCACCCCCTAGTTATGCTACTGATTTCAGGCCCTGATCTGCTAGGGTTTTCAGCCAAACTTTCAGTTAAGGTCAATTTTAACATGGGTGTGCTTTGCTTTTTTATATACCTGTGCTTTTTTGTAGCAGTGTTGTAGTTTACCCTCAAAGTTTTGGGGCACTAAATTAAGTTCAAACTTATTTCTATTGTGTAAAGATATTTTCTTTATTTTAGATCTTTGATAATTGCAAATACAACATAGAAGATAGCAATGGGCTAGCCAAAGCCTGCATAAATAAATGCTTACTTTTACCTTCATTATAGGTGACTTGGTGGCATACATTAATTTCAATCTCTAAGAAAAGCAGCTGGGGTTATAATCTAATTTTACAATACAGCCTAATAAAATACTTAATTTAATGGAATAAACCCAGTTGGTAATAATTTAAAAAAGCTTTCAGAAGGTCATTGCTTGAGAATTTTGACGCCATCTTCAGCTACTGCTATGTGCTTATAAAACACAGTATAAAAATAAATATCCTAGGAGCCTGAGATTTATACTTTCTGTTCCTACAGCATTTTGAAACTGTGATGAGGGTTAATTTTTTTGTTGTTGAAACTGTCTTTGCTATACAACTGGGCTTTCAACAAAATGTCAGTGACTAAGGAAAGGGTCTGAATTCCACTGAGAAGGTTTTAAAAATGCATTGCTTTTTGGTCAAAAGGTTATTTTTTTCACTTTTTTATATTGTCAAAGAAGAGTGGACATTTTGTAGGTATAAGGAGAAGAAAACCCATTATTTTCTGATATGCTCTACTTCTGAGGATGGTATTTTCAAAAGAACTTGAGGCAGTTAAAAGGTCAGTGGGACTCTGAATTGCTGTAGTTTCTTCAGAAAAAGTGACTTATTTGAGTCTCACATTGTTCATAAACCAAGCAACTAACCATGGATTCTATATCCTGATTCTTTTAAACCAAAGGTTTTCTAAAGTATGTTCCTATAATCTTCAGTTTTATTTTTACTGTTTTTAGTGCCTAGAAAAATAAATAAGAGCAATAAGAGTCTGACGGTGACTAAAAATAACTAAAAATTGACTAAGCAAAGCAAAAACATTACAGAGTCAGTTTGAAAGAAACTAACTTGTTATTCAAGACAAGAGAAGAGAGGGGTCGAGGTTCAGTTCTTATTTGATGAGTTTAGGAAACCTATGAGTCAAATACAGAACTAAATTGAAAACTAATCCCAAATTGGGAATATCTCTGAGTCATGAGCTGATCCTGAGAATTTTACTGTTGTCTTTAATGAGAACAGAAAGAAGCACTGAAAATTGAATTCAGTAGGGTACTTAACCACATGGCTAACCTGAATAGTCCTATCATCCAAATAGGCATGTACTTAAGTACCTCGTTGAACTGGGGGCCTCATAAACAGAATGTCTTCATAAAAGAAACCTATACCACTCCCAGCAAAATAGCAGATTTCTGGATACTGCCAACATACAAAAACATGACCACTCAATAATTCAACATTGTTTTTTTCTCTTCCTTTCAGGCATTATTGTGTTATGTAGATGTAACCATCTGAAAAGGGCTAATACAAGGATCATTTTACACATAGTCAATGTTGGCAGCTCAAAGTACTTTCATGTTATTCACTTTGCTTTTTTACTGCTTTCATATTATTCCATTTGAAATTCCAGAAAAGATTTTGCTTGTCTTTTCTTTGCAATGGTGACCACAGAGGTTATATGGCTGTCTCAGACACTAAGCAAGGACTATGACTCATCATTGGTTGGGAGCATGTAATTAGTCAAGTGGAATCTGGCTAGGAGGCCTGGATTAATAATACCCATACTTCTAGGCAGTGGGGAGCCATACAGTCTTTTAAGGGCCACAAATACATTACAAGACAATTCAGTCTCTAAGCAATGAGCCATCAAGAAGGCAGTCATAGTGTAGGAATATATGTGCATGGTTTAGTGCCATTTATTGTACTCCCACACTATGAAGTGGTCAGAGCCTCAGTTTAGCATCTCATCCAAAAGACGCTAGTTGCAGCTTCACAGAATACCCTAACCACATGTTTGGAAACACTTTCCTTAGAGACTGAGAAGGAAGAATGGTACCCATGGGATTGTCAGCAAAAACTCTGTCAGACCTCTAGATATTGCTTGGAGGTCTCCCATTCAGTGCTCAGTAGACCTAGAGCATAGTTTATGAAACAGTCAGATCAGAGCCTGAATGCATCTGGAATAGCTACAGATCTCTCTGCTCACCACAGGACCTTCAGGACATCATGTAGAGTTAAAGGCCCACACAAAGATTTGAGTTACAGGAGGGAAAAAGATGTTGAAAATGGATTAAAAAGCAAAGGAACAAAGAGTAAACAAAAATTGCAGTGTTAGTCTACCATTAGTGAACTCATGTGAGTTTAGTAACAAAAAGAAACAAAACCTGAGACATCATAAACACAAACCAGGAGATTAGTACAAAGGAACAAAACATTTATAAACACAAATACACTGTGTTTGTTCTTCTAAGACAGCGCTCAGTTTTAGATTTCTATGGTCATTCTTCTCAGATGAACATCACCAGTTTAGTAGTAAAGGTCTTGTGGTTAAGAAGTCTGACTAGGACTCCAAAGCTACATCTACACTGCATTCCAAAGTTCTCCCAAGAAAGGAAATGCTCAAATGTACTCCATCCATCCATCCTATTCACATGAGCCAAATCTGTACTGAGAAAGGAAATGCTCAAATGTACTCCATCCATCCATCCTATTCACATGAGCCAAATCTGTATGTACTGAGAAAGGAAATGCTCAAATGTACTCCATCTATCTATCCTATACACTTGTGCCAAATCTATAAATGGTACAGTGGAACCACTCCATGGGTGTCCTCCACCCATGGCTGCTCTCTAGATCTCTGTCTCTAGTGGGCTTGAGAACAGCTGGCCACAGGAGTATGAACAGGAGGGATGGGTAGATCCATTCAAGTTCAAAGCAGTTTGCTACAGGACTGGAGCCTTAATGTGCCTGGCCTCAGTTCTTGTGCATAAAACAAAGACAGTGGTAATGGCAATGTTTCCCTGCACCACCTGGATGCTGTAAGAACACATTAGTGAATATTTATAAGGTACATGGGGCATGTTGGTGGAGCAGTTAAGGTGTTTTGCTATGGCTTTGTGCTATAGAGGCATCATGTTTAAGCTTTGCTCTGGACTTATGCTAAAGGCTACCCCAATTGGCCCAGCTCTTAATGGTCATTCAAACCGGGGAGACAAAGGCAACCAGAATGGTGCATTCCACTTCATTCTTTTCTGTGTCATGTCTTAAGCTGTGCCTCAAAGACGCATGCAATCGAGATATGAAGGCATTTGGAATGGATCCTGAGCAATGGGAAACCTTGGCAAGTGATAGGAACAAGTGGCATCACCGTCTACACCAGGGCATTAAAGTTCATGACAGGAATTGGCTCCAACAGCTTGAAGAGAAAAGAGTCTGCATGAAGCTTCCAAACCACCCAATCATGATACATACACTTGCAAACATTGCCACAGATCATACAAATCTTGGATTGGACTATTCAGTCACCTGAGACACTGAAAACCATCTATGCCATAGGCTGCAATATCCATCATCTGTTACAGATGAAAGGAAGCCAATCAGTCATAGATTATAATAAACTAGCTCAATAGGCTCCTAGGCTTGGGTGGACTTCTGACCCAGGTACAACAACAGCTGGTGAATTGAATGGATTTCAACAGATATTAGATCATGATGTATATAAATAATGCAGCTTGTTTAACCTTTTAAAAAAAAGCATTAAAATTGTTTAGTCTGGAAATGATCATCCTGGTTCTTAGGAGATTTTTGGTGTTTGGAACCACTTCACAAATACGGTCAGTTGACCAAATTCCAAAAAAGCAGAGAAGTTGATAGCAACACCGTTGCCAGACCACATTATATAGGGCTGAATAAAATATTCAATACATAATTAAGCCCTCACAGTTTAAGTTACAGAACTTACTGTATGGTGGATAAGATAAGCATAATAAATTGTTCTTCATTTTCACATGCTACAGTGTTTTATATTTTTGTGATAAAGGAAAAGCAAAGTTTTTAATAGACTAAACAGTCAAAAAAGCTTATTCTTACCAAAACAGATATTTACTGTTAATAATGAAATACTGCATTTATAATGGGTCCAAAGTCTTCCAATGTTGAGGTTTACACCCTCAGCATAAATGGATTTTCTCATAAAACAGTCTCTGTTCAACAAACCTGAACAGAAGGCCCATGGAGGGACCTAGTCAGCTGGGAGTGGGCTAAGAGGGCCGAGGACAGCCACGCCCCCCCTCCAGCTCCTACTTGGCCCAGCCCCCCAGGGAGCCGCACGACCGGGCTGCAGGTGTGCGAGCCAGGGTAGTGGGGAGTTATCCACCTGTTCCTTCCCTCGGAGAAGGAAAGGGATCCCCCTTAGCTGCCCAAAAAACAGGGAGGCACTGGCCAGCCCTTCTGTGCATGTGCGCAGTTTAAAAAGGACCTGGCCATGGCAAAAGTCTCATCAGAGTCCTGGCTTCAGTGTGAGATGCGTGGGTGTAAGCCAGCTGTGCCCCTGTGAGCCTAAAGACCCCAGCAGAGACCCCAGGACCCCTGACAAGCCCTGGCCTGTCCACAGGTATGCAGGGGCCCATGGAGGGAGGGATCTAGTCAGCTGGGAGTGGGCTAAGAGGGCTGAGAGGGTCACGCCCCCTCAGCTCTTACTTCACCCAGTCCCCCAGGGAGCCGTGAGACTGGAGCCTCGTGAACAGGCTGTGCAAACAGGCATGCTTCTGGGCCCAGCACATGAGTTAGCATGGGAGTTTGTGCAGGAGGGCACACAGGAGGGCCTGAGGCCCTGCCTGTGAGCCCCACAGGGTAAACAGTCCCAGCCACAGCTGGCCTACCAGAGGCATGATGCAGATGGACATATGCTGCATCCCAAGGTTCCCTCGGGGTCTGCGCCCCGCCCCCCCAGCTCCTCAGAGGCCTCCACCCAGACAGAGCCCATGGGTTTGGACCAAGGTGGTCAAGGGCCCCAAGGCCCGCTGCAATAAGGCCCCTGCCCCGCTGGAGCTTTGCAACAGGTATAAACCTCTTGCAGTTCCAGCAGAGCCTGCTGAGTTGCCAGCTCCCACAGGACTTGTAGCTACCACCTCCACTCTCTCCAAGACAGAACGCAAAGTGTTTGTCATGGGAGACTCCATCCTGAGGGGGACTGAGGGGGCAATCTGCTACACTGACCCCTTAGCCTGGGAAGTTTGCTGCTTCCCAGGAGCTCATATCTGGGACATTGCAAAGAAGACCCCCTAAGCGCCAGAGCCCACTGACCACTATCCCATACTCCTCATCCATGTGGGCACCAATGACATGGCTCGGAGCACTGCTAGCCAGGTCATGAGGCACTACAGGGATTTGGGAGTGGGGTTAAAGGGTCTGGGGGCACAGGTGGCATTTCCCTCGATCCTCCCAGTCTCAGGATACAGGGTGAGGATGGAGAGGAGGATCCAGGTAGTTAACCAAAGACTGCAGCATTAGTGTCATCGGGAAGGCTTGGCTTCCATGACCACAGCCCGCTCTTTGGTGAGAGAGGCAGTGAGCTGCTGAGAAGGGACGGCCTCCACCTCTCTCCACTGGGGAGGAGGCTCTTCTCAGCCAGACTAAAGCCCAGTGCAGCAGGTCAGCCAAACTAAGCTCGCCGGGGGATGGGGAGACTACCGCCACTGCTGGCCCACTAAGTGACCCTTGCAAAGCCAGGAGACCAAGCCACTTAAGGGAGCCCACCCCTGCCCCAGCCCTGGAATGAACCGTAGGCCAGGCAAGGGCCCCCAAGGGGACACTTGTGTGCCTATACACAAATGCCAGGAGCTTGGGGAACAAACAGGAGGAACTTGTCCTCTTGCTAAATGCAAATAACTATGATGTCATAGGGATAACAGAGACCTGGTGGGACTCCACCCATGACTGGGCCACAGGTATTAATGGCTATACCCTGTACAGGAGGGATTGAGTAGAAAAAAGGGGAGGGGGTGCAATTCTCTATGTCAAGGAAAGCTCCGCATCCCTGCAAGCTGACTTTGGCACCCATGGTGGACTTGAGACCCTTTGGGTTAAAATCTGTGGAGAACACAGCACAGGACATACTATGGTGGGAGTCTACTACAGACCCTCTACCCATGGTCAAGATTTTGACCAGGACTTTGCTGGGGAATTGGCTAAGGCCGTGCACTCCCGGTGTATGGTTGTCATGGGAGACTTTAACTACCGAGACATTTCATGGGAGGAGCACTCAGCCCAATCTGAGTGGGTGCAAAGCTTTCTCTCATGCATGGATGACCTCTATCTGACACACGAAGTCTATGGGCTGACGAGAGGTAAAGTACTGCTTGACCTGGTACAGACATCTGCTGGGAGGAACAGTCAGCCAGGGTGGACCATTCCAGCAGGTTCCTAGCTGAGATACAGGACCTCCACTTAATCCAGGAGGTGCACAGTCCCACCAGAGGAAACGTCCTGTTGGACCTGGTCCTGGCCACAGGCGATGACCTGGTAAAGGGCCTCCAGGTTCTTGATCACCTGGGCAATAGCGATCTTCGTTTGCTGGAATTCACCATCCAGCACAGGGTGTCAAGGGCCTGCAGCAAGACGGTAGCCCTAGACTTTAGGAGGGCCAACTTCAACAAGTTGAGGAGACTAGTGGGGGGAGGTGCTGGGGTCCTTGAGGGAAGGGGAACTCAGTGTCCAGGGCGAGTGGTCGTTCCTTAAGGAAACGATACTCAGGGGGCGGGGGAGTCCATCCCAACAAGAAGCAAGGGGGGCAAGAGTACTTAGAAGCCCCCTGGATCACGAAGGGCGTCCAGGAATGCCTGCTTGCCAAAAAGACAGTATACACCCAGTGGGAGGGGGCTACTATCTCCAAAGAGGAGTATACCTCCTCTGCTCGGGCCTGTAGGGGGGCTGTCAGGAAAGCTAAGGCAGACATAGAGCTAGGACTAGCGTCCAAGATCAAGGATAATAAAAAGTGCTTTTTCAAATACATAGGGAGGATGAGGAAGGCACTGGGTAACGTGGGGACTCTGTAAGGTACGCTGGGCAATCTGGTGGTTGCGCCAGAGGAGAAAGCGGAACTCTTTAACCAATTCTTCATGTCCATTTTCTTGTGCAGGGACCGGGACTTCCCCGCTGGGATGCCAGATGGACTTGAGGGGAACGCCTCCAGACCTCAGGTTAGGGAGGACCGGGTTAGAGAGCTTCTGGAGGGGCTGGATGGACGTGTTCAAGTCAGCGGGTCCAGATGCTCTCCACCCCAGGGTGTTGAGGGATCTAGCTGGGGTTATTGCAAGGCCCTTGGCACAGCTCTATGAGTGCTCGTGGTGCTCGGGCCAGGTGCAAGATGACTGGAAGAAAGCTAATGTGCTCCCCATCTTCAAAAAAGGGAAGAGGGAGGACCCGGGCAACTATAGGCCCGTCAGTCTTACCTCCATCCTTGGGAAACTCTTTGAGAAGATTCTCAAGGAGCACATCTGTGATGGGTCGGCTTCAGGGATGATGCTCAAGGGCAACCAGCATGGTTTCATTAGGGGCAGGTCTTGTCAGACCAACCTGACTGCCTTTTATGATCAGGCCACAAAGGCAATGGATGCAGGTGTTGCCGTGGACGTAGTCTTTATAGACTTCAGCAAGGCCTTTGACACCGTCTCCCACCCCATCCTCATTAAAAAACTAGGCGACTGTGGCATTGATCCCTGCAGAGTCAGATGGATTGCAGATTGGCTCAAGGGTCATACTCTGAGGGTGGTGGTGGACGGGTCATATTCGACCCGGGGGGAAGTGAGCAGTGGAGTCCTCCAGGGCTCAGTCCTGGGGCCTGTGCTGTTCAATTTCTTCATCAGTGATTTGGACGACGGGGTGAAATGCAACCTGTTTAAATTCGCTGATGATACCAAAATTTGGGGTGAGGTGAGCACGCTAGTAGGGAGGGAAAGACTGCAACAAGACCCGGATAGGTTACAGGAGTGGGCTGACATAAACAAGATGTGTTTCAATACTGGCAAGTGCAGGGTGCTGCACTTAGGCAGTAGAAACCAGCAGCACACGTACAGAATGGGAAACTCCCTTCTTGAGAGCATAGAGGCAGAAAGGGATCTTAGAGTCATTATTGACTTCAAGATGAACATGGGCCGACAATGCGAGGTCTCGGTTGGCAGGGCTAACCGGATCTTGTCGTGCATCCACAGGTGCATCTCAAGTACAGCCAGGGAGGTGATCCTCCCCCTCTATGCGACACTGGTCAGGCCACAGCTGGAGTACTGTGCCCAGTTCTGTGCGCCCTATTTGAGGAGGGATGTGGACAACATTGAAAGGGTCCAGAGGAGGGCAACACGCATGATCCGGGGACTACAGGGCAGACTCTACATTGAAAGACTGCAGGACCTAAACCTGTTCAGCCTTCACAAGAGAAGGCTGAGGGGAGACATGGTGACTGTCTATAAACTCACTAGGGGGGACCAGAAGGGTTTAAGGGAGACACTGTTTCCCCTAGCACCCCCTGGTATGACAAGGAACAATGGACACAGATTATTAGAGAGTATATTTAGATTAGACATCTGCAAGAACTACTTCAGAGTTAGGGCAGCTAGGAGCTGGAACCAACTTCCTAGGGAAGTGGTGCTGGCTCCTACCCTGGGGATCTTTAAGAAGAGGCTTGATGACTACCTGGCTGGACTCATTTGAGTCCAGTCTTTTTCTCCCGCCCAGGTGGGGGTTCGGGCTTGAAGATCTACAAGTTCCCTTCCAACCCTACTTCTACTTCTAGTAACCAGGGATGATCTAATCAGTGACCTAGTGATTGAAGGGAAGCTGGGTGACAGTGACCATGAACTGATCACCTTCACCATCTGTTGTAAAGCTGGCAAGTTTACAGAATTACAGCAATGCAGAAGCCCTCGACTTCAGGAAAGCTGACTTTGACAAACTCAGGAGGCTTGTCAGTGAGGCCCTAAAGGGCCACAACCCAAAGGGGAGGGGAGTTCAGCATAAGTGGTTGCTCCTCAAGAGAGTGATCCTGGATGTGCAAGCAAAGTCTATCCCATCTTGGAGGAAAGGCAGCAAAAGGGCACAGCAGCCCCCTTGGCTCTCCAGGGAACTGGCAGACCTCCTGCATCTTAAAAGGAAGACCTACAATGGATGGAGTTCTGGAACCGCCACCAAAGGAGGAATACTCTGCTTTAGTTCTGACCTGCAGAGAACAAACCAGGAAAGCCAAGGCTGTGATGGAATTCCAGCTAGCTACCAGTATCAAGGACAATAAAAAGTCTTTTTTTAGATATGTGGGGAGCTGGAGGAAAAGCAAGGGCAACATTAGACCCCTGCTAAACCAGAAGAGACAACTGACAACGAATGCCCAGGAAAAAGCAAGCATGCTAAATGGGTACTTCACATCAGTTTTTCACCAGTCCCATGGGACAACCCTGCCCACTGCAGGACAGGGAGGTCCGGGTGAGGTACCATTCATCAAAGCTGACGTTGTAAAGGAACACCTTGACAGGCTGGGTACCTTCAGGTCAGCCAGCTCTGATGGTTTACAACCAAGGTTACTCAACGTGCTGGCAAGCATCATAGCTCAGCCTCTGGCATGGATCTTTGAGAACTCCTGGTGCTCTGGTGCCTGACAATTGAAAGAAGGCCAATGTGGTGACTATCTTCAAAAAAGGGAGGAAAGTGGATGTGGCAAACTACAGACCCATCATCTCTATCTGGGGAAGGTCTTGGAAAAGATTTTCAAAGAGGCCATCTTATACAGGCTAGCTGATAGCAATATCGTGAGGGATACCCAGCACTGGTTTGCTGTGGGTAGGTCTTGCTTGACCAAACTCATTTCCTTTTATGATCAGGTGACCTATCACTTGGACAATGGGGAAGAGATTGATGTCATGTATCTTGATTTTAAAAAAAGCCTTCGGTCTGGTATCCCATGATCACCTCTTGGCAAAACTGACTAATTGTGGCCTCAACCTCACCATGATCCGCTGGCTGGGGAATTGGCTCCACAGCAGGACCCAGAGGGTGGTGGTTGATGGAAGTCAATCATCGTGGTGCCCTGTGACCAGTGGGGTCCCTCAGGGGTCTGACCTAGGGCCCTTACTTTTTAACATCTTCATCAGTGATGTAGACCATGGTGTCAGAAGCAGGCTGGCCAAGTTCACCGATGACTCCAAACTCTGGGGTAAAGCATCCACACCTGAGGATAGGAAAATGATCCAGGCAGATCTTGACAGGCTCATGAAATGGGTAGATGAGAACCTGATGGTGTTTAACACCAAAAAATGCAAGGTTCTCCACCTTGGGAGGAAAAATGTGCAGCATGCTTACAGGCTTGGCAGTGCTACGCTGGTTAGCACTACAGATGAAAGGGACTTGGGGATCATGATTGACCACAAGCCTTCAATGTGATGCTGCAGCTAGTAAAGCAAGCAAAATGCTGGCTTGCATCCATAGATGCTTCTCAAGCAAATTCCAGGAAGTCATTCTCCCATTGTATGTGGCCTTGGTGAGACCGCAGCTGGAGTACTGTGTCCAGTTTTGGGCTCCATGATTCAAAAAGGATGTGGAGAAGCTTGAGAGAGTGCAGAGGGGAGCCACACGCATGATCAGAGGTCAAGATAACAGACCTTATGACAAGAGGCTGAGAGCCATGGGACTCTTCAGCCTGGAAAACTGCAGTCTCAGGGGCAATCTGGTGGCTACCTATAAGTTTATTAGGGGTGTTCACCAGGATCTGGGGGAACATCTGTTCACCAAAGTGCCCTAAGGGGTGACAAGATCAAATGGTCACAAACTCCTCTGCAACCATTTCAGGCTGGACGTAAGGAAAAACTTCTTTACTGTCTGAGCCTCCAAGGTTTGGAATAGACTGCTGCCGGAGGTGGTTCAAGCACCCACTTTGAATGCCTTCAAGACACTTTTGGATGTTTATCTTGCTGGGATCTTATGATCCCTGCTGACTTCCTGCCCCTGGGGCAGGGGGCTGGACTCGATGATCCTCCGGGGTCCCTTCCAGCCTGAATGTCTATGAAATCTATGAAAATTTGTATTAACAAATATTTAAATTATTTTAAATAATTAAAATTTTGGTTTTCAGCTACCATAAATCTAAAAATAATTTTAAAAAATGCAACCATAAAAATAAGTGCTTTCACTGAAATTTTAAAAAGAAAAAAACATGCTATTTTCAAACCAGCTCTAACTATATTAAGGAACTTTGCCCTTGCTACAATACTGGCAATGTGAGTAACCAGACTTAAATGGTAAGAGCTGAAGTTTGGATTAATATTAGGGTAAATAGCAGCAGTATGTGGGTCCTAAAGAACAGGTCAAATATCTGGATTCAGTGTTTCCTCCAAAGCATCCACCTTCCTTTTTTATTTTGAAAACCTAGCTTAGTCAAATTCTTTAAATATTATGCCAAATTTGTTATCTAACTTTATATTAAGTGCTGAGCAGTGGGAATAAAAAAATCCAGTCTGGGTATGTTTATGCATGAAATTAATGCAAAGTAATAAACTCCAGAACAGTTTGAGCTGAAGTAAACCATTCCTGGGTGCAGCATCTACATGTGAAATCAGGACAGCAGTAATTTGAACCGGGACACAGCAAGCCTGTGCTGGCAAAAGGCAAGGGGTGGAGGGCAGCCCCAGTCTCTGGGTGGCAGCGCTGGGTGGTGGAGGGCCCGCCTGGGGCATGAGGGTGCTGAAAGTGTGGAGTTGTGTGGCTAGGCAGCAGATAAGAGCCTGGGTCCCTGCTGGCTGAGCTACCTGGGTGCAACGTACACCTGTGGTCAGTGTCTACACAACGGTTTAATCTCAGTAAATTATCCCAGCATAAGATAGTATTACTTTACACCTCTGTAAATTAGTTTACTTCAGCCTAATACCATTGCATATATAGACAGTGATGCTTTACTCCACAGTTAATTAGTCTACTCTGCAGTAAAGTGCATATGTAGATGTGGCCTTTATGTAGCACTTCGGATGTTTGTTTGACTATGCTTCAAGGTCACTCAAACGCGTGTCCTACTCTCAAACTAAGTACACAGACAGCAGGGTGATATTCAAATAAACTTGATGCATTGAAAGAGGGGACTTTCTCATGAAAAAAATAAAACAAAAACAGAAGCAAAGCTGGAGAATAATGGCTCTTTTAAAAAAAATGAACAGAAAGCAATCATTGTGAATGATTTCAGTAAATTAACTATTTCAGGCACACACATTTCACTTGGACATGGTATGGATTTAGATTGGAAGTTATAAAGTGAAACCAACCTGATCATCTTACACTAAGAGGTTAAAATGAATATTTCAGTATTCCTCCTTTGCTAAGACAGCCAACTGACTGACTGAAAGACTTGGGCTTTGGTACCATACCTGGCTTCCTATATGTGCATGTATATATGTATCCCCTATATAAAATAAAAAGCAGTGACCTTTGTAAGTGGAGGTGCACATACAATAACCAACCAATGATCTTTAAGGAAAGCAAGCAGATTAGCAAATCTTTAATTAAGGGATTGCCTTATAGCATTCCCCTCCACATGCCTATCTCTTCCATTCTCAGAAAAATGTCAAAATCATGGTGACAGTACCCCTTTCAATCCAGTAGCTCAGTGACTAGAGCACTCACATGGGATATGGGAGATCTTAGTTTAATGCACTCTTCTGGGTGAGGGGGACTTGAACTCACAACTTGGGAGAGTGATCTAATCACCAGGCTATAAGGCATTCTGCAAGTCTCTTAATCACGCCTGTTGAAATGGTTCTATTTTGTATACAGCATTGTGAATAATCCCTGAAACAGGGACTGGAATATTGGTCTCCCTTTTCCCAATGCTTTAATTACAAGATTACAGAGTCAGCATATTTCCAGGTTTGGAGTATGCCTGTGGGAACAGGTGGGCAGGAAGCCCACAGGAATTACCCAGCATGATGAGACTTCATCACAGAGTAAGTATGCCGACATCAGCTGGGGCCACCCTTTTTGGCTAGAGTGCCACAAATTAGCCTCATACCCTCCCTCAGTGCCACTCGAATCTCCTTCTCCTGTCTGATGTGTAGCTCTGCTTTCTGCTTCCTGTCTGGTGCTCCCTGACTATTCCGCTATCCTGCCTTCTACTCCCTGCCCTTTCTGCTACAGTACCACAAAACTCCTTCCTTAACTGCTGCATGACACACACACAAGCTGTCTGTACCACTTGTGGCACACATACCACAGGTTGGCCACCCCTAAGCTATGTGCTTAGAGAAACAGTATAGTACAGAAAATGCAAGGCATCTAGGCACAGCCCCAGGCCGCTGCAAGTTCACCTTCACTTTCATCACCACAGCTGCTCAAATTCTGGGCATTTCATGAATAGAAGGTACTAGCCAGGTCAAACTGTGATCCACTTTCTTCCATTATATGACATAGATAGGAGTCAGTAACCTCAGGCCTATGGACCCATTTTACCCAGTGTGTGGTAGTGGATTCAGCATCAGGGGTTTTTTCCCAGGCAGCACAGTGGAGAAGGGAGTTATAGTTTCACTTGCACCAGTGGCAGCAGTAGTGGTGATAGTATGGGCCAGGTTGAAAGCAGCTCACACAGAGCTAAGCTCCATTAAAGTGCCCTCCAGCTCCAGAATGGTGCCAACCCCTGGTGTAGACACATGTTGAAGAACAACCAGAAACAGACTCTGACACACATTTCCCTTGAGATGGACGCAGCACAAAAAAACCCACTTCAGTTCCTCAGGTCCAAGGAGAACAGCATTCATGTTACATAATGCTGCTTTAAAACATGTTCACTCACGTTTTGACACTGCAGCTGTAGAGGAATATGCACTACGGGCATATTCCTTGCTCCTAGCTGCAGACTCCTACTCCTTACCCTACTTTCCAGCATTGTGCCTCACATGACAAGGCAGGTGGCTTTCCCACTGCTGCTTCCAACCCAACCCATGATCTTTACACCAATTTCCTCCCATTGCTTAAACACGGGACCAGAGCCAATGGAAGTTATGCCAGCAGCTTCAGGGTCTCTGGCACCCCCCTGCTGAACTACCAGATAAAGTCAGCCAGAAGAAAGAAACAGGGAACCTACAAAGTATTATCTATGCTCATTCTTTTCAGCATGCCTGTTAAGGGAAGAGTGTGGGTTGACTTTATGCTTCTGCTTTGTTTGGCCCTTCCCTGCCCACCCTCACTCATCAAATTCTATATAACCTGTGGTTGCCTACTTCTGCTCTGTCAGTATTCTAGCTTTGCCAGGCCACTGATCAGCTTCTGTCCCCATCATCTCCCTACCCTCCTCTAGGTGGCCCTTGGAACATAGTAATCTTCTTGAACTCTTCTGCAAAGCCCTCACCGTCCCCAGATTAAACTGCTTCTCCTGTGCAGCCTGATGTGGCTTGCCTACCATTCCCCTTCACCTCTGCCCTTAGTTTGTAATCTCTTCAAGGAAAGGACCATGCTTTTATAATGTACTGGCTGTTGGAGATGAAGGATTTATCTAGCTGGGATTGGAAGAACTGGGCACTGTGTGGAGACACATGCAATTGATGTTTGCATGTGACCAGTTTACTTGAGCATAGCAGTGGGCCCAAGATTACTGATGAAGCACAAATGCAACACCTGAAGACAGACACAAGAGACCAGTTTTATTCCCATCGTTCTTGCTGTTTGACAATAGGAAAGTCAATTTCCCCTTTATGTGCCACCAGTTCCCATCCTATCCTTTTGCATTTCGTATCTGTCAAGGCTGCCAGCTCTTTGAGACATGGACTGACTCTGAGAGGCTAGGGACAGACATTCAAAAAGCCAGAGCCTGAACTGATTCAAGCCAGGCAAGCTAGTCTAATCTGCCTAGGGTGAACCAGTTTGTAACAGGATAGACCGTCCTTCTGGACTGAGGCAATGCAGGCACATGTCTGTAGTTGCTCAGGCAGGAGCTGGGGGGCACTAGAGTGGTTTCTCAGCTGCAGGGAAGCTGGGGGTGGGCATGGCTAGCCTGGGCTGAAATGGTCAGAGGGGGGTTTAATTCTCCCCTCCCTGTCCCACCAGCAGGGACCCAAGCTGGGTCTGCCGTGTGCTCCCCCCTCACTGCTGCAGCAGTGGGCCAGTGTGGCCCCTGAGCCAGAGTGGACAGGGAGGGGGGTTATTCTCCTCTCTACCTCCACTGCTCCTGGGGGACTGCAGCTGGGTCTGCCCACCCTGGCTGCCATTGAGTGGTAGAATAAGCCCCCTCCTGTCCCCTCTGCTGGATGCTGGAGGGAGGGGTAATAACCCCTGTCCCCCCCAAGGGGCCCTGCTGGCCAGTGTCTTGCCCTACCAGGTATGGGCTGGCTGGGTAGAGGGCTTCCTGGGCCAGCCCGGAGGTGCCAACAGGCCCTGAGCCCAGCAGCTGCCGCCATCATGCCCCCTGCCTTGTGCAGCACCTGGGACTGCAGCTGCCCGCCTTGCCTCCAGCTGCCGCAGCTGCACCACTCTGCGCCTCACCACACCACTCTGGGTGGCGGGGTGGGAAGCTTCTTCCCCATGTGTGGAGCTCTGGCTCCAGCTCCTGGATGCCTTGGAAGGTGGCTGGGCAGGAGGCTTCAGTCAGGGGCTGCAGCCAGAGCTCCATGTGCAAGGCTGAAGCTCCACTCTGCCGGCTCCTGGAACGGCTCAGAAGTGGCAAGAATGGGAGGGGGAGTAACAGCTACAGGCAAGGGGAAGCTGGCTTGGCCCGGCAAGGCTGTTTTTCTCCCCTCACCTCCAGCTGCAGCTCCTGCCATACTGCACAGCACTGCTCAGGGCTGGGGGAGCTTCTTCAGCCCAGCCACTTCAACCTGAGCTGTGCTGAAGTAGTCGGGCTGAAAATTTTCCCCCAGTGCTGAGTGACACTGTGTGGTGTGGCAGGAGCCACAGCTGGAGGCAAAGGGAAAAAAAATAGCCCTGCTGGCCAAGCCAGCTTCCTCATTCCTGCAGCAGTTACTCCCCTTCCCATTTCTGCCACTCCTGTGCCACTCTGGGAGGCAGGGGAATGGGGGGGAGGAGGGGAAGGGGGAGCTTCAGCCAAGCAGCTTATGCCTGGTGCATGGGTTCCAGATTCAGCCCCCAGACTAATGCCTTCTACCTAGGTGCCTTCCACCTCTCAAGGCATCCCAGAGCTGGAGCCAGAGATCCATGTGTGGGGTAGAAGCTGTGAGGCTGAAGCTTTCTGACTTCTATCCAGAGCCATGTGTGCTGATGCCCATCATGATTTCCTGGTGTGCTATGGGGTAGGAAAGCTGCTAGGGACCTCAGCACTGTGGCAGATGGGGGGTTGGGAGGGAGAGCTTGGAGGGATCTGGCCCCCTCTGGGGTCTGGTACTCCTGCATGCAGTCTGCCATAGCTCTGCCCACCCTGCAGTGCCCTACTGGGAAGGGGCTTGAACTCCCAGACACTCTGACAAGGGCTGCTGCCTCCATCAAGGGTCCTACCCCTTCCCACTGCAGCAGCAGGGGGGAGGGGAAGTACACAGCAAGATGCTATCCAGCTGGGCCCCTTGGGAGGAGCAGGGATGGGGGTTATTCCCCCTCCCTTCAACATCTGGTGGAGGGGACAGGAAAAGGCTTATGCTGCTGCTTGGCAGCAGTGGTGGTTGAGGCGGGCAGACCCAGCTGCAGTCCTCCAGGGCCAGTGGAGGTAGAGGGGAGAAACTCTGGCTCAGGGGCCATACTGGCCCACTGCTGCAGCAGTGATGGAGGAGTGCCTGGCAGACCCCGCTCAGATCCCTGCTGATAGGACAGAGAGGTGGGAATTAAACCCCTCTCTGGCCAGACCCCCACCCTTGCCTGTCCCTGCTCTGGCTGAGGAACAGAGGGGAAAGTCCAGCCCAGAGAGCATGCTGGGGTGCTGGAGGACTCTGGTTTAAGTTAAACTAGGAAGGGGTCTGGGACAGACATGGTATAAACCAGCTTAATTCAAATCAGTTAAGTCCAATACCACATTCAACCAGGTTTATCTCAGATCAGTTTCAACCATTTTTAAAAGGCTTATGCACACTGAATTTCTGTTCTGTTACAGCTTTAAACCAGTTTCTGATCACTTAAACTGGTTTATGTGTAATGTCTGTCCCCAACCACAATGTGCAAGTATAGTGCTTAGTGTAACAGGTTCTCAATATCCACTGAAGCCTATTAAATGCTACCATCACACAGGAAAAAAAAAAAATCAATCCATTTCTACTGTGCCAAACACCAGGATAGCTGAAATGCTACATACAAAACTGTACAGAGAGCAGGGCATGGGGGGGGGTTGTTTTGTGGTTGTTTTAAGGGTCTCTCTGTTGGAATAACAGGGGAAAAAAAAACCCAACAGCTTCTTGGTTGAGTGTGCATCCCAGCATCTGCTAAACAAGACGCAAGGTGCCAATTCACATTTTCCATAGCTCTTTCTGCGAGTTGAAAAAAACAGAAATAGTCAGTCAACTTTCATCAGTTCCCACTCCACAGCTCTCCATCAGGCCTGATGCTAATTAGATCAGATTTCACATCAGGGTTCATTGCATCTGCAGTACCACAGCTGGCTTCAGCCAACGGATGAGATGTTACAAAACCTCCAAATCCCAAAGAACCACTAACCCACAAGATTCTGATGGTTTCTGCATTCATTTCCTTTAGGAGAAACTGCGTGGGACTTACTTAAGTTCCCAAGGCTTTTTATTTTTTTTAAGTTTTGTTTTGTTGTGTTTTCAGGCCTGTCATTATTAATCCCCATAATAACCAGCTGTATTTGTTGGTAAATGGTCCCTTTCACCGTTTTATTTGATGGCATGCTTGGCAGAGGTAGTCAGTAATTCTTACAGTGTGTGTCTGCTGTTTGAAATAGACTTAATTAAAACAAGTCTTGCAGTGGGGGCTCTCCCATTTAGTGTTGGCTATAAGACAGACTGTTACGCCATGGTTTTTTTCCTTTTTGCCCCCCCCTTTTTAAGTTGCAGCACCCCATTACTGTACTCCCCACACTGATTCAGCTTGATCTGTTTAAGCACATCACAAGAGATCAAGATAGATGTATTGATAATCATACTGACATGTGCCTATTCTAGTACAATTAGAGTCAGCAGACAGACTTGTCTGTGAATAAATGTGGTTTACACTCTGGTTCTGACACAGCTTAGCATTCTTGATGTTTTCATCCTAGGATCCCTAAGCACTTTGCAAATGTCTATAAATGATTGCTGTGGAACAGATGTTGCGTATCCAGTTTGTAGATAGGTAAACCACAGCAGAGAGAAGTTAACAAAGCGGAGCTCTCAGACCCAACTGGAGATGTAGGACCATGAACCCTTAGGGCCTGTCTGAACTCAGTCAGGCCACTCTACAGAGCAACGTGATCCCAATTCTGCTCTTCCTATGCCTAGTGCCAAAAAGCTACCATGTAGCATTTGTGGTATACACAGCACCACTCTCTTAAGCATGCTCATTAGAGCAGTGCTGTATTTTTCAGTACTCAAAAAGTAGAAATGAGTCAAAGGGGTGTTTTTTTCATAGCAGCACTCCGTAACACAACCTGTCATGGTGTAGACATGCTGTAGGTTGCCTGCTATTGCCCTGTGGGTAGACTACCCAGGATTACATTAGATTCCCTGTATTCACTGCTGAAACCACTGGATTACCCTGGCTCATCTCACAAAGCTACCTGGACATCAAACCCCTGACACATCCCACACATATCAGCAGGTCTGGTGGTGGTCTGCTTTTCTCAGTCTTGCCAAGCCAGAGTGGAAACCCTGGCTGGGTAGGGCAAGAACAGTGGAAGTTAAGAAACCACAGGTCTTTGGGAAAGATCCCATCTGCAGTAGCTGAGGGATTCCAGTCACTTCTCTTCACAATAGGACTCAAGAAGAAAACCACTCTGGCCATAGGTTCATCTGCTCAGGAACCAGCTAAGTAAGACACCCTTAAAGTGAGTTTTCACTTTCCCAGTGATGCTTCAGAAGGCTGAAAATCTGTTCTCTACATATTAAATAGATGGGCTGGCCAGTGCATGAAATTGTATTTATGACACTGTCATTTCTTTACTACCTGTCAAAAAAGAGTGGTTGGAGCAGACTTAAGGCAGAACAATAGCACCACCTACTGAACTCTTCTCTGAGGTTCTCTGGAATTCTTCTTTGAAGCTACCCATATAAGCAAAGCTTAAACTAGTGGAAAATGTCTGTCCTAAGAGTTATAACACAATTGTAAAAAAATCGTAACATTCGGAGGCTGAAATACAGCTCTTGCGCTCCTATGGCACACATCAAGGTCTGACTTCATTCCCTAATAAACTTGGCAAACAGAAGTTAAACTGGATTTGTCTCACTTCATTGATGTCATGGTTTCCTGCAAGAACAGGAGACTAGACACAGTAGTGACCTAGGAGGTTTTCTGTGGCAAGCAGTGTTTGCAGCTGCTATGGATCATGTGCCTTTGTCTAGATTTCCCAATACAGGGGTGACAGGAGGATTGCTACTGGAGCCTCTCTCTTGGCGGCTCTGCCCTCCTCTTATGGGCCAACCACCTGCTTACTCATCTGCCATGCCTTGATCTTGATTGATTGTAATTAGTGGGAGGCTGCCCACTTCACACACCCCAGTGCCAGGGGGTGCTATCTGCGGCTCCTTTTCCTCCTCTACACCACAGCCCAAGCCTTGCAGATGGTACTAATGGGGTATTTGACCTGGGCCCTGCTGTGATTTGCCCCCCCCAGGGCTCCTCACAGCCCCCCCCCCCCCCACTCTGGGGCTGGGGTCAATGCACCCCAAATGCTGTGCCCTCTCTGGCACCAGGGTCCCCACGCTACCGTGGAGCCCCTATGAGGCTTCCTCCAACCCCTAATAGCCTCACCCAGTACTCTGGTCAAACAGCAAACACAAAAGCACAAAGCCCCTGGGCTATAACATAAAAAGCTAAACCATCCAGCTAAAACAACATTCAATCCCTACCGGGAAATACTCCAACCCACAGCAGCAACCAGGGGATGCTCATGCAGTCAGGCTTCTCCCCTCTGTCTGCACTGGCCAAGCTCCCCCTCCCTCAGCTGCCAGAGGGGAACTGCCCTCCTGGCCTCATGCCTGGGCTTAAGAAGGGCCAAACCCTGCCCCTTCCTGTCAGCTGGCTCCCCACCGGTTGCCCTAGCAACCAGCACCTGTGACTGGCTGCCCTGGTAAGAGGCAGCTGAGCCTCCCACTTCTTGCCGCTAGGGGCCACTCCCAAGCCATTTCTGCTCTCAGGTGCAGGGCACCTGAGTGCTCTGCGACAAGGGGTTTTTCAACTCCAGGAGCCAGCCTCTGCTTACTTTGCCTCATAGTTATTTTACAAAGGCAGGGATTACTAAGGGAAGATTAAAAAATGTGGTGGAACTGTATGTGGATATTGCTGCTCATTAGGGCTGTGTGAAATGGCACTGTTCCCTTTTGATTTGCATTTCGACATTTTGATAGAACAGCGTTTTGTTTCGAATTGCATTTAGATTCAAAACCACTGTTCCATTTTGTTGAAACAGTTTCACCTACTGCTCATGCTAATGTCCCCAAGATACAACTTGGAAAGGTGGTCCCATAAAAATCTTGATGCTATACAACCCCTTAGCCATCTTCACAGTTTACAGACATATATGGGAGAATCTATAGCTAGTCCAAGCAGCAATACTAAGCATACATGTTGCTATTTAGGCCATGCATCCCTGTGAAGGATTTCTATCTATGGCTCTTCCTTTCCACAGTTCCATGGCTCTTGCTGTCCTAACTGCTCCCACTGTCATGGTTTCCTCAAGCTCATATTCTGTGATACAAAAGCAAATACAACAGAACCACTGCTTCATCTACCAGTTGGCACCTACAGGGTATGCCCAATCTGCTTCCCCAGCACTGCTGAGAAATGTGGCCCACACACCCATCTTCTCAGCTGGAACATGCTATTCCTAAGCTACCTATTAGGGTGTGCAAAGTGGGCCCTATTCAATTCAGATTTGGCCCGAATCAGGAACAGTGATTCGATTAGTTGATCCGGATCACTGTCCCAGATTCAGTGCAGTCGCATCCAAATCTGAAGATTCGATGCTGATTCGGAGAATCAGCAATTCAGACATAGACGCAGCTTTAAAAGTTTTTTCTACATACCTTGAGGTATCAGCATAGCTTGTGATCACTGTGATGCTGGGGCGCATGAAGCATCACACAGGAGTGCCGGGGGGGGGCCCTCCATATGCTCGGTGGCAAACCCGGAAGTACTTCCGGTCCACTTCTGATTCTGCCGGGGAGCCCACTGGGGGCCCCCCACACACCTCTCTGGCTTGGCAATCAGAAAAAACCTTTAAAGCTGTCTGTGTCTGAATCTCCAAATCCATTCAGAGAGTTCCGACTTGATTCAGAGATATTAAAGGGTCCCCTGATTCAATTTGGATTTGGAGATTTGGCCATCGAATCAGGCTGAACCTCCACCAAAGTGAATCAGGGACCAAAGCTTCTCACAGCCCTACTACCTATCAGCAATGATACCTTCAGAACCTTTTTGGAGAAGGGTGAGAGAGACAGACATTGTACTTAGGAAAACTGAAGTCATTTGCAAACCTAGCAATATACTGAGGTCTTTTTTTTACCTCTCTTTTAGTCATTTTACAACTATGATCTTTACTCTTTCACAAACATCCTTTGCATCATCTGCTGTGTTGAATACTGGCAGCTCATGTGAGTATTACAATTAGAAAGAGATTTTTCAATTAAGTGATTTTCATTAGAAAATGCTGACTAATCAAAAATGAAACTGCAGCAAAGGGTTCATTTTGATGAACTTCCAAGGGGGGAAAATTAAAAGAAAGACAGACAGGGGGAGGGGGGCAGGCTACGGATTAGGATGATATTCTATTTTGAAAGTTTCAAAAGGAAGGAGTTCCATTTGAGGGTTGAAATAAGTTTTTGCTTCAAGAATATAACTAACTTTATATTGTAAAGTGTAAAGAAATAAAAGGTTGAAATAAAATAAAATTATCAACATTTTCACTTGACCAAATCCAAAATATTTTTCAGATCTTCAGTTAAAATAATCTTGAGATTTTGACCTTTTTTGGTTCAGGATAGGAAAAAATGAAAAAAAAATTGCTAACAAGCTGCTTGTTTAGTTTAGAAAAAAATCACATTTTTTTAATAGTGAACATTTCTCCTCCCACACCCACCCTGTGACCCTCCCAATGATCTCCTACTAGCTCTCTGCTCCCAGGAAGCTACTAGGAACATTCATGAGAAGCAGAGACTCTCAGCCCTCACTTTACTGCCATGGCTTACGAGCTACCACTACACCCCCACTCCCAGTATAAACATTTACTGCATGGTTCAGACCACTGCCCAGACCATGACTCATATTCTGCATCCCCAGTGCATAGGCAGAATAACATTTCTGAACCTTATGCAATGTTCAGCCTCATCTCAGACAACGTCACATTCACTTCAGCACTGGACTGATTCTGATTCCAGTCTGAGCATCTCTGTTTATTCTTCTCTAAATAAGACATTTAAATCGCATCCTAACTGGACTACCACGAGAACCTGAATAAAATAAATACCTACCCCACCCCTTCTTTTGCAGCAAACAAATAACAAAGGATTCATGAGGACTGTCCTGGGCCCATGCTTATGGGGACTTATTAGATTTGAGTTCTCCATTTCCAGCTCTGCCAAAAATCCTTCTATGTGCTTTAAAACAAGAATTTTTGGAAATTTAAACAGAGATTTTCTAAAGAAAGAGGCCCTGTCCCCAACTCCTCCACATGGGTTAACCCTGGAAAGGAGGCAATAAAACCACCCAGAGGTATCCTCCACAGCATGCTTAAGGCTCTGAGCTTATAGCATGCTCAGACATGGCAGCCTGGGGTGCCCCCAGGGCATCTTCACTGCTTTATCTCCAGTATCTATGAACAGAGAACCAGGGCAGGCAGGCAGGCTTTGCAACCCCAGTGGTGCAACCAAGCTTTCCTGCTGCTACACAGTAGATGTACCCCAAGAGCCAAATTCTGACAGACTTACTCAGGCTGAGCAATACCTCATGCTGTGATAGCCCATTGACTTAACTAGGTCCACTAGCAGAATCAAGTGGCATTTGATGGATGAGAAGAAGTTAAGAGCAGCCTTTTCATTTTTCTGTGCCTCAGTTCCTCAAAGCATAAAGGAAATAATACTTTTCTCCTCCATCTTTTGTCTCAAAGAGATTAAGATTGTAAACTCATTGGGGTACTGTTGCAGTGCACTCAGGTGCCCTATACCTGAGAGCGGAGACCGCTCTGGGGAGACCTCTAGTGGCAGAAAGGGGGAGGCTCAGCTGCCAGTCACCAGGGCTGCACAGGTGCTGGTTGCCAGGGCAGCTGGTAAAACCAGCTGACAGGAAGGGGCAGGGCTTATCCCTTCTTAAGCCCAGGTAGGAGGTCAGTCCCTCTCCAGCAGCTGTGGGAGTAGGGACTCAGCTTGGACAGGCAGAGGGGAGGACTTTGGCAGTGGGAGCATCCCCTGGTCACTGCTAGGGTTGGGGACCCTCCTTCCCCCCCCCGTTCCCTCACTCTCTAGTAGGGAGTAGATTTTGTCTGACCAAACAGTCTAGTTTTTATGTTGTAGCCCAGGGGCTTTATGTTTTATGTTTACTGTTTTGACTGGAGGACAGGGTGAGGCTGTTAGGGGTTGGAGGAGGACTCATAGGGACTCCCCAGTAGCGTGGGGGTTCCTGGCACCTGAGAGGGCGCAGCATTTATGGGGTGCAGTGGTCCTAACCCCTGAGAGAGGAGGGGGCAGCGAGGAGCCCCGGGAGTAAAGAGGAGGGCCAGAACATAACAAGGCCCAGGTCAAACCACATCAACTCCATCTGTGAGGCTTGGGCTGCAGTGTAGGGGAGGAGAAAGAGCCACAAGGTAGCGCCCCGTCACCGGGGTGCAGGAAGAAATGGACAGCCTCCCGCTGATTACAACCATCTTCTAATCAAGGTGTGGCAGGTGAGTAAGCAGGCAGTTGGCCCATTACAGGAGGGCAGAGCCACTCCCAGAAAGGCTCCGATATTGATACTGCTGTCACAGGTACCAACTGTCTTTTACTGTGTGCCTGTACTGAAAGGTGTTGCTCATTGACTGTTGTACAGAGTACTGTTTCTTTCAGTGCTGGCACTGAGCTTACCTTGACATTTTTACTTTAATTGGTCTCTGCTCAGAATAATACAGTCACCAGCACTGATAGCTGTGCTGTGCTCTCTTCCACAGGCTAGTTTAAATCCTACTACTTTGGAATCGCAAGAAAAAAAGGTACATTTTTTTTTTTTTTTTTTTTTGTGTGCAATACTTAGCATAGCTGGTCCCAAACTCAGTTGAGCTCTGGTCCCTATCATAACACAAACAGCTACTGCTTAATCATTGACTGGTGGATGTCCTATCCACCAGAATGGCAGCTATTTTTGTACCATGTCTTTATTAAAGACCTCTATATGAATAAATGCAAGGCAAATTCAGTCTGGTGTTTGTCATTTTTCCATAATGAGTCTCAAGTCTCAGCCAAGCTGAATGCAGTTGGAGTTTCCATGGAAAGCATTAGCCTGAGAGAGGAGAGGAGGGTAGAAGAACCACACCAGTTGCTAGACAACAACTCCTGCCTTACATGTCACCTCAGATCATGAGTTGATTCCTTTTATTTGGAATGTCTGTTGTCCTGAAATGCTTGTGAGACTAGGTCACAGCACCAACATAGCTGGGCCCATGTATATCCGACCATCACCATGACCTCTGTTGCATTTGTTTATATCACTTTGAAATGTGTTTAGTTGTCTAGGGGCTTCAGTCATCAAGCCCCCATTCATTCTTGTGAATGCTGGATATACACATTCCCTATGAATTCAAAGAACTTAAACATTGAGTAGTTAATCTTCTCAACACATTGTAGGGGACAGGTGCATAGGTAAATCATCACTATTTCACAGATCAGGAAAGAAAACATAATTGTTCAGTGCTGCAGAGCATTGAGGGTTAGAGATTGGATGGTCCTGAAGGATGTCCTGATGCCCAGCCCTCCTGGCCACACTGCCTTCATGTTAGTTATAATGTATTAATTAACTAGCATTTTCCCCTCTCCCCCCCTGCCCTCAAACACAATTAGCTCCACAGTAAAGCATCACCATCTACATGTGCACTGGTATTAGGGTACAATAAATTAACTCAGCTGTAAAACTGAACTATCAGGTGTTATCTTACAGTGGAGTAATTATGTGCACTAAATGCACATGTAGAGTGAAAGGGCTGCCTGGGACAAGAGTGCTAAAGTACAGGTGTGCTTAGCTCCACGCTGCCTGCTTCTTAGCCCCAGACTTTAGGACCCTCGTGCTCCAGCCAGCCTTTCCACTGCCCAAAGCTAATTGGGCTGATTAGAAGCCCAGGGCTGACCCCCCCCTTGTGCCTTCTGATAGCCCAGGGATGCTCCACCCCAGCTCAAAGTGCTACAGTTCTGGGTGCACATGTAGATGCTGTGCCCAGAAGCAGTTGACTCCATTGTGGGCTGAGCTGGAGTTTACTGCTCTACCTTAATTGAAACATGTAGATGCACTCAGTGTTGTCTACATTAGAGAATCACTCGCACTTTAACTGCGCCACCCTAAATATCCTACAAAAGTCACTAGAGGAAACGCAACATAGCTACCCTATCTCCATGACAAAAACCCTCTTCTGTTGGCAAAGCTCTCTGTACACTATGAGTTTTGCCTGCAAAGTTGTACCACTTTTCACACAACCTCCAAGTGATATAGCTATATTGGCAAAACTTTCAAGTGTAAATCAGATCATATGCACAGTGCGGTGAAAGAATATTAATAGTGAAATGAACACATACTATCTAACACTTAGCAAACCAGGGCTTTATGAAAGGATATGGGACAGGAATGTCTATAAAGCACTTCATTTTCCATACGATGAAAAGCCCTTCATTAAGAACTAGATAACAAGTGTTGCAAGGGGATTTCCCCATCTCTTTTCTAGCAGCAAAGCCCTATCCTTATCTTTCTATCAGTCTCTTTGTTCTGTCAAAGGAAGAGGATCAAGAATAGATTACAAGTTTCACTCCCTTTTAAAATAGTGTGGGCTTTTGAGGATGCTTCTGCTTGCCTTATGTCCCAACAGTGAAGGCTGAGGTTTTCATAAATTCCTGGGTATTTAGGGAGATTGACTTGATATGCCTCAAATAGCCCATTCTCAAGGCCCAGAAATTAAACCCAACTGAAGGTACATGGTGTTGGGATAACTGGAAGCCAGCCTGGCTTACACAGCACTCTCTTCAGTGAGTTGAAACTCAAAAAGGAATCCCATAGAAAGTAGAAACTTGGTCATAGTACTAGGAAACAGTATAAGAGTATTGCATAGGCATAGAGGGAGGAAATGAGGAAGGCCAATTCATGATTTGGAACCGACAAGAAATATAAAAGGTAATAAGAAAGAATTCTGTAAGTATGTCAAAAGTAGAAAGATGGCTGAAAAAGCCATTAGTTCTTTACAGAATGCAATCTAATTATAGATGATCCAAAGAAGGTGGAGATATTTAATTACCCTTTTTACTTCAGTCTTCACAAACAGGGGCAGCTACCAGATGATGGGTGCAGTTGGCAGCAAAGATAGGGAAGGAGAAAAACAGCTTAGAGTAACTAAAAGAACAGGTGAGAGATTACTTAGAGAAGCAAGTCAGCAGGGCCATATGAGATGCACCCTAGGTTACTGATGGAATTAGCTGAGGCAATTTCAGTGCCATTGGCTATCCTTTTAGAGGGCTTGAAAAGGCCAGGTGAAGTCCCAGATGACTGGAAAAGGGCAAATACAGTCCCTAACTTTAAGAAAGGGAAGGAGGAGGATCCAGGGAACTACAGACCAGTCAGCCTGACCTTGATACCTGGAAGGATCACAGAGGAGGTCTTCAAGGAGTCTAGCACCTAGAGAAGAACAAAGATGATCAGAAACAGCCAGCATGGCAAGTCATGCCTGACTAACCTGATTTCCTTCTATGATAAAAAGTGACAGCCCCCTAGATGTGGGGGGAAAGCAGTGGACAAAGCCATCTCTGGGGAAGGGGGTACAAATCAGGGCAACTGCTCTTGGCCGCATGGAGCTGAACAGAGTAGCCGCGGTGACTCCGTGCTGCTGCTGGCTTCATGTCCAGCTGCTCGGCACTCCCCCACCACTGAATTTGCTACTGACTTCCTTGCATCCAGAGGCAGGGCCCTGCACAGGTTGATTTACCCCAGGCCCTGCACGCTGCTCAGGTCACCACCGGCAGTGAAGGTGATGTACGTCTGTTTTAGGAAGGCTTTTGACAGATTCCCCCATGATATTCCCATTAACAAGCTCAGGAAATACAGAGTAGATAAAAGTATTCTAAGTTAGATACATAGTTGGCTAGATCACAGAATTCAATGCCTCCGTGTCTAACTGGGAGGAGGTAGCAAGTGGAGTTCAACAGCAGTCCTTTCAGGGTCCAGTATGGTGAATAACCTCTTTAATTAATTCTGACCCTGAGATCAAGTGCACAATTAGCAAATCTGCAGAAGACATCAAGTTGGGTTGCAGATACTCCAGAGGGTAGGGCTAAACTCTAGAATGACCTGGATAAACTGGAAAAAGTGGTCTGCAATTAATAGGGTGGGATTCAAGAAGGACAAGTGCAAAGTCCTGCACTTGGGACAGAATAATTCCACACACAAATATAAAGCAGGAAATGACTGGCCATGCTGCAGTACTAAAGAGAAGGACCTGGGGGTTACAGCAGATCATTAGGTGAATATGAACCAACAGTGTACACTTATTGCCAAAAGTGGCCAACAGCACACTTTTGTCACAGTGTCACTTGCAAATCAAGGGAAGTGATTTTTCAACCTTATTCACTACTGGTGAGGCCTCACCTTGAGTACTGTGTTTAATTTTGGGCTCCATACTTCAAGAAAGATGTAGACAGATTGGAAGGAGTTCACCACAGAGAAGCAAAGAGATTAGGGGCCTAGGAAACAAAGCATGTGAGGAAAGGCTGGAAAAGTACAGTTATTTATTTTGGAGAAGAGAGGACTGCAGGGGAATTTGATAACATCTTCAAATACCTGTAGGATGATTACAGAGAGAATGAAGATGGTTCTTTTCTTCCACAGCCATCGAGGACAGGATTAGAAGCAATAGACTTAAGTTTCAGCAGAGGGAATTTAAGTTGTTGACTAGCAGAAGCTTTCTGACTATAAAGGTGGTCAAATAAGGCTGTGCAAAGCTTCAGGTGCTGATTCAATTCAGAGGAGATTCAGCCCGATTTGGTGGCCGAATCTCCAAATCTGAATCAAATCAGGGTACCAGTAAAAAGGTCCGAATCAACTTGGAAGCGGTAAGTAGCGGGCAGGGGAGGGATCGTGACGAGGCAAAGGCCACAGTTAGCCAGTTTTGCTAAGAGGTAATCATGGGATACCAGATCGAAGGCTTTTTTAAAGTTAAGATATACGACCTCAATCTTTTCTCCCTTGTCCAGGTGATAGGTCGCCTTGTCGTAAAAGGAAATAAGGTTGGTCAAACAAGACCTACCTGCAACAAACCCATGCTGGCTATCCCTCAGGTTGTTGCTATTGCCCAGTCTGTTAAGAATGATGGAGAAACTTGTCCCAGAGTCTGCAGGCAACGGCATAGACAGGTATGGTAATTGTTTGGTTCATTGAAATCTCTTTTCTCTGTTCATATCTAAAAGTTACAGTCTTGCAACAATGCTCCATCTCACACAAGTAAAGAAGTGGGAATTGTAAAGGAGCATGTCAGTGACTAGTCATTTGGCAAAAGAAGTTTAGTGTAGATGCCAAACCCTGAGCTAACAGCCGTTAAGGATCATTCCTCACACCCATACAACCAATGCTGATGCAATATTACCAGGAACAACGCACCTTTCCCTGCAACTAAAGCCAAGGTGGCATTAAGGAAGTGAATTAACTTGTTCTGATCCAAAGCCCTTTGAACTCAATGAATGCTATTCCACCTTGAGAGCAGGCCTTTTCTCTCAGATTCCCAATACAGGGGTTAAGGGGTATGGCTCCAGTATAAAAATATGGGAATTGCTCTAGAGGGACGAATTTAACATAGGCATAGTGTCTAACAGCAGACCTCAATCACTAGAACCCAAATAAACTTACTAAACTTAACTTGTATTTAATCCATTAAATGGGCACTGTCATCTGGCTTTCTTGCTTCTTGGAAGCATCAAAAGAAGCTGTAGGTTAAGAACTGTTTGTCTGGATTTTTTTTCAGTGGTAGTCAGAAAAGATGCTTTGCCTCTATGACCTTTAGATTCTGCCAAGTGGTACAAAAAATCCATGCATATTTTGAGCTGCCATTGAATCCAATCCAATTTAGGAATCTGAGATTGTGGACAGGAGTGGAATAGATAACTTTTACCAACATGAATAATTTATATTGTTAACTACCACAAGCTTGGTGGTGGGTTTGGGTAGTTTGTTTGAAAGACCAGTACTATGTATTTATTGTACTAGGAAAAGCTATTTTTTAATTTATTGTACAAGGGAGAGAGAGATCCATTTTGCACAGTTCCAATCTGCACTGGGAAAATGGGTTCTATTCATATGAACCAGATTAGAAAAAGGACTGAAATCAGTCATGTCTAAACCTGTATCACTCCTAACCTGAATGCTTAGTCTTGTGGAATTCTGACTTTCTTTTTTGTTAGTGACTTTGAGGAAGAGAGTCCAATCCAGTGAGCTGTAAGGTTTTATGGAGAGGGAAACCCTAATCCTTAGTCTCTCCTGCCGTTCCATGTTGTTTGAAATACTTAAACAGGAACTGATTTGGAAGGCAAGGCCTCTTATATCCCAGAAATGCTTCAATTATGGAGATACTGGTTAGAAGGGGCAGTGGCTTCACCTACTTCCTGGTTTTGCAAAGGTAGCTCTCTGTCTTTAGTAAAAATATCCCAAAAAATTCCTGCCAAAAAAACTGAGAAGTTTCAGGCCAACTTGGAAATTTGATCAGATACCTCCCCCAACCCAAATATTCTCACTGCCCTGCTCTCATGTTAATGGCTCTGCTTTCAGTAACAAGCCATTCAAGGAAACATTGATTCCTTGATTAAAATGCATCCTTAAAAGAAATCTATTTTCCTTGCCTGGTTCTCCATGCTGCTGTTATTTATGGAGTTACCCATGGAAAGAACTGGAAGAATGAATGTGACAGTGAGCTCATCCCAGAGGCTAAGCCAATCTGTTAGGAAAACTGGCCTGTTAACAAGTTTCTGCCATGGTACTTGGAAATTTGCTTTATAGCAAAAAATTTCATCACCCCGGTTTTGAAGAGGTTGGCAAGACATGTCCTTCAGTGTGCCCGAAATATCTATTTCTTTTCAAACTAGGAATCCAGTTCCTCTTATTCTGTCAGTAGTCCACAAGGAAAACAGAAGAAGCATGCAGAGCCAAACACTTCACTTTTTAATAGATATACCACACTGCAAAATCCAAAGGTCTGAAGTAGCTGTTAAGGCTTCAAGTCAATTCAAGTTACTTAATTATCTGACTTGGAAAACCTTGCAATTGCATACACTACTCTTTTACTTGCTACTACAGGGGCATTTAAGGTTAAGATAGTCAGGGTGATCTTCCTTTGAGCTGCTTTGGGCATCATCATTATAGGTAAACAGAACAAAGGGCATTTTTACACATGCTCTGGGGATGGGGAGTGGCACACTTTAAATTACAGCAGCTCCAAGAGCCACTCTAATTAAAGCGCCCACAGCGTCTCATGTATCAGCAGCCCCGCTCTTCAAAATGGTGGTGGGGGCACTTTAACTAAAACTCATCAAACAAGCTTTAGTTAAAATGCCCCTGGCACCATTTTGAAGTGAGGGGATGCTGATACATGAGATGTGGAGGCTGCAGGAGCTGCGCCATATAGCACACTTCAGCAGACTTAATTGAGTCTGCTCTGACGTGCTGTAATTACATGCACATCAGAGCAGCCTTCCTGTATGTCTACAGGCACCCAAGAGGTTCAACACTGACTAGTGATAAAGGTGTTTCAGTGTGGAAACCCAAAATTTCAGCTCACCATTCACAATCTTGGCATGGTATTATGCTTATTCAGATGAAGAATATATAGTTTTTTCAGCATACAAAATAGCACTTTTCTAAGAGACTGCCACAATTTATCCATCCATCTCAAAACAACTCATTTATGTACAACCTAGAACAGCTAGGGTTATATGCGCCCTGAGCTTGTAAGTGGTAGCAGATGTTGGCTTCCTGCTCTAAATTTTGTGTTCCATAGATTCCCAAATAAATTGCTACCTCTCTACTTCTTGAGTAATAATAATAATTAAATGCCATTTGTATCGGCCCTTTCATCCCAAAATCTCAAAGTGTCCAATAAAATCTGACAACCCAATAATAATAGTAATATCAAACCTATATAGGTTATTACATTTTTAAAGGATTATACAAGTATCAAATCCTCAAAACATCCCCAGAATGGTAAGCATGGTGATTACCATTATCCTTATGTTACAGACAGAAAAAGAGAAACAGAGAAATGCATTAGTTTGCCAAAGACCATAGAGCAGATTGGTAGGAATCATTGGACTATAGCTCAAACTTTCCTGGCTCTTAGCCTCATTCCCACTGCAACAGGCCACCCTGCTTCCTGAAAAAAAAAAATTAAATGTCCAATGTAATTTCGATATCATTTAATGCAGAAAACTCAAGTGACAATCAGTGACCCATTTGCCAGCAGCACAGTGCAACACTACATAATGCTCAGAATCATAGCCAGTTAGGGTTGGAAGGGACCTCAGGAGCGCATGTAGTTCAACTCCCTGCTCAAAGCAGTATCATCTTCAACTGTACCATCCTAGCCAAGGCTTTGTCTAGCCGGATCTTAAAAGCCTCCAATAATATAGATTCCACGCCTTCTCCGAGTAGCATATTCCAGTGTTTTACTACTCTTAGTGAGAAAGTTCTTCCTGATGTAACCCGGATGGTACTCAGGTATGTACCCCCCCTCCAAATGAAAAGATGTTAACAGGTGCAGGTGAGCTGTGGAAGGCATAGCTGCTTGGCTGTGCTCAGCTCCCCTCTTCTCCCTACAGAGCAGAGCGAGGATACATGATGAAGCTTAACTATGTACAGTTTAATATGATACAGAAGTCAGAGTTTTAACCTATATATATGCAATACATAAACTATGCAAATACACACTATTAGCCCCTAAACCCACTCTTAGGCTGGTCCTCTGGGGTTCCTTTGGAGCAAACTACAAGCTCCCCACCTCCCCACTCAGTGCCCTCCAGGCCTGCAGGGTGGGGCCCTTAAGGATAACCCAGGGATTGGTTTAGGAAATGAATAGTAATATGGCTGGCAATAGCAAGTAAATGATCAGATATTCACTAAACACTATACATTCTTATATATTGATAAGGCACAGGCCTTACTAAAAAAAAGGCACAGGGCTTAGAGAAAGGAAAGGAACAGCATAATGCACTAGTGCAACTGTGGTGCCTCTGGAACAAGTGAACCTGGGGGGAGAGAGAGAAGGAATACCCCGATAGCCCAACACCACCTTTTAACTCTGCTTAAACCATCCAGTCAGCTGGGCCTCAGTCCAACAATCTGCCTTTCCCTCTGGGGCTTCTCCGCAGCTGCTTGCCACCAAGGGGAGGGCCCTCCTCTCCCGTGGCAATCCCCTTCTTGGGCAGCTCACAACTCCTAGGGCCCAATGAGGCTCTCCTTGTTTCCTGAGGCAAAGCATCTCCTCCCTCTATGGGGGGGTCCCCACCTGCCGGTCTGCTTGTGGGCCCTGTGCTTGGTTGTGTACACTGATGGTCTGCTCTCAGCCCTGTGCACACTCTGATGCACTGTCACCCCAGCCCTGTGCAGGGGGTGAGGGGGTTTGGGGACCCAAGCTGTCTAGTGCAGCACCGAGATCCTGTCCACTCCCCTCCATGCACTGAACTGTCTACCCTGCCTTGTACAGGGGTTGGAGTCCTGAGCAGCCTTGTGCAGTGCCGGGGTCTCGGTCCACCCCCAGACCCTCCGTGCACTGATCTGTGCACCATTGCCACACTCCCTTCGCTGCAGGGCTAGGGACGCAGCTGTTTACCACTCTACATCTGATGAGGCATCTTCTAGGCACTTCTGGGGCATGATGCAGGTGCAACTCGCTCTGGGCAGTAGCAGGGCATAGCCCCCACTCCCAGTGCTATCACTGGGAGTGGGGGCTCTGCTCTGCTGGCACTTGCTAGCTGGGGCAAGGGCTATGCCCTGCTGCCACTTCCATAGTTTCATAGTTGTAGGGTCGGAAGGGAGATGAGCAGATCATCAAGTCCGACCCCCTGCCATGGCAGGAAAGCGTATTGGGGTAAAACAATCCCAGCAAGTTGTACTTCTAGCCTCCTCTTAAAGACCCCCAGAGTGGGAGCCAGCACCACTTCGCTTGGAAGCTGGTTCCAGATCCTAGCCGCCCTGACAGTGAAGTAGCACCTCCTGATATCTAGACTAAATCTACCCTCTGCCAGCTTGTGACCGTTATTTCTTGTCAGTCCTGGTAGCGCTCGGGGGAACAGGGACTCCCCCAATGCCTGCTGGTCCCCTTTGACTAGTTTGTAAATGGCCACTAGGTCCCCTCTCAGCCTTCTCTCATGGAGGCTGAACAGGTTCAGGTCCCTTAGCCTCTCCTCAAAGGGCCCGCCCTGCTGCCCCCGATCATGAGAGTGGCCCTCCTCTGGACCCTCTCCATGTTGTCCACATCCCTCCTGAAGTGCGGCGCCCAGAACTGGATGTAGTACTCCAACTACAGCCTGACCAGTGTCACATAGAGGGGGAGGATCACCTCCCTGGACCTCCTTGAGATGCATCTGTGGATGCATGACAAGGTATGGTTGACTTTCCTGACCGTGTCCCCACGCTGTCAGCCCATGTTCATTTTGGCCTCAATGACGACTGCAAGATCGTTTTCTGCCTCTGCACTGATGAGACGGGAGTTCCCCAGTCTGTAGGTATGCTGCTGGTTCTTCTCCCACAGGTGCATCACCTTACACTTGTCAGTGTTGAAACCCATCCTGTTCTCATCCACCCACCCCATAACCTGGTAGGTCCAATTGTAGCCTATTCCTCCCTTCTAGCATGCCCGCTTCCTCCCACATCTTAGTGTCATCCGCGAATTTGAACAGGGTGCTTTTTACCCCCTCGTCCAAGTCACTGATGAAGATGTTGAACAATGCGGGCCTGAGGACCGAGCCCTGGGGAACCCCACTGTCCACATCCCTCCCTTGCTTCCTTCTGCCTGGAGTGAGCCACACCCACATCCCAGCCCCCACAGCCTTGGCTGGGCAAGTGGCAGTAGGGTAGAGCCCCTGCTCCCAGCACTCCCGCACCTGCACCCCGTGCCCCCTTCCCTCCTCCCCAGGTAACGTTTTCCCCCACCCCAGCTGGGCAGCTTGTCCCAGCCCCAACCCCAGCCCCTTTTTCCCCTTGGCCCTTCCCTCCCCCAACCCCAACAGGCTTACCAGCTGGAGGCAGCTGTCAGCTGCCTGTTTAGTCTGTGGCTGAATCCCCAAATCTTTTCTGAATTGATTTAGATACTTTGAATTGATTCAGCATTTTTACTTGGATGTCCAATTTATTCATATCCAGAGATTCAGTCTCCGAATTGGGCCGAATTATGTAGCTACCGAAGCTTCACGCAGCCCTACTGGATAAAATAATACATGTTTTTCAAACTGTTAAATGAGAGCTTAGGGCACGTCTATACAGCCTCTCTCCTAATGTCTTGTCTGCCACTATGAAAATAAAGCCTTCCCTTCCCCCTTACTTATTCACACTGAACCACACCAGAGATTGGCAGTTATGGAGTGTAGATAGCCCAGAGCAGATCTGAGCAATTCACTGGCCAGCGTCTTTTTGGGTTCCTCCAAGGCAGGAGTCTAAGCACAGCTCTTGGCACCTCGGGATCATGCTGAGCCAGCTGCTCTGCCTATTGCAAGCCTCTGGTGTGCCCAGCAGAAGAGAGTGGGAGCAGTTTATTTTGTCAGTGTCAGATGTGGGGTTGGCAGGGCAGCTTTATAGATATGCCATTAGAAACCACAAGTTATCTAAAGACTAGAACAGAACGTCATAATGGTCCCCTCCAGCCTAAATCAATCTAGGAATGTCTGAAAGATCAAACTGATGTCTGTCATTCGTGAGAATATTAAACATCACTACGCTGGATCACACTGACCCAGTTATAAGTTACAAGGATCTTTGGGTAAACGTGATATCTTTTATTAGACTGACTAAATAGTTGGAAAACTCTTCTTAGCAAGCTTTTGGGGTTATCGGATGGAAGGCAGGTTATAATGTGCCATAAATCCAAAGTCTATATTTAGTCTATCATTTTTTTGTATCCAGTAGATTTATGAAATAAAGTGAAATTTGTAGGCTTGTCTATGAAAAGTGTTTCATAAATTCCCTTTGACAATTAGAACTGAGAGACTGAAGAAAGAGAGGTTGTCTTGTGAGAAGTATGCACCCACACGTAATTGGGTCTTTTTCCCTTTGATAGATTTTCAGCATGTGTTCATTTTCCCAGTACCATCACATGAAAGCCCTGCTACCTAGTTCTAGTACATGGGGTTTGATTCCCCCCTTGCCTACTCCTTGCATACTTGTTGGGCTACCATTCTGACCTGAGGGCTTGTCACACCTACTTTGGAAGCAACTACCCACTATACACGGTGGTGGAAACCAGACACTAGTCCAGAAGTGGGCAAAATGTGGCCTGCGGGCCAGATGCAGCCCATCAGGCCATTCTATCTGGCCCGCGGGGCCCCTAAAAATTTAGAATATTAATAGTTATCTGCCCCTGGCTGCCTGCCACGCAGCCCTTGATGGCTTGCCAAAACTCAGTAAGCAGCCCTCTGCCTGAAATAATTGCTTGCCCCTGCGCTAGTCACATCAAGTGCATGGTACATTCCTCTAAACTTTTCAGCTACTTGTTCAGTTGCTTTTGTGGGTATTACTGTGTGCCCTGTTTTACACTACTGTCCTGCACCTGAAAAAAGGGGAAGAAAGAACAGAAGGTGTGGGCATCATACACATTTTCTCCTGTCTGGATTCTACCAAGTGTACCTTGGGCACCTGAACAAGGAGGTGTCCAGCTGGTGACATAACCAGATAGAGAGAGATTTTCAAGCTCTTCCCAGATGAATTCAAATATACAACAAATACATATCGGGAGTGATAAAAATAAAACTGAAATGGTCTCTCACTAGGTGTGAAGGAGAAGCAATCTCATCCAGCATGACACCCGATTCTTTTTAGCTGAAGTCAGTCACATGTCTAACATGGGGTCCAGATTTCATAACATAATAGGGAAAGCATTTACCAGAGAGCAAGTCTGCATGAATATATGAGAGAAGCTAGACTTAGGCCTGTTTTTTTCATCACTAAGAAATGTAACAGCTTTTATGTCCTTTTTATGACTCACTGTTCCCAGATGGAAAGAGCACACACATCATGGGTTTGGCACCAAACCCTATTCTTATTTCCCCACTAGCCCCATCCTGAGACGAAGTGATTACAACTGTTTGTTTAACCACTTCTAGTCAATGGGTTTTGTTCCAACAGCTTACTTACTTAGTCAGCAGGAGGCCAAATGTAAGAAGGCAGGGGCCAAATGGGAGAAGGGAGACAACCACTTCTTTCAGGATCTTTTTACTTGTAAACTACAAAGCAATGAAGAAAGCCCACCGCAGCCCCTGTACCACAGTGGACCATGAGGGGCATGATCCCTCCCCCAGCAAGAAGTAGCTCAGCTGTCACAGTTCAGGGACCTGTGCTCACTTTCATCAGCTACAGTTCTGGCCTCACTACTTCCATTCCCACATCCACTTAAAAGCCCAGGGCCAGTTGGGCTGTACTGGCATAGGCATTTTAAATGGGGGGGTTGAATGAGGAGGCACAACAGTGGTCTGCTCTCTCTGCACACCCATCCCTCAGATACAGAAGCGCAGACACGTTTCTGAATTGTAACCTGCAGGCCTCCAGTATATTGTGATGTTGGACCTTATTATAGATCACAAATACAATTTTTGAATATCCTTTCTGATATGATTTTGAAAAAGCTTTTTAGCAGTGTGAAGCTTGAAGTTACATACTGTAACAGTAATTATGATATCATGGCAAGGATGTCTCCATACCACACACACAAGACAAAAATAAGTATTGCACATTTTAGAGCTGCCAACTTTTAAGAGTACAACGTCCATGGCAATGAAGGGCTAACTATTCAGCCAAAAAAAAAAAAAAAGAACAATCTAACTCTCTCCCAAAATTCAAAATTAAACCTTTTTTTTTTTTTTAAATTTGCGAGCTTGGCAGAGAGCCTGTCTCACCTTTGTCATTTCTTCATGGCTCTTCTGGACAACTCCAGATCACTGTAGCCAGGCAAGTTCACAATGCAATTACTTGGGCAGGGAATGTGCCCTGAAGCAAAAGTATCAAGATATCGAAAAGAAAGGCCATGCTTTATAATGTACATTATTCAATAGAAGTGCTGCCGAGTCCTTGGTGTAGTTGCGTCCCAGTTGCCCCTCTCATGAACTATACAACATTTCTAAATCAAAATATTTTGGTGGTTTATTTGTTTGCCTAAGGCTCAGATCCTTTTCCAGAAAAAAACCAACTTTCTGATCAGCCCTACAAAGAATGTATTCTGGATATTAAAGGTTTATTGAGCATTCTCCCAAAACTATAATTACTTTTACAGAATAATAATTATAAACACTTATTGGACCCAAGCTAATTAAATGAAGGGAAAAGAAACATCAAACAACTGGTCTCACACCAGTAAAAGCGATTAATATATTTATAATCTAATCTACTCTAGGTCAAGTAAACATTATAAAATAAGTGTCTCTCAAATGTTTATGTTTGAAAGATTCTGGATTTACAAGCTCTGTGGTTTATATTTGAGGGAACGAAGCAAGTTAACAGGACCTTTCCCTGGTCAGCATGTACTAGAACCTGATCTTAAATTAATCCACTAAGGACCATTATGCTATTTCCTATAGCATGTTCATTAACTACTGTTGACAAGCTATTCTTTGACTAATTGAAAATATGCTATTCCATTTTGTTCTTTTTAGAAGCATGGGTCACTTACCACTGACTACAGAAATACTAATACTTCTACAGATGGTGTATGAAAATCTGGGAAATAGCCACGGAGAGCTTGAACACTTTTTAGTACCATTCATATATAAAAATTCCCTTATTACCGAATGCTGAAAGACACTGGATTACAAAGGCTAATACTTTTAATGTTCTTTCCCCATACTTTGTAGATTCCCTTTATAGAACTTAATTATATAATTACACCTTTTATTGCTTGACTTGCTCAGTGTTCATTTTTTTTTCTAAAAATCCTTAGTATATACTTATGATTGTATGTCACTTCTTTTATGTCTGCTTGTGTAGCTGTGACCCACATAACAATCAGTTTTTTTTTCTCACATGCAAGATGTAGATTCAGATCCTCAGGGTAGCACATTATCTGCTGCATTACTGCCCAGAAGTCAAGATGTCCCTTTTTCTGACATTAGTAGGCCATTCTGACACCAGCACTGCCCCTCTGCAGTGGCTTTGCAAATCAGCTTCTCAGTGGAGGAGAAATTAGAGATGTAGTATCTGAAACTGTTTTTAAAGTAGGGTTTTTGTTTTGTTTAAATGTATACTATATCAATGAGTCCTGGAATAGAAGTGGTCACACAGGATCAAATGCTTTCTTTCAGGACTCCCAGTCCAACAAAGACCAGTTCCCAAGAAGCAACACTGCATCAAGGAATGGTTCTTGTCAGAATCTAGGAAGATCTGTTTTTGCTATAGCTCCTTCTCTTATAGCCACTGCCTTTGCCAGAACGTTGCCTAACATGACCACACCATAGCCTGTCTTCCCAAGACTAACCATTTGTTCACACATATTGAGAAAAAGCCCGGAAGTGTCTGTATAACAATGCCCCCTAGTGATGCCTGCTTTTGACTGAAGAACACACTTTGAAAGGTATTTCATATACATCTGAAAAATTATATGATTAAAACATTTTTTTTTAAATATCAATGAAACATGCAACTGAAAACCAGCCGGTTTCTTTCCCCTATCAGTGTCTTCTATGTTTAGCCCCATGTGTTCTGTCCTTGCAAGGGAGGAAAAGAGGGCAAGATTTACAGCTAGTGTAAATAGACAGAGCTGCATTAGGGTTAAAGTAACATTTCACATTTGCAACAGCAAAGGAACAGCTCCATTACATTTACAATTTCTGACACGACAAGAATCTCAGGGCCTTTGTTTTTTTTAAGCATTAGTTAATGTATACGATTCCTCCACATGTTATATTCTGATTCAAGTTAACTTATACGTAAATCAACAGAAGTCTTGCCATTGACTTCAGTGGGAATTACACCAGGCCAGTAGGAGATAAACTGTTTAACAAAAGATCTACCGTCCTCAAGATCAGAAAACCACAAAAAATACATTGTGTTCTCCCAGCATTCTGCTTGCTTAGGAGGGCAGATGATTTAACACACACACTTCTCTGAAGCAGCCGAAATGATTCTCCTACTCTTCCAGACATTAGCTCAGTTGGAGGATTCCACCAACTTCTCCTAAGACAGTAAAAGCAACTGGAAACTGTTCTCTGGTATTTCACCGCAATCTGAGAATTAAATCCTTTCACGATGAAGCCGTGAGCATGCAAAACATTGAGGAAAAAGGTTTCAAATCCTGTCCACACTCTATTTGCATTGCATTGTGGGGTGAGGTGGGGGTGGAGGGACATAATTTCTTTCGGAAAATATTATAGCAAATGTCTTAAAAAGCAGTAAAAAAGCAGATACAAATAGACTCATTAGTACAGCAGGATGAGAACAAAGAGTTTCCAAGCAAGTATCAAGGGAAACTTCAATATGGAAGTAAAAGCTGGGTGAGCATCCAGGATCTGATAACTGGAAGCTTTCAGATTTCCCTGAGATAAGCAGATGGCAAACATATGAACTCAGTAAAGAATTCTAAGACGACGACAATGTTCTCTCTAAAGGATTCCAATTCGGTAAAAATGTGAGAGTTAAGTTCTAAAGGATTTCAAACCTAAACCACAAGGTAAATTCTCATGAAGCTCCATCCGTTACCCAAGCGAAAAGGGCCAGGTTCTGAGCAAGGGGTGTCTGATTGTACTTACATCTAAAGGAAAAAATTCCCAACCAAAAATGCATGAGCCACCTTGAATGGGGTAAAAACCTGTCATGTCACTATAAATTCATTAGCAGAGTTCAAGAAAAGCGTATGGAATCTAGCTTACTGCATCATTGCTGTGTACAATTACCCTGGTTTGCTGTTCAAACGTCTCCTGGTTTTCTTGTATTGTGCATGATTCTCATTTACAAGGAGATTCTTTTACATCCTGCTGGCAGTGTAAATAAGAATCAAGCCTGCAGAGCAGTCTCTTAACTACATAGCTTCCATGAGACTGCTCATACACTGGGAACTACTCTGAAGGCCCTGGCACACGTTACACTTAAGACATGATTAATCAGTTAATTGTGTCCTAAGTTGTTACTCAGACACACATTAGTGCAATTAATGGCATGATAAAACAAAGAATAAACTCACCAAGTTATTACACAAAAAGATGTGTAATACCTTTACGGCTGGTTCCTATCATGCTATTAATTGAATGTGTGGCCAGACTGGGATTCCCAGCTGTGGGGTATCTCTCCTTGGCTGGGAACCCCATCAGCTGATCCATGATGTGCCCCTGGGGCTGGGAGCCCACTGCTGATGTGGGCTCCTAATCACAGGAGTTTGTTACTTGCTGGTGCAGGAGGAGTCCAGGATCATGATGCCAGACTGCCCTTGCAATAACAATAAGACATGATGGGATCTGACGCTGGATCCTACAATCATGCTCCCTTCAATGCACGTGTGTCATGGCAGGAAGCATAACTATAAGGATCCCACATCTGATCTCATTGCACCTTCACTTGCATGTCTGCCAAAGACCAAAGACTGACAGGGCCAGGCTCTCAAAAATCAGATGCTTTAAGCACTAGATGGATCTCATAGCACTTCAAGGCAAGTCCTACTTTACTCTACACCAGGGTTCTCCAACTTCTAGGTGGCCACAAAACTGGGGGGCTGCATGGTCTGTAGACCACAGACCCAGGAGCTGCACACTGTGTTGGTAGGGGGGCAGCCCTACTGATGCAGTGTGAGCAACCCAGTATCCCCTTTCCCCACCAAGGCATGCACATTGAAGGAAGTCCACCCTCCAACAGCACAGGCAGCCCGACTCCCCCAGTGCACATGCAGCAGCCCCCTGCAGTGCAGGCAGTCCTCCAGCCCCCTCCTGGCAACCAAAGCAAGAGTAACGGCGTGGGAGTGGTGGCTGGACAGGAGCCTGTTGGTCACATACTAACCCTTCAAAGGCTTCATGCAGCCTGTGGGCTGCCAGTTGGACAGCCCTGCTCTACACATTTCAGCCACCTTGTATGTCTTAAACTGATTTCAAGCTCAGAGGAAAATTCCACTAGTTATTAGATAATCCACTTTTCTCAGTCCAGGCCAACTGCCTGGGCTGCATGAGAAGAATTTTGAAGAGAACAGGGTATCTTCCGTTTTACAAACTAAGTATCATTTTTTCCAGGGCATGAGCTATACCTTGATTTTTCATTCCTGCTTTAAATGGAGGCAGACTGGAAACACTTGAATCCCAATTTATGACAGATCTCATTCTGATCCCAGTCCTGCTACCAAGCACCTGTTCTCTCCTTGACTCTCAAATCTTGAGGTTGCTCTGCCAAGAATTTCATTAACTTGTAACTACTCCCAATGCTTACGCTGCACATCAGCTACAGACAGAAGTATGATCTGTGCATTATGGGAACTCTTTTCTAACTGCATCTCATTTTATGCATATTGTAAACAGCCAGTCCAGAAATGATAAGGGGGAAATGTGGAGCTTGAGCAGTACTATATGCAACCACAAGCAACTATCAAATTACAGACCAAACCTTCATGTCAGGAATTCCATTTTGATGGCATAGCAAAGCTCTTTCCATTAGCACACAGTGGTGCAACTACAAATGCTATTAAGGCAACTGAATATACTCTGGCTCAATTTGAGCCAGAGTAAACTAATCCCCACATCACCATCTACATATGCATTTAAGTGCAGTAATTTACAGTGCTGCCAAATACCACTCGTATCTGATGGGACTATTTGGCAGCACAGTAAATTAGTCTGCTGCAGCCTAATTGCTGTGCACATGTAGATGGCGATGTAGGCAGTGACACTTTACTGCACAGCAAATTAACCTGCTGTGCAGATGTGCCCTGTGGGTGGCACAACTGGCTCCAACAGCACCTCCTCCTAGCCCTTAACATGATGGAAACATACAAGCAATGAAAGGGGTATAACCAGATTATTACAGCACTCTGGTAACCACCAGCTTGTGGACTGGTACCTAGGGGCTACAGCCAACCACTATAGGTTACAGCAGCTGGAAGCTTATGTTAAAGTATTTTAAGATCCAAGCCAATGTAGAACTGGCTGCAAGAAAAGAAAACCACAAAAAGTTTCCCCTTAAGCAGTGATGTTTACATTGACACTACTATTATTAAACTATGATTCCCTATTCCCACAACTGGAGGAATTTGACTCACCAAGGGCCTGACTTTGAATACTTGTAGCAAGGGACAGCTGGCTGCTCCTTGGTACTTAAGTCAGAGCAGCCATCTGATTGGAGGCAATCTAAGTATGGTTATCATACAGGGAAATTCAAAGGTTTGCTTTCCTCACTCCTGGAACCCCCTGTTTGAAGCAGCAACTAGATGTACCTCCCTCTCCTCTATCACTGAACCCTCCTCCGCCACATCGGTCACTCAAATGTGTGCTGTGCTGTGCTGTGGCGAGGGTGTCACATGGTGCTGTGTGCATATGTGCTGTGCTGCGTGTAGCCCCGCCCCCACTCCAGCAGCCAGGCAGCTCCCCTTCTCCTTCCCCAACTTGGCCCGCTCACTGCCTCCCAAACTGGAATTAAGGTGGTTACTTTAGTGTGGTACTGTAGGCAGGATACTTAGCTCTGCTGAGAGCCAGTGCCAATTAGCCTGCCCACAACAGCATGAGAATATGGCTTTCCTATTTGTAATTCAGGAAGCAGTGTACATGGTCAGTAGACCCCCTGGCAGATATACAATTAAATGTGAGATGGGTTCTGATGCACAATCAGATGACATGTGCAAGGCAGGAGGTGTGATTGTTGGATCTAGCAACCGATTCCATCACACCATATTGCCAGTGCAAAAGGAGCCCTGGATCCTGATACCAGGCTCCCCCTGCACCCACAAGTAACAAGCTCCTGTGACTAGGAGCCTTGATTAAGTGACCGCAAGGACACAGTGAAGCTGGGAGCCCCATCAGCACATCTGTGCTCCCAGAAGCAGGGGCACACCATGCACTCCAGCAGTACACATCAGCTGATCCAGATTCCCAGCTGCAGGGATGCAGTGAAGCCTTTAACTCCAGCTGTGAACCAAAGGCTGGGAGCCCCATCTGCCACTGCTCCTAGCTGAGGGCTTGTATTTGAGTCAAGGACTCCTATGCGATGCTGTGGCTGGCAGCAGCAACTTTGGGGGCCTGTTGAGAATCTTGACTCCAAGCAGTCTGTGAGACTGGAGACAGCCATGAGCTGACTGGCACTCAGCCTTGGGAGTGTGTGGGAGTCAAGGGTTCCCGTACGCTCTGGAGGCTGAAAGCCCCAATCGGCCTGGCAAGAGGTTCAGTTGATGGTGTGATAGGAACCAGACATGAAGTTATTACATGCATCTTGCATAATAACTTTGTAGCTTATTCCTTGATTTATCATGCCATTACTTGTATTAATGTGTGGCCAAGTAACCATGTAGGACATGATTAACTGGTTAATCACCTCTTAAGTGTAATTTGTGCTAAAGGCCTAGGTCTCAGCACTGGGCTGCTTGGCAGAGTGAGTTCTCAGATGTGCCCAAATTTTATTTAGAGGGTCAGACTGGAAGACATTTATTTTCAATGACAATAATGGCTTCTAACCATGTTGGCACCTAGATAAAAAGATGTTGTTATCTTAGCAGAATCTTTGTACAAGAAAGATATTTGTTCCTACACGCAGAATAGGTAGCACCCCACCTACACATCATCAACAACTTATAGTGCAAAACAGTCTCTCTTTCACACATATGCACACACGCTCTTCCAGATTTTAGGTCAGAAGAAACCATTATCATCTCTCCTTAGCAGGTATAGCATGTCATAGCTGAACTGACTTTAGTGGAACTGTAGTGATTTTCACCAAGCGTGGCTTTCTCTTTTGGACTGACCTCTTCTATAACACAGGCCATAAAAAACCTGCCTAGTCAATTCCTGCATCAACTCCATAGCTTGTTGCTGATTCTTTATTGGAAAGACGTTTCCTGCTTTAAGAGACTAACAGTGAATCCATCACATCCTTCAGCAGAGTGTTCCAATGGTCCTGCTCTCCCAGCTAAATAAGTGCACGTCATTTCTAGTTTGAATGATTCAGCTAGAGCTTCCAGCTATTGAAACTGGCTAGCCCCTCTTCCCTACTGTCAGACATCTTGTGTAAGTGTCTATAGACAACAACTATTTCCTCTTGATAAAACTAAATAGATTAAACTTAAAGGGTTTGAGTAACTCACAACACCTTCATGTGTCAAGCGCTGCTCAACAGACTCCAGTGATTGCAGATCCATTCATCTCTAGCTCCACCCACTGGCAATCTACAAAGGTGTCTTTACAAAACTCAACCCTTCCTTCCCTTACTAGCTGTAGAGAGACTGAACTTTATTCCACCTTTCCCTCCCTCTTCCCCACACTCCAGGTTTTCCTCCACATAAGGAAACTAGTTGCCTAACTGTTGTATTCCATAATGTTCTGTACCATCCAGTCACCCCACACTGCACACGCTTCATCTCAGCACAGCTTAAAATAACCCACTACTACCCTGAGGTTTCTGTTTACACACTCATAAAAGCTCACTGAAACCCTGTTTGGCAAGGGATGTTGATTTAAATAAAAGAGCTTTCAGCTCCCTGGAAACTGTAACGCAGACAAGCTGACATTTTTTATAGTGCATGTAAGCAGCAGCCTGTGTGTGCAGTAACATTTTCCAGGCTTTGTACAAGGAATGGCTCATTGCAGAAGAGCACAGGAGAGCAACATTGCACATAATGCAACATTCATTTGCCTAGCTAGAGCAAACCCTTCAAGTCTAGAAGTTCAACTGGGAGTGATCTGTCAAAAGGCAAGTGACAGGTGGTTAACCACTTCACAGGTTGGCTTTTCATGGGAAGGAAGTAACACATTCTTCCTCTGACAAAGTGGGGCAATGTTTAAGCCTTGAGCGAGTGCTTAGAAAGATGCTAGGTAATACCACATGTCATCCATTTGTGGGAGAAAGTTGGAGATGGGGGTGTGAGGTCCATAAATTTACTGGAATATAATTCAGCCTTTTAACTGTTTGAACTGAGACAGTTTTCCACAACAGCGATGGACGATGGAAAGAATCTGAACAGAAAAGGTTGAAGGAATCCTGTCAAGGCCTATTTAATCAGTTTTACGACAGCTTTTGTTGTGAATCTCAATTGCTGAACTGCAGCTGGTTCTTAGTTTCATAAATCCAGGTCACGGTTGCCAAGCTTTGCAAGCCCTTCAGCAAACCAAGGCTGAATTATAGTATTTGAAGGGGAAGCATGGGAAAGTTAGTTGCTTTGCACAATTTCAAATCTGAAGCCAGGCAAAATGTGGCTTTTTTCAAAAAGCTCAATTTTGAGTTCATTCCAACATGAAAAATCAAAAATCAAAGCAAAGCAAAGCTGACAAAGAAGACTTCCCTAATGCCCCATGACCAAAACCATAGACTGCACACCATCCTAGATTTTTTTTCTGAAAGTGCCTAACCCCAGGAAAAGAGCGCCTGTTCTTGCAGCTATCAAAAGCTAATCTTCAATTACACTCAATAGAAGCATCAGATCAGGCCATCCTCCCACCTCATGCAGACCTTCAGGGGGAACTACTAGCAACTTGAAAACCTAATGGCCAAATTATATCTTACCTTTCTCCTTCCTTTTTAATTCACTGAACACACAGTCAACAGCCACTTCAAGGCCATCCTGTCAACCTACAAGCATTGAAAGCCCTTCCTGTACTGTTCCCAGACACAAGGTACACATATCACTAGCATCACATCAAATATCACCAGAATCAGTTAACAACCCAGTGGCACTCTCCTAGGCCCTTTAAATGACATGAGGTTATATGCCAAAATAACTGTACAAAGCATGAATAAACCCCACAGATGATCAGTGGTTGACTGATTTTACCTTATTAGCAAAATATTAGCAGAATATAGAGGACTGAAGTCTCTGCTTAGAGCTTTAAGGGGATCATAGTATGAGCAGTTTAACCCAGTGGTTAGTGCCAATGCTGGAGGCCAATAAATAAGCAGAGGTGAAGGCTAACTATAATAGTCCAGATCCAAGAAGATGGGCAAAGATTTGGGCTACTGTAATAGCTTTGGCTCTGAACAGTCTGAAAGTCAGGGCCAGAAAGTAAGCCCAGATCCACCAGATAGCAAGAGGAACTAGGAGACTGCCTGAGTGTCAGGAGTAGGAATGAATGACTTGACTGGCCTGAGAGCTTCTGCTAAGTGTGGACCTAAATATCCTTAAGCAGCTCTCCATAGCCAAGTACCCAGAGCAACCAATCCAACAGTTACTCAAAGCACAGTTGTAAAGCTAACTCAAACTATTAACGTCTTGGCCCAGTTAGGACAGACTGTCTCAAACTGGCCATAAGATGGCCCTGAGATTCTGACAAGCCTCCCAGTAGCACTTTATTGAGCCTTTCTTCCCAGCTGTCAGCAAAAAGTCAACTTCTCAACTTTGGCATCTTGCTTTCCTTGTTAGTAGTGCTACATTGGATAAGGAGGCCTGAACAAGATACATTAATACCTGTTATGCAGTTGGTCCAAAATAAGCCATTGCCACAAAAACTCTTGCTTCTTTCAGATTTTTGGACCACCATGGCTACAACGGTACCTTTAGCACCTACGTAACTTATATTATTGTTCAAAACAATAGTGTAAATTTAACTGTCATCCAGAACAGACAGACAATCAACATCCCTAAGGTGCAGTAGGTGCTACATTAGCTGCAGTAGGTGCTACATTACAGCACCTCATCATTATGTGGTGAAAAGCTGGTTATACTGTCTCGAGTGAATGGCTACCCTGGGATAGAAGTAGATGCATCACACATATAAAACGGCAGTTAACACCAATGTAGCTTTATCCCTGATTCTCATCCTCCCCTTTCCTCAAGCAATTATCCCGTATTCTAAAAACATACATGTACACTGGGTCCAAAGCCCACTGAAGTAAATGGAAAGGCTCCCCTTAGGAGCACTTGCTTTGAAGCCTTTGCTGTTTATTCTTTTGTGAGAGTGCAGGTAGTATGTGCCTAAAGCCTGATTTACCACCCTCTTTGGCTAAGACCCCAAATTATCAGATGCGTCCAACTTGGAACGCCTGATTTTTCAACTTTTTCAGCCTTATGTAGCACTACTTCTAACCAGGGCACTATGCATTTAAAGAACCAAGCTCAAAAACCAATAATTCCCTTATGTGACATCCTATCATCCTGCCATGTGACTCATGAGCAGAGCTGGGATCTTTAGAAGTCCTTCACAGCCTTCTACCACTTACAGCTTCTGAGTAATTAGTAGGTCTGTACAAAACACCATTGTTTCATTTTGAAGTCCATTTCGCCATTTTGAAGGGAACAGTGTTTTGTTTTGTCGTTTCATTTTGAAACACCATCCCATTTCATTTTGTTGAAACTGTTTTGATGTTTCGCCCATAGCTATAATGGGGAATCGTGAAAATGCCTAAAACTTTGTCTTTTCTTACCTGATTTGGTTGCAAATTGCAGGGGTGGTAGCCCCTCATGAGGGTATGAAGCCTGCCAAGTTTCAAGGAGATAGATGTGACGCTTTCTTGGAAACTCAAACTCTTGAAAGCAAAATTTGCTAGCAATGGCAGCTTCCTGTCATCTGGCATGCAGATCCAGGGTCTCACACCCTGAGGAGGGCTGAGGGCTGTGCTGGACGACTCCTGGGGGTGTGGGCTCCTGGATCTGCACCAGATGTCAGGAGGCTGCTGCTCCCACTGTTGCCTGGAACCAAGCAGCGATGCAGCCACATGGAGCTCAGCCTGGTGGCAGGAGGTGGAGAGCACTGCTGGCTCTGCCCCGCCTCCTGCTACCAGGCTGAGCTCTGAGTGGCTCTGCAGCCCCATGGAGCTTAGTCCAGTGGTGGGAGGCAGGCAGAGCTGGCACTGCGCACCACCTCCCACCACTGGACTCATTTCATTTCAAAGCTTTTGTTTCATTTCGAAATTTCAGCAAAATTCATTTCAGCAAAATTTCACACAGCCCTAGTAATTAGTAGCAATAGAAGACTCTTCTGTGGAAGGCTGCCACCCCAGAGAGATAAGGCATGCCACTAGGTTTTCAACAACTATTTACTAGATATTCGTTAAGACTGAGGAATCCTGGATTTAATTCCCGGACTGTTCCCACTCCCTTCTGCTCCTACCCTATCTGTCCCTATCTGCTGCCTCTGTTCCTCTTCGATTTCAACATCTCATCTCTGCTTTTTCTCCTGTTCTCAGGTCTAGTCCTTTTTTTCCCTGGTTCCTGATCCCACTTCCCCTCCCAGGCACTTTAGATCCATGCACAATTCACAATGTGATTGTAATTATAATTTGGCTGCTATTTTAATTGCCTCCATCCCCCAAGCACACCAACTACCATAAAAACCAATTTCAAAAGGCTAAGTTGTCTGTAAGAAACCAAATGTTAAAGGTATGTCATGACCACTCTGGGAAAATGACTTGTATATCTACCGCTGCTAATCTCAATTTGAAAAACTGAAGGGTGCAGGCATTGGCCTTGTGCTGCCATGAACATTTTTATGGTGGCACAAGCTGTGAGCAGTCAGATGTCCTTTTACTCATCATGCTTCAAGTGCCCAGAAAGGTTGCTGTGACTAAATGTGTACAGTAAGCAAACTGACTACCATGGGAACTCCCCTGCAGCAGATTCCCACAGTGCATGCATCAAGCATTCCCACAGCACATGTATCAGGCTGCTGTGCCCCAACTCGGGACATGCATCTGCAAGAAGAGGAACCTTCATATAGGTTTCCATCCTTGCAGATGATCCTGCAGAAATTTCCTTCAAGAGATTTGGCACATGCCCCAAATCAAAGCACAGCACCCAGGTCTGTTGTCCTACACTACTGGGCCCCTGAAGCTATGCAGCACAGCTGCTATTGCTCCAAAGACAACATTTATTTATAATGTAAAAGCAAAAAGAATGGACTGAGCTCCCCAGCATTGTGCTCTGTTGTCATTTCTGCCTTTGCAAAAGGAGTATAATATATTACCAGTCAGCTCCAATCATATTTTATACATGGCCCGGGTAGAAAGTGGTAGGTAGCTATGTTAGCCTGAAATCAGGACAAGGTGACACAGACTAACTGGTTAATAAATGCATCTAAGCTGGAAGAAGTAAGGTTTTCAGAGTCTGTTAATCTAGAAATGGCCATACTGAACATAGCCCTGTGCTGCCACGTTCAGATTCAGGTCCTGGAAATGTTCTACTCATTTTTTTTTTTAATTTAACATCATTATTTAGCTAAGGCTCAAATGTCAAGTTATGATCCAGACCCACATTTTCCCCCAAACTTTAAGGTGTTTAGACTTAGGGTTTTGGCTTAGGTGAACTTCTAATTCAAATGCCTAACTTTAATAGCTCTCAGAAGTCTGTCAGAGAGAAAAAGTTAACAATAAAAGCAGCTTAGGAAGCCTGAGGTTTTGTAGTGGCTTTTGCAGCCAACCAGTAGCGTCTCCTGCTAAGGAAAGGATTGCACTATTACCTTACATTTCAAGTGCTGTAATATCCATTTGCAGCAGATGACAAATCACTGTATGCCATAGTAGGGAAATATATTTAAACATTTCCTACAGAAAGTTGATGTTTTCAATAAAAGGATTCTGCAACCAACCAAAGACCTTGTATTCATTTAGTGTATGCTATGGAAACTGCTCCACTGGAATTCCAAGGATTTCTAGAAATCTGATCATAATATACCCCATTTTTTAATATACCTAATCCAACCTATAAAATACATAGCTTATCATTGGTAGTGAGAGGTGCTAACAGCCTCAAGGATTTAAGGTGGCCAGTGTCAAAAGGAGCAGCATGCTATTTCTCCATATTTAGACATCTCACAACAGGACATCTGTTTCTACTTAGCTTCAATTCCATCTGACACAGTTAGATCATAGAGCAGATAGAATTGCAACAGAAATAAGTGTACCAAATTTCTATTTTAAATTTCAGAAACAGTCATTCCTCCTAGAGAGCTGGTATATTGTTTACTGTTTAAGCATGAGGAAGTTTCAGTTTTTCAGGCACCACTGAAATATCCAGAGTATTCTGAAACAGCATTGCAGCAAAGATTGAGGCAAACATGAATCTAAAGCAAACTCATAAAAGCTGCTTATTGTAAACAGAAATGACATCTAAAAGCTCTAGATTGTGAGAGGCTAGTCCTGTCACAAAATATGTAAAGGCTGCTGGCTGCTCTTTCCAAGGGGTTCTGGTAACTACATGGGGCAGTTTAGACATACATATGATTGATATGCTGTGCTTTCAATTGTTTGGTTTGTCATGTCTCTCTCATCAACCACCACATGATGATTCTCTCTCAGATCCTTCTTATCTTGCCACACAGCAATCTGTCACCCCTTCTTGACCATAGCCATCTTTTCCAATTCACACTCAATGAGTTCATAGTGGACTGGCTATTTTCTGCTGATTGCAATGTTCTTACCTTCAAATTACTCCTTTTGATGAGCTCAGTGGTTCTGAAGAATGTTTCTGCAAGATGAGGATCTCCTGGCCTGAACAGGCTTTAACATGCTCACTGATGTGCTACTCAAAGAGGAAGTTAATGGAATTCCCAAAACATGCATCTTTTTAGCTTATATTCAGGGCACACCTTTCACCTGACTTTGTTACAGCTAAGTCATGACTTGGTGTATTTTATCACTTTGCATGTGACAAAACAGAAGCAGTACCAATTTAATTTTCCCTTAGGGTAACTTCACCTCTGTTCAGAGAAGAAAGACCAATAGCACAGCAAGGGCTTAGAGCCAAACATGGAGCAGATGAATCCTTCTGGGGATGCTTCTGTTAGTTTTTAGACTTGATGTGTGATCTTGTTATTCTAAAAGTGGATAGAAAAAAGTGCATAAGTCCAAAACCATCACTTCTGCTTACCATCAAGCATGATGTTGCTGCTGAATTCTACCTTGAAGTCCCCACTGAGTTGTACAGAATTCCTCTCAGGCTTCTCAATGCTAAGCTGTGTCATCTTCCAAGAATATGACTTATTAGCAGAAAAGTTCAACAGGCAGGAAGACTTTCCTCCAGTTTGCTTTACAGAGTAGCTACACTGTGACCAACCCATATCCAGGCCTTTTAGTTGGAGATCACCCTCACCCTCCTTTCTTCCATGGAGACAAAGCTTCTGTTAAGAAGTCCACCTGCCAGCCACACACTGATTCCCTGTAGAGAATCTCCTCTGTTGAGAGCAGAGATGTATTGGCTAAGCACTTTTTCCTGAGAGTTTCTTCCCTACAAGAGCTTTCTTTGGAACTAGCCCTCACCTGGGCAAGTGCCTTTAGCAGGGCCAGGTGCTGGTTAGCTGCCCAACTGCCACATAATCATCAAATTGCTTACAGGTGAGCCAGGATGGGTACATCCTTCATTAAGGGAAACCCACACTCCCTTTAGGACACTGCCTCATGACAGAACATGATGATCTTGGGAAAAGTTCAGATCCCAACACAAATGATGCAGCTCAGGCAACTTTTCTGTTGGGCTGCAGCTTGAATAACCAGATGCTTAACCATTCAATTCAGAGACAGGCATGATGCATCTATGCTAACCACTTGGCCTACACCACAGCCTCTCCTGTGGCCATGTATCTTTTCTTATTTCACAAGTTTAAGGCAGTAATTTCCTCAAACAAGCAGGAGTTGCAAGTAAATACTTAGTATTAGTTTATAGCTTGTAACATGGTATGAACCCTGTTGAACTGCATGTGGGATGTCGAAAAAAAATAGAACAAATTAACATCAAGTGGAAATCCTACAAGCCTCTCTGTTCCCAACTGACTTCGTAGTGGTTTCTTAATCCAGAGAGCCTCCCACTCCAGTTCCAGTACTGAAGGCTGCTGAGAAAAGTGCTGTTTGGAAGAACTCCAATCCTCACATTTCCTACTTCAGTTAAACAGCTAATAAAATTTGTATTTTTCCAACTGCAGAGCTGAGGGCACAGGGTTAAGCCATTCCAGTGAGTATGTAAAAGGCAGCAGATTCTACCCTTTTTTTCTTTGTGGGGTGTTGATCAAGGCAGGATCCTATTTGGAAGAGAAAATACAAAACATGTGTTAAAATAAGATAAGCATTGGAGGCAAATGTAAAAGTCAGCCCTTAAGCCTTAATATTTTCTCCAAATGAATAAACAGATGCCTGTCCTCATCAAACAGCAGTACTGTTTTCTCTTTACTACTTGTGTGTTGTTGTGTGTTTTGTCACCTTCCACTCTTGTCTATATTCCATACTGGTGTCTTGGAGGTGGCAGAATGAAATGTTTAGCCAATGAAAAACATGAGATTATTCTGGATGTGAATGGCTGATACTGATTTTAGGAACAATATTTGAGAGACTAAATTATACCTAAATTATATACAAGTGTAATATACTAAGCAGCAAAATGAAATTACTCCTGAACTGAGTAATTAAAATCTTAAATTCATTTTAGGGCTGATATAGAGAAAATTAAAATATAAATACAAATTAACAGTGAGTTGTTATGGAATATTTAGCATGCTAAATATAATCATGTATACATATATGAATGTTTCCTTTAAGGCAGTCTCAGTATCTAGGTAACGTTCATCTTAAACAGTGGCCGTAAAGCCTAGGGACAGACATTCCAAAAGCCTGAGCCTGAATTAATTCAATCTTTGTAGGCTAGTCTAATCTGCAAAACTTGAACCAATTTGAAGGTGGATAGACATTAGGCCTGTTTGAAGTGGCAAGTATTTGCTTCGGATTCGGCCGATTTGTTGCCTCCCACAGCAGAGACCATAGCCAGCATGTGATCTGCTAGTTAATGCTGAGGTGTCTGCATAAGACAGAGGTGTGGGGGCAATAATCCTTGCTTAGCAGGGAAAAACCAGGCAGATGCTCTAGGCCTACAAGTCTCTGCCAGAGCTCTCGCCAGGTAGTAGAGCAGAGGGACCAGCCTTGCTGTGGAGCAGAGAGCCCCACCCAGCCGAGAAAACATGCTGGGATTTTGGGGAAGTTTGTTTGATCTTAAACCAGCAAGTGGTCTAGGGAAGACATTGCATTGATTTGACTTAAATCGGCTAAGTCTGATGTTACATTTAACCAGGTTTATCCCAAACCGGTTTCCTACATTTTCAAACTGGTTTAGGTGCACTGAGTATCTGTTCTGTTAGGCTAGGTACAATCATTCAAAAAGCCTGAGCCTGAACTGATTCAATCTTTGCAGTCTAACCTGGCTAGGCTAAATCATGCTGGCTAGGCCCATGCTGCAGGAGAGAGGAGGAAGGGATCTCTGCTTAAGCAGTGAGTGGGGAGGGGAAGGGGATCATGGGGAAGCCAGCAGACCCTGCTATGCCTGCAAATCTCTGCCAGAACTGCAGCCAGGGAGCAGAGGGGAGGGGCCAGCCCTGCTGTGGAGCAGAGAGCCCCACCCAGCCCAGAGAACATGCCAGGATGCTGAGGGAATCTGAGGGAATCTGATTAATATTAAACCAGCAAGGGGTCTGGGACAGACATTGCATAAACCAGTTTTACCCAAATCAGTTAAGTCTGATACTGCATTCAACCAGGTTTATCTCAAACAGTTTTCAGCCATTTTCAAATTGGTTTATGTGCACTGGATGTGAATGAAACAGGTTTAAACCAGTTTCTGATCACTTAAACTGGTTTGTGTGTAATGTCTGTCCCTAGGCAAAATGTACTCTAAAGATCTTGTATAGTCCAGAATTAACATCAAATAATAAAAGACTGACTTAATCATTCTGAATTACTGTCATACAATACAAGAGGGACAGAGTAGAGGGGCTATTGAAGCTTTCCAATCAAATCCAGATGAATGGAAAATAGAAGTTTTACAATTTCTTACTAGTAATACTAGTTCAAAAACAGTCAATCAATTCCTCGTCTATTGTTTATTGACATGTAACAACTGGCTGGTTAAGTTGGGCATAATATTTGCCTCATACTTCTAGGCCTTCCAGTTAAAGGAAAAAGTGTGATGGAAGGTGCCTTAAGTAGGGTTCCCTGAGTGATCTGTCTGGTGTGGGGCCCCTCCCCTCAACTTACCTACCACTACTTGGTATTATGATATAAAGAGAGGGTTCAGTGGAGATCTTCTTCCTGGGGGACCCCCCGGGGATGGCAGTACTTATGGTTCAGGTGTGATGTTCCACAGGGCTCCGTCTCCCCTACACCCTGTGCACTCACCAACCAGATGGGCACCAGCAATGGTGGTTCGGTCGTACTTGATTGACCTCGGCTTGCCTCTAGGGTGGGTGGGTGGGTTCTGTTGGCACTTGTCAGGCTGCTGCCCCCACTTCGATGAGTAGCCTTCCCGTCCTAAAGACTGGCAAGCTATATATGCATTGGCTGTGCCTACTTCACCAATAGGGCATTTTGATCTTAAGCTTCCTCTCTTGTTTTTTTTCCCCCCTCAAAAGAAATAGACCCCTGGGGAGAAGGGGGGTGTGGAGTTGCCTCCTTTCCCCCAGCCTCCTACAGGGGGCTCAAATGCCTCCCCTGCTCTGCCCACCCAGGGAACAGTTGATGAAATAGCCTGCGTACCGCTGGCTGCAGCTGCAGTTCCTGCTTTGGTTCTGGCTGCACTCTGGGAGGTAAGTTTCCCCCACAAGGGTGCTGTTTGTGGGGTTTGGGACCTGCAGGGACTGCCCTCTCCCCTTTGAGAGCCTGTGGGGGCATCTCGCCACCACAAAAGTCAAAACATGAATTAAAGTAGTACTTGCTGACTGAACAAAGTGAAAGGATTAGAGCAGTGATGCTCAACCTTTTTGACCGCTGGGTTGGATTGGCAATGCCCAGCCCATCTGCAGGATGGATGCAGCTGGCATTCCTAATCCCTAGGAGGACACATCAGATACCATCTGGTTGCATGAAGGACAGGCCAGCTCTGATTCAGCCTCATCCCAACGTCAGGAAATAAGTTTGACCTGGCTGGAAGAGGGAAGGGGATGTGGCCCAGCCCTGCTGGGTAGGAGACCATGCCTAGGTCTCAGCCTGGCCTGGGGCATAGCCCAGCCCTGCAAGGGAAGGGGTGGTTGCCTGGCTCAGCCCAGCCCCGATTGATCATGTGGGGCCTGGGTTCCGTAATTTGCAGGGTGGAATGTGGCTGTATTAATGACAACCACACCCATGCTGCCAAATTTTCTGACCTGTGGAGAGCCCTGAGCGCCAGATGTGATGGCTCTACAACTGCATATGGCCTACAGGCCAAAGGTTGAGCACCCTGGCTTAGCAAAGTGTGTACAGTCTTCACATGTAACTGGCATTAAATTCAGAACGCTGTTTAAATGTCAATAACAGTACCTATGACTCATGAGGTAAATGCAAAACAGTTGTACTTGGAACCAAATAGGGATTTCTTTCACGCTTAGTATAAATGACACCAGGAGTAAAACAAAGATGCAGAATAAGATTAACAGATTCTAAAGGAGTCAGAGTGGGTATACCATACATAAAAAGTATTAACTAGTTGAAGAGCTTTTCAGTGGGCATAAATAAAAATACTAAACTCACTGAAAAATATAAAATTAAGAATTAAGAGCAAAAGCAAATAAACAGCAATGCAAGACCACAATAGTCAAGTGACTCATCAGTTAGTAGTGGATTGCTACATTCTTCCTTGCCCGAATTTAATACCATTGATGAACTACAGATGGTTATTTCATGATCAATGCAACTTTGATCTTCATTTTTACAAGCAGAATCTGTTTTTCTGAGCTGAAAACACATATTTTCAGATCATTTAATGTCATCTAATTACATAAGCAACAAGGGCAGAGTATGTTGCCTCCACTGTCCTCAGATATGCTCTTTGGGTACTTTGTAAAATATTCCATTTTTATATGAACAAATTCATAAATCTTTGTATGTAGCTTCATTAAATAATTATGTTGGCTTAATATACTAAAGCTGTAGAAGGGTTAAGCAGCTGATAAATATAGTATTACAAAGTTCTATAGCTATCAGCTTTGACTATTTATACTGTTTGAAATAAATCAAATCTCACACTTTGCAAAAACATGTTTTACTATGTAAGGGGATGGGGTGCGTCACTTACCGTGAGACCCCGATCCCCGGATGTCCCCTGGAGAGGAGGTGGTACGTGTTGGACCGTCCCGCTTCGCCGCTCTCGCCTGCCACGACTTGATGGAAATATGGGGTTCACCCGTGCCGGGAAGCTGGCGGTCCACGTGGGGTACCGTACCTCCAAGGTCCAGGGGTCCTGAGGGCTCCTCGTCCCCTACACCCTCGCCCGGTCCTCCGGGGTGAGCCTCCTCTGGGGCTCACTAGTCCAAGTCCTAGTCCAGCAAAAAAGGGGGGTTTGGGTTGCCCGCCCTGCCGGACCCTCACAGGGGGTTCCCACCGCACCGGAAGTCCCCAGGTGCCGTTCGCTCCTTGCCGCCTGGGGTGTCCTTACCCCTGGGAATCATCTCCTAACACCTGGGGGGGTTCCCGGGGCTTATCCGCTCCCCTCAGGTCTTCTTCCGGGCCCAAACGGCCCGCAGCCTCCGGAGAAGGGTCCCTTCCGCTTAGCCTTACCGTAGGGTCCTCGAGCTTAGCGGCGACCTCGGTCCACGCCGCTCCTGGCTCCGTGGCTCCCTGCTCCGTTGCCGCCGGCTCCCGCCGCTGGGCTCCCGGCTCCGCGGCTCCCGGCTCTGCCGCTGTCGGCCCGGCTGCCGCTGGCTCTCGCCGCGTGGCTCTCCGCTCTGCGGCTCCCGGCTCTGCTGCTGCCGGCTTCCGTGGAAGCCGCACTCCTCCTCTGCTCAGGTTAGGGGGTTCCCTTTTATCTTTCCGGCCCGGTTCAAGTTCCGGGAAACCTTAAGTTCCCGGCCAGGCTTCCGGCCCAGCCCCGGAAGCCGGGCGGAACTCCGGGGTTCCCCGCTCGGGCCGGGCCCCTTAGGGCCCCTCACATACTACCACAAATATCAGCAATTATGTTTAGAGATCCAAAGCTTGCATGGGTTTCAAACAAATAAATTTTTTGAGAGGAAACGCACGTAAAAGGGGCTTGAAAAGCAACAGTGCACAATTTAAGACCCCTCTCCCTGCATAGTAGGTAGAGCACACTGGGAGAAAGTGTCACTACAGATGACAGGACCTACCATCTTCACACGACAAACCACTGAACGTGATGTTGATAACTAAGTGAAGGGAGAGAGAGGTGGATAAAGGCATGCACTACCCTTTAAAGCACCAATGTTTACCCAAAGTCCTATTTTTTATTTTTATATTAGCATCAGAGGCAAGGGAATGCATACTGCTTCCTTTGTACTTCTGAAGTCCATACTGAATTCAAGGATTAATATAGCAGTGCTGTAGTGCAAGAAGTATGTAACCTACATTGCAATGTAGCCCAGGTAACTCGGGTATATACTCCCCTGCTCCAATTGAAGGGGATTGTTAGCTGGCAGGTATGCGGTGGAGGAACTGCAGACCGCTCATTTTCCCTCCGTCCCTATAGAGCCAGGCCAGGACAGTCAGGGGACTTAACTATATACACATTTATCACAAGGAAAAGAAACATGGATATAAACATAAGATATCTAAACAAATAACATAAACAATACCTTCTGGGTAAATGACATAAAACCTTACACCAGTGCTCCAGATACAGGTAAGTATCTGATCTGAAACATATAAACCCCAAAATAACCATAGATAGCCAACAGATAAACTATAGATAAGAATGGGTGAACAATAACTAAGCCACAACTAACTACAAATAAACAACAGGTGAAATAATAGCAACAGGAGGTCCCAGCAGAGCCCTAGGTTTCTACTCATCTACTAACTTACAACATGAGAGTTCACAAAATATAAGGCATGATATCACACCATTTATGGTGCAAGAACCCCAAAGATAAACTCAATCCTGAGGGGAAACCCCGATGTCCTTGGGCTTTTCCCAAGCCCTACAAAGAAGCTAGAAACTTTAGGGGGGCCCTCCCAGTGGGACCTCTTCTTTCAGGAGCCTTTAAACTAACCAGGGGGAGGGGGAAGCCCCCTCCCCTGTGGGAATCCTGTTTTCCCTGCAACTCATGGCTCCTAGGCCTGGAGGGTGGACTTCGTTCTCTGTGCCAAGCAGCCCACTGCACTGGTGGGGGGGGAAGGGGTTGCTGTTCCCTGGAACAGGGCTCTGCTATGCAGGGCTTCTGGCTTGGCCCCGTCTGCTGGCTCAGTAGCCCGATCATCATCTGTCTCCCTGGACTCAACCTTCTGCTATGGGTCAGGGGCCCGGGCTGCCTCATGCAGCATCAGGCTTGGTCTGCTCCTGGACCCTCCATGCAGTGCCTCCTGTACCAAGCTCCCAGCCTTGTTCCAGAGGTTGAGGACCTGAGCCACGCAAGTGCTCCAAAAGCTCCTACTCCATGTACCAGCCTGTGCACCAGAGGTTGCAGACCCAAGCCGCTTCACACAGCCCCCAGGATCTGGATGCCATGTGCTATGCTGCACACCGAGAGCCTAGCTGCCATTCCCCGCTGATGGAAGTCTTCAGGGATGCTTCTGGGCTATTGCTTTGTCCTGCTGAGTAGCTCTCCTCAGCTCCTCTAAGCCCTGCTCTTCTCTGTCCCAGATGCATTTCGCCTCATGCTGGGCACGCAGCTCCTTTTATACGCACCAGGGCTCTGCCCCTGAAGTCTTCTGGACCTGAGCGTTGCAGTCTTCATTCAGATCCGGAGGTTGGGGGGGACTCCGCTCTCCCTCCCCTCAGGAAAGGGGTGCGACTTAACTCCTCTTGCTACCTCCTAATTGGTGGATGAGCTCCACCAATCAAAACAGCAAGATTTCAAGCCTGGGACTTAACCCAAGCTTCAAAGGGCAAGCCTGCTACAGCAGCATAAAGTTTTACCCTCATCCTCCAGTAGGTTTTACTTAGGGACATCTACTCAACAACAAGAGAAATCCATACAGCTCAAGATAGGCAGAGGCCACAGGGTAAAGCCATAGGACTGTGCAAAGCTTCAGTTCCTGATTCAGCCACTGAATCAGGCCAAATCTCCGCTGAATCGAATCTCTAAATCCAAATCAAATCAGAGGACCCTTTTATCTTTCTAAATTGAATCAAAACCCTCCAAATGGATTAGAAGAGATTTGGAAAGATTTGGAGATTCAGACATAGAGACAGCTTTAAATGTTTTTTCCACTTACCTCTGGGTAGCAGGAGGCTCATGAGTGCTGTGATGCTGGGGTGCATGCCACAAAGCACAGGGGGCTCCCTAGCGCACTCAGCAGCAGACCTGGAAGTGGACCAGAAACACTTCCGGTCCACTTCTTGGTCTGCTGGGGAGCACGCAGGGCCCCCCCCATGCCCCTCTAGTTTGGTAACTAGTGCCTCTGGGGCCTGGGGAGGTGGTGCCCACGGTCCCTCTGTGGCTGATTGCTGAGCTAGGGAGGTGTGTGTGTGTGTGGGGGGGGGCAGGGCAGTCCCTGGCAGACTCAGAAGTGGACCAGAAGTATTTCCGGTCCACTTCCGGGTTTGCCGCCAAGCACCCCCCCACACACACACACACTCCTGTGAGACACCCCATGTACCCCAGCATTGCAGCAATCACAAGTCATGCCTGCTACCTCAAGGTACATAGAAAAAAACTTTTAAAGCTGTGTCTATGTTCAAATTGCTGATTCTCTGGATCAGCATTGAATCTTCAGATTCAGATTTGGCTGAATTGGATCAGATTTCATAGATTTCATAGACATCAGGGCTGGAAGGGACCTCGGGAGATCATCGAGTCCAGCCCCCTGCCCAAAGGGCAGGAAGTCAGCTGGGGTCATAGGATCCCAGCAAGATAAGCATTCAATTTACTCTTGAAGGTGTTCAATGTAGGTGCTTGAACCACCTCCGCTGGCAGACTGTTCCAGACCTTGGGGGCTCGGACAGTAAAGAAATTCTTCCTTATGTCCAGCCTGAAACGGTCTTGCAGGAGTTTGTGACCATTCGACCTCGTCATCCCTTGGGGCGCTCTGGTGAACAAACGTTCCCCCAGATCCTGGTGGTCACCCCTGATAAACTTCTAGGTGGCCATCAGATCACCCCTGAGCCTGTGCTTTTCCAGGCTAAAGAGTCCCATGGCTCTCAGCCTGTCATCGTAAGATCTGTTTTCCTGACCTCTGATCATGTGCGTGGCTCTCCTCTGGACTCTCTCAAGCTTCTCCACATCCTTTTTGAATTGTGGAGCCCAAAACTGGATGCGGTACTCCAGCTGTGGCCTCACCAAGGCCGAGTACAAGGGGAGAATGACGTCCTGGGATTTGCTCGAGAAGCATCTATGGATGCACGCCAGCATTTTGGTCGCTTTACTAGCTGCAGCATCGCATTGCAGGCTCATGTTCATCTTGTGGTCAATGATGACCCCCAAGTCTCTTTCTTCTGTAGTGCTAACCAACGTAGCACTGCCGAGCCTATAAGCGTGCTGCAGGTTTTTCCTCCCAAGGTGGAGAACCTTGCATTTTTCGGTGTTAAACACCATGAGGTTCTCATCTGCCCATTTGCTGAGCTTGTCCAGATCAGCCTGGATCACCCGCCTATCTTCTGGCGTGGATGCTTTGCCCCAAAGTTTGGTGTCATCGGCGAACTTGGCCAGTCCACTCCTGACTCCAATGTCCACATCATTAAGGAAGATGTTGAACAGGATGGGTCCCAGGACAGAGCCTTGAGGGACCCCACTGGTTACAGGGCACCATGATGAGTGACTGCCATCAATCACAACCCTCTGGGTCCGACCACGAAGCCAATTTCCCAGCCAGCGGATCGTGGTGGAGCCAAGGCCAGAACTGGGCAGTTTGGCCAAGAGGTGATCATGGGATACTAGATCAAAAGCTTTTTTGAAGTCAAGATATATGACATCAATCTCTTCTCCCTTGTCCAGGTGATAGGTCACCTGGTCATAGAAGGAAATGAGATTGGTCAAACAAGACCTACCCACAACAAACCCGTGCTGGCTGTCCCTTAGAATGTTAGCCTGGGCCAGTCCCTCAAGGACAGAGATCCAAATCAGCTAATTGAATCACTGTCCCTCATTCAGGTTGAATCCTAATCGAATAGGGCCCACTTCGCACGCCCCTATAAAGCCAACCCTTGACATAGTGGATACAGAGTACCATGGCACTATGGCCTTTAAAGAGTTGCAAAAGCAAAATATCAGACTGGCACTGTAAATGTCATTGCCTTTAAAAATTACAGTCTTTCAAAATGGAAATGCTTTTGCAAAACAAGTACACATTTGCCTTTTGTCCCTCGATGTCTTTCCAAAGCTGATTATCTAGGTACCGCAAGCACATAATTCTGCTGTGCACTGGGCTACAATTCTTGCTAGATGTGGGGCGGGGGGCGAAGATGACCCAGAAGTAAGCAAACAATAGGATATAAGAATCACAGAAAATGTTCAATTTAAAAAAAACAAAAAACCCAAAACCTTTCATACTAAAAGTGGTGGGAATTGTTTAGGAAAATAATAGATACTCTAAGCTAGTTTTTCTGTCACGTGAAGATGAATATTTAGTGGTGATCTAAAGTCACAGTGGTTTATCTTGTGATGTAGGTAGAATAGTTGTCCCTTCTTTATATTTAAACCTGTTTGTGATGGGTGTTTGATTTCCAAGCAAGTGCTCCACTGAAGAAAAGGGAAGTATTAAGATGGCCAGCACAAGGGACCTATCAGTTAACATGTCTTCTTGTTGGGAACAATTTCCTTTCTATATCTGCTGCTTTATTAAAGTATACTTTGAGAGAGATGTCTTTACCCGTTAAGTGAGTTGCAGGGGTATAAAAATTGACTTATAATACTGCTGTACTCCTAATGGATAAATAGCACTGGAGTTAAGGGACACAGTTTCAGCTGCAAATTTTGGAAAACGTATAAAGGGACAAAATATACACTATAAATATTTAACACATTCCAGTAGGAGATGTTGCACCATTTAACAAATAGGATAAAAATAAGTTGTAGACTTCCAGCACTGCCAGTACACAGGATTCCCAGGTTGTGTCCTGAACTCAGGGCTGGGAAAATCAGTTTTGCGAGAAAAGCTACATAGTCAGTCTGGCCAATTGCTGTTCAGTAGGTATTGGTGGACCTGGAGCCAGTTCTGTAAAGACAAATACATTCTGTATTAGGTGAGAAGTTAAGAGTCAGAGGCCAATGCACCTATCACAGTTCCTGCACCACATAAAAAGAAAGCACAAGAGCTAAACGTCTCAGGACGAATCTAATACTTTGAATTGTGACACTCCCAAATCTATTCTTGATTTGCAGAATTAAGAAGGGAAGAGTTATCTATCTGGGTTCTAGAGGCCTCTTCACACATGCCCCAGGTCGGGGGACAGGACTTTTATTAAGATTGCTTTGAGAGCCACTCTAATTAAAGCAGCTGCAGTGTCATGTTTATTCAGTGTCCCGTGCTTCAAAATGGCAGCAGGGATGCTTTAATTAAAGCTAATTTTGAAGCATGAGGACACTGAATAAATGTGACACAGAGGCTTCTGAAGTGTGCTAAGTAGCATGCTCCAGCATTATAGGTGCCTGTGGCAGGGCACTGTTGGTGCCTGCCACTTTAAGAACTGAGCCTATATGAGATCTTTGGCCACCTATATAAGCAGAGCAGTTGGCTGCTAGCAGGTGAGGCAGAAACATTACCTGGCTTCAAGGCTGAGTGCAACATACCTGGAGGTAAGGGTGGGAGGTGTAGGGGTTGGCTAGGAGGCTCCTGGTCCTGGGCATGACCTAAAACTGCACCCTGTTGGGAGTGGGTGGCCTGGTGGGACTCCCAGTGGTGTGGGAGTCCCCAAGAAATGCCAGGCCAGTTACCACCCCAGTGAAAGGCAGGTTGGGGCACCTTAATAACCCCAGGTCCTACAACTGGGTGGGTTATCCCCTAATAGGGGCCAGACGGTAAACCCAGGAGAGAGAGTGGGGCTAGAGGCTCAGAGGCCTGACTTAGAGTACCCTCTACTGGTCAATGCTGGGGCCAGGACCAGAACAGTCAAAAGGGCCGGGGGCACACCGTGAGAGACTCCCAGAGCTGAGGGCCTGGGGGGTCCCAACCAGCTTTGGAGGCGAGACCAGGGCCTGTGTGGCCAAAGGTCCCCATGCCCGAGCGGGGAAATGGCTTGGGAGCTGGGTTGGGTGGGGCAGCCATTGAGAGCAGGCAGGGGATCTAGCCTGTGTGATTTGGAAAAGCAGCTGATTTGGCAAGAGCCGAATCTCTGAATCAGATTCAGCCCAATTCATTCAGGACAGTGATTTGAATCACTGTCCCCTGAATCTGCATCCAAAGTGAATACTAGCTGCTTTGCACAGGCTTAATGCCTACCAACAGTGAAAGGACTTGCTTCATTTTCACTCTACTGGAAAACTCAGAGACTTGCTTACATTTTCCCTTCCTCTAAAAGCTGCTATATTTACTGAAACACCTGTTATTAACATGAGACAAGAACTGCCTAATCAAAACATGGCACAGCAACATTGTAAGGCTGCAAAATATCTGAAGAGATCCTCTAACACCAGTTAATCTGAAGAACTCAACAGATTCAGAACGGATGACCTGAGACTGGGGAGGAGGGAGGATTAGAGAAAGAGAATGGCAGCTAGGGAGTTCAAAAAAGAAAGAGGAGAAGAGTGAGAATAAATAAAGAAGAATTGGAAGAAATGGAATACGATGAAGTGAGAAAAGGAACCAAGATGAAGTATAACATGGAGTCAAAACTGATGGAAGAGAAGACAAAGAAAGAATATTATATATAAGCAATTGATCCTGAAGGAAGTGTCTTCGGTGTTGTAGCATACCATGGAAATTGATCTAGACTACAAATAAAAAAAGAATGAAACTTCCACTACCCCAAGTATATGGAGCACCTCACTTGCATGTGGAGGACAACTTTCTGTTTCCATCTCAGCAAAGCTTACAGAAAGACCTCAACTCTTCAGGCTCAGGGTCTGGGGCATTTGACTGGAGCTCCAATGGTTGGAACATGAAGCTTCCAGGAAACTAAGTTTATTTTCTATATCAGACATGAAAAACCAGAAACTGAATTTATTATAGAATTAAGCATATTGGGAAAACAAAAATACAGAGAACTCTGGGTGCCAATATCAATTTTTGGCTTTTTGTTTCGGTCACGAAAATACACTGGATACGGAAACAGAGACATTCCCCATTAAGTCCCTCCTCTAAAGAAAAAAGTCAGTGCATTGAATGCACAAAGGATTTAAAGCTTATTTAAACTTCTGAGAGTTAGATACTTGACAAACTACCTCTCTCCAGGGCAATGAAATAACAGAGAAAACCCAGCTGGATCCCAGTCAGTTTAAGAGACTGACAGTTCAGAAGGTGCTTCTGCTGTGGAACCAGCTCTTCACATGATCTACTAGTCCATGGGAGTTATCGGCCTGTTGGGATTACTACAACTTTCATTTCTAACATGGATATTAGAGGAAGTGGATGCCCTAAACAGAGGGGTAGTGTTTTCTTTAAATGAGCAAGATGCTAGGGGTGTGCATGCTTCATTGGGAATTGTTGGGAAGGTGGTGCTAGACTAACCGGTGATTCTCTTTGATCTATGTGCAAAAAGGACGCTTAAGTTCCAGATAATCAGCAATTCACATGTATATTATACTTCTTAAAAATAAAATACCTGAAGAAGGATTAAACCTGTTCAAGGAAGCCTCCAGTGCACCTAAAGGACAAAATACAACAGGAACATTAACTTACTGAAGGACCCATTATTTTAACCATAATAACGTGTACTAAGCCAAAACTGTCTAAAATCTATTTAGAAGCCACTATGTTAATTTTTTCCAATGGAAGTTTTTGCTTTTATAGTAAAAAGCCTGTAAATTTAAAATCCGAGGCTCATAAAAAAGAACACAGAAACTGAACAAATCAGAAACTGAGGATCATCGAGTCCAGTCTGGGGGCTGGACTCTGTGATCCTCTGGGGTCCCTTCCAGACCAAATGCCTATGAAATATTGTTAAATAAATGAAGTGGGGCTAATGACTTTTAATTTGTACATGGCATTTTTGCAAGAGTCCATAATTAGCTACATACACTTGGAAGGGTAGTATGGGTGATAACTGCTCTACTGGGAAGGTCATCCATTTTTCCCTGCTAATTTGTCATAATTTCAAGAAAACTTGGTTGGAAATTGTATGTTCAAAATTCAGGCCAGTCACTTTTTATGGTGAAATTTACAGTAGCAAAACCTCAGCCTTTCATAATCTTTTAAATAACAGCAAACAGAAATTTGTGGCCTTGTTTCTGTTAATACTATATACTTCCCAGTAATCTCTAGGAACTCCACGATCAGTACAGTACTATGTCATGGTTTGAAAAAAAAAAAAAAAAAAAAAAGCTGCCATGAAGAACATAATCCTCTCTCAAAACACAGGAAGTTAGACATGGAATGTATGATCACGCTGAGACAAACAGGCTGAGTTTCTCCATATCTGAAAGAGCTGCATGAACTACTTTCTTACAATGTTGAGTGTAAACTGCTGACGTCAAAGAACTTAAGCATTTTGCATTAGAGTTGAACACTGAGATTATCATTTTGTTTTCATGAATTTCATAATTCATTTTCAGCTGCATTGGAACAAGGCTTTGAACACTCAACATTGTACATTCAATTAATAAACGTATCGTCTCCATTACTCTGGAATCCTCCTTATGCTGAGTGATGGTGAAACAGCAGATTCATGGAGCACTTACAGACATGCTCCAAGACGTGAGGCGGGAGGGGTGCTTTCAAGTGGCTCTGAGAAATGCTCTAATTAAAGCACTCAGAGCATCACATGTTCCTGTGCTGCAAAATGGTGGCAGGGGCACTTTGATAAATCTCATTGAACCAGCTGACTTGATTAATTGAGTCTGCTCTGACACATTGTAGTTACAACACAGTGGAGCTGGTGCACTTAGAAAGAGGTTTTTTTAAACCCAGTGCTCTGGGAATTGACACAACACTTGATTGATTAAAAGCCCAATATAAAATGAGCTATTAGTCCTTAGTATTATCTTAGCTGCAAAGAGAACTTTACCAAATGTAGGCAGGAAGCAGTATTTGTATAGCCTAAAAGCGTGGATCCTTCACTTGTTGGCTGGGTAGCAGGAGGACTTCTTGGTTCTTTCCTGGACTCCACACACCTTGCTGGCAGTTCTGTCTTGCTTTATACTGTTTAAATGTATAGCTTCAAAGCATTTTTCCTTGATGGATGGCTGACTGAAGTTCAAAGAAAGAGGGAGGGAAAGGGAATTCGACCATCATATCACAATTGTTAAATCATCTGGCTCCTGTTTTTGGATTTGTCAGGTGTGAAGACTTGTTTTCACAGCCACTACAATTAAATGCGATAGGCCTTGAGTGGTCAAACAGAATGCTTAGAGGTATTGGTTATAAGACCTGTTTTAGGGCGTTTATCAATGAGGCACATTTGCAGTAGCTTGTACTGGTGATGGTCTGTTTACCAAACTCCAGACATACAAATGTCTCAAACATTCAATGCAACAACTTAGAATGACCTTGGATGCCCATTTTAAGAAATGTGAGGAGGGTGCATTTGTCATGTACAGGGCATCCTTCATGTACTTTTTACAGGTTTCTCTTGAGATGCATAGTTAGTCTTTTGTTTTCTTTAGCTGCTAGGTCATTTAAAAAGCATATGTAATTTCCTTGCCTTTACTGGTTACACTGGTCCAGCTTTTTCTTTGGCTCCCTTAGTACACACATGATGAACTTTTACAGTGTTTTCTCCAATGTCTGACGAAGGGTGTTTGTGCCCGAAAGCCTGCAGTTAAAGATTTTTTTTTTTTTTGCAAGAATCTTGGTCTAATAAAAGATCTCTCTCTACTACAAGTCCTGATTGCCTTTTCTTCTAGACCAATACAGCTACAACCTGGATACCTGGCACATGTGATGAGTGCATTGGGTCTCTGCTGACAATTTTAACCATCACTTTTTATTATTTTATAGTATGTGTCTGGTATTGGGTACTGCAAGCACTCCGCTGTCTTGACACCGAATGGGTTGCAAGCCATTAGCCGAGTTTAATTTTATTGTGGCAGTCTTGTTACCACAATCCAGTCTTTCCCAGCCAATGTCTTGAGTTTTTGTGCAAGAGACACTGTCTAAGCTTTCACAGTTTTTGTATGCAGCAGAAGCAGCCTCTCTGCATGTGTATAGGCACCCATAGAATTTAGGTCAGCAGCTTGTTAGGGAGGTTTGACTATTTGATTTCAAACTATTTAAGCACACCAGAGCACAGGAAATGAGAGCCTCTTTCACATCTCACCAGTAAAGGACTGGAGTTTCTCCTGGAGGAAAAAAAATCCATGGGTAGCTTCAAACTGTGGGGAGTTTCAAAACAGTACTTTACTGATCTTTATTAGATTAAGATGTGTCATTTGAGGTCATCCAACATATGTTCCACTGAGTCAGAGCCAGTAGGAGAAATTAAAGCATATCCTGTTTGCTTTTGTTTAAGAAGGCCAATTCTTGAAAACTTAGTTTTACCAATACTGCTTGTGGCCTTGATTTATTGATTCATACTTCTTACATTATATTTTATGGGAACTGTGTTCTATGTCTGCATTAAACTTTGTTATAAAATATGAACTTACATTATGCATAATTTTAATTACACTAAAGAACAGCTATACTATAAACAAAGCCAGACTCCATATGCCTCATGGAATAACAGCTCCACCTACCTGGCTTTTTAAGCATTACCATATGAGTTGCTGAGTCTGCTTGCCAGCCTTGTTCCAACATACCTGAAAATGCATTATGAAATTTAACAGAACAAAACAATAACTTCTGTGTTCACCTCCAATGCAAAAAGCTGGCGTTATTTGATGTCAGCAGTTTCCACTCAGTGGAAAGTGTCTGATGACCCTCTGGCTATATGCTATGGAGAGATACATTTCTTAGAACTCATGACAAGACACATTGCATGAGATGTAGGCACCTAAAGTAAAATATAGGAGAAACTTAAAAACTAAAAGTCCAAATGAGTAATTAAACCACCACTGTACTGCTTAGGTGCCTAAGCTTTCATCCTTAAAGTTACTTATACACCTGATTTTTTTCCCCAAAGGTGTTGGCACTGACTGATCCAGTGGATATGGTCAAACAACACCAAACATACCCCAACAGCACTGAGTTCAACCTTAGGCACAGCAGCCACAGCCATTTTCATTTTTTTTAAATAGCCACGAGAGGAGTTACCTACCTGGCAGTTTAATGCTTTCTTAGAGGTCTTGCTTGGGAAGTAGGAATTGAATAACTTCCTCAGCCTGAGGGGATTCAAATCCAGGAGAGTGTCCTAACAAGAAGGCTAAAGGCCAAGCTGGGATGGAGTCACACATTGCCGCTCTGCTTGAAGTCACTGTGCACCCAGCAGTGCAAGTTTCATGGAGCCAGAAGAACAGCAAGCAAGAGTGGGAACAACTGTAACCCAGTGATGAGTGCATTGCCACAAAATCATGGGGGATAGAATCAGGTTCCAGTCCCTGCCCCAAGATCTGCTTATGCAAGTTGCATTAAAAAATACGCCTTTTTACAGAAGTACAAGGCTACTAGAAATGGTGGTCTCTTGGAACCTATTCTAAGAGGTCTGATTCAAAACTTGCACTTTCATTTTTGTCCTGGGAATGGCAGACTTCAAAGATGGGAGAAATTCTAATTTTGAAGGTGGTAAAGGTTTCCCCTCACCTTCCAAGTAGAGAGTCTGAACCTGTACAACAAACTCATTACAGTTGATGTGTCATATTATGTAAACTGAAAATTTGACTGTTTATACTTTTATTTTTAAATGCAAGACAACAACAAATATGAACTAATGCTACCAAATATTTAGGTTTAAACAAAAGACTTGCCTTTATTCATACTTCCTTATTATTAGGTTTATTAAAGGTTCCCTATTACAAAAAGATTTTAGGCTAAAATTATCAACCATTCTATTAAAAAGGGACATGCATTAATCCAGGGGTGCTCAACCTCCAGCCTGTAGGCCAAATGCAGCCCCTAGAGCCATCATGTCTGGCCCATGGGGCAGGAAATTTGGTAGCGGGGGAGCAGGGGCCATTAACAGTCTCTTTTCTCTGGCCAGATTTCCAAATCCCTGCACTGCCAGTCACAGCTGGGCCATGCCCCCTCCCCTGCATCTGGATTGGGGCTGGGCCATGCCCCCCCATCCCAAGCTGGGCTGCAGCCAGGTGATACCCCTTCACCCTGAGGACATTTTCAGGGTGGGCCATACACACCCCTTTTCCCCCATGGAGCCAGGCCATACCCCCTACCCCCTGCCACAGGACCACACCCAGGCCAACCTATGCTCTGCTTTTCCTGCAGGACCATGTTGCGGCTGGACTGCCCCAGCCCCATTCTGAGTAGCTGGATGCTGTGTCAGCCTCGGTGCCAGATTGGGACCACCAGTGGGATCTGGCCCTCAGACACATGGGGCACTGCTCATCTGGCCTGCTGGGGAAAAAGGGTTGAGCATTACTGCATTAAAACATTATTAAAATTTAAATTATGGGTCAAAATGCTCCCCCATTCATAACCTGTCAGAAAATTCATTTTCGTTCTAGCTCAGAATAAAGGATATGTATTTTCTGAGGGTGGAGGGGGTTTAGAAAGGAATAAGTACAGTACATTCACCTTTCACAGTTTCTTCTACCAGCAGTCCAAAAATGGCTGCAATATCATCTGCAATTATTGAAGTATATGCCTGAGAAACTAATCCAAAAATCTCATCTCCTAGTGCATCTATCAAGGAAAAAATATTAAACATAAAGTTGAATGAGGTCCAAAATAACAAGTCATTAAGACTTATATAAGGACTTGTGTCCTTATATGATAGTGGAATTATGAAAATGATTTTTGTGCTTAACCACCAATAATTTAAAGACACATTCTCCATTTGAGTGAAAGCCTTTAAAAATAAGCTTTAACACCCTTGATTACATAATCTTTAACATTAGCATGAGGCAGATACTATAATTTACAGATAAAGACAATGAAGCAGAGACAAAGAAGACAACTTCCCTGGATCTGTTGTCAAGCATGGAACTAGAGACTCTGTCCCTTTGCTTAAGACCAGGGCTAGGCTCATTTGTAACATTGTGAGAACTGCAGAGACTAGATGGAGGATTCAGGAAATCTATTTAATATATTAAGTAGAATTTTCAAACGTCTGATATAACATAAACCAATCTTAAAAAGTCTTAAAATGTAAGGCTGCTTACAGATGTAAAAAAAACACAAAACAAACCCCCCCCCCACACTTTAAACTCAGTGTACCCCATGCCAAGCCCATCCATCGCATGCGCAGAAGGGTCACTGTACTTGTTTGACCCAGCCCGCCCAAAGTCCATATAGACTGAGCGCTTTGGTAGGGCTTTTTTGGCACTTTTATCCAACAGCTGATTGAATTATCTATTAGATAAAAGTTCCAAAAAGCCCTGTTGAAGCATGCAATCTATACAGACACTGCAGAGCCAGGTCAAACTAACACATTGCTTCTTTCAGTAAAGCGCATTTTGGGATTTTTTTTCCATGTCTAGCAGCAGCCTATATGTTTATACCAAACTCACTCTATGAAATATGTACTCCACAGAATGACAGAAATCAATTTAAATATTCAATAAGGAAATATTAGATTAATATGGGATTTTCATTTTGAATTTCTGACACATGGGGCTTTAATCTGAAAGTATTCCCCAAATAAATGAAATGGGGTTTTTTTTTAAATAATAAAAAGGGACTAACTGGGTGAAACAGCACGAGGACTCTGCAAAAATATTTTTGCAGACACTAGTGCCCTCTTGTTGCAAGAAGCTATTAGTAAGCTCAGACCCATGAGTAGGGACTTATAAACTTAAATGGAATAGATGTTGTATCACTCAAAAGGCATTGAAGCAAATACTCACAGACTAAATAGCAGGAGGAATTATTTTCCAAAGATACCATGCATTATTGCTAACAAAATAAAGCTCAGTAAAAGATATTTTTCACAATCATATCTATCAAAAGTGTACTGCTAGAAGAAAATAACAATTCAAAACTAAATCACCAGATTGGACCAAATCAGTCTATATTAAAACTAAGGATGAACAACTGTAAGTTGATTCTCAGGGGAGTCTGTCATGTCACCAAGTTTTATTAACATATTATTTTCACATCACCCCCCACATATGCTACATAATTTTAAGAGGAAATGGTAGTTTTCATTTCACAGGTGATGTTGGAGTTTGTAAGCCTAAAGTATACAACAGTTTAGTTTAGACACATTAATAAACCTGAAGTCACAACTCTTAAAGTAATAGAATGCCCCAACATTGACATTTAATAGAAGTGTAAATATTTCGGCCATGCTGTGAACAACAGCATGCGACAGGAACCACAAAAAACATTAAAGCCTACTTTTGTCATTTAGCCTACTAACATGCAAAAAGTAAACAGCAAATCATAAGCAAGGAAGCACCCAGTTTAACTGCCTAAAGGTGTTATTTGGCGATATGCATCAGCACTTTCTCCCCCCTCCCCACTTTATTGAGCACATTCACACTTAGAAGATTGTAACTTGGCAAGTTTGTCCTGACCCTTCCCTCCTAAGAACAGTCCAAGAAGATAACTGACTGGTTTAGTTATCCTACTGCCAGTGTCTTCAGATATTTTTTTTACTTTTCACTGTAAGAGTAGAGGAACAGCTCTCAAAAGTAGCTTTTAAAAAGTAGATGCTAACTTTCTAAAAAGCTAATTAATATATTCTTGAACACTGTTTTGTGAAGCATGAAAATATGATTGTTTTTGTTTGGACACAAAAGTGATGCTGGACAAAGCGATGACCATACAAGCAGGAATTCAGAGAAAGAAATTTGAATTTTATATTTCAGTTTAACAGGATTTTTCCAGCAGCTGTAAGAAAATATTAAAACTGCACTGCAGGTTACATTTTTTTATGCATCTCAATACTGTTCTTCAAGTTTCATTGCAAATATCCAGAGACATGGATTAGCGCGAGTTGGCTGGCAACCCAGGCTAGATGAAGGGTAACTAGTCGGATGATGGGAGTTAAAAAAAGGAAAAAAAAAAAAGTCAAATCCAATAGAGATTTTTGGCTCCTTTGGTTGTTTGATTGTTGGGAAAAGGGTTTGTAGCCTGCAGTGGAATCACATTAGCTTTCCAATGAACAACATCTTTGGTAACTTAAACTGAGCACTTGTATTAGGACCTTATTATCTTTGAGGCCAAGGTAGGTGGCATGGGCTAAAATGTTTTTCATCACTCTTTGTTTGTCTAGAAAAGTTGAGACTTTTTCTATTCCTGATATCCTTCAGAACATGTTGTATCAAGCCATGCTGGAGGACAAGGGCAGAAAACAAACCAGCTCTGAAGAAGGTTCATTACAAGTACATTGCATTTCACGATCTGCATTGACTGCTAGGTTGTTCCTAAAACTATAAAATCTTAAATGAATCAACTATACTTGTTGGAGAGACTGCCTTGCTACTAGGAGAATGCCACAGTTGCAACATTTAAGATGAGGACTCTTGGTGTAGTTGTTCTTATTTTTCTTGCACAAGATTTCAGGGACTAAGCTATCAACTCTGGAAAAGGCAACTTTCCATGAGCCATCATAGCTGAATCAGCTGAACTCTAAGGTAGAAGCAGACACTACCTGATATCTCATTTGTGCTGCCAAAACATTTTTATTGTGGCACAGATGTTGAGCAAATAGACATCAATACCCTCGGTGTGCCACATGAAATAAAAATTAATGGCACAACAATAGGGGGTAATAGGTTCTGCCTCTCTACTGTAGCAGAAATCTATTACCTTTGTCATGGGGCACGAGACTGGATGAGTGGGGAAAGTAGGGAGATCACATCACACCTTGTCCCACACCACTGAAGGCAGGACAAAGGGAGATGCATTTTGCCCAGCGGAGTGAATCAGCTAGGCCACAACGCATCACAGCACAGCTTATCCACTTCATTCAGAGATAGGGCTGTGTGAAATTTTGCTGAGTGTTCCATTTTGAAGCGTTTCAAGCTCGAAACAGCAAAATCGAAGTGAAACGAAAGCCTTCAAAACAGCTTTGAAATGAAACAAGGGCTTTTGAAACCTTTCAAAAGTTCTGAAATATTTTGAGTTTCAAAGCCGGGTTTACTTGACTTCAGCACCGGTCCTAGGCGGCAGCAGTAGCCTCCTATCATCTGGCGTAGATCCAGGGGCCACGGCCTCCCAGAAAGATTCTGGCATTTCCCCCAGCCCTCCCTGGGATGCGGGCCTCTGGATCTGTGCACAGGATGACAGCATGCTGTTGCTGCCAGCCGGGGCCAGCAGCAGCACCAATCTTCCCAGCACTGGGTACAGGCTGTGCCCAGCGCTGGTCCCAGGTGGTAGGAGCAGCTTCCTGTCATCCAACAAGCAGATCAGGGGCCCACACCCCTGGGAGGAGTCCAACACAGCCCTGCAGCCCTCCCAGGGGTGCAGAACCCCAGATCTGCCTGCTGAATTACAGGAGGCTGCCCTGACTGGCACCGAGTGGCAGAATAAGCCCCGCCTGCCCTCTCTGCCAGATGCCAGAGGGAGGGCAAATAACCCTCTTCCCTGCTCCCTACAAGAGGCCCATCCAGCCGGCATCTGGCCCCACCAGGTGGGGGCTGGCTGGGGAGTGGGCTTTCCTGGTCAGCTCTGAGGTGCTGGCAGGCCCTGGGCCTGGCAGCTGCCACCAGTGCACCCTCTGCCCTGTGCAGCATCTGGGGCTGCAGCTGCATGGGCAGCTATGGGCTGGCCAGGGCTGGGGGTTGTTCTGTACCCCCCTCCCCCCCCAGCTGCCACTACCACAGCTGCACTGCACTGCTCTGTAGAGCTCCAGCTCCTGGATGCCTTGGAGGGTGGAAAGCAGTTGTGTGGAAGGGACTGGGGGCTGCAGCCAGAGCTCCACGTGTTGGGCAGAAGCTGCAGGGCTGAAGCTCACCCTGCTGCTGCCTCCCAGAGCAGCAGGCATGGGATGAGGAGTCATGGCAGGCAATGCAAAATCAGCTTAGCCCAGCACTGCTGCTTTTCTCCCTGCACTTGCTGCGCCCCCAGCGTGCAGCACCCAGCCTGCTCCTGTGCTCCGCCAGCCCGCAGCTGCAGGCAAAGGGAGAAAAGCAGCAATGCCAGGCCAAGCTGGCTTTCCCTCACTTGCTGCAGTGACTCCTGCCACTCCTGAGCCACTCTGGGAGATGGTGGGGGTGGTGGTAGGGAACAAACCTTCAGCCCCATGGCTTCTGCCCCACATGGAGCTCTAGTTACAGCCCCCAGACTGAAGCCTTCCACCTTCCAAGGTGTCTGGGAGCCAGAGCTGAAGCTCCACATACAGGGCAGAAGCTTCCCATCCTCCCACCCAGAGCAGTGTAGTGCAGCTGTGGTGGAAGAATAGCCCCCTGTCCCACTGTGCAGCGATGGCAGCTGCTGGGCTCAGGGCCTGCTGGCACCTCCAGGCTGGCTGGGGAAGCCCACTCCCTAGACAGGCCCCACCTGGTGAGCCCCTGGGGGTGGGGGTGCAGGGATAGGGGTTATTCCCCTTCCCTTTGGCATCCAACGGATGGGACAGAAGGGGGCTTATTCTGCTGCTTGGCAGTGGTTGGAGCAGGCAGACCTGTCTGCAGCCCCCTTGGGGCAGTAGGGGTAGAGGGCAGAAACGCCCCCCTGCTTCCCTCTGCCTCAAGGGCCATGCTGGACTGCTGCTGCAGTAGTGAAGGGGGGGCACCTGGCAGACCCAGCTCATGTCCCTGCTGGAGGGAGTGGGGAATTAAACCCCACTCTGGCCACTTCAACCTGGATTGGTCGTGCCTCCTCCAGCACAGCTCCCCTGCGGTCGAGGGCATGCTCTAGCACCCCCGGTTCCTGGCCTGAGCAACTGCAGGAATGTGCTGACATGTTTGTTGGTTACAAAAGGGTTCAACCTGCAAAGGTTGAATCAGTTCAGGCTCCTCATGGTCTCTGTATGAGAAAGGCAGAGAGGCTGGTGCAGAACTTTATCAAGTGTCTGCACAATTTAAGCCAACTAGTCTTCCTACTTTCCTTGGCTGCTACTCAGATCACTAGGTGCACAAGTGAAACTGACCAGACTTTCCCATCACTGCAAGAGACAGGAACTAGAAACAGCGAGGACTAGGATTAAAAAACAGACCAAATTCCTGAGCAGAACCAGGGGCAGATTATGGGGTGACGGTGCCATGATTCATGTTGGGCTGAGTGGACTCCAACTTGGCGTCTGAAGAAAAAAAACAAAAAACCCCACACACATTACACCCAAGTACCTAAAAACTGCAGGTATCCTCTTCCTCTCCTATCTTCAATTCAAAGTGACATCTGGTGGACAAAGGGGCTCACTACACATCATGTGTTTTCAGGTGACACATAAATGGACACATTAATTTAATTCCTGGTGGTCCAAACTAAAATACACCAGGATGCGTTTTACTTTGAGTCTCAAATAAGACATTCAAATTGCCAGAAAAGTGCTACATGAAAACTGTAACAGTTAAATCGCAAAAAAGGGCAATTGTCATCATGTGTACAAATGACCTCTGGCTATATAATAAAACTCCTACCCAGCCATTGCCCTTAGTTTGCTGTGAACCCTCAATCCTTTACTTGCCATCTCCAGGAATAGCATAGTCTGCCTCTCAGCAACAGACATCACACCACAGACCTCTTCCCTCTTCAGCCTCCAGGGCCAGACTGGCTACCCTAGCTCTGGCCCTGGCTTCTCTCTTAGGCCCTGCCCCTTTCCAGTCAGGTTGCTCCATAGGGTTGGCCATAGGTGCCCCCTAATGAGGTTCACCATGGCAGGATACCTGTAGTAGTTCCTTGTCTCCTCTGCAGGGTTCCAGTCTACAGGCATATTGTTCTCCTAGTAATCACTCCTAGTCCCTACTTTCCAGGGTCAATTCTCCTGCAGCTTCCCCCTCCCAGTCTTCTCCCACCTGGGGCTCTTTCTCTCTTAAAATACAGAGAAATTCAGGTTCTGTTACAAGGCACATGAAAACATTTCATTCAGATATTTTCAAGATGTTTGGCTATTTTTTTTTTTTAATGAATTTGGCTAGACTTTAGCCAGATTTGGGAAATCGGTTCTGAATTCACAAATATTTTTGACTATGCCCAAACTGTAATCTTTTCTCATATATTACTTACAAAAAAATTGTCTAGTTCAAGTCCTTTCCTTTTGTTAGAAATGGAGTGTTGTTAGAAATGCACAGTTTGCATCTCGTACCTGATAAGCAAAAACACTGCCAAGGACTTTTTTTTCTTGGCCAGCCTTGCCACAGTTCTTCTTATACTAAATCACACTCTCCCCCAGCCTCCCCCTAGCTTTTCTCATGCAGATTACAGAAGCTGGAATTCAACTGACTGTGTCCTTGAAAGGGGGGGCGGGGTTTAAACTCTTGGTGACCTAAAGAACTTTCTGAACATGCGCAATTAGCTGATGCATATTTACTTCTCCGCCCTGCATACTTAATTATAATGTACATGCGATGGATGTAGTGATGTAACCACACATATGTTTGTATGAAACGGAAATGAGCTGTAAGAGTTCCTGTTTCTGCACACGTGCCCAGGAGGGAAAAGATAAATACAGGCTGCAAAAATTCCTCAGGGGTTCAGAGTAATCTGAGTCTTTGACTCTGCTCTGACCCTATTTGCAAATACACCTTTTGTGCTGCTAATAAGTGTGTGTCTGTGATTTTGGTGGCCTCCAAAGAAACGAACCGCTTTTTGCATCACTTTCATAGATCTTTTTAAGGAGATGCTCAATGCTGGTCATTTCCCCAGTTTTATAGCTAGTGATTTTGCTGCTTAACAAGGTATTTAAAAATCCAGTTGCTAAAGTTTATATTAATATTGCTGTATTGTTTGCATATCAGGCTAAAGAAAAGCCATTTTGTTAATGATACATGTAGGAGCTCTACTAGCTTTAGTCCAGCATGCTCTGCTTAATCCCAAATGAACAGACATACAAGATCTTTGAATGAAGATCACAAACATGCACGCATTGCATGAATTATTGGTGTGGATTTTAAAATTAACAACTGAATCAATATTATTTCTGCAATATTACAGGACTGTATTCAGAGATTTAATAATTTTATGTGACTTTTACAAGTATGCTGCTGAATGCATGACAAAAATTGGACCCCGTGATACATTATGTGAAGTTGCATGAAAAACAGAAAATATCACCCCTGGCTGTAACCTTTCACTTGATCGACAAAAAATTATTAGTGATAAAAACAAACCTGACTTATACCATGTTCTAGAGGCTGATAAACTTATGCTTCTTTAAATAAGCAGTGGCTGAAGGACCCAGTTCTATACATAAAATGCCTTACTGCCAGTCCACAAAGGATAGAAAGTAATATCATTTTCTTTTACTATATATCTTACCACACAACTAGATCCACTAAAGTTAATGTGATTTCTCTCATGGAATAAGGATGGCAGTTAGATCTGTGTGAACAGCTGCATTTTTCAGCAAATCATCTATTTGCTGAAAGAAATTGCCCAGTGCTAATCAGAAGCTGGCCTCATGTGAGCACATTTAGAAACTTTTGGCAAACTGATTCAGCTGATGTCAGTTATCACAGAGATACATCCATGGCAGAATGGTTCTTCAAAAGGGCTGCCTGCCGCTTCACATAAAGCTTTGTGGAATGAGGTAACATGTTCAAAGTGACTCAGTAACTGAAATGACTTGCACACATTTTCAAAAGGTGATGGGTCCTCAAAAGCAATTTAGTTGTCCGACTCTTGCTAAAGGAATATAGAATGAATACCAACAGGAGTTAGGCACTAAATTCCTTTGAGCTGTGCTTTTGGAGCGTTAGGCCTGCTGACCACAGTAAGATTGGGGTTCTTAAATTCCTGAAAATTTAGAAAATTTTACCCCAGAAAACTTGTTTCTGCATCAGTGATTTCTTAAACAGTTAGGAAGCTAGTGCAAAACATGGATGTATTGTGCTTACATCAGACCACTTCCACAGAAGTCTCTGAGAGCGTTACTTTGGACATAAAGAGAAGAAATTTCAACTCATTGTCAACATTTTCAGTAGAGGTGGTAGGGAACACTTGAACAGCACAGAGTTTAAATGCTTGTGGATGTGCCTGCAGTCAAAGTCAGTTCATTAAAGTGGAACGTAAGGTTATATTTGTTGGGCTTTCATGTACTAGAAATGTCATGTAATGGCTGTTAGAGCAGCCCTGAGAATGCCAAGTGCTATTCACACTAATATGTTTGAAATGGAGTCTGAGAGCAGAGCTAGTTATACACCCAAAAGTAGTTATGCAACGTTTTTTGATACACCATCCCCCTCCATGAGGATGGATTACAAACAGTAGGGAACATTATCTACCAGTGAGGACACTACTTTTTCCAATCACATTCTTATGCGTTGTCCTTACACAACCATTTCAGATTTGGAGACTCACCGCACCTACAGATGAACAGCACCACCATAGGCACACACAGGGTCCCCCATTGTTATGGTAACCCTCTGTCCTGGTTGCAAATATGGGACATGCAGGACATTGCCCCTCTCCCCCTCCAAAATCAGCAGCATGCCACAGGGAGCAATGGAGGTGGAGTGGCATGCTGCGACAGACAGGAAGGTCAGCCACAGTGCCTGCCTGGCTGCCTTCCTGGGACACCACACTGCTTCCCTTCTCCACTGGACTACCCCCTGTACCCAAGACACTTATTTCAATCTGTATCCTGCACCCAGGACTGGCCTCCGAAATCCAGGACCGTCATGGGAAAATGGAAGAGATGGTCACCTTACCCATTATTCCAACATATTTATGACAGACCTCTTAATCTACTTTCTCCACAGTTGCCCTCTCCTCTTTGTATACTTGGGGTACCTAGATGACATCCTTCACCATGTGGACATATAGGACACACCCTGCCCACATTAATGCTGCTTATATTTAACATCACAGATATAGGCTAATTTGGGATGTGGCTACGATCAGGACAAGGAGGAGAATCATACCTGGGAAAGCTATGTTTTTTTTTTTTAATCATGCTGCTGGCTACATGTGCATGCTTTGCTCCACATGATGGGAAAGGCAGAACAGGGTGCATCTTCTCCAGCTTTATTTGCTTTCTGACAACAGTTTTCTAAATTTCCCTCTTTTCTCTGCATACATTAGTATTTTCTGGCCCTATGAGTCTCCGCCCTGCTTTGTAGCATAAGCATGCTGAATAGTTTCAGTCAAGTATTTACATATAGTGTAACAGACAAACATAGAGCTTAGAAAAAAGAGAGTGGAAGGAAGAAAAGCTTCAGGAAACATTCCTTGGATAATTTCCCAACTTGGAAAAAAGGTTTGGAGGAAACTGATGGCCGATACTTTGAAAGTAATGAAAAAAGCAATCCTGAGCTGGAACCTACAGCTCTTGTTGTAGGGAAAGTAGATAACAAAAGCCAAACAATGGATCTTTTCAGAGGAGATAGCAAAAATATATACAAATCCAAAATATTTGAGTTTGGTTCACTGTACAGAAACAAGTGAAAGTGAAAACCAGACCCTCCCTACTTTGGTTTGAATGGTTAGATATAATCTTTCCTCATGATAGACAGCAGTGCTGTTTTCAGGAACTACAAAAGTTTATTCTGGAGTAAGGATGGCATTAGATCCAGCAGCCTGCCTAAAATGAAGGAAGACAGGCCCTGTCCTGATCCTATTCACTTCCATGTAGCAGAAGTGATTTGCTTAGCATTTTGATGGAAAAGAAACCTTCTAGACTTTATTATGCTGACTTGGTGGTAGCGTCAGTGCTGCGAGTGACCCAGGCTTCTGAGATCTGTTAAGAAAGTGTTCTCTGTGTGGTAGCCATAATGGTCCAGGAAATATGTGAGAAAAGTTTGGGGTTTTTTTGTTTTTTTAATAGTCTTTTTATTGGACCAATTGTACAGTCAAGAGAGATGCAAGGCAAGCTATTGGGACGTTCCTATAAATGTAGTTACTTCTTGATAAAGTGCCACTAGATGGTGCTCAAAAATATGAGCTAAGATCCCTGGTGTTATAAGACCAGTACATGCATCACAGATCCCTTTTAAAGTATTCATCTCCTAGTTTTCTTGGGGAGTAGGGAATTTCATTGATGCATGTTTTGCAGTTCAAGGGGTTCAGGTGCTAAGTCAAGACATGGTGCATGGACTGTTTGTTTACTCTTTGGAAAACTTCTTCCCCAACTGACTTTATTAAACTTCCACAGGGATTCAGACTCTGAGGTCTCCCTGTCCTCAGAGTAGCTGTTGAACCACTAGACCAACTTACTTCTTTGAGAAGGAATAAGTGAGCATGAGGTGTTGGGCAGGGAATAGAGAGAGCTACTACTACAACTACTACTCTGTGGCCAGGATATAGAAAGTAGCAATTTAGTGCTGGTCTAGACTAGCACAAATTATTGCACCCACAAAGCAAGGGGAAACTAGAAGAAAACTGTGGTTTCTTGAGTCAGAATTCCTTCCCTGGATTGCTCTTGGGGCTCTTATGGCTGGTGCTCTTGGAGGGGATGCAGACTTTGGCACAGGCACTAGCACTGCTTCCCTCTCCTTGCTGCCTTTATTAGCGGAAGCCTCATGCCTGCTTGTTGTAGCAAAGAGGCTGCATCTCAGTGTGGGGGGTGGGGAACTTACAGCTCTCCCTCTACCCCCTCTTCCACCCCCACCCCCCTGAAGGCTTGCCAATATAATATGCAATAGAATTATGAAATGGAAAAGAATAAAATCAATGAATATAATAGTAAAATAAAAGGGTCTAGAAAGAAAGCAAAAGGTATTGTCAAATCCCACTTGCTAGGCTAGCAAGTAAGAAGTCAATGGAAGTAGTAGCCTTTGTTATCTAACGCTCCCGAGTTTCTGGAAGATAGCTCAGTAACCAACTCCAAGGCAGAAAGCAGGCCAGTTCAAACAATGCTGCCTTTCATGCTGTTTTTCCATCCCTTCTCCAGAGCACTGGGATTGGAAGATCACAGTCACCAGCCAGCTACACAGTCAATATGAGAGCAGTCCTTTCCCACTCCTCCCCCTTTCTTCTCCTTACTTTCTGTTTCCTCGCAGGCAAGCTCAGCTTTAGCTTCAAAACTTGAAATGTTTTAACTACCCTCATTTCATTTCAAGGCTGTTTTGAAGCCTCTTTTCATATCCGTTTCACTGTTCCAAGCTTGACATGAGTCAAAACAGCATCAAAATGAAACAGTTGATGAAATTTCGCACAGTCCTAGTGACCATCACCTCTCAAATCTCAAAAGGCCTTTCACTCAACACAAGGACACTCCTCCAGAGAGATAGATAGTACTTTTGAAAGAGCCACTCGGATACCATCTGTTCCTGGAACCTATACAGAAAATCCTCAAATGGTTACAACCCATCCTAGAGGAAGACCCAATTCTTAAAAGAGCTCTTCCCTAGCCTTTAAACAAGCACTAAACCTTGCTAACCTCATCACCAGAAACAAACTTCAAATGCCCCAAAACACACCAAATGAATCTAGACTATGCTGGGAAAAGGTACGTAAAACCTACCAACATATCTCCACCACTCCCAAAATAACTACACTCCACAAGAGAACCATCACCATTTCTGGATCTTACACCTGCAGCAATGTGATACATCTCATCTAATGCACTAAATACCCTGATGGAAAACATGTAGGAGAAACCAAACAAGAACTGCGTACCAGAATGAATGCAGACTGAAAATCTATCAAAGACAAAAATATCCAATTACCATTACCTGTGGGTGCCAACTTCTCACAAGGCAACCACACTCACCCCAATCTCTCAGGTCTAATCAGAGGGAGCTTAAAGCACCTTTCATAGATGAGTCTATGAACTTCACTTCATAAATCTACTGGATATAATCAAATCATGGACTAAAATGTAGACAGTGGATTTATGGCATGCTATAACCTGCCTGCCATCTGATAACCCCAGGCAACCTCTCCACATTTTACCAGCTACATTCTAGCACCAGGTCAACATTCCCTACCCACTTGTCTCATACCTATCGTCTCCTATCACCTCTGATCCTCACTGCCAAGTATTTGCATTTTCACAGACCTGCATTTTGCATATTCCATCCCGGAGAACACAGAACAGCAGCAGACTCTCTCTATACCTGAAGACAAGTGTTTGTGCCCACAAGCTTGCAAAGAACAATTTTTTTAAGTAGTTAGTTGGTCTAATAAAAGATACACGTTTAAGCTAAGAACCTTGTCTGTATATTGTTTACTGTTATAGCAGGAAGAGTTTTCAGTTTTTCAGGCACCATTGAAAAATTCAGTTTGCTGAAACACAGCATTGCAGCAAAGATTGAGGCAAACATGAATTCAAAGCATACTCATGCAAGCTGCTTATTGTAAACAGAAATGATATCTAAAAGCTCCAGATTGTGAGAGGCTAGTCCTGTACACAAAATAGTATGCAAAGGCTACCTACTGCTCTTTCCAAGAGGTTCTGGCAGCTACATGGACCAGTTTAGACATACTTACAATTGATATGCTGTGCTTTCAGCGCTTGCCTCTAGTGGTTTGTACATGCCCTTCTCATCAACCACCACAGCATGACCCCATCTCAGATCCTTCTTATCTTGCTAAACAGCCATCTGTCACCTCTTCTGGCAAGTAGCCTTCTTTTCCGATTCACACTTAACGAGTTCATAGAGAACTATTTTCTGCTGATTGCAATATTCTCACCTTCAAACTGCACCTGTTGAGCTCAGTGCTTCTGAAGAATGTTTCTGCAGGATGAGGATCTTCTGGCCTGAATAGGTTTTGATATGTGTACTGATGTGCAACTCAAAGAGGAAGCTAATGGGATTCTCAAAATGTGTCTTTTTAGTTCATATCAGGTGCACTTGTACCCGAGTTTGATACAGCTAAGACATGACTTGGTGCAGCTTATCACTTCCCATGTGACAAAACAAAAGCAGTCCCAATTTAATTTTCCCTTAGGGTAACTTCACCTTTGTTCAGAGAAGAAAGACCAATAGCACAGCAAGGGCTTAGAGCCAAATATGGAGCAGGTGAATCCTTCTGGGGATGCTTCTGTTAGTTTTTAGACCTTGTTATTCTACAACTGGATAGAAAAAAGTGCATAAGTCCAAAACAATCACTCCTGCTTACCATCAAGCATGATGTTGCTGCTGAATTCTACCTTGAAGTCCCCACTGAGTTGTACAGAATTCTTCTCAGGCTTCTGAATGCTAAGCTGCGTCATCTTCCAAGAACATGAACTTTTCTGGTAATAAGTCAACAGGCAGGAAGACTTTCCCCTAGTTTGCTTTGCAGAGTAGCACTGTGACCAACCCATATCCAGGCCTTTTAGTTGGAGATCACCCTCACCCTCATTTCTTCCATGGAGACAAAGCTTCTGTTAAGAAGTCCACCTGCCAGCCACACACTGATTCCCTGTAGAGAATCTCCTCTGTTGAGAGCAGAGATGTATTGACTAAGCACTTTTTCCTGAGAGTTTCTTCCCTACAAGAGCTTTCTTTGGAACTAGCCCTCACCTGGGCAAGTGCCTTTAGCAGGGCCAGGTGCTGGTTAGCTGCCCAACTGCCACATAATCATCAAATTGCTTACAGGTGAGCCAGGATGGGTACACCCTTCATTAAGGGAAACCCACTCCCTTTAGGACACTGCCTCATGACAGAACATGATGATCTTGGGAAAAGTTCAGATCCCAACACAAATGATGCAGCTCAGGCAACTTTTCTGTTGGGCTGCAGCTTGAATAACCAGATGCTTAACTATTCAATTCAGAGACAGGCAGACACCTAGCATCTACACTAACCACTTGGCCTCTCCCATTTTTATGCATCTTTTCTCATCTCACAAAACCAGTTTGACTGCATGTGGGATGCTGAGGAAAAAAAAATGAAAACATGAATTTCTTTTTGCAAATCCTACAAGCCTCTCTGTTCATAACTGACTTTATAGTAGTTTCTTAATCCAAACGGCCTCCCACTCCAGTTCCAGTACTGAAGGCTGCTGAGAAAAGTGGTGTTTGGAGGAACTCCAATCCCCACATTGCCTACTTCAACTAAACAGATAATAACACTTGCATTGTTCCAACTACAGAGCTGAAAGCACAGGGTTATGCCATTCCAGCAAGTATTTAAAAAGGCAGCAGATTCTACCTTTTTTTTTTTTTTTTTTTTTTGGAGGGGAGGGGGGAGTTGAGGGGTGTTGACCAAGGCAGGGTCCTATGTGGAAGGCAAAATGCAAAAAATCGTGCTAGAATAAGATACATTTTGGAGGCACCTGTAAACTTCAGCCCCTGAGCCTTGACTTTTTTCTCCAAATGAATGAACAGATGCCTGTCCTCATTCAATAGCAGTGCCATTTTTAATTTACTACTTGTGTTGTTGTATTGTTTGTTGCCTTCCAATCTTGGCTATATTCCATACTAAAAACATGTAATATTTTTTCCTATTGTTCTCTTGGTGGTAGAAGAATGAAATAGTTAGCCAATGGAAAACATGAGATTAATTTTGGATGTGAATGGCCGATGGTGATTTTAGGAACAATATTTGAGAGACTAAATTATATACAAGTGTAATATACTAAGCAGCAAAATGAAATTACTCCCAAACTAAGCAATTAAAATCTTAAATTCATTTTAAGGCTGGTATAGAAAAATCAGAATGTCAACCTAAGTAATACTGAGTTGTTATTGAATATATTTAGCATTCCCGATCCAGGTCCTAGGAAGGCACAGCAGGCACCACCTGGTTGCATGGAGGGGAGCAGGGGGCAGGACAGCCTCAATACAGCCCTGTTTCAATGCAGGGAAAAGGGAAAGAAGTATGACCTGGCCCAGTAGAAAGGGAAGAGGATGTGGCCCAGCTCTGTGTGGTAAGGGACTGTACATATATCCCAATTTGGACCCAAGGGAAAGAAAGGTGCGTGGCCCAGCCCAATAAGGGAAGAGGTCACAGCCTGGCTTGGCCGAGGCGGCAGGGGCCAACTGACCCTATGGGGCATGGGTTTGGGAACTTGCAGCAGGGAGTGTGGCCTTGTTAAAAGCTACTACTCCCATTCAAAATGCTAACTGTTTAAATGTCAATAGTAGTACCTATGACTCATGAGGTAAATGTAAAACAGTTGTACTTGGAACTGAAGAGACATTTCTTTCACATTTCGTATAAATTACACCAAGAGTAAGACAAAGAGGCAAAACAAGATTAAAAGATTCTAAAAGTTTCAGGGTGGGTTTATGACACAAAAACTATTAACTAGTTGAAGAGCTTTTCAGTGGGCATAAATAAAAACACTAAACTCACTGAAAAAATATGAAATTAAGAATGAAAAGCAAAAGCAAAGAAACAGCAATGCAAGATCACAATAGTCAAGTGACTTATCAATTAGCAGTGGATGGCTACATTATTCCTTGCCCAAATTTAATACAATTGATGAACCAGAGATGGTTATTCCATAATCAATACAACTTTGATCATTTTTACAAGCAGAATCTGTTTTTCTGAGCTGAAAACACATATTTGCAGATCATATAATGTCTAATTACATAAGCAACAAGGGCAGAGTATGTTGCCTCCTATGTCCTCAGATATGCTCTTTGGGTACTCTGTAAAATATTTAAGGACTCTCACTATTTTTATATGAACAAAATCATACATCTTTATGTAAGCTTCATTAATAGTTATGTTGGCTTAATATACTAAAGCTGTAGGAGGGTTAATAAATTGGTAAATATAGTAACCTAAAACTCTATAGCTATGAGCTTTGAATATTTATACTTTCTGCAAGAAATCAAAATCACACATACACACTTAGTGTAAACATGTTTTAATATCACAAATATCTGCATCATATTTAAAGATCCAAAGCTTGGATGGGTTTCAAATAAATAAATCTTTTGAGAGGAAATGGTTACTCAGAAAAGGGGCTCTGAAAACAACAGTGCACAATTTAAGACCCCTCTCCCTTATACACACAAAAATGTACAGTAGGTAGTGCACACTGGGAGAAAGTGTCACTACAGATAACAGGAACCTGCCATCTTCATGTGACAAACCACTGAACGTGATGTTGAAAACTAAGTGAAGGGAGAGAGAGGTGGATAAAAGCATACACTGCCCTTTAAAGCACCACTGTTTACCCGAAGTCCCATTTTATATTAGCATCAGAGGCAAGGAAATGCATATGCTTCCTTTCCACTTCTGAAGTTCATGCTGGCAAGGATTAATATAGCAGTGCTCTGGTGCAAGAAGTACATAAACTACATTGCAGCATAAAGTAGGTTTTACTTAAGGCCATCTACTCAACTACAAGAGAAATCCAGCCAGCTCAAGACAGGCAGAGCCATTATTGGTAAAGCCAACCCTTGACATAGTGGATACAGAGTACCATGGCACTATGGCCTTTTTTAAAGAGTTACAAAAGCAAAATATCAGATTGGAGTCTTAAATGTGGTCGCCCTTAAAAATTACAGCCTTTCAAAATGAAAATGCTTTTGCAAAACAAAGTACACATTTGCATTTTATCCCTCAATGCCTCTGAAGCTGATTATCTAGGTACCACAAACGCATAATTCTGTTGTGCACTGCGCTACAAAACAATTCTTTCCAGATGTGGGAAGAAGATGACCCGCAAGTTGGTAAGCAACAGGATATAAGAATGACCAATTAAATAACCCCCTTCATGCTGAGAACAATAGGAACTGTTTAGAAAAATAATGGATACTATAGATTAGTTTTTCGGTCATGTGTAGATCATAACTACTTATCTTAGGTCACAATGGTTTATCTTGTGATGTAGGTAGAATAGTTGTCCCTTCTTTATACTTAACCTGTTTGTGACAGGTGTCTTATTTTCAAGCAAGCACTGCACTGATGACAAGGGAAGTATCAAGATGACCAGCACAAGAGACCTATCAGTTAACATGTCTTGCTGTTGGGAGCCATTTCCCTTCTACATCTGCTGCTTTAATACAGTATACTTTGAGAGATATGCCTTTTCCCATTATGCGAGTTGCAGGGGAATAAAACTTGACTTATAATACTTCTGCACTCTTAATGGATAAACAGCATTGGAGTTAAGGGACAATTTCAACTTCAGACCTTATAAAACACATAAAGGGACAAAATATACACTATAAATATTTAACACATTCCAGTAGGGGATGCTGCAACATTGAACAAATAGGATAAAAATAAGTTTTAGACTTCCAGCACTGCCAGTACACAGGATTCTCAGATTCTGTCCTGAACTCAGGACTGGGACAATCAGTTTTCAAGAAAAGCCACGTAGTCAGTCAGTCTGGCCAATTGCTGTTCATTAGGAATTGGTGGAACTGGAGCAGGTTCTATAAAGACAAACACATTCGGTATTAGGCAAAAAAGTAGAACTCAGAGTCCAACATACCCATCACAGTTCCTGCACCACACACAAAAAGAAACCATAGGAGCTAAACCTCTCAGGATGTTTCCTTACCAACCCAGTAGCCAATTCAGAAATAATCTAATACTTGGAATCATGTCATCCTCAAATATATTTTTGTTTTGCAGGATTAAGAAGGGAAAAATTACCTATTTGGGCCCTAAGAGCATCTTTACACATGCACTGGGGAGGCTTCAAGAGTCTGGGGCATTCAACTGGAGCTCCAATAGTTGGAACATGAAGCTTCCAGGAAATCTAAGTTTATTTTCTATATCAGACATGAGAAACTGAAAACTGAGATTTATTCCCAATATTGCTTACTTGTATAAAACACAAATGCAGAAAACTCTGGGTGTCAAAATCAAGTTTAAAAGGCACAACGTCTGGCCCTTTGTTTCAGTCAGGAAAATACCACTGAAGATGTAAGCAGAGATTTCCTCCACTTTAAATCCCTCCTCTAAAGAAAAGTTAGGGGATTGAATGCACAAAGGATTTAACGCTTATTTAAACTTCTGAGAGTTAGATACTTGAAAAACTACCCCTCTCCAGGGCAATGAAATAACAGAGAAAACCCAGCTGGATCCCAGTCAGTTTAAGAGACTGACAGTTCAGAAGGTGCTTCTGCTTTGGAACCAATTCTTCACGTGATCTAATATTCCATGGGAGTTACTGGCCTGTTGGGATTACTACAAATTTAATTTGTAACATGGACATTAGAGGAAATGGATGCTCTAAACGGAGGGATAGTATTTTCTTTAAATAAGCAAGATACTAGGGGTTTGAGAGCTTCATTGGGAATTGTTGGAAAGGTAGTGCTAGGCTAACCAGTGATTTCTTTGATCTATGTGCAAAAAGGATGCTTAAGTTCCAGTTATTCAGCAATTCACATGTATATTATACGTCTTAAAAATAAAATACCTGAAGAAGGATTAAACCTGTTAAAGGAAGCTTCCAATGCACCTAAAGGAAAAAATACAATAGGAACATTAACTTACTGAAAGACCCATTACTTTAACCACAATATGTATTTAAGCAAAACTGTCCAATATCCGATTAGACACCACTATGTTAATCTTTTCCAATGGAAGTTTTGGCTTTATACTATAAAAGCCTGTTCATTTAAAATCTGAGGCTCATAAAAAAGAACATACCACCTCAGAAACAGAATGAATACTGTTAGATAAATGAAGTAAAGCTAATGACTGTTCATTTTTACACACCACATTTGCAAAAGCATTCATAATTAGCTACATACACCTGCAATAGTAGTATGGATGATAACTGCCCTATTGGGCAGGTTGTCCATTTTCCCCTGCTAACTGGTCAGATTTTCAAGAAAACTTGGTGAGAAATTGTATGTTCAAAATTCAGGCTAGAAAAATTCAGGCCAGTCACTTTTTATGGTAAAATTTACAGTAGCAAGATCACAGCCCTTCATAATCTTTTAAATAGCAACAATTTCTGGCCTTGGTTTTATTAATACCAAATACTTTATCAGTAATATTACTGATAATGGAGCTTCTAGATATGTCTCAGTCTGAAAAAAAAGTTGTCATGAAGCACATAATCCCATCTCAAAAGCACAGGAGGTTAGACATGGAAACTATGGCTATGTTGAGACAAATACAATTGACTGACTTCCTCCATATCTGAAAGGTCTGTATGAAGTTTACTACTTTCTTACAATGTCGAGTGTAAATACTCAACATAGTACATTCAATTAATAAACTTATTATCTCCATTACTGTGGAATCCTTACATTGAATGAGGATTAAACAGCAGATTCATAGGGCATTTATAGATGTACTCCAAGAGCTGCTCTAATTAAAAAGCATCCAGAGCATCACATCCATCAGTGTCCCTGCACTGAAAAAAATGGTGGTGGGGGCACATTAACTAAGGCTTCTTGATCCTAAAGCAGGTCTAGTTTAAAGCACCCCTGCCATTTTTAGCATTAGGGACACTGATACATGCAGTACTGAAGTCTGCTGGAGCATAGTAACTGCATATTGTAATTACAGTGCATCTGGGCAGCCTCTCTGCATGTGTATAGCCACCCATAGAGCTTAAGTCAGCAGCTTGCTAAGGAGGCTTGGCTACTTGATTTCCAACTGTTTAAGTACATAAGAACACACGAAGTAAGAGCCTTTCACATCCCACCAGTAAAGGACTGGAGATTATCCTGGAGGGAAAAAAAAATCCATGGGTAGCTTCAAACTGTGGGGAGTTTCAGAACAGTACTTTACTGATCTTTGTTAAATTAAGACATGACATTTGAAGTCATCCAACATATGTTCCACTACGTTAGAGGCAGTAGAAGAAAATAAGCATATCCGTCTGCTTTTGTTTAAGAAGGCTAACTCTTGAAAACTTTAGTTTAACTAATACTGCTTGTGGCCTTGACTTATTGATTCATATTTCTTACATAACATTTTATGGGGACTTTGTGTTCTAGGTCTCCATTAGACCTTGCTACAAAATATGAACTTACATTATGCATAATTTTAATTATACTAAGGGCAGCTATACTATTCACAAAGCCAGACTCCATATGCCTCATGGAATAACAGCTCCACTTACCTGGCTTTTTAGGCATTACCATACGAGTCGCTGAGTCTGCTTGCCAGCCTTGTTCCAATACACCTGAAAATGCATTATGAAATTTAACAGAACAAAATGATAACCTCTGTGTTCAACTGCAATGCAAAAAGCTGGCGTTATTTGATGTCAGCAGTTTCCACTCAGTGGAAAGTGTCTGATGACCCTCTGACTATATCCTATGGAAAGATTCATTTTTTAGGACTCATGTCTCATGCCATGTGTCTTGTCATTTTGGGCCAGTACAAAAAAAAATTAGGCATCTAAAGTGCAACATAGGAGGAACTTAAGAACTGAAGTCCAAGTGAGCAATACACAAAACCATCACTGTACTGCTTAGGTGCTCAAGAGGCTGAAGTGCTTAAGCTTTCATCCTTAAAGTGACTTATACACCTGAATTTTTCCTGAAGGTGTTGCCACTGGCTGATCCAGTGGATATACTCAAACTGCACCAAATATACCACAACAGCACTGAGTTCAACCCTAAGCACAGTAGCCACAGCCATTTTTTTTTTGAAATGGCAGGAGTAGTTGCCTACCTTTATATGACAGCTTAAAGCTTAGAGGACTTGCTTACAAAGCAAGAGTTCAGCAACTGCCAAGGCCTGAGAGGATTCAAGTCCAGGAGAGTGCCCTAACAAGAAAGCTAGACATCAGGTTAGGGTGGAGTCACATTGCCCCTCTGCATGAAGACACTATGCACCCAACAGTGCAAGCGTCACAAGTCAGAAGAACAGCAAGAAAAAGTGAGAACAACTGTAGCCCAGTTATGAGTGCATTCCCACAAAACCATGGATGATGAGAGTTGGGTTCCAATCCCTGCTTCAAGTTCTGATTACACATTTTGCACTCAAAAATAAGCCTGTTTTACAAAAGTACAGGGCTGTTAGAAACGGGGGTCTCTTGGAACCTATTCCGGGAGTCTGATTCAAAACTTGCACTTTCATTTTTGTTCTGGCAATGGCAGACTTCAAAGATGGGAGAAATTCTCATTTTGAAGAGGGCAAAGGTTTCTCCTCACCTACTAACTACAGATCCAGAACCTGTACAGAAAACTCATGACAGTTGATGTGTCATATTATTTAAATTGAAAATCTGACTGTTTATGCTTTTATTTTTAAATGCAAAATGACAACAAATATGAACTAGGCAATGCTGTCAACTAGCAAAACTTTACTAGTGCGATAAAAAAATTAGGTTTAAACAAAATGTACCTCTCTATTATTATGTTTACTAAAGGTTCCCTGCTACAGAAAGACTTCAGGCTAAAAGTTATCAACCATTCTATTACAAAGGGCCACGCATTAATCCACAGGTGATGAACCTCCAGCCTGCAGGCCAAATGCAGCCCCCAGAGTCGTTGCATCTGACCCATAGGTGGCAGGAGAGTGGGGGCCACTACTAGCCTCTTTCCCCCCTACCAGAGTCTCAGACCCAAAGCCCTGCACTGCTGGTCACAGATGGGCTATGCCCCCTCCCCTGCATCTAGATTGGGGCCGGGCTGGAGCCAGGTGATACCCCCTCACCCCAAGGACATTTTCAGGGTGGGCCATGCACACCCCTTTTCCCCCATGGAGCCAGGCCGCGGCTCTGCTTGCACAGGCTACATTCCCCTTCCCCAGCAGGGCCATGTTGCAGTTGGACTGCCCCTGCCCCATTCTGCATGGCTGGATGCTGCCCACTGCATCAGCCTCGGTGCCAGACTGGGATCACCAATGGGCTATGGCCTTAGATAGACAAGGCACTGCCCATCTGGTCCACTGGGAAAAAAAAAGTTCAGCACCACTACATTAAACAGTTATTAAAATTTAATTATGGGTCAAAATGCTCCCCAGTTATAACCTATCAGAAAATTCATATTGTAGCTCAGAATAAAGGATATGGATTTTCGGGGGGGGGGGAGGGGGTTTAAAAGGTGAAAGCATCCTCTTCATACCTTTCACGGCTTCTTCTACAGGCAGTCCAACAAAGGCTGCAAAATCATCTGCAACTATTGAAGTATATGCCTGAGAAACTAATCCAAAAGCTCGTCTCCTAGTTGCATCTATCAAGGAAAAAAAAGGTAAACACAAAATTGAATAAGGACCAAAATAATAAGTCAGTAAGACTTAGATAAGGACTTGTGTCCTTATATAATAGTGGAGCTGTTAAAACTATTTTTGTGTGTAAACACCAATACTTTAAACAACATTCCCCATTTGAGCTGAAGCCTAAAAGAGCGTTAACATATTTAATTAACTGATCTTCAGCATTAGCATGAGGCAGATACTATGATTTACAGATAAAGACAATGAAGCAGAGGAGTTAGGACAACTTCCCTGGTTGCGGTCAAGCAAAGAACTAGAGCCTCGATTACTTATATCCCAATGATTAATGTTTATCCTTTAGTGCACATGGTATAAGCAAGTCCCTTCGCTCGAGACCAGGGCTAGGCTCATTTATATCATTGTGAGAACTGCAGAGACTAGATGGAGGATTCAGGAACTTTATTTACTATATTAAAGTAGAATTTTCAAATGTCTGATATAACATAAACCAGTCTGAAAAGGTCTCAAAATCTAAGGCTGCTTAAAGATGTAAAAAAACTGCTTTAAATTCAGCGTGTCCCTGCGCTGAGCCCAGGACTTGCCTAGAAGACTCACTGCGTTAGTTTGACCTGGCTCGCTCAACATCTGTATAGACTGCACACTTCAGCCCGGCTTCCTGGAACATTTATGTAACAGATGATTCTACAGCTCCTTTGTAGTGAGCAAAGGAACTGCAGACACTACAAAGCCAGGTAAACTAGCTTATTGCTTCTTTCAGTAAAGCAAATTTTAGGGTTTGTCCCTGCCCCCCCATTTTTCAGCAGCCTATACGGTTATACCAAATTAACTCTATGAAATGTATACTTCACCAAGTGACAGAATTCAATTTAAATATTCAATAAGAAAATATTAGGTTAATATGGGATTTTCATTTTAAATTTCTGAGATGAGGCTTTAATCTGAAAGTATTCCCCAAATAAATGACACAGTTTTGTTAATGACAAAAAAGACTGGGTGAAACAGCACAATGGCTTCAAAAATATTTTTGAGGATGCTAGTGCCCTCATGTTGCAAGAAGCTATTAGTACCTTAGTGTTAAGGACATAACTACTCAGGAACAGCTTCACAATTTCTTTAATTTAGAGGTTGGAATTTTTGTTCACAACTGTTTACAATTTCTATCTAAAGAACTTCCCAACTTGCAGGATTTGTTTTAAAGGAATGCTATTGAAGTTGAGGGATCTAACAAATGACTTGTTTTGAAAGTCGTAGCAAAAAGTTTGATCGTAAATATTCAAAGTATGCCATACAACATGGAAGAGTAAAGGGTCTTTCCAATTTAGAACATACCATAACTACAGCAGTAATAAGAAAGAATTTAAAATCTGCTTTTGAATGCATGTTGCAGTGAAGAGTTTAAATATTTATGTTTCATACCTGGAATCTGTCAGGTAAAACTGTAAAGGCTAGTTTTAAAAGCTACTGAGGGACAATCTTAAAAGCTGATTCTCAATACCCTTGTTAATACCTCCTTTAATGATGTGTTGCTACTTTGAACTGATGATAGACATATGAAACATCTCTTTCCCAAATTAAGTTCCTTGTGATATTAACACACAAAGTATTTTGTACCTCTTAGCGCTTCCATGATTGGTTGAATAGTCTCAGACCACTGATGTGCACTGATTGTGGTATAGATCCCTGGGAAGTCTCTCTGCCAGATTCTCTGTCCCACTGACCAAATCCCACCAAGTTCAGAATTTGCCTATGGTAAAAAAGCAAACAAGTTAATAACAAATCACATGCATTGTCCCCAGTGACTATCCAAGAGAATTCAATATGTATGGAAAGTACGTTTTACTCTTTAGCAGGAGAGACTTTACCACAACTATAAAGATTACAATGCGACAGCAATCTTAAGATACAAATAACAGGGTAGCATATTACTGGTACTGTCACAGAAGTGTCAGCTGAACTCAAGCAATGCTAGTTTTTAAAGCCAATGCTGTTACATAGAAGCAACAAAAACAGGCTGTGGAAAGTAAAAGCAGCATAGTAAAACCACATTTAACACTGCCTCGCCTTTCTAGATCCCATCCCTCAAAAAATTACTGCAAAAGGAAAGAAAAAGCATCAGAATCATGTAATTTTAAATATATTATTTTTGGATGATTAAGCCTACAAAAGCAGAAATAGACTAAAAGACACACAGGTAAAGGAATCAAGTTGTCAAGCAGAAAAATCAATGCTGAAAACAAAGAATTTGATAGATTTTGCTATTTACTTAGTTGCTTTTTGCTGCGAGAAACAGTTAAGCCAGTAACTAAAGAAGTTCTGAGAAGCGAGGCAGCAGTGAGGCACAGACAGAGAGCAGAAGCTGAGCCCAGTTGTGGCCTGCTCCTGCCCTGTGCAAAAACTAGAGGCCCACGCACCTCCCCCCTCCCCACCACTGCCCCATAAGCTGGCCCAGCCAGGGCCCATGCTCAGCCCTCCCAATTTTTTTTCCCTCCCCGTCCTCAAAACTGTATACCGTGGTAGGCAAAATGGTATACAGAATATTAACCACAGATAGTCAAAACCGTGGTTGGCAAGGGAAACCTGTACACCAATTTGGCCCATAGCCACATTTCAGGGTTCTTAGAGGGAGTCAACTAATACTGAGAATAGGATATAGTCCCTTTTGATGGTGGCAATTTGGCACATGGAAGTTAATTTTCAGTAAAAGCTAATGCTGATTTACTGAACTCTCCTATTCAGGAGGTGGTCTGAAAATCTTATTTTTGCAAAGGAAGGGTCAGAGAAGAAAAGATGTTTCCATCAGCAAACAGATGGAAATCTTAAATCAGTGATAGAAAAAGATTAATACATCTTGTCAGGTGTCCCCACTGGCAAAATGGTTTAAGGGAGCTCAAAACTCAGCCTGGGACAGTCCATCAACTATGTAAGCTCAGACCCACGAGGGACTTATGAAGTTACATGGAACAGATGTTGTATCACTCAAAAAGGCATTGAAGCAAATACTCACAGATTTAATAGCAGGGGGAATTCTTTTCCAAAGATACCGTGCATTATTCCTAACAAAATAAAGCTCAGTTAAATATATTTTTCGCAATCATATATATCCATCAAAAGCATACCGCTAGAAGAAAATAACGATTCAAAACTAAATCACCAGACCGGACCAAAGCAATCTATATTAAAACTAAGGATCAACAACTGTAAGTTGGTTCTCAGGGGAGTCTGTCATGTCACTGAGTTTTATTAACATGTTAAAAGAAAATGCTCAGAGATTCACTAAAACAAATATGAAGTTAGCATTTCATTCACACTTACAAGAATGTGATTTGGCAAGTTTGTGCTGACCCTTCCCTCCTAAGAACAGCCCAAAAGATAACTAACTGGTTTAGTTATCTTATTGCCAGTGTCTTCAGATAGTTTTCTTACTTTCACTGTAAGAATAGAGGAACAGCTTTCAAAAGTTCTAAAATTCAAACAAGCAAACTTTTATTTTTAAATGTGAAAAAACACTGCATCTCCTGTGTTTCCCCCTTCAGATAACTGTGAACCACAGTTCAGGCCAACTCTGGGTGCTGGAGAATCACTTCAAACAGAAATCCCACTTAAGAGAGCTTTTAGGCCAAAAAGATGATCAGAGAAGAACTTTTTTGAAGAGCTCATGTAAGAGTGTGGGATGGAGACAGCCTTTAAGATACGACATCACCCTGGAAGAAGAGTCAGAAGAAACAACGTAGCATGAGTCGGTTTTTCATTTACAACTGAGTCACCCAGCGAGGAGGCCTTGAGTGTAATACTGGAGACAATCCAGTTTGGAGCTGCATCCTCCACCAAAAGGCAGTTCACTTCTCCTGCTCCAACTTCACTGAAAGAGGATTTTTACCATTCACAACCCCAATTCCTCCCACTGAGGAGAAAAACATCTGAGCAAAGGGGTGACTGAACAAAAAAAAGAGAGGACTCAAAGGTGCAAATAATTTGGTGTGAAAAGTCCTGGAATTATTAACACTTCAGATTACTCAGGGTAAGTGTTTTTTTTAAGTACATTAGAGCTGTTTTGGCTGAGTTAACCTTACTTCATGTCATTGCTTCTGTACTGGAAGTTCTCTCTCCTGTCAATTCAAGTTGCATGTTGGTGCCTTTGCAGAGTTTGGTTTGCTTTAGCCAAAACTTTTCTTCTTTTCTGTTAAATCAAGTAATCACACTCAGCCTGAATGCAATGGCTGTGACTCAGTATCTGCCAGGATGCATCTTATCCCAGACTTTCAATGGGATCTGATCAACAGACACTCCACAGCCCTATTTATTTGCAGGGGCTTCGGCTCATACCCGAGCAGATAAAAAGTTGCAAACCAGCAACACAGAGGAAGCCAGTAGCAGAGAGTAAATTTAATCCCATTGTTGTCAGGAACCGAAAATGAAAAGCAGTCCAAAGCCGTAAATGAGGTTTTATTTAGATTGCTGGCTGCTGAGGTTTTTTCTCCCTTTGCTGCCTTAGTTTTATACTCTACACAAGAAATATATTACAACCGCCTCATCTGAGGGGAAGCAGGACCAAAGTTATGGCAAAGCCAGTCCCCAGGAGGGGCTGAGGCAGAGTTAGTGCCTGTGGTGGGGTTGAGGAGAGAACTCACTGACTTACTAGCCCATCGCCTTAACCACTCATCCATCCTGACTAACATTCATTTATCCCTATGGATCTTGGTTTCAGTCAAGCAAGTACCTAGACTTCTGGCACAAGCAGAATTTTTCAACTACAGGTAGTGGTAGTCCTTGGACTTATGAGAAAACTGGTTCCTGAAAACTGTGACTTAAGTCGAAATGTTGCAACTCGGAACCAATTTTCTCATAAGAAACAATGCTATAAATGGGGGATTGGTTCCATAGGCCCAACACCCTATTTTCACCAAAAAATACCCCAGAATTTTGTACTCGATCAATTATAGATGAGTAATATAGCTATATTAATGTATTGATATTGTAAATAGCAATCATATTGCTTTGGTAGGACTTCTTTGAGGTGACTCTGCTGGACTTTTTGAAGGGCTCTTGGCTGCAGTCTTCTCAGGAGTGTTGGCTGCTTTCTTAAAGAAAGTGTCCAAGAAAGTTTGGACATGTTCTCCAGGGAGATGGGTGACAAGTGAACTCGTTCGCTGGCGTGGAGTAGCATCGGATCAAGCATTGTAAAGTTGAAACTGACGTACGAAAGTCAAAACGGTGTCAATTTATAAAAGTTGTAACTCAAAATGTTGCAAGTCGAGGGCTGCCTGTATTCTGAAGCCCATGATACTAGGACTTCTTTTCATTTACAGACCTCTCATTGAAACCAGTGGGAATTCTATGGAAAAATCCATAACAGGCTTATGTCATGTACTACTTAAGGGGCCTATAATTTTCTTGTTCATTAGTCGAATTTTCCATGGACATGAGGGGAAAGTTGCAAAGGAGAGATCACTGACTGAGGGAAGTGTTTATTATCATCATCACTATTACTTCTACTGCGGTTTATTGTACAGATAGTGGTTTGCAGACCTGCTAATGGATTAAACCCCATTGTGCCATGTGCTGTATACGCTCATGCCCAGGCCCAGCCCTACAACCATGTTGTGAAATCATTATTAGAGCTGAACTGAGAATGCTATTTATGCTGACAATGTCTCTGTTTCTATTTAGGTCACACATTGGTGCTTTGAAAAACAAGCAAAACAAAACAAACAAACAAACAAAAAAATCAATATAGTGGAAACATTAACATTTGTCCATAGTGGCAATTACTTCTATCATACTCTCAGGCTCTTGTATAGTTGAGGCTCAGCAACAAGAAGGTAAGTCTTTGGCGTCTTTAGAGAATGCAGTACTTGTAAAAATGATGCTGCCTCATGACATTTTGCATGAGAATACAACTTTCCCAGTGGAGTGTTACATTTAGTGTGTTATCTATGTATTAGCCATGCAGAACTGTTCTGCCTCCCTTATATGTATGGAAAAACCTAGAAAGGGAAATTGGATGTTGTAACAGCAAGAACACCAAATTCCAGCCATTGACACGGATGTCTAAGGCTGTGTGGCCAAATCTCTAAATCCAAACTGAATCAGAGAACCCTTTAAATCTCTCTGATCCAGAGAGATCCAGAAAGATTAGGGGATTCAGACATAGGCACAGCTTTAAATGTTTTTCTACATACCTCTAGGTAGCAGGTGGCTCATGAATGTTGTGGTACTGGGGCACATGAAGTATCCCACAGAAGTGCGGGAGGCTCCCGAGTGTGCTCAGCAGCAGACCCAGCAGCACTTCCAGGTCCACTGGGGAGTGCTGCCCGCCCCCCCCGTACCCTCCCAGCTCGGCAACTGCTGCCTCCTGGGTCTGGGGGGACACCTGGGGTCCTCACACAGCCGACTGCCGTGTTAAAGGTGGCATGCAGCATGGTTTTGATTGGCACAGACTGCTTCCCGCCCCTTGGGGCAGGAAGATCCGTGATCCTACCCATTAGTGGGATCACTGATGATCTACCCATCAGTGGATATAGGCTGACTGGATACAAATGATAAGCTTTAAATAAACTGAATCAACAGTTATGATGCCTGACCTAGAATCCTAGGATTTTCTGTGTATAAAATGATTCACAAAAAGAAAGTCTACTTATACAGAGAGTTTTACTTATGTTCTTCTTTTTTTTTTTTTTTCTCCAAACCACAGAGGTTGGAGTTGAGAAGAAGGATGTGGTCTTTCTGATCAATGGCTCGGATGGTGGGAGAAGAGGGTTCCCTTTGCTAAAAGGCCTTTGTTGTAAGAATGGTTGAAAGCCTGGACATCAGTCATGACAGAGTCCATGTTGCTGTAACACAATACAGCAATGCCATCAGACCTGAGCTCCTTTTTAACAGCTACTATGATAAAGCAGATGTTGTTAGAGCCATTCAGGGCACGTCTGTTATGGGAGGGTCTCCTCTCACAACGGTACAGCCTTGGACTATCTCATAAAGTAGATATTCACTGCTCAGAGTGGGAGCAGGATTGCTGAAAGTGTCCCTCAACTCTTGATTTTGCTGACTGTTGACAGATTAAGGGACAATGTGAGAAGCAAGGCACTGCAAAATGGCACCACAAAATGGCACCATTCCATTTTGACTCATGTTTCGATGTTCCAATGGAACAGAGTTTCATTTCAAATTTTGTTCCAATTCAAAACTGCTATTCCATTTCATTTTGTTAACATTTTCACTAGGACCATGCTGGGAAAAGAAATAGGAAATGTTTAGTTGAAGTAGAATAACTCGAATCCCCACAGCTAATAAAACACAATTTTATTAACATGTTGAAAGAAAATGCTCAGAGATTCACTAAAACAAAAGTGAAGCTTAGTATTTCATTCCAGAAAACAGAAAATATTATTTTCACTTACACAGAAGTAAATGCCCTCATATGCTACAGAGGAAATGGTAGTTTTCATTTCAGAGATGGTGCTGGGGTTGTAAGCATAAAGTATTAAATTTAGTTCCGACACATTAAGAGTTGTGACTCTCGGTTTATTAATGTAATAGAATGCTCCAACACTGACATTTAATGGAAGTTTAAGTATTTCAGCCATGCTGTGAATAGCAGCATGTGACAGGAACTACAAAAAACCAATACCTGCTTTTGTTATCTGCCCTACTAACATGCAAAACCAAACCATAAAGAAGGAAGCACTCAGTTTTAGTGCCTAAAGGTGTTATTTGGCGATATATATCAAAACTTTTGTTTTTTCCACTACTGAGCACATTCACATTTACAAGATTGTGACTTGGACTGTTCTTAGGAGGAAAGCGTCAGCACAAACTTGCCAAAAGATAACTAATTGGTTTAGTTATCCTATTGCCAGTGTCTTCAGATATTTTTCTTACTTTTCACTGTAAGAATAGAGAAACAGCTCTCAAAAGTAGCTTTCAAAAAGTAGATACCAACTTTCAAAAAGCCAATTAATATATTCTTGAACACTATTCTGTGAAGCATGAAAACACGATTCTTTTTCCCTAAATGAATTGACTATATTTGTTGGAGAGACTGCCTTGCTACTAAGTGAATGCCAGCCACAGTTACAACATTTGACTTAAAAGGACTGTTGGGTTATTCTCATTTTTCTTGCACAAGATTTCAGGGATTAGGCCATCAACTCTGGAAAAGGCAATTTACCATGAGCCATCAGAGATGAATCAAGTGAATCCTAAGGGTAGAAGCAGACGTTGCCTGACATCTCATTTGTGCTGTCATAACATTTATATGGTGGCACAAATATTGAGCAAATACACATCAATACTCTTTGCTGGGCCACGTGAAATGAAAAATTGGTGGCACAACAATAGGTGGTAATAGGTTCTGCCTCTTCATTGTAGCAGACATCTATAACCTTTGTCACGGGGCATGAATTTGGCCAAGTGGGGAAGGTAGGGCGGTCACATCACCCCTTGTCCCACACCAACTAAGGCAAGACAAAGGGAGACATGTTTTGCCCAGCAAAGTGAATCAGCTAGGCCACAACACATCACAGCACAGCTGATCCACTTCATTTCTAGCCTAAGACTCCTTTCTTTTTCCTAAGAAAGAGCCATTGAGGGGAAAGAGTAAAAGGAGTTTATGGGGGAAATGACATTTATTAATCTTGACATAATGGAATGGGGAATCAAAGTTCGTCATTTGTTTAGCTGTACATTTGCTATACACACATTCACCCTCCTAGTACAGCAGTTGCAAACTTTTTCAGGTTCTGGGTCAAAATGACCCAACTCAGATTTGAGGCAGACAGGCACTAGAACCCAGCTTCAGCTGCCGCTTCTTCTGACTATTGCAACCCCACATTCACGGGCCAGATCAAATGCCTTCAAGGACCAAATTTGGCCAGTAGGCCATAGGTTACTGACCCCTGCCCTTGAGTACCAAGTGCATTTTATTAACTAATTAATTAATAAAATTTAAAAAGAGGTCTGACAATTATAGGACAAGTTCTAGTTGAGGTGCCAAATTTGTTACCATTACCTCAAAAAGTTAAAGAGTTGAAAAGGGTACTTACATGTCATTGTGCAGCAGGTATAAAGCTAGGAGCTGACCATAGACTAATGGTGTTGCAATTCCTCCTGGAGCCTTAAAACACAAATTCCAATTATTTAATTGGCAATTATTTTGAACAAGCAACTAATATTAAAATGTGTACATTTTTCTCTTTAAGCCACATATAATTATAACTGAAGAAAACTCCTAAGCCTAACAGAACAGAAGATGATGTTGTTAGATTTGTGATTATATTGTTTTGACAGTCTTTTACAGATACAATCAATTCCAACATGCCAGATAACGACCTGGTAAAGTTTCCAGAGCCCTCAATCCTGCTTCCATGCATGGACAAACTACAGCAAGTCATTTCATTACATGAACATAAACCACCTTTGACGATAAGAAAGAATGCAAGTATTTCCACCCAAGCCTATTTCCCACTACAAGGTGCAATTTCTTGATTTTTAGAAGTCTTTACTTTCTAGGGTGAATTCTAACAATTTTTGGACCCTACAGTAAAAGATACTTAAAAAGTAATATTGGGTAAAATTCCTTTGACATTTTGGAGAAAACAAAAACATTTTCTACAAGGAAAATAGCTAAAATTTAAGCACATTATACCCGACACACACTATACCAGTTCACAAACAGCGTGCCCTCATCTAGATTGGAATAAAATGATTTTTAAAAAAAATAATATATTTACGAAAGCACAGGACATTTCCAACACAAGGATTTTGAGTTTTCACCTCTACATAGAAAGACAGCAGTGAGCAATAATATGTATGCAGATGGGGGTTGTTGGTTATGAGGCCTGATAAACTGACCAACTATAGCAAGTGAACACTGATGACTACTCACAGTTCTATATGAAATGGGAGAGGATGGTGAAACTGATGTCAAGTGTGTCACCTTTCTGCTCCCCGAATCTGGTATAAGAATAGTTCAGAATCCTTGCTCTACATCATGTTGGTTTGCAACAACTCCTCTAAGGACTCATGGTCTATATGAGAGAGACCGACGCAGAGCTGTATCAAGGGTCTGCAAAATTAAAGCCAACTAGTCTTCCTACCTTCCTTGGCTGCTACTTAGATCACTAGGTACATAAGAGAAACTGGCAAGACTTTCACATCACTGCAAGAGACGGGAACTAGAAACACTGAGGACTAGCATTAAAAAACAGATCAAGGAAAGATGTATTAGTGGAGACTATCATCTTTGCAGCAGCCAATGTACTCCGAATGAGAAGGGAAAGAAAATAGAGAACAGGACCTCCTTGCAAGCATCTAGAGAGGGATGTGCAGATTTCAAGTACGAGGCAGAGCTGGATACTCACTAGCTGAAAGCTACAGAACACTGTATGGAAACCACCCTAGAAGAAAATATTTTTAGCAAGACGCAACAGAAATTGGGGCTGTATTGTGCTAGGCACTATATATGAACATCCCAAAAGATGAAGTCCATGTCCTGAAGAGCTCACAAACTAAAACAGTGCTCACAATGGAGGTGCACTGATCCATTGCTCCATATTGTAAAATCGGCACCAATAAAAAGAAAATTGACATTACTAGATATTTTTTGGCTATGTGGCCAATAATGTAGCTGATAAATGTCTGCGTGCATGCGCACAGCTGCAGCATGCACACAGCCATGAGTGCAGCCCACTAGCTTGAAGACCAGCATCTAGCCCACCTGTGGGAGGGGGGAGAAGGGGCATGGGAGAGGCAGATCAAGGCCCCTACAGTGAAGGAGGAAATGGGGCAGGGGAAGGGGCAGGGGCTGCAAAACTGGGGTGGGGCAACATGTGGGATGGAGCCACAGATCGTCTGGAAGGTGTGTGGGGGCAGGAGGGGGGGATGGTTTCCACCACTGCATGCAACCCCCGGGGGAGGCATGTGCCCCCCCAATCTGTGTGCAGAGTGAGGGCAGGCTGCTGCATGCTCAGGGCCGGGGATCTATCAAGCTCTTTCCAGTGGGAGGTGAGAGGCTGGGCCTGGGCTGTGCTCGGGATGGGCAGCAGTCGTGCTGGGAGGAAGGCTAAGGGGTGGGCTACGGTCACCCTAAAATTTGCCTCCCAGCACCGCTGCCATCCACCCTGCCCCTGCCCACCCCAAGCACAGCCCAGGACCTATCCCCCACTCCCCCCATGCCTCCCCCAGGGATGCACACAGTGGCAGAAGCTGTTCCTTTTATATAAGGAGTTACATATCCTACAACACTACTACATGGTCAGAAAACTACTTGCTTAAGCGTCTCACAATGTTATTTTTAATACATCATTCTGCCTTGGGGTCAGCAGCTTTTGCTGAGCCACATATTAAAGCCTTTATTCAGCTGCAAATCCAGTGCCCCCCAAGATCCAAATACAGTCACCCTAACAGGTATCAGCCCCAAAAAATCTTTATCTGTGCACTCCTAGCTCACAGACATTGGAAAAACTGGCAGAGAGACACAAAATGTTCTCTCTGGTGACATCAGCATCACACCAAAGTTGAAAAACAATACAAATGGCAAAAGGGGATGGGGGTAGCTTCACTCAGTAGAGAACTACCCCTGAAAAAATACATAGTGAACTTGACAGGTTTACACAATGCCTGTCCCCATTGCTAAAGACAAATAAACTACTGCCTGCTCCACCAGCTCCAACTTTCTTCAAGTGCAGCAGAGGCCACCTGCAAGCCCAGGATGGATAACTTCATCTCTGTTCCTGATCCCAGTGAAATTTAAACAAGAGCACAAACCACTACATATGCATGCCCGTGCCCAAAACGTGGAAGGAGCCTATACAAGTTCCCACAGCTGACCAGCCATCTACCTTGGAAAGGAAATGGCTCTGCTCTGGTTTCTGCTCCCTGCCGTGTCCTAAATTCGATCTGCTATTCTCTCTGTTGTCTGCCCTCAATCCCACATCCAATCTGCTGCTCTGCTTCCTTCTCTTTGCCCTGTTTCATGTCCAATCTGCTGCTCTGCTTCCTGCTCCGCTTCCTGCTCCATGCACCCAAGTCCAACCGCCTGCTTTATAGATTTCGTAGATATCAGGGCTGGAAGGGACCTCGGGAGATCATCGAGTCCAGCCCCCTGCCCAAAGGGCAGGAAGTCAGCTGGGGTCATAGGATCCCAGCAAGATAAGCATCCAATTTACTCTTGAAGGTGTTCAATGTAGGTGCCTGAACCACCTCCGCTGGCAGACTGTTCCAGACCTTGGGGGCTCGGACAGTAAAGAAATTCTTCCTTATGTCCAGCCTGAAATGGTCTTGCAGGAGTTTGTGACCGTTCGACCTCGTCATCCCTTGGGGCGCTCTGGTGAACAGACGTTCCCCCAGATCCTGGTGGTCACCCCTGATAAACTTATAGGTGGCCATCAGATCACCCCTGAGCCTGCGCTTTTCCAGGCTAAAGAGTCCCATGGCTCTCAGCCTGTCATCGTAAGATCTGTTTTCCTGACCTCTGATCATGTGCGTGGCTCTCCTCTGGACTCTCTCAAGCTTCTCCACATCCTTTTTGAATTGCGGAGCCCAAAAGTGGACGCAGTACTCCAGCTGCGGCCTCACCAAGGCCAAGTACAAGGGGAGAATGACGTCCTGGGATTTGCTCGAGAAGCATCTATGGATGCAAGCCAGCGTTTTGGTCGCTTTACTAGCTGCAGCATCGCATTGCAGGCTCATGTTCATCTTGTGGTCAATGATGACCCCCAAGTCTCTTTCTTCTGTAGCGCTATCCAGCGTAGCACTGCCAAGCCTATAAAGATGCTGCAGGTTTTTCCTCCCAAGGTGGAGAACCTTGCATTTTTCGGTGTTAAACACCATCAGGTTCTCATCTGCCCATTTGCTGAGCTTGTCCAGATCAGCCTGGATCACCCGCCTATCTTCTGGCTTGGATGCTTTGCCTCAAAGTTTGGTGCCATCGGCAAACTTGGCCAGTCCACTCCTGACTCCAATGTCCACATCATTAATGAAGATGTTGAACAGTATGGGTCCCAGGACAGAGCCTTGAGGGACCCCACTGGTCACAGGGCACCATGATGAGTGACTGCCATCAATTACAACCCTCTGGGTCCGACCACGGAGCCAATTTCCCAGCCAGCGGATCGTGGAGGAGCCAAAGCCACAACTGGCCAGTTTGGCCAAGAGGTGATCGTGGGATACCAGATCAAAGGCTTTTTTGAAGTCAGGATATATGACATGAATCTCATCTCCCTCATCCAGGTGATAGGTCACCTGGTCATAGAAGGAAATGAGATTGGTCAAACAAGACCTACCCGCAACAAACCCGTGCTGGCTGTCCCTTAGGATGTTAGCCTGAGCCAGTCCCTCAAGGATGGCCTCCTTAATAAACTTTTCTAAGATCTTCCCCAGGATAGAAGTCAGGCTAATGGGCCTGTAGTTAGCCGGATCCACTCTCCTCCCTTTCTTGAAATCGGCACCACATTGGCCTTCTTCCTTATGTTCTGATTAAGCAGCCTTATGTTCTGCTCCCTACCCTGCGTCCCATGTCTCATGTGATAGTCTGCTTTCTGCTCTCGTCCTTGTGTCACACCTCCAATCTGCTCCTCTTTCTCTTCCCGGCCCTGTCTCCCAGATCCAATCTACTGCTCTGCTTTTTCCCTACACTGTCTCATGTCCGACCGGCTAGTTTCTGTCCTGCTCCCTGCCCCGCGTCCTACGTCCGATCCGCTGCTCCCCCCGTCCCAGGCCGTTTGGACCGTTCGCGCCAGGGGGCGGAGAACGTGGGGCAGCCCCGCCCCTTTTAGCATCGGCTACGACCCACACCCTCCGCGGAACCTGAAGCCCCTGGGGCCCAGTGCGATCCCCGAGCCGGGCGCGGCCCCGTGCGGAAGGGGAGCGGCTGCTGTCCCTCCCAGCACCACCGCTACCTCCAGCTCCTGCGTCTCGCACTGCTCTAGCAGCTTTCTGAAGCTGAAGGCGTTTTCCGCCATCACCGCCACTGGCATCTTCCTGCCCGGCCTGGCGCCACAGCCGCCCGCCGCTTCCGGCCTAGCGCTCGCGTCACTTCCTCCCACACCACGAACAAGGAACCGAGTGTCGGAGAGCCGCTCTTGCCGCCCCTCGGCTGCTCAGGAGGACTAGAGGCTCGGAGGGAGGAACGTACCGTCAGGGGGCGGGGCCGCCCTGCGAGCCAATGGCGCAGCTGCCAGCCCCTCCCTCCCCTCCTCTGGTTGCTCACCTGAGCCAGCGAAAGCCCTGGGGAGGTGACGCTTCTCGTTTGCCTAGTTGACTTTATTTGGGGAGGTAAGGTAGAACATATACTTACTTCTATCCATGCATCCATCTATCTGTCTATCCATCTATCACAAACTTCAGTGACTAACCAAAGCAGTACATAGAGCTCGCTTCTCCACCCCCCACCCCCAAATGCGCGTAGGTACAAGTCTTGCTGACCTGAATCCAACTGCGAAGGAGAAAAGATATAAAAATGATTCAAAACGAAATCACCAAATTGGACCAAAGGAGTCTAGATTAAAACTAAGGCTCCACAGCTGTAAGTAGATTAGTAGATTCTCAGTGGAGTCTGTCAGACGTCACAGAGCTTTACTGACATATTACAATGTTCACTAAAACTGGTGTGAAGTTTGTATTTCAGCCTTGGAAACAGAAAACATTATTTTCTTTTATCCCACAGAAAACCCCCCACAATAAACATGTATAGCACGAGCTTTGGTGACTACTTACACCCATAGACACAGACACGTGTATTCCCCTTCCAGTTTTGGTGGGTCAAAGCTCATTTCATCAGATGCTTTCAGTAGCATGTGCCTGCAGGATTTTCTTTTTTTTCTGATGGCAAGTATATATCAGTATATATCATCTTACTTACACGTGCACACACACACACACACACACACACGTTAGTCTATAAGGTGCAAATCTACCCTTCCTTTTAATTGACTTCAGACTAATGTGGCTAACTACAGGTGTGTCTATGTGTTCATAAACGCATTTTAGGCCATGCTTATTAAATCTAGTACCTCTGGGCATTTTTACACATGCTCTGGGATCAGGGGGAAAGAGAGGGGGGCGCTTTCATTAGAGTGGCTCCCAGAACCGCTCTAATTAAAGAGCCCAGAACTTCTCATGGATCAGAGTCCCTGGGCTTCAAAATGGTGGTGGTGGTGGGGGGGTGCTTTAAAGATGGTTCAATGCGCTTTAGATAAAACACCCCTGCCACCATTTTGAAGTGCAGGTACACTGACACACAAGAGGTGGAGGCTGGCTGGAGCAGACTTGATTAATCCAATGCACTATAATTACAGCAGAGCAGAGCAGCCTCCCAGCTTATGTACAGACACCCTCCATTGTGAGGTACTAGAAAACTGTACAGTGGACTATTGTAATGTGTATTAGTTAAAGAGCACTTTTCATGACACTTTAATGCACATTAAAATAAGCTACTGCACATTAAAGTGCACATATAGACATGCATTACATCTCTCAGCGCATGCTGTGCCACAACTGATCAGGGCTCTTCTAGCATCTCTATAGCAGCAAACCTGTAACGATGGAGGCTATTGCTTATATGCAGAATGCTACTAACGTGACTCCATGCAGTGCAAGAACTTGGTTAGGTTGATCAGGCTGCTGCGTAGGAAAAGATTGACCAGAAGAAGGTAGAAGCCATACTCCCCTGCTGCTCTCTGTGCTGGAAGTGTGCTCACAGCTCCTCTGTGCTAGGCTTTTTGCTTTCCTCCTTCATATCCCTCCTAAAATCTTTCAGCACATCTAACTTCTGCTTCTGCTCTACTGCCAGTGTGATTCATCACCTAAACTATAAGCATGAGTCCTAGTACCGAAAGGCAAAGAGTATTTAAAGTGCAAGCAGTTTCCACATTAGATGCTGATCCACATCTGCTTAGGCAACACAACACGAAACATTGTCCACTTTGCCACCACCATCAGCTACAACTGCCAGCCCCACAGGGTGGCACTACCCACCCGCTACTTTCAACTCTGTACATTTCTGATATCATGTCAGCTATACAGTAAAAAAAAATCATATATATAAATTATTATTACTTTCTAACATGGGGGGAAGGAAAAGGGAGATGATTCACAAGGCTTGTCGGGATCACCATGAGGTTGCCGGCTGGGAGACCAGATGGAGCCTAAGCGGGTGCAAGTGGCAGGGTTTTGGGGTGACCGTGCCCTGCAGTGGGGTGTGGGGGGCTTAGCATGAGACTCCCAGTGGGAGGTAGAGGGCTGGGGACGGTGCAGGGAGGTCAGTTTACTGGTGCTGGTTTACTGACACAAACAGGCACCTCCTGCTGTAACTCAGCAGGAGGCTGGACTCGATCTTCCGAGGTCCCTTCCAGCCCTAATGTCTAATGTCTATGAAATCATTGGAAAAGATATTACTATTAGGGCTGTGCGAAATTTCACCAGTAGTTTCATCTTGACGCTGTTTTGAGCTCGAAACAGCAAAATCGAAATGAAACAGAGAGCTTTGAAACAGCTTCGAAACAAAACAAGGCAAGTCAAAACGTTTCAAAATTTTTTAAATGTTTTGAGTTTCGAAGCTCAAGCTGGGCTTGCCTGCAGGGAAACAGAAACTAAAGTAAGGAGAGGGAGGGGGAAGGGGGGAAGGAGTGCTCTCATTATTGACAGTGTAGCTGGCCAGTGACTGTGATCCTTTCGTGAGGTCCCTTCCAATCCCAGTGCTCTGGGAGAGGGATGGGAAAACCGCAAAGAAAGCAGCATTGTTTGAACTGCCCTGCTTTCTGCCTTGGTGTCAGTGGAGTGAGCACGCACCTTAACACACACACAGTGTCACCCACCCATGTCATGCGTTTTGCCTATCAGCAGCTAGAGGAGCAGGGTCCCAGAACCCAGAAGCCCCTGCACCTATCTCCTTGGCAGGCTTCTGTCCTCAGCAGAGGCTAGCATGCCCGCAGTTTTCAGCCTGCTGCGCCTTACCACACAGTGTATTACATCACAAATTCTGCTTGTCTGCAGCTTGAGGTGCAGTTTCCCCCAAACCCCTGCACCTATCTCCTTGAAGCTTGGCAGGCTTCATGCCCTTAGAAGGAGCTACAATTCCTGCAAGTTTCATCCAAATCGGGCCAGAAATGACAAAGTTATAGGCTGTTTTGAGTGTCCCCATTATAGCCTATGGGTGAAACGTCAAAACAGCGTTGAAATAGCGAAACTGTTTACACAAAATGGAACAGCAGTTTCAAATTGAAGTGAAATTCGAAACAAAATGCTGTTCCACTGAAACACCAAAACACAAGTCAAAACAGAACAGTGCTGTTTCACACAGTCCTAATTACTAGGGGTAGATTGGTATTTGCCTCCCCTTACAGGAATCTGTGGTGAATGACACATGGGACTTAAGTCATTTGAAAGCCCGTGGCGTGCAAACACAAACATGATGCACCAAAATAACCTAGGTTAAATTTTTTAAGACCCGGTAAATTAATGAGGATCAAATGCTGTGGTATGTACAAATGCCCTAAGTCTTTAAATTCCAGTCCTGCTAAGACATAAAGCACATATGGAACTGTTTGCAAGACCAGAGCCTGTGACTATCCCGAAAAAGTTACAGAGACAACACTTCATACATCTGAAGCTCCTCATGTTTTGCTTCATCACAACCTTTCTAGAAGTTGGTTACACTGGAGGATTGTGTGTATTTCTATCCATCAGTTACTGCTTTTGTTTAATGGGAAAGTTGGAGTTGTGTTGGAATTTCTTTATAAATTCTATTTTATTGGCACTCTCTCTTTCTCCCAGGTGGTGGCACTGCTGTACTGTCTCTTATCCTCTGCCCCATTCACAGGCTACTCCATGGTATTTCTAAGCAAATGCTGACCTGGCTTTCACATTCCTCATCTCTAGCTTCCAACTTGATCTGTCTTGCTCTTTGTTTTCCTCAGCTCAGTACAGTGGTGCTTCCCATAAAGAAGCTGCTTTGAAATTCAGACCATGTTTTTCCTCACCTCAGTAGCATTTCCAAACACCCACTATTTTTAGGGAAGGGTATGGTTCTTCTGATTCAGTTAAGGGGTGTCATTGATATCAAGCCTTCAGTCAACACCTTATACTTTAATAAGGTCACAGCCTGTCCTATTTTGTCTCAGTTCAGGAAAGCACTTGCCTGCTTGGATATACTTGACTTCATATGCTTACCTGCTTTCCTGAATTGGTGGCTCAGGCAGCTGATAGTATTTTACCAATACTGGTTCTAAGTTGGTGTAAATGAGCATACCTTGATTTCCATGCAGGTCAAAGTTGAGGTCTCTGTGTAGGAAATAGATGGACAGTGAGTGACTTGGACACAGCAGCAGCCTGCATTCATTCCCATAGCTGCTGTTGGCTAGGACAGTTTATTCTAAGGTAAGGGTGGGCAATTATTTGGGCTGGAGAGCCACAGAAAGAGTTTTCGTGAGCTGTTTGTTGTAGGCTGGCAGGAGGAGGGCAGGTACTGACTCGGTACTGTCTGTGCAGTTGGGGTGAGTAATTGATCCTATCCAGGTCCAGGTCCATTTTTACCACACCCACTGCCAGGGGCACTGGATGAAGCCATGGACAGGGCGCACTCTGCCTGGTACTGGGGGCAGGGAGCTGTGCATAGGAGTGGGGCGGACAGGCGGGACCAGGAACACAGGGCCATGACAGCACAGGGCTAGGCCCGGGGTAGGACTGTGATCTGCTTCCCACATGTCCCTGCCACAGGTGCTGGTTCCATGGGCAGGGATGTGCAGGTAGTGGATTATGGCTCTGTCCTGGCCCCTGGCCCTGTTTTGTCAATGCCACATGATCCCAGCCCTGCCTGCCTGTACTGGTACCAGACGCCACTCCTCACCCACCTGCTGCCCCATCCCATCCACCCAGCTAAGCGTACCCTGCCTGCCGGGGTCTCAGGCTGGTCTCCATGGAGACTCTGCCCACCTGCTTCATCCAGTGCTTCCGGCCAGATGGGTGGGTTGTCCAGGCAACAGGCATGAGGCCACCAGTGGAGACTGGTAGTGGCAGGTGGGCAGAGTGAGCTGCCGCCACAGGGGCTACCAGGAAGCTGAGTCCTGCCGTGAGCCCCGGGACAGCAGGACCAGCTGCACATACCACAGCCCAGACTGTCCCCTGCACCTGGGCTGGGCAGGGCCAAGGGACCTGCTGCGGGCCAGATAGACTCCCTTGGTGGGCTAGATCCGGCCCGCAGGACATATTTTGCCCATTCCTCTTCTAAGGGGTTCCCAGGCCATCAGCTGGCTCTAGCAGCTGCATTGCACTGAAGCTTCATCACTGGTGAGATATCTGGAATCTAGGAACCAGCATTGATAGGGATCCTAGTGGTTAGCAGGGAATCCACAGGATTTATACATAAGTTTTGTAGCTTGTTCCATGGTGGTTCAAACTTTGCCCTTGTCCACAGTATATTGATGAGAAACAAATCTCTGAAGTGGATCCCTAGTGGCAATCCCCTCCTCCTGGGCTCCCTCCTGTGGGTAGGTGTTATTTGACAGGATAGCTGGTGTAGCCATAAGATAGTTTGTTGATAACAGCATTGAAAGAGGATGTCTCTAGCTCACCAAAATACATTTAACATATCAGGAGAAAAGATATTGAGGGATTGGTAGATAATTTTGGCATGCAGCCGTTGGCAAGTAATACTGAATGTCCATAATCCTCTGTTGCTGTCACATGGTTTGAATTAATCAAATTACACAAGGGAAAGCTGCAGCCTATAGTGAAACAAGGTATGGTATTATTGGGGTATCATTACTTTGCTCACCTGTAGAATCCTTTTTCTACATGCAGAATTGAAATATACAAGCCGACTAGATGCACAATCTCATTCACCAAGTGCCTGCTACTGTTCAGGGCTCAGTATAGCCTCACACATACCCTACAAGCAGCTGATCTTAAGTATTTGGCATACACATCCCAACCCAACATAATTGTTGTAGTCAGATAAATGTGGAATTGGATCACTCTTTGCTATAAGTGTGCTCCACATTATACGACGGAGCAATAAAGTTTGCCAGAGACCATGTTTTACTGTGATCGGTGATGGGATTATGAGCAGCGCACCCTGGAGAGTCATCATGTTGCCACTCTAAAATTCTCATTCTGCACAAAATGGCATAAGGGTGAAGACAGCAGGGCATCCTCATTTTCAAAAGTCACCTCTGATTTTGGGTGCCCAATTTGGGTCCCATGAGGCTTGATTGTGAGAGATATCAGAGTACTCATAACTCCAGTTGTAATCAATATGAAAAGCATGTTCTTACATCCTGAGTGTCTGAGAACAGCCATCCAGAACAAATGGGCCATTTCAAAAAATTTGGTCCCAAGCTTTTTGAGCAAGTGTCATGCATCTCATTTGTACTTGGGCAAGTCTTTTCCAGATTAGAAATGGCTTGGTTGGAGGGTTGGATTAATTTTCTTTCTTTAGGGACCTATTTTTGGACCTGTTCTAACCAAGCCATTAGTTCTAAACAATCCATATCTTAGGCTGAACTCAACAATTGAGTTATGGTTTCTTATGCCCTCTGCAAATTAAGTTCGGATGGGGTCAGGGTCATTTCTCACTACACTGGTCATACCAGGAGAATGAGAATACTTACTTTTTCGGAAACTTTCACCAAAATAATTCCTTTCTCATTAGGAAATAATAAAAATGATAGTGATTGTTTATACTGCATCTATATTTTTGTTATTCATTTCAAAGTAAGAAAAATTGAAAAAACTGTGGGGAGATGTTATGAAAACTCACCACAAGAGAGTGCTAATTGCAAGAGAATTTGTCAAAGTAACTGAAAAGAGATAAATGAAACCGATTCTCTCCTCTGGTACACCAGTTTCACACTGGTGCAACCACCAGCTTCAGTGGAGTTACTCCCAGTCTATGAGAAAAGAATCTATCATGACTATATTGTGCCTTTTTTTAACCTTAATACTTAATATACATGTCCTCTTTAATGTCTGCATCTCTGTCCCTTTTATGCACTTCACTTTTTTCAGCATTTTATATTTTTAATTGGTTTCCAATTTTCTAAGCTGACTATCCTGATAGTTCAAATCAGCTTTTGTCTACCACAATGGCTTTTCTGGAAGAAGTGCCTTCTACAGGCAACTGACAAAAAGTGGCCTCCTTTCCTTCTCTGTCATCTATCCCTTCTCTCTCTCTCTCTCTCTCTTTTGTTTCTTTCATCATCACTACCTGTTTCTCTATTGCCTTCCACTTCTCTCTTGCCTTGATCTTCCCACTGCTCCCTAGGTAATGTCTGCTTCCAAGCCCTAAATGTTACGCACAGTGTATGCTCCTGCTCTACCTGCAGAACTCAGACACACCAAGCATCTTCCTTTTAGCCAGTGAAGTGGGTGTGCCTTTCCATTGAATTCCTCTTAGGTTCACGATAACGTAAAATCAGAGGTCCCATGAAGAGGCATGTAAGATAAACTAGTAGAATTCCAGTTGACTTGAGTTCAGTTGTGTCAATTTATATCAGATGCAGCTTTGGCTAAGGGTCCCTTCAATGTCTAGCATGAAGCTGATTAGTAGCTATGATAACTGAACAATACAAATTGTTATTCAAGCTGTATGGAGGTAGGTGGTTATATGAAGATTAAGTCTTATGACTGGAACCAAACTATTTAACTTTTCCTCTGTACTAGGGATGGTCCTGAGTTGTTGAGTTTGGATTGGGATCTGAACTTCCCCAGAATTCAGTCATATCCAGATCTAGGAACATGGTTGAGCCTATCAGACAGGTAGAAAAGACAAATTGGTAACTTCATCTGAACTTTGGTTTGATTGTGTCTATCTCCAACCAAAATAGAATTAATTCCTATTGATTAATATTATCAGTTGGACAGTTGATTATCAGAGTTAGCATAAATCCAGGTTTATAATTACATTTAAAATCTATGGAAAAAAAGATGTGGTAATAGTAATGAACTGGTAATGAAATAGCTCAGAAAGTTAGTCATAAGGGCTCCGCAGCAACACACCCCACTCTGGGGGAAAGGTCAGCCAGCCAGCCAATCCAAAATCAAGTTGGCTGCAGCTTCCCAGCAGGGAGTTAGTTGCCATACCATGCTGCTTTAGGGGAAAGAGAGTTTGCATAAATGATCTCACTACTTCCCTGTTGTTCTGCAACTTTCTGTCAGAGGAGTGCGCTTCTTCACTTGACAGCCTGCAGGAGCCAAAGCAAACTTAGGGTGGAGACAATATATCCAGTGATGAGAGAGATGACTCCCTGCCCAATTCATCTCTGGCCTGGTTATAAGGCTTCTTGAGGGCATTGACTTTTCCCCTTATAACAGTTGTGTGGAAGGTTCCTCCCTAATTTTTAGAGCTCTGCACTACTATTTAGGGACACTCTCATAACACCGAAATGGAACTTTGTTAATGAGTATCAAGTGATTGACATCCAGATATGAGCAAAATTATTCATGAAATTGTCAACATAGTTTAAAAATGCATTTTGCTAAAATATTCAGTCTCATCATTTCTGTCTACATTTTAAACACTTATCAAATTTGATGTTTTCAAAGAAAAGGGAGAAGGGAAAAATGCAAAGCACTTTAAACCCCTTAAAACACCCCTTAAGAAACTCTGGGCATTTGTCCCAGATTCTCCTCTATACAGTCAATTATCATCTCAATATCACGTGCAGGGTTCCAGGTTATCTGTTCAACATGGGAAAAAGTGGATTTTCTCCTCTGAAGCAGAAAAACGTGGGAAGCTGTGGATTCCTCCTTGCAGGCTGGCAGAGTTCCAGCCTGCAAGGGTTGCTACTTGGGGCTGGAGGGGAGTGGGACACAGGGGGCACCATGTGCTTGTGTGTGCATGCACACAGTGAAAAGCAGCTCCCCCAGCTGTTGTGTCTGTTGGGTGGAGGGCAGGGAACAAGGCAGTTTGAGGCCCCCACAGTGAGTCAGCGAGTGGGGCAGGGTTGGCAACTGAGGCTGTGGGTGCTACCTAGCTGGGGCAGTGCATGAGGCCTGGGACGCAGGGGGAATGCCCAGCTGGGGGAGCAGGATGCAGCCACTCCAGGGGGCCGAGGGGTTGGAGGTTGGTTCCCTTCTGCTGCATGGACTCCTGGGGAGGCAGGCATGGGAAGGCATGTACTCCTACAGATTTGTGCCTGGAGTGGGGGCAGATGCAGGCTGCCTGCTGCAGGCTTAGGGCTCCCTGCCCTGCTGCCCTCCCCACAGGGTGTCCATGGCCCAGTGGGGGTGGAGGAAGGGGGACCCAGCATGGAAGGTGGAGCAGGATAGGGAGGCTTGGTACTGTCATTACCTCTGGGAGCCCTGCACCAACCGTGCCATCATGGTGAGGCACCCCCTTGTCTGCCCAGGAGCAGCAGGAGGCACAACTCCACACTGCTGCCCTATGCCCTGCTGCTGCCATGTGGGCAGGAGATGCCTTGCCATGGTTGCACAGCTGGCACAGGGTGCCTGGTAGCAGGAACAGCACCGAGACTCTCCACCCTCCCATACTGGGTCCCACCTGCTGGGCCATGGAGGCCCCCCGGGAGATGTGAGGCAGCAAAGCCCTCCCCTAAATGTTATGCACAGTGTATGCTCCTGCTCTACCTGCAGAACTCAAACACACTGAGCAGCTTTCTTTTAGCCAGTGAAGTGGGTGTGCCTTTCCATCGATTTCCTCTTAGGTTTACGATAATGTAAGATCAGAGGTTCCATGAAGAGGCATGTAAGGGCTCTGCTCAGCTTCACTCTGGCCATGCTGCCCATGTGGAGGGGGGGAGTCCTGTGTCTCACCTTTGGATTTTGAAAAGGTGGTTATCCTAGGTCTGGGCCCTGTATCTCTTACTCTGGGTGCAAGGCCCTGGTCTCTGCCCTTGTCCCTGTCTAGCTTTCACCCTTGCTAGGCTTCAGCCTCTTTCACCAAGCTCCAGTCCTCTGGCTAGGCCTACTCTGCAGCTTGAGCCCCAACCTTTTTATGCCCTCAGGCATTATTGGGACATTATTCTTCCCCTGACAGCCCCAAACCCAAACTACTTGTATAACCCACCAGGCAATCAGAAAGCCCTGGGTGTAACAAAATTCTGCCCACACTGAATTTCAGCATAACCCAAAAGGGGGCCACTCCAATGAGGCTATACTGTTTCTGGCTTAGGATGCAGCCCACCTTGAGCCATTTTACTTGAGGGTCTCATTTTGAAGGACAGGTTTGCCATATAGGCATGGCCTCAGACACAAATATCACTCAGGTTTAGAAATGCCTGTATTGTTGGTAGGTGTGGTTTATACTGCTCTGTATTTTAAAGGTTAGGGTTTGTTTTTATATAAAACAGAGAAAGAATCTGTCCTCAGTGTATCAGTTCATGAATGCTGAAGCATAAAGCAACATACGTTACATATCCTATTGTTCAGGACTCTTGGCTAGTTAAGACATCTAATTGATTCCCAGATGTCACCTGTCAGCTCCAGCTCTAATAGTAAATATCTTCTAGTCTCAAACTGTTTCTTACAGAGCCAATGAACTGCCAGCCTTCAAATTACCCTCCCTGAAGTTATTGTGTTCTATAATCCTCCATATAGGCATTTCATCATTGATTGGCTTGAAGGGTATTATATGCTGCCAAAAAATAAGTCAAAACATTTTTTAGTAGTAATAGTAATGACCTGAGAGGGAAGAAGCCTGTGTGTGGTGCACGCAAGCGCCAAGAAAGTGCTGAAGAGATGCTTTTATTGAGATAGTTCCTTCCAGACCAGTGCTCTCAGTCTATAGTTTATCTGGATTAAATTATTTCTGCCCACTTTGTTTAAGTGGTAGGCATCAATCTTGTGCTGAGACCTGTCCAAATAAAACCTAGCTAAAAGTAAGGTGCCAGGGTTTGTTGCCTGCATGTAACCACAGGACCCAAGTTGGAGACTTGTGGCTAGTAACTTATGACATAAGCAACTGTCTGAAAAATGGCTGTGGGTATAAAACTGATTTTGATGTACATCAAGTGGCAAAAATCAGTCAGCTGACAGCTGGTCGTCAGGAGTTACCCAGTGAGACTGGGTTAGTTCGGCTGGGAATGGTTAAAAATTCCATCTGATATAGGGCCATATTTGATTAAATGTGATATAACTACAGATCAAATTAAGTCTTCCTATCAAAGAAAGTGTGGGAAGGGGCTCAAGGGAGAAAACCTCCATGAGAGTTTCTTTGTGGTTTTCTGCCCTAGGATCCCATTGGGAGGGTAAGATTTATTTCCCAGAAAAACAGGCTGCTAGAGGGCTGGTCTATAAATTACATGGATTTCTTGTAATACTTCACAGGGAAGCCAGGGCATCAGGGCAGAGGTCCATTATTTCTGTATGAACTCTGCAACATTTATTTGGCAGGTACTACCTGTAGAAGTTTCTCAAGCATGGAAAGAGTGCCAAACAATGGTAATACAGCCTCAAGTGTTTTGAGGAATGGGAGGTGTGCTGAGGAATCTCAGTACTGATGGGGCATTACTCCCAAGCTAAACACATACTCACCCTCTACCCACAGTGCCCACTGCAACCCCTTCTTTGCATAGACTTTAGGCGAACAACCTCAGCTAGCAGTTAACTGTTGGCAAATGTATACTTTAATAATGACTCTTCCATGTACCTGTCTACAGTATTGTCAAAAGAGCTCCTCTTTGGTTATCCACCAAAATTATGGCCCAGAATTTTAAAAAAGGCACTAAGCACATAGAAAACCTAGCTCTGACTGTGGGCCACAGGCAATTCTGGACATCTCCAATGAAATCCAGGAATCACTAACGACAACAGCAAAACTCCCATTGATTTAAAAAGATCTAGGATTTCATCTCTGTTCCAAAATGCTTCTAAAACATTTTGAGATTCCAGGACATCAGCTGTTGTAGAAATATGGAACAATTTTCTGATGAGATATATTTATTCATTTCCTTATGTAGTTACAGTGTGAGAATCGCCAACGCAATTATGCTTTGCAAAGAAATTGATACTACCACAGCAATACTGAACAAATGGAATGGTTAACTTTATTTGAACATCATTCTTCTTGGGGAAGATTACCAACACTCAATATTGCTGCTGCTGGAGTCTTTATTTTTTTGGCTTGTTTGTTTTTACTATCCTGCCTATTTGAATTTATTTTCTGGAGAGTTGATTTAAAAAAGGTTTCCACCCTTTTCATCTTCTTTAAAAGCTTGTAAAGGGAAATTAAAAAAAACATTACAGGAAAAAAACAAGATTTAACATAGTGATACAGAAAAACAAGAGAGTTAAGTTAATGTAAAAATTAAACAGTGTGTTGATAATAAGGCAAGTTTAAGGTTTTCCACACCCGCCCATATCTCCTGGGTATCCTGATTTATATTAGTTGAATCTGTTCCTGACTACAAGATAAATATAAATAAATTATTTCCTTCCAGTACATCTAAGCTCAATTTACATTAACCACTGCAATCAAAGTGGACAAATACTATTTTTTTACTGTACATAACAGAAAGGAAAACATAAGTCTAATGTGAACTCAGGATAAGCAGAACCCAAAGAAAACAGTTTTCTAATTGGAAATTCTTTTCTGAGTGTTTGAAGTTAAGTTGGAGAAAGTAATGGATTTCCTGTGCTATAACCATTGTCACATTGAAGAAAACCCAATATCAAAAATCAACAACGTTTAGGGTCTAGATCAGGAAAGTGCTTAAATATAAACCTGATGTTTAGCATGCAAATTATCCCACTGACTACAACTGGACAACATGGGCATGTCCCCACAAGCGCACATGTGTGGTTTGTAGCGTTGCAGACCTATTTGTGGCATTACAGAACTCACATGCCAAATACGCAGGCATTCACTGCACTGCTAAGCAGCACGGCAGGTTTTTTTGACACTGGAAGTCCCTGGTCTCAAAATAAACTACACCAGAGATAAGTGGGGAGGTTCACATGGTGGCAGTGTGCACTGCCCAAAACCAGAGCCTGGCCATCCTGAGCCAAGTTCTGTCTGTTGGCCAGGCTCTATGTGCCTGGATCACCATTGCTGGAGCCCTGTAACGACCCCAGGTAAGGCTGCTGGGGCCAACCCAGATGCTGGCCCCAGCCTTCTCTACCTCACCCAGTGTAATTTGTCACATGCCAGAGCATGTGTGCAGGGGCATTCCCTAGAGACAACTAGACAAATACATGCTGCTGCTAGTTGTCGCTGGAGAACACATGTTCTCGCTCGTAGTGATGCACCCTAGATGTTTAAAGTCATGCACATGCTGAAATATCAGGGTTATCCTCCATTTTATAACTACATTGTGGAAAAGCACAAGCTGTAACGGAAAACTGATAGATGATTTTGCCCCTTGGGGAAAAAAAAAAATCACAAAAAAAATCCGTAGAAACATTTTTTGAAAATATTTACATTTTTAGAAAAAACAGTGACCAAAATGCACAGTGAAGGGGAGGGAAGGAATTTTTTTTTGCCATTTAGGTGTTTGGTCTCATAAGGATAACCTTAATAAAAACACACATTGATTTTTAGAGACCTATAAGTCTATTTTGTAAGAAAAATAGTGTGATGTTTTCATAGTTCTATTATACATTCATTTAAAATAGAGTGGGATATATGCTTATAAAATGATGCTGTATTTCTCTGGCATATTTCACCTCATGAGTTTAAAATGCTGCACGGGCCTGGTAGCCTTGATTCTGCCGTTTGCTAACTTTCTGTTCTTGACTTTGTGACTTCTACATTCACTTCACTCATTTTTGTATTTAACAAGTGTATAAAACAAGCAATATTTATGGTGGTCCCTAGTGACCAGGATCCCATTGCACTGGACATTGCACAAACTTTAGAGAGACAGGCCTTCAGCCAAAGAGTTTACAATTTGTGCACTAGGCATTCTGTATATACGTTTTAGGATTTTAGTGGCCCTTGACTGCTTTGCACCAGCTTAGGATTTGGCCTTAAGAATCAAACTTCCAGAGGAAGGTAACGATTTTATTGAAGTAATTGTTTTACCTGCCAACCCGCCCAAAGTAAGCTATGGTAATGTGGGTCAATTTTGGAGCACTGTTTATATAACTCTGAGAAAATTCTTTTCTGACCTGGAATTTGGAGATCAGTTCACCTGTGATAGTCAGAACCACTGTTTGTAAAACAGATTTTCTCTATTAACTTTTCCTGAAAATGAATAAGCAATCATGATTCTCCCAGTATTTCTAGAAAGAAAACTGCCTTTTGTTAACCTGTAAAGAAAGACACAGATCTTCTGAATACTTAACTTCAACTTTGCTTTTAGGACTTTCTAGACACCTGAGTTTTCTTTTTGCTGCTCTGTTCAAATGGAGCCTTTGCCAAGTCTTATTTTTCCTTTGTGTGTACAGGACCTTTACTGGAGGGCTCAGCAGGTCTTGTTCTCTGACTTCTTCAGTCCCTTGTAATTATCAATATATGTACATTTTATTGGCCCATTATGTCTTTCATTAGCTCTTCTCTTTACAGCACTTTCTCTTCTCTCTTTATAGCTATACTATACTAGGCCTGCACACTATACCTCATATACTAGGTATAGTGGCCTTATACATTGTAGAAAATCAAGGGTATTATGTCAACGTTGAATGGTATTGGCTTTCTTTTGTGTAATGTAATAATGCGTTCCATCAACCTGCTGCATCAAATTCCTCAATCTCTTTATTTAGGCCCACTTGAAGTCAACCGAAATCTCCCACTGACTTTGAGGGACTTTGGGGTCAGGTCTGTTAGAACAGCATTTCTCAAACCATGAGTTGTGACCCAAAAGTGGGTCACAAGAATATATGAAAGGATTGTGAATAAACTTTAAAAATGGATTTTCCTTTAAAGGAGAAAAACATGGGAAACCATGGCTTTTCCCTTGCAGGTTGGGAGGCTTTCAGCCTACAAGGGGCTTTTTGGGGCCCCCCACACCTCACACACTGGGGGGCTGGGGCCTGGAGGCAGAGAGCACTGCGTCAGGAGTGAGGGGCACTGGGTCTGTTCAGGGATGGCCGTCAATGTTTACACATGGGTCCTGTTAGTTAGCTCTAGCCTTTAGGATTCCTAGTAGTATTGACAGCCTGTGAGATGAATGGGTAAGAAAAGACCTCAAATCAAGGAATGCTTTTTGGGCAGAAATCATAGTTTCATAGTAGGTAGGGTCGGAAGGGACCTGAGCAGATCATCAAATCCGACCCCCGCCTGTGGCAGGAAAGAGTACTGGGGTCAAAAGACCCTAGCAAGGTGTACATCCAGCCTCCTTTTAAAGACCTGTAGGGTAGGAGCCAGCACCACTTTGCTTGGAAGTTGGTCCCAGATCCTAGCTGCCCTGACTGTGAAGTAGCACCTCCTGATATCTAGCCTAAACCTACCCTCTGCCAGCTTGTGACCGTTATTCCTGGTCACTCCTGCCAGTACTCGGGGGAACAGTAACTCCCCCAATGCCTGCTGGTCATCCCTGACTAGTTTGTAACAGGCCACTAGACCCCCCCTCAGCCTTCTCTTGTGGAGGCTGAACAGGTTCAGGTCCTGCAGCCTCTCCTCGTAGGGCCTGCCCTGCTGTCCCCTGATCATGCGAGTGGCCCTCCTCTGGACCCTCTCCATGCTATCCACATCCCTCTTGAAGTGTGGCACCCAGAACTGGACGCAGTACTCCAGCTGCCGCCTGACCAGTGCTGCATAGAGGGGGAGGATCACCTCCTTGGACCTGCTTGAGATGCATCTGTGGACATGCATCTGCTTGAGCTGCATCTGTGGAAATCAACTTAGCTTTCAAAGAAAAAAAACCTTTTCAGAAGACAATTGTCCTTACAGTCTGGCCACTCTCTAATCAGGCTTTATGATGTACATATTCATGTCACCTCAGGTGCTACATGGAATATAGGGACCAGCAGTGCTAGCCAGTCAGTCTAACATTTCCCCTCTGTGCATCTGTTAGCTCCTGCTCGGGCAGGATCTTGGGGGCATATGAGGTACAAACCGATATTTTCCGAGTTTGAAGCAGAAACAGAAACCTTTGTAAATCAATTCCACCCTGGTAAATGCTGGCAAGGCACATCACATTAGTGGCTTTTAGGAATCAAGTACAATAAGTTGATTAATGGGAGGGGTTCTGCTATGGTAAGGAGCAGTTAACTGACAGGGATTTCATAAATAAGTAGTAAAAGAACAAGGGCTGTTATGTTGTAATTGTGCAACTTCACAGACTTACCCTGATTTAGACTCGCTCACTTCAGATTTGTATTTGGTCTCTTTCTGCACAGAGGTAAAACACAGGAGGCACATGGTGATTCAGCACGTTTGGGAACTGGGAGTCAGGCGACCTGGAGTCTCATGCTAGTTTCATGGCCATGGGTAAGATACTTTACCTCTGTGTGCCTGTGCTCACCCCGCTTGGTCTCATTTATTGTAAGCTTTTTGGAGCAAGGCCTTTTCTAACTATATGTTCATACAAATCACAATAGAGAAGGCCCCATATTTCATTTGGGTTCATATGTAATACTGTGAACAGTAATAACGACAGGACCATCTATTTACCTGAGAAAAAGGAAGGACACTGCCTTAGTTAGAGAGCAGATCTTCTTGCAGAGACCTTTTCCAGGTAGGAACATTACTACATAGCCCATATCTCAAAGGGCACATTTTAAAAAACTCAATCTCCTGTACTTGCATGCACATTACAAGCACCTTTTCATTTGACAAAACCACAAAGATCTGTGCACATATAATGAATAAATGTAATGGCAGGCACAATTATAAAGTTAGGCTTTGATCTATAGGAGGCAAGAAGTTCAAGACAGCTGTGTGTAGCCATCTTGCTCATTAATTCTTCTACTTAGATAATATTATAACAATAAAGATTTTATACTTGTATCATCCTGTTATGGAATTCTCTTTCAGTGATTGCCACGTGTCTGTTCCCTTAGCTAAATCAGTTTTGATTCAATGGTACATTTCATATTATGACTACCAGAGGTGTATGAATCAGATTTCATGCCACTGACACGTTTTAAGTGCTGCCAGGCTTTATTCTCAATTACTCAAATTCTTTAGGTTAATGGCCCCTTTGTTCTTGTACCTTTTCCGGTGAGCAGCTGGTTTTCCATTCAGCTTTGTCTCAGAAAGCAGATCTTTGCTTTCTCCTCCACTGGATTACACAGGAGGGACAGCAATTCTTTCTAGAGATGGAGAGAACCCAGTCTGTGATATGCTTTTCATGAGTCAGATCTTCACCTGATACACATGTGCAAGCCCATTTAATATTTGTTCTGTAACAGAAATGAGGGCCCCCAACAGAAATTAGAGCCCCATTGTGTTAAGTTCTACACAGACAAAACAGTCCCTGCCCTGTTGAATTTATACTGACAGCAGCTGTGGCGTTGGCTCATGGGAGTTCTAGGATGCAGACCATGTGTTATCTGCATAGTCGAGTTCTGTGTTCATAGACATCTTGATATATAGATATATTTCTCTTTAGATAGATAGTAGGGCTGTGCGGAGCTTTGGTCCCTGATTTGATTCACTGGCTGTAATCTCTGAACCTGAATCAAATCAGAACCCTCTGAACTGACTTGGAGAGATTCGAAAAGATTTGGCAATTCAGACTCAGACACAGCTTTAAATGTTTTGTCTACATACCTCAAGGTAGCAGGCAGCTTGTGAATGCTGCAATGGTGGGGCAAATGGAGCATCCCAGAGAGTGTGGGGTGGGACAGATGGGGGGGGGGGTTCCCCCGCACACTCGGAAGCAGACCCGGAAGTGGACCAGAAGCACTTCCACTTTTGGGTTTGCCGCCAAGCACGCAGGCCCCCCCGTGCTTGTGTGGGGTGCTCTGTCCTCCCCAGCATCGCAGTGTTCATGAGCCACACTGGTACCTCGAGGTACATAGAAAAAACATTTAAAACTATGGCCAAATCACTGATTCTCTAAATCAGCATAGAATCTTCAGATTCGGATTCAGCGGAATCGATTTGGGGACAGTGATCTGAATCAACAAATTGAATCACTGCCCCCAATTCAGGCCAAATCCAAATCCAAATCCAAATTGAACATGGCCTGTTTTGCACACTCCTAATACATAGTTATATAGATGTATGTGTGTATATATAGCTATATAGATAGATATTTACACATGCATATACACAGATTGATCAATTAATCTATGTTTCCATCATAATTATACAATGAATAAAACTCTAGTGTACTTTAAAGGTCCCAAAGTTCTTCTAGGCTTAGAAATTATTAGGGTTCATTCAGCTGTAAACTAAAGACTCCGTAGGAGAATAAAAATGAAATAAAATCATAAAATCATAGAAATGAAGGGCTGGAAGGGACCTTGAAAGATCATCAAGTTCAACCCCCCTGCTCTGGGCAGGAATACTGCTGAGATCAAATTATCCCAGCAAGATGTCTGTCCAATCTCCTCTTGAATGGGCATGAATTATTCCAGGCTACTGGAATATCAACTGGAGACCCTGTGAAACTACTGCAAGTCCTTCAGGCCCTGTCTGTCAAATCCCAAGGGCAGAAAAGTTGAGAGCTTATCTACTTGGTGCCTGTGTCTCCCCTCAATAGTATAGCTTTCCTTTCTTGCCATCTCTTTTCCTCAAACTCTCATTAGCAACTCCTGCTTTCTATCACCCGAGTAAAAGTCTCACTGAAGACAAAGAATGTTTTGGCTACATAAGGAGTGTAGGACTGCATCCAAAGTTTGGAAGCGCCTTTGGACTGTGTTAGCTACCAGTGCAAGAGAAATTCTTTATAGTTATATCCACTACAGTGTAAGGTCAGCATGCTGAGCCTCTGGCTTGGGAAGCATCACCTCCCAAGCACTCTGGACTGCCTCCTTCATTCAAGCTGAGAAAAAGGGCAGAGGGGCTTGGAAGGAAGTATTGATTTCACTGCAGTTTTCATGTAGAAGCAATGATAGAGAGATATGGAGGAGGGAAAAGCGACAGTCAGACGAGCCTTCTCTCCCTCAGACAACTATGTTTATAGAAGAAACCAACAGAGAGGGTAAAATACTCGTTGCTGATTCAAAAGACATTTACGAGGCAGCCACATTCTCTCCAAGTTACCAAGCCAAGTAATTACTGAGTGGAGGCTCCCAGGCTTTTTGCCACATTTAGAGTCTGAGGTAAATACTGGGAGTACAGGCTAACAATGTAAACCAGCCACGGATGCACAGATTTAAATAAATAAAGAAAAACAATATGGTAAAAAACCTGAGGACTGCTACCAAAAAAAAAGGGAGGAGGGTGGCACTGTTCCTTTGCTTCTAAATTTTCAGACCCATGAAGTGCCCCATGGACTGGACAGTAGGGCTGTGCAAAGCTTCAGTTGCTGATTCGATTCAATGGAGATTCGGCCCAATTCAGCAGCTGAATCTCCAAATCTGAATCAAATCAGGAGACCCTTTAATCTCTCTGAATCAAACTGGAACCCTTTGAATCAATTCAGAGAGATTTGATGATTTGGACATAGACATAACTTTAAATGTTTTTTCTACGTACCTCAAGGTACCAGGTGGCTCATGAATGCTGAGATGCTGGGATGGATGGAGCATCCCAAGGGAGAACAGGGGGTCTCCAGCGTACTCAGTAGTGGACGCAGAAGTGGACCAGAAGCACTTCCAGTCCATTTCCAGGTCTGCTGCGGAACAAATGGGGGACACCCCCCGCCCCTGGTTCAGTGACTGGACCTGCCAGTTGGACCCGGCTCAGCGACTGGTGCCTTCTGGGGCTGGGGGGACACCTGGGGTCCCCCCATGGCTGATCACTGATCCTGGAGGGCACGGGGGGGGTCCACCACTGAGCATGCGGGGGCCCCTCTGCACTCCTGTACATGTACGAGCCAGATGAAGCCACACAGGGCCTGATTTGGTTGTGCAGGCTGGGCATAAGCTGTACTGGGCCTGATTTGTCGCTGGGGGTTCCAGTTGGCCTGTGGACCAACCCCACGCCACTCAACTGGCCCATGGGGCCAAAAGGTCAGGTAGCAATCTTTCCTGCCCAAGTGCAGTGGGGTTGGATCTGATGATCTGTAAGGTCCCTTCCAGACCCTAACAACTATGAAACTATTATGAAGATACTGGTCTAGAGACTTAGATATTTATACCCTTCTTCATTTCCTGATTTTTAAATCAGAAGTAGAAACACCAAAATACTTGCTGACATGAAATTTCCAGGCTTGCATTAGAGATGCTACATAGATATCCTTCTGAAATCTCTCTAAAATCATTCTGAATAGGGTGCATGTTTAGAGGAGGGTCTGCAGAAGTCCACAGATACTCATTAGTAATATGAGTTTTTAGCAAGCTTGGGAATCTCTGTGCCAGAAATATGCTGCTGGTATAAACAGTCATAGCTCTTAACTCCAAAAGGTCTAGTGGATTTCCACCAACTGAGGACATGGCCTCTAATGTATTGTTGACCTGGCAAGAAGAATTCATACACCAGAGGGGAAAAACCATGAATCCACTGGCCAGCTTGCCCCAGCAGTGGTCATCCTCTTATATCCCCTTCCTCCTGCTTCCTAAAGGCTCTTTCAAGGGTGTTCAATAGTCACAGGTTCTCCATGATAGTCTCTCTCTCCATAAGGCTTAGCATAGTCATTATGGAACCTCCTTTGTTTTGCTTACTATTTCATGAATACTAGGGAACCATTGTGAGCCCTGTGTTGGGCTAATTGCTTTTATTCCATGGCTAGGTATATTTTATTTCCTGATAATTTAGCTTTGTGTCAGAAGAAATCAAACCCTGGGGCTGTGGTCCTAAAAGAGAATAAAAGAAAAAAGATGCTCTCCCTTCCACTGACACAGGGGACAAATCTCTGCTCTTAGCTATCCTAGCAGAAATGAACAAGATGTCCATTATTATTATTTATACTGAAGTGATCATTGAGGCTTCTTTGTGCCAGGCATTATACACTCCCTGTCCCCAAAAGTTTACAGTCTTAGCTCATGACAAGAAACTTCAGATGAAAATAACAGAGGAGGCCAAGGTAGCAGGGGAACAATTAGGTTTGGTAGATTAGGCAACAGACTTGGTTTGATAAAGGATTAACCATTGTCAAGCATTCCAGAAAAATGTAAGTTTTATGGACTGATTTTATGGATATTTACTGGGGGTTCCTGTTATGCAAAGTCAGTGAAGTTAATTTGGATTCACATCAGTATGTGAAAGCAGAATGTAACTCTCCGTAAGGTTCCTAGGGTTTTTTGTGCCACTATCTTTCTGGTGGCAAATCTGGTACAGTGGGACTTGTGACTTAAGTTTCTCGGCAATTACAGACCTATATATCTTTCTTTAAGCTTAGGCCCCTGGGAGACATTGCAATTAAGATGTGATTAATATGTTAAGTTGAGCCATAAATAGTAACCCTGCCACAGGTTCAAGGAATTAATAGTGTGACAAAATGGGAAACTAGCCACAAAAATTACGCATCTTCTTTTGTGGCACATATTTTTGGGGCTGGTTTCCATCACACCTTAAACTGAACATGTGGCAAGGTAAACTGAGCCACCTTACTGCTCTGGTGCAGTCCCAGGGCATAGACAATTAGCTGAGCTGTCTGAGACTCCCGTGTGGTCCCAGAGTTGGGACTAACAATAAAATGATTGTCAGTCCCAGCCCTGGGACTATATCTGAATCTTGATTTGGACCCAGTATGGTCCCAGCCCTGGGACTGCATGAGAGTCTCATACAGACCCAGTGCAGTCCCATGGCTGAAATCAATAATCAGCTGAATGCAACCACCCAGCTTTCAACCTGTCAGTGCAAGGGGAGCCCAGGATTCTGGGTCCCCCTACTGCACTGGCAAATAGTAATGGTTCCAACTGGGATCTGCTACCTGATCCCCAAATTGCTTATCCTGCCAAGGACATGTGGCATGGCAGGAGGCATGATTGCTTGGATTACGGTTCAGATTCCATAGTGCCATTAAATGAATATTTGCCAGGGGCCTTAAACAGCTCAGTGGATAACTGTTTTGCTCCTGGGTAACAAAGCACAACAGCCCAGAGCCATTTTTGAGCCTAGACCTTCCTCGTGGTTCAGAAGAAAAGGGTGTTTCATGACTTGTGCTTCAGTAATTTCATGTGAACAATGGCACTTTTCACTCTTGGTGAGCTTGTTCCAGAAAGTCCATCCTGCCTCTCTGGAACAGCAAAGTGTCTGAGTCATTTACTATTGGGATAGCCAAAACACTTGAGATTATACTGTAGGGAAAATTTTGACTTTGGCAGGGACACAAAAATAAACTCACAAGTCATCGCCCTCTCTAATTTCTGTGGGCCTTTATAGGCAGGACTGTGTAAGGAAGTACAATTTAAAAAAAGAGAGAGAGAAAGACTGTGGTGTGTTGCCACATAGTTTCCATAACAGTTAGTATAAGGCAGGTCAGAAAAGGAAGCAAGATGGACATAAAACAAGAGGGGGAAAATTAGGAGAATAAATTTAGTTAATCAAGCACACCGCACGGAATAAATATTCCAGGGAGAAGTCAAACACAGAACAAACTTTCTATTAACACTCTCTGTGATTAACAGTCCAGTCTTCACTTCCTATCTCTTGATCGCTTCCTCAGTTAGAATAAAAGAATGTTCTAAGCACTCCCCTCCCATCATACTCAGGACATGACCCTGAGGAGTCAGGACTTCATATGCTGACCTTAATGAAATATTGACTCTGAAAAAGGGAAGGGTTCAAAATTCCAGAGGAAACACCTTACAGCAGCTGGCTCAGAGTCAATTTCCCACTCCGAGGTAGGATTTGAAAACCATAAAATTGCCAGATCCACCCTAGGGATCCCCACTTCTTACAAAAGGGTTAAAACAATAATGGCCTCTAATTCTCAGCTGGCCTGCAAGTTGTACAGTCAGTTCTGTCAATGCAAAGTCAATTCATAATGCTCTGCATAACAGATCGTTAGAGTGCACGTTTCTCAACTATCAGCGAGTGCAGAAGTTGCAGGGCAATGGAAGATCAGGTGCACAATAGTTAGAAGAGCAAATTAAAGACTTTGTAGCTTTGCTGCACTTTTTAAAATGGTAAACATAAGTGAATTAACCTTCAGTAAGCCAATGCAGATTTCTTTTTTTTCTGTTAATACAATTAAAATAATTTCCCTGAGGTAAATTCCAAAATGTTTTTCACAAGGATGAGTTTTTCTACATAAAATGTTTTTCAAGCTACTGTATACAATTTCTTTTATTAGCTTGACTGTAATAATGTACTTCCTATTGTAATTCCCCAGATCCCATTTACTATATTAGACATGCCATTTCTAAGCTTCAGACTTCATTCAAGGAAAACACATTTCTCAGATGATGCCACTTTTCTGATAAAGTGTGAATAATGACCAGCACAGCTACTTGTCTCAGCAGCAGCCACAAAAAGAAACTGCTGAGTATAGGAGTATGTGGCAGAGGAACTTGTTTCTATCCTAACTCATTACGTGACCATGAGCATGTCACTCTCTCTCATTTCTCCTTTCTGTAATTTGTAGGTAAACCACTGTCCCTGCAATGCAGAGCTCATTTAAACTTCTGAGTCCAAATACAAAGTAATGGATTTTTTTTTAGAGTGGGGGGAGGTGCGGGGGGGGGAGGGGCAGGGAGGGAGGGAGGCAGAGAAGAAAAGGCGAAATTTTCTGATGAAAAACTCAAAATTTTTTTTCTGGGAGGACCCTTTCTTTCTCTCCCTCATTTTTCAGCTCCTAGGAAAGAGGGAGAGAATTCTAAAAAGTCTTTACCTTTTAAATTTCCTTTCTTCACAAGAAAAGGTTTCCTTTCATTTGAAAACTGTAATGGAACACAGGTAGCATTTTTCACTTACTTCTGGTAGTGGTGGAGTTTTACGGATATAAAGCTGTATTAAATTAATGCTGATGAAGTGCGACTCATAATTATTTCAAGTTGGGAATTATTCCATGGTATCTGCAGATAGAGATTTAATGGGAATGATGCATCTATTTAAGATCTTTGCTGATTCAGGGTCTACAAGAAAGAAAAAGTAATATATCCATTTGGGAGAAAACTGTTTCTCTCATCTAATTGGCTGTCTACAAATTCATGGGGGAGGGGGGTGGAGAGGAGGAGAAAGAAATAGGGAATTCTCTTTTTACCAGGGTACCTCTTGGGGTCACTAGAAACATCAGCCATAAACTGACAGAGAGCAGATTTAGATTAGACATTAGGCAAAATTTCTTTATGGTGAAGGTCAAGATTTTTATGCTTTATGCTCTGGGTCAAGATTCAAGGGGGCTGTGGAGAGAGCGATTTGATGGTGGGGGTCTACTACAGACCCCCCAACCAAGGGGAGGAGCTGAACCAGGAATTTTTGGGCCAGCTTGCAGAGGCACTTAAGGCAAGGGATGTAGTTGTCATGGGTGATTTTAATTACCCGGACATCTGCTGGGAGGAACAGTCAGCCAGGGCGGACCGTTCCAGGAGGTTCCTGGCTGAGATACAGGACCTCCACTTAATCCAGGAGGTGCACAGTCCCACCAGAGGAAATGCCCTGTTGGACCTGGTCCTGGCCACAGGCGATGACCTGGTAAGGGTCCTCCAGGTTCTTGACCACCTGGGCAATAGCGATCATCGCTTGCTGGAATTCACCATCCAGCGCAGGGTGTCAAGGGCCTGCAGCAAGATGGTAGCCCTAGACTTTAGGAGGGCCAACTTCAACAAGTTGAGGAGACTAGTGGTTGAGGCGCTGGGGTCCCTGAGGTCAGGGGAACTCAGTGTCCAGGACGAGTGGTCGTTCCTTAAGGAAACGATACTCAGGGCCCAGGGGGAGTCCATCCCAACAAGAAGCAAGGGGGGCAAGAGTGCCCAAAAGCCCCCCTGGCTCACCAAGGGCGTCCGGGAATGCCCGCTTGCCAAAAAGGCAGCATACACCCAGTGGAAGGGGGGTGCTATCTTCAAAGAGGAGTATACCTCCTCTGCTCGGGCCTGTAGGGGGGGCTTTCAGGAAAGCTAAGGTGGACACAGAGCTAGGACTAGTGTCCAAGATCAAGGATAATAAAAAGTCCTTTTTCAAATACATAGGGAGGATGAAGAAGGCACCGGGTAATGTGGGGCCCCTGCAAAGTACGCTGGGCAATCTGGTGGTTGCACCAGAGGAGAAAGCAGACCTCTTTAACCAATTCTTCATGTCCATTTTCTTGTGCAGGGACCGGGACTTCCCCGCTGGGATGCCAGATGGACGGACTTGAGGGGAACACCTCCAGACCTCAGGTTGGGGAGGACCGGGTTAGAGAGCTTCTGGAGGGGCTAGACGTGTTCAAGTCAGCGGGTCCAGATGCTCTCCACCCCAGGGTGTTGAGGGAGCTGGCTGGGGTTATTGCAGGGCCCTTGGCATGGCTCTATGAGTGCTCGTGGTGTTCGGGCCGGGTGCCAGATGACTAACGTTAGATAGCTAACTTGGCCCTCATCTTCAAAAAAGGGAAGAGAGAGGACCTGGGCAACCATAGGCCCATCAGTCTTACCTCAATCCTAGGGAAACTCCTTGAGAAGATCCTCAAGGAGCACATCTGTGATGGGCCGGCTTCTGGGATGATGCTCAAGGGCAACCAGCATGATTTCATTAGCGGCAGGTCATGTCAGACCAACCTGATTGCCTTTTATGATCAGGTCACAAAGGCAATGGATGCAGGTGTCATCGTGGACGTAGTCTTTCTAGACTTCAGCAAGGCCTTTGACACCGTCTCCCACCCCATCCTCATTAAAAAACTAGGCGACTGTGGCATTGATGCCTACACAGTCAGATGGATTGCAGATTGGCTCAAGGGTTGTACTCAGAGGGTGGTGGTGGACGGGTCATATTCAACCTGGGGGGAAGTGGGCAGCGGAGTCCCCCAGGGCTCAGTCCTTGGGCCTGCGCTGTTCAATTTCTTCATCAGCGATTTGGATGATGGGATGAAATGCAACCTGTTTAAATTCACTGATGATACCAAAATTTGGGGTGAGGTGAGCACGCTAGTAGGGAGAGAAATATTGCATCAAGATCTGGATAGGTTACAGGAGAGGGCTAACATAAACAGGATGCGTTTCAATATTGGCAAGTGCAGGGTGCTGCACTTAGGCAGTAGAAACCAGCAGCACACTTATAGAATGGGAAACTCCCTTCTTGAGAGCACAGAGGCAGAAAGGGATCTCGGAGTCATTATTGACTCCAAGATGAACATGGGCTGACAATGCGAGGTCACGGTTGACAGGGCTAACTGGACCTTGTCGTGCATCCACAGGTGCATGTCAAGTAGAGCCAAGGAGGTGATCCTCTCCCTCTATGCGACACTGGTCAGGCCACAGCTGGAGTACTGCGTCCAGTTCTGTGCGCCCCATTTCAGGAAGGATGTGGACAACATTGAAAGGGTTTAGAAGAGGGCCACCCGCATGATCCGGGGACTACAGGGCAGACCCTACATTGAAAGACTGCGGGACCTCAACCTGTTCAGCCTTCACAAGAGAAGGCTGAGGGAGAACCTGGTGACTGTCTATAAACCCACTAGGGGGGACCAGAAGGGTTTGGGGGAGACACTGTTTCCCCTAGTGCCCTCTGGCATGACAAGGAATAATGGACACAAATTATTGGAAAGTAGGTTTAGATTAGACATCTGCAAGAAGTACTTCACAGTTACGGCGGCTAGGAGCTGGAACCGACTTCCTAGGGAAGTGGTGCTGGCTCCTACCCTGGGGATCTTTAAGAAGAGGCTTGATGCCTACCTGGCTGGAGCCAGTGGACATGGACAGAAGTGTAGTGCTGACTGCCCTAAGCCATGCTTCACCCCATGCAGCATGCAAGGAACCAGATCTAATCAATTGGAGGCAGGGCCATCCCGGGTGGGGGCAAAATGGGGGAACTTCCCTGAGCCCCACACTTTGGGGGGCCCCATGGAGCCTGGAGGAGTAGCGCAACTCCATGCTGCCCCCAGCTTCACGTCCAGCGCTTGGCACTGCACCCTTCCCCCACCACCAACTGCCTTGGATCCCGGGGCAGGGCCCCACACAGGCTGATTTGCCCTAGGTGCCGCACCCTGCTTGAATCATCTCTGATTGGAGGGCACCCTCCATGGGACAGATCCAATCAGCTGGCAGGCCAAATCTAGCCAGAGGGCCATATTTTGCCCATCCCTGGTCTAACCTATTCCTAAAACTACACAGTCAACTCTATTGCAAAACTACACGTGCCTACAGATGTTACACTTAGAAGTTTGGGAGCTTAGATTAAGTAAAAAATGGCTGCCACATCTAACTCAGTGACTCCTCACTTGAACAGCACAGATGTTTCTGGGATCTGATCTACAATCATGCAGCATACTTTAAGCTGTGTTTTTTGTAGAGCCGGTGCCACGGTTACAGACCTTCACCAGTGCTGGAAGCCTGATCAAAGTGAGTCAGGGTTGGGGGAGAGAAGGGTGGGATTGGTGGGATGAGTGGGACCCACAGCAGGGAGGTGGAGTCTGGGAGGGGATTGGGGCAGGGGCTAATGGTGGGCATGGATAGGGTTTGGCCGGATTGGAGAGACATTTTGATTCCACCAAACTTTTCCCCCAGGCCTCACAATCGCACAAACTGCCCCTGGTCCCAGTTTTACCAGTGTTTGCCAATGCTGGGAACCCAATTTAAGTATCTCAGGGTGGCAGGAGGGACAGGCAGATTGGGGGAACTAGCAGTTTGGCAGGGGGAGTTGGCAGGGTCAGAGGGCTAGCAGCTTTGCAAGGGGTTGGTGGGGTCCAGCAAGAGGTTTGGCAGGATGGGAGAGGCCCTCTCCCAGACACTGACCTACCTCCCCAACTCCAGATGGACACAGGATCCTCCCACTTAAGACCAAACCCTACACCCACTCGCCCCTTCCCCTACCCTGGCTTACTTATAATTGGGCCGCCAGCACCAGCAAATGCCTGTGAAACCTGCACTGGGTAGTTTGCAGGATCTGGTGGGGGGGTGGGCTCAGGGGTAAGAAATATGCAGCCTGGAGCTGGACTTTCCCATCCCTGGGAGCTGTGCTCTGAATATGTACATATGTTTGGTTGGATCAGCCCCTAACCCATGCCCGATCTAACTTAATCTCTTCTCAGGTGAACTAAATTAGATCAGTCTAGCCATTTTTTGCCCAAGGGAGCATCTGTACATTTTGGTACTTGGATCAACCTAACTAGGAATCTTATTGTAAAGTCTGCACGTGGGTGAACTAAGTTAGATCAGGCAGCCATTTTTTGCCCAATCTAACCTCTCAAACATCTGTACCCTATGTGGCATATTACCCAATAAAATAAATAATAGAAAATGGATTTTCTTTGAAAAATATATATTTGAGAGAGAGAAAAAAATAAGATTCATTTAATTGTATGAAAAAATAGCAGTAGAAAACTTTGCCTTTCTAGGAAAAGAACATTTTTTAGACAAAAAAAAGAAAAATACATTTTTCAAGGAAGGCAGACACTCTACATAAATCATTTTGTTTAACTGAAAACTGAGTTTTCTGTGAACCAGAAAAAAAATGGACTGACGTTAGTGGTAAAGGTTTGAATTGTGTGTTTACTGCAAAGGACAGAGAATAAGCACAGAAATACACTCTAATATTAGTCCTTCTTCTGTGCTAATTTGTGACTGGACTTTTTTTCACTGACTCTTTCATTCTTTGAGTACCTGTACATGTGCAGGATGCCTGCTCCATTGCGTTCTAATTACAACACCTCAGAGCAGACTTGATCCATCAATTAATCACGTCTGCTAGTGCATTCTAATTAGAATGCTGCAGCAGCCTTTCTGTCACATGTATTCATTGTCCCCTCATTTCAAAATGATGGGGTTGAGCAAGCTTTAGTTAAAGTGCCCCGTCACCATTTCAAAGCATGGGATGCTGAATGCATGAGATGTTTCAGGCATTTTAATTGTAGCGGCTCCCAAGAGCCACACTAATTAAAAGCCCTCCCATCCACCCCAAAGGACATGTATAGACATCCTTTGAGTCTAGGCATTGTTAGCTTAGATTCAAGTGAGACAATAAGGAAATAACAAGGGTGTGATCCAAAAACTAATGAAGTCAATACACTTAACTTCTACTGGAGAAAAACCGCCAGACAGACTTCAATTTCTCTTCACGCTAAATATTGTACCTAACCCTCGCTGAAAGTCTAGGAGACTTTAATGAAGTTTAGTTCCTTCAAAACATAGTTTGACTTTTTCTGATACTAGTTCAAGTCTTCTATCACAGCACTGATTTGAGTGGGGACACTTTTAAGCTGACAATTGTTGACTTTTATGAGAACTCCTTATCTGTAACACAGTCTTCTTTTATTCTGGTGTAATTTCTCTTGGGGTCAGCTGGTTACTTCTATTCAATATTCTGGATAAGATCTTGACTCCAAGGAAAATAAAATTTTTCTTAGAGCAAATTCTTCTGCTTACTGGGTCTGATCTTCTATGATGCTGAATGTATTCAACACCCACTGAAATTTAGCATTTCAGACTTTCATGAGTGGCCTAGCAATATTAATATCCAAGATCATAGCTTCTTGTTCAAGTCAGAACATGGTACAAAAGCCTCTCACTTCAAAACTATCCTTAGCTTTTTAACCCATTTCAGCTCCACGTTGTAGATCTTAACTCGTGGTCTTGTTGCCTTGGTATGGCTGTATGCTGAAAAGTTCCAAAGTAGGTCTGCTCTAATCAGTGCTGGACATGAAAACACAGGCAAAGTGACTGAAACTATCGCTATTGCCAGGGCTGTGATCAAGACTTCTAGAAATGAAATGATTCTTGAATTAGTCCGCGTAGATGACAAGAGTTAGGTAGAGTATGGGGCTGTGTCAAGATATTCAACATCCTTTGAAGACCACTGTTTAGAAACTGAGTAAACAGATGAAACTTGAGGTGCTCACATTAAGTGCCTAATTCAATATATAGACAGAGGCCCAGTTTTTCAGCATTACCAAGCACCTAAATTCCCCAGGAAATCTACCTATCCACTTCAGCTTCTCACTGGTTTAAATCGCAATAAAATCTAGTTAAGTATATGCTTCACCTCTACAGTTTCAAGTGGCAAACATTTCACTAAATTAACAGACAGGATGAGTGTAAAGTCTGTTCTTCATTCAACTATGGCCAAGCACTGAATAAAAGAAACTGGGAAAAAGAAAATACAAAATAATAACTGGTTAGAGAGCACACAAAGGGAAGTCTACCAGACCACAGGATAGTTTCCTAATTAAGCAATGAGTGTCCCATTTTAAAGGTATTGTAAACTAGAGTATTAAAAGGAACAGCAGGGAATAAATTGTACTTTAGCAAAGATCGGACAAATGACATACTAAGTTTTTTTTCATCTGTAAAAATGATATACCAGGTAACTCAAATGACTTACATCATTAGAAGCACCTAAAAGAACCAAAAGGACCCTGACCATGGCGACACTCAGGCAATTATTCCCACACTTAGGTGTTTACAGAACAGCAGTCTTATTGAATGTATTTCATAATAAAGGATTGAATTCTTAAAGGAATTCAGGCCTTCAGCTCCTATTGAACTGACTCTGAAAAGCCTAGTCAAAGTTCTAGTCATAAAAAAAAATTAAGAGCTCAACAACTCTATGCTATTATTCCAACCTAAAGGTCTTTGCTTAATTACTATTACTTAATCAATCACTACTGTCCTAAGAGAATGAATATTAATTAGCATGACAGCTTCAGACAAAACAATAACACACAGAAGTTTTACTCACACAGAGCAGATTATTGCCTTGAAGACAGTGAAACAAAGGGCAAGCATGAGAAGATTAGAAATCACGTCTACTCAGTAAACTTAAAGTACTCGAGAGCAGCATCCTCAAGCATGCCATGCTACTCCACTTGGGCTCCCATATAAACTAGAGGCAGCATAACTACACTTACTCTTCTGGTAGGCCAATTAACACTGCTGAGTGACAGTGATAGTTAGCTGGGCCCTGTGCTTAATTATCTTACCTGCTGTGCAGGATGGATATAGTTACATTGCTACCAATGTAAGAGGCAGCCTGCTGGAGGACATTGCTTTCAAGGCATGCCAAAAGTTTATGGAGAATGGTAAAGAGATTTTTTTTTGACACAATGATGATAAGTAAGGTCATAGTTTGTATAAGAGTGAAACAGATTTGATTGTTCATAATGGTAAAAGGTTGCAAAAGCAGAAAGCTGTCATTTAAATGCTATCATTAAAAAAACCCCAACAATCAGAGGCCCCTGCCAGGCAAGCAGATAAAGGCTCAATAGGACCTGATGTGCAATCCACACAACCACACTTCCTGCTATGCTATGCATATGTGGCAGGAGGTGTGACTGGAATTAAGCCTCAGATCCCACCGTGCCTTAATGCTGGTGCAGGGGGAGCCTGGGATCCTGATCCAAGGCTCCCCCTAGCAAGCTGCTATGGCTGATAGCCCCCTCAGCTGATGAGGCTTTTAGCTGTTTCATAATTTCATAGTTTCATAGTTTCTAGGGTCGGAAGGGACCTGAGCAGATCATCTAGTCCGACCCCCTGCCATGGCAGGAAAGAGCACTGGGGTCAAACGACCCCAGCAAGGTATTCATCTAACCTCCTCTTAAAACCCCCCAGGGTAGGAGCCTGCACCACTTCTCTTGGAAGCTGGTTCCAGACCCTAGCCGCCCTGACTGTGAAGTAGCGCCTCCTGATATCTAACCTAAACCTACCCTCTGCCAGCTTGTGACCGTTATTCCTGGTCACTCCTGGCGGCGCTCGGGGGAACAGTGACTCCCCCAATGCCTGCTAATCCCCCCTGACTAGTTTCTAACAGGCCACAAGATCCCCCCTTCAGCCTTCTCTTTTGGAGGCTGAACAGGTTCAGGTCCCGTAGCCTCTGCTCATAGGGCCTGCCCTGCTGTCCCCTGATCATGCGAGTTGCCCTCCTCTGGACCCTCTCCATGGTGTCCACATCCCTCTTGAAGTGTGGCACCCAGAACTGGATGCAGTACTCCAGCTGCGGCCTGACCAGTGCCGCATAGAGGGGGAGGATCACCTCTTTGGACCTGCTCGAGATGCATCTGTGGATGCATGCCAAAGTGCGGTTGGCCTTCCTGACTGCCTCCCCGCACTGCCGGCCCATGTTCATCTTGGAGTCAATGATTACCCCAAGATCCTTTTCCGCCTCCGTGCTGACAAGAGGGGAGTTCCCCAACCTGTAGGTATGGTGCCGGTTGTTCCTCCCCAGGTGCATCACCTTGCACTTGTCTGTGTTGAATCCCATCCTATTCTCATCCGCCCACCCTTGTAACCTGTCTAGGTCTGTTTGTAGCCTGTTGCTTCCTTCTAGAGTAAACAAGGTGCTTTTTACCCCTTCGTCCAAATCGCTGATGAAGATGTTGAACAGTGCGGGCCCGAGGACCGAGCCCTGGGGAACCCCACTGCCCACGTCCTTCCAGGTTGAGAAGGACCCATCCACTACCACCCTCTGGGTGCGGCCCTCCAGCCAGTTGGTGACCCATTTGACCACAGCCCCCCAGTTTCTTAATGAGAACAGGGTGAGAGACAGTGTCGAAAGCCTTCCGGAAGTCCAGGAAGACTATGTCCACTGCTACCCCTGCACCTAATGATTTGGTGATCTGATCGTAAAAGGCCACCAGGTTGGTTTGACAGGACCTGCCACTGATGAACCCGTGTTGGTTGCCCCTAAGCATGCCGTCCCCTGCTGGCCCCTCCTGGATGTGTGCCAGAATAATTTTCTTGAACGGCTTGCCTAGGATCGAGGTAAGACTAGCTGGCCTATAGTTTCCCGAGTCCTCCTTCCTCCCTTTTTTGAAGATGGGAACCATGTTGGCCCTCTTCCAGTCCTCCAGCACCACTCCAGAGCACCAGGAATGTTCCTTGTAAAGCCATGCCAGGGGTCCTGCAATGACCTTGGCCAATTCCTTTAGCACTCTAGGGTGGAGATCGTCCGGACCGGCAGACTTGAATACGTCCAGCCCCTCCAGAAGCTCTCTAACTAAATCTTCGCTAACCCTTGGCCCAGGTGTGCCTCCCCCGGGGCCTGAGAGGGGCCCAGCAGGGAGGTGGCTGTTCTGGTCCCTGCTTAGGAAGATGGAGGCAAAGAAATCATTAAACATGTTAGCTTTGTCGTCTGGTGTGACGACCAGATTTCCCGACGCGTCCTGCAAGGGCCCCACATTACTTGGGACCTTCTTTTTGCCCCCTATGTATTTAAAAAAGGACTTCTTATTGTCCTTAATCTGGGAAGCTGGTCCCAGTTCCATCTCTGCCTTGGCCTTCCTAACTACCCCCCTACATCCCCGAGCAACTGCAGAATAGTCCTCCCTGGTGATAACCCCTTCTTTCCATTGGGTGTACACCTCCTTTTTAGCAAGGAGACATTCCTTTTAGCAAGGAGACCCCTGTAAGGGTGCAGCATGCACTCCCCTGGCTGGAAGCTTCATCAGCTGACAGGGCTCCCAGCCACTGGGATGCACCTGACCACACATTCAATTAATAGTGTGATAGGAACTAACCACCAAGTTTTTACATCTTTTTTGCTGAATAACTTGGTGGCTTATCCCTTTTTTTATGGAATCATTAATTGCTTTAATGTGTGGCCAGGTTACGAAATAAGACATGATTATCTGGTTAATCACATCTTAAGTGTAATGTTTGGCAAGGGCCAAGAAACAAACTTGGCGCATATACAAAGTGGAGATAGCAACTGGAAATACTATTTAGAGATGGCAGATGAGAAAGTAAGCAAACATCTGTGAATATAATAAAACACCTTTAAAACTTATGGATTTTTCACTTTATGCTTTCACAGCAGTCTAGGTTCTAGATGTCATTGCAACATTTTCTACAGTTTTAAAGAACAGCTTAAAGGATATTTTTAGTGCCTGTTGCAAATACAGATTTTCAGATGCTGGTTAGATGCAGAAACGCGTGTTGTGTAATAATGAATGTGTAGGATTACAGTAGGATCCAGAATGCCCCAAACAGTTTTTCTTACATGTGCCTAGTAAAAGCTGAGCACTGCTTACATTGCTTAAGGGAAAACTTACGTGGTTGTCTGTTTTTGCAGCCAGTTCTACATAGGCCTTGATCTTGGAATACTTTAACATAAGCTTCCAGCTGCTATAACCTTAAGTGGTTGGTTATAGCCCCTAGGTGCTATACCTCAAAAACTGTTAAAGAGGTATTTAAATTAGTTTCTGAGGCCGGGGGTGGAGGGGATGATTTTGGATCTAGAAGATAGGACTAAGATCTTACCAAAACGATACCCTCATTTTACGCCAGCTGAGTTTTTTCTGTGGCCTATGTTTGCGTACCAGAAATGTGTTACTTAACAGTAACTCCTATTGCACTGTAAAAACTGCTAAACCAGTATAATTCCTCACATTTACACAGTATTTTATATGTCGAAAGCACAGTCCAGAAGTAGAGTAGACTGGTGTTATCATCACCATTTTACAGATGGGGAAACTAAGACTCACAGAAAGAAGGATTTACCTAAAGTCAGCCAGGGACTCAGTGACAAAGGTAGGATTAAGAGGCTAGAGTGCATGACTTCCTACCCTTTCTTATTCTGCTAAATCAACAGAGACAGCAGTATGCATTATTTCTAACAACGTGAGATTTTTAAATTCCTACTAACATCTTAATCAGTCTGATGGAAGGAAATGCCTAAAGAACTTCAGGAATACAGATAAGATTTTATAATCAGATGCCTTTCTCAGCCTCTTATTGATTTCTAGGCTAGGAGTTAGAGTAGAAGCATGGCAAAATTGACAAACATCCCTAAATTCAGGTCTCATCTCTGCCACTGATGTGCCAAGTAGAGTTAGACATATTCACGGAATTTTCAAAGAAATCTATTAGACCTGAGTTAAGTATCTCCTTTGCAGCAATCCTAAAAGGAACAAATGAGAAACAAATCCACCCAAGGTCACTTTTTGGAGTGTGCCCATGGACACACTGGATTTGTTCGGTATGTTTCCGAGAGGAGGTCTGGGCACATCTGGGTATGTCTAGCTCAGCTCTAGTGATAATCACATGACATTTACTTGCAAGCACTACATTCAGAGTGGGAGCATGTCAGCAAGGCATTTTTTTTCAGTTGTGGTCTCAGGATTGATACAGAGAAGATATAGATATATCCTACACAAATTTCCATGGACACTTGGTGGTACCAAGCTCTCTTTCAAAATTCCAGCACCTGTATCCCTGTTTTCCAATTTGTAAAATGGGGAAATACAATATTTGCTCTAAAACTGAAACAAAAATTGCTACTGATAAAAATACATAATATAGTACTGTACTAAAAACTACCCTATTTTGAATCTGTCCGCAGGCCTGCCCGCAATGGCGTGAGTTTGGGCGCCCGCGGATTGCTGTGGGGCTTGCCCTCCTGATCCAGGGGTGGCTCCCGCTCCTGGTATGCTCTCGCCAAGTCCGCCTGCCACGACTTTGCTGTTATTAGGTCCAGTGAATTCCCTGGCGCGCGCACGTCCAAAAGCGGTACCTCCTGTCCAGTCCGATCCGGGGCCCTTGAGGGCTCCTGCCTCCCCTACACCCTCGCCCAGGCCTCAGTAATGAGTCGAAAGGGGGGGCCCCCCTCTCCTCAGCTGAGGTGGGGTAGTCCCTCGAAAGAAAATTGTCCCGTTAGCGAGACGCGAGCCGCTCAGCCAGCTCCCCGCCGGGGCTGGCTCAGGTTTCTTGGTGAGTCCCGTCCGCCTCCTGCCGGAGGCCTGTGTTCCCCGATTGGGGTTCCCTCTGGGCGCCGAGAGCACGCCGCTCCTGCCTGGGCTCTGTTTTCTGCCCAGTACCGCACGGGCCGGCCCGCCTCCGCTGCTTCCGGCTACGGGCTGCGCTGCTTGGGGCTGGGATGGGGAGCTCCCCCACCCCGGCCTTCACAATCCAGTCAATGGCCCACAGGGCCCTCCGTCTCTCATGTCCTGCCCCTACGGGGCCCTACCCGGCTCCAGAAGACCCTCGCCAGGTGCCGATCTGCCGTCCTCCCTCATGCCGCTTCCCCACTGGGAAGCTCCTCCTCCTCCTCCTCCTCCTCTGGCTCTTCCGGTCCCCCAAAGCTCTGCGCCGGCACCGCTTTTGAGCCGCCCGGCTCCTTGCTGCACCTGGGGAAGTTAATTAAGGCGCGGGCCACCAAGCACCATTTGGGGTTCGCCTCCCGGGCTCTCGTCCCTGCTGTGGCCGCGCCGCCACTCTCGCGCCCCGCGCTCCCACGTTGCCAGCCCCAACCGGGTGTGCTCCGACCGGCCTGGTCAGCCCTGGGGCTCTCTGGGGTCAGGGCTCTTCCACACACCCCCACCTTAAGACGCCGTTAGGCGCTCTTCCTATTTCTTCCTTTCTGTCTGTAGGTTCCCAACCTTCGCCTTCTGTGTCCCCTCCACATTGGGATAGGAAGTCCGCCACTGTATTCGCTTTGCCCGGCCTATAGGCCACTGAGAACAGGTACAGTTGCAGGGCTAGAGCCCACCGCATAATACGCGCATTGTCTGTCTTAGTGGTGTGTAGCCACCTCAGGGGCGCGTGGTCTGTCACTAGTCTGAACTCGCGGCCCAGAAGGTAATAGTGGAAGTACTCGACCCCCCACTTTATCGCCAAGCACTCCCGCTCTATAGCGGACTACCTGGTCTCCAGGTCATTTAGCTTCCTGCTGGCGTAGGTCACTGGTCGCTCCACCCCATCCACCTCTTGCAAGAGAACTGCGCCCAACGCTGTTGCCAACGCCTCTGTCTGCAAAGTGAATGGGAAAGCGAAATTGGGGGTATGAAGGACTACGTCCTGGCACAGGGCTCGTCTTACCTCCGCAAAGGCTTTTCATCGCTGGTGGGTCCATTCCACTGCCCCCGTTCGCTGGCCTTTAATGGTTTCGACCAGCGGCACCGCGATCTCTGCGAAATAGGGTATGAAGCGGCGGTAATAGCTTGCTAATCCCAAAAATGCTCTCATTTGCCTCTTCGTGGCCAGTTCCTTATATTTCCGGATGGCTGCCACCTTATCCATCAACGGCTGTACCCGACCCTGTCCGACTAGAAACCCAAGGTACTTGGTCTCACGTTTACCCAAAGTGCATTTTTTTGGGTTGGCCGTCAGGCCCACTTGCCGCAGCTCTAGGAGGACTGCCCTTAGGGCCCGCATGTGTTGCTCCCAAGTATCGGTATATATGATGATATCATCTATATAGGCAGCCGCATACTTCTGGTGAGGCGCTAGGACACACGCCATGAGCCTCTGGAAAGTAACGGCTGCTCCGTTGAGCCCAAAGGGCATGCATTTGAATTAAAAAAGGCCCCATGGTGTCTCGAAGGCCGTTTTGCGCTGATCTTCTCTCTGCAGCGGGATTTGCCAATACTCCTTCGATAAGTCGAGTGTCGAGATATACTTGGCCTGGCCAATGCCTTCTACGAGTTCGCTGATGTGCGGCATTGGGAATGCATCAAACTGGGTTATCTCGTTCAGCCTCCGGAAGTCGATGCACAGACGTAGGCTGCCGTCTGGCTTCTCCACTGGCACGATTGGACTGCACCAGGGGCTCCGCGAGGGGGTTATAATCCCTTGCTCGAGCATCGCCTTGACTTCTTTCTCGATCAGCGGGCGCTTATGGTAGGGAATGCGCTGCCACCTCTCTCTCACTATCTGCCCCTCCTTGGTGACAATCTGGTGTTCCACACCGCGTGCCCTTCCAGGGTGCTCGGTGAAGACGTCTCGGAACTCGTGCACTAGCCCCGTCATTAGACGCTGCTGGGTCGGAGTGAGATGTGCCCCGATTGATACCTCGCCCGGCTCCGCCCCGGTGCAATCAGGAGCCCCTCTGGTCCACTCCACTCCTTTAAGAGGTTCACATGAAAGATCTGGCGTTCCCTTCTAGCCCAGGGGCGCAAGATCTCATAGTCCACTGGCCCCACCTTCCTGGTAACTGTGAAAGGGCCTTGCCACTGAGTGGCGACTTGCTCGTGGCGTCAGGCAGCATCAGCAGGACTTTTTGCCCTACCTTTAACTCTCGGGGTTGTGCCTTCCTGTCACAGAGCTCCTTTTGGCGCACTTGGGCCTTCTCCAAATTAGTCTGAGCAATCTCCTGGGCTGCTTGCAGATGGTCCCGGATTTCCCGCACATATTGTCTCATTCTGTCCCCATGTTCTGGAGCTGCCTCCCGCTCCTCCCGCTGGACATCTAGTAGACTACGGGGCCAGTGCCCAAACGTTAGCTCAAAAGGAGAGAGGCCTAGGGAGGCCTGGGGCGCGTCCCTTACTGCAAATAGCAGGGGTGAGATCATAAGGCTCCACTTGTGAGGTTCCACCTGTGTGCACCTCCTCAGCATCCCCTTTAAGGTCCCGTTGAACCGTTCCACCAGCCCGTTGGTTTGCGGGTGGTAGACTGTCGTCTGGAGGTGCTTAATGTGCAGTACCTTACAGAAGGCTTTAAGGACCTCGGACATGAAGTTAGACCCCTGGTCGGTCACCATCTCCCGGGGGATCCCAAACCATGCAACCCATTGCATTAAAGACTCCGCGACTTTTGCGGCAGTTACCACCTGCAAGGGGAAAGCCTCAGGGAAGCGAGTCATATAATCGATCAACACCAGGATATACTGGTGTCCGCCTACGCTCTTTGTAAGGGGCCCCACCACATCTAACGCTACCCGGGAAAAGGCTTCTCGCACCACCAGCATAGGCTGTAGTGATGCCTTCCGCGGCCGGTTGGGGTTGACGACCTTTTGGCAGATGTGGCACGAGCGACAGTACTTCACGTCCTCGTAAATGTGGGGCCAAAAGCACCATCGGGTCAACTTGGCCTCCGTTTTGTCCCGCCCCAGGTGGCCCCCCAGGGGGTGTTTATGCGCCAGCCACAGGAGCTGGTCCCGGAAGGCCCGCAGGATTAACAATTGCGGGGTCTCTTCCCCCTCTCACCTTCCCTGCTTCACCCTGTACAGCAGCCCGTTCCTTATCTCAATCCGCGGGGTGCCCTGGGGCCCGTCCGTGGGGCTTACCTGAGGGGTGTCTTCCCGTGGACCCAGTTCCCAGAAAGTGGTCAACTCCAGCTCCCCCTCCTGCTCCCTCCGGAACGGCTCGGACCGGATCAGCTCACCCAGTGGCAACGCCGGGGTTCCTGGGTCTTCTTCCCCCGCCAGGCCGCTGCTGTCACTCCGGCCCTCTCTTCGGTCTGCCAGGATGTCAAAGATCTCCGGCCAATCGCGGCCCAGGATCATAGGGTAAAGGATGCCCTCCTTCAGTCCCACGGGAATCCGGCGTTGGACCTCGCCTACCTGGACTGTCAGCATCCGCCGTTTGATAAAGTTTTTTTCCTTGTGCAGGCATACCAGGTGGATACCCTCACACCGGGGTGTCTGTTCCCACTCGATCAGCGAGGGTCTGACCAAGGACTGTGTACACCTGGTGTCCGCCACTGCCTGGATGGGGACTCCCTCTACCCACACCTGGACCTGAGGCAGCAGTTGGATAAGTGCGGGGTGGTGTCTTCCCACGCCGCAGTCCATGGCCTCAGTCTCCGGCGCCCCTTTGGGTGCCAGATGGCATTCCTGCTGGTACTTGTCCCTGAAGGTGTCCCCTCTCAGTCTCTGCGGGCAATTCCTTGTGAAATGCCCCCTTTCCCCGCAGGTGAAGCAGGTGGGGCCTTGCCCGCCCCCTTTCTTCTCTGCCTTACTATCCGCCGCCTGCCTAGTGGTCAGCTCCAATGTCTTTGTGCCGCCTATCCGGCGCCGCTCCCCTCGAGCGGTGTCGAATTGCTCAGCCCACTGAAGGGCCTCTTGGGAGGAGGTGGGGCAGTGGTGCCGTACCCATTTTTGGGTCTCCTCCTCCAAGTTATCAATGAATTGTTCCATTAGGACCAGAACGAATATCTGCTCTTGGAGGTGCTTTCTGGTCTGAGCCACATGCCCAATAAGTCTGCCAGAGTCTGCCATAGTATACAGGGGGTTCTTACCTCTGCTGGCTTCTTGGCATGGAAGGCCTGCTGCTGTCTCTCCGGCGTAATGTCCAATCTACGTAGAATCTCTCCCTTTACTTTGTCATAGTCAGTCGCGACACTCCATGGCATAGCCCAGTAGGCCGCCTGGGCCTGCCCAATCAGCAGGATGCCGAGCTGACCAGCCCACTTTGTTTTGTCTAATACTGCCGCTATAGCAGCTCTCTCGAATATTTTGAGGAACGCCTCCGGGTCGTCCTCTGGCGTCACCTTGGGCATGCGCCATTCTACGCTGCCCCGAGTTGCCCCCATTTGCTGCTGTACCCAATGCTCCTGCCAGGTGATCTGCCTTGCAGCCTGTTGCTGCTGCTGTTGCAACAGCTGCACCATCGCGCTGAGTAGCTGTTGCATTGGGTCGCCGAGGTGTCGAGCCGCCTGCTGATCCATCGTGGGAGCGCTGAGTGTCTAATAGGCCGTCGCTGCTTCCCGGCCAATGCACCAAAATGTCCGTGGGCCCGCCCGCAATGGCGCGAGTTTGGGAGCCTGCAGATCGCTGTGGGTCTTGCCCTCCTGATGCAGGGGTGGCGCCCGCTCCTGGTATGCTCTCGCCAAGTCCGCCTGCCACGACTTTGCTGTTATTAGGTCCAGTGAATTCCCTGGCGCGCGCATGTCCAAAAGCGGTACCTCCTGTCCAGTCCGATCCGGGGCCCTTGAGGGCTCCTGCCTCCCCTACACCCTCGCCCAGGCCTCCGTAATGAGTCAAAAGGGACCCCCCCCTCTCCTCAGCTGAGGTGGGGTAGTCCCTTGAAAGAAAATTGTCCCGTTAGTGAGTCGCGAGCCGCTCAGCCAGCTCCCCGCCGGGGCTGGCTCAGGTTTCTTGGTGAGTCCCGTCCGTCTCCTGCCGGAGGCCTGCGTTCCCCGATTGGGGTTCCCTCTGGGTGGCAAGAGCACGCCGCTCCTGCCTGGGCTCTGTTTTCTGCCCAGTACTGCGTGGGCTGGCCCACCTCCGCTGCTTCCAGCTACGGGCCGCGCTGCTTGGGGCTGGGATGGGGAGCTCCCCCACCCCGGCCTTCACAATCCAGTCAATGGCCCACAGGGCCCTCCGTCCCTCATGTCCTGCCCCTACGGGGCCCTACCCGGCTCCAGAAGACCCTCGCCAGGTGCCGATCTGCCGTCCTCCCTCATGCCGCTTCCCCACTGGGAAGCTCCTCCTCCTCCTCTGGCTCTTCCGGTCCCCCAAAGCTCTGTGCCGGCGCCGCTTTTGAGCCGCCCGGCTCCTTGCTGCACCTGGGGAAGTTAATTAAGGCGCGGGCTGCCAAGCACTGCGTGGGGTTCGCTTCCCGGGCTCTAATCTCTGCTGCGGCCGCGCCACCACTCTCACGCCCCGCGCTCCCACGTTGCCAGCCCCGACCGGGCGTGCTCCGACCAGCCTGGTCAGCCCTGGGGCTCTCTGGGGTCAGGGCTCTTCCACAGATTCATAATTAACAAAACCTTTTCTGAAACAACAGTATAATCACCAATCAATTATATTTGTCCTTAGACAGGATAGTCTCACAAAAATCCTTATTCTGGTGTTTTTACAAAAGGAGCAGTAAATTGCCTCTGGGGAAAGGGTCTACAGGTCCGCCGGCTTGGGAGCAAATTTTCTCTCAACCAGAGCAGGTGAGACCAAGGATATTCCTACCTCCTGCCATGCTCTTCCCCATTGCAACAGCCGGGGGGAGCTCCTGATTCTCTTGGGTGCCAGCCAGGGGCTGACAAGGGGCAGGGGGTTGCTCCCAATCCCTGTGTGGCTGGGATGGGGGATGCAGCTGTCCCAGCGGATGAGACTGCTACGTCCCAGCCACATGGTGATCAGACCCACTGCACACATGACAAGAAGAGGTGCCCCTGCCTGGCAGGGATGCTGCCTGGCAGCCACATGTGGATCAGGAAATTTCCAAGCTTCATGTAGCTGGGGTCAGCCACACAGGGATCAGGAGGGTCATGATCCTCACATGGCTGCCAGACAGTGTCCTGCCAGATTGAGACATCTCTCCCAGCCACATGGGGATTGGGACCCTCCTAATCCCCACAAGGATGATTCCACTAGGCGGAGATGCCTCTTCTTGCTACGTGGGGATTGGGAGGTCCCAATCTCCATGTGGCTGCCAAACTGCATGCCTGCCAGGCAGGGACATCATTCCCCACCTGGCTGGGATGCAGCAGGCTTCTGGCCATGTGGCAATCAAGATGGTTCCTATCCCCACGTGACAGGGAGACAGCTGCTCCTGCAGCCAGCACAGCTCCTGCCGGTGAACCCCTGCTGCCTGGGTTGACCAGGAACAAATTTTTCACAGTCAGCATCTACTTGTGCACTACTACACAGCAGCTAATGTGCAGCTAATCTACTACCAGTATTTTCAGGTAATCAATAACTATGCGTTAGCCTATTTTACTACACAGTACCCTAGTGTATGATTAAATAATGACACTTTACTGTGCAGTCAATTAATCGACTGCACAGTAAAGCATCTCATGTAGACACACTCACTGTTTTATCTGAATGAATTAGAAGAATCCTTTGCTTAAAACACACTACCCAACTCTTTTAGAGTGGAATTTCATCAGTAGATCTAGATCTCAAGGTGTTTGCAGCACCATTATCTTCCCTATCTTATAAATGAGTAAGCCAAAGCACAAGTGACTTGCCCTAGGTCATTCAGCGTGCCAGTGGCTGAGGTACGGATAAAAGCCATTTTTTTCATTCCCAGTATAGTAAATAATGGCACTAATTGGGTTTTAAAGTATTCCTTGGCCATGTCCTGCTCTCATCTGAGGCTGGATACTTTGAAATGTTATGGAAAGGAAAGAGTTTTAAAAATGAATATACAAATTTTCTTGTAAAAGACATGAGTCTCTGCAAACAAATCAGGTGCATCATGCTGTTTTGCTACCCAAGTTGCTTGGGCAAATTTGCCATTTTTTAATTTGGTCCATGCAAATAAATTATGATGTTGCAAAAGAAAGGGCATAAAGGCAAGCTTTCAGTTGGCTCTTGACAATTGGGAGTGAGATCTAAATCTAGAAAACCAATAACTATCATAAATGTGCTTTGATACACCTAGAGTAAGCCTGCACTGATGGAAGTGCAGCTGCAACATGGTTAGGTACATCCATGCTAGCCTAGACGACGCCGTGAGGTCCCTTTCAGCCCAATTTTCTATGCTTTATGACTCTATGTTAGGGAAACCAGCTTTAATCTACTAATTCTACAATAACAGCTTCAGTGGTTGTATAATCATACCCATAGATAAACTAAGAAGGAATTAAAATTTATACTACAGGTAAACATCTCTGTGGCCACTTAGCTCAGAAGCTCTATGGGTCTTTTATTGAGCTGAGGTCAGGAAGATAAATCTGGACTTGGTAGAACATCTATATTTTTTATTTGTTGTTGTCCTAATTGTTTTACTTAAGTCATTGAACAATTTATTCCTGCAGTAACCCTGTTCCTGTAATGTTTACTTATTTCAAGTAACTGGGCTTACCAATGTACATACATACTAATGGACATATAAGGAGTGTAATTATAGTGGAGCTTAGTACATCTGGAGTCCAAGATATACTAACCATGGATCAGGGATCTATAGAGAATTTGGAACATATATAATATAGCAGTGTTAGAGTTAAGGGTTTGACAGTGTTTCCATTATAATCCTCTATTTATGGCTCTTCCATAAAAGTGCACTCTGGATGAAAGTTGGCACGAAAGGTTGTGGCCCAGGAGCAACTTGGATCTGCCTGGTTATTTTTATGCTAGCTGTACAAACAAAAGGATGTTTACTAGCTAGGGATATTTTTTGTATGGCTTAGCACAGTGTGCTGTTACCAAGGAGTTTTTTTATGAGCTAGTAGTCTCTAACTTAAATGAAGTATTTTTGTATTTGTAAGGTACATATAGGGTGATATTTTTAAAGATGCCCATGGGAGCTGGATACACACCTCCCATTGGTTTTGGAAAATCCCAGTCATATTCACCAAGATATTTAGGTTTAAAAAGCAGTAGATTCCCCAAGTGCAGCACTTTCATATGGGATATTACTGTCAGCCAGAACTTTAGTTTCATTCCAGCTTTTCTATACTGCACTGGGGGTACAAAAATGAGGCAAAAAACAATCTCCTGGTTCCACCAGTTCAGGGTATGGCAGGCATCTCTATACTTGCAATTCATGTGACAGAATATATTCTGAATCATTTTGAGCCAGAGTAAACTAATCCCAACATGACTGTTTACACATGCATTTAAGCATAGTAATTTATTGCACTGCCAGATACTACTTGTATCTGATGGGACTATCTGGAAGCACAGTAATTGATCTACTGCATCCTAATTGCCACACGCATGTAGACAGTGATGCTTTACTGCACAGCAAATTAGTCTGTTGTGCAGTAAAGCATCTCATGCAGACATGCCCACAGGTGGCACAGTTGCCTCCAACAACACTTTCTCCTAGCCTTAAAATGATGGAAGCATAGTGGCAATGAAAGGGATGTAACCAAATTATTACAGCACTCTGGTGACTACCAGCTTGTGGACTGGTACCTAGGGGCTATAACCAGACACTTTAGGTTACAGCTGGAAGCTTAGTTAAAGTATTCCAAGATCAAGGCCAATGTAGAATTGGATGCAAGAACAGAAAACCACGTAAGTTTTCCCTTAAGCAACACTCAGCTTTTATTGGGCACAGGTAAGAAAAATCTCTGGGGCATTCTGGATCCTACACTACATACATTCCTTATTATACAACATGTGCTTCTGCATCTAACCAGCATCTGAAAATCTGTATTTGCAATAGGCACTAAACATATCCTTTAAGTTTTCTTTAAAACTGTAGAAAATGTTGCAACAACATCTAGAACCTAGACGGCAGTGAAAGCATGAAGTTAAAAATCCAAAAGTTTAGAAGGTGTTCTTTGTTATTATTTGCAGAGATACTCACTTATATTAGATCAAGTTTCCTTGATTTTGTGATTTGGCAGGTATTAGAAACTTACCTGTGTGTTGTGGACTATTACTTTATTTTAAATGTGAAGACTACAAGACAAGAAGAGGTTTACCTTAGAGCAGTATGAAACATTCAATGAAAAATTTTATACCACTGAACAATGGTCTTACATATGGCATGGTTGAACATTCAGTAATTTTTACTTACAGGATTCCAACAAGCCCACTGAATTCCCTGGAAAAAAATCTCCCATAACACATACTGGGCATGTCTACACATGCAGTTAATGTGACTGAATATACTCCAGCTCAATTTCAGCTGAAGTAATCTAATGCCAATGTCACTGTCTACACATTCATTTAAGCACGGTAATTTACTGCGCTGCCAGATACCATTTGTATCTGACGGGACTATCAAGCAGCACAATAAATCAGTGTACTGCACCCTAAATGCTGCACACATGTAGATGGTGATGCTTTACTGCGTAGCAAGTTAGTCTGCTGCACAGTGATGCATCTCATGAAGACGTGCCCACAAACTCTGTGAAGTAAAGGCTGTTTTTCCATTATGCACATGCCCAGTACTTGCTAAAATGGTTTCATTGACTGGGGCCTCTGTACCCTACTACACGGCAAATTATTATTATATTTCCTCCATCTCTCCAATACCTTATAGACACTACAGTCACTAATATGGGTTTAACCAAGATGTTAGTGAGCACAGACTGTTACCTTCAGGAGTATTGCAGAGTTGCCCATTGGAGACGCTGACTGCACAGTAGCCTGATACTACTGTGCAATAGGATCACATGGTAAAAACCATGATGCGACACTACTGTACAGTAGTAGTAGGCTACTGCACAATAAAGGCATTTTCCAGTGCTACTACACAGTAACTCAGGTTATGGCACATTTGTTTAGTAACCACTGTGCAGTAGTGTCTCATGTTGACACAGCCAGTGTTGCTTTCCGAATAACCCTTGATCTTATAATACAGCTAAGTTTCATTTTACACAGTCCTGTTGTGATTACTCCCAATACAATTCATGCCTTGAATATTGTTGCCAGTGTTAATAGCAGAAACACTAATAATAATTAACCATAAATGTGCTTTAGATCAGACCTTTGCCAATAAAGCATCATGGCAGGAAGATGTACATCATCATATTTCAGCGTGACACCAGAAGTGACAACACTACTTTACCCCATAGAAAAAAAATCCCTTACCGGTAGCAACCTTAGACTCAATGCCATGAATTTTCAGTGAGCCAGTTCCCTGCTACCTAGGAAATACCTAGGTTCTCAGGCAAGGGATGAATTTACTTGTCACAGATAAATGTACATATGCAATATACTTAGAAACCAAAGGCAATGAACCATAGGCTATAACAAGTACTCCCCAAAGCCAACTCCATCCACACCTACCCTAATCTTCCCCAGGCAAACTAACTGTGAGTCACTGTCAGGCTGTGGCCTTGAACCCAGGGTCTTGGCCAGGCTAATTTAACAACACACCCCACCTGTCAGCTCCCCAACAGAACAAAGGGACAGACACAGGTGACCAGAGTTCTCTGCCTGGGTCTAGGCACACACCCACTCCCTGCCACCTGTGTGGCCAGCCAAGGTTAGCTGACCTCCTACCCCTTCCTATATAAACCCCTGACCCAGAAGGGGAAGTGTCTGGGCAACAGGGTTCAACCTTGTACTTAGGTTGCTCAACCCTTGGTTTGTGCTGCTACTGATGCATGGATTTCTTGGATACGTGACCCTGACCTCACTTTCTGCCTGACACTCTGGATACCTGACCTGGATAGCTTCCTGACCTCACACTCTGCCTGACCCTCTGGACCCCCAACTCCGTTCCCCAGATTCTGACTTCCTAGTTTCTCCTGAACCTGAGGTGACCCCTCTTAACTAGCTGCCCACAGCCTGACATGACAGTCATCAATCTGACTAGTGATAGTCATCCCTCTGTTGTGCTTCTCATCCTCATAGTTGCCAGCCATTAGCTGGTATGCTTGCAGCAAGCCAATTCCACCTAAACACAGCAAGTCCCTAAGGGCTCCTATACACGTAACTAAAGCCTGTCAGAGCATATTCAGTCAACTGAGTCTGATGGAGTATTGTAACTATTGCTCTGATATTGACATCCAGCTCCTGGTTGGATTTCCCAGCTCTCTGATTACTTCCCCCAGCTCTCTAATCATTTCCCCAGGTTTTCCCCAGAGGTGCAAGCCCCTGATCTGCATACAGGGTTTCAGCAGGCTGCCGCTGCAGGCTGGGGCCAGCAGCAGCCACAAATCCAGGGACCTGCACCCCCTGGGAAGAATTGGGAGAATGATCACAGAGCTGGAGAACTGACTGGAGAAATGGGGAATTGAACTAGGGCCTGAGGAACTGAACTGAGAGCTAGGGAATCAAACCGAGGGCTGGGGAATCAAGCCGGGGGCTGGGGGAATGTTCAGGTCCCTGAACACTCCCCCAGTTCCCAGTTTGATTCCTCAGCTCCTTGATCTTTCCCCTAGCTCTCTGATTACTCCCCCCAGCTCTTCCTGGGGGGATGTGGGCCCCTGGATGATGCAGGATGACAGCAGGCTGCCGCTGCTGGCTGGGGATGGTGGTAGCTCTGGGCTATTTCCCCAGCCAGCAGCAGCAGCCTGCTGAAACCCCACGCACAGACTGCACCCCCTGGGAAGAGCTGAGGGAATGATCAGAGAGCTGGGGAATCAAACTAGGAGCTCTGGCTGACTGCTGCAGCCACCCCAGCTCCCAGATAGCATGCAGTGCCCTGCTGAGCTGTCCTGCACCTGCGTGATAGTGCAGCTCCCACACAGGTGCTGGAGGGGGGCAATCCCCACTGCCCCCCACTGCCCTGCGCTGCATGTGGGAGCTCTGCCATGAGCCCTCAGAGGCACCAATCACTGCTGCTGCATCCGGTGAATGCGGGGCTTTTTTTTTAAAGTTCCACACTCACCAGCTTATGGGTGACATCAGGCTGCCACTGCCAGCTGGGGCCAGCTCCAGCACCCAAGTCTGTCCAGCGTAGCCCATAGTGAGCGCTGGGAAGAACCCAGTGCTGGCACTGGCCCCAGCTGACAGTGGCCCCCTGCTGTCATCCCGCATGTAGATCTGGGGGCTCAAAACACATCGAAACAGTGTCAAAACAGGAAAACAGTTTCAACTAAACGAAACAGAACAGTGCTTCAAAACAGCAAAATGAAACACTGTCCCTTTGAAATGGCAAAACAGAAGTTGAAACAAAATTGTGGTGTTTTGCACAGCCCTATTGCTCAGTCTTGGTATCCCAAAACAGCTCTGCTTCCTGCTTTTACTCCCTGTTTCTGTGGCTGTGGTATCCTTGACTTCAGACCCCTGACTTGCTTCTGGTGACTTGGGTATTTTTACATGTGCTGTGGGATGCAGCTCCAGATGCTTTAATTAACAAACCACACTAATTAAGAGTATCTATGCATCATGCGTATCAGTGTTGCCGCATGTCCCCACACTGAAAAAATGGCAGCAGGGTGCTTTGAACTAAAATTCATCCAAAGTGTTTTATTTCAAAGCACCCTGCTGCCATTTTTTCAGCGTGGAGATGCACAGTGATGCTGATACACACGACACAGGAGGTTGCCAGAATGCATCAATTTTCGTGCTCCAGCAGACTTGATTGAGTCTGCTCTGATGTACTGGATTTCCAGTGCATTGGAGCAGACTCTGCACATGTGTATAGGAGCCCTATGACTCTGGGTCCTGGCTCCCCAGCTCATGATTCTGGATGTGCTAATACTCTGGGCTTAACTTCATAGTCTGTGACCCAGTTCTAACCACTGGAACTGGCTGTCCTTGTGCTGGTCCCTACACTATTCCTCTCAGAATCTCCACTCAGAATCTGATCCATGATGCTTGAAAAAGGTTTCTTGAACAATATGTTTTATTTTCTATTATTTATTAAATGTCTCTCTCTGCCCCACTGCTTTCTCAGGATGCCTTGCCTGGAACAATGTAGGAGGTAAGTCACTAGCCTGGGACTTTAAAGAGCTGGGTTCAGTTCCTTGTTCTATTTGGCTGGATCGTGTTGTATAAGCCATTGCCCCTTCCTGTGTTCAGCTTCCTTTATGAAACGGGATTATACTGATCTCTTCTGTATAATATTTGAGATGTATGAATAAAAGATATTCCACCTAAGGAGGATGGGTATTATTATTAACAATAAAAATACTAGCACAGATTTCCCCTAGATCATATAATGAATCTCAGGCTGAAAGTGTTTACCTCAGCAAGACCTCATGGTATATCCCATTTGCAAACACTCAAAGTTTTATATCTAATGAAGAAAAGAGTTAGAGTTAATAATTGCAATGGAGGATTTATTTGTGCTGTGTGATATCCCCATTAATAGTCCTCTGGGAATCCTGAAATAAAGAACATCTGGGTACAATAACCAATAATAAGAAACTATATTTTTTCATTGTTTGGCCTCTTTTTATAGCCCATCCAATGATTTTTAAATAAGCTGGCTAAAAATAATAATAAAATTTTCAAAACACAGTGTCCATCCACTTTTACATGCCCATAACAATGACAAGGATACTTAAGTTAATGACATTTTTGCCTAAAGAAAACTTTTTTCAGTCTGCTTAGCAAAATGCCTTCTGCACTATAGGAGGGGAATAAAAATAATTCAAGCTGTTAAAATGTTTTTCACATACATTAAAGTAAGGGTTAGGAAAAGGAAGAGCATATTTATTTAGCTACAAATAACGGGAATGTAAGGTGTGTGTGTGTATATATATATATTTAAAATATTTATTTATGAGTTATTGGAGGACACAGAGTCTATACATTATGGTAATTAAAACTTGCACATTACAATTAATAGAAAAAGAGCCTCAAATCAAAACCTTTTGGAATGTTTGAGTGTTCAAAACAAACATTTCACATCTTGTCTTCTTTCTATGTAAAATGTACATTTTTAACTTATTCCAGTTTACATCTAGAGTTGGTTGAAAATTTCCACTTTCTTTTCCATGGGAAGTTGATAACAAGTGTCCCTAAAAAAAGGTCAGTTGCCTAAAAAAGGCTTTACTAAGGACTTTTATTTGTTCACTTAAAAAACAAACAAACAAAAACACTTGGATTTTGAAAACTTAGCTTTTCTCATTTTACAATTTCTGTTCTTTTTGTGGGCAGAATATTTCTGTGAACATTTTCATTTTAGCTGTAAATCAAATTTTTCATTGAAAAAAGGAAGTTTCCATTAAAAGAGAAACCCCACCAGTTCTAATTACAGCCCTCCTTTGCTCTAGTATTGCAGCTGATGTAATTTTGTTTCAGATTACCTCTATGGGAAAACTCTTGCTGGTTTACAAAACTAGCTCAGTGCTGAAGGCTTTGAAAACTTCACAGCCTTAATACACAGACAGATTTTTTAACTATTTAGTTGGAATTTATTAATATTGTTTTATGAACTTAAATTACTATGCCATGACTATTTATCATATCCATTCTTCAACATCACAATATTTTAATCTGGCAATATTTCTGTTTGGTTTACTTTACTTAATGGTTTGATTTGATGGTGAAAGTATTCTAAAGGTCAACAAGCTAAAATATCTACAGATGTCAATAAAGTTGTGCCCAACTGACACCAGAAATAATTTGATTAAAAAAACCTCATTTCCTTATGCTCCTGAGGGGTGGGGTGGGGGTCTTTGCTTGAAAAATACAACTTAGTCATAAACAGAACTGTCTTTCAGGCAGACCGTTTCAATTTACCTCTGCTTTTTATGAATGTCTTAAATGCCAAAGACATTTAATACGGGTCCCTCTCTGAAATTAAATCATGTAGCCAGTGTATTTAATCAAAAGAATCTTTTGGTGTAAAGAGCTCTCTCATAGTGGGTATGTGATAACGTAAGGATAGAGAATTAAACTCCTGTTCAGGAACATTAAGTACAAGCCTAACCCCAACAGAAGTGAGTAAGATTTTACCCCATGCCTACTGTGCTTTCCTGATTAGGGACTGACTGGTTATATCTCTACAGCATCACCTGGAAACAGATCTCTACAGTAGCATACAGTGGGCCGTCATGGAGAAGCTTCACTGCAGCATTTCTAGGCCTTGCACATGTTAGTGGAATAGACAGGCAGGGCATGCTCCAGAGCATGTCTCTCTGGCACTGGTGGAGGCATACCTTAGCATATGCATATGCTTTCCTGAATCAGGACATTAGATAGCTCTGAAGTCCATTTGTTTTCTTCCATGATGTAATTAGAGTAGCTCATAGTGAGCCCTGAAGAAGGTCCGCCCAAAGTTGGAAAAGGCAGATAAGACCTTTCTGCCTTCCTTTCATTTTCAGAACTGGAAGAGAAAGCTAGTCATTTAGACAGATGTTTGACCTGGGAAGCAAGGGTGGCCTTCAAGATTCTGTCCTGTCTGCTGAAGGTCTGAAATCAAAAACATTGTTCCATATTTAAATTTCTGGGGACCTTGTGCACTGCAGTAGGAATGTAAAATATTCATGAGAACGCCATGTCCTTGAGCTCTAAAGAGTAAACAAGTTTGCTTTTGTACAGAAGAACATATTCTGCTTTGCTGCCACTGTAAATCGTGAGAGCATTATTGGATTTCCATCTGTTCTGTTAAGTGTTTCTTTTGAAGTGGTTTCTCTGGTTTCACAGGCTGGTTCTCCTGGGATGTTCAGGAACTGAACTCATCAGCCAATCCTCCCTTTGCAGATGCACGCCCAGAGAGCCTGGACACTCGATTCTTTAGTTTGAGAGGCAAACTGCAGCTCTAGCAAATAATACAAGGGCTAGAGTGACACCTTTGTTGTGATGAATAGTGCCTTATTTGTAAGAGGCCCATTTAAATCATTTGAGTAGGGCATCCCAATACAACCCAAAACTCATACCATATATTCCCTATAAGCAAAAAGGAAAATACAGGAGAGATTTCAGGACTTTTCAAAACAGGCTAGTTTTTTCAAAAAGAGTCAAAGGAAACTAGGTGAGTGCCTGAAAACCTCACTGTAACTTCCACAATAAGTGGTATAGTCTTCATATCCCTATAATTAAAGAGTAGGCTCACAGTTAAATAGGTTTGTATAAAAAAGTAGGATTACTATTAAAATTGCTGTTTACATCAATGCATAGTAACAAACAGGATCTTGTGGAAATTAATTTCCAATGAAAAAATTAAGAAATAAAGAAAATTCTTGCTTTAAAACATATGCTTTTGGTCCTGGGCTTTTGTGGTAAAAAATATTTTTAGTGAGACTGATCAGAAAATATTTCTAATCATCACAGTTATGCATATTTTAGATGTCTGCCTCTTCCATCTATACCATGGCGTATGCAGCTCTTGTGGCAGGTGGCTTCCTTTAGCGGATGCAGAGACTTGAGGTGACGTATGTGCCTCACTCTATCCGTAGTCATGGAATTGAAAGCAGATAAATCCACAGGGAAGTTAAGCAACTTTCTCAACAGTCAACCCAGGCTAGGACCTATGTTCCTTGAGACCGGCCATACCACTTGACCCACTAGACCAGTCAGCAGGGCTGTGCAAAATTTTGCCGGCAGTTTTGTTTCAATGCTGTTTCGACTTGTTTGACTCATTTTGAGCAAAATCAAAATGAAACAGAGAGCTTTGAAACAGCCTCAAAACAAAATGAGGCAAGTCGAAATGTTTCAAAATTTTCAAAACATTTTGAGTTTCAAAGCTCAAGCTGGGCTTGCCTGCGGGGAAACAGAAACTAAAGTAAGAAGACGAGGGGGAAGAGGGGGGAAGGAGTGCTCTCATTATTGACAGCGTAGCTGGCCAGTGACTGTGATCCTTTCGTGAGGTCCCTTCCAATCCCAGTGCTCTGGGGGAGAGATGGAAAAACTGCAAAGAAGGCAGCATTGTTTGAACTGCCCTGCTTTCTGCCTTGGTGTCAGTGGAGTGAGGGCGCAGCTTAACACACACACAGTGTCATGAGTTTTACCTGTCAGCAGCTAGAGGTGCAGGGTCCCAGAACCCAGATTCCCCCTGCACCTATCTCCTTGACAGCTGGCAGGCTTCGTGGCCTCAGCAGGGGCTAGCAGGCCTGCAGCTTTCACCCTGCTGCACCTTAACACAGTGTCACCCATGTCATGAGTTTTGCTTGTCTGCAGCTTGAGGTGCAGTTTTCCCCAAGTCCCTGCACCTATCTCCTTGAAACCTGGCAGGCTTTGTGGCCTCTGCAGGGGCTAGCAGGTCTGAAGTTGTGACCCCCCTGTGGCTTAACGCATATATGTGACATGAGTTTTGCTTTCACGAATTTAGGATGCAGTTTCCCCCAAACCCCTACACCAATCTCCTTGAAGCTTGGCAGGCTTCATGCCCTCAGAAGAGGTTACCATTCCTGCAAGTTTCATCCAAATCAACCCAGAAATGACAAAGGTATAGGCTGTTTTGATTTTCCCTATTACAGCCTATGGGTGAAACATCGAAACAGCATTGAAACAGTAAAACTGTTTTGATAAAACGAAACGGAACAGCAGTTCCGAGTCAAAACGAAACGCTGTTCCATCAAAACGTCAAAATGGAACGGTGCCGTTTCGCACAGCCCTACCAGTCAGCTGCGTTGGAGGTGCCTTCTCTGCCCTTGTGAGCTATTTCTGTAGTGCCCTTGGCAAACTTGCGGAGTCTCAGGTGTATTTCTCATCTGACAGATTTCCCAGAGTTTGTCTGCTTTGCACATTCTCTCCTCCTAGAGTGAAGAAAAGAGGGTACCCTTCCTCCAGCCTTAAAAATATGAGGTGTTGGCTCCCGATAGATGCGGAAAGTACCAACAGGCAGCTGGTTAGTAAGCTTCTTTAGTATTTCTCCAGGTGGGATTCTGGTGTTTGCAAGGAGGACTCAGCTGTGGGGACCACCACAGGAACTAACACATACAGTCTTACCAAGATGCAGTTGGGGGAATGTTGTCTGTCTAAGTTAATGCAATTGTCATCTCCTCAGACCTTCTATTTTTTGTGGAGAAAACCTATCCACAGGTGTCTCTCCAACACATCATATTTCTTCTTACTGGCTCCTTAACCCACTGGGAGGTCTTTTATAGACTTCTTTGTCACCTCCTAAACTACCTGTGCGTGAGACTGAGCAGCAGTCCTTATAAAAGCAAATCACTGTCCCTTTGCATCAGAGGAAGGTCTCATGGATGGCTAGCACGTGTGCAGCACAAAAAGAACAGCCAGAAGCATCTCTGAGGATCTGATAAGTTGCTCTGTTACCATATGCCCTTAGCATTTCCAAATTGTAACATGAGACCTAATAAGGAGGCTCTAAAGAAAAGAACCAGGCAGCTTCTGTTCATAAAGCTAAGCCTTTGAATTCATTTGGAAGAACAGATACCCATAAAAGGCTTGTCATCTAAAAAGGAATTTCCTGCCTTTAGAACAGCTGGCCAAACTCTTGTGTAAGATGCCATCGTCTATCTCTTCAGATGGTTCAGGACCCTGAGCACAAACTCAGATTCCTATGTTTTCTTCACTTTGCCACTGTTCTGATGTGCATCTTGGGCAAGACACTTAAATCCAACTATGACATCTCAGTTGCCTAAAACTGGGCCCCCAACGCATATTTTTTCTTTAGAATGCTGGTGTTTCAATTTCTTTGTGGCCTCAATTAGTACAGCAGTACTTCCCCCGCAGGAGTGTTAGGAGGGTCAATGTTTACAAAATATCTGAGAACTTGATAAAAAGACTGTAGATGTTTAAAATGTTACATTGCCATTCGCATCTGTATCATGTTTTACACATCTGTCAAGAATCCTTAAGGGGAAAAGTGTGTGTGTGTGTGTGCATGTAGGTGCATTTAAACAAAACAGCGTTGTCAAATATTTTTCCCTGGTTGGTCTCAATTAGCCATCTCATTCGTATGGTGTTGTATCAAATCCAAAGCACTGCAGAGTATCAAATCCAAAGCACTGCAGGAATTCCTCTGCTAACACTGATGAAAAAATATTTTCATTCTCATGTCACCTGTTTTGTTGATGGGAATCAGAGATGTCCCCAGTGTAAAACCAGAATCTCGCTTAGTGACTAAGCTAACTTGCATTTTTGTCAACTGGAAACAAAGCAGCAAGGCTAAGTAATTGCCTTATTTTCCAGCTTTGTGGGTGAAAGACCTGTGTATAAACGATGATTATATTGACTGACACTGAAGGCCTCAAACCAGCTGGCCCTAGAATCTGCCAAGAATCCAGCTGAAAAAAAAGTGTTCTTAATTTTAGCCGCTGAATCCTCAAAATGTGCTAATAATAGAGCGTGATAACCTTTCTGTGCCCCGCTTTCCTCCCTTCACCCCTCCCTCCCCCCGATACAAACCTGGCACTTTCTTAGTCAAGAATATATGAATCTGAAAATGAATTCCAACAAATACTTAAAAGGCCTTCTGCTGCCAGTGCCACTTCATTTCTGGGAGAGATGGACAGGCCAAATTTCCCTTTCTTCCCATTCTCACAGCCACCTTTATTTTCCATGTCAGCATATCTGCCCCTCTCCCCCATTTCATTTCCTTTTGGCCACAGTATATAGCAAGGCCTCAGCTGAAGTACTGTGTCCTGTTTTGGGCAGTACACGTTAAGAAAGATGTACACAAATTACAGAGACTATAAAGGAGAACCACAGGAATGATAAGAGCTCTAAGAAATATGACCAAGGAGGAAAGATTTAAGGAACTATTTTTAAACCTAACAAAGAGAAAATCATGTAGGACAAGTCTTCCAGTATGTAATAGCGAGTTATAAAGAGGAATTATTAATTATTCTCCCTATCAAACATTGGACAGACAAGAGGAAATTGACTTAATTTCCAGCAAAGAATTTTCAGGTTATTTTCTAATTATAAGAGTAGTGAAATACTATTCTAGGAAAGAGGTGGGATCTCCTTCTCCTGAGATATTTAGAAAGAGTTTAGCCAAATGAGTCAGAGGTAGCTTTAGTATACTTGATCCAACCTGATTGCAGGGATTTGAATAGTTGATCTCAAAAGACCCTGGAGTCAAAATACCATTTCTATGACTAAAACAATTGGAACAAATGGCCAAAACATCTGATATTTTACGAATATGAAAAAAATGGATTAATCTCATCATTATATGAAAGTTATAAAAACAGTATGATACAGTAGGAAACATTTTTGTTCTGCATTCATGGATTTTAGTCATGAGGAAATGTTGGCAAATTTCGCATACACTTTTTCTTTTTTTTTTTTTTACAGGACAGGCAGAGCACCTTCTCTACTGTTTCATGGGCTTATGATATATATCACTGTTTGCAGGTGGAATAATGAAGTTGGATATAGATCAGTGCTTCTCACCTTCTTTAGATGCCAGGCAGCCCTCAGTAGACTTAGTGTACCCCTTGGAAAATGCCATCTCCTAGTATTAATTTATTTTTGAACTACGGAAAAATAATAGAGCAATTCTTTTGTTGTAAAGAACTAAGAAACGCCACAACTGATCAGAATGTTTTTAACGTTATGGATTCCTATTTGAAATCTCTGGTTTTATCTTGTGAGTTATATTTAACAGTGCTAACATTACGTGGCACCTTACAGTCCCTTAAAAGGATTTCAAGGTACCCCAGAGTGCTATAGTTAAGAATCAGTGGTTTAGGGCTGCTTTGAAAATGCAAATGCATTTGTATTATTAGTCAGCTAGTAGCAATGGTACAACTTATCAGAAAGAGGAACAATATACTCTTTGTAGTAGATCCTTACCACAGCTTCTAATAATCACTTAATAACTGTAGATGACAGCATTACATGTACAATGAAACCAAGGACAAACCTTTAAGCTAGATGGTCATGTCTCCACTGTGCCATGAAGTACCATTAAGTGTTGGCACACACTGACTCCCTTGGCACTGAAAAGATTGCTGGGTCAATATGTTGTCACATTCTGGAGGAAGTGAGTTAGGAAAGGCACAGGTGCTTCACTGTACCTTTTCTCTAAAAGCTTTCAGGTGTCTTATTTATTTATGACTCTACTAACCTTTTGCAAAGTAGTCACAGTGCAAGCCCCCCAGGAAATGAAATGAAAAAGACTCAACTGTACTTTTTCTGAACTCGATGTCTTTAAGGTCAGAATGATTCTTGCATTGACAGATGTGAAGGCACATTTTTGAGAGGAACGCCAGCGCCAGAAAAGAATAGCCTAAAGTATTTGTTCCACTGAATTCACTAAACTGCTACTGTCCCAATGAGATTAAAGGCATGTCCAGTGTGTTATTCCCTCATTCAAGCAATACCTGTGAAAAGCAGCAAAAAAAAGGAAGGAAAAAATTTAAACTTCTCACTCTCCACTACAGCTGCAAAGAAATGCTGGCTCATGTGAGAAAAATGATGTATTTAAATAAGATCTATAAGAAAGTACATAGTCACTTCACACTGGCTATTAACATTCCTGAGATATCTGATTTCCTTCAGCAGTCTAGAAAGTTGGTGACCCAATACCCTTTTTCCTCATTTTATATAAGTGTCATATAAGGACTAGTAGTGTTAAGATCAGGACTGGTGCCTGATCTTAACACTGCCTCAAAGAGGCTGAATTGAACAGCTGTGCCCTTCTTTGGTCATGGTCTAGCCTTGAGGTTTGTTTTTTTTCCAGGGAACAGGCTGGGCCTAACAAGCATTAAGACCACTGACACAATGGCATTGTTAAGCCTACCTGGGAAAATCATTATGGGAAGTTCTCTGCATGGGATTTAAATCCCTGGCACCAGAATGCACAGGCAACTAGATTAAAATCATACATCAAGATTGCATTAACGTAATTCAGTTCCAACAAACTGTGGCCAATCTGAGGAAACAATGCCTCCCCGCTCCTGTTTTCTCTTCTAATCAAATGATTTACAGTAAACTGGATCTAAGCAAAATGTGATCCCAGGTTTAGTCAGGTGCTGCTGTCAATCTCCTTTTCCACTTAGACATGGGAGCATAAATTTCATCATGGGGTCTGTCTTGGGTAAAAACTGTTACCTAAGGAATTATCTCTATTCTGTAAAGAAGAGACCGATCCAGTGTCTTGCACAGATTTAGGTTTCTTCAGTCAGTATATATCATCTAAGACAGTGATGGATGAATAAATACCCTAAGGAGGGACCTTATGACTTCTAGTATAAGGCTGAGTTCAGTTATTTTACTTAGAGTAGGGATTCATTCCATCCCATTTAAATTGAACGAAGCGTCTTCCCCAGCCCTACAGAACCAATGTAATTTTTTCCGCTAAATGTCTTATTTACTTTATAAGATGAAATTAATTAGAAGCAGAGCCTGTTAGGGAAAAAATAGAGAAACATTTTTTTCCCCAGTGTCTCATCATTTTGGGGCTTTTTTTGCTAATTGGCTGGTTTCACACAGCGTACCCTAAGCATTTTAATTATGACTTTCTTCTTCCTCACATAGTTAACCTGTGCCTATGTACATCCTGCATATTTCAGTAAGATTCTGTACTCATCCTACTGTGAGGGAAACTGATTCATTTGTTTCCTTATCTGCTGGAGTCAGAAGGAAGTTCCTAGTGCCAACAGAAATGTGATGCATAATCATTATAGGTACAGTTAAGTGGCCTGTACCTTGGTATTTCCTTGCTCTAAGGGTCTGTGTTGAAGAGATGTCACTCTTACCCAATTTTAATCCCTTCCAAATCACCACTTTGTTTATGAAATATAATATAAACTCCAGGCATAACTCAACTCTTAAGCCAGCCCACCACCCAGACACAAAACCCCAGCTGTCCTCTTCCATGTCTGATTTTCTTTATTCAAAACCTTGCATATGCTTTTGGTTATGTAAAATAGGAGCAGTAGGGGACTGTGTTAGAGTCCCGCATTGGGCAAATATGTGCCTCCTATGACATGGTTTATTTTTAGGTAATGCAAGCTATGTTTCGGATGACACCACAGATCGCCTTGTTACCTTACTGGGGTTAAACCAAAGTAACTTTTCTAACTGTTATTTTCTTTTCCAAACCTGTAGAAAAGCATTTTGCACCTAAAAGACTATCATCTGTCCCAACGAAGACATTGCCAAACAAATCCTTTTTTCCTCAAGATATTTAGTCTGGAGAAAAGAAAACTGAGAGGGGTTTGATAATAATCTTCAAATACCTGAAGGGCAATTATATAGGGCATGGAGATGGGCTTTGCTCTGTGGCTGTAGGATACAGGACTGGGAACAATGGCCTCTAGCTGAAAGAAGGGAAATTTAGTTTGGCTATTAGGAGGAATTTTCTGCTTGTGAAGCTAGGCAAGTATTGGAATAGAGTCCCTAGAGAAATTGTAGAATATCTATCCTTGGAAGGTTTCAAGAGCAAGTAAGATAAGCACTTGGCTAGGATTATTTAGTGAGGGATGATCCTGCCTTGAGTAAGAGGGCTGGATTGAATGACTTTGGGAGGTCCCTTCCAGCCCTACTTGCCTATGATCCAATATTTTTTGTACCATCCCAACTGCAACACTACCACAATCTTCTTTGTGATCCAGATTGGGTACATGTACTGGGGCCAATAATTTTCTGCTGCAGTACTAGTGGACTTCTGAGCTAGGGATAGACATTACACATACACATTAAGTGATCAGAAACTGGTGACAGAACACATGTTCAGTGCACATAAACCAATTTGAAAATGGCTGAAACCAGTTTGAGATAAACCTGGTTGAATATAGTATCAGACTTAACTGATTTGAGTCAAATCAGTTTATGCAATATCTGTCCCAGACCCCTTGCTGGTTTAAGTTCAGTCAGACTCCCCCAGCATCCCAGCATGCTCTCTGGGCTGAGTAGGGCTCTCTGCTTTACAGTAGGGCTGGCCCCTCTCCTCTGCTCCCTGGCTGCAGCTCCAGCAGAGACTTGCAGGCATCTACCTGGCTTCTGCTCTCCCTCCCGTCCCCCCGTTTCTAAACAAGGATTCGACCGCCCCCTCTACCTTACACAGACACACAGCATTAACTAGCAGGCCACATGCTGGCTACAATCCATACTGTGGCAGGTGGGACACAGGCAGAATCAACAGGTAGCTGGTAATGTCCCTCTGTTGTTTTCTTCATGGGGTGATAAACACTGAGTTAAGGGTGATAAACACTGTGTTATCAATTCCCTGCTGGGCTGATTGGGGGTGCGGGGGGAGAGGGACCCCTCCCTAATCAGAGTATCCTGCCGGGACCTGACCATGCCCCCCTCAGCTCAGCACTGAAGAAGGGAAGGGAGGGCTGCTCTAGTGCCCCCTGGCTACTAGCCTGAGCCACTTCAGGCATATGTCTGCATTTTTTCAGTCCAGAGGGGATATCTGATGGTTACAAACTGGTTTAGCCTAGTCAGGTTAGACTAACCTGGCACGGATCTTTGAAAACTCCTGGCGCTCTGGTGTAGTGCCTGAAGACTGGAAGAAGGCCAATGTGGTGCCGATCTTCAAAAAAGGGAGGAGAGTGGATCCAGCTAACTACAGGCCCATTAGCCTGACTTCTATCCTGGGGAAGATCTTAGAAAAGTTTATTAAGGAGGCCATCCTTGAGGGACTGGCCCAGGCTAACATTCTAAGGGACAGCCAGCATGGGTTTGTTGCGGGTAGGTCTTGTTTGACCAATCTCATTTCCTTCTATGACCAGGTGACCTATCACCTGGACAAGGGAGAAGAGATTGATGTCATATATCTTGACTTCAAAAAAGCTTTTGATCTGGTATCCCATGATCACCTCTTGGCCAAACTGGCCGGTTGTGGCTTTGGCTCCACCACGATCCGCTGGCTGGGAAATTGGCTTCATGGTCGGACCCAGAGGGTTGTGATTGATGGCAGTCACTCATCGTGGTGCCCTGTGACCAGTGGGGTCCCTCAAGGCTCTGTCCTGGGACCCATCCTGTTCAACATCTTCATTAACGATGTGGACATTGGAGTCAGGAGTGGACTGGCCAAGTTCGCCGATGACACCAAACTTTGGGGCAAAGCATCCATGCCAGAAGATAGGCGGGTGATCCAGGCTGACCTGGACAAGCTCAGCAAATGGGCAGACGAGAACCTCATGGTGTTTAACACCGAAAAATGCAAGGTTCTCCACCTTGGGAGGAAAAACCTGCAGCACCCTTATAGGCTCGGCAGTGCTACGTTAGTTAGCACTACGGAAGAAAAAGACTTGGGGGTCATCATTGACCACAAGATGAACATGAGCCTCCAATGCGATGCTGCGGCTAGTAAAGCGACCAAAATGCTGGCGTGCATCCATAGATGCTTCTCGAGCAAATCCCGGGACGTCATTCTCCCCTTGTACTCGGCCTTGGTGAGGCCGCAGCTGGAGTACTGCATCCAGTTTTGGGCTCCACAATTCAAAAAGGATGTGGAGAAGCTTGAGAGAGTCCAGAGGAGAGCCACGCACATGATCAGAGGTCAGGAAAACAGATCTTACGATGACAGGCTGAGAGCCATGGGACTCTTTAGCCTGGAAAAGCGCAGGCTCAGGGGTGATCTGATGGCCACCTACAAGTTTATCAGGGGTGACCACCAGGATGTGGGGGAACATCTGTTCACCAGAGCGCCCCATGGGATGACGAGGTTGAACGGTCACAAACTCCTGCAAGACCGTTTCAGGCTGGACATAAGGAAGAAGTTCTTTACTGTCCGAGCCCCCAAGGTCTGGAACGGTCTGCCAGCGGAGGTGGTTCAAGCGCCTACATTGAACACCTTCAAGAGTAAATTGGATGCTTATCTTGCTGGGATCCTATGACCCCAGCTGACTTCCTGCCCTTTGGGCAGGGGGCTGGACTCGATGATCTCCCGAGGTCCCTTCCAGCCCTAATGTCTATGAAATCTATGAAATCTATGAAAAGATTGAATCATTTCAAGCTCAGGCTTTTTGAATATCTGTCCCTAGCTCAGGGGGTTAACACATGGGGTGAATTTGGCCTATTATCTTCACCATGTGCAGGTCAATTGAAATCAGTGAAGCAAGCATTCCAGGCATGCCATTTTATATAGTAAAGATAGTCCATGTTGAGAGAAGTATGTTGTAAAAACCCAATACGTGATGGTACAGCTGGTGAAACTACACACAGACTCCTGTCTTCTGTACTATTCTGTACTGCTTCTCTCAGCTCCTGAAAATACCACAAGTGAAAAGGGCCAGATCCTCAACTTGTGTACATGATCCATTCATTTTACTGATTTCTGCTTTGTACCTTGCATAATCCTTGACATCTGGGCAGAGTGAGTGAAATGAAGGTCTGAAGCATTAGCAATTTGGAAGCATAACTGACTGCATAAAGCAAGATAGCAAATAATCCTGAAGTGACAATTTCCTTATCTATAAAAATAGACAAAGTTATTTACAAAACCAGATCCACTTAAGAGCAAGGAAATTAATAATGAGTGACTTGACATGCCTGAATGCTGCTCACATTATTCTTATCAAATACAAAGGAATGTGTTGTTCAATGATATACATAATCTTTCAACATACAAAAATAACAAGTTACCTTTTCCATTAAATCACTTCTGTCTCTGATTCAGTCATTTTCTGTCTCTTACTATGCATTTATATGTATCTAGCAAATTGGATAAGTAATTTTGACTAGTTTACCTAGGTATTTCAATAATAGTCATTAATAATAATTTTCTACGAGTACAATTTACTGTAATTTGATATATAGGTGTTTGCTGATAATAACCCCTTTTTTACCAACATCCTTTCAAATAAAATATTTAGAAATCAAGTTAAAAAAATATACTGAAAAAATACCTAATCATCCCCAAGGGAGAGTTAAGGTTGTGTTGCAACATCTATTTCTTTTATTTATTTAAAGTAATATGTGAAAAATCCTGCTCCAGCTGAAATAAATTGGAAAAATCTCACAGACTTCAATGAGGCCAGATTTCACCCATTGTTTTTGTTTATTATGTGGGTAATGAAAGATTTATAATAATGCTGTTAATTATGGTTTTCCTTGGTTTTTAAATGTTTAGGTTTTGTCAGTGGTGGGATGAGACAGGATATTGTTGTCACTTAGCAACCTTGGCTGGTTTTTAAAATACAGTTTTTTGCTTTGGGGATAAATGATCTTTCTTCCATCTGCTCTTTGTCTTTCCTCCAGCACATTTTTGTGCAAAACAACAGTTCCCTTTACATTTCAGCTCTGCAGGATGGCACAGTGTCAGCCTTGCCAAGGGTATATTTCTCTAGGGATATATATCTGACAAGCAGAAACCTTTCCTCCTATTTTTGGAGGGTTAGGTTGGTGCAATGAAAGATCTTCAATAGTGCACACAGGGATGCTGCCAACAAAAGGGAAAGAAATACCAATACAGACACATGGTGTTAATTCCTAGCTCAATGGTACAGGAAGAAAAACAGATCAGAAAGCAAAAGATGTGAGCTATTCTGTTGGCAATTACCTTTGAAAAGGAAGATGAGGGGATGGGTTCTCTGTGACAGAACAGTAAATTTACTAAGAACAGTAGCTGTAATTCTGTGTGTGTGTGTGTGTGTGTGTGTGTGTGTGTGTGTCTGCACATACATGTGAGTGTGTATGCTTATGTATGATATATATGTATTGTCATTGACATACCACACGTGGAGCCAAACCCATACTACCTAGTACTACTGAACATTTGGTGTGAGCATAAGGGTACAGGTGGCACAATCTGATCTGAAATAGCTGAAGACCAAGGGCCAGAATCTGATGTGCTAAGCCCACTTTGCACCTGGTAAGCAGTACACAGGGGCCTTACGCAGAAGACAGCCAAAAGGGAAACTTCCCTGTGGAAGAATCTTTTTATTGGCAAAGAACCTGCTGTCACTTCCTTTATTAGCCACTACCCTTAGTGGAAAGGAAAAGAAGGGCACATACAGGGTAGGGTATGAATGGCATGGAAAACAGAGGGGCATACAAGAATAGGGCTTCATTCTGACTGATTCAGCCCTGGTATATAGAGATGTACATAGGTGGCCCTAACTTGAGGTGGGCATGGCCTGCCATGAATCAGAAATAGCTGTAATTTCATGGATAATATTGACGTTGGTAATTAAGTAAAGTTTCCATATGAGAAATGCACAAATCCAGATAAGAGATTCTCTAGATCAGTGGTCTCCAAACTTTTTTGATCACGCACCCCATCAGTAAAAAAATTTTGAGCATGCATCCCCAATATATGTATTAACCAGGCACACGTAAACTGCAATAGAAGTTCTAATATTTTCTTTCTGCACCCCAATGGATCGTCTTGCGCACCCCACTTTGGAGACCACTGCTCTAGATAATGTGAGTTGCTACTGGTATGGCATTTATAACCATAGTTCCCATCATTTCTATTCATGGGGATATGGTAATCCTTGAACTCAGCCTTCCACAGACAATAGAGGAATCTGGAAATCTCCCCCTCCCTGCCACCCATGGTATTAAAAGACCACAGCTGGCTATATGTATCAAATAGATTTGAGCTGTTGTTAGGGCAAAGACTGAATAAATCTAGGGAAGAAAATGCCCAGGATGGTGGGAGAAATACAGTAACTCCTTGAGGGATACTTATGTAACATGCCGCAAAGAGCCTTGCCTCGCTTTGACAAGCACTGGCCAGATGTTGAGGAGACAGACATTCCACACCATCAGAAACATTTATCCTTAGATGCTTTTCCCTTTGATCCTCTCATCTCTTTCCTCACAGGCCTGCAGTAGCTTCCATGTCCTGTCCTGTGCCTCTAAAATCAGCCTCTTTGAGGCTGATCCTCCCTGCTGCATAAATACAAACAACTTGTTTGTAAGACCTAAATGCCAGGTAGTAAAACCCCACAGAAAAGCAGGACACAGAGGGGAGCACAAAAAAGGCCAAGAGATGTTTGGAGGGTGGCTTAGCATGTCAGATGTTGCAAAGGGGCCCTGCTGAAGAACAACAGCTTTGCACATGTGTTTACAGTAGCATCAAGGATGAATTACATCACGTCTGCCACTTAACCAAGTTCAGCCAGCTGGAGGATGGAGTGTGGTGCTACATTTTTCTAACCACACCCTTTTACTTCAAAAAACAATTATGAGAGGCTAAAAGTTAACAGAAAAGATAAGAAGTAAGCCCAAATTTGGATTCAGATTCAGCCTTGTCTACTTCCAGTTTGTGTATGTGTATATAAACCTCTCCCCTACTTTGGTTAGTCTATAAGGTGCAAATCTACTCTTTCTTCTGTATCCAAAATGACACTGTTACAACTTGAAATGGGATTTACAAAGCTATTTACTTAAAGCAGTAATTCTCAACCATTTTGGACTCAAGTCCCCCCTCCATAACTTCTCTGAATTTAGCAGCACCTTCTGTGGATACAGGCAGAAGGACCCCTCCTTTTCTCCATGCAAGGAAGAGATGCTCCCCCTGTCCTCCCCACCTGCCATCCCCCATGTTAGCCTTGATACATAAAATCCTGGGGTGCTCTGGGTGAGAATCATTGTGCTGGGCACTCCAATTTTTGCAGGGTTCAGCTGAGATACTTGAAAGGGACCTGATTTGCCATGAGTGCTAAGCCATGGCTTTCTAAGATCAGGACACCTGTCTGAAAGAGGGGATGGTCCTACCTAAATCACTGGTGACAATGTGCAGATTCCCCTGCCTCCCTGCCCTACAGGCACTTCCATTCTCCCTCTTTCTCTCTCCCGCCACCCAGCAAATCCTAGCCCGAAGTTTTCTAAAAGTAGATAACGCAAAATAGCAAACAGGGGAAAGGATGGGGCAGGAGGTTTTCTGGAGCTGCCCTCTGCCCTAAGTGCTCTTCTCCCTTAGAACCCTTGCTCCCTTCATGGACTTTGATTAAGGAAAGGGGAGGGCTGCCTTACAGCAGGGCCCAGCTGCTGGGACTCTTTGCTACTCTCCCGCTAAGGGCGGCTCCTCCCTGTGTTTGACATGACCCAGAGCAGCACCATTTGGAGCTAAACCATTGCATCAGTGCAGTTCCTGTCCCCTGTACCCCTGAGAAACAGCCTCCCCAGATCATCAGCAGATTCTGGCTTCCCCTGCAAGGACCTGCCTCTCCTCCTCCAGCTGCCACTGCTCTTTTGCATGTCCTGCTCTTGAGAGCCAGTCAGCCCAGCTGCAGGAGTGAACTTGTGCCACTGCTCTATAGAACTGGTGCACTCTGCTCTGCCCTGACAAAGCAAGCAGCTTTGGAGGCAGCAGGTCTGGGGAGCTGTAGGGAACTGCACTGCCCAGTCCAACCAACACCGATTGCTGCACAGGGGCACATGGGCTCTGCTGGGCACAACCTTCCCAGTTTAGACCACCCACACTCCTCTGAAAACAGAGGCGCATAGGACAGCTTCTCCTGTGGTGTGCATTTGGGTTTCTGGGAGATACTATGTGGGGTCAAAACAGACACAGGAGACAGGCAGAAACGAGCACATATACCACAGCCCTTTCCCATTATGCCATGGCACCCCTGAAGGATTCTGCATCACCCTGGTTGAGAATCACTAACTTGTAACTTGCATACATGGGGAGATAACTTCCCATACCCATCATACATTATACCTTTCCTATTTTGTACACATCCCAGACCTGAGTCGTCAATCCACTGCAACTTGCTGATGTAGACACACCCTTAAACCGGTACAGAACACTCAGTCTAAATTTGATTTGTATGGATTTATCTTAGTTGATTAGGAACCTCCCTTTTCTTTAAACTGAAGCAATGTTGAATAGAGACAAGGGCTTCAATTTGTGCTAAGCCAGAGGTTAGAAGAAAGAAGCTCAAGTCCATCTCTAAAAGAGACGTCAAGGAACACTTGCAAAATTCCTTTTAATACAATTAAATTAAAATCTTACGTATGAGTAACTCATAGCAAAGATTAATTTACCTTTGAATGTGTCATTTCCCCTGTGTTTCCCTTTTGGCATTCTTCTAATATGACAGCAATTAAAACCTTTGAAAAATGAATGGAAACCATTTGGAACAAGACTGTATCAGATTTTCTCTCATTAACAGTGCACACCATTTTTTCAACTATTAATTGACAGCTGCCTTCCATATGTGGCATCAGAATAAGTCCAAGATATTATGCCCTTCCATAAATAATTTAACTAGGGTTGCCTTGTCAGATGAACAAAGAAAAGCAATGAGAGGCAGTACCAAACTATTGGACAAGCCTCAGCTGATATAAAATTAACATTAATTTCAGTGCAGCTTTGTAAGGTCAAGCCAGTTGAGAATCTGGCCTCTGTGCCAGTGGTTTTTTAAACGGTGTTCCACAGAATCCTGGATTTTTGTGATAGGCTATCAGCCCTTCCACAAAGAGATTGGGAATAATGGTAGAGCAGGTGGGGAGGCAGTGTCCTACCATTTCTGGGACGTGTGGCCTGACTCCAGATTAGGTCACACAGCCTGCAGAGCCAGGAGCAGGGGTTCCACAGCAGAAGTGGTGTGAAAGGGTTTTGTGAATATGAAGTTTGTAAACCACTGCTGTATGTGCAGGGACAGTCAAAGCAATTGCAGCACTTCTTGTGGGAAATAATCTTTTTCAATTAGGAACAGACTGTGCAGAATGTGTGTATCATAAGTGAGGATTTCTATACAGTGATATCTAGCAATCTACACTTTCTGGTGCTGAGCATAAAAACACTAACAAACCATCTACAACGCAGCTATGTTGAGTGGATCAAACTAGTTTCAAGTTTATATTATAGTTGTCTTCCTTAATATCATTTCAGTGAATTTTAGTTTTGTCACCACGTTGAGCCATTAAAGCAAGTTTCATCTCATCTGTTAGGGCTGCTTCTGCTTACTGGAATTTCCCATATATTGGAGAAGCTTTGACTTTAGCCTTAAAAAGACTGATCATAGCTAAAACCAAAGAGGAAAATAAACTAAGGATGAACAGAGAACACTGCAGATTGGTGACTGAGGCCATGAAGGTACTTTATCATAACAACTGTATTGGGCCACAGTAGAAAAGAGTCTGGGAATGGGGATTTATTTGTATCTTCTACACAAAAGTGAAAAAAAGATCCATTTTATTTGGATCCTTAATATCAGCATAAGTTACATAAAGAATGGGTTTCTGATTATGAAAAAGGAGGGCAGGGGGAAAGGGGGAATGTGCAATGAGAAAGAAACGGGGCAGAGAATCACTGGAAAAAAAATTGTAATTTACACAGACACAGGCCTCAATTCAGGGTAGCCACTGAGCATCTTATAAGTGATGCCCCAATGCTTTTCTGAATTAGGGTTACTTACATCCTGAAGGACCCAATGAATCATCTAAACAATATGCACACAGCACTTCTGAGATGCAGACTCCTCTGGGATGGGAAACTCCAAACTGGGGAACACAGTCCTGGAAGTAACACATCACTTTGTGAGAGAAGATACATCTTACTTTGAGGAAAACCATTGAGCCCCGGAGGCAGAACAATGACAGTAATGGAAGGAAAGGAAATAAGACTGAGGAATCCATGGTTTGACACTCCCTTTAACCACCAGCACCTGTGGAGTTTGCCAGAGAGTCTGCCATTCTAGGATCAGGCTTCTTAGCCATCAAAAGACTCATTTACAACCCTTTACCTGACCCATGGGAGTGATCATCCTTGACTGTGAGGGATTGCCACTGACACCGATGGAGACAAGAGATGGAGGACTATCATAAATACAGTAAAGAGTCAGCTGTGAGATGGTGCTTAAACTATAAGCCTGTAGTCTGAAGCTGTCTGCCACTCACTGTTGTTGAACAGGAAGAAGAAACAGTATTAACCAGGTCTCAATTGCATGTTGGTTACCTACTATTTCACTATAATAATACCTTCTTGTTTAAAATGAATATAAGTTTTGGCTAGAGGGCAATGAAATCTTTACTGCATGACATGAGGGCAACTTTACTGAATATGCTTTGTGTGAGTTGGTGTCGTTGTAGGCTCAGCTGAGTGAGAAGTGTCTTTTTTTACACAAGCCGTGCTGAATAGCAACAAAGTTTTGTACCTAACACCGATGAAACTGACAACACTATGGATAAACTAAGTACCTGAATAGTGACCACTGCCTTGGCTTCCATCACAGAAATTTTATGTGGCTGGTCATTTCATGTTCTCTATTCTAAATGCAATGTTGGGCAGTGGTAAAGACTTATCTGGAAGGCCCTCAGACAGAAAGGTTGCTGCCTCTTTCAGGAGACCACAGTCCAATTTAATGCTATTTTGGACACCCTACAAGGTGTGTTTCATCAATTTATCTTTCCTGTAAAATGAAATGAGTTGGAGACAAATTATCTGGTTTGGTATTAGACAGTTGGTTTTTTGATCTCCAGAAAATTAGACATAGCTGTGTCTATTGAGATGCCAGATGTGGTACCACATTTCCCCATTTTCCTGAAAATCAATAGGATTTTGCCAGCTGTCGTTTGGAACACTCCTTGGTAATTTGGGATGGATCACAGTTATTGTTCTGCATCCCACAGAGAAATGCCATGACACTGCACAAAGAGGAACTCACATGACCTACGCTAATTATTAATACAATACAGTTAAATTCTGTGAAAATGGTGGGTGGAATCCTGTGTTGTATTCGAAACTATTGCATAGTTACTGTATTTACACTCGGCCAGCCCATCACAGTCTACAGTTAGTAATTTTTCAGTGACTACTCATTTTGAGTAAACAAAGTCTTTAAGGAGGATATCATTCTTCAGAAGACTACTTAGCAATCACCTCTGGGGGTTTGTATGGCTGAGCAGAATTCAGGTTCCTTTAGATTTGGTTACCCAAAGATAAAGATACCCCAAGTCTCTAACCAGATTGGGTAATGTAGATCCGTTTTCAGATACTGATTCCATTTTTTACCAGATACCTCAATTTGGCTTTAGTTGATGTTGAGTTGTATGAGAATTTCTGAATGGGTCGAAAAGGTCAAATAGGACCACAATGTGGAATTTTTAAAATAATTTACTGAGCCAATGCTGTGTGTAGATTTCATATAATTTTTAATAGGATTTTTTATTGTTGTTTCACATTGTAAATACATCGTTGTATGACATATTTAATGGCATCACTTCACAGAGATGAGGTTTTACTGTCACAAAATAATTATAGTAATTTCATTGTTTGATATAAAGGTATTTAAAAAAAAAGGAACAGAGAAAAGGAAGAAATCTGGAATGCATAGACATTATTGAGTCAGTGTCTTAGTGTTATGCTATTGCACCACGCTGTGCCAATTCGATAAAGATTTAGAGCTTGATCCTCTAACAGTGTAAGCAATCCCGCTGAACATTATGGGCCTGATCCAAAGCCTATTGAAATCAAAGAGACTCACACATTTAATCAGACTCTATGAGATCATTAGTTTCTAAAAGAGATTACTTATATGAATAGGGTTATAGAAGCTGGTATTGGACTATACTTCCTTCCCTGTGCAGCATCTTCTCAGACATATTAAATTGTTATGTAGCTGTCATCTGAAGTGACTATCAGTTTACAACTATTTCTTGGCCATGATTGAACATTGTGATAGCAGTGCTCCAAAAACAAAACAAAAGAACACCAAAACATCTTACATTAGAAACAGACTACTGCAGCTGTTTAATTGATTGGTACCTGGACTACATGTAAAATATGGACCAAAGTAACTGAATTGCAGAGATTATAGGAAATATTCTCTTTAAATACTTTTGATGGATAATGTAGTTTCTCTAAAACGGTTCACAGGGCACTTTTGATTTTGTTGATTTTTTTTTCAGTTTCTAGTTGTCTGTTTCATTCTGGGTCCATTTACCATGATGGAAACACTGAAGCCTGTTTGCCTGAACTGTTAGTTTTGAGTCAGTTCAATATTCACAAGAAACTACCTATTCTTCATGTGACTTGTATTTATTAGATCAGTTATCCCTATGGCACACTGCAGTCTCCCATCTGTCCGAATCATATTGGGTATTATAGGTGTCATGTAGCATGCCCCAAGATACTGATCTCTGGTGAAAATCTAATGTATTTTTATGGCAACCTCAGTAGGGCTTGATGCTGCAAACCTTTGCTCAGTGAGATGCTACAGTTGCAAAATTGTCATGATGTTATGACCTAGGCTTAACCCTCCATACTGAATAAAAGTTCATACAAGTTCCTAAGTGCTAACTCCTTTACTCACAAGGGCACAGGAGGATAAAGCAACATGTTGTGTAAAAAGACCAGGCATGTCTACAGAGACAGGGACACAAACATGATTTTCAGTGCATAAATGATGCAGCTAGCCCATGTTTCCCTTCCTTGGCCTGTAGCTGTAGCCTGGCTCACATCTTATTAAGAAATGAGAGCAAGACTTTGCTGTCTGCTCATTTGGTTTGGAAGTCATTCAATCACTATTTCCATGACTCACTACCATTTACTGGTTTCAATTAAGTTTCATGTCATACTGCCACCCGGGCCATAATTCTCAAGGACACTGCTAAAAAACATTACTAATTGCTCTGAATTTTATTATAAATCTTATCATACTTGGCTTTTCTCTTTTTTAAAACCCAAGGTCCTGGAGTCTTGTGACTGTATGATAATCTCATCTTCCATTTTTTTGGGCTCTACCTTTTTGGCTGACAGTTTTTGGCTCTACTTTTGCAGAGAATGTGTTGAATATGCAAACCTTAAAAGACTCCTACACAAGGAAATAAAACTGCCAAATTTAGTGTGTGTTTGTTGTCTGACTCATGAGTCTCAACTAATGTTACATAAAGGTGGGGAGAGAAGAGGCAAGGGAAAGGGAAAGTCACAATGCATAAACTTACTACATACAATCTGTTAGAACATCTTATACCATTTAATTACGCTCATAGTCAACTGACAGACCTGCAGGCAGACAGACAGTCTAGGCCTGAGGAGCACTTCACAGGAATCTTATGCCAATGTAATGAGGACCAAAAGTGTGTTGTTGTCCTTTGTGGGTGAAGACAACAGCATCCAGCTGGGGGGGAGAGGGGAAAAGAAGAGAGAAAAGAAATAGGAAGGAAACAGGTAGGGAGAAAAGAGAAAAGAAGAAAAAAAGGAAAAAGGAGAAAAGATAAAGAGGAAAGAAAAAGGAGGGGAGTGGAGGCTAGGTTACCTGGGCATGTAGGTGACTTATAAGCCTGATCTTTGCCTTGAACAATCTCCTGCAGCAGGGGCAGGAAAGTGATGAAGACTGGGTACAAGAGGTTTTCTTTATTGCTTCTGCCATGCATTGCTGTTTGAAGGCCAGTGCTCCATTCTAGATTAATGACCTCCAGGATGGACAGTCACAAGCGATTTGCTCCCATGACTCCGGGTTGATGCTGAAACTTTTTAAGGACAACTTTAGGGTGTCTTCGTACCGCTTCTTTGGAGTACACTCTCGCGGCGCACCATTTGACAGTTCACCGTAAAAGATTTTCTTCAGCAGGCAAGTGTCAGGCATTCTTGAAAAGTAGCTGGCCCATCTTAGGTGTGAATACTGGGGAGAGCTGATCTTCCAAGCATGTCAGTGTCTGAAATTTTGTCCTGCCACTTGATCTTTAGTATCTTTCACAGGCAGCACAGGTGGAAGTGGTTTAGTTTTTTGACATATATATAGTAGACAGTCCAGGTTTCACAGGTGTAGAGGAGGGTTGGGAAAATGATAGCTTTGTATACCTTTAATTTCTGACATTTGGGTGCCTCTGTAGCCCCAAACCACCTTACGAAGTCTGTTGAAGGCCACATTAACTTTTGCTAGTCTTGTATTGACTTTGTCACTGATGTGGACAGCACAGGAGAGCGTGCTGCCTAGATAAACAAACCTGTTGACCATTGACAGTTGTTGGCCTTTAACTGAGATGTGTGGTTCCTGGGGCATTGTGCCAGGCACAGGTTGAAATGTTTCTTTGGTCTTTTTCAGGACCATAAGTACACAGGTAAGGAACACCGTTTAAAGAAGGAAATCCACGCTATCACAGGAATAAGAGCCAAAGGCTCCTACAATTTAGAGACAAGGTTTTCATTCAATATCCAATACAATGCTATGGTAGTGCTTCCTATACCAGGGAAATGATACTAGTATGTGTGAATTTAGAAAACAAGGTAGTTATAAGGGTTTACCTTACCATGCACATGCTGTCTTTTGCTAGCAGATGAGTGCCTTTCTGTTGTACTTTATGTTACTTTGAAAGTTTTAAATTAAATTGAAAAAACATTTTGTATACCAGAATAAGAAGCTAATCTCCCATGGGGTTTTACTAATTTTTTATGTAATTTTAACTACAATTGCATCATTTTACCAAAGTACCTGGGAAAATTTTCCTATGTAGACAAGCTCTAAGACATTCTTTCTAGTCATCACTGTAGTTCACTTTCCAGTGAAAACATGCACATACTTTGCAATCCTGTCTTATCATAACATACTGTGTATAACTGAGCTTCTGAGCTGTTTATAAACAACATTAATCTGCTTCTTAATTTCTGTAAACCCATCTGCCTCTGGAATGAAGGTCAGATGGGGTGGCTGAGCCAGCAGTCTATAGATTTAAAGTCAGAGGATTTGAAGGCAGAGTGTGCTCAATAGAACAACCTTCTCCATAATTCACTTCTACTAAGCCAAGAGAACCCAGTTCTATTTCTTCTGTAGGGTACAAGATAGCTTGCCACATCTTTTCCTCCTAAATAAAGTTAAATTGGTTATAGTACCTCCAGGAGGCCCCAAACAGGTAGATGCCAATTGCATGGAGATGGGGATAAAAAATGGCTTTAACACTTTGTGTAACCCAGGAAGCTGTTCTGAGCCATGCTCGTGCAGAATTGGCAATGGCATTGTAAGCTAGAGATGAGCTCCCACTCATCCCACTGTGGCAGGGTGCTTCTCCAGGGGTGTCCACAAAGCCCCTGGAGTCCCTGCAGCCCTCACTCTCTGGGCAATCACTCTTCTAGTTGCCCATGCCTTGATGTTTGTTATCTTAATGAGGGAGGCTACCTCAGGTCTTCCAGAATTGTTCTTCCAAGTGACCACCAGGTGTATGGGGTTTCTGCCTTGTGAACTAATTGCATGGTTCTGTTCCTTGCCCCATGCCTCACAGATGGCATCCTCACTGATGTTTTCTTTCACTTAATCTCCCTTCTGGGGCTCTTGGACCCTTGCTGGTCCCACACTCCCAGTCTCTTGCTAGGCTCTGCATCCCTCCCTGGGTCCCTAGGAACCTCCTTCTCCCTTTAGTTTCTCTCCAAACCTCCAGACTGCTTCAGGTATCATCTCCCTGCTGGCTTTCTGAAGCTGCAGCCATCCTGCTGAGGTGCTATTTTCTCAGCAAGTTTGCAGATGTTACTGCCAGCTTTTCTCAGGGCCTGGACTTATACCTGCTGGCTCATATAAGTTAGGCCTGGCCTGCACCCGCCAGCAGCTTTGCCAAGATACAAGAGGTATGAATTGAGCAGGACACTATTTCCAAAACTAATTTATTACCGTGCTTACCTTCTTGCAGAGTGGCTCGGGAGTGGTGGCAGGGGAGTAGGCAGGCAGGCATGAGCCTGCACTCATCTCCTCACATGTTTATCTCCTCATACCTCATGGAACCCTTGAAAAAATCTCATAGCACCTGAGGGTGCCCTGGCACCCTGGCTGAGAATTACTGTTCTGGCATTATATGAATGCTGCTCCAAAGAACTTATGAACTACTACATCAATGATATGGTGGATATAATTATACTAAAAAAAATGAAAAAAAATTATGCATCCAAATTACAGCACTTTGGAAAGACAATGCATACAACAACAGTTGAGGTGCTATGCCTCATTATTAGAGCAAGAGAAAGGCTAGAACTACACCTTTTGCTACCAGCAGCCATGCTATTAAGAGAGTTTAAGTACATTAATGATTTTTACAAACCAACATTTAGGGTGGTGGGTTTCACAAAGCTTTGCTTTTTTGGTGCCCTCCATGAGTGTAGTTCAATCTGGCTAAGCAAGTTCATCAAATAGTAACAACATGATTAACAGGAACATTAAATCTTTCCACACTGTCACAAGAGAAACAGTGGTGTCATGTTGTTCTTTATAAAAGAGAACCTATGCCCACTCTGTTCTTTTTGGTGCAAGTTATGTATACATACAAGTTACATGCAAAGCAGTACAAAATCAGTCTCAGAACAAGTATCGTCCTTGCAGTGCCTTGTGCGAAAAAAATTCCAGCTTGATCTTGAATAAGCAGTTTTTAAAGAGGGGCCGGATAGCTGTCTGGCAGATTGATGCGGCTTTCATTGCCACCTAACTCCTGATCAATACACATTAGAACCATAAAGCTTCTTAACTGTCAGACCATTACAACACTCTGTAAAATAGGTCACTTAAAAAAGCCATGTTATGTTACATTCATTTTAATGTGATAGACTAGTGTACAGCCAAGAGAACAAAGCCTTTCCGCTTCTGGTATTCCTAAGGAACTGTTTTGTCCCAAGAATTGGGTGGGGGATGACTGCACTGATGTCTTAGGATCCACATTTATCTTCACATTCGATAAACGTATTCAGCTATTAAACTGTTGGAAAAATTTCAGTCACAGTACACCCAGAATCAGACATGCATCTTGGGCCATCTCACCTGTTCTTTTCTTTGTCTTCTAAGAGATTTCCTAGTTCCCACTTGAAGTACTTACACTCTAACCTTCTGAGTAGAGTGCAACAATCTACCCTTTAAAACCAATAATAAAATACAAATCTCAAGAGAAGTGTTTCTGTCCTAAATGTCAAGTCCTGCTCTCCCCAAGAGAGTGTAAGCTCAAAATCCCAGATGGTTAAGATATTGTTAAAAGTATCAGATTAAAGCACTGAAATTTTGAGTCAAAACAGGTGCTAACCCCAAATTCCTAGTAGGATCCAACACTTCTTTTTTTGCATCAACAGGTCTAGAGATACTTGACTTAAAAGAGAGTGAGATTGGGCCATTTTATGTTTCCAAAACATCTTGGTTATTATTTTTCTGTCTTGTGAGGTCTGCATATTTCTAGATCCACAATAACTAAGACATTGGGAGAAGGAATGTTAAATGATGACTTAGGATAATTTTTCATAATTCTCAATGGTACATAGTTTTCAGTAAAATATGTGACATATGCAGAATATGTGATAATGGGACGTGGTGTAAAGGTTTTATTGGCACTTGCTTAGAATGAGTCATATAACTGAATGCTGACAGTTTGAAAATGTGTACTGTAATCTTGGCTTGAGTTCTCTCAGGCCATCTATTAATTTGTTGCTTGTCATATCAGTATGTTCATATGTTTAGTTTAGGACCAAGTTTCATGGGCACAACCAGATGCATGTCCAACTTAACTTTCTATACTTTCCACTTGAGTCGCATATCAAACTGTTGGGATAAGGATGAGGGTCAAAGATATATGTAACACAGCTCAGTTTATGAGCTACAATGCAGTCACATTCATCACGTGATCTGGAAAGTTTGTGTTGAATCCACAAATAAGAACATTCTCCAACACCTGGTTCTGTACAGCAACTTCTGCCAGATGTACAGATGTCTCTGATGCATTACCCATCTGCTCAGATATTCAACTAAACTGCCAACAAGACCACATTTCTTGGGCACTCACACATGCCAGTGGCATGATGCCAGGCCTAATTTTATTATGTATTAAAGAATGACTAAACGTGACAAATACGTGCTTGCAGTCAGAATCCCTCTCAAAGCTTCCCCCAGAGACCAGGAACTGTATTCAGGGTTTTTAAATCGAAAACCTGCTAAAATGGGTATGCAGTAGCAATACCTTTCCCACATTTTATAAGTTTCCTTCAGGAAAAACAGAATTTCCCAATTCAAAAGAATGTTCACTGGGAATTTTCTGATTAAACGTGCATGGGAAAGATCCTGGTTTTCTAATAATTGATTCATAGATGTAGGGTCGGAAGGGATCTAAGTAGATCTTCGAGTCCGACCCTCTGCCCTGGGCAGCAGAGAATACCAAGCTCATATAACCCCAGCCAGGTGACTATTAAGTCTCCTCTTAAAGACCCCCCCCAAGGAAGGACCCACTTTGCTTGGAAATTGGTTCCAGATCCTAGCCACCCTGACTGTGAAGTAGTGCCTTCTAATGTCCAGCCTGAACCTACTCTCAAACAACTTATGGCCGTTATTCCTTGTTACTCTGGGAGGTGCTTGGGGGAATAGGGTCTCTCCCATTCCCCGCTGGTCCCCCTGGTAAGTTTATAGATGGCCACCAGGTCACCTCTCACAAGAGCCATGCTCTTGTGGAGGCTGAACAGGTTCAGGTCCCGTAGCCTCTCCTCATAGGGTCTGCCTTGCTCTCCCTGAATCATGAAAGTGGCCCTCCTCAGGAATCTCTCAATGCTGGCCACATCCCTCTTAAAGTGCAGTGCCCAGAACTGGATTCAGTACTCCAACTGTGGCTTGAACAGTGTCGCATAGAGAGGGAGGATCACTTCCTTGGCCCTGCTTGTGATGTATCTATGGATGCATGACAACGTGCAGTTAGCCTTACTGACTGCGTCCTCACATTGGCAGCCCATGTCCATTTTGGAATCGCTAATGACTCCAAGATCTCTTTCTGCCACTCTGCTTTCAAGAAAGGAGTTCCCCAGCCTATAGGTATGCTGCTGGTTCTTACTGCCCAAGTGCAGTACCCTGCACTTGTCAGTATTGAGTCCCATCCTATTCTCATCTGCCCAGCCCTGTAACTTGTCCAGGTCCAGCTGTATCCTGTCCTTCCCTTCTGGCATGCCCACCTCGCCCCAAATCTTAGTGTAAATGACACCCCACTTTTCACCTCACTTGTCCAAGTCACTAATAAAGAAATTAAACAGTGTGGGTTCAAGGACCAAGCCCTGGAGGACTCCACTGCCCACATCCCTCCAGGTTGAATATGACCCATCAACCACCACTCTCTAGGTGTGGCTCCTCAGCCAATTTGTGATTCATCTGACTGTGTAGGCATCAGTGCCACAGTTGCCTAGCTTTTTAGTGAGAATGAGGTGGGAGACAGTGTTGAAGGTCTTCCTGAAGTCCAGAAAGACTACATCTACTGTGACACCTGCATCCAATCATTTTGTGACCTGATGGCAAAAGGCAATCAGGTTGGTCTGACAGGACCTGACCCTAATGAACCCATACTGGTTGCCCCTGAGTATCATCCCCCCAGCCAGTCCTTCCCAGATGTGCTCCTGGATAATCTTCTCAAAGAGCTTCCCCAGGATTGGAGTAAGACTAACAGACCTATAGTTGCCTGGGTCCTCCCTCCTCCCTCTTTTGAAAATGGGGACCACATTGGCCTTCTTCCAGTCATCTGCAGGTGGCTGTGGTCAGCTTTCTTAAAGGCTGACATTTTAATGGAAGGTAGTGTGGTCCAGTGGAAGACACACTGCCTTGGGATTCAGGACGTTTAAGGTTGTTAAGGTGGTTTCTACTCTCTATTTGCACCTCATCTGTAACTGGGGATAGAAAAGTGTCATGTAATAGCTATATACAGTATTACTGTAACAGGACACCTGAGGTGGTGCCTGTTACTAAAGAGTAAAAGACTCACCCACACCCAAGCCATGACAGAAAAAGCAGGACAATACATGAAGCCAGAAGCCCAGGTGCTTCCAATGAATCCCCACTCGGGCCCCAGCAGGGAAACACTGGGGGTCAGGCTGGGCAGATTAGCTCCCAGGGGAGAAGCCAGGGGATAAAGGGGGGAAGGCGGCTGAAAGGAAGGCCCTGGAGAGTGAACTGGCAGCATGATAGGGATGATGCACACCAGCAGAGCAGACCCCTGTGAAGACTGATGTCTGGAGCTCCACTGCAACACAGGAATCACAGGTACTTGCCAGGGGCCAGGTGGCAGTGGAGATGTCTACACCAGAGAGGGATGCGGCAACTAAGGTGAGGGAAGACCCAGTGTGGGGCCCCATCTGCAGAGACAGAAGCCAGGAGGAGTCAGTTTGCAAGGCAGCAGGAGTGAAGTTGTTCCCTCTCCACTGCAAAGCTGGCCTGGAAAGGCTTAGGGCTGAAAGGGGGTTAAGGGACCCTGGGGGTGTCCCCACCAAGAGGGACAGGTGGGCGCTGGGATCTGAAAAACAAGGGCCAGCCAGCAACGCCACTGTAGGTCAGAGGGCCACGTATCAGAGACACTAGAGGTGCTGTGAAGATAGCAGCCTGAAGGGGAGAGCCACTGGAGGAGTGCCAGTCAATTGCAGGTGGCTGTGGTCAGATACTTAAAGGAACTGCTGGGGAAGGACAATACTGGGACCAAACTGTCATGGAGCGGGAACCTACGAGCGGCCGTGTACTCACTAGCGCCCCCCTGCCGTGTCAATTAGGCAATCCAGCACCCTCGACTCACCCGCCACGTCTTTGATCTTAGGTTCAGTATGGGAGGCTGCCTACTTGCACCTATGACACTGCGCTGGTATTACCTCCGTTCCAAATGAGATGCTCTCACCCCAGCCTTATGGGCAGTCTGTGCCTCCTACCTCCACTGTAGGATGCCCCAAGCCTCGCAGCTCTTCCTGGACGTTGTCTGGTCCTTAACCTTCTGCGCCCTACCTGGCGCCCCCTGGGCTGGCCCACCCCCAACGCCCCTTCTCTGGTGTCCCTGGGCTTAATCCACAACCAGCGCCCCCTCTCTGGGGCCCCCCGGGCTTGGCCCGCAACCAGCGCCCCTTCTCTGGGGCCCCCCGGGCTTGGCCCCCCTACCTGGATTAGCTCTTTACATCAAGTGGGCTCAGGAGGCCTGAGCCCTACCTGGCCCCTTCTAAGTCCTGTCAATGGTGATCGTCCGATTAGGCTCAGGCGGCCGGAGCCTTACCTGGCCCCTTCTGAGTCCTGTCAATGATGATCCTCACATTAAGTGTGTCCCATTAGGCTCAGACGGCTGGAGCCTAACCTGGCCCCTCCGGTTCCTTGGGCTCCCCTGTTGCTGCGGAAGCCCTCTGGAACACTCCTTGGCCCACACCCGTCTCGGGTGCCTGTCAATGATACATGCCACCCACCTTGGGGTGGCTTGTTATAGTACGTGGCCCACCTGGGGCCTGTCGCCCCCTCTCTGGGGCCCAAACCGCGCTTCCCCACACTCGTACCACGCCTCCTGCGTATCCTCACCCCCTCTGTGGCCTGCACTGAGCTCCCCGCACTTCCTCGCCACCTCTGGAGTCTATGCCGTGCTTCCCGCGCTTCCTCGCCCCCTGTAGGGTCTAAGTGCCCTTTCGCGGCCACGCTGAGCACCACTGTGGCACTCGGCACGCTGTGCCCCTGTGGCACTGCTCGCTGTGCCCCCCACTGGGCACCGGGAACCCCCAAGCTACTGGGGAGTCCCCGTGAGGCCTCCTCTCACCCCTACAGCCTCACCTGGTCCTCCAGTGTAACCATAAGTAAACCGAAGAGTCAGCCAGCCGGCTACAACATAACATAAGCACCAGGCTTATAATATAAACCCCACACAATGCTGACTCTCACCCATACGTCTGTCCGGGCTCTCTCTCTCTCCCCTCGCATCATTGCAGCCAGTCAAATCACCACCATTGACTCTGCTGCTCAGCTCTCCCGCAGACCTGCAGCTCCTGTGGCTGCCAGAGGGGAACTGCTACTCTGGCTCTGGCCTGGGCTGTTTATAAAGGCCTGGCCCTGCCCCCTTCTGGTCACCTGACCTGTCTGGTTGCTGCAGCAACCAGCACCTGAGCTGCCCCTAGTGATTGGCAGCTCCTTAACCCCATATTAGTCACAGGACATCTCCTTGATCCTGTGACACAAACCTGGGGAAAGGAAGAGGGACAGTCCCAAAGTGGGCCCAGAATATTACAGGTGTGATGAAGACAGGGTGTAGGGGTTGGAGGAGCCCTGCGAAGAGACCCACAGTCACAACACAGACATGTAGCAGAAAGTTTACCTCTCAACTAGTTTATCTTCTTTTTATTTACTTTCCATCAAGGTGAGTCAGGCGAGTAAAGGAACATGTCTACTAACCAGAGAGTGACCACGACACCAGGGGTTGTTGCACGACACCTGACCATTACTAATTCAGGACATCTAGTTTGCATTTAAAACAGTCTAAGGGACTATGTTACAGATCATCCATTAAAATGAAAATGTAATGAGTGACTTAGAAAATTTCAACTTCTGATTAAAACAGAAAAATTATTCATGACCACACTTCATTTTATTTTTGGAGAAGCAAAGAAACATTTAAAGGATTCTGAGACCCTCCTGATATAGGCTGGTACAGTTCAGGTGTTGCTGGTTGGCCAAATAGGGTTGTATTTTTTAACAGAAATATTTACTTTTGGGGTTTTTTTCATGCTTTAAACTTAGTTAGGATTGGTTGCATGAGTCAAATAACATTCACTCTGGTTCCCTGTTCGGATACATTTTGGGGATGGTGATAATAGAGATAATGTACCCATTTAAAAATGGGATTGTACATAAGGTAAAGCCTATGTTGCTGTTGGTTTTTCAGACAACTAAACTACATTTTTCCCTTCTTTTTACACCTTAAATGACACTGGATACTAATAGATCACTCAGTCACCTGTGCCAGTGGAATTGTCCACAGGGTCAGCAGATACATATGTACCTCAAGAATTAGTATACCACGTCTGTGATAAATAAGTCGTAAGAAAATTTGTACAAATAGCTTTCATTGTAACGGAGGTTATAGTCAGATGAACATTTTTTTGTGGAAAGATCATTTATCATTTATTTTGTTCATTTTGATCATTTCTTTTGCTCTCCATAACCCCTTCTCTCCCCAAAAAGAACTGTTGAGAGGGGAAAACAATTTTTTAAGTGTTACCAACTTTACCTAGTTTCAAAGCAATAAAAATAAGAAAAAATGATACAGCTTTCATATTTTCAAGTTTTAAAAAATGAGAAACAATTTTCCAATAATAAAAACATCCAAAGGGGATTTTGTTTCCCCCTATGAATATTTCCGTCTGGGAAACAACTTGTATTTTTGGCCAGATGTAATGATGATGTCCCTCTGCATATGGTTAACACATTTTTGGGAGAAACACCATGCAACATTTTGCTAAGTACAATTTCTAGTTTCTTGCTTCTCAATCAGCACTTGCTAAAGATTAAAATACTAGAACTCCCTGAATAATTCTAGTATTCAATACTTAAAAGCTTTATTGAGAAAATGTAAAAATGAGACAATACAGGACTCCATGCATAAGTACATAGTTGTTGCATATAAGCGCAATGTAAACCATGCAGCTAGTCATGCAGCCTATGTTAGCTATGAGTATTTCCAGGCAACGTTATGGAAAGAGAGACAGGATCCCATGCATGGTAACAACATCCGTACATAGTTGTAAGGTTTTAAGGCATTCTTAAAGATGATTTTAAGACAATGACTTTAGCATGTGGTACACAACTGCTGAGGTGAGGAATATTCAATAGGGTTAGCAGTCTTATGCAGGATCTATACTATAAAAGGCAGGAAGTCTTTTTCAGTCTGTCTCCCAACCCTTGCTTCTGGCAGGTGGTCTCAGCTGACTTACTTCATATGGGCAATGGCTAGCAATATACTCAACACATCTGACCCCATCAGATGGTCACAGGGCATCAATGCTGGGGGTCTCATCAGCTTGGGCTAGTGCCAGGGAACTCTACTGTGACATATTGGGATCCCGGGGTGGCTGTGAGCCCATTGGTGGCTCCTCGACTGCACCCACTCTGCTCCTAAGGTGCCTTCCTGTCTTTCTGCCATGCCTTGATGGCAGAATAATAAATAGGGAAGCTGTTCATAGGCCTTTGTTTGACCCTGGTTCCACTGAACCCCTGGTAGGGTTCCTCGGCACTCCACTAGTCCTCGCTAGTCCTGAGGCACTAGGCTGGGTCCCGCTAGTCTTCAGGCCCCTCACTGGGCCTCAATCCATAACTGTGCCACACAGGGCACCTCAAGCCTTAAGGGCTAATTACATTGCTCCAAATCCTTCCCTACACCATGCCTCATGAATGTTACAATAATGCTGTTCCCTGTCAGGGCCTCAGCCTCATCCACTTTAATCTTGCTAGGCCTTCTAACATAGGCCCACTGTGTCAGACCTAGCTCTGAGGCCCTAGCTCTCATTTGTCCCTTTGGTCCCTATCTGCTGGGCCCCAGGCCCCTGTGTGGCTGTGCCCATCTGGTGCCAGGCTTCTGGTCCTTGTCTGCTCTATAGACTTGTACTCTACCCCTCTCTGGGCTCAACCATAGTTAAGGCATGGAGCCTGCCCCTGGCAAGGCTCAAGGAAATTGTGTGCCTCTCAACCACTACTGGGGTCTCTGTAACTTCCCTTTACAGTCCCAAACCAAACCACAGGACTAAACAGTAACATAAGCCATAAGCCCCTGAGCAGAAACACATACACCAGAAGCAACCCTCTGTTCTTGTAAGATAGCAAACTTTCCTTATCTTCTAGCAGGCATACCTTCCAGCCCGGGACTATACCTTAGCCTATACCCTCAGCGCCCTTGGCTCTCGGCCCCTCTGGTCCTGGTGCAGCCCTTCCCTGGCACTACAGGTAAGCCCCTCAAGCCCTCCATGGGCCAAGATAAAACAAAAGCCACTTGCCTGTGAACCACTCTTTCTCTGCCCAGGGAACTTGCCTCTATTCCCAGGCCTTCAGAGTTGTTTAGCTTAATCTATGTCTCTTTAGGAGTCCTGCAACCAGGACTCCTCATTTCATAGTTGCTAGGGGAGAAACTACCTGACCCATGTAGGCTCTGGGCTTATATAGCTCAAGCCTAAGCTGTCTTCCTGTCTTACTGTTAGGCGAGCCCTCATTATCTCTCCCCAACACCTGTAAGCAGCTTGTCCTCTTAAAGAAGAGGCACATCCCAGTGCCCTGCAACATCTTTTATACACTGCTGTAACACCAGAGAGATTTTAATTTCTCAAGTCCTGTCCAATGCAAGGTCTTAGTTCTCTTTCAGTTATGGACCTATTGTCTGCACCTACAAAACACACCCAAGCATCCATCCCCACAATGCAGACTGTCTGCTTCAGACCGTTTACGCTTTCCCTTCCCAGTCAGCCAGACTTCCCCTGGTTAATTGTTCCTTGGTAACCTCACTTTCTACAGCACTTACCTCCCTCCCCAACCCAGCCAGCCACAAACATTTCCCTTTTCATCTACTCTTTACACACAGAAATACTTATGGCTCCCTCAACGTTTGCTGGGGCTCTTGCAAGACATGATTTTTCTGACTGCACTGCATTCTTTTCCTCTCCCAGAAAGAGCTTCTCTTTTTTTTCAGTCAAACAGATGTTCCCATTTCAATAGGAACAGTTTCACCAGCAAAGAATAAGGAATGGCTTCCAAATTCAGCAGGGTTCATAAAAGGCCTGGATGTATAATAATGATTTAGTCAATGTTTCAGCAATACATAATCCATTCAAAAGCTGTATATGAGCAAGTTAAAGTTAGTGATATATTTTGGTTTATAATAAGAAGTCAGCACCCACGATAACTGCATAAGGCACCTTAAAATCTACATGAAATATACAACCAAAGAAGTTTTAACTGGATCCAGAGTTATGTCAGATAAAACAATATGACCCAGGAGCCATCTGGTGTTAGAAATGAGGGAAAGTACAGGTTGTGTAGCACAGCAGCTCATCATGAGCATTTTAGAAAGAGCACTGTGGCCTTCCAAACAGAAAGGCAAAAATGGGAAGGAGTTAATGTCACAGCTTTCTCATGAAATATGCACTATTTCCTGCTTTTACTCAGGCAGGTATATCCCAAGAGCACCATTTTTTATAAAGATGTTCACATTTTTACTACTGGAGCTGGACAGAGTGGTTCAAATGAGAACCATAATAGAGAAAACAGTTGTAATGATAGAAGTTATAATTTAGAGACACTCCCTAATTAAGGAGACTGAGAAAATTAGAATTGGGAGATGGTCCCTGAGAGAGTAGCTAGCTACTTAGAGAGAGGCAAAGGGTCTACAGAAGCTTGCCTACTGCTCCACAATAACACTTGTTTAATTCTTCTCTTTCATACCTTACTGTTTTCAAAGAACCTGATGATTACTACCACAATAAAAGGGATGTCATGAAATGGTTGAAGTATATTGGACTAGAGGATTAAGTGAAGCCTGGGGTTGATTCATTATACAAACAGGGTTTGCAATTTTGCTTCATTGTGATCCACATCAGAATGTTGGCATTTTCTGCATTTTGAACCACTGAGCAGGGGAGGTCATCTTGGTAGAAAACCCATATGTTCTGATGGAAGTTGTCCTAGGTAGACTATCTGAAGGGTGCATCATCAGGTATTGTCTTAGGTAGTGGTTCTCAGTGAGTGGGTCACAGGAATAGATGCAGGGGGAGGATGTTTGAGGGCAACTCTCCTATTCCCCAGCACCACGTTTCTTTACACATGCCAGCTCTAACACAGGGAGCAATATAAGAAAGAGCTGAGAACCGCTTGTTTAGTGGACATGGCAATGGACCAGAATCCAGACACCTGCTCTACCCCGACCTACTATACAGCCTCAAGCAATATGCCACTTTGCCTCTATTCCCCTGGCACCCTTCGTCTCATTTTGTTATTTAGACTGTAAGCTCCTCAGCAGGGGTTTCATGTGTACAAGTTCCAAGCACAATGTCTCTCAGCTTTGGTTTGGAAATTGTAGGTAATAGCATAGTACAAATCACAAGGACCCTGAAAAAAAACCCTGGATTTGGTCTTTCAGGAAATTGATTTATAAAACTGGATTTGTCCCAGTTGCACTGTACATCTGGGTTCTGGAGAAAATATTAGAGAAGAGAGAAAAAGTCCATTTTGACCTTACTGAAACAAGGCATTATAGATTTATAAAAGATGGAAACATTTCCTTATAAAATAAATACAGTACAACGTTAAACTTTTTTCTTCTTTTTTGTGAACTTTTGTATGCATAAATTTTGCTAGAATAATCAGTTTCCTGCAGAACTGTTTGCCCTATGTAGATATGAGTTTGAAACTTTGACCATTCCCAACAAGTAAAAATTATCACAAAGAAGTTTTTAAATCTCTCTTTCAATAAATAGAAGAAATAACTTTATAGTGTTGCTATGAATGATGTCTCAGTTCTGCTGGTAAAAATCAAAGTAATAATGAATCTGATGAGTAAACAGAAGCTTGGTGAAACTGCCCAAAATGTACGAGTCTTAGTATTCCTTACGGTCTGTATTGTGCTGTTCCTCCCACAGTGATCATGACTGACAGGCTGCACTTTATCTTGGTCTGGTCCCTGAGGTATATAGATAGGTCATAACCTGTACCACACTGATGATGTGCAGATACAGCAAGAGCTTCTCATGCAGTCATAGTAATCTCACCCACCAGCTACAGATGTTTGCTTAAGACCCATCCATCTCTGCCAGAGAACTGGCTGGAGAATGTTCTTGTCTCCTCTGAAGGATGGATGTTCCCAAAAGGGTAATGCCTTTCTAGGATCTGACTCAGATATCAGCTGAGCTGGGAGAAAAACTTAGGCATTTGTAGAGGGTGAGTAGGCTGGTGACTGAGCCCTGGTATATACTGTACATTTGCACTGGCATCGGCATTTCATTTAGTTAAACATGTCTGCAGATAGTTTATAGTTACCTACATTATAGTGTTAGCCAGATTCTAGTTCCCCTGTGTGGAGCACTATCTTACTCTACAAGTCTTGAAGTCACTGGAGCTAGTCTACGTATGGAGTGTGAATAGGGATATCAGAATATGTAAATAAGCTACCCCCCTTGTAGTGGTCCCCATCAGAGAAGGCCCCAAACAACATGCATCTTCACTGTCCCAGGTACTACACATATACATTGCAAGATACAGTATATGCTCTAATGTACTGGTGCTCACTACACCCCATGGGCTAGATGTGTGGTGTGAAGCCTGTCCATGAGCTAGGTCTTGGCTCCGCACTACCCCCTCCCAGCCCACAAACATCAGCATTGGGTCCCGGGGCGGGAGGGGGAGGGGCTGTCACTGCTCCCTCCCTCCCCATTTGCCCTGGGATTGGGTCCTGGGGGTCTAGCACCACCCCCTCCTGCCTTCTGTGCGCTGGGATTGTGCCTTTGGGCCTGGTGCCTTCAACTCCCAGCCTTGCGTGCTGGGATCAGGCGCCAGATCCAGCTTGCAGGACCTGAGGCTCCCCATAGGTCTGGAGATTTGGCAGCAGGGGAGCAGTGCCACTGCTTTCTTGCTGCCATATTTCAGGACCTGTGGGGAAGCCCTGCCGGCTGGATGACACAGAGCTGCCAGCCAGAGGTTGAGCACCCCTGCTCTAATGGACAACAGAAACAACAGGTGGAAGAAAATGGACATAATGCACAATACAAATAGTTTCTCTGCTCCTCATTTTCCTAAGGCCCAGATTCATAAAGATATTAATGTTTCTAAGTCCTATTTCTTTGGTAAACAAAGTCTAAGTGGCTCCCTGCTTAATCTTAGATAAATCTGTAGCAGAAATGGGGACTGAGGCTGTAAGCAGGTCACCCCAGCTGTGGGCTTCTCTAAGTGAGATTTGCTCTCTGAAGAGCTCATCAGCCAGTCAACACCAATAAACAGTCTCCAGACAAACAAAACAGGGAAACAAAAACCTGAGAGTCCTGTCCCAGACACTGGGAGGGGTCCCCTGTGGCTTTTGCATAGCAGACTGATACCTCCATGTTGCTAACGGTTCAGCTAACCACCTGTCTGGCTCACAATCGTTCCTTCAGTTTGCTGCCCTGCTGCTGCTCTTTGGGGTTTTTAAGCTGCCTTCTCATCAGGCTCTCCACAGCTCCAGCTATTCAACAGGACCTGCTGCCTCCCTGTTAGAGGGGAAGTGCAGCCTAGTGGATACACATCAGCCAGAGACTTGATTTCTGTTTTGCCAAATGACCTTCAAGAAGTCATTTCAATTTCCCTGTGCCTCATTTTCTCCATGTGTAAAATGGGGAGGATGCTGCTGACCTTTTTGTGAAGCACTTGGGGTCTCCCAGTGGAAAGTGCCATATAACAGCTGGGCATTATTAGCCCAGTTCTCCCAGCCTCTTGAACCACAGGACAGCCCTGCCTGCCTGATGTTCATTGGTGCACCTGGGTTTTCAAGCTGCTCATTAACTGTACAACACCATCACAATTCTTGTTGTGGCTTTTAGGGTAAATTTAGCACTTGTCAGCAGCAGATTAACAGCCTTGCAGAAGGAAAACAGCATGAACGTAAAGAGACCAAGTTTTCCTCCACTGCCTATATTGGGCCACCACTCGTAACAAGAGGCTGGTCTCTGAACTCATTCAGCTTGTAGCCAATTTGCTGATATGACAAGATAGGGGCTTATAGTTTCACTGCTTCCCAGGACCACACAGTGATGGAAAAAGAAGCTTGTCGAGACAGCTGGTAAAGTAAACCAGCTTTCACTGCAAGTTCCCTACAGAGGTACAATCATTCCACAAGTAGGATTTGACCAAATTGGTACAGTGTTTACTGTTCAGGGTAAAAATAAACCTCTATTCATACAAAACCAGACTAATCTGGCTCTTACTGCCTCTAGCTGGATATGACTGATAAACTCCTGTCTAACTGAATGCATCTGCAAGTATATGTTGCCTGTTTTTTCCATACAAATGTCTTCTCCATCTCTTCTTTATAAACTGTACACCCTGTGGATCTGGGCTTGTCTCCATTCCAGGGGTACTCAACCTCCAGCCCATGGGCTAGATCCAGCCTACAGAGCCACGTCATTCAGCCTGCTGGGCTTCTCATGCATCCAAAAATTTGGCAGCAGGGTGGCGACGGCAGTGTTAATTACCACTGCAGTGCTGCCAAGTTTTGAGAGCTTTGGGGAATGTGGTGGGCAGACAGCATGACCCTGTGTGTTAGACAGTAGGGCTGTGCAAAGCTTTGGGCAGTGATTCAATTCAGAGCAGATTCAGCCTGATTTGGTAGCTGAATCTCCAAATCCAAAACAAATCAGGGGACCAATAAAAAGGTCCAGATCAATTCAAAGCTCTCCAAATTGATTTGGAAAAGATTTGGAGAGCTTCGATGATTTGGGCAGTCCCTGCCCGCTGCAGCGGGGAGCTGGAGCCAGACTCAGAGATGGTGAGTAGGGGGCAGGGGAGAGGAGACTGAAGGAGGGGGGAGAGGACCATGGGGGGAACCCTGCCAGGCCCCATCCCCCGCCTACTTCCCCAGCCTCCCACCATGGCTGCCCCACCTGGCCCCAGCTCCCAGCCCTTTAAAGAAAAGCCTCCACTTACCTGGTGTTGCCAGGTGGGGAGCTATCCCTGCTGCCCCCACTGTCCCACACTGCATAGGGGGGCTCTGCCATGAGCCCCCTGAACCCTAGTTGCTCTCCCATCCCCTACCCCCGGCTGCCCTGCCCACCCCAGCTCTGGCCCTTTAAGACCCCCCCCCCCCCCCAAAAAAAAAACAACAACAACAAAACCCCAACCAACCTTGGACCCAAGAGTTCCTGCAGTGGCCTTGGAGCTTCAAGGGGCTTATGCAGAGCCCCCCGTGCAGTGCAGGGCAGTGTGGGCCAGCGGGGATCACCCCCCACCAGACAGGGACAGGGAGCTGTGGCAGGCAGGCAGCCAGCCACTGTTGGCCTGGGAAAGTGGGTGGGGAACGGGCCTGGGTGGTTTGGAGATTCAGCAGCAGCTGAATCTCTGAATCAGATTCAGCTGAATCAATTCGGGGCAGTGATTCAAATCACTGTCTCCTGAATCAGCTGAATCTAAATCTGAAATGAATACTAGCCACTTTGCACAGGCCTACTACATAGAGTGCACAAACCCCAGCTTGGACATGCAAAGTCTGGCAGCTTAGGGCCCCATCTGGCCCAATGCTGGCACATGGGGCTGAGCTGGGACCCAACCTCAGACACAGACCCATGAGGAATATGCCCCATGGACTGGCCTCATGCCACTCAACCAGCTTTCAAGGCTAAAAGCTTGAGCACCACTGCTTTATTCTATGACTATACAACACTTACCATAACTGGTCCTGGTCTGTAAGTACGGCAGCTAGGCACCATAATATTAATACATTCTTAACTCCTGGTAGCTAAAACTCTGGAGAAGGCAAGGCAGAGTTAGATTTGGAGGGTTGAGGGGGGGCATTAGACATTTTTAGACATTTGATGCAATTCTGAAATGAAATATCAAGATGACATTTTGAAACAAAAACAAATGTTTTTTCAATTTTCCTCCTAAACTATTTTTTATTTGCATTTTTAAATTATGGCATTTTCTGACAGAAAAGCATTACATTGCAATTCATTCAACCCGCTCTAGTTGCACCTAAGGTTATCTCCACAATGCAATGCAGTTACAGAAGCAGCACTAATGTATTGTAGAGATGAAAGCTAGTATTAAAACTTAGTTTAAATCCCTTTGCTATACTCCAGTCACTATTGTTAGAGTGACCATAGTCAACTCAGAAAGAAAGATGATTGCAGAAACTAGAGGTGGCTTGGTTATGATCTTGCAAAGATTTATGGGTGTCTCTACAAAAGGACAACTGGGAACTAACCACTGTCCTCCTATCATCTCAGTATCATTTCCTCCACCACTTGTCCTACCAGCAGAGGCCCAACTAGCACTACCTTCAGTAAGGAGAGGCTGTGACAACGCCATACCTAGCACTCCTCTGGTCTCATACCAGGAATGACAGATTTGTATCTGGACCATGGAGACACTCTTTGACTGTGTATTTTTTGATGTAGTGGTTGTCATTCTACATGTAAAGGACAGCGTCTAATCTGTGCTGGGTCTTACCTGTGTACAGAAAATCAGAAAATATAGATTTGTATTTTTGGGGGGCAGGGGTTCCAACTAAGAAGTCATTTCTTCCTCAAAAAATATCTATGACTAAGTGCAATTCAAGGTAAACATTCCTTTCAAGCCAGAAGAAGCAGGAATATTAATTGGCTCTCATCAGAGGACATTTTTTTCTTGTTCATGCCATTGGGATGATATGTTATAAAGGTAAAAAAAAGCAGAAGTCATTTGACAGTATTAGTGAAATCAAACAAGAACATTATTAAAATGAGTTCATAAGGCAGACATGAGGAAATTCCTAACAAAGTTAGGAATGGACAGCTCATAAAACAGGAAGATTCCCTCTGTTGCTTTTGGCAGCCCAGCCAACCTCTCTCAATGCAATGTTGTAAAAAGGAGTCCATACTGAGCAGAAGACAACCGTAAGCAAGTGTTACTGAAAAATGACCCTTCCCAAAGCAGAGAGTCTGATATTCCTGACATCTCTCTGCATCCTATGTTTGTCCTAAAAGTTGCTTTCATTGATCAAATATAGCCCAAGTTGTGAAACTCAGCAAATTGGCTGAATGGTGTAATAAATCTGGATCCTGTACACTGAATGATTTTGTGTCTAGCTTAATCCCAGGGTAGCTAAGCCTTGACACCATGTTCTGTCCCCAGAAGAACACATCACTACTTTGCTCTCAAGTGACTTCATCTAAACAAAGGCTGATCCCTTTGAAAAGAAAAATCCAACCTTCCTCTACCCAAGAGGCTTTATGAAGATTCAGAGAACCCTTCTTAGTTGTCCTCATCCAAGTGGAGTGTATATAGCACTTCGGAGAAAAGCAAGGCTATGAAAATGACACTCATTATGGATGGGCACTCAAACTGAAATAGGCTGGATACGGCTGTCAACTGTTCAAACATGTGCTCCAATTCTAGGGATGCAATTGAATTTGTCAACTTCATACTTCTTCTTACAGTTCCTAATTTTTGTGCAAGTGCTTTTTTGCTCACAACACTGACTGGGAAACAGCCACTCACTTGCATAAAGTCTGTTATTCACAAATGAAGAGAACGGGGATATTCACATGCAAATAAGCACTTTTGCTACTCATTCTCTGTTATTCTCCTTGCTTAGAACTGTTCAGACATCCTATCTGGGAGCCAAAATGACATCATATGACCAAATACTACAAATCACACAACCAGTTCACCAGTCAATCCAAGGTTCACTTTGTTTGTGCTCACCATCCATTTTACTGATTTGACTATTCAAAGTCTGTTTGGGAAAAAAATCATGAAAAGAAAAGTGTTAATTTCAGTGGGGGGTTCTTTGCAGGGAATAATTCCAACTTGTCAGTTCTTATTGCCCAGAGCTTTCAAAATGCAGCCTCACATTATAGGCCTGGTCCTGACATGTCCCCTGAAGCAAATTTCAGTAGTAGCTTTGCCTTTATCTAAGAGCTGCCTTTTCCCAGTTCTGATGTACCTGCCAATAGCAGTGATCCCCCGCTGCCAGAGGTGCTGCCCTGCCTCCTGGCAAAGACACAAGCCTGCACTTCTATGCCATTGCATTTTCATATTTGTGTCAAATCATTAAGGTTTAGCAGACAGGACACTAGATTGACCCTTAGGAGACCAGAGAGTTTTGTCATTGCTTTTGAGTAGTCTTAGAAAAGTCACTTTCTCTCCCTCCCCTTACTTTCTTCACAAAGGTAAATGAGATAGCAAAGTTCATTCCCTTTCCAAAACACTTTGAGATCTAGTGTTGAGAAGTGCGGTGTCAAATGTTAGTCCTGTCTGTTGAATGTCCCTGCTTTGCAAGTTAAGGAGAAAGGAATATACATGGAACCAAAATGAATCCTGTGGGTCCTCAAGCCCAGTCTCCTGCCATTGCAGGCACCCCCTCATATACATTTTCACTCTTCAGCTTAAAAGCAGTTAGGCTCTTTTTGCCCCCACTATTACAGCTGGGAAGCCAGTTCTGTTTCTCACAGCTGTAATAAAGAGATAGTCATCTGGGCATGTCCCCACAAGTGGGAGCATGCGTTTCCCCAGGGACAGCTAGCACTGGCACATATTTGTGCCATTGCTAGTTGTCCCCAGGCATGCCCCCACATGAACACTCCGATGTGGGGCAAATTGCCCCAGGTGGAGTAGGGGAGGCTGGGCCGGCATCTGGGCCAGCCCCAGCAGCCTTACCTGGGCTCCTGGGGGCCCCCTGGGGCTCCAGCGGCAGCAATCTGACCACTCAGAGCCTGGCCAGCAGCTCTGGCTGTCCAGGCTCTGGGTTCTGGCAGTGCACTCTGCAGCCACATGGGCTGTGCTGCTTTTCCCCCCCTCTCTTTTTTTTAGATACCAGGATTTCCTGATATCTAATTTTGCAGCCACACTACAAATTTGCAGCATGGTAAATGGATTCATGGCTTTGAAGCACCACAAAACACATGGTACCATTCATGGAGAAGTGACCCTGATGTCCAGCCTAAGGTCATTCATGACTTCGTTATACCAATTTTTGCATGCCCTGCCTTCATTATTTTTTAACTTAAATCATTCTTCCCCTAAATCCCGCTGTCCTTCCCCTGCCTACCCACAATGCATTTTCCTTTTCATGTGTTTTAGGGTGTGCAGGATTTCTTCAAACACTCCCCCCTCTTGCCCAAATTGTTTCATAAAGGGACACATTGAAAGTAGAACAAATGAAAGATATAATACTCATGCAAAAAAAAGTAATATTCTTTGGCATTCATCTTGGCATTACCACAGCTATTTCTGTCTAAGCACGAAATGCATTCACTTTATTACTCAGATTTGTCTGCCTGATCCTGCCGTGAACTCGTCATTCCATGTTTATATAACAAATCTAGGATCATAGAAATAATGCATTAGCACAAACACAGAGAAGCCAATTCAGGCAGAGCAGATAAGTACACTGAGACTTAAGCAGGTGCTCAATTGAGCAAGCACTTTAGACTCCAATTCAGTTCATCTCTATTCAACAAAGCAATTAAACATATGATTTAGTACCTTGGGAGAAAGAACCATGATAGGAGTAAACACAAGACAATAAATCCCGATTCCAGTGAACTTTACAAGACTCCAGTGGAGTTGTATGCGGCCAATATTTCACCGGTTTAGCATATAACAGATTTTGAAAGATTTCTCGGTTTCAGACTGGAGGTTTATAGAAATTCAGTCAACACTCAATGTTTAAAAAGCAGGTTCACAAAAAGTAACCATGTTGTTGTGAAATCAAAGACTGTTCAATTCTGCAACATTTAGGGGAACGCTTCAGAATTTTTTAACCACTTTACAACCCTGCAATTAATACTTGCATCAGCAGCTGTGCTAGATTAAAAAAACAAAAAAAAAGATGGATGCTAGGTTATACTGTGGATTCTCCATTGAACTGCTAGAAAAACTGTGAAATGCTTCCATGTTTTACCAGCTAGCTTGTTAGTGTTCTGGACAGGTGCTGCCACTCCAAGACTAATTATTAGGTATTAAAGCAGCACCAGGAGGTCCAAATCACAGAACAGTGCCTATTGTGGTAGACTTGTTCACACACTGGTTATCGATAAAAACTCTATCCTACGGATTTTACAAACAGGATGAAGAACTGTGCTTTAGGAATGGAGAACAGTATTTAACATGTGGAGGAAAAAGTTTTAATTGGGTAGGACACTAGGCTAGCATTTAAGACTTGGGTTTAACTCCTTGCTCTTCCGCAGATTTCCAGTATACATTTAGGCAAGTCGCTTAGATCAGGGGATATGGAGATACAAAAGAAAAAGCTGGAAATAACACAACTCTGAGGCAGATAGCTATTGTTATGAGGATAGCTGCTGGCAACCTAGTCAGAAAGAGTCAGACGAAATGACTTTCCATTGATTATGCTGGCTTAAGTAAAAGTGGTTCAGACAGGTGATTCTGTTTTCCCAAAGCTCTAATGGAATCCAGCCGGGATCCCTGACAGCAAAACTACCTGGCTCTAGCCCTGAGGGCAGAGTTTCTTTTCCTTTTGTCATGAATTCCAAGAATTTTGTGGATTTTGTTCTTGGGTAAGAAGGAAATATCCTTCTCCCTCCTCTCCTACAAATCCTCCATGAAATAGAGCTGTGCACTTTTAATAATTACATTACAGTTCAGCTGATATTCAGCTACTGCATTAATGGGGGTGATATAAGCACAGAGGACCAGATAACATTTTTTCTGTGTCAACTTTCCATGTGTAAAGTCAAAATAATCTGCAAGATCAAAATGGGAAGGAATCTCTTGTATAAGAAAACTGACAAAAGCAGCTATGGCCCAAGTAATTTACTAGTAAATATGAAGCCATGTGACTGTCCCCAAGGCCTGGAACTCAGATCCAGTTGCAAGATTTAAGGCTTGCACCTAGTCTTGCTGTGAAACACTGAAGTATGTGCAGATCTGTAGTCCATTTTTGTAAAGCCACTAAATCCATACAGGTTTTATCTTCAAGTTTCATATTAAAAAAAATATATATGCCAAAAACACTTTATTGAAATTGCACACTTGAAATGTAAAGCTAAACCAAAATTGTCAAGCTTTGCTTGATTTCACATTGGAGTTCTATTTTCCCCAGGGATTACACCCAAATTGATAAATTAGCACAGGTTTACTTTAAAGAAACACTAGTGCAGCCTCTCCAAGAGAGTTGCTAGAGCATCTAGCTAGTAGGGTCTTTGTTTCAGTTTGTAGTATGACCAGAAACAAGAGAGTTCCATTATTTAAAATTTTATAAAGCAGCTCTACTTAACGGTATTTCTGTTTCTAATCATCAAGGATACTTTGATGTGTTCCCTCTTCATTTTAATTGTGCCAGTCATGACAGCTGGAAAAGCAAAGAGCCAGATCTAGAGCATCGAAATATCTGACAGCCCTTCTTTGTTGGCTTGCCTGCCTGACTAGTAGCAATGATTGTTAATATAGATGCAAGGATTTCACAATACTTCAGTTACATGCAGGTCTCCTGGTCATGCTCACCATAGCTACTGGACCAACTTGTATGCATATGCAACTCACATGGAAGTTCTACCCTATGCAGTAATATTTTATCATGCATTAGGAATCAATCTTACTGCTACTGTATTTATCATGTTATGCATCAGCAATATCACTGATTCTGCGATGCATAGTTTATTTTCTGTCTGATTCTCCCCAAGAAGAAAAGGTGTATGTGTGTACAACCTACGTTCTAGTACAGAGTTTTTCCCAGTATATACACATGCTGTTCTGTATTTATAGACGATAAGGTAGGTTAGAAATGAATACAGTGCATTTGAGAGAAAACTGGGGATTGCAATGGTCCTATATTTCTGCGGAGGTCCCAGACTAAAGAATGAATCAACTCTCAAGAATGCTCTTAGGAACCTTATTTTAATAAGAGCCTTGTACTCCCTAATGAGTGGAGACATCAACCATGGTCATCCAGCCTGTGGCTCCAAGATGATCTATCACAAAGTTCTAAAGCCTCAAATTTGATTTGATATTATATGGGAATCCAATAATAGGGCAAGTTTTGCCAGAAATATACAACAGTACAAGGTATTTCATAGATTCATAAATGTTTGGGTCAAAAGCAACCTCAGCAGATCATTGAGTACGACCCCCCTGCCCTGGGCAGGAAAGAGTGCTGGGATCAGATGACCCCAGCCAGGTACATATCTAGCCTCCTTTTAAAGAACGCCAAAGTAGGGGAGAGCACTACCTCCCTTGGAAGCCTATTCCAGATTTTGGCAACCCTTACCATAAATCAGTTCCTCCTGATGTCTAACTTAAATCTGTTCTCCGTCAGTCTGTGATCATTGTTCTTAGTTACTCCAAGGGGTGCCCTGGTAACCAGGGCATCTCCTATTCCATGCTGTCCTCCCCTGCTGAATTTGTGGGCAGCCACAAGATCACCTCTCAGTCTTCTCCTGTGGTGGCTGAAGAGATCCAGAACCCCCAGTCTCTCCTCGTAGGGTTTTGCCTGCAGGCTTCTAACCATATGTGTGGCCCTCCTCTGAACCCTCTCGAGGTCGTCCACATCCCTCTTAAAGTGTGGCACCCAAAACTGGGCACAGTACTCTAACCGTGGCCTGACCATTGCTGCATAAAGGGGAAGTATCACCGCCGTGGACCTATTTGTCATGCACTTGCTAATGCATGATAAAGTGAGGTTAGCTTTACTGATCACTTTGTCACATTGACAACTCATGTTCATCTTGGTGTCAACAATAACTCCAAGATCCCTTTCTGCTGCCATGCTGCTGAGAAGGTCCTCCCCCAGCCAGTAAGTGTGCTGGTGATTCCTTCTTCCTAGGTGCAGCACCTTGCATTTGTCCTTATTGAACTGTATTTTTCCAACTTATCCAGATCTGCTTGGATTCATTCCCTACCCTCTGGTGTGTTAACTTTACACCATAATTTGGTATCATCTACAAATTTGGACAGAGTGCTTTCCACACCCTCATCCGAGTCACTAATGAAGACATTGAACAGCACTGGTCCAAGGACTGAGCCTTGTGGGACTCCACTGCCCACATCTTTCCAGGTCAATACTGACCCATCCACCATCACTCTCTGGGTGAGACCCCTAAGCCAACTTGCCACTCACCTGACCATGTAATCATCCATGTCACAGTCTCTCAGTTTATCTATGAGAATATAATGAGATACTGTATCAAAGACCTTCTTAAAATCCAAGTAGATGACATCCACCTTGATTCCTGCATCTAAACATTTTGTAATCTGGTCATAAAAAGAAACAATGTTAGTCAGGCAGGATCTACCTGCTATGAATCTGTGCTGGTTGCCCTTTAGCACTGCTTTCCTCACAGGACTCTCACAAATGTGATCCTAATTTTTCCAAAGGTTTTTCCAAGGATAGAGGTGAGACTAACTGATCTATAATTACCCAGATCCTCCTTTCTCCCCTTCTTGAAAATAGGGACCACACTGGCCGTTTTCCAGTCTTCTGTGACCTGACCTGAGCACCAAGAGTGTTCAAACAGACATGTTAGTGGCTCTGCTATGACACTGGTCAATTCCTTCAGCACCCTTGGATAAAGACCATTGGGGCCTGCTGACTTAAACACATCCAGCTCCTCTAAGTGTCTTTTCACTGAGTCTGTGCTAACACCTCCCCCTTTTCTCCCTACTCTATCTTGTCTATACAGCCTAGAAATTGTTTAAAAAAAAAGTAGAAGCAGAAAGATACTGTAATGAGAGTTTTGCACTATTCTACAATTGGATCTTCAGAAAGCCTCAGGACTAGCCCAACTCTTCTTCCAAAACCAAGCCAAAATTAATTGTTGATTATATTGACTTCACATTTGGAACAGAGTTAGAGAAGTGCCAAATGGTTCTGAAAATCCTACCGCTAGCTCCTAATTTTTCCAGGCTGGATTTCATGCATCATTTACTAAGGATAATCATGAGTATTTACTAGCACTGGAGGGCGTATTTCTCACATGCGTAATACACTTACTTCTGCAAGTGATTTGACAAAAAGCTTTGTACAAGTTTGCTGATTTGTTGAAATCAAAATATCCCAATGGAGACTTGTAAATGTTAGACATTTTGACAGAAGCCAAGCAGATTTCCATAAAACCTGCCTGGTTTCCTGCCAGCTCACATGCCCAACTTAGCAGCAGCCCAGACTTGCAGGCTACATGCTTTTTGGCAGCCAGTTTGGGCTGAGAGAAAAAGCAGAGTCTGGTAGCACTGAAAGTCTTACTTTACACTGCCCGCAGGAAGATAGGTCCAAAACCTGGTCTCAGAGAGCTCCTGTTCAATTTCAGAAAATTAAGTCTGGCTTTGTTTTGATTTGAAATGAGGCATCAGCAAGAGAAGCTTGTCACTTTTCTACTTGATGATCCCTAGGTCCTAGGAACTTCTAGAAGGATATGTAGGAGCTTCTATTCATAATTGTAACCATCAGTTCTACAATCTTGGGCCCCAGTTCAGGAAATCACCCCAGTTCCCAAACAGTGCTTATTTTAAGCCTCTATATAAATTATATTTAAGTCAGTAAGATTTAAGCATGTGCCTAGGTCCTTTCCTGAATTTGAAAAATTGTGCAGGAATTTACTTTACTCATCCCTGCCTTTCCTATAAGCATTGACAGAGGCTATGGAGAAAGTTAGTAATGATAAAACCTATCACATGATAATGCAGAATGAGGTAGCAAAACTATCCATATGTTTTAGTAAAGAGTTTTGCCAGAAACAAATTTTGATTGCATATTTTACAGTAAATAAAACCAAGAAGATAGTTGTTATCTTCTATCAAGAGAAGCTAGTTTATCTGGATTTGATTCTATATATCTGCTGTTTTCTGACAATTAAGGACATTATATAGATTCTGGATTATGATACGTTTTTACTATGATACGTTTGAGGAAAACAGAAGACTTCATGATCTAAATAAGCCAGACAAGCACACCAAAACTTAAAAGAAGACTTAAATGAATCTGTTAGCTATTTTTTTTTTAGCAGTCCATGTCGTAATATGAAGATAATTTTACACACTGCAGGTGGGAGGAGGAAAGTAAGGGAGATTAAATAAAGTGACTAATTAGTTACAAATAGGCCTGTAAATCAGGGGCAAACTCAGCTGTCTTTGTGGGCCAGATCAGTGGTGTGGGACTGGTCTGTGGTGTGGCCTGGATAAATAGTGCATATCTGGCCCCACAGACCTAATCAGGTATATGGAACCACTCCTTCCACCTGCTTCCACATCCCAGATCTAGCACACTTGGCACTCACTTTGGCTGGTCCAGGACCCACACTGCACAATGCCTGTCCCAGAGTGGCCAGGGAGGGACTGGCCAGAACAGGTGCTTGCATTCAGCATACAGCATGGGCTAGCTGGAACCCATAAATGCCATGTGAGACAAGTCCAGGACCTGGTGGAGCAGGTGCTCTTCTTGTGGAACCAACCCAGCCTGTGCCATGTGCAGAATATGGGTCAACTGTGGACCCAGGGGCAGCACCGAGAACCAGATCTTTAACACCCTTAATGTAAATTAAAGGAATGTAAAATACAAACCCAGTTTTCCTTCACAAGATAAATAGATAAGTGTGTGGGGGGGGGGGGGGAAGGAAACAGGCAAATTTGAAACTATTCTTATCTATTAGAAGCAGCAAATGTAGGGAATGGGTTACTGAAATCCATAGTCAAGAACTAAGGTATTTTGCCAGTCTGCCAAGAGACTTCCTAAAATACTCAACTCAGTTAACTTTGCCTGCATGTTTTCCCCCTAGCCCTTTGTCAATTTGTGATCCAAAATTTTCCTTTTTGTGAAAAGTAAAATAATCTCATGAAGACCCTGTCCAAAGTCCTGGAAGTCTTAAAAAGACTAAACAAAGAAGGTAGATGTTTTGCCACAGCACATACAGTTCTCAAGTAAGACAAGGGCCTCTTTACTTTAGGCATCATACAATGAATTACCATTTTTACTTAAATATAAGATGATTTCCACCCCCTACCCCATTAGATTATACGTATGGAAAAACATTGAATTGAATCTAATGATTGGAGGTTTGCCTTGAATTTTTCCTCCTCCTACTGCTATAGCAGGGAAAATAAATCTAGGGAGTTAGGTAGTATCCTTGCCCCCCCTTTCCAAATTCTTTCCCCTGCAGCCCCTTCCCCCGAGCTATTATCAGACCCTGCTCTCCCTAAGTATGTGGCAGTGATGGGCAAATTTGAAAAAAACTGAACTAGAAATAAACGTATCTATAGTAATTTTCAGGTATGAACATACTAGAAGTACCCATAGACTTTAGTTCATCCAGAATGGATGCAGTTTTCTCTTTTTAGAAGCTGCTGCAAGTTTTAGCATAGGTATTACCTAAACATACTTTTAAGCAGCACTTTAGCACCTACTTATATATAGTACAAACCATGTATGATATTAGTCCAAAGCCAACAGACTCATGATTTACCTATCATTCTTTGGGTTGGGCCCCAGCAGAGTCAACAGCATTTCAAGCCATGGTGACCCCACAGCTTAGGGTGGGTGTGTACTCCATATGCCCCTGAAAAAGGATATACATGCTAATTAGAAGCCCAGTCATGACTGGAACTGGGTGTTCTTGTCACAAATCCTGGGAGCCTCTAAACATGTATATGCAGATGAAGCACAGGGCTATCTGGTCCTGTTCCATCTCATGGATGGCAAGGACACATTAATTATGTGCAGAGCTGGCCGTAGGGAATACGGTGCCCTGAGCAAACTTGCATTTTGGCAACCCTGTCACTAAGTCAGTGACACTGTTGCAGGCAGAGGCATGCAATCAGGAGCACAGGGTGCAGTCTAGTGGGGAGGCAGAGCAGCATGGTGCACCAGGTAGGCAGATGGGCAGGTGCTATGTGGAAGCAAGATGGGAGAACTGGGGAAGGTGCCACCCCTCCTGCATGTGCTTGGCCTGGCTCTTCCTGAGCAGAGGCTGGAAGTAGAGTGCTGGTTGCAATGGGCAATACTCCTCTTGCGTTTGGCAAGGGTCAGCTGGGGGAGGGGAAAGAGCCCTGCTGTGAACATGGGCCACTCACATGTGTGTGCACATGTGTTTGGCACCCCCCTGACCACAGCATCCTGGGAAGCTGCCCATGTCACTCACCCCTAAGCCTGGCTCTGATCATGTGCGACAGGCTGAGAGAGGGGGTATCAGACAGGTACCAGGTGAACTGTTTAGGACCCCATTTGGTGATGTTTGCCAGACATGTAAGGCTGATGAAGAAACAGGAATAATTGGAAGCGGGAAAGAAATGTACACCTCAGCTGTGTGAATGAGTAGAAAGTTAAAATGTAGTCAATGTAGGGGCTCACCATGACTTCAAAAAGTCAGCACTGAGGAGGACTGAGCACAAAGGGCACTACTGTCCTCTTATTCAGTGGACTGCACTAACCTGTCTTTGTAGTAGGTTACCGTTAGAATCTTGGCCTTTTTGGCTAATGTAGCACCACACCATCCCAAACTGCAAAAGCCAGCTGCACCTGGATATCACTGTGACTGACAAAGACAGCAAGCACATCATGATGGTAGCCATCACCATCCACTTTGAAAACTGGAGGCAAGTTTTTATCAAGGCCTGCCAACAGAAATGAAAGAAGTACCAGCTTCTGGTAGAAGTCCTGAGGAGCTGGGGATACTGCTTTATGGTCGAGGCACTGATCACTGGGGTGCTTGAAGCATGGGACCCCAGCAATGGGAGTGAACTATGTGCCTGCTGTGTATCCAGCTTCTACGTCAAGCTGATATGATGCCTTGTGGTGTCCAATACCGTTCTCTGGTCCAGCGACATCTACATGGAGCACATCACAGGACAGTGCCAGTACATGGACCGCACCACACTGCCAACCAGAAGCAACAGAGGGGATTGCCCGACCACCTGCCACTGCTACACCTAATGGACTCTAAGGACTTTTGAAACCTTGGACTCTTCCCTACCCCAACAATTGTATCCCATACGTCATTATTTGTAACTATGTGTCTGCTTTATGAACCATCTCCCTACTAAAATGTGGTATTGTTGTGTGGGGTCTCCTGTACAGCCATTTTCTGTATAAGCATTGTATCTCCTCTCCCCACTTTTCTCTCCTTCCCACCCATCACCCCTGGGCTTAGTTGGATGCATGTTTTATATGCAACTTAGTCATATTCACACCCCTACCCCAAACCCTACTATGTAGCTCCTCGTTTAGGTCTTCTGTATTTCCTTGTGCATCAAACTTTGTCATCTTGGGCCTTAACATTTTTGGCACCAAGGGGAGGGTGCCAGGGCTGGCTCTGGCCTTCCCAGTGCTAGCATGGTGTTGCAATACCTCCAGGCCTGCTGCCAGTCCCCTGCAGAGGGAACACCTGCCAATTTTTTTTAAGGGCCACACACTCTCATACACACAAAAAGGTAACTAATTAGCATGTCAGCCTTTTGGCTAAGATCAAGAATTTTTGGCACCAAGGGAGGGTGTCAGGACTGACTCTGGCCCTCCCAGGACTGGCTTGGTATTGCAGTACCTCCAGGCCCAGTGCCAGTTCCTTAAACAGGAAACACCTGCCTGTTTTTTTAAGGCCACACATACAATACTGAGCACATGCCACTTTTGGAAACAGTTTAATGATACACAATATATTTACTGAGGTTTCTTTGTATGTGAATATAAGATGAGGGGTTTTTCCCCATGCTGTTGGGGGTGGGAGAACCTCATCTTGTATCTGAGTAAATACAGTAATATTCTAAATAGATAAGCCAAACAAAAAGTCAGAGCAGGAAGAAACAGAGAAAGATGAAAGAGTTTGCTGAAGCTTACATAGCAACACTTCTGACGCACTTTCCAATATCTCTAAGAAAAGGAAGACTACCACCCTCTAAGATGCAGTTCAAATAATCCAGCTGCTGTAGAAGAAGCTCCTTTGATCTGCAGTTGATTTAGAGAGGGGTTGAAAATGCCTCAGTTCCATTGTTTAAACCGCCATTGCCAGACAGTCATTACTATCAGCACATTTTGCAAGTTAGATTAAACAGGCTAGGCTTAATTGAAAGATAAGAGGAAGTTACCCATGTTAGTCTGAAATCAGGCAGAAGGCAGAGGAAATGTGCACCTTATAGACAAACTAAATCATAGTTGTATACCATAAGTTTTTGTAAGCAGAGGTCTTACTTCATCACAGCATCTGAAGAAGTAAGCCTTCTGCTTCTGTCTTAATTGAAATATGTTACCCATGTGGGCAAGTAGTCAGTAATTTGTCTTCATATCTTAACCCTGATGACATATCCCAGTGTCCTATTTGTACAGACCCCAGGTTCAAATTCAGAGTCATGCAGGGTAAACGAGGTACTCTGACAATCAAAACAAATACCTGTAATAAATAGCTATAACAAGCAACACGTGCCAGTGCTAAATCAGCTTTGAAACATTGCCAAAATATATCATCTGGATACGAAAGGGCACCGTGCTACTTGAGGTATATACACATCATGGCTTTACTACGTTGAAGTCCCCATTGGCTTATACTGACTGAAGTTATTTAAGAAACTATCAATGACTTAATTGGAACAAGAGCTCTAAAACATGTTCTGTTCTGACAAACTTGATACAATGTTTTAGGCAGGTGATTAAAAGCATTATGAAATCATACTGGCTTCTTAAACCATGTATTTTTCCAGGCCTAGGGACAGAAATTACACATAAACCAGAATAAGCGATTAGAAACTGTTTCAAATATGTAACAAAACAGAAGTTCAGTACACATAAACCACTTTAAAAATTGCCAAAACTGATTTAAGATAAGCCTGGATGAATGCAGTATCAGACTTAACTAATTTAGGTTAAATCAGTGTATTGATTTTCTGTCCCAGATCCCCTCCAGATTCAAGTTAACTCACAGTCCCTCAGCATCCCAGGGTGCTTTGTACCTCTTCCACAAACCTCCTCCCCTCACAGGGTGGGCAGGTTAGCCTTGACCCAAGCTGTCTGCTCTAGCCCAGCAGGAAGGCATGCTGTAGCAATCCCCAGCTTCTGTCCGGAGCCACTGCAGGATTCCTGGAATCAAAAGTGAATATCTATTCACTTGCTTATTGGTTCAATCTATGCAGTTTAGACAAACCTGCATTGACCAGGAATAACGGTCACATGCTGGCAGAGGGTAGGTTTAGGTTAGATATCAGGAGGCGCTACTTCACTGTCAGGACGGCTAGGATCTGGAACCAACTTCCAAGAGAAGTGGTGCAGGCTTCTACCCTGGGGGTGTTTAAGAGGAGGTTAGATGAACACCTTGCTGGGGCCGTTTGACCCCAGTACTCTTTCCTGCCATGGCAGGGGGTCGAACTAGATGATCTGCTCAGGTCCCTTCCGACCCTAGAAACTATGAAACTATGAAACCTGTGAAGCTTGAATCAATTCAGCCTCAGGCTTTTTGATTGTACTTAGCCCAGATGCCTTATTCTCAAATCTAATTAGCACTTTCAAAATCTCTGTCACCTTAGAGATCATTGCTGATAACTACCAAAGGAGTTTTAGACATCTGTCATAAAAATTAATGAATTAATTTCAATCCTTTTAACTTTGTTAATATTAGGGAAACAGACGTGTCTCAATCTCTTGGTCTGCTAGAAGTTCTCTGTTCAGACTCACTGCCCTCCAAATATTTGCTCAAGGGCCAGAAGAATTCATATTGGTGCCATCAGAACACAACTAAAAATAGAAATCTATATATGGCTTTGCCCATTGTTCGATATCTGGGTAGAAAACAAACCAAGAAGAAGGAATAATTTTTTCCATACAAGTGCCCAAAATTGATACAGCTGAACAACACTATTTATTGTTCAGGTTAAATAAAGTTCAGTATTCTCCTCCCACAAACCAATTTGTCACTGATATTTGTTTTTGTTTTCAACTGAGATAAAAATGTTGGCATTTTAAGATTTTCCATGAGGAAGGACACTTGACCTGAGGAAGGGCACTTCACGCCTGAAAGTTTGTCCAACTGCTGTCCTGACAATACAGTTGATCCACTAAAAGATATCACAAAAAGGCCTTACACATTTCCTGGACCATCATGGCTATAACACTCCAATCCTACAACATAGAACAGAAATTCCAAAAAAAATTATTAGAAGTATCAAAACATTCCCTTTTGATATCTTTTAGCAAAAGAAAACTTTTTTTTTTTTGCATTTTTGGTATCAACATGGAGAATTTCAGCTTGTGAAAATGATCTGAAATGCACCATTTTAAAAGCATTTCAGTGACAACAGCACTTTCCAAATCTGGTGCTTTTCCTTATGTAAGTGATAGTTCAGATTCTGAAGACTTAATCTATTCTATGATTCAGTCTTCTTGACCAGGCTACATCTTCTGTAATAAACTTGTAACGGTGCAATTCCCTTGTTGTACCCCCAGAAAGTCTTATTACTAGGAGTTAATGAGAACTAAGCTTACAGAAAATGTTGCATCACAAGAAGATGCCATTTCAGAGGTTTCATCTGAATTTATTCTCTTTAATTTTCACTCATGTAAAAAAAAAATTTCATGTCAAGTCATAATATGAAATATTCCAATTTGGACTGAATTTATACAAATGAAGTATGCTTTTTATTTTCCCTGGTGGAATATATTTTTGGAGAAAAAAGACAATGAAACACACATACCATACCACATGTGCAAGGTTTTCTACCAACATTTTTTTCCCCCTCAAAACCACATTATTCAATTAAAAACAAAACAACTTAATGGGACATTTCTGCCACATTTGTTCTTAATTAGTTATTCAAGCAATTCAGAGCGTTTTCAAAATCATTTAACTTTTTAAGTAGCATAACAGTGCATAAGCTGCAACTACAGTAGGGGGTTGGGCTGATAAAAGATTTTTTTTTAGTTGACAAAAAACTTGAATGTTTCTTTATTTCACAGGCTTGGAAACTGATCCTTTTACTCTTTCAAAATAAGTTATGGAAGATTTGTAATTGCAAGAGGATTTTTTTTTTATTTAAGGAAAATTTTTCTTGTCCCAAATCAATTCCAATTCCATGAGTCATTCAAGAACTGTATGCGGCCCTGCTACCAGCAAGTATCCTTTACCTCTGCCTGGGGCTTCAGATGCTTCCAAATGCTTTGGCAGGCATTGGAAGCATACTTGCAGGCCCAAACCCAGAGGTTTGTGGTTTGGATGCCCCTAAGTTTCACTTGCCCTCAGCCATGTGTCCACAGAAGCAAGCTAGGGAGAAGTCTCCTATTTCCATAAAGTCGACATATAGCTGAGATCTTCCCACTGGAAGTGAAAGAGGAATGCATTACCTTGGTCAAGGTACTACCCCCTGCCACATTGATGGTCTTCCCCAGCCAGTAGGAAAACCACCTTGGTGGTCATGGGTTTGGAATTCTTTCCAATAGAGTTGAAAAATGAATTAACATGGCCCATTTTCAGAAGAGGCCATGTTTAGACAAAATCCTTCCCATTTGGGAGATATGAATAGGAAAGATGTTTCTGAAGTTGCTACATAGTTCTCCGTCTCCTGATCATGATCTCAAATACAGTTATCACTTAGCCTGTTTGTGCCTTCTAAATTAGTTACTGGCTCACATTTCACATGCGGGTCTTCACAAGCAGGCAAAAGTTAACCTTCAGTGCTCCCACTGAGGTCAGCTCCCTCTGCCTACCCCAGTAGTAGCATTGCTATTCAAGGGAAATGTTTGTTCTCTTGAGTAATGTGGAACATTTAGTATGAAATTCTTTGGCTTGCTGACGCCTTTAAGACATTTAAGGCTCTGTGTTCTCCTCTTAGATAGAGCTGTAGAGTGACCCCACACAGGGTTTGATATGCAACCCTTGAGCTCATAGCTTTCCAGATGGCTCCCACATTCAGCAGGAATGCACTATGCATTTTTTCCTGTCAAGCGAAGAGCACCCTCAGCTGCCCCTGTGCTCAGTGAGAAACAAGAAGTCGCAGCACCATGCAGGATTGAGCTCTACAAGCACAACCTAGAAAGGCTACCAAGACTGGGATCCATAGGAAGCTTTGGCTTCAGTCTTGCAGATCCCCTGCTAACAGTGTTGAGGGATTTATACTCTCAGTACTTCTCAAGGGCCAACCCCTAACAATGGCAGTAAGCCATACACCAGCTGTGCTGTCACTGGCTTCAAGCCAGCCTGTATGCTCCGTGACCCTGTCAGCAAGGTTTGCTGTAATCTAATTAACAGTGCTTAAACCAGTACAAACTAATCTCCACTTCTTAAGACGATGGTAGAGAAACCACATGCTATTCCCCAGCTCCACGTCTTTCCATGCCCACACCCCACTTCTACAAAGTCCTTGAGATGTGAAGAGCTCTAAGAAGAATCTGAGTAAAAGGCAAAGCTCAGCAGACATTTTTGTTTCACAAGATTCAACAAGCATGAGAAAACCACAGTAAAACTAGGCATTTCTCTCATCCTAGCTTTCTCAAATATCATCTGCCACCCAACACAAGCACACATTGAATAAACTGTTTGTTGGATTCAGTTGTCTCATCAGGAAGATGCAATACTGCCAAGACAAAGAACCCCAGTGAAATGTTTCCTTAGCAAATACATTTAGATATTTAAGGCACAATGCCATAAACAAATCTTCTGTTCTACATCCCTTGGGAAGCAGTATCTGAAGCCCCCTCATGAGCTAGAGCCTTAGGACATAGACAATACAGCCAACTGCATTTTATATCAAGGCATGAGAGATACCTGCCAGAGACTAAATGTCATAACTATAAGAAACCAGCTATAATAGAAATGCACAGTTGAGGCATGAAGTATAACAACTTCCTTATGTTACATTTAAGGAGTTAGGCCGAAATTAGTATGAGGGTTTTATTTGTTAGGTTTTTATTTTAGAGATGCAGATGCAAGAAGGGTAATCATTAGGGCTGTGTGAAGCTTTGGGTGCTGATTTGATTCAGAGGAGATTTGGTTCAATTTGGTGGCTGAATCCCTGAATCTGAATCAAATCAGGAAACCAAATCAAAAGGTCCAAATTGATTCAAAGCACTCCAAATCAATTTGGAAATGATTCAGAGAGCTTTGGCAATTTGGGTAGTCCCTGCTCAGTGCAGCAGGGAGCTGGACTCCATGCTGGTAAGTAGGGGTGGAGAAGAGGGGTCTGGAGGAGGAGGGAGAGGGTGATGGGGGGACCCGTGCCAGGCCACATCCCCTGCCTGCTCCTCCAGCCTCCCTGAGCACCCCCTGACCCCTGCTCGCTCTCCCAGCCTCCCGCCCTCATGGCTGCCCTGCCTGCACCAGCTCCCGGCCATTTAAAAAAAAACCAAACCAACAACAAAAAAGCCCCAATTCACCGGCTGCTGCAGCAGGCTTGGGGCTTCTGGGGGCTCATGGCAAAGACCCCCATGCAGCATGGGGCAGCAGGGACTGCCCCGCTGCCTGGCAGCAGCTGGTGAGTGGGGGCTTTTTTTTTTAAAAAGATCTGGGAGAGCAGGTGGGACAGCCATTGGGAGCAGGTGGGGGATGGGGCCAATTCAGAGATTCCGCTGAATTGATTTGGGGCAGTAATTCCAATCACCAAATCGAATTACTGTCCCCCAAACTGGCCGAATCTAAATCCAAAGCAAATACTAGCGGCTTCGCACAGGCCTACTAATTTTCAGTAACTAAAAAAGGAACTTATAGGAAACATTAGTAAAACATGTTTGACAAGAAGTAATCCTCACAACATTTTTTTCTTTGCACTTTCCCTTTTACTATTGCAGGTATGCCCATGTTTCTGTTTCTGTTTTAATAAGAAAGGAAATAGGTTGGAGTAAATGGTATGCTTAGAAAATATCCTTGCAGTCTACTTATGGCAGGATAATCTTGCTCAAAGTAATCATCAGGGATCTGGATTTTCCATTTCCCATGGGAAAAACAGAAAAACACGGGTTTAACCGAGAAAAACACGGATTTTTTGTTTTAACAGAGAAACACAGATTATCCACTTTTGCAAAGATCTCTCTGCAGGCTGACAGATTTCCAGCTTGCAAGGGACTGGGGGGAGCAGGAGGAGGGTGGTCAGTCAGGGGGCGCCATGTGCATGTGCATGCTCATACATGCATATGGCCACCAGGCAGCCTGGAGAGCAGCTCCCGTAGGTAAGTTTGGTGGGGGGAAGTGGGAATCAAGGTCCCCATAGGGCAGGAGGGAGTTTGGCAGGGCTAGGGCTGAGGCTGAGGCTGCTGCCCAGCCCAGGTGGTACATAGGACTTGGGGCCTGGGGCCATGTGCAGCTGTAAGGCCTGGGTGGGGAGTGGGAAATGGCCATGGGTGGTTCATCCAGGGGGTGGGGTGGGCTGGCTCCCCGCCACTGCATACATTTCTGGGTGGAGTATGGGGGGCATAGGTCTGTGCACTGGGTGGGGCACACGCAGGTTGCCTACTGTGGGCTCAGGCTCCCTGCCCTGCTGCCCTTCGTCCTGGGCATCTGAAGCCCAGCAGGTGGGACCCAATGTGGCAGGGCAGAGCGGGGCCAGGCAGGGAAGCTCCTTGCCTCTGGGAGCCCTGCACCCTCTGCCCACTCAGCAGCAGCAGGGGTGGTGGCACAGAGTTGTGCCCCTAGCTGCTGCTGGGCAGGCAGGAGGCACCTTGCCATGGTGGTACAGAGCTCCCAGCAGTGGCAATAAGCTTTCCCACCTGGCCCCACTCTACCCTGCTGCACCAAGTCCCACCCGCTGGGCAGTGGAGACCCCAGGGGGAGGGCAGTAGGTGGGGCACCTGAGCCTGCAGTGGGCAGCCCACACCTACCCCCCACACCCATGGGCTCCACTCTGGCCATGCCACCTGCAGGGGAAGAGAAGGAAGGCTCTGTGCTCCGCTCAGCTGCAGGAGCTGCCACCTTCCACATGTGGCAGCTGGGGCTCAGGCACTGCTGCAGGGAGCAGGAGGCTACAGACCTGCATCCCTGGTCCCGGAGCCCTGACAGATAGGGGCTCCCTCTGGCAGGGCTGGAGAGGGTGGGGCTGTGGATGGGGAGTGAAGGGCACCAGCAGGGGTGGGGGGGCTGTGGGTGGAAAGTGAGGGGTACCAGCAGGGCCTGGGGGGCTGTGGCTTCTCAGCGAGGGGCCTGGACCTGCTTCCTGGTGAGCCAAGGAGGCAGGGGGAGTTCTGATTTTCCGTGACAAAAAACTCAAAATCAAATACCAAAATTTGTTAGTTACTTAGAATTTATTTTATTATAATGGTTGAGGTACTGGTAGGCTTCCAAATTGCTTTAAATTGTAAATATATCAATAAAACATTGTGTTCAATTGATGTGTGTGTGTATAGTGGTATTTCATTTTAATCATGGATTTTGGGTTTTTTAATCAGAGAATTTGCCATTTTTATCATAGAATTTTCAATTTTTAAACAGAGAAAATCAGGCTCCCTGCTAATCATGCAGGCCAGCATGTCATTGCCAACATTAGCGAGAAATGCCATGCCTCAGTTGGTATCAGTCATAGTAGATGTTTGACAGCCATTCATCTAAACCTACTGAGCATTTTGGTCATTTTTGTGCACTTTGAATGTTTATACACGTTTCTATATTGGCTCAACAATCTTTGCACAGCTAGTGACAGCCACACCATTTTGTCTTTACCACAGCAAAAAAGCCCTGTAGTAACTGCTGAAAAGTTTCATTGAACTTAAAATTGCTACTTAAAGACTGGAGTAATGTGAAGGTCACATAGAAAAGGAATTTGGCTGTCCTAAATGGAATAAAAGAATTTGACCACAAGTGTCAGAAGTAATACGAAGAGCAGCATATTTCTGGTAGTGTTGGGAGCAATTATGTACTTTTGTTTTAAGGAATATGATATAGTGGTGAAGGGCTTTACCCTACAGCAAACAAGCTACTTGTTCTCTTCTTTCAGGCCCTTTTCAGCTGCCTATTTATCTGGTCTTGAAATTTACAGTCAATACCTCCTTCCATCTTCACTGTTTCAAGGATAAGAGTTTACATACCTCATTTGATTACTGCTTTCTCCCACAAGCTCTTGCTTTCTTCCACATTTCTCCCTGTGCCTGGGAAGCCCTTCCTGAAACAGGATAGAGACACTATCATGCATGTGTGACTGGTGCCTCCTGAATCTGAGGAGGGTACCTGCAGAAGCTGCCGATGGTGGCAGCCCTTCAGGGAGGTATGAGCCCTACCAACAGCATCAGTGTCGGCCATTGGGGGGGGCACATGTACCCCCGTGTGCCCCCTACCAGTCACCTATGCTATCCTGTTCTTCACATTCCTACTGAAGATTCACTTTCACTATAATATTAATAATAAATTGACAACTAATTGTGACCAGGTAGCATGCCAACAAGTTTTTGCTGATTTTTCTATTTATTTTTTAGCTATATCATAGAATTCAGTTTAACACAAACACTAAGATTCCTTGGACATAAGACTCATGTACGTGCCTCCTCTCACCATTATGGATGGTCTCCTTCCCCATGTCTTCTTTTTCTCCTGTTACATTTAATCCTAAATTAAGCTATATACCCTATGTGAGAGCAGGCCTCTTACTATGTAAATTCCAAAGGATTCAGCATACTAGAATCCAGATAATCAGTACCCAAATAATAATCAGTTACTCAAAGAACCTTGTCTGCCAGATAACCAGTAGATATTTTTGAAAGTTTAGTGGATTGAAGCATCTGTATATGAGTCCACACAGTGACAAACTGCTCCTGTCCCAAGGAGCTCACTTGACTAAAAATGATGTCTAATAATCCTCTAGTCATTGTGTAGAGGCCAACCTATGGCTACATATAGATGTGCAGTTTCTCCTGGGAGAATCCCCTCTGGAATAACCCAAGTAAAATGGCTCCCGAGCAAATATTTCTGTACAAACACCAGTTGAAGATAAACCACAGAGCAGTCCATCAGAATCCCCATCCCAGGACCAGGGAGACAGTGAGTCAATGCCAACCAAGAAGCAGAACATTTCCCTTTCATGCTTCAGGCTGGAAAAGCCCAGCACTAAAGCACTTAGGGAGCATAAGCTGCTCCCAGCTTTTTTGTTCCATCTTTCTAGCCACAGCCCACCCCACCCTGTTGTGGACATGAATGACCTAGGGTCCACACAGGCTGGAGAGGAAAGGCTGACCTGTCCCTGCCCCATACAACTAGTTCTGGCTGATTACAGGCCCCATCCTCCTCAACTGCAGCATTTGCAATCAGGAAGCAGATGAGGAAGGAGGATACCCCTCCACTATTGCCACTGGCCCTGGCTAACTAGGCAAAGGGGGAAGCTCCAGGCCTGCTCTAGGCAGGGCCTTCATGGAGCAGCTGTGCAGAATTTGAGGCTTGGTAATAGCAGCAATGGATGGGTCCTTGATCTATCTTCCTCCACCACATTTCCCCACCAGCCCGGGGCTCCAGCTGTGGGAAGTATCTATGAAGGGTGCTGGGCTCAGCTGGGGACAGCAGCAGTAGCAGGTAGTTCTCTCTTCCAGAACCTGCTTCCAACCAGTAGGGTGCTTCAGGAGAGGACTGGCAGGGGGACAGAGTGCCTGGAAAGGGTGACCCAACCAGTGGCACTGTTCCCAACCAAGCCTGGCACCCCAGGGTGATACTCACAGAACCCCAGCTGGAGAGGGTCAGGACTCCTCTTGGCTCTAGATCGGCCAGGGCTCAGGAACTCCACCTGCCTCTAAGTCAGCCAAGGAAAGTGACAGCAGCAGGTGGGTTTCCCCCACCCCCTTCCTGCACCCAGAGACCAACTGTGCTGGAGAGGGGGAAGGGGATTGAGGCTTACCTGCTTCAGGGATGCAAAAAGTCCCAGCACCTGCTGTTGCAGTGCAGTCTGTCTGCCAGGGAGAGGGAGAGGGGTGGCAGGGCTGCAACCATCCCTGAGGCACCAGGGCATCTCCCACAACTTACTGGGAGCAAAGATTCAGGATGATCCAGCCCACCAATTACTACCCCATGGTCCTAATCCATGTGGGTACTAATGATGTGGCCAGGAGAAGCCCTGATTGCCTGATGGCAGACTACCACACTCTGGGCAGGGGGTGCTAAAGGAGATAGGTGCACAGGTGGTATTCTCTTCTATCCTACCAGTGAGCGGACATGGAAGACGGCATGCGATGTGCATCATGGAGACCAACTGGCGGCATGGAGACCAACTGGGAAGACAAGGGTGGAGGAAGCCTTGGACTGCCAAACCAAGCAACACCCACAAGTACAGCCCAGCCTAGACCGATGAGCAGAACATATACACAGTTAAGCAACAGGGGCCAGGGTAATGCTGGAAGTAGGGGGCAAGTGCACACATCCACAGGAGACCTCAAATGCCTCTACACAAAAGCTCATAGTATGGGAAACAAGCAAGAGGAACTTACTCTCCTGTAGCTGACACCAACCCAGACATAGTAGGGATCACTGAAACGTGGTGAGACCCAACGCATGACTGGGAAGTGAATATCAAGGGCTACAGGATGTACAGAAGGGATAGGACAGGGAGGAAAGGTGGGAGCGTATTGCTCTACATTAAGGAGGAATACACATCCTCGTCAATTAGCAAAGAATTAGAGGAGGGGCACTCTGAAGTGCTCTGGGTTAGAATACAGGGCAGTTGAGGGGAAAGAGATTTAACGGTGTGGGTCTACTACAGACCACCCAACCAAGGGGAAGAGCTAGACCAGGAATTCTTAGGTCAGCTCACTGGGGTAGTTAGGTCAAAGGATGTGGTCATCATGGGTGACCTGAACTTTCCAGACATCTGCTGGGAAGAGCAGTCAGCCAGGCCAAAATGCAGGACCTCCATCTAACCCATGAGGTGCACAGCCCCACCAGGGGAGACGCCTTGTTGGACCTGGTGCTGGCCACGGGTGATGACCTGGTGAGGGGGCATGTGCTTTACCAACTGGGTGACAGTGATCATCGCCTGCTGGAATTCACCATCCAGCGCCAGGTGGCAAAGGCCTACAGCAAGGCAGCAGCCCTAGATTTCAGGAGTGTGGACTTCAATGAGCTAAGGAGAATAGTCGGGGAAGCACTGAGGTCCCAGAGGGGAGGGGAGTCAGGTGTCCGAGAAGACTGGTCGCTCCTTAAGGAGATGATCCTCCAAGCCCAAAGGGAGGTAATCCCAACAGGGATCAAAGGGGGCAGGAGGGCATAAAAGCCCCCATGGCTCACCAAAAGCATCTGGGAGTGTCTCCCTAGCTAAAAGGGAGGCGTACACCCAATGGAAGGGAGGGGCCATCACCAGGGAGGGCTATACTGTGGTTGCTCAGGGCTGCAGGGGGGTAGTCAGGAAGGCCAAGGTGAGATGGAACTGGGATTAGCTTCCCAGATCAAGGACTACAAGAAGTCCTTTTTGAAATACATAGGGGGCAAAATGAAGGTTCCAGGTAACGTGGGGCCCCTGCAGGACATGCTAGGAAATTTGGTTGTCACACCAGACGACAAAGCCAACATATTTAATGATTTCTTTGCCTCCATTTTCCTGAGCAGGGACCAGATCAGCCACCCCCACTCTGGGCCCCCCTCAGACCCAAGGGGAGGCACACCTAGGCCAAGGGTTAGTAAGGAACTAGTTAGGGAACTTCTGAAGGGACTGGATATATTCAGATCAGCTGGTCCAGATGATCTCCACCCTCGAGTACTAAGGGAATTGGCTGAGGTCATTGCAGGACCCCTGGCACAGCTGTATGAGCACTCATGGTGCTCTGGTGTGGTGCCAGAGGACTGGAAGAGGGCCAATGTGGTGCCCATCTTCAAAAAGGGGAGAAAGGAGGACCCGGGAAACTATAGGCCAGTTAGTCTTACCTCAATCCTGGGCAAGCTTTTTGAGAGAATTATTCTGGCACATGTCCACGAGGGGCCAGCAGGGGAGATTATGCTTAGGGGCAACCGACACAGGTTCATTAGCAGCAGGTCCTGTCAGACCAACCTGGTGGCCTTCTATGACCAGATCACCAAATTCTTAGATGCAGGGGTAGCAGTGGACATAGTCTTCCTGAATTTTCAGAAGGCCTTCGACACTGTCTCTCACACTGTTCTCATCAAGAAACTGGGGGACTGTTGCGTCAACACCCACACAGTCAAATGGGTCACCAACTGGCTGGAGGGCTCCAGCCAGAGAGTGGTAGTGGATGGGTCATTTTGGACCTGGAGGGATGTGAGCAGTGGGGACCTCGGGCCTGCACTGTTCAACATCTTCATCAGTGACTTGGACGAAGGGATAAATAACACCCTGTTCAAATTTGCTGATGACACTAAGATGTGGGGGGATGTGGGCACACTAGAAGGGAGAAATAGGCTGCAGTCGGACCTAGACAGGTTACAAGGGTGAGCAGATGAGACTAGGATGGGATTCAACACCAACAAGTGCAAGGTGATGCACCTGGAGAGGAACAATCAGCACCATACCTACAGGCTGGGGAACTCCCTTCTCATCAGTGCAGAGGCAGAAAAGGATCTTGGAGTCATCATTGAGGCCAAAATGAACATGGGCTGACAGTGTGGGGACACGGTCAGGAAGGCCAACCATACCTTGTCACGCATCCACAGATGCATCTCAAGCAGGTCCAGGGAGGTGATCTATGAGGCACTGGTCAGGCGGCAGCTGGAGTACTGCGTCCAGTTCTAGGTACCACACTTCAGGAGGGACGTGGACAACATGGAGAGGGTCCAGAGGAGGCCATCCGCATGATCAGGGGACAGCAGGGCAGGCCCTGCGAGGAGAGGCTATGGATTCTGAACCTGTTCAGCCTCCATAAGAGAAGGCTGAGGGGGATCTAGTGTCCTGTTACAAACTAGTCAGGGGGACCAGCAGGCTTTGGGGGAGTCCCTGTTCCCCCGAGCACTGCCAGGAGTGACCAGGAATAACAGTCACAAGCTGGCAGAGGGTAAATTCAGATTAGATATCAGGAGGCACTACTTCACAGTCAGGGCGGCTAGGATCTGGAACCAACTTCCAAGAGAAGTGATGCAGGCTCCTACCCTGGGGGTCTTTAAGAAGAGGATAGATGTACACCTTGCTGGGGTCTTTTGACCCCAGTACTCTTTCCTGCCATGGCAGGGGGTCAGACTAGATGATCTTCTCAGGTCCCTTCCGACCCTAGAAACTATGCAACTATGAAACCTGCTTTTTGAATTCCTAGATCCATCTATGTGCTTGAAGTACTTTCCCAAAGGGTTCACATAGGGCCATAGAATAAAGTAACTTGCTTAAGGTCACACCTGAGATCTGGAATGTACATGCTGATCTGCCAAATCCCAATCTGATGTCAGCCACAAAAAACCCCTTCCTCTCCTTCACATTCATGAACACAAAATAAGAGCTGGAGACAATTTAGGATTCTCTTTGCAGTTGCTGAGAAAACCCTCAAAGGCAGCCAAGCTGAAATACAAGCCAAAATAAGGGACTCTCCAATAAAAATATTTAAAAAGGCTAAGAACCAGCAACCGCTATGATTAAGGCAGCTCTGTCTCCTGCCCTTTAAACCACTCAGCTAGTCAGTTAAACAAACCTAGCCCAATTTTGGAAACTGCTCAATTAAAGCCTCAGTCCAAAAGTTGTAAAGCATTATGGGGCTGACAATGCCCCTGTATCTGACAGGGGAGTGAGTGGAGAATGAGCTGGCAGTCTTTCCATGTACAAATCCATCCCCCCTTGCTCATCCCACACAGATAAGAGAATCAACTCTCTGTGGTGAAGCCAAGAATCTAAAGTTCGCCCAATGTTAGCAGCCCATCAGGATTGTGTGCTTGAGGCACATATGCATCTTTTGGATCTGTATCAAGATGCCTTGACTGATCTGTCATTACACTCCTTAGTAGTCATGTGCATTCCCTAAAATAAAGAGCAATAATGAGCTGCATTGTCAAGGGGGTTCCAAGGATCTAGAGCCAAAATGGATGACTCTCCCTGCAGAGGAGAAAGGGAAAAAATATGAAGGTTAAGTGACAAGAAAGAGGGAAGACAATGGCCACCTTTGAAGCCTAATCTTGACAGGGGTTATTTAGAAATGCAATAAGATGGATGCCAAAGTAGTACAATCACCCACAAGCCATGATAAAGGCATGCCATGCAGTTATAGTACAGTAACACAGGGCAACCTCAACCAAGATGAAGTCTCCATTGTGTTCTGTGGGAAAGGAAGTCCCTGCACCCAAAAAATTACATTTAGCAATAAAGACAGTTTTATTATTCTTAAAGGCTGAAGCATTATTACGGGACAGTTCCACACACAAACAAAAGTACTTTTGTAGCATGTGCTAACATTAATTTGTCTATACACATAGGTAAACAAATATGTAAAAAGGAGACACAGTGAGACAGCATTTAGCATGACTTGCCAGACTACAAACTCTTCAGGGAGCTTGGATATTGTGTTTGCAAGATTAAGCTAACCCATGCCAGAAACCACATATTCATTTTCCTATGTGATTGTACCCCGAGGGTCATTAAGGGCCTTGTTATACATTGCACTTTTTGCTTTTCAAATGTTGGTCGTTGTCACTTGTAGGTGTTATAGATAGCTTTGGCCCCTTTTTGGTCAGTGCCTTGCCCCCCAGCAACGTCAGGGTGAGATCGGGCTTTGGTGCCACCTAGATGGTTCAGGCACTGCTTCTACTCACCTGCCATGTCTTTGATCTTTTGTTTGTTGGGGAGGCAGTTCCCTGAAGGTAGCCCAAAGGGGGTCTCAACCCTGAGTTTTCTTTGTGGGGCTCCAACCTCCCCTTTACCCCACCCTTACCACAACCATGGCCTGGACAAATGGTGCTCACCGCAGGTCTTCCCCTGGATGATCTCACCTTATCCATGCTGCCCGCCTCAAAATGAGTCAGGTTTTCCTGGCTGTCAATCTTTCTGTGTGTGTCCCTTGTCTTCAGGCTGGCTCTTGGGCAACTAAACATGCCCCGTCTGGGGCCAACTGTAACTGAGGAAAACTTAAGTGAAAAAGTGTCTGGCATCTGCTCACGGGCTCCTGGGATTCCATCTCCCCGGACCCCTTTAGTCACTTTGGGGGTCTCGTCCATCCCTTCTCAGCAGATGCGGGGACAAGCAGCCGCCCGGTGCCCAGCCTCTTCCAGCTCTCCCGGAGTGACCTCCCTGGAGCCTGGCTGACCTGTAGTTGAGCTATCCTGGTCCCACCAGCTGGTGTCATTTACTTCCCGGGGGTCCGTGATCCCCTGCACTCTGCTCACTGTGGGGCTGCCCAGAGGTGCCCATGATCCTACAGGGTGGTCCCCTGTCATGGCACCTGATCTCCCGGTCGGAACACCACCGTTCCCCTGTGGTGACCCATAAGGCTGCTGGTGGGGCTCCCTTGCCCCCCTTGGCTCCCAGGGCTCACGCCCTTTGCCTTGCCTGTCTGGGTCCTCTGGCAAGCACCCAGTCCCTCTCTCTGGCATCTGGGCCTTGAGCTTTCTGCAGCTGGTATCTCGCAGCCGGTGTTTCTGTGCCCGCTCTCCGGCACCACCCCAGCTGTATCTCTGGCTGCTTTTTGAGCAGCCCACACCTCTCCAGAGTCACGCCCCTGGGACTCACCGATTCGTAGGTTCAGGCAGCTCCAGAACTGCTGAGCCTGCTTCTGCATCTCTCGCCAGCTGCCTCATCTTCACTCCTGCGGGGAGTATCAGGGTATGTCGGCAGGGTTTTGGGATGTGTTGGGGGATCTTTTGCCTCCCCTTTCACAGTCACGTTAGGGCCTTGTTACACATTAATTTTAGGAGCTTCTTGGAGCTCTTAATCCTTGGATTGCCTACACATGACCACCTATGCAAGAAAGCATAGCTCAGCTGTGTGGTAAAGACAGAAGTTTGGACCCAAAGAACACTGCACTGCATTTATATCTTCACCATTGTTGTTTTAGGGCCTTGTTTTATGTTAATTCTAGGCAGCTCCTGGAGCTCTTAATCCCTGGATTGTCTACACATTAACACCTGAAACAAGTTTTAAGCACTCTTTAGGTGGTTTAAAGTTATGCCACTCCAGGGCAGGTTTCTCTCTGATCTGTGTTACCCAGCTCATGTTACACTAATGTGAGGACACTCTAAGTTACACACTAGTGTGAACACTCCACCCAAATCCTGTCCCCCACTGGCTTGGGTCAAGCCCACTATCCGCTCCTCCTCCTGCTCCCTCCATTCAGGCTGATGCCCCCCGCCTCCCTGAATAAGGCTTGTTGTCCCCTGTCTCCCCACAGGACCTCAGATCCCTGCTGAACATCCCCGTGTCTCCCAGCTTACTTTCAGCTGCTGGCATTGTCCCGGGGCAGCAGGCAAGGAAAGGGAAATCCCCTGCTTGGCTCCAGCTGCTGCTATCTTCTCTGCTTGCTGGGCTGGGCTAAACTCAGAGAAGAGTAGCAGTGGGGGTGGTAGGGAACTGGCAGGGGAGTTCCCCTGCCTAATCTGCCCCCCTCCCCTTGGGACTGTGTAGGTAACCTGGGAAGGAAGGGGAGCCTAGGGCAGGTGAGACTGAAGTGAATAGGAAGGGAACTCTGAGGGACTGGTGGGAGCCACCCACCTGGAGTGGCCAGCTAGCACTGAGGGTCTTGCTATACATTGCACTTTTGAGATGTTCAAATGCTGATTGGTGTTAGTACTAATTCGAGTTTGGAGTAGTCATACTTTAAACCTAAAAACATTTTCTCACTGTCCCCCACCTGCAAAGCTGTAACTTGCCATTAGGGGGCTGGTGACTAGGGGCCTGACCAAGAGCTACAGCTGTGGGTTGCCACTGCAGGGCTGGGGAGCCAGGATAGTCTTCCATCCCTGCTCTGGTGATGGTGTGTGAGAGAGGGGTTGGGTGGGGAGAGCAAGGGGCATGAAGCTGAGAGGCAGAGAGTTAATGGGATGGAGGTAGGTAATGAAATGGGTGGTGAAAAGGAAATGGGGATTGGGGAAGGGTGGTGAAATGAAGTCAGTCAACCACAGAAGGATAAAACAAGTATGAGAATTTAAAAAGGAACAAAGATGAAGTAAATTAAAGGAGGTCTTATGTTTTACTAAATTTATTTTGGGGGGAGATTTTGCCCCTGCTCCAGAAAGGAAGCCCCAGCTTATGGGGACCTGGTCCAGTCCCCTACCTTATTTTCCTCCCCACCCCTACCAATCCCACTCTTGCACCCATCTGTGCCCTGTGATCTGGCTAGATGACTTGTGCAGGCTGTTTGCATGGGATCACATCCTTGGAGGTGGGAAGGTCACACTCCTAGGAACAGGAGGTGTGTTTGGTGCCAGTAGAGCAGAACCACAAAAAGCCTAAGACATGTTCTTGGGGTAAATCTGTACCAGTGTCATACTTGCTGCAATTTAGGGACACCCCAACTAGGTGTTTACTCCAAAACTCACTAGTCATGACTTCAAAAGAAAAATTATTTTGTCTTTAGCAAATAAAGCAGGTCTGTAGTGAAACCCAGGTATCAGCCAATTCAAGACCTTCTTCCCTTTTAAATACTGTGGTGACAGCAAACAAAACAGAGCATGTATGGGAATACTGAGGAGCAGAAGAAGAAATTTTTCAGAACTTCAATCTTTGAGGCAACTTTGAGAAGAAAATTCAGTCTCCCAGTCTAACATAACCTTTGAGCTCTTCCATTACAGGTTGCCATTACAAACACTACACTAAGTTTTCCTGGAAAGAATCACCCCAGGTTGAGAGAGGAAGGTATGAAACTCACTTCATTGAAGGACAGGCATTTTTTCTGTTCTGTTTTACTTTTTGTGGTATAAGAATGCAATTTGAAGGAAAGAAGGCCCAGGGCAGACCATGAGTAACTTATCCCCTCTCAAATTCATAATATAGAATTAATAGTTATCTCAGCTGTTGCAAATAAACCTTGCCTACAGTTTGTGTGCATGTCACGCATATGGATTCTTGAAGTGATTGAGATGACTTCAAACAGTCTTGTAATCAAGATCTAGTACATATTGCTGGCCTTCACCCAATATAAATGGCCAGTAAAGTCCATATACAGAAAGAAGGCAGTGGTCAGTCTCTGATGTAATACAACTATTGCCAAGACAAACCATACCCATACCCTCTGACCCTAATTGAGACTCGTAGCACAAACACTCTTGAACAAGCTATGCTAAATATTCAAGCACAATGAGAATTTGTCAGAAACGCAAGCAAACAGAGAACACACATGGGGAAGCCTGTTCCTCATCCCCACAAACTGACAATATGTCTAGCTGAAAATACGTCACTTCTCTTCCTCATTATTGGCTCAAGCAACAAACATTCACAGCAACTTTGAGCACTTCCTAAATTCTTTCCCTGAGAACTACACAGAAGGCAAAAATGAACTAGCATTTCTCCAGATTCTCTGTACTACGGAGAACTTCTGAAAAACTGCTGTCTTCTCATAGAGACTTCACTTTCTAACCAATTCCGCCCCACCTCCCCAACCACAACCATATTCTCTGCAATTATAGTTCCTGAGCAGTATAATCAAATAATAATGTGTTATGTGTTTTAATTTGCTAAGGATAGAAGGTCTAGAAAATACTACTGCTCCTTCTGATCTCCCACGATCTTGCATCTGTGCTTTTCATCTCTCCCTGGGCATATAGGATTCTATATTTGTTAGTAATGAACCCACCCCACAGTATTACCTACACTTCTGCTTCTCAAATGTCTCTATTGCTATCTGATTTGGTCTCCCTGAGCTTTTACTACCCCATTCTATTCGGGTGCGTAGACAAGTCTAGCAACATGTAAATTCAAGCAAAAACAAAAAGCAAATCCATCTAACAGCTACACAGGTCAACAATAACTTTCTGAGGGCATTGTTAGACAGTAATTTTGGGCAGCTCCTGGAGCCCTTAACACCTGGACTGCCCACATATTAACACCTGAAACTAGTTTTAAGCAGTTGTTACTCAGCAAAACGTTATGCCACTCCAGAACAGGATTATTTATGATCCATGTTACCCAGCTCATGTTACACGAAGTTGTAGCCATTGTAGGTTACACCTTCGTGTAAACACCTCACATGCCCTGCTGGCCCAGATCAGGCCCACTGCTCCCCCTAACACCCCCGATCCCTGCTCACTGCCCATCCTACACTTAGTTGTGGCTGCTTCAGCTGTCTGTTCCAAAGGAGCAGGCAGGGAAGGGCTAACCTTCCTGCCCAGCCACCATCACTGCTGCTGCTGCTATCTGGGCTGGGCTCAGCCTGGAGAAGAGAAGCAGCCCAGTGATGGCAGGGGCTGAGAAGGCAGGGTACCTGCTCCTCTAGGGTGGACAGCACAGTCACAAGTGGGGGGGCAGGGTGTCAGGGCAGGGAAGAACCCTGAGGGGCAAGTAGAAAGCCCCAGGGGAGTCCTGGAGGGTAGAGGGGAAGCCCAAAATGAAGGGGGAGGGTGGACTAACTAAATCAGAGACATATCAGAGACCAGCTAAATTAGAGACTAACTTGTAGACTAGCTAAATCAGAGGCATATAGCATAAGCTTTTATGAGCCTCATCTCAATTCAGATGTTTACCACTGAGAAAGCAGCAGGTCCATAGGCCACTCAGAAGAACTCCACAAACTAGCAGTAGTCTCTGGGTCAGATTAGAGTGCCATGGATTAGACCCTAAAAGTTATAAGAAAGATGGTAGCAGTCAGAAATCTGCCTGCTTACTAAGGGGACAACTTTTACAGACTCCTATTCACATTTCAAATGTTTCTATTTCTGGTCTTCTCTGTCCAATAATCTGAATGGCCTTCACAGAAGCAAGGCATTGTGTCAGTGGATCTTAAGCCCTTGAACATGTACCAAACATTAAGCATTTATTTATTAGGTGTATATTGCCTGTACTTTTCTTGATAGGGAGAGTTTCTGAATCATGAGAAATAAAAAGCAAGGTTCGATATGACTTATGATTTTTTTTAAAAAGGTATGCATGATTTTTTTAAACTAGTATTACAAATCTGATACATAAAGGGAGTAAGCGAGAACATCCCATGTGTCCCTGCCAACTCAGCAACAACTGAGTGGCACAGGTCTCTAAGAACTGAAAAACAACTAAGCGAGAAAGCAGAGATAATGCATTGCAAATAAGTTTCTAATTAGACAGCTGTAGTTTGGATATATGCCACTTATTCTAGGACCCAAAATTACGTCAGTGTGTTTGATAACAGTAACAAAAATCACACAGTAGGATTAAATGCACAAAAATCTCCAATATTAAAACTGTCCTGAGAGGAGGAAGATATGCTTTCTACAGCAAAAAGCTGGGAAGTTGGGTTTTTTTTAATGGAGAAAAATTCTCAGCATAAGTTTTCAATTGGAAAATGCAGTTTTTCTAAAAAAAATCTTTGCAAAATCTTACAGGGGTGTAGGTTGTAGCCATGTTGGTCTAAGGACATAGGTAGACAAGGTCCTTTGGGTGAATCTGATATCTTTTATTAGACCAACTTAAATAGTTGGGGGAAAAAATGTTAAGCAAGTTTTCAGTTTTAAAAACCCTTTGTCAAGCTGAGGAAGTTTCAGCAGTTGGTGTGTGCTCTTCCTGGATGGAATGGATAGTAAAGAAGCCAGAGGCTGGTCTGGTATGCATGCAAGACAGGCAGTCAGTGAAGATGTAAATTGAGGAGTCAATGGGTGAGAGACAGGCTGGGGGGGAGGTGGGGGGAGAAGGAGGATGAACGTAGCAGTTAAATAGTGGAGAGGTACCTGGGGAGTCAGGCAGGTTATAATGTGTCATAAATCCAATGTCTATATTTAGTCCATGCTTTTTAGTATCCAGGAGGTTGATGAAGTGAAGTTCATAGACTCATCTCTGACAAGTGTTTTTTAAGTTTCCTTTGAGGATTAGAACTGAGAGATTCTGCGCATCAGAATGAAGGCACACTGGAAACCTATCAAAGACAAGAATACCCAATTACCTGTGGGGGCACATTTCTCACAAGAAAACTACTCTCTCTCCAATCTCTCAGTTCTAATCCTCAAAGGAAACTTACAAAACACTTTCCAGAGATGAGCCTATGGACTTCACTTCATCAACCTCCTGGATACTAAAAAGCATGGACTAAATATAGACATTGGATTTATGCCACATTATAACCTGCCTGACAGCCAACTCCCCAGGTTCCTCTCCACTATTTAACTGCTACATTCATTCCCCTTCTCCCCACCACCCAGCCTGTCTCCCCACTACTGATTCCTCAGTTTACATCTTCACTGACTGTCTTACATGCAGACCAGCCCAGCCTCTGGCTTCTTTACTTTTCATTCCATGCAGGAAGAGCACACACCAACTGCAGAAACTTCCTCAGCTTGACAAAGGGTTTTTAAACCCAAAAGCTTCCTTACATTTTTTTTTTCCCAACTGTTTAAGTTGGTCTAATAAAAGATATCAGATTCACCCGAAAACCTTATTTGCAAAATCTTGATGTCATGCAGGACCATGTTTATTGACTATGTCTGTTTTGAACACATCAGAAAAGAATTTAGTTTTAAAACTTACATATTCTCTTATGACAGTGGTTTAATTGACTCAGAAGGATTTTAAAAAACAAACAAACCCAACAATCATGGAAATTTTAAAATGTGACATTTTGTTCCTATTTGGAATTAAAGCAAATCAACAGTATTTCCCATGAAGCAGACATTCCAGTTCACACAGAGCTCTAGTTTCTAACGTGGTAAAATTAGCTTACAAAATTCATTCAAATCAGCCTTGGTAAAGACAGCCTGCTGCAGACCTAGAAATATATGGAGGGAGCAAAAGCAGTGATTACCTTCAGAAAACAAAATGGACAGAACTGCTAGGTTCCACAAGGAGGTTAGTGTTTAGTCTAGTTTATTTAACATCTTTATTAATGACAAGAGCAACATGATACAGAAGAGGCCAATGCAATATTAGGGCTGTACCAGCAGTTAGCAGAGAAATAATAGTCTTGTGATATAATAGCTCATTGGAAAAGGGTGTTCACTGTTCAGGCATGTGTTCACAAAGGAGAGACTGTACAGAGTAGGCTGCAATGGAGGAGCTGCATTCAGTTAAAGGAAAAGATGGATAGAGTAAGGGCCTATAAGGTATTTACATTATAGATTCATAGAGAATTAAGGCTGGAGGGGACCTCCAGAGGTCATCTAATCCAACCCCCTGCCTGAGGCAGGATCATCCCAATCCAAACTATCCAATACACTTCATAATCTAAACCCTATGTAAGATTACTATCAGCCCTGACACAACACAGACCTAACCCTGTAACCTGCCATGAGTAAAACAGAGGAACCATGACAGCCAATGTACTACTTTTATGAAGCATTGTCAAGGAGATCCCAGGTAGAGAGCACATCCCCTACTACAGAGGAAGGCAAAACTCCCCACAATCCATACCAACCTGACCATGGAGTAAAATTCCTTCCTGACCCCAAATATGGTGATTGGTCTGAACCTGAGCTGAGAGGCAAGACCCTCTAGCCAAGAACCTCCAGTTTTGGTCCCAGCAGGAGCATTCGCACACCTCAGTCAAAGTTCCCAGACTTGGCTGTAACCAACACTCAGTGCTTCTGGGAAGGTTTAAAGAACCTGACACATGCAGCAGAAAGAGGGCAAGGGTGAGGACAGCCAACTAAGCCCAGAATCATGGGAAACAGCCATAGTCAAATATAGGTATAGCAATGCCTACATCATCCCCAACCAGTGGCTGTCCAACCTCTTCTTGAACACCAGTTATGGAGAGTCCACAGCTTCCCTAGGCAGACTATTCCACTGTTTCATCATTCTAACAGTGAAGAACTTTTTCCAGATATCCAATCTAAACTTATTTTGCAGCCACTTGATTCATATCCTCCTCTCTATTGCCTGATAAAAAGGTGCTTTCCCCCTTCCTTATGGCAGTCCTTCAAGTATTTAAAGATTGCTATCACATTTCCTCTTAAGTGCCTTTTTCACAAGCTAAATATGCCTAGCTCTTTCAGTCTCTCTTCATACGACTTGCTTTCCAAGCCCTTTATCATCTTTGTTGCCTGCTTCTGGATCCTCTCTAACTTCTCTGTGTCCTTTTTAAAATGTGGATTGCAGAACTGCACACAGTACTTTAGAAAAGGCCTAAATAGTGCCAAGCAGAGAGGCACTATCACTTCCTGTGTCTTAATGCTTCTATTGATGCATCCCAAAACTGCATTCATTATTAATTATCCTTTATTTACAGCTATTGAGCCAGTTATCTATCCACCTTATATAAATTTTATCTACTGTAGCATGTGGCCATGACACCCCCTGGCAGTTCCGCAAGGCCTTGCTCTGCCCCTATGATGCCCTCCCTTCTCACCTGCCACACCTTGATGCAAATATGATAATAAATAGGGAGGCTGCCCATGGTCCTTTGCATGGCCCCAATTCACCTAAACCTCTACTAGGGTTCCCCCAGTACCCTACTGGGCCTCATTGGTCCTGAGGCCCATCGTTGGTCTCACTCTATAACTGTGCCACCGCAGGGCACCTCAAGCCTTAAGGGCTAATTGCATGGCTCCAAACCCTCCTCTTCACCATGCCCCAAGCCTTGCAGGTGTCACCACTGTCATTTTATTGGGGCTTTGGCCTCCTGGCCTCAGTCCCCTTTAGTTAGGTTTGCTAGCCTGGGCCCACTGTATCATGTATCCAGATGAGCCCGCACATGCCTCTTGCAGTGTCTCAAACCCCTTTGAGATGCTACAAGAGGCATGTGCAGGAACAAAAAACCATTCCCTACACTGCAAATTTGCAGCAGGGAAGCAAAATTAGACCCCTGGATATCCAGGGGTCAAACAATACCCCAGGGGGTGGAAAAATGCGTCAGGGCACGGTCCTCCATGGGGAGGCTCAGTCGTCCACAAAGACATTCTGGCAGCCTGCCAAAGCATCTCTGTGGTTGGCCTTTTCCCTGGTTCTGAAGCACGCTGTCTGCCCGTGTGGAAGCTGCAGGGACCTGGACCCAGCTGCTGCCAGGTAAGTAGGGTGCTCGGGGGGCTGGAGGAAGGGGGAGGGGACCTCCTCCAACTCCCCATTCATTCTCCCTGCTCATTTGTTCTCCCCGCCCACCTGTTCTTTCCCCTAGCTCTCCGCTTGCTCTTCACACTCCCCTTTGGTTTCCCCCCCATCTCCATTAGTTTCCCCTCACCCCTCTCATTTGTTCCCCTAGGTCCCCACTGGCTCTTGCAGCCCCACCACACTCACCGGCAAAAGCAGAAAATAAGCAGGAGGCTGGAGAGAGCATGGGAATGTCTTCAGGGGCTAGAGACAGCAGGGGAATGAGCAGAGACCTGGAGACAGCAGGGGAATGTCTCCAGGGGCTGTGTCTAGCTTCCTGCTTGTTCTCCTGCTCATCTACAGCCTCCAGAAGCTAGAGAAGAGCAGGGGAATGAGCAGGAGGCTGGAAACAAGTGGCGGGGCTGGGGGGGAGCTGTAGCCCCTGGGGAAGCCTGGAAGCCTCTAGGCAGGGTAGTCCATGTGCTGAGGGGGAGGGGAGGGTGCTCTGCCCTGTGGGCTATGGGGAGCATTGGCAACGCCAATAGGTGTGTACATGGGTGCACATGCACCCTCTGAGTGTGGCAGTCACTCCCTCAGAAAAGGCACTGCCAACACTATAAGTGGTGCCTGTGGGCAGTCACCATTTGCCACTACCCCCCCTGCCACCAGCAGCATCTGCAGGCAGTCAGTAATCACCACTGGCCACCACTGTCACTGCCAGCGATGTCTCTGGGTGGTCGCCGGTCACCACCCCTCCCACCACTGCTGACAGCACCGGTGGCATCTGCAGGAGCTCCCTGCTTACCACTCCCACCACCACCAGTGCCACTGTGCTCTGTCAGCCACCGGAGGCATGCGGCATTCATGCAGGGGACCCACCCCTACTAAGCAATCCCTACACCCAGGCCCCCCACACCTACCCACAGTCTCACATCCCCCCACATCCCTCCACCCCTTCTCACCCCCTCCTGCAAACCCTACATCCCCCCATCACACACCCACCATGTGATAAGGAAATGAAAAGCAAACTTTAAAACATATAGATATTTAGGATTTCTTTTATTATGATGCTAGAGACATTGGTAGGCATCTGAATTTCTTTAACACTGTAAATATAGCAATAAACCATTGCCCGTCTGATCAATCCCCCTTTCTCTCTCTCTTTTGTTCTAATTGTGTAAGAATGTGGATTTTGGGGTATTTTAAAAAGTGAATTTGGGAAGCTGCTTCAGCAGTCTAACTGACACAAAGGGCTAGTGTCCTCAGATACCAATTTGCTGGGCCCCAGAAGCTCCTGAGGGTTAGTAACCCGGAGCTGCTGGCCAGGGCAGGTTTTTATACTGCTGGTGACAGCACAGGTGCTGACCCTGGGCTATAGATCCCGCTGGCTGCAGATCCGGGAGGTCAGGCAGGATTATTTTGCCCCAAGTAGCACAATGTGTTCCACCACAAAGTGGGCAAAAAGCCCCAGCTCAAATTTGCACTACTTTTATTTGAGCTGCTGCAAGCACATATGCTTGCATGTGTGGACATGCCCTGTGAAATACAGTATTTTAGAAGCTCCTTATAGGCCCCATTGGTCTCTTCACACTCTTCTTGTGCTTCCATCATATTGCCAATTTCTTGTTGGGTTTCCAATGCTGTGCCCTTTAGAAGTGCCCAGCCCTCCTGTGTGTCTTTATCCTTCAATCTATCCTCCCATAACACCATACCTATTGAGAGGTTATCTTTTCACTGCAGAAGCTATAGAAGGATTCCCTTCAGGGTTCCCTTCTTGCACAGTTAAGGCAAGGAGTGAACAAGCCCCAAGAACAGTGTGGAGCTGGCTTTACCAGAAAACAAGGGGCACAGCAAAGTTGATTTACATTTACATCCCTATGCCAAGAGTCCAGTCTTGATGCATGTCTCTTTTCAGCAGGCTGGGTTACCTTTTCCTCTCCATTCTGCTCCTCTTCTTTCATTCTTTTATCATTGTCATCATTTTCCTTTGTTCTGTTCTTGTCTTGTTCCTCAGAGTCTGCTTTCTTGTCTTTGTCTTTTCTCACTGCTTTCTTTCTCTTCTGCTCTCAGCTGTAAACTTCCAATGATTCCTTTAAAGGGGCCACAAAATACTCAAACTCTATTTTCTTCATGGCTGAGGCAACGTCTCCAGCATTCAGCATTTTTCTCTTCTCTTTCATTATAGTTATGTAAATATGAAGTTGCATACAACACAAACACACTTGCAGATGGAGATATTTCACTCTGACCTTCTTTGGAAATGTTTACTTCATCAAGAAGTGCTTCTTTAATAATCCAAGTGATGACAGCACCGGGCAAGTTCAAGTCCTCTGGTCTTTCTGCCATCTTTGAACACCTAGAACATGCACACAAAATAAACTCCTGACACTACATAAAACAATAGTAACAGTTTCATTGTCTTCCAAGGGGCATAGGATTTCATTCCCACAGAAATGGGAAGATTTATTTAAGGGAGCAAAGGAGGATAACAGTAGAAAAAACTGTAAGAAGTTAGAGAAAAGAAAGTATAGGTTACAACATCAAGGGAAGACTAATCAAGAGATCTGAGGTCAGTTCAAAAGGCAATAAAACCAGAATGCCAACAACAGACAGCAAGAAAGTCAACTGCAATCTTTAACTTCTGAATTAAAACTGGGTAAAAGACATAAATGCAACTCTGAAAAGAAGCAATAAATAAATAAATAAATAAAAGAAAACAAAATTACATGCTAATCAAAGCAGCACTAAACACCCTGCAGCCAGACTGCAGAGACAGCATCTCCTCAGTTAGAGACAGATGGTTTTATATGGGAAATGTAAGTAACATTTTACCATCTGTTTAATAAAACTTGAATCTGAATGGATTTGGCTAGATGTCCCCACATGTGAAGTTTATAAGTAAATATTTTATAAATTGAAGGGCTCAATCCAATACCCATTGATAAAAGGCTCTTTTCAAATTTTGAAGAGCACTGAATAGGGCCACATAACATCCTGTTGTCTGTCTTATGAATTATTGTATATATACATTCAAGACTCTGTACACAAATATAAACAGATCTTTACAGAGAAGACGCTGAATTGACTTCTAAACTATGCCAAATGCATAAAAATAATCTGGGCAAGATGCTTTTGTAGAATAGTAAGATCTCCAGATAAAATGCAATTTCAGTCCTCCTGAAAGCATATACATATCTGGATTGAAATCAGCTGGTGGAGGAAAAGTGTGGGAAAGAAATTTTGGAAAAGTTTGACGTTTGTCATTTTGAGACTACTTAACATGAATCAATTTCAAAAGGAAAGAAAAGGATATGAAAAGTAACCAACAACAACATTTATTTTTCCATTCCCTTCCCTTTATCTAGGAAAACTGAAAAAAATTCATCTTGGGGTGACCCAAAATGGTTTGTCCCAGGTTGCCAATCAACAAAAACAATGCATTGTTCACAGAGTTGTAATAAACAGTAGTTAGATGGAACAAAATGGAAGCTCATTCTGTTCTTGACCTAACACCCTTTGAAATCAATGTCAAAGATTCATATTGATTTCAATAAGAGTTAGATCAAGTTAAAAGTTACCAAATGTAAGCAGTGCTCCAAGAATCATCATTTTTTGTTTTACAGCCATAAAGAACTGTTTTGCATAGCACACCATAGAATTGCATCATCTAACCTAATTGCTTGTGACAAAACTTTCTTTGATAAACACACTGAGACAATTCAAAGGCTTCAAGAGATGGAAAAATAGAACCAATGCCTCCAGACTGTTACCAATCCAAGATACTGCCCACTAGATCACAGATATCAAACTCAAATCAATCAGTGAGCCATATTCCTTGCCTGCACCTCATTGAATAATGCCACAGCCACTCATCCCCATTGCTGACTACTGCCAATTTTCATTGTCAGCAGTGATCAGAAATAGTTAATTTGGCAGTGGTAAAATGGGGAGGAGTAAAATGGTACCTACCTTCAGTGATAGCTCTGTTAACCCCCCAAATGCTAGCTGTATTGACACAGAGGCTTTTGAAGCTGCAGCAAGAAGCCCCAAGGGCTGGATGACCCAACTCTGTGGGCCATAGACTTGACACCCCTGCATTAGACTATGCTGCTAAATTTTACCTTAAGGAAGGGGATGTAAAAGTAAAAGTATTGTCAGGATGAAAAAATAGATAGCATTATTTTAGTTTTCCATGAGTAGACAGAGAGAAGCCATGGTACGGCAACAATAAGAACCTGCCAATTTTATATAAAGTAAACAGATGGTTCACTACAATGTTTTTCCTTCTACTTCCTCACACTTCCTATAAAAAGACCCTGCATGCTACAACTACTGATTCTACTTAATTGAAAATAATCATCTAAATGCATCTGTGTGTTGATAGTCACAACATATGATGGTTTGGTTCTCTTTTCATCTACTGTACTTGGTAAAGCTATTAAAAATAATTCATTTGAGCCACTGCTTTCAGTGCCCTTTAATAGCGTAGTAAATAATTAAACCACCAATTGTGCATATGGGAAGACTGAAACACACAAAGAGACTTGGCCAGGCCACACAACAGATTGCCAAAACAGCCAGACTCCAGGTCTCCTGATTCTCAGATCATTCTGAGATATCTTTGTGTTTCCAGATACGTATAATTTCTATGTTACCAGGACAGGATAGAGTCAGCTGCTAGGTAATTATTGATATTAATCAGAAGGGGGATGTACCAAGCACCCCCTAAAAAACCTGGTACACTTGCTAAGTAAAAGATACTGATCTTCAAATGGCACCCCCATCTCATAAAAAGCAAACCATTTATTACACTAAGAACACATCTATCCAATGATTCACTACATGCTTGCTCACCACAGTCTGCAACTAATATCAGTGGAAAACCTTCTCTTGACTGAGGGTCCTCATAATTGAATAGTCTACTAAAGTGAGTGCTATATTAGCCTTACAGAAGCCCCTTTAATCTCTGGGTGGATCCTGTTAAGTCCCTTATTTACAACCTTTTGTTCAGAAATACAGAATTTCATTGATATAGCTCTGTCCTTATTTAAAGAAGGATTTGTTTTTCTGACAGAAAACTGTATGTATGGACACAAACATAATTGTTGTGCAAGTAGAGTCTTGGTGAAGTATATAGGACTGGAACATTTGTGAGTTTTCTCTTTGACCAAAGTTGCAAGATTTTGGGAGGGTTTTTTAATGGAAAAGTCCTTCTTAATTGCTAGGAAAACTAACTGTTGCTTTGATTAGCTCCCAGAACAGTGTTATCTCCAGTTTTCCTCTCTGGAAAATATTTAATTAGATCCTTAAATTGCAGGGTGTTAAATGTAAGCCCCAAAATTGTGACAGTGTTTCCCCTCCCTTTCCCCTGGCACAATGACACCAGGGGAGGGGTGGGAGTGGTGGCATGGTTAATCTGAGATCTGAACATGCTGGACATGGCAGGAGGGGTGTCTTTGCCCAACCAGGCAAAGACACCTCTCAGATAACCAGCACATTTGGTTATCCAGCACCCCCTATTTCCAATGGGTGCCGGATAATGGAGCTTTTGCGGCATACGCAGCATTTGTCAAAAAATGCAAGAAAAATACAGACTGGTTTGAAGAACGCACTGAAACCCTTCAACCACTGACTGATTCAGAACAGAAGGACGGCACTAATAAACTATAAGAAATCTCTCAACACCATAACCCTACAAAATCTGAAAAAGGCTTGAAGAGAAATGCAGAAGAGGTGTGCCCAAGATTTTTGGCTGAAACTCTATGATGATATTCAGAAAGCAGCTAATGCAGGTGATAGCTGTGGAATGCACAAAGGCATTAATAAACAATTGGTACAATCAAGAAGAAAACAGCCTTGAGGTTCCTAGCCAGGTTACAGGACCTCCATCTAACCCAGGAGGTGCACAGTCCCACCAGGGGAAATGCCTTGTTGGATCTGGTCCTGGCCAGGGGTGACGACCTGGTGAGTGGACTGCGGGTTCTCGACAACCTGGGCGATAGCGATCATCGCCTATTGGAATTCATCATCCAGCACAGGGTGTCAAAGGCATGAAGCAAGGCAGCAGCCGTGGACTTCAGGAGAGTGAATTTCAATGAGACAAGGAGACTAGGTGGGGAGGCAGTGAGGTCCTAGAGGGGAGGGGAGTTGGGAGTCCAGGAAGAGTGGTCGTTCCTTAAGGAGACGATCCTCCAAGCCCAAAGGGTGACAATCCCAATGCAGAACAAAGGGGTTAAGAGTGCTCAAAAGCCCCCATGGCTCACCAAAAGCATCCAGGAATGTCTCAGAGCTAAAAAGGAAGCATACACCCAATGGAAGGGAGGGGCCATCACCAAGGAGGATTATACCTCCATTGCTCGAGATTGTAGGGGGCTGTTAGAAAGGGTAAAGCAGAGACGAAACTGGGACTAGCGACCTGGATCAAAGATAACAAGAAGTCCTTTTTTAAATACATAGGGGGTAAAAAGAAGGTACCGGGTAACATAAGACCTCTGCAGGACACGCTAGGAAATCTGGTGGTTGCACCAGACGACAAAGCTAATCTCTTCAACAATTTCTTTGACTCCATTTTTCTAAGCAGGGACTGGGTCATCCCCCCACACTGGGATCCCAGACAGACCCAGGAGAGGCACAGCCAGGCCCAGGGTCAGTGAGGACCTAGTCAGGGAACTTCTGGTAGGAATAGATGTATTCAAATCAGCAGGTCCTGATGATCTCCACCCCAGAGTGCTGAGGGAATTAGCAAGGGTCATTGCGGGACCCCTGGCACAGCTTTACGAACACTCATGGTACTCTGGAGAGGTGTCAGAGGACTGGAAAGGGGCCAATGTAGTTGCCATTTTCAAAAAAGGGAGGAAGGAGGACCCAAGAAATTATAGGCCCATTACTGTCACCCTGGTCCTGGGGAAGCTCATTGAGAAAATTATCCAGGAGCATATCTGTGAGGGACCAGCAAGGGAGATTATGCTTAGGGGCAACCAACATGGGCTCATTAGAGGCAGGTCCTGTCAGACCAACCTTGTGGCCTTCTACAACCAGGTCACAAAATCCTTGGATGCAGGTGTCACAGTGGATGTAGTCTTTCTGGACTTTAGGAAGGCCTTCGACACTGTCTCTCATCCCATTCTCGTTAAAAAAAGGAGATGACTGTGGTGTAGACGCCTACACAGTCATATGGGTCACAAATAGGCTGGAGGGCCGCACCCAGACAGTGGTGGTAGATGGGTCTTTTTTGACCTGGAGGGATGTGAGCAGTGGGGTTCCCCAGGGCTCGGTCCTCAGGCCCACACTGTTCAACATCTTCATCAGTGATTTGGACCAGGGGGTGAAAAGTACCTTGTTCAAATTCATGGATGACACTAAGATGTGGGGAGAGGTGGGCACATCGGAGGAGAAGGACAGGCTGCAACTAGATCTGGACAGCTTACAGGGGTGGATGGATGAGAACAGGATGGGTTTCAACACTAACAAGTGCAAGGTATTGCACTTGGGGAGGAATATCCAGCAGCATACCTACAGGCTGGGGAACTCCCTTCTTGAAAGCAAAGTGGCAGAAAGAGATCTTGGAGTCATTATTAATTCTAAGATGGACATGGGCCACCAATGTGAGGACATGGTCAGTAAGGCTAATCATACCTTGTCACGCATCTACAGACGCATCACAAGCAAGGCCAAGGAGGTGAACCTCCCCCTCTATGCGACACTCGTTAAGCCATAGTTGGAGTACTGTGTCCAGTTCTGGGCACTGGACTTCAGGAGGGATCTGCTCAGGTCCCTTCCGACCCTACTAACTATGAAATTATGAAGCTCTGCTGAAAGACTGTACTGTCATTAATGATAAACAAACTCAAGCATTGGCTTGAACTCTATTGAATTCTATATTCCAGTGAGGCTGAAATCAAACATAAAGAGCTTGAAGGATTACCACATTTGGAAGTTATGATGGATTTAGACAACAGGCCTACATTAGGAGATTTTCAGAGAGCCATTAAATCAATTCCTGGGAACAACGCATCCTGCAACAACTGCTTGCCTGTTGAAATCCAGATATTTGTGCCAACAACGAATTACTTTGAAAGCTTCATGAAGTTATACTGCTCTGTTGGAAAGAGGAAGCAGTACTGCAATATTTTAAAGATGCTCAGTTTTATACCTTTATACCAGAACAAAGGGTATAGAAGCAACTGTGACAACTCTAGCGGTATCTCCGTGTTGAACATCATCAGAAAAATTATCACTCATGTTAACTTCCCTAGGTTACAATCTGTAGGTCAAAGAATCTATCCTGAAAGTCAATTATGGTTTTTGCTCAAGACACTACACCATTAATTAATATGATATTTTTAGTCAAGCAACTTCAAGAGAAGTGTAGAGAAAGACAAGTATCACTGTATATAGCCTTCATTGATCTGATGAAGGCCTTTGATACAGTTAATAGGCAAGGCCTTTTTACTGTTCTGAAGAAACTGGGCTATCCCCTCAAACCATGGAACATCATACCTTAATGAAATGAATGAATGAATTAAGGTAACTGAAGTGTATGAAAACAAAGAATCAAATGCCTTGGACATCAACAGTGGAATGAAACAGGGATGTGCTTTAGCCCCTGCGCTTTTTAACATCTGCTTTTCATCCTGCTTCTTCATGCATCCAAGGACAGCAATAATGGCATTTATCTTTGAACCAAACTAGATGGAAGCTTGTTAAACATCACAAGTTTTAGAGTGAAAACCAAAGTGAAAGATCATCACCTTGTTTGTGGATGACACAGCTTTGGTTGCCCACAGTAAATCTCCTCTGCAACATCTCTTGGGCAGATTTTATGAGTCATGCAAGAGCTTTGGAATGGCAATTAGTCTTCAAGAAGACTATGATCATGTACCAATGGGTGCAAGAACCAATACCTGACATTATTCTGGAGGATAAATCTCTTGGGGTCATTGACAGTTTTTGCTATTTGGGTTGTATGATCAACAGGAATATTGACCTTCAAATTGAACTGACAGAATTGGACAAGCAGCTATGAATTTTGGGCTATTACAAAAACATGCATGGAATAACAGCAAACTATCAAGCTAAGGTGAAGATGTGAATCTATGAGACTTGTTTGCTATTTCTGAACCTTAGGCAGAGAGAACACGGACTACATATGCTAAGCACATCGAGAGACTGAACTGCTTTCACATGAGAGGTCTGCATAAGGTCCTGGAAATATAGTGGGAAGACAAAATACCAAACAGAGGTACTGGATAGTTTAGGAATGAGACGCTTAGAAACCACTATAAAGAAGAGGAGGCTGTGATGGATTGGCCAGATCAAGAGACTGTAGCCCCAAGAATATTTGTATAGTGAGATTTGAGATGGCTCTAGAAAGTGGGATTGCCTTCTGTGGCCATACCACAATGCATGCAAAAACTATATGAAATTGTTCAACATCAACATAAAAAGCTGGGAGGAGCGCACAGAATCCTGTCTGATCTGGAGGAAACTTCTAGCACTCACTGCAACTCAACATGAAGCTGCTTTGATCCAGGATGGAAGCAAAGCAAGAAAGAAGAAAGCAACTCCAACTAAGACAACACAGGATCTGTAAAACTTGTAACATTCTTGAATTGAGCTTGTCAGCCACAAACAGATTCATCAACGTTCTGACTAGACCTCTTGCAAGTAAGCAAAATTAATTGCCACTTTCAGACCAAAGCAGAACAGGCTCTGGTTGGGTCAGCCCAAGGTACTATCTACCTGTAATGATAAAAACAACTACTCAATAAAAAAAGGCATCTCAGAGTAATGGGTCATTAGCTAGAGGAATTCCAACTCACCCTGGTAAGAAAGAAATTACTAGAGGATTCTAGGATTCATGAGGAAGTGATAAAATGTTGATGGGGGAGGAGGAATGTCTTGGAGGTATTTAGGGTACTATCTTGGAGAGAGAAGCATCACTTGAGCTTTGGGACTGTCCAGGTCCCAGCAGTCAGGGCTGACAGAATCAGCAGGAAGGCTGATCTCTGGAAACACTGGCAGTAGTTTTAGGTTGTGGCCAGATGAGAGGATAAGAAATTTTTTGTCTTCAAACTTACAGTCAGTTTTGCTTGTACTATTCTTTTCTCCTATTTAGTAAATCTTCGGTTGTTTTGTCTTCTTACTGGTTGCTTGTAGTAAAGAACAATCTCTGGGCAAGCAATATTCCAGGCTAACCCATTTTTTGGAACGAGGAACCTAAAAATCCTTTTTACAACCTCAAGGGAAGCCACCTGGAGCTGGCAGAGATACATTTCCGCAGCTGGGAGGACTGGTAAACAGTAGTGGAACTGAGGCTTAAGGGGATAAGGAGTTACCCCAGGGCAAACCTTAGGCTGTTCCTCAGGACTGGGGCAGAACAGTGGGGAGAAATGTGGGGCACTAGTGAAACCTGCAGACAGATTTGTGAGACCATATGCATAGAGAAATTCATATCCCCTGGACTTTCATTACTTGTAAAATACAACCCAACAAAACAGCTTGAGGGTATTCCACTCAATATGTGAATATTATGAAGTATTGTTATTAAGTAATGTTGTCCTGAAATTAACTTTGCTCTCACTGAGCACTTCTGAGAGCTCTTTAGGTGCCTATATGCCATACCACTATAGCACCCTCTAATAGGAAGGTACTTGTTAGGGCTGTGTGAAGCTTCAGTCCCTGATTTGATTCTGCAGAGATTTGGCCCAATTCAGTGGCCAAATCTCCAAATCCAAATCAAATCAGGAGACCCTTTAATCTCTCCAAATTGATTTGGAACCCTCTGAATCGATTCAGAGAGATTCAGAAAGATTTGGCAATTTGGACATAGACACAGCTTTAAATGTGTTTTCTACATACCTCAGAGTAGCAGAGTGGCAGGCCCCACTCGTAAACAGTGAGATGGTGGGACAGATGGAGCACCCCACAGGGCCTCCCCAGCACATTTGGCAGCAGACCTGGAAGTGGACCAGAAGCACTTCCAATCCACTTTTGCGTCCAGCAGGGAGTGCGTGGGGGAGCCCATCACACTCCCTGGCTCAGCAACTGATGGGTCTGGGGGTGTACCTAGGGTCCCTCCGCAGTCAACTGCCGAGCTGGGAGAGTGCAGGAGAGCCCCCCCGAATGCTTGGCAGCAAACCCAGAACTGGATCAGAAGCACTTCTAGTCCACTTCCATGTCTGCCAGGAAGCTCACAGGGCCCCCCTGCCCTACACACACTCCTGTGGGACTCTCCATCTGCCTCAGCATTACAGCGTTCACAAGCCATGCCTGGTACCTCAAGGCATGTAGAAAAAAATGTTTAAAGCTGTGTCTATGGCCGAATCTCTGATTCTCTGAATCAGCGTCGAATCTTCAGATTCCAATTTGGCCAAATCAAATTGGGGACAGTGATCTGAATCAACAAATCAAAACACTGGCCCCAATTTGGGCTAAATCTGAATCGATTACAGCCTGTTTCACATACCTCTACTATTTACAGCCACTGACAGAAGTGGTTTAAAAAAAAAAAAAGGTGCTGTACTTTCAGATCAGTGTACCCCCACACCAAGTGCAGCACATGCCCAGAAGAGGAACCACTTGGCTTGACCTGGCTCGCCCAGCATCTGCATAGATTGTGTACTTCAGCAAAGCTTTTTGTTGCTTTTATCTAATAGCTGATTAAGATATACAAATACTGGGGAACTGGGTCAAACTGATGCAGTTTCTCTTCCAGTAAAGCGACATTTTTCCCTCATGTCTGTCAGGTGCCTATAACAACAGAATGAGTGCCTCAACTTTCATCCTTCTTTCCCTCAAATAAATTCTCAAACCCAGGTGGTGACGCTAAGAATACACACACATGTAGGCCACAGATTATGCTGGAGCAGAGTACAAAGCCATAGATTATGTTGTGTGTATGTATGTGTGTGACACACACACACACATGCATGAAGCTGAGGAGAAAATGGAGGCAAGGAAAAAAAATGCACATATTAGGGCACAGATTTGTAACACATTGACCATGTACCTAACTTTAAAACCGCATAATAGCCTTATTTAAGAAAGTGGGACTGTTTATGTGCTTAGTTAGTTAGCTCCCTGAATACCTTGCTAAAATAGGGCTTTAGAGGTGACAGAATTATTAGTCACAAAAATTATTTACTGGCTATGGTTCGTTCTCCAGTGTCTGAATGGTTTTTAGATTCAGTATGACTTAAGGAACTGGTTAGTTATATATAAGTGTTCAGCAAAGTTAGGCCTGTGAGTATTCATTAACATTTCCCCTCTCCTCTTAAGCTTCAGATTATTTTGTTTTATGTTTCTGTTGTGTTTGTTTTATATTATTTGAAAAAAACACCTCTTGGAGGCTAGTAGCTCATTACCCTAGCCTGGACCACACCACTCAACCACCTTCTTACCCCTTAGGGAGTTCCAGCCACTATACCCCAAAAGTTCCCCGTAAGTCAAATACCTCTCCATTAATTCTCAGCTTTTGCCCTCCGTTGCACTCTGCTCCAACATAATCTATGGCCTTCCACTCCACCAGGTCTTCTGACTCTACCCTGAGAACGCTTACCTCCTCAGAAGCCAAAGTACCTCTTGCTTCCAGATCACCAGGTTTTATAGTCTGGTATGATATGGTATGGTTGGAAGCAGCCTTAAAAAAACATCCATCTAGTAGTAATCCAGAACCCATGTAATGGGGATAAAGGCCCTGTTACAGATCTTCTTCTGCCCGCCCATCATCTTAACTCCCAAATCTGACACACCTGCATGTATGCATGAATATCTCCCTAAAAAATACAGGTACTCAATAGGGCTGTGAGAAACAGCAGCTTTCCGCTTCAACTTCTGTTTCAACATTTCAATGGAACAGAGTTTCATTTCAAGTTTTGTTCCTTTTTGCTGTTTTGATGCTATTTCCACATTTCACCCATAGGCTATAATGGAGAAGCATGAAACAGCCTATAACCTTGTTATTTCTTGCCTGATTCCGATTAAACTTGCAGGGATGGTAGCCTCATCTGCAGGCATGAAGCCTGCCAAGTTTCAAGGAGATAAGTGCAGGAGTTTCTAGGAAACCGCACCTCAAGCTGCTTACAAGCAGAAGCTGGGGAGCAGGAACAGCGTTCTGTGATCCAGTAGGCAGAATGGGGACCTGCACACCTAGAAGGAGTCTGGAAGAGCCCCTGCAGCTCTCCCAGGGATGTGGGTGGGCCCCCAATGTGCCTGCCATATGACAGGAGGCTGCTCCTGTTGCTGGGGACTCAGCACTGAGGAACCGAGCCCGGCTGGAGGAAGCACCTCTCGCTGCCGGGCTCAGTTCCCAGTGGTTCACAGCACTAGGAAACTCAGCCCAGCTGCAGGAGCCACTGATACAAGTGATGCTCTGGGTGTTTTAATTAGAGTGGCTCTTGGAGCTGCTGTAATTAAAGCCCTCCCCCTACCCCCACCTCCTGGTGCACATGTATAAATGCCCATGGTGTCCAAATCAGGTGGGACTCTTTGGCAATGTTATATTGCACAATCTCCTGAGCGTGTGGGTGGGCCCCCAGTTTACCTGCTGAATGACAGGAGGCTGTTCCTGCCTTCTGGGACCAAGCACTGAGGAACTGAATACAGCTGGGGAAAGCACCTCCTGCCACTGGGCTCAGTTCCCAGCAATTACCAGCACTGGGAAACTCAAACCAGCTGGGGGAGGTAGTTCCCCCAGCTGGGCTTCATCCCCAGCACTGGGAAACTCAGCAACTTCCCCAGCTGGGCTGAGTTTCTCAGCACTGGGGACAGAGCCTGGCTCAGGAATGAAACTCAAAATGAAACACATTTCCATTAAAACATCAAAACAGAAGTTGAAGCAGAACATGGGTGTTTCGCACAGCCCAGCTTGTATCAATCCTTGCCCCCTGTGGTCATAAGGGAGCAGAAAAGGGAAAATTTTAGCATTGGGCACCTATACATATGGACAACTCTGTATCTACATTAGGGTGTTAGGAAGCTACAAACTATAGCAGCAAAAACATGATATTTGAAGCAGTATGTATGTAATACTTCCTGCTCTTAGAAGACTCACTAACCTGGCAGGGCTTGACCTGTGTGTTCAAGTCAGAGATACCATAACTTTGCCTCTATGAACATTACACTAGGAACTTTCAGAATTCACTAAAATGCATAAAAAAGATATTGCAGCCATTCCATTTTGCATAAAGAGGTACACAGCCTCTAGGGTATGGTGTTGCCAGGATGTGTAATATAACATTGCCAAAGAGGCCCACTTGATTTAGACACCATGGGCATTTATACATGTGAACTGGGAGGTGGTGGGGTAGAGGGCAGGCTTTAATTACAGCAGCTCCAAGAGCCACTCTAATTAAAACACCCAGAGCATCACTTGTATCAGCATCCCTGTGTTCAAAAATGGGAGCAGGTGCACTTTAACTAAAACTCAGAAGTGCCCCCACTACTATTTTTCAGTGAGGGAACGCTGACACACATGACACGAGTCTCAAATCTGATCAGACGTACTGTAATTACAGTGCATCGGAGCAGCCTCAGTGCATGTGTGTAGGTGCCCCATTGTGCTAGATGCTGTAGAAATACATAGGAAGAGAGCCCCGTTCCAAACAGCTTATATTCAAAATATTCATGATAGACAAAGGGTAGAAAAGCAGAAGCACATACTGCAGAGTTAAGATTAGAGCCCTGGTTTCCCAAATCCCAAATGGGGGCCCTACCAATCTAGTATCCTCCCCATAAACCCACATAACATTCTGCTAAACCACAAGGCATAGAGACATGATCTCCCTGCTTCTGACCCTGCCAAGGGCCTTTCATATGACCTTAGGCAAATTAGTTCCTCCCGATATGCCTCAATTTCCTCATCTATCATCTGGGGAGAAGGCTACTTATCTTCCTAAGAGTTATATTGTAAGCACTTAGATCCCTCGGTAGACAGCATCAGGGAAGTACAAAGTACAATTGCAGAGGCAGGTTTGCATGAATGAGGAAACTTGTTGCATGCTTCTGGCGCGGCCAAGCAGAATCATGGGCTATGAAGGAGGAGTGCAGTTTTGAACTGAATTTTAGAGTGACCAGCCCTTGTCTGGACCTTGTGTTTTTCCAGTACCTCCTCATAAAGTTTGACCTGTTCACCCTTAACTGGAAAGGCAGATAGGACTAAGTTAAAAAGGCATAACACTGAACAAGGCTTTTATTTTTTCTATTTAGTTCCTTTTGTTGTGTTGCCTGCAGGGAACAGGGAGAAATGAGAATCTAAAATGTTCTGAGTTGGCGAAGAATAATTGCAACCATGCACAGAGGAGGGAGAGGAAATGACCTGTTGCAGCTGACAAAGGAGAAAAGGAAGGGTTTGTACGAATTAATACAGAACACACCCTCATGACAGAGAGTGATGGGGGCGGGGGATTCTGTTTCTTTAGCCCTGTGGCTGGCCACCGAGTGCCTAATTCCAAACAACTGATGAATCTATTGGAATGTGTTTATAGGGAAGTGCTGAAAGTTTTCAGTGCCATGGCTGGTGTTTCCAATAGTCTAGTGTCAGACTAAAAAGAAAGAATATAAGGTGTTCTGCTAATTTATGGGCCTAATCCCCCAGCTGCAGACAATTGAAGCAGAAATGGGGTGAATCTGAAAAAACAATTAAGCGGGGAATGAACTGTTCAGAGAAAGTGTGATTGTGCCAGAATTATTAGCCCATCCCCTGGGAATGTAACAGCCAGTAAAACAAGTATTTGGTGTGATTTCTCCTCACCACTGCACTGGAATTTATAATGAGTTGATGGCATCCCAGTGCCTTCTAAGGAACTGCTCTCACTGTAGCTCACCAAGATCCTTCTGCAAATGGATGGATGCAGAGGTCTTGACAAAAGACTTTGTCTACGAACAGCTGTTGCTGTCTCCATCAGTGTGATGGTTGGGTTAGGGCACAAAGGTGGGGAGGGTTGTAAACTAGAGCACCTGGCCGCCAATGGGAGAAACATGGCCAGTGTTCCAAGAACAAGCAACCCGCTCATCTACCTTTTAACTGACCCTCATTTCTGGAAATCAGTGTGAAGAGAATCTACTGAAAGTATTAAGAAACAGTCTTCAGTCTACAGCTGGCTTAATCCTGCAGTCAGATGATTTTTCTTTTTCTTATTTTTTTTTAGCCAGAGCAGACATTGCAGGATTACTATTATTTCTATTCTGGTAGCCCCAAGAGAACTCCCTATACTAAATGCTCTTTATTCACAAAAAAAGAGGAAATTATTCCTGCCCTGAAGAGCTTATACTCTCTATGTACAAAAACCACAAATGTGGAAACAAGGAATCACTGTCCTATTTTATAAATGGGGAACTTATTCAGAGAGAGGAGTCTTTAGTTGATCCACAAATTGAATTGTTATTTACTCAGCCCCAGTTTACTGCTTTCTCCACTTGGAATTTTGCCTGAGTGGAGTCTACATGTTTTAGCACAAAAGCCAGATACTTTAAAACAAAGGCAGAAAAGAAGCATCATTAACTCATCTAGCTTGGTGCAGTGGGGAAGTGAACCTTAGACCAGTCAATCTGCTGCACCACACAAATTGTTAGAGATACACTGGTCCAATGACTGACCCTTGGGTGGCACTTGAGTCTTAACTCTGAATTTCCTGGTGCAGTTTAAGCCTACCCTCAAGTGTTATTTTAACAGAGTTTCTTGTGTATAAATATTTAGCAAGTGCCTGTGTCAAATGCCCTTGCCTCAAAATACAGTACCATGTCTTATTGCATCTTTAGGAAAATATTTTTTTAACCTCTTCTATCTTTTAGCCTGGAGCGTTCATGAGCTGCACAAAACTCTGTCTTCTCTATATTCCCTATCCTGTCTTACCTACTGTCCCCATGTGGGGAGTAGATTTTTTGTCATGCTTAACTGTAACATTTAAATGTCCATAAAACTGTCAAGATTTGAACTGGGGTTAGTTGGGGGTGTAAGGGAGCTTTCCCAATAATTATGCTTCTTCCAGGCACATACAGCTAGGTTTCAGTCCACTGAATTCAACAAGAACAAAAGCAAATTCATAGTTTTTGTGGATTCACAATAGGGAATGTACATCTTTGGTCTTAGAGTCAAAGGAGTTCTGGACAACTTCTTACCTGCAGATAGGCAAATAAGAAAAAAACACTCAAGAGGAAACTGATCTTGCATCATGTAGACCCACAACATAAGACTAGATCGTATGGAATGATCTACATGTTCTGAAATGGGATTAGAAATGTCCCCGTGCTAAAGTGAAAGAAACTCAGTTTACTGTATATTTAGAGTACACAAAACAAAACTTAGCTGGCTATTAAGAAGCTTTATTTTTTCAACTGGTAATGCATGGAATAGCAAAAAAAAAATCAGCGACTGATTTATTAGTTTTAAAATCATTTTCATTCACATTAGAATTGGTTGAAACATTGTCTGCACAACAGCTTACAAAACAATGTCATTTGAAAACTGACAAGTGTTCACTTGGGTTGAACTTTTCTAAATTTTGACAAATCCCCCAAAGTCTTCGCTTTATCCTTTTCTTCTTTCCTTTATCTTCCTTCCTATCACTTTTGTTTCTTTTCCAGTTCACCAGAAGAAAGAGAGGCTGGAGGGAGAGAGGGGCAGGGGAGTATTTTTCTGAGGGTTTTTAAATTAGGTTTTTATTTAGTTAGTTGGTAGGGTCAGAAGGGACCCAAGCAGATCATCAAGTCTGACCTCCTGCCACAAGCAGGAAAGAATGCTGGGATCAAAGGACCCCGGCTAGGTGATTATCTAGCCTCCTTTTGAAGACCCCCCAAAGTAGAAGTGAGTACCACTTCCCTTGGAAGTTGGTTCCATATCCTAGCCGCCCTGACTGTGAAGTAGTGCTTCCTGATGTCTAGCCTGAATCTACTCTCTAACAACTTCTGGCCATTATTCCTAGTTACTCCAGGTAGTGCTTGGGAGAACAGGGCCTCTCCCATTCCCTGCTGGTCCCCCCTGGTAAGTTTATAGATGGCCACCAGATCCCTTCTCAGCCTTCTCTTGTGAAGACTGAATAGGTTCAGGTCCCGTAATCTCTCCTTGTAGGGCCTGCCCTGCTGCTCCCTGACCACGCCCAGGGCCCTCCTCTGGACCCTCTCAATGCTGGCCACATCCCTCCTGAAGTGCAGTGTCCAGAACTGGATGCAGTACTCCAACTGTGGCCTGACCAGTGCCGCATAGAGGTGGAGGATCACCTCCTTGGACCTGCTCATGATGCAGCTATGGAAGCATGACAAGGTGCAGTTAACCTTACTGACTGCGTCCCCACACTGCCGGCCCATGTTCATCTTAGAATCAATAATGACTCCAAGATCCTTTTCTGCCTCTGCACTGACAAGAAAGGAGTTCCCCAGCCTGTAGGTATGCTGCTGGTTCTTCCTCCCCAGGTGCAGTACCCTACACTTGTCAGTGTTGAAGCCCATCCTGTTCTCATCCGCCCACCCCTGTAACCTGTCCAGATCTAGTTGTAGCCTGTCCCTCCCTTCTAGCGTGCCCACCTCACCCCACAAATTGGTGTCATCCACAAATTTGAACAAGGTGCATTTCACCCCCTTGTCCAAGTCACTGATGAAGATGTTGGACAGTGCGGGCCCGAGGACTGAGCCCTGGGGGACCCCACTGCCCACATCCCTCCATGCCAAAAATGACCCATCCACCACTACTCTCTGGGTGCAGCCCTCCAGCCAATTTGTGACCCATCTGAATGTGTAGGCATCAATGCCACAGTTGTCTAGTTTTTTAATGAAAATGGAGTGAGAGACAGTGTCAGAGGCCTTCCTAAAGTCCAGAAAGACTACGTTTACCACACCACCAGGTTGGTCTGACAGGACCTGGCCCTAATAAACCCATGTTGCTCTTATGCTCCTGAGCATAATCTCCCCTGATGGTCCCTTGCAGATGTGCTCCTGGATAATTTTCTCAAACAGCTTCCCCAGGACCGAAGTAAGACTAATGGGCCTATAGTTACCTGGATCCTCCTTCCTCCCTGTTTTGAAAATGGGGACCACATTGGCCTTTTTCCGGTCACGAGTGCTCGTAAAGCCATGCCAGGGGCCCACAATGACCCCTGCCAATTCCCTTAGCACCCTGGGGTGGACATCATCTGGACCTGCTGATTTAAACACATCCAGCCCCACCAAAAGTTCCCTAACTAGGTCCTCTCTAACCCTAGGCCTGGCGGTGCCTCTCCTGAGACTGTCTGAAATTCCCATGTGGGGGATGTCCCGGTCTCTGCTCAGTAAAATGGAGGCAAAGAATTTGTTAAAGAGGTCAGCTTTTTCATCTGGTGCAACCACCAGGTTGCCAAGAGTGTCCTGCAGGGACCCCACATTACCCAGTGTGTTCTTTTTACTCCCTATGTATTTTAAAAAGGACTTCTTGTTATCTTTAATCCTGGCCACTAGTCCTAGCGTCGTCTCCACCTTAGCCTTCCTAACAGCCCCCCTACAGTCTTGAGCAATGGAGGTATAATCCTCCTTGGTGATAGCCCCTCTCTTCCACCGGATGTATGCCTCCTTTTTAGCTTTGAGACATTCCTAAATGCCTTTGGGGAGCCATGGGAGCTTTTGAGCACTCTTGCCCCCTTTGATTCCCATTGGGACTGTCACCCTTTGGGCTTAGAGGATTGTCTCCTTAAGAAACGACCACTCATCTTGGACTCCCAACTCCCCTATCCTCTGGGACCTCAGTGCCTCTCCTACTAATCTCCTTAACTCATTGAACTCAGCCCTCCTGTGCTGGATAGTGAATTCCGATAGGCGATGATCGCTATCACTCAGGTGGTCGAGAACCCAAAGTCCTCTCACCAGGTCGTTGCCTGTGGCCAGGACCAGGTCCAGCAAGGCATTTCCCCTGATGGGACTGTGCTCCTCCTGGGTTAGGTGGATGTCCTGTATCTCAGCTAGGAACCTACGTGAGCGGTCAGTCCTACTTCTTTGTTAACAGTGGTCTCATCATAGGAACAGAGGTAGTTAGCCATGTTAGTCTGAAGTCAAGCAGAGTGCTCATTGCAAGAGTACAGGTAAAACTGTGAATCAAACCCTCTGTATGCCATAGGTATCTTGTTCTTCTCATTTCACTTACATTTGGCATCAGAATGGTCTACAAGCCAGAGATGTTCACTAATCCAGTGTTCTCACTCCAGGACTCCATTCCTGTCTTCCATTCTCTTGAATCTCCCTCTACTTGTCTCCACAGAGGCCGTCACCTTGCAAATGTTTGTGCATGTCCACAGCTTTTCACAAGTGAAGAGTCTCATTTATATCAATGAGAATGGAGTTAAACTCAATGCTCAAGTATAGACAAGGTTAGGTGGGGAGGGAGCATGGATTACAGTACTCAGAATTTTACCTGGGCTATTCAAGCGGTCTCTGAGGTGTCATGGCAGAGCAGTTACGGCATCTTGCTATGGCTTCAGAGTTGTATTTGAAACTTGTTCCAAACTTCTGCCAAGGCCACCCCCCATCAACCACACTGTAAAAACATACCTGGCCATGCAGGTTGGGGAGTCAAAATGTGGCCAGGCATGATGCTAGCCACATCACTTGCCTGTTTGCCAATAGCAACAGAAACTGGTATGCCTACATTGCTACAGAGCAATGGTTCTTTTACTTCAGGACATCCTTTGCTTATCTTGGCATCTGAAAGGCAGCTTATCATCCTGATTTTCTCTGACTGCCCTGGTTATACTCTTCACCACAGAGTTTGAACTGAGATCATTTTCTCCCTCTTTTTGGATGGTTACTTTGCCTTTGCCCTTGCCTATCTATCTCTGGCTTGGCCAGTGCCTGGCCTCTTCTTGGTCTAGTCACACTCTAAATTATAAAGGACAGAATCTCTACTGTTTGGGGCTGAAACAATAAGCACATGCTACTTCCAATCATCCTGATTTTTTTCTTTTAAAAAGTCATCTTATTATGAAGGGAGAATATAACTCAATGCTCATCAACCATCTTTGGACCCTTTTGATCTTGCTAGCAAGTCCCAAGATAGAGCTCCCATTTTGCCCCCAATCATCTCATTCATTATACATGAACATGAGGTGACTCATTTTGAAGTATTTCTGGATAAGAATGACCTATTTTTATGGCTGCAGTATAGTTCATTATGAATGCCTAATGATTTCATCATGCCATTACACAAGGGTTGCCACTTGTCCCCAAAAAATTGTAGAGCAAGCTGGAGATTAACATATTTGGTGTCAGAGGTCAACTTTTGTAGGACATAAGAAGCCTTGATGAATACTTGTTAAAAATTTATAATGTTGTTGTTAGATCCAAGTTATTCATTAATGAATCCCATGAACAAGTTAGAAATTCACTGGGAAAAGTGCCCTGGTTTTCAGAGGGGCCAAGCACCTGTAACTCTCATTAGCTGCAATTGGAGCTCAGCATTTCTAAAAATAAAGTGTGCAAGTATATTTAAATAAAATCAACCCCAGTGGATCATGTTAGCAAAAAATCCCAACCCTATAAATTTTTTACCAGTACAATTAATGTAAAGGGAATTTCTATGATCACATTTTATGGCCACTAAAGAAAAGGACTAGAATGAGCCTCTCGGGTTTTCAAGTCCATAAATCTTGTAATTTATAAGAATGTAAGCACCTTTTAACAATGTTTTGTAATATATACTATCCCTGTGACACAATAAGAGGGTTAACATCATACAAAATTAGCAAGTGTTCACTATAACTGTTGACTTGCCTCCTCCCCTTCCCTTTTTGAAGACTTTCATTCTCTAATACAGATGGAGGCAGAGGAGCCAAAGTACATGTGGACCTGAGGGCCCTGTCCCCCACCTGGGAAGAGGGCTTTCACCTGCAATGTGGAAAGTTTTACACATATGTACTCTTTCCTGCCCAGGGAAGGGAGTCAGACTCTGTTGAGGTCCTTTCCGACTCTAGCTTCTGTGGATCTGTGAATCTATGTCCATCATCTTAGGCCCCCTCCCAGAAAAAACAGAAGTCAGTGCCTACAGGTGAAGGTGAGACAAGACATATCATGGTCATACTGAGGAGTTCAACAGAATTTGTCCTGAATACAGGTATGTCAGCACTGCATAGAAGCTCCCATCGCTTTTTTTACTACTGGTGCAACAAACTACTCAGACTTACGTAACATGGAAGTAGAGAGCACTGATTGTTATCTATATTAGTACTTTATTCTTAGTGGTACTGCAAGGAGTACTGGTGTACAGACCTACTTACAGGCACGAGGAAAAAATTAAAATCACCTCAGTTCAGCAAACTAAGGAAACATACATAAACTAAGAAAACGCACAAAAACTTGCAGAACTGTCTCATTTTTAGCTTCCATACTACAAAATAATTCCAAACTATTCAATATCATGTAGAGGTATGCAAGATGCATATATGAGTTTGCTTTGTAGGGGTTTTTTTTCATTTTCCTATCTGAAAGAATAAAATTAGTCAGAACTTTAACACTGATAGCGAAGATGTGAATTTCAGTTAGCTGACCCAAAGAAGACAGATTCTGCATGACTTTTACAGGCTAAGTTAACTCCAGTGATTTAAAAAAAAGGTTTTTTGAGTTTAATCTTGGGTTTACCTACTTTTGAAACTGTTGCCACACCTGTGATCAGGAGGCATGGGGAACCAGAAATGTACTGGTAACATTAGAGAGATCTACTGCTGAAAATGTCACAAGTGTACTTTGATCTGTTATTGACAGCTACAACTACAGATGCAAGAAAGGTGACACTATAAAATGCAGCAATGCAGATGTTTCAGTCTTCCACTGAAGCCACAAGAAACTAAGAATTAAAACTGATAAAGCAGAAAAAAGCTGGAAACCTGACTTAAAATACCCTCTGTGGCTTCTTACACATTAAGAAATGTTAACAAGAAATTGTCACTTCTGATACTAACAGTTTACTATCACCACTAAGAATACCAGTGGTCCTATAGTATAGATAAGGCTCCAGCAGCTTTGGCATTTATATTGCTGTATTTATTCATTTGATCTAGACAGTATGCCCCAAATCTAAATCCCCTTCAGGCAGATAAGTAGTGCTTGTGGCCAAAGTGAACTGCATACGTGGTATTTAGGACCATTTATATGGCTTTTAGATCCCAACCCCTCCTGCACAATTCAACGTCTTTTCCGCAGGCACTGGAGAGAACAACTCAAGCTCTCTTGCAGTGCTAGTGTGCCTGAGAAAGTCAACAAGTCCATGACAGTCCATAAACCAGTAGTCACTAAGATGAGTAGCATACCCTGGGGTGGGCAAGTGAAGCACCAGCCCCAGGCACCCACTCAGTAAGGGTGCCTGCAGAGTCTCACCCCCAGCAGCAAAAAAAGCACTATCGTGCTGCTCATGCAGCAGTAGCCAGGTACATGAACCTCACACTAGTACTATAGGAGCAACAGTCAGGTCAAGGAGACCACACTGCAGCTAACTACAGGTGGCAGCAACACCTGGGGACTGCTTTAGAGTCCCCTGCATAGGTAAGATTCCTGCTTGGACATCCCTGGTCATCCAGAACTTGGCAACACCTGCTTGCCCCACCTTCACTCCCTGCTCTTACTTAGGGTTTGCCCAGGATGCAAACCCTGCTGGTTGTCTGATTAAAGATAAACCACAACTAGTAAATAGTTCATGAGGGAGGAGAGCCAAGCCCTCCCACCCTTTAGCCCAGTAAACCTTGCCCAGAGAATGAGATATCATACTTCTAGGCCCCTCAGCTTATAAATTTTAAACCCCCAACTCCAAATTTCTAGCCAAGTGCTCTAATCAGCAGGCTAGGCAGGGTCAAGATTATTTGTCTTCCTTCCTAGGCAGACAAGAGGAAGAGATATGTGGGGCCAGAGGGAAGGTAGGCTACAGGAAGCTTGGCTTTGGGGTTAAGTGAACTGGGTGCTACCCTAGAAGAGTGGGTGCTCAGGGCTCTGTCTCCTATTTCCATCCCTTAGTAGCATTTCTGCATTTTGAATACAATAATTGCATAAACATGGGAAGTACTTCAGGGAAGACTGAATTGGGCCTGTAGGGTAAGGGTATATCCATGGCCAATATACGCCATCACTCTTCCCACTGGTGCTAGTACAATATCACTTGAGTCAAGGCCTGAAGGAGAGTTTGCAGGAGAGGGGATCTATTATTTTAAACTAAGTTAGGTGGGATATGCTGCTGTGGCATGCACAAGCTCCTGTCCTTTACTGGTGAGCTGTGATGTTGATCTTTACAACTAACACACAAAGTTGGAAGGAAGCTCCATTTGAGCTTATAGTCCCACTGGCTTATAGCACCAATAAGGGCTGGTTAAAACCTCTTTCTTAGCCAACAGTACATAAAGGAGCAATGTAACCAGCACCACCACATCTGGCCACCTTTGACATTCCAGTCCAAATTACCAAGTACACTCTTATAGCTGGGTCCACTGGGGACAGCCTTGGCACAAATCCAAAGCAGGACTTGAACTCATGCCTCCAGAGCCATAGCAAAACATTTAACTATTCTGCCAACCCACTCCTAAAGCACAGGGAAAGAAGGCTCAATCTCACTGTAAATAAGTTAGAGACACTATTAACTATGGTTCTTTGGAGCAAATCAACCTGGGTTCTCTCTCCAATGCTGAAGATATCAGGTCTCCCAGAACAGATATCTATATGCATGCAATCATGAAGTTGTTGCACAAACCACCTCAGGATTGCTCTTGTGAAGTGAAAACCCTTGAGACACCAGGTTAGATGTAAAAATACAATGAATTAAAAAAACCCTAAAGAAATAAATTCCCGTGGACAGATTTGGGGAACATATTACAGCCAAATGTCCTCAATGCAGTTTCTTTCTTCTTTTGAGTTAAGGCAACAGTAAAGCTGCATTTTTCATAAATAGGAACACCCTAACTTCGTGTTTTTAAAGCTGTCTAGACAGTAGAGCAAGACCTTTTTTCAAAGCACATAATCACTTTTCCATTTTCCCTTGCATTGGAGGACATTTTCCAAGATTAGATAGAAGCTGGTGGAACAGTATGTTATTAACCTTGGGTGTGCCTCTGCACTTTGGCTCTGTTTGTCCAACCCATAGATGCCTTTCTGTCTGATCGTACATCTCTCCTTGTTCATGCTTTCCTCTTTGCAAAAAAGTTTATTCTCTACAGCCAGTAAAAGGTTAGATAACATTATCTACAGGGTACACACATCTCAGAGTTGCAAGAACAGTGTGGAAGGAATGTTGGCTCCTGTAAACAAAAAGAAAATATTTTTTGTGTTAGAGATTGTCACTGACTGTAAAATGCTGAAATATTGCCAGATTCTAAATGGCCACTTGACCGCAGCTTTAGATAAAAGTTTTTTGCAGTTGATCTTAATGAAGCAAGTTGGCTTGAGTTAAGGCAAAATGGCTGCAATTACTATAAAAAGAAGAAATAATACACACTAGAGATTTGTGGGTGCTTCTCTTGCTCCAACTTAGGATTCTCTCCGAGGATAACCCTTAATTCACCAGGGTCATTTTCATTTCTAATTGCAAACCCACAGGGATAGCTCATCCTAGTTCAAACAGACACACACCACCCATCAGTATTTTTGTGAAGGAAACTCTTGGAGTGCTTTGTCTAAAGACACCTCTTCTGCCAGAGGACATGTTGTGTATGATATGACTCATCTACTCTGTGAACTAAAAAACTGCCCTCCAAAACAACAAAAAAACTATACTGGATGAGAGCAATAGGTCAGCCAATCAAGTTTCCAGTTACTACCTGCACCTCTGGCACCTCAAAGCCACATTATTGCAAATATTTTCCAACTTGCTCAAAGCAGCTCACTCACCTACACTAACTTTACCTTGTTAAAAACCAGATCTACCTCCTGCACACACAGCTTCCATGGCAGATATATATAGCGGAGACAATGAATGAAAATTATCCCACCTGCTCACCACCACCACTTTTCTAGTCAGGTAAGACCCCATGCAATGGAAATGTTAACTTTCTTCTATCCAGGGGTAGCAACATACTGTGAAGATCCTGTCCTGTAGACCCCAGGCAAAAAGGAGGGCAGGGTGGCACTTTAGAAACTACCTGTTTGAGAAGGGCATGAACTTTCATAGGCAACAACCTACTTCATCAGGTGCTAGGAATGGACAAAGTAGGTTGTTGCCCACAAAAGCTCATGACCCTCTGAAGCAATCAGTTTCTAGGTGCCACCATGCCTCATCTTCTTTCTGATTTCAGACTAAAACAGCTAACCACCTCTGCACATCCCAGAGCTCTGCTCATCTAAAATCTCATAAAGAAGGTTTTGTGCAGTGACCTGTGCTCTACATTGCCCAAGGTAACAGTAGTGCAGTTGAGTCAATTACATAAAATTAAGTCAGCAAAAGTTGAAGACTAATAGGCTGATAAACTAAATTGTTTAGGTTTAAAGAACTATAATATGGGATCTGCAAGGCTGCTGGGGAAGTCATAGGCTGGTAAGACTACTGTTGCCAAAGATTTTAGCAACAGGAAGAAGTTTTTATAGTTGAAATAACAGAGTCTTTTCATTGCTTAATGTCAATTGGATGAGGCAGCTGCCCCTTCTTGATCAATTTTTCGCTGCAGTCACTCATTAAGAGCATGGAGGCAAGTAAGCTTTACCATTTTGTTGGCTACTCCCACCATCTCCCGATACCCCTGGCTCTACTGGATACTATTGGCTCTTCATTTAAAGGCCAACTGATCTGACAAACAACTTCACCTTTGCAGTGCTGCTCTAGACCTCTGAGGACAATGAATTCATCATGCTGATTCTAATAGGAGTTGGATATGTTGCAGGTCTGATGACAGCATATCCTTTGGCCAGTGTTATCCAGCAACAAGGCTGCAAGTGGAAGTCATTATCGAATACAGGAGCTTCACTGTCTCCTTCTGCTGCTCAATATTTGTGCATTTGTCTTCCTTCTGTTTTAAAGAAAACCCAATCCAATTTCATCAACTGACTCAGCTTTTCTCCTCTTCTCTAAAAAGAATGAGTAATACCATGCAAAAAAACAAACAAGGGGCTTTCTTTATAAACATTTTGTCACACAATACTAAAAAGGAGAACAAGCATATCATTAAAATGAAGGCTCAACTTAATACTTTATATTCTAAATGTTCTGTTTTTCTGTACCATTAGTAAGGAGATAAGTTTTTAATGGTAGCTGTTATGATAGGAGTAAGCCAGGGGTAACCTGACACAAAACTTTAGAGCACACTTAACTATTAGTACTGTAAGATTGAATATGAGCTATAGTTTAATATCATAGGGTACATACACACATACTAAGTTGACTTAATTAAGCCAATTTAACTAAGCGATGTCAGACATACACATGTACAGCTCCTTGACGTGGTGGCAGCCACCTTGTGAGCTAAGTCCACTTAATAATGTGGCTCTAGATGATATACCTCAAAGGTGTATTATCTTGTGCCGCATTTAAGTTGACTCTACATGTGTACGCTTTGACAGTTAAGTCATCTTAACTGTCAGAAACTTAGTATGTATGTACGCACCCTTTGTGTGCCCAACACACTCCCTTTTCAGCATAACATGGGACAGTAGGCTGGTCTATGTCTGCACATGGAAAAATAGTGATAGCTGTCCAAATACCGTGTACTTTAATTCTGGGTTAGTAGGAAGAATTCTATCCACAGTCTTTAAGCAGGTGCCCTGTAGAAATGTATTTTCTTAGGGCTGGAGTAGAGGCTGAATTTTACCCTACAGGAAATTTAAGGAAGCAGAACTGGAAGAAACTGGAATAGATCTGTCTTATATAACCCTCTCTATACAAGTAAAGTGAGCAGTTTTCCCATGAAATATAGCCTGGGGACTATGTAATTGGTAAAGGGCTGAGAATCAGAGATCTTTCCTTCTTAGCTACAGTCTTGTCTGACTTTGGCCTACTATTTTAACCTACTGTTTTTCACACACATACACACACACACACACACACACACACACACACACACACTATATTGCAGTAAATATAGGTTAGCATATATACACTATAGTTAAACTTCCCCAATAAATATATGATGTAGTATATTCTATCCAGATCTGCACACATGCATGTGTATATACATACACACCTATCACAGAGCACTTAGGTGCCCTGCGCCTGAGAACAGGGATGGCTGCAGAGAGTCCCCTAGTGGTGAGAAGGGGGAGGCGCAGCCGCCAGTCACCAGGGCAACACGTGCTGGTTGCTGGGGCAACTGGCGAAACCCCCTGACAGGAAGGGGCAGGGCTTAGCCCTTCTTAAACCCAGGCAGGAGGCTAGGGTGGCAGTTCCTCCTCTGACAGCCAAGGAGTGAGAAGTTCAGCCAGTGCGGAGAGAAGGCCAAGGTTTGGCTGCACAAGTATCCATGGGTTGCTGACATGAGCTGGAGTATTTTTCCTGGCAGGGATTAACTGTTGTCTGACTGGATGGTTTAGTTTTATGTTATAGCCTGGGGCCTTTGTGTTTTGTGTTTACTGTTTAACCGGAGGACTGGGTGAGGCTATTAGGGGTGGAGGAGGCCTCATAGGGACACCCCAGTAGCGGGGGGGGAGGTTTCCTGGTGCTGGAGAAGGCGCAGTATTTTGCGGGGTGCATTGGCTAGCCCCAAGAGTGCAGAGGGGCCCCGAGAGTGCAGGGGGGCAGCGAGGAGCCCCGAGAGTGCAGGGGGGCAGCGAGGAGCCCCAAGGGCAAAAGGAGGGCCAAGACATAACAGGGCCAAAGTCAGATCACACCAGCACCATCTGCGAGGCTTGGGCTGCGGTGTAGGGGAGGAAAAGGAGCTGCAGATAGCACCCCCTGTCATCAGGGTGCGTAGAAATGGGCAGCCTCCCGCTAATTACAACAATTTATTTAATCAAATAAGATCAAGGCGTGGCAGGAGAGTAAGCAGGCGGTTGGCCCATTACAGGAGGGCGGAGCCATACCTGGAAAGGCTCCAATAGTGGCACTCATGTGACAACACCATACTCAAGTGTTTGTCTCGCTGTCTGTACATACACACACACACACACGCATTGTGTATACCCTGTAACATTTTTTTTTTTATATATATATATATATATATATACACACACTACAGTGTGTGTATATGTGTGTTTGAAAGCTCTCTCACATGCAAATTCATACACACTATAATATAGTAAATAGTTTTCTATATATACACATACTATAGCAGTGGTTTTCAAACTGTAGTCCGTGGACCTGTAGTCCATCCTGAGAGGTACAGAGGGCCCCATTTGTCGCCAGGACCCCTCGACATGCGAGGTCTACTGCCTACCTGGAGCAAAGATTCAGGACGTGATGGGGATGATCCAGGCTGTAATCCAGCCCACCGATTACTAACCCATGGTCCAAACCAATGTAGGTATTAATGATGTGGCCAGGAGAAGCCCTGATCACCTGATGGCAGACTACCATGCTCTGGGGGGAGTGCTGAAGGAGATAGGTGCACAGATGGTATTCTCTTCTGTCATACCAGTGAGCAGACATGGAAGACGGCATGAGATGTGCATTGCAGAGACCAACTGGTGGCTTTGGGAATGGTGTCTTGAGGTGGGCTTTGGCTTCCTTGACAATGATCCACACATCACAATGAGAGACACGCTCGGATGGGATGGGCTCCACCTTTCCCCTAAGGGTAAGCATGTGTTTTCTTCTAGGTTTGCAGATGTCCTCCAGCCGGCTTTAAACTAGGCTTGTCGGGGGAAGGGGAAGACGAGGGAGAAGGAAGCTTTGGACCACTAAACCAAGCAGCACTCACAAGTACAGCCCAGCTTAGACCAACGAGCGGAACATATACACAGGGAAACAACAGGGGCCAGGGCAATGCTGTGATTAGGGGGCCAATGCACACATCCTCAGGAGGCCTCAGATGCCTCTACACAAACGCTCGTAGTATGGGAAACAAGCAGGAGGAACTTACCCTCCTGCTAGCTGATACCAACCCCAACTTAGTGGGGCTCACTGAAACACGGTGGGACCCAACGCATGACCGGGCAGTGAATATCAAGAGCTGTACAAGAGGGACAGGACAGGGAGGAAAGGCGGGGGTGTGGCACTCTACATTAAGGAGGAATACACATCCTCATCAGGTAGCACAGAGTCAGAGAAGGGGCACACGGAAGTGGTCTGGGTTAGAATACAAGGCAGTCAAGGGGAAAGAGACTTAACAGTGGGGATCTACTACAGACCACCCAACCAAGGAAAACAGCTAGACCAGGAATTCTTAAGTCAGCTCACAGAGGTAGTTAGGTCAAAGGACTTGGTCATCATGGGTGACCTGAACTTTCCAGACATCTGCTGGGAAGAGCAGTCAGCTAGATCTGCCCACTCACGTAGGTTCCTAGCCAAAATGCAGGACCTCCATCTAACCCATGAGGTACACAGTCCCACCAGGGGAGATGGCTTGTTGGACCTGGTGCTGGCCACGGGTGATGACCTGGTGAGGGGGCTGCGGGTGCTCGACTACCTGGGCGACAGTGATCATTGGCTGCTGGAATTCACCATCCAGCGCAAGGTGGCAAAGGCCTGCAGCAAGGCAGCAGCCCTAGATTTCAGGAGTACGGACTTCAATGAGCTAAGGAGAATAGTCAGGGAAGCACTGAGGTCCCAGAGGGGAGGGGAGCCAGGTATCTAAGGAGGGTGGTTGGCTCCTTAAGGAGACGATCCTTCAAGCCCAAAAGGAGGTAATCCCAACACGGATCAAAGGGGCAGGAGGGCACACAAGCCCCCATGGCTCACCAAAAGCATCTGGGAATGTCTCCTAGCAAAAAGGGAGGCGTACACCCAAAGGAAGGGAGAGGCCATCACCAAGCAGAGTCGTTGCTCCTTAAGGAGATGATCCTCCAAGCCCAAAGGGAAGTAATCCCAATACGGATCAAAGGGAGCAGGAGGGCGTAAAAGCCCCCATGGCTCACCAAAAGCATCCAAGAATGTCTTTAACTAAAAGAGAGGCGTACACACAATGGAAGGGAGGAGCCATCACTGGGGAGGATTATACTGAGGTTGTTCGAGGATGCAGGGGGGCAGTTAGTAAGGCCAAGGTAGAGCTGGAACTGGGACTAGCTTCCCGGATCAAGGACAACAAGAAGTCCTTTTTTAAATACATAGGGAGCAAAAAGAAGGTACCAGGTAACTTGGGGCCACTACAAGACACGCTAGGAAATTTGGTCATCACACCAGATGACAAAGCTAACCTATTTAACGACTTCTTTGCCTCCATTTTCCTGCGCAGGGACCAGATCAGCCCCCCCACCAGGCCCCTCTCAGGCCCCAGGGGAGGCACACCTAGGCCAAGGGTCAGGGAGGATCTAGTCAGGGAACTTCTGGAGGGACTGGATGTATTTAAATCAGCTGGTCCGGACGATCTCCACCCCAGAGTGCTGAGGGAATTGGCTGAGGTCATTGCAGGACCCCTGGCATGGCTTTACAAGCACTCGTGGTGCTCTGGTGTGGTGCCAGAGGACTGGAAGAGGGCCAATGTGGTTCCCATCTTCAAAAAAAGGGAAGAAGGAGGATCCGGGGAGCTATAGGCCAGTTAGTCTTACCTCGATCCTGGGTAAGCTTTTTGAGAGAATTATTCTGGCGCATATCCATGAGGGGCCAGCAGGGGAGATCATGCTTAGGGGTAACCAACACAGGTTTATTAGAGGCAGGTCCTGTCAGACCAACCTGGTGGCCTTCTACGACCAGGTCACAAAATCCTTAGATGCATGTCAAGCAGGTCCAAGGAGGTGACACTCCCCCTCTATGCGGCACTGATCAGGCCTCAGTTGGAGTACTGCATCCAGTTCTGGGCACTGCATTCCAAGAGGGATGTGGACAACATGGAGAGAGTCCAGAGGAGAGCTACCTGCATGATCGGGGGCAGCAGGGCAGGCCCTACGAGGAGAGGCTACAGGACCTGAACCTGTTCAGTCTCCATAAGAGAAAGTTGAGGGGGGATCTAGTGGCCTGTTACAAACTAGTCAGAGGGGACCAGCAGGCACTGGAGGAGTCCCTGTTCCCCCGAGCACTACCAGGAGTGACTAGAAATAATGGTCACAAGCTGGCTGAGGGTAAGTTCAGATTACACATCAGGAGGCGCTACTTCACTGTCAGGGCGGCTAGGATCTGGAACCAACTTCCAAGTGAAGTGGTGCAGGCTCCTACCCTGGGGGTCTTTAAGACAAAGCTTGACAATCGCTTTGCTGGGGTCGTTTGACCCCAGTTACTCTTTCCTGCTATGGCAGGGCGTCAGACTTGATGATCTGCTCAGATCCCTTCCGACCCTACTAACTATGAAACTAAGACTCTTGGGGGTCTGCAGACTATTTTAAGGGGTCCATAAAAGATTATTATAAGTCAAAAGTATGTGAATACCCTCACAATTCAAATGGGTCTACACTTCTATTCAAAATTGTTTAGGGGGCCACAAATGAAAGAACATTGAAAACCACTGTGCTATAGCTATACTTCACTTCTAATTATATGATGTAGTCTTTTTATCTAGGTGTGTATACAGTTATTTCAGTAAATTAGAACATAACCCTGCAAAGGAGAACATTCTTCATAAGTCAGTTTGCAGTCTCCTCATTACTTCTCTTCTTGTTATATAACATGGTCTATTCTATCCAGGTACATGGCAGTCATTCCTATTGGTTAGTTAGTTATTTGTGCTTAATTTTAAAAGTCAAGCCAAAAAATTAGAGAAAGTGATATGAAGGAAAACTTCAATTAGCAAAATTATTAGTCGCACAGTAGGGTATTGCAAAGTCACCACAGCATCAGGTCTTCTCCTTTGCTTTGATATTACCATAAGAAATATCCTTTTGGTCTCGGACAGAACTTCTTTTTTAAACTGACATAAAAGAAGAAATAGCATCATCCTAATACACCCATTTGTGGAGCTCAGATACAAAGACTCTTTCATGTATTTAGTGCAGTTAAATGAGAAGATGAAAGCACTTCCCTTGGCCTGATCTAGTTAGCAGTTACTGTATGTTGTTTGTTCTATTCTTTAATCAGGTCTATACAAATACATATGCGAACTGCTATGCATGTTGTGGTACAGAGGTGGAAGTCCAATACAAGCAGATATGCAGATTCAGTATAACTAAATTATCTTTTGTCTTCAGCAGATGTTCTAATACAACAATATTCCCTACAAGATGGGAACATCCACAAATAAGTGGCTCCACAAACTTGGAATTACATTGTATCATCTATGCTCTGTTTGTTCTCATAAAAAATGCTGAGGTTCCAAATATACAATGGCATACAATTCCCCTCACTCCCCCTTGAGATAATTTTCCCTATCCAGTGGTGGCAATCATCCTATTTCTAAATCCATGACATTGTATTCAGATCTGAACTCTCTCTCGCTCCTTTTTTTTTTAAAAATAAAGACTTTTAGAACCAGTTTCAGAATGGCATTCTCAGGACATCTTCAAAAGTCATGATGACCTCAGGGACAGTGGTAATTAAACTGTATTAAGCAAAAATAGTTTTGGACATTTTTTCCCTAGAATGGTTATTTTTACAGCATTGAAAGGGCCTTAGGGACAGGGCCTTATTAGCATATAAATTTCCCCTCCTCACCATTCTGTGTAAGGTTCTTCCAAGAAATTTTGTTTCAATTAAGAAGAAATTCATGTAATTGGTTAAGGGAAAAACACTTATTTTTATATACAAAACCTTTTCTGTTTCTAAATTGCACCTGGTTCAGGTAAAGTAAAACCTGGGCTAAAATGTCACAGAAAAGTCAATTTCCTAGCATTCTCATTTTGCGGATAAGGCCTTTCGTTACACACACACATAAAAATTTAGGACATCTATAGAAGATTCAACCCATACAACCCTGTAATTAATGCCATTGTAGAAAATTGGAGCCATAATTCACTGGTGAATTTTAGTGTTAATTCTTGATGGTTCAGTTAGTCCTCATTGCTCCAGTTAAAAATTTAATAGATTGACGTGCCCTTGGGATAGTGTTTCTGAGCCCATATGTACTTCTGAGCTCACATATGTACTTGTATAGATGGTAGACCTGATCAAATAATAGAACAAAGTGCAGTAACTGCTAACTACATCAGGCCAAGGGAAGTGTTTTCATCTTCTCATGTGCAATATGTAGCACAATATGATGCACAATGGTTGGGCATCAGAATGGAGCAGAAGGTACCTCACCCCTCCCATCCCCCTGGTTGCAGTCCTGGCCAGTTATACCTCTGAACTGGAACAGTAGAAAATCCAATGTTGCCCTGAATTTAGGTTCTGTCTACAAACAGTGTCTTTTATAATACACCTGGAGCCTGTTCTCCCTGTCAGTATGCATGCTCTGCTCCAGTGACAGCACTGCAAGTTGCACAGATGCAGGCATCAACCCAATCACAAAATTCTGAGCCTCAATATTTCAAACACAAAGTTTCTGTGGCTTCTGGTTAAGAACTGGGCCATCACATCATAAATCAGCACCCTGCTGTCTTCCACAGCACAGAGGAGGCATGAGCTTTCTTTAGTTATCTTAGTGGATGGTTAATATCAAAACCTTTTTTTTGCCCATTTCTGTGACAATGTGTCTAAGGTACTTTGCCCAGAGCCAGAACTCCTCTGTTTAAATCTTTAACTTTCAGAGATTATCTCCATTTTTGAGCACAGAACCCAACATAAGCTTTTAAAGACATATTTATAAGTACAGTATCTTGCATCTGATGTTGAAGATACTTAATGATGTGCTTAACTTAAAGCATCTGAGTGGTCTCATTGATTTAATTATGTGCTGAAAATTGTGCACAGGCATAAATTTCTGCAGGATTAGAGCTAAAATATTAAGTTACCATCCAACTATAAAGCTCACTATAAATAGCAATGGTGCCTTCGTTTAGAAATATTTCAGATGTCTCTTATCAGATTGTATATAAATATGTCTACAAAGCCAATTATAAAACAGACATTAATTTAAATGTTTCTGCAAGCAGCCCATACATTTCGGGGGAGCAGTAAAGTTGGTTGATATTGCCAGAGTCTTTCTTGACCCAGAGCAAAATTCAGGTGATCTCATCCTACATCTATCAAGAATGAGGGATAGAACGTAGACTTTGGTATCTTAAGTGCCTATTAACTACCCTTAAGTGACAAATACTTTAGTAGCTGAAGAGACATACAACCAGGGGTAAACAAATTCAATATGATTAGGGCTACCACAATGGCTAGGATGATTGAATAACTGTAGAACTATTAAAACAGTCCAACTATGCATCTTAGGTTAGGTTAGCGGGACCATTTATGTTGTTAATGAATAGTTATGTGAAAAAGGCTACAGGCCTAAGTCTTTTGTTGTCTTGCACTGGAATGCTGACACAGAGGCTGGAATTTTTTACATACACTCCAGCCAGTTTAGTAGCAGAAACAGATAAAACTTGACAAATTAACTTAACATATGCCAAACAAAAAAGTGACCTTCAACCTTCAGTCTTACAAGATGTAGCAATCACAGACTACAGCTTAATTCATAGTACTGTTCTGGTTTTCACAGCTACTCCATCTGTCTTCAGAGTACACTGGCACAACAGCACTCTGTAAGGTGCAGCAGATAGGAATTAGTGTTTGGTGCTGCTTGTCCTACAATATACCCATTCACACACAAACCCAGTGCTCCTGGGGAAGCATTTTCCCAGGATAAGCATATTAATTTCTATACTTTATTTTGGTGGGGGGAGAGATGGGGGAGGAGAGAATTATGAATATATTTTAAAGTTCCTTCCATGTCAGGAGGAAGTTTGGTTGAAACAAAAAGCATTTTGATCATTCAGTTCACTCTGTGTGAACTCCAGCTACTTTCTCATTATTTTGATTTTTCTTTCGTTCCTTTGATTCTCCTCTTGTATCCATCCAAGTAATATCAAGATGCTTAAACTTGTTCCTGATGATGGGAGGTGGTAGTCTACTGTTACGGAATACATTGGATGTTTTGCCTGAGACAGGATGGTAGGAACAGCTTGAATGCTTTACTATCAGCAAACCACAACGTATCTGTCAATAAATAAATAAATAAGAACTTTCCCAAGAATAAGGTGAGGATTCCTTATGTAGACTTCCATGATCCGCAGCACAGAGAATGTTCAAGGTTGACGTTTCAACAAGAAAGGGCTTCACAGCTTTGTCCAAATATGGACAAGAAGTATACCACACAGCCACAGAACCATAATAGTATCCATAGAGACTGTGCACATTTATAACAGCAGTAAAAGTTATTCTAGATTTTGGAAGCTGCCTTTTTTCCTGGAAATAACATCAGAAATAAGAATCATATTGTTCTTTTTAGGGAATACTAATTTTAATCCCTAAATTAGAAACTAAATATCTATTGAATGCTACCAAAACAGGTATATCTATTGAATGCTACCAAAACAGGTATGTAATCTGCGCTAGAATGGCATAGTTAAACACATTGTGGTTTAAATGAAAGAATAGTGTACATTTTACTTAGATATTCCTGAAAGACATCTCAGTTTTTAATCAGTTTATAGACACTCAGTTTATAGAACCCCCCCCCCCAATCAGTTCACAGACTAACGTGCAGGAAACAAACCAGAAACTCAGATCCAAATATTAGCATCTCAGTTATGAATTGACTCCCTATTTTTAAATTGTTTAAAACAGACATTTGCATGTCTTTAACAATACTGCTTTGCCCTTCTATTCTTGGAGCACTGGTCTCCGGGCATGGGCCTTTCAAAAGGTTCACTTTTGTTTTTACTCTTATTCAATCAAAGTCATCATCAATGAACTCCCTCTGACTGCAGTGGGAGCAGAACAAGGCCAATGGGTCGAAGCCATTGCGGTTCTAAAGACCCTGCCTTCTCTCCATGCAGTACTCCACATATTTCCTTCATAGAAAGGTAAACTGCAGTCAGCTTGAAGTTCAGCAAAGGTTCCTCCAGGGTGGCTCCATAAGATTTATTTTCATCTAAGACAGATACATTTAGGAGCTTAAATAGATTGCCCATATCCATTTTGAGAACATAATGAACAACTGATTTTGATTTCTCCTGTCAAACATGTCCGAGGAAGTATTGGAAGCATGAATATCCTGAAGAAGGTTAGTTACTGATGCTAGGTTTCTACATGTTGGTCCTGTCAGTCAACACAAGATAAGCAAGCTAGTATTACCAGTAGTTACAGATAATAAGGCAAAAGTGCCCCTTAAACAGCTCTGTACATATGTTGCTAGGTATGCCTGAGGGAAAAGTCATCACCAGACATTTAACAATAAGCTATAAAAAAGTTATATAGATTTAAATTTCCTGGTAAACAAATGGAACATCTTCTCAGATTTGCTCAATAAATCCTAAAACTTAGCAAGCAATAGCACCTTTAAAGGACACAGAAATCTGAGCTGCTCCTAACTGCTGACAGTCTGTCAGTTGGACCTAGGAAAGACAGCTCTGCTCTGCAGAAATAGCTACTCTCAACAGGGAAATTTTCAACATGTATTGTAATGAGATACTTTTATAAAATGGGGGACAATACCTGTAAGGTACCAAGGCTGATCATCATCACTTGATGCTGCACTGATAAAGCAAAGCAATGTTGTTAAATATTTCACTTGACTTAAGGTGTTGTTGGTTGGAGCCATGTTGGTCCAAGGACATAGGCAGGCAGGGTTCTCTGGGCAGATGTGATATCTTTTCTTAAACCAACTAAATAGTTAGAAAAAAGTTCTTTGCAAGCTTTTGGGCACAAACGCCCTTCTTCAGGCAATGGGAGACAATGCAGAGTGTCCCGTTGCCTGAAGAAGGGTGTTTGTGCCTGAAAGCTTGCAAAGAACTTTTTTACAACTATTTAGTTGGTTTAAGAAAAGATATCACATCTGCCCAGAGAACCCTGCCTGCCTATATCACTTCCATTCATTTATTCCAGGTAAACCTATTTCCTAGTGCAGTCGGACAGTTGGCTCTCTGGACCCTGCAGTACTTCAATACCAGAGCTGTTCGCTATACAAACCTCCACAGTATTTGTACTTGAGTGGTGGCATGGGTATTATGTTGAGCCGTCCTGTGAGGTGGATTTCTCCCCTCCATTATAACTAGCCACCACCTACTCCAGAACCTACAGAGAGAACTAGCTTTGCCAACCAATACGTTACAAAATGAACTTTGTGTTGCCTGTGGCAGGATTTGAAAGGTTATAGAGGATGTAGTGGGTAGGGCAGGGACAATGAAAGTATTATGACAGAACTACTGCATAAAGGATCTGAAGACATCAATCTTATTTTTAAAGTTAAAAACAGAACAAACGGCAGGCACCTACTGCAATGCTCTTTTTTGTTGCGACTCCTTTTTACAAGCTATATATAAACAGGAAACCATGTCTTCATAGCAGGGATCTGACAAAATACTAGAGTATAGGCATAGATTACCTTTTAAAAGATAAATAAAGTCACACTGACGTCCTTTGTTTATTCACTTCTTTGTTATTGCTTGTTTATACTATAGAGAGTTTGGATGATGTCTTGGCTAGATATTAAAAACTCTACTTGTCCATCCATCTAACAGCTTGTTTGCTGTCCTCTGAACTTTGTCATTTCAGATTTAAGGAGTGAGAGAAGACCATTATTTTCTCCTCAGCAGCTGTCTTGTTTTAAGCAAAGCTTCCCTGAAACCTTGGTGTGTTCAGGAATATAGGTTATAGCTGTGTTGGTCTAAGGACACAGGCAGGCAAGGTTCTTTGGGTAAATCAGATATCTTTTATTAGACCAACACAAATAGTCAAGGAAGCTTTTTCATACTAAGTTGCAGTGAAATTTTGATGACCCTGTAAAATGCAGTCTCAGAAATTGCAAAATAGCTTAACAGACAAATGTTTCCTGTAGGAATGGGGCCTTCATTTTCTTCAGCTGCAGGTGTTAGCAATGTCAGCTCTCCTTATGAAATATTAATAAAATAAAGGAAATCATTACAAAATTTCAAAAAGTGTAAATAAGGTATTTCCTATTTCCTATAAATCTCTGATGTGCAAATGGGGAACAACACCTGAATACCTCTGAATGCCTTTCAATATCACTGTGCTCTCCTAAATAAACCGTACATGCTGAGGAGAGAGTATATCTTCTGAAAATGAACCCCAGTCCAGTCTTAAGAAAATGAGCACTTTCAAAATACCAAAGAAATAGTATAATAATTTTCAATTAATTACAAAAAATAATGGTGACTGGCGTATTTGTTTAAACCTGGTGGGACACACTGGTGTAACACAACAGACTTCAGCGCTATTATGATAGAGAGAGAAAAAAGAAATGGCAGGCTGAACCAGAGCAACAGTTTGTTTAGTCCAGTATCCCATGTTCAATACCTCACCTGATTCAGAAACCCTACAATTTGCAATTATATATGACTGACCCCTAAGAGAAGGTCTCCTTATAACCTCCAGCACTTAGAGATTGAGTCATGCCCCAAAGAAGGAATTTCTCTACTGCAAGACTCAAGCTTGTTATGACTGTGTATGTGCTTGTTACCTTTACCTGAAAGCCCAACCTCTTTAAATCCTGATGAAGCCCAACCCTCTATAGCACCTTCCAACAAAGAGCACCCATGGTTACCTGGGCACAGGACAAATTAGCTGGTAATGGTCCACTGCTTCTCTTTCAATCTCTACCTGGAAGCTTATTCCTTACATGAATGAATCTCAATGGAAAGAGGAACTTGAGTATGTTAATAAACCTAGGAGACATTTTTATTTCCCCAACATCTCTGTTATTAGAAACCTGATCTGATTAATCTGAAGTGTTCAGGATTTCATAACCTCCAGTAAAATCTGTTCCTAACATTTCCATTCCATTTTCAATACGTTTTAGTATACCAGGGTCAGGTTCTCAACCATAGCTTCATGCTGCTCATTTTTAGCTTTGAAGACTGCATGTCATCCATTTTCATGTAGCATTCTTTTTGGGCTCCTACCAGAAAACTCCTGCACTGACCATTGATGACATATGTTTTCCATGTTCTACCATAAGACATGGGATTTTCTAGCTGCTTTCTCTCCTCCTTTCACATGCTATTTGATCTTAAAAAGAAGAAATACTATGTGTGAGAGTCACAGCTCCACTAAGGTGACTGAAAAACCACTTGGGTCATACTTTCCACTGGTAGAGACTGTAATCATTCCACTATTGTCAATCAGCCATGGAAAATTACATCTACTTCCTTATTTCTACTGAAGTTATTCTAGAACCTTTTAGTCTGATTTGAGTCTGTATTTAAGTCTATATTACACATATGGTATGCATACTTTTATCCTAGATATAACCAAACTACAATATAACAGCTGTCTTTACAGTCTGACTACACAGATTACCATTTTCAAAAATGAGCTAGGTTGCCCTGCTATTCTGCAACGGTGTTTGCGATACAAAGCCTTTGTTGACAAGATGGGGCCACTGGACAATTTGTTATGCTGGCATGTAGTGGCCACTGATTTTACCAGGGCTGTGTGCAAAGACCATCCACATACAGCAAATTGTATGCCTGGGCCATAGTTTGTTACAGAAGTGAGCCCAAAGTCAGGGAATCTGGATTCCCAATGGTTTTTCTTTTGAACGGGTAGGGTATAATTACACCTGGTTTTCACTTACAAGAACAAAGTCAGCTGTAAGGTTTAAAAAATAAATTTCAGCATTCTCAAACCAGGGTTTGGATTTGGCATCATCCTTACATTGGCAACTTTGGAGACTCAATTCAAGGCAACATAAAGAAAACATCACTGAAAATTGCATTCCACTATAATATTTTCTCAATCAACAGGAAACATTATTATTAAAAAATAGTATTACTCCAAAAGTTCTCATGGATAATTATACCCAGTTAAAAATACTTCAGATGATCCCAGCAAGCAGATGGTACTAGAGTTGCCTTCATAAGAAAACTTGGGCTAAAGACATGTCCTTAAAAGGTGCTGCTAAGGACACTGGGTGGCTTATTTTCATATATTCTAGCCCTACTGACAAGAACTATTAGGCAAATGCTGAGAAATACAATAAACATCCCTGCCCCCTATCACCAACCACTGCAAATAGAAAAGCTGCAAATTCATAAGCATATACTTGAAATAGGTTTGTTGAATTTTTATCAGCATCAAAGGTTAGTAATGAATATGCCACCAGGCAGGATAAAATTTATTCTTACCTCAAAATTTGCCTGTGGGATCTAAATGGAATTTTTTCCTATTTGTCTGCCAGGCACGAAAACACTTGTTGCTTATACTGGAAAGATTGGACATTTCAGTTTTTGTTAGATTTCTTTAGTACCCAGATATCTAGAGAAAAGTTAAATGCAATTCCACTTCTGTTTATTACTTGAAGACGTATTTTCTTTTCTTTGGCTTTATTGTTCATCCCATCTAATTCAGAGTTAGATTTTTCAAGGGAGCTAAAACAAATAAGAAATGCAGATTAGATCTGGGGTACAGCTATTTCTCTAGTTTTAACCACAACTATTATTATCTTTCCGAAGCCTGGATTAAACAAAGCACTAAAGTAAAACATGCTTAAGTCTTTCCAGAGATAAGAACGTTCTTCTTAAGTCAGGGGTGGGCAACCTGCTGAACATGCACCACAAGCAGCACGGGCAAGCTGTGTGGCATGCAGGAGATCAGGAAGAGGGCAGGCAGCACACAAGCATACAGGGCAGTACTGCTCTAATTAAAATGCTGCAGTGTCACTTGTATTAAGCCCCATATTTAAAAATGGCCACTCATTCAATGAGCTTTAGTTAAAGTACTCCAGCAGCCATTTTTAAAACCATGGGGACTTATACATGTGACACTGTGGCGATGCTAGAGTGTTCTAATTAGGGCTGTGCAAATTTCAATGAGTGTTTCATTCTGAAGCTGTTTCAACGGGTTTTGAGCTCAAAAGAATAAAATTGAAATTAAATGAAAAGCATCGAAACAGCTTCAAAACTAAATGAGGACGCTCAAAATGTTTAAAAAGTTTTTAAATGTTTTCAGTTTTGAAGCAGCCCAGTAGTGAGAGCCAGGCAAAAACCAGAGCTGCATTCCAAGCAGCTCCTCAGCCCCATGTAGCTCAGCCCAGCAGGGAGCACGGCTCCAGCTCTCGCCACCTCCTGCTACCAGGCTGTGCTCCGTGGGGCTGGCAGAGCCAATCTGAATGCAGCCCTGGCTCTCCCCGCCTCCTGCCTGTGCTTTGTGGGGCTGGCAGAGCCAATTGGAGTGCAGCACTGGCTCTGCCTGTCTCCTGCCACTGGGCTGCACTCCAATCGGCTCTGCCATCCCACAATGGAGCTCAGCTCGGTGGTGGAAGGTGGGGAGAGCCAGGGCTACGCTCTGATTGGCTCTGCCAGCCCCACAAAGCACAGCCCCAGCTCTACCCACCTCCTGCCCTGGGGCTGCACTCCATGGGGCTGCTCTCTGTGAGGCCAGCAGCAGCATTTGTCTTCTCCAGTGCTGGGTGCAGGCTGCGCCCAGTGCCAGTCCCAGGCAGTAGTGGCAGCCTCCTGTCATCTGGTGCAGATCTGCAGACCTGCACCCCCAGGAGTAGTCCAGCATAGCCCTGCAGCCCTCCCAGAGCTCAGAGCCCCTGGATTTGCACCCTGGATGAGGGGAGGCTCAGGCTGCCTCTACCACCTGGGACCAGTGCTGGGTGCAGGCTGCGTCCAGTACCAGACAAGATTGCTACTAGTACAGCCTGAGCTTCATCTCATCTGGTGTGCAGATCCAGAGGCTTGCACCCCTGGGAGGGCTGCCAGTGTGTGCTGGATTCCTCCCAGGGGTGCAAGCTCCCAGATATGCACACTGGATGAGGGGAGGCTGCTGCTGCACCCAGCACCTGTCCTAGGTGGCGGCAGCAGCCTCCTCTCATTTGGTGCTCAGATCCAGTGGCCCATACCTCCGAGAAGAGTCTGGAACAGCCCTGTAGCCCTCCCGGGGGTGTGGGCCCCTAGATCTGCATGCTGGATAAGGCTGCCACTGCCAGCAAGTGTCAAGACTTCTGCTTTGAAGAATCTGAGGTGCAGTTTCCCAGAAACCTCTGCACTTATTTCCTTGAAAACTGGCAGGCTTTCTAGGGGCTACCACCCTTGCAATTTTCATCCAAATCAGGCAAGAAATGACAAAGTTTTGGGCATTTTCATGATTCTCCATTATAGCCTATGGGCAAAATGTCGAAACTCATTGACATGGTGAAACAGTTTTAATGAGATGAAATGGGACAGAGCTTTGAAATGAAATGAAATGACAAAATGAAACACTGTTTCTTCGAAATGGTGAAACGGACATTGAAATGAAACAACAGTGTTTCGCACAGCCCTAGTTCTAATAAGAACATAGAACAGACTCAACTAGACTCTGTTCCAACACATTCTAATTAGAATATGTCATTCTATGTGTACAGGTACCCCTAGCTCCCAGGATAGTCACTTCTACAGGAGCAGCTCCTAATCCAGCTGATACTGCCTGGAATAGGATTGTTTCACCAGAGCTGGCCCTTGTTTAGCTGCCAGCACCATACAGCCAGCTTGGCCTGCAGCAGCATCCTCTTAAAGTAACAGAAGCCTCTGGCTCCTTGGGAACTTCTAGGGTGGGGGGCGATGTGGAGACATGGTCTTGGGGGGGGGGTGGCATTTAATTAGAGCAGCTCCAAGGGCCCTTCTAATTAAAGTGCCATAGTGTCTCATGTATCAGTGTCCCCACACTTCAGAATGGTGGTGGAGTGACTGAACTAAAGCTCACTTGATGACCTTTATTTCAAGCACTCCCGCTGCCATTTTGAAGCACAGGGATGTTGATACATGAGATGTGAGAAGCTGCTGGAGCATGATTCAGAGGCTGCTGGAGCATGATTGATTGAGTCTGCTCTAACGCAATGCAATTACAGAACATCAGAGCAGACTCCACGCTCATGTACAGGCACCCCTTGTTATAGGTAGAGAGCAGAAAACAGAGCAACATAGGGCAGTTCAGATAGAGAGCACAGGGGAAGGAACAGAAAGCAGAGTGACTGATTCAGCAGAGAAAGGGAATCAGAGTGGTGCTCGGGGAGGACCCAGGACTAATCTGTGATGTGTGCCAAAAAGGTTGGCTCCCACTGTCCTAAGTGATTGCCTAAATAGAGATGGGACAACTCCTGTGCTTAAAATCAATCATGTGCTTTCCTGAATCAGGACCATAATGACTTTTCCATCACTTAAAACTTAACATTAATTAGCTTCTCTTTTTTCCCCCTCTATCTCAAGGAAACCACAGAGCACTGTCCAGTTTTAATCCTGCCTCTTCTTCCCAACACATAATCAAGTCAGCCATATGCTCCAAAACCAACTAAACCACAAGAGGATTCAGTAAATTCATGTCACTGTCAGCCAGCATTTTCATGGTAAGAACAGATACATTTCATTACCTCTTAAATTTCAAAACAAATCTTGATCATACATGGAAATACTTTGCAAGCAATCAATGGCCCGAATGTTCTTTAACAACCAAAAATACTGAGAAGTATAGGCCTTCTAGTTCTTTAATGCATAGTGAACTTTCAACTAGCAAAGCCCTGCCAGTACTTTAAATTTCAGTGAAGCTACCAGCATGAACCCAGAGGTAAAAAATGCTGCATTTTAAGAGAGTCAAAGTCTTCCCTTTCCCATCATCCTTTGCTACAAGTAGAATGACAGATAGCTTTCCTTTCTTCCATACTGGGTGCATCCCCATGAACAGGAAAATGTGTTTCCCAGGGAACAGATAGCAGTGGCATATTTGTGCCACTGCTACTTGTCCCCAGGGAATGTCCCTGCATGTGTGCCCTGGCACACAGCCAGTTGCCTCAGGTGGGGTCAGGGAGGCTGGGGCCAGCACCTGGGCTGGCCCCAGAAGCCTTACCTAGGGTCTTGAGGGCCTCCCAGGGCTACAACATTGGCAATCCAGGTGTGCAGAGCCTGGCCAGCCAGGATCTGGTTTTGGATGGCACAGGCTGCCACCACATGTGCCACCCCACTTTTTTTATGCAGCTTTTTTTTCACACTGGAAGATCCTAGTATCAAAAAAACCTGCTGTGCAGCTAATTTGCTGCATGGTGAATGCCTGCATGTGTGGTGTGTGTGGTTTGTGGTGCCACAAACAGGTTTGCAGCACTGCAAACTGCACATACATGTTCATCTGGACATGCCCATTGATTCCACCCTACAAGTAAAGCTTATTATTTGGCCTAGACTTTTTTTAGTTCTTTTCTGAAACCAATCTGTTCAAGTCAAGGAACACTGAGGCAAAAGAAAATTCTTGATCCACCTTATGGCCCAGCCTTGGGACATTTACAAACAAAAGGGAAAAATAAATTCAGCTTCTTAAAAAGCATGATTCTTTTCCCCCAGAGAATCCTTCCTAACCTCACCCTGTCAGAGATGCAAAGCAAATAGTGAGGAGAAGAATCATGCAAAAGTCAAAACACATAGGTGAATGATTGGAATAGTCTTTGACAATTGCTTTAATATTTTCTCCAGTCCTAATGTGCTTCCCTTATGAATCTCTTTCCCTTTACCCTCTTAGATAGAATCTGAATTAATTTCCCAGTAGGGCCTTCAAAAGGGTATAACTTGCATGAGATACTGACATTCTTCGAAGTTTGCAGGCAGCCAAGTTCCACTATGTCTCTGAAGGCACAATTATCTCATGGTACTGACCACATACCCCAAAGACTGGAATGGCTTATTTTATATGTTTAAGTCATTGTCTATATCTATTGGGTTGCGTACTTAATCACTGGAAACAGACAGTTAAAGCTGGATGTCTCAGCTCTCAGATTGAAAGACTGAGAGTGATGAACAGTCATTTGGAATATAACATTTTCTACAGCTCTTGGATTGATTTAAAGTTCCTGTGTTGCTACAGATGTGCTTTAACCTCTACAGAAAAGGCAGTAAGCAGGCCAGCCTGATCCTAACCACTCCTCAGATTGTCAGTTAAGCTGCATGGATTTCTACATGGCTGTTTGCCTCCCTCGCTCTTATCTCCTCCCTCCATAACTTTAACTTCTTATTGCTCTGTTAGTTCATATGGGAAAAGTACCCAAACAATGTGTAAATTGCTAAGAACATACAGCTAAGATGGATGCCTGATGGTCTTGTATGCAGAGAACTATTCCAATACTTAGGAGCATTCATTTGCCTTTTAAAATCATATGCTTCCCCTGTGTCTGTGTCTCTTTCGTGATCATTTTCCATGGATATTCTTCTTTTTTTGACTGAAAGAGCATGCTTTAAGCAAATTATGTAAACATTCATGGAACATGAGCCTTAAGTCCACACTCTAAAAACATGTACAAATATTTGCTCTTCCAGGAGGAACTCTTAGGGAGAGATTTAACTGTGGTTGTTCCCAGGCTTTTCCCCCCCTGCACCTGCCATTTTTGTTCTGGGAGAAAAACCCTGAACGTCTGTACACTTATAGTTTCTCCTGGGAGAGCAGCATCTCTCTCAGGAGAAACTAAGGCCACAGACAGAAAGTACACATAAACTAGAATAAGTTTAAAATCTAGCACAACAGAAGTTCAGTGCACATAAACTGCTTTAAAAATAGCTAGAACTAGTTGAGATAAACCTGGATGGATGCAATATCATACTTAACTGATTTAGATTAAATTGGTGTGTTCAACTTCTGTCCCAGATCCCTTCCAGTTTCAAGTTAACTTCCAGTCCCCCAGCCTCCCATGGTGCTTTGCACTTCCTATGCAAACTCCATCTTGCAGGGTGCATGAACTAGCTTTGGCCCAAGCAGTCTGCTTCAGCTGAGCAGGGAGGTGTGCTCTTGCATCCCCCAGCTTCTGCCTTGGCCTACTTTTCATTCCCCAGAATCAAAAGTGAATGTCTGTTCACTTGCTTATTGGTTCAGTCTACCCAGTTTAGCCCAGCCTATGAAGATTGAATTGATTCATCCTCAGGCTTTTTGGCCGTCTTTACTTAGCCGTGGAGTCAATTTTTGCGGGGGGAAGGGTGAAACCTTCTTAGGGTGATATGTGCACAGGGGTATGTACACAAAGGCAGCCTTAGTTCTGTCACATGAAGGGCATGTGGAACCCATGCTAACATGGTTTACCTCAAGTGTTCAGACTGTATATGGAAAAAAGCAGAAAATTCATCTCTCTAGGAATATCTCTTGTAGACTTCCTGGGCTCTTGGGTGCTTAAAGAAAATTGAAAGGTGCCTCTTTCCTTAGGTCTTGTATTTTTGTGTCCCTTTTTCTCTTGACAATCATACTTACATTTTATCCCTCCTATTTCCATTGTATATTATTCTTCCCCCCTCTCCAAATATTGTCTAGAACAAGAGAACTTCTAAATGCATCCAGATATGAGAAGCAGAAGGCCATTTGCCTACCTGCATTGTACATTGAAGCGTTCTTCGAATAGATGTAACAGCAAAAAAGTGCCAGTGAAATAAATGAATTACATCAAGTGCACATTTCTAGATGATTTTAAACTGGATGTTTGCCCTTAGGTAGAAAAAATGAATACATCAGGAATTCTGTTTGTTAGCCATCCCCAGTTTTAGGACAACTCCTTTGTCTCTCACTACCATTGTGTCTTACACCTTCTTCTGACTGTGGGTCCGATCCTGACCTGCCTGATCCATGTATGTTCATAAAGAGCTAGGCAAAGCAGATGTAAAACATTACCAAATCAGATCAGAAACAATTTATGCCTACCTGGCACACATGTGTAAGTAACTGCATAAGGAGTACACCAGGGGAATATCCAGCCTCCTCCCTCTCCCCTTAACTCTACCGTATACTTGCTGCTGTACAGCACATGTCTTTGGAGCTGGCTAATCCTTGAAAAAACAAAGAATTTGGTGGTTGAGTTGAAACAGAAAGCCATTTGGAAGCAATCCAACAGAAACCTAATAATTTGATAGGAGGCCTCCTGCTGTTTCAATTGAACCCCAGGCCTCTGGTTCAAAATAACATCAGGCTCAACTGGCTAAGTCCAAGGACTGAGGCTGACAGTACAGCTCCTGCAACAGAATGACAGCACCAGACCTATGCTGGTCACAAACTGGGGAAAAAGAATCACAGAAGCTTCTAACTTACAACATCCTGAGGCATTTCGCCTCCAGAGATGACCTGTGCACAAACTGAAATAACTACTCAGTTTAAATGCACACCTTGGCCACTTCCATATAAGCAGGGGCATGTGTTTGCAGCAGAACAAATTCATGCTGCTACTTTGTGATGCAGTGTATGCCCCTGCCCGTGTGCTTTGCAGTGGGACACGTTGTCCCACTGCTCTACATGCTGTAGTGGGGTGCTGGCTATGGCACAGGGTGCCTCGATGAGGGGCTAACCAGTAGCCTGTGCTCCAGCCAGCTGGGGAGTGGCATGGGGAGATGGGGGAGCAGGCAGCCCAGGTCTCCTTGCTCCCTCATCTCTGCCTGCTGCGGAGCCCTTGTGCTGAGGCACCCCGTGCCCCAGCCAGCTGCTCTCCACCAGCTTTGAGATGGCAGCCCAAGGCTGCCTGCTCCTCCTTCTCAAGGCATACTGCACCGCAGCCAGCTTCTCCATGGCTGGCTGGGGTGCAGTGTGCCTCAGCAAAGGGGCTCCACAGTAAAGCCCCTGCACTGAGGACATGGAGACAGGGCTGCCTGCTTCCATGCCTTGAGCCACAGTGCACCCCAGCCAGCCGGAAAGCAGTTGGTTGGGGCACAGGGTGCTTCAGTATGGGGGGGGGGGGCACAGAGCACAGAGATGGGGGAGCAGACAGCCCTGCTCTATCCCAAATGCATGAGACTTTGGTGTACTTTGAGCTGCTTTTTCCTTCAAGTTTGGTTTTCTTGCTACCAGGAAATCCCAGTAGCACATTTTGCCCTGGCACTGCAAAGTAACACCACTGTACTCAGTTTAACATGCAATGCATGCAGTTGTGGCACCACAAAGAGAGTTGTGGTGCCACAAACCGTATGTCCCTGTATGTCTGGATCCAGCCAATCAGTTCTTTTGGTGACGTTTAAAATTTTAAAAAAGCCTAGTTCAATCTAGTTTAAGTCAGCAGCAAATACAGCACAGGAGGGCTAGAGATGCAAATTACACATAAATTGGTATAAGTGATTGTTTGATAGGAGTTTGGTGTAAATGAGAACCTAGTGCTCTTGCATGGATGTAAAGCCTGGTTTACATTTCCAATTCACAGAGGTTACAGGTTACAGTGCGCCATATGCTGAATAAGAGCCAACAGTGTGTTCTTGTTGCAAACAAAAAGCGAAACATATCAGGCTGTATTATCACTTGTGCTGTATTATCAGGATTATCACTTGCAAATCAAAGGAAGTGATTCCTGTGCTCTATTCAGCACCAGTGAGCCTTCACCTTGAGTACTGCGCCCAATTTTGGGTCCCATACTTCAAGATGTGGACAGATTATAAAGAGTCCAGCAGAAAGCAACAAAAAACAATTAGGCTGAATACAGATAGTCAAAAAGCCTGAGGCTGAATTGATTTAATCTTCACAGGTAAGTCTAAGATTTGTAGATTGAACTGATAAGCAAGTGAACAGACATTCAATTTTGATTCCAGAAATGCAGCCATATACATGCAATGGCCCAGGCCAAAAGCCACAGGGTGCTAGAGCAGGCCTCCCTACTTCACTGGAGCAGACAGCTTGGGCCAAGGCTAGCCCTCCCACTCTGTGAGCAGGGGGAGGGAGATTTGCAGGACAAACACAAAGCATCCAGACAGAGTTAACTTGAATCTGGAGGGGATCTGGGACAGAAGTTCAATAAACCTATTTAACCTAAATCAGTTAAGTCTGGCAATACATCCATTAAGGCTTATTTTAAACTGGTTTCACCCATTTTGAAAGCAGTTTATGCGAACTGAACTTCTGTTGTGTTACAGATTTGAACCAGTTTCCGATCACTTATACCGGTTTATGTGTAATTTCTGTCCCTAGCCTTCAAGATTGGGGAAAAATGTGCTGCATGGCAAGGCTGAAGGGACATGGATTATTTAATCTGGAGGAAAGACTGAGAGGGCATGTCTACACGTGCTCCTAAGGTGCTGTTGTTACTGTGCTGTCATTTAGTACTTCCAAATTTAGTACTACCAAAAAGAAAACTAAATGACAGTGCATTAACAGCCCATACTGTGCTGTGCTGGTGCTATAATGAGGGAGCATGTTGCTATGGTGATATAGCCATGTCATCGCAGTTTTTGCCCATGGTTTTGTAGCGCCATGTGTAGACGTGTCCAGAGAGGACTTAAAAATGGTCTCCAAATACCTAAAGGGTAATTACAAAGAGGATGGAGATGTGCTATTGTCTCTGACCACAGAGGATAGGATGACTAGTAGCAATGGTCTCAAGCTGCATAAGGGTTATTTTGGCTACATACTTGGAAGAACTTTCTCACTATGAGGATGGTAAGCGTTGAAACATGCTCCCCAGAAAGGCTGTGAAATCTCAGAAATTTTTAAGAGAAGGTTAAACAGACACTTGACTTGGCTGGTTTAGTCTGGACTGATCCTTCCTTGAGCAAGGGGCTGGACTAGATGACCTCCAAGGTCCCTTCCAGCCCTACTTTCCTATGATTCTAAACTGATATAAATTTTAGTGCAGATGAAGTTCTGAGTCCAGTTACTGTTTTGTTATGGCAACCATGGAGGTCATGGAAACCACGAGACTCTTGTGATGTATCCTATCACTCAGAGGGGAGAATGCATAGGAACATGGAAGGTGTTGTTCAGGCAGGGATGCTGGCCTACAGGAAACAATGCAGGCATTAATTTTCTACAACAACTCAGCCACAGTAGGTCTCCTCAGCAGAAGATGCACTCAATCAAGTTCGGTTTGGCTGTTTTAATCATGCAACAAGAACCTCTGCAACCTTTTATGGTTATTACTCTCTTATCTGTACCTCCACTGTGAGAACTACTGATTACTTGCCAAAAATCTTAGCCTTACCTCATACAATATGCTAGTAAAATGGGACATCCTTTTACCAATACACCTGTATCCACAGTAGAAGGAGGGTGGGAAGGGAGTGGTACTACCATATCTATAATGGACCAGTTAAAGTAGCTCATTTTTCTAGTGCAAGGGAGGCTGAAGATGTCTAGCGAAGAGATTCCTGTTTACAAACCACCATCCTTTTTCCAAGTAATCTCTTGGAAAAAGGAAGGTTCATATGTATCAAGCTCTGCTACAATTCATATACCCAAGCACCTTGTTTCTCACTCTCTGATCTAACCATGCTTCCAAAATAAGCAAATCTGCCTAGAATTCCATTATTTTTTCATCCCTGCCTTTCTGGTTTGCCCCTGACCACAACCACTATCCCTGAAATCCAAATAATTCAGCTTCCATCACTCGGCATGTTTTTAATCAAAGGGTTGACTGAGATGCTGGAGTGTGGGAACCTCATTAACAACTTCTCACCTTCAGAAAAGGTGTTACCCTTTTAATCATCACGTCACTTAATGTCAATATATTGTGCTCTGCACATAGATCCAGGGTGCGCCTTTCTGCAACGAGTTTTATTTTGGCAAGAACAAAAAAAAGTGTTGCTTGACTGAAAGGGTTTAGAAATCTGCAGGAGCGTATTTGTCAAAGAAGGGACTGCCTATTGGAGATTAGAGCCTAATGAAATTTGTCTTTGTGTGTGTGTCTGTTTCTTTTTTGGTCTTTGTAAAAAGCTGGGCTTATTAAAATTCAGGGAGAACCCAACACAAAAGACACTTCTTAGGGTCCAAAGGCGTGCTTATTAATGCAGAGTTTTTGATTCAAATTGTACAGAGCATGTCAGTTTCAGAAGATTTTCCGTATTGTTTGAGGGAAAAGAAAGACTCACTGATCATTTTCTTTTCCAGTTTTAATCTCAGCAGCTGAAGCAAGCAGATGCTGCGATTCAGAATCACTCCTAAAAGGGGTCAGGCTTTGGGGGGTGGGAAGAAGGCAAACATCATTGATAAAGGCCCATCTGCATGACAGATTTTACCATTTTGGGTCATTAAGTTATACCACAGTGGCGTCCCGATCATGTTCCTGTCACAGCCTGTGGCAGTAGAACCTCAGCTCACAAGCAATCCAAGGGAACCACAGTTCAGAAACACAATTCAAGCAGGTTTTATTTTCATCTATGCTGCAAAGTGAAGCCCTGATCTAACCTAAAAGACAGTGATATGGGCCAGTAATTGAAAAAGGGCCTGCCATGAAGATTTTCTCACATAAACGGTGACAAACAGGTACTGGTAGTGAGGGGCAAGAGGAATCTGGCAGAAGCCTGGGTGAAGGTTTAAAGAAGTGCATAATTTGTTCTCACTTAAAGAAAACTGTCCTACATGAAACTGGTGCACCTTTTGGCAAACAAGCTAGTAGCAAAGGTTTATTTTGCTGGAAGCATTTGCATTTTAACATCCTAAACAGTAAAACTCAGTCTGCAATCTGTATAACTTGAAGAGGGGATTCTGGAAAGTCTGAGAAAATCATGCATTTTGTTTTCTAATCTGACTGCGGTGATTCTCAATCTTTTCCATACCAGAACCCCTCTTTATTACACCACTGCCTTCCAGGGGCCCTCACTGGTTCCGTTTTCATTTAGTAAACATCAAACTGTGAGTGGTTATAACTTGCTAACAAATGGCAGTGTCCAGAAGGAGAAGCTGTGATTTAGTACAATCTGGTCCATGTCTGAGGTCCCCTAGTCACATGCAATTATGCTACAGTGGCTCAGTGATGTCAAGGCACAACCTGTAAATTTTGTAGTGCATAGGAGGCCTGAAGCTCTACTAGCAACTCTTGTTAGTAGGGTTCCATTGTGGTTTCCCTAACCAAAATAAAGGATTTAGGATGGGTTTTTTCCTGAGTACTGTGTGAGAGCTATGAGAGCATGCAGAAGGGAATTGACAAGGCTTTACTCACCAAGGCACCCCTGGGGGGGTCACAAAAAATAATGGCCATAAGCTAGCAGAGAACAGATTTAGACTGGACAGTAGGCGGGACTTCTTCACAGTTAGAGTGGCCAAGGTCTGGAATGGGCTCCCAAGGGAGGTGGTGCTCTCCCCTAGGGGTCTTCAAGAGGAGGTTAGATGGGCATCTGGCTGGGGTCATCTGAACTCAGCACTCTTTCCCGTCTATGCAAGGGGTCGGACTCTACCTACTGAGGTCCCTTCTGACCCTAACATCTATGAATCAATGCTAAAGGCCTTATTTATTAAACGTTTACAAATTCATTACGTAGTTCTGGTGGTTGTGATTGAAATAGGCCCAGGCAGAATGGGTTCATATAGAAGAACACCACTTCTCATTCTGCAACATGATACATTTCCCATCAGTGATGATTAGCCTAATGGTGTTAGAACTTTGTTTCTCCAGAACTAAACTCCTGCACAAACTGTGATATTCTGTTGCGAGGCCTATATAGATGAGGACTTGATTTAGTAAGGAGAACAATTGTTAGCATATTTCCTAAAAAGGTAGACCTTGGTCTACTCAGATTAGAAAAACTGACCTGATACCTGAGACTAACATGACTCAGTTGTTACCACGAATGCAGCCCTTAGGCCTGATAATGCAACTGGTGCAATGGCATTTAAAAAAACAGTTTCTGATACCTTCTCTAGCACAGCAGCAATGTCCACATAACTGTTGTTGTTAAAAATATATAAACAACCCCGCCTCAAAACAAAAAGCAAAACACCAACCTCACAAAAAACAAAACAAACAAACAAAAACAATACAACACCAGAGTTTTCAAAGATATTTGTGTGTGTACACAACTATTACAGAGCTTAATCTTATTTGAATTAACAGTGTGTGGGAAGCTCTGGGCAACTAACAAGAGAATGTCCAGATCTGTCCAAAAAAGATTAGTAAAGGATGGAATTCTATAACCTAGGATAACAACAAGCATTGAGAACTGGAAAACAGAAACTGGGCAAACTGGCTATCGAGGCATGATTAGAGGACACCCTGAGCATGTCGACATGTGCTGCTATGGCAACACTGTTACTGCACTGTGATTTAGTACTTCCAAGAGGAATAACCACCGTGATTTAGGATTTCCAAAAGGAATAACCATGTGCTGTATGTATGGTGCAGTACAGGCTGTTACTGTGCCATAATTTAGTACTTCCAAAACAAAGTATTAAATCATAGTACAGTAACAGCCCATACTGCGCCATTTGCACAGTGCATGGTTATTTATAGCAGCTACTTCGCCATAGCAGCACACTATGCCAGGACAGAACGTTGTTATGGCAACATAGCTGCTGGTCATGTGTAGACACCCATGGATGCTATGTTGCCATAGCGCACTGTGATGGCAATGTGGCGTCACATGTAGATGTACCCCCTGTTTATCAAAAGAAAAACTCTGTAGCAAACGAGTTGGAAGGAAAATAATTACAGTCTAACACAGCTTGCTCTCGGGAATAAAATACTAATTGTTGTAAAGATTTAATGAACCTGCATATGGGACACCGACTGTGCTTAGAATAAACTGTGTCACTGCACAGCTTTAAAGTTGGTTCTTATATTAGGGTAGCATCCCTAATCATAAGAACCCTTAAATATGGCTCTAATTTTATTAAACTATTTACCTCTCATAAGTACTTTCTCCAGCAGAGTTTTGGATAAAGATGTAGAGCACTGAGGTATTGGAACCCTTAGCAAGTACAGGAACAACCATAATGGTTCTATAATTCTTCCATCATTTCTATTCCTACTTGCCTTCCTGTGGTAGAAGACAGCATAGCTGAGTAAAGAGACGAAAACAATGGAAAGAAGTTCTAGCTCTTATGTAAATGTTGTATAAGTGACATATAAATGTTAGAGATTCTGGAACTCTGACATCATGTCCAAAACCAAAAACATCTCTTTCATTAGTCCTAGAAGGACAAAATGAAGCCTTTCTTCTAGTGGTAGAAGGCCCTCAAAAAAGCATTTGACAGCGTTGAGTGGCCTTACCCACATGACAATTCTACAATATAAGCATTTCAGGGCAATGTATTTAAGTTATTGACAACATACAATAATTCAGTGCTGGGATTACTCAGTATTATTATTATGAGCTACAGCAGTCCCAGTGAATTGCAAAGAACAAACATTCAGAAAAGTTACTAACTTAAAATTTAGAATATGGTAACTCACTGAGAGCAGATAATTTGATAGTTGTATTTCCCAATCCCATTCCTTATTTCCCCAAACAAGCACCCCAGACCATTCAGACCATTCCCCATTCACTCTATACATTCTACAAAAATAACTTCAAAGTGTCTTGGAGGGTAAAAAGAAAGATGGGAAAAACAGAAACTTGGAACAGCTGAAGTGTTAATTGGGACAAAGAAATGAAGGCTCGCAAGACAGAAAAACTGAAGCAGGGAAAGAGGGATGAGAATCTTAGGAAAGGAAAGCCAAGTATTTTTCTTCTACCAACGAAAACATTTGCCAATGTTCGCAGAAAGCTTCAGCTGTACTAAAACGGTTTAGTAAGTAGGGTTGTTTTCACTTTTGCTTGGATGAAAATGAAAGGATAATGAAAATAAAATTAAAAAAAAAAGGGTGGGGGTAAGAGTTCAACCTTGAGAAGCAATAGCTTTCCCACCCCCCAGGCTGTGTGTAGTTCCTGAGACACCAGACAGTCTATATTACTACATTATTTGTACTAGAGTAGTACTCAGGCATCACACAAATTCCAGAGAAGACATGTTCCCTAAGAACTTATAATCTATTTGAAATTTATTTTGGAGCAAAATGTTATTATTTAATATTTAATTTAGTAGCACAAAGAGGTCTGAGTGAAGATCAAACCCCCAGCACACTAGGTGCAGTCACTATGTAAAGGCTACATAGGGCTCAGCTGCAGTCAGCTCCTCTCTCCTTGCAGCAGGCATCTCTGCGAACAGGGAGTAGGCTGAGCTTCTGAAATGAAGGCAATTACTGAACAACACACCTGAAAATTGACTGCTATTCCCCCATACAGAGCAGATGCAGATTTTTTAACTGTTCCCCTCTTTTCCTAAGGGATGTTAAGTGATTCAAAGAACTGGCAATGAGGCAAGATCTGTGCTCCACTGACCCTTATGAGCATAAAGAAGGAAACCCAGCCCAGGATAGCTTTCTTATCACAGATGTAGCTGCTATAGCCAAGGGGCTCGACTTCCCCTGCATCCCAGACAATAGGAGCAAAGATATTGGAGGTGATTTGAGTGTTCTTCTTACAGTGCAGGGATGAAAGATTTGCTTTGTTGACTGGGCTGGACAACTGACATGACAACCCTTAGAGCGGAATTGAGAAAAGGCAACAGAACAAATGTTATACAAAATTCTGCAAGATCACTTATTTCAAAACACTGAAAGTTCAGGAGCCAAATCTAAAAAAAATAACTTGAAATGGTGAGATTCCTATGAATAATGCATGTAAGGTATGCTTTTTAGATAACAAGCACTAGAAATTTGTTCTTACAAAATAAAAACTGAAGTTTTCACATGATAACTTGACTCTAGATGCTGGGGTCTTATGACAACATCAGCAATTACCTCATTTGTAATAAAATGATGAGAGCCGGCAGCAGCATGAATAATATAGGAGTTGATCGTGTATATCTAGTCTTCACCTCTGACAGTAGAAAGGCCAGGCGACAGGCAATGAAACTGAAGAGCAACAACGTACAATGCATAAAAAGATATACATTATTTCAGAACCCATGATTAACCCATTGAACTCTTTGATACAAGATATCACTGGTGCTAAGAGTTTACCAGAATCAATTAAACACCCTCTAACGTTGATATGGACAATGAAGTCATTCAGAATTAAATATTAGTAAGGATTTTCTTCCCCAGGTCTGGGAGAGGTATCAACTTTCCTTCTTCCAAGCATCAGCAAATATTCAGCTATGATAAATTGGAGGAAAGTTTCATAAGGGCCCATTTGAGGGTAACTTACCCTTTCTTCTGAAGTAGCAGATGGAGGCAGAATACTGGACAATATGGCCCAATGGTTTGATCCAGTCTGGCGCTTCCTATATTCCTACTATGTTAAGTGTCACAGCAAAATGACAAAAACTTTATTGACCCTATGAACTTAAAAATACTACTAGATATTCTATAGTCCAGTAGATGGTGCTCTCTGTTTTAACTATCCACCTTCAGAAGAGAATATATATTGCTTCTGTTTAGAAATTTTGAAACAGGTGGGATTTCAGGGCATGCTACAGCATGGTCATTTTCAGTCAGCAGTGTTTGCATCACTGCAGGTCTGTCTGCAGACTCAGGCAGACAGCACTGCATTTGCTTGCTTGCAGTTCAATTAGAAGGATTATCTTTGTAACCATAAGGGCTAGAGATTGACTTTTAAAAAATAAAATAAAATAAAATTTAGATTCTATAGGTGTTACAATCAACATTTTGAACAAGCAGTAAGTACCCTTTATTCTTTACCATATTGCCTGTCTTAGGAATGAAGCATCTGCAATCTTTGAGAAAGCAGCACTTTGTATGAGCAACCCCTAATGCTGTTAAATATTCAGTGCAGAAGATTGTAAAAGGAGAGGTATAATATACAGTGGGTCCAATAAGAGCTATCACTTAAGAAGTCCCTAATCACCTAAGATAAGTGCAAATTCTTTTGTGAAGTACACTTCAAGGAGTGTGCTTCCTATTCACCTCTCTCTCTCAGGGGCAGTTTAGTAGCAATTACATCTCCGAGGGGAATCAGCGAGTTATAAGCTCTGATGACTTTCCACAAAGACAAGGTAGTTCTTTCGCCCCCTCTTAAGTTGGTATTGGACTCTTATCAGCTATATCATCTGCAAAGTCACATGCAATCTCTGGGGAATCTAACTAATACACAGTGGGTGTGTCTATATGAGACTCTTAATGCGCGGAAGGCTAATTCTATTGCACATTAGCACATCTGACAAAAAACGTGCTAATATTCAGTCAATTTAGTCTATTATGCTTTAACGTCACTTAAAAAGACGCTAATGCACAGTAGCACCGATTACAGAGCATTTAGTACAGGGGTGGGCAAAATGCAGCCCAGGGGCTGGATGTGGCCCGCCAGGCCATTCTATCCGGCCCACGGGGCCCCTAAAAAAATTACAAAATTAATATTTATCTGCCCCTGGCTGCCTATCATGCAGCCCTTGATGGCTTGCCAAAACTCAGTAAGTGGCCCTCTGCCCAAAATAATTGCCCGCCCCTGATTTAGTACCTGCTATTACAGGTACTAACCTTAATGCACCATAATTACGATACGTTAATATGTAGACACATCCAATAAGTGGGAAGAGGGTGAAGTATTTGTAGCTACAGCTCAAATATGTAGCTTCAAGCACTGAAGAGTTTATTCCCACACTAGTCATAGCTTTTCCTTACTGCAGAGTGGGTGCCCTCCTCAGCTGTGGACATATGGAAAGGCACAACTACTAGTTCATTGTAAATAACTTTATTCTCTGACAGTTTCCTTCCTTCATTATATTCTAAAAAGCTAAGAAATAGCAAGTACGCTGTTTGACCTTTGATTTCTCAACTGGTTTTACAATGTCTATGGCCACACAGCTCACTGAGAAATGTTATAAACTCAGTTGGTTTTCTCTGTAGGATCTAAAATAGCTGCAAGTCCAGCAAGAGGAGGCCAGATCCTTAGCTATCTTAGTGCATCATTCCAAGAGAATTTCCCAATGTTGCGGATATTTGTCATATTGCTTACAAGACACTGGAGCATAGCAATCAACTGAACAGTTAAAGATCTAGTGGTGAAAACCGTTACTGATAGCAATACTACCTTTGTAATGTACTTGTTTGTAATAGCAACGTAATGAGAGCAGAAAAAGTTTGTGGTTTATGTAAAGCTGAAGTCTCTTGTGGGTTTTTCCTTCACCAGCCTTAGAAGTTACCGTGTCATGGTGGTTAAGCTGCTATCTCTTCTGGATAAGTCAGAATAGAAATGCTCTGTGCTTAGTGACTGCAGAACTATATTAGTTCCCCATGAGAAATTTTGCAAGGTCCTGTGGAGTTTGATGCATTTATTTTCCAAATGCTGCATTTTTTTAAATTGAAGCATATAATGCTCCCAGTCTGTGCCTTATTTGCTTCTGTCTATCTGCTGTCTTATACTTCATCCCTTTCTGAAAGAGCTTGTTGGCATTTTTGGTAGAATTCTTAGTAGCAATCTGCTCCCTAAGGCCAGATACAGACTAATAAAAGTGATCAGAAACTGGTCTATACCCATAACATAACAGAAGTTTGGCACACACAGACTGGCTTAAAAATAGCAGAACCCAGTCTAAGATTTTCCCCTTCCCTGCAAGCAAAGGGCAAATGTGTGTTCTATTCATTACTGATTTAAACTGCGCTTACAGAGAACTGGGTAACTTAGATCGAGTCCACCTTAGGCTTTCCGAATGTCTGTGCCTAGCCGATGTGGCTGTGTGGGCAGTAAAATGATGCACAGGATTTTAACTGTTAGAGAAAATCTGCTTTTAGCTCTTAATTTACCTGATCATAATTGTACATTAATACAACCTAGGATGTCATGCAACCTTCTGAGTGAATTTTAGTACTTATTATAGCCTAAATTAGCTTTTTAAGGGAGTCATCTCTCTCTCTCAGGTGAGATTTCCTTCCCGGCCACTTAAAACCCAAATCTTCTTCTGGTGTAAAGTGCTACAACCCCACTGATTTAATGAGGCCGTGATGGTTTCCACTAGTGGAGAACATGGCTCTGAGATTTTTGTGCAATAACTCTAAAATGTTTGAACCTTCAGACAGCAGTGAGATGAAGAGTCTCATAACATTTACAGATAGCTCAAGAACCTAAACTTCAGCAATACTTGATTTTACTATACAAAAAATGGTCCAAGAAACCAAAGCTGTATGTTGTAAACTCTCAGACTTGTTAACTTAAGTATGGTGGTTACACAGTAAAGATAAGGATCCTCCAGGGGACAGATTTAAGATGGGCTCTTAATTCAAGCAGACTGAGGGCCTAAGTCCCCTCTTCATGTCATCAGTATGAAGGAGGGATAGAGGGTGTGACAGCAGAGCAGTTAGCAGTGTTTTGCTATAGATTCAGAAAGGTAGATTTGTGCCACAAGCTATCGTGAGGTGACCCAGCTGTGCATCATATCAGGGAACAAAAGACAGTAGGATGTGATGTGTGCCATTGGCTACAGATACTGATGTGTATCAACTACATGAGCTCTATGCCTAGTCTTGTGATGGACCTGGGAGGCAAGGGGATCTTTACTGATGGGCTCTTCTATGCTTATCATAGCACGCAAAAGAACAGAAACTGCCCCTGACTTGTAGTTACTTGAATCACATCATCTCCATCCTGCCTACTACCTATGCCTTTGACACAGGTACCTAGAAACATAAAAGTGAGGCTTTCCTTGTCCCCCACTTTCCTTGTTTACTCCTGACTATTGTGAGAAGCCTCAGTGACACCATGCATCTCTGACTCAGGCAGTAAGACCATGCACAGAGGTGTGCAATGCTGTACCTCCCCGCCCCCGCCCCCCCGCCCAATGTGCTGGGAAACTCAGGACACCCATCTCTTTGGAAAGGTATGATGCTCTTCTGAAAATCCCAGGTCAGGTCACAATATGGGCCAACTCAGCAAAGCCCAAATTATTTGCAAAGGGACATAGTAAAGGACCCATCTGCCCTCACTTGAAGGAGGGGCTGCAGCCACAGCTCCAACTCCTAGCAGCTGAGGGCGTGGAGAAAGGGTCAGGGGGTTGGGGGCAGGGACTGTGCAGGTTTGTATAATAGCTGCTTGCTGGCTAGAGACCAAGATGGATTTCACCTCTGACCCCTCCACAGTCCACCCAAACTATAGGTACCCCATGCAGGGGATGGTGAGTTATTTTACATTAAAAATTAACTGAGTTCTATTTAGCAAATACTGGATTAATTTAAGGTAAGCTGTGCTCTGCTGGGTTTCTAGTAATTAAGCTTGCTTCCTAAGGTACTCAAGAGGCAGGGAGAAACAGACACGTTAATGAACACAGACATAACCACAGCCTGATTGTCAATGGGCTTCAGCATTCACCTTTAGGGAGATAGGAGTGCTCAATACTTCTGCTAACTAGGCCAATCTTGCATAATATAAACATAACATATCATCTAACTCCTCAGACTACCCTAGACCAACTAACGTGTTCTTAATTGGTTGCCCCAGTGTGACCTGTCCCTTTAAACAGTAACATTCCCAGTCAGTAAGCCCTGTACAACTATTATGCCCATCTGGGAAAACGAAGTGCTTTCTTCAAGACAGAAAGCTACAGGAGGATAATTTCCTGCAGTGGGGAACTGAGGACAAGGAGAATTCCTCTTGTGGTCCTCAGACAACTCCAGGGAGACACCACTGGGAAGTAACATGCATGGTGGCTGGAGGAACTGCTTTTATTTGACATTTGACTTAGATTTCTGTGTTTGAAGATTAAATGTGTGCACAAAATAATACATGCATTGCAGTGAAGAAACTTTCCTGAGAAGGCTGGGGAAATGCAGCAGCAATGAGCCTGAAGACAGAGTTAGTAGGTGTTACTCCAATAGCACTAGACACTGTCTACTGGAATGGGTTTTAAACTTTTTTGGCTACACCCCACTTTACCTGCAAAATATTGCTGCTCATACCCCCTACACATGACATGATTCTTCATGTTTGCTCCTGAAGAGTACTGACATCAACACCAAAGTGTAGCAATGCTGTTACTTGCTGCCCATTGACCAATCAGAAGCTCCACCACCATTATTAACATTTAGGCAGCCCCCCTGGTAAAGCACCACATACATCCAGGGGGTATGTGTACCCCAGTTTGAAAACCACTGGTTTATTGGGAAACTCGGACATTTTAAATAAAGACAAAGTGATGAACAGGTTAAGAAAACCCCCCATCACCTCTCACCATTACCTCTGCCCTCTCAAAGCACCCTTTGAAATGCCAGCTCTTACTTTTCACTTATTTTTTGAATGCAGAAAATTAACAGCAATTTTTCTGTTGAAAAAGAAACCAAAAACCTGCAGAAAGAACACAATAGGTCAGAATGTTTTTAACAGTATGAATTCCTATTTGCAATTTCTGGGTTTATCTTGCAAATCATGTTTGCATACCTAACAGTGCTAAGACTTGTGTGGCACCCTGCAGGCACCTTTGAAAGGATCTTGCAGCACCCTGAGAATCATAGACTAGAATTGCACATTTTAAGCTAAGTCTACCTTAGAAAGTTTTGCCAGTGGCTGACAGTACTAAACATCCGGAGAGAACATGATGTGTTCCAATTCTTGTAACTACACTGTGCATTCATATCACAAGCAGCTGCGTTGGCTGAAGGTGCAGTGAACCACAGGTGGGTAGAGGCTTGCAATCATATGACTGTGCATGTAAATGGCTACAAATTCTCAGGTGTTCAGAATGAAAATCAGTATATAACCATAAAGATTATATTTGAGATAACAAGAAAGATGGGTGCACTGTTTCCCTTCAGTCAGATCAAACAAACAGGCAAAGCACATGAGGTGAATGGGTCAAAGCTGAGGACACTTACATTAGGAAATGCAAACTAATGAGAGAAATGGCAACAAAACTACAAGGTGCTATTAGTGTACTGCCTTACAGCTTGTGAACATAAACTCTTTGCTTTCGTTCCTTTCTACAAGCACTGAGTGGCAAGCATGTTTTCCATGGAGTGAACAAGGATGTGGCAGAGTTGGGGAACACTAGGGCTAGGGAAAGACATTAAAAGAGCCTGTGTGTGGCAGGGCACTTTTGGTGCCTGCCATTTTAAGAGCAGGAAACAGGTAGCAGCCAGGTGCCTGATGAGGGCAGCCATTTTGGCCCAGGGATATAAACTAGGCTGCAGTTTGCTACAGGAAGAAACATCAGGCCCAGAGGCTGCTCTGTCCAGAGTCAGGAGGCAAGGACAGGGGCTATGGGGTGGAGGTGATCCCTTGTCCTAGTTACAACATAAAACTGCACCCTGCTGGGGAAGGGTGGCATAGTGGTGCTCTTACTGGTGTGGGAGCCTCCAGAAAATGCCAGGCCAGTTACCTCCCCAGTGAAAGGCAGGTCATGGCACCTTAATAACTCCATTCCTGCAACCCTGGTGGTATTCTAATGAGCGGGGGAAGCCCAGGGCTCAGTTTCATAGATTTCATAGACATTAGGGCTGGAAGGGACCTCGGGAGATCATCGAGTCCAGCCCCCTGCCCAAAGGGCAGGAAGTCAGCTGGGGTCATAGGATCCCAGCAAGATAAGCATCCAATTTACTCTTGATGTAGGTGCTTGAACCACCTCCGCTGGCAGACTGTTCCAGACCTTGGGGGCTCGGACAGTAAAGAAATTCTTCCTTATGTCCAGCCTGAAATGGTCTTGCAGGAGTTTGTGACCGTTCGACCTCATCATCCCTTGGAGCGCTCTGGTGAACAGATGTTCCCCAAGATCCTGGTGGTCACCCCTGATAAACTTATAGGTGGCCATCAGATCACCCCTGAGCCTGCGCTTTTCCAGGCTAAAGAGTCCCATGGCTCTCAGCCTGTCATCGTAAGATCTGTTTTCCTGACCTCTGATCATGCGCGTGGCTCTCCTCTGGACTCTCTCAAGCTTCTCCACATCCTTTTTGAATTGTGGAGCCCAAAACTGGACGCAGTACTCCAGCTGCGGCCTCACCAAGGCCGAGTACAAGGGGAGAATGACATCCCGGGATTTGCTCGAGAAGCATCTATGGATGCTCGCCAGCATTTTGGTCGCTTTACTAGCCGCAGCATCGCATTGGAGGCCCATGTTCATCTTGTGGTCAATGATGACCCCCAAGTCTTTTTCTTCTGTAGTGCTAACCAACGTAGCACTGCCGAGCCTATAAGGGTGCTGCAGGTTTTTCCTCCCAAGGTGGAGAACCTTGCATTTTTCGGTGTTAAACACCATGAGGTTCTCGTCTGCCCATTTGCTGAGCTTGTCCAGGTCAGCCTGGATCACCCGCCTATCTTCTGGTGTGGATGCTTTGCCCCAAAGTTTGGTGTCATCAGCGAACTTGGCCAGTCCACTCCTGACTCCAATGTCCACATCGTTAATGAAGATGTTGAACAGTATGGGTCCCAGGACAGAGCCTTGAGGGACCCCACTGGTCACAGGGCACCATGATGAGTGACTGCCATCAATCACAACCCTCTGGGTGCAACCACGAAGCCAATTTCCCAGCCAGCGGATCGTGGTGGAGCCAAGGCCACAACTAGGCAGTTTGGCCAAGAGGTGATCATGGGATACCAGATCAAAAGCTTTTTTGAAGTCAAGATATATGACATCAATCTCTTCTCCCTTGTCCAGGTGATAGGTCACCTGGTCATAGAAGGAAATGAGATTGGTCAAACAAGACCTACCCGCAACAAACCCATGCTGGCTATCCCTTAGGATGTTAGCCTGGGCCAGTCCCTCCAGGATGGCCTCCTTAATAAACTTTTCTAAGATCTTCCCCAGGATAGAAGTCAGGCTAATGGGCCTGTAGTTAGCCGGATCCACTCTCCTCCCTTTCTCGAAGATAGGCACCACATTGGCCTTCTTCCAGTCTTCGGGCACTACACCAGAGCACCAGGAGTTTTCAAAGATCCGTGCCAGGGGCTGGGCTATGACGCTCGCCAGCTCATTGAGTACCCTGGGGTGCAGGTTGTCAGGGCCAGCTGACTTGAAGGTATCCAGCTTCTCAAGGTGTTCCTTCACGAGGTCAGCATTGATGGAGGGTAGGGGATTCCCCTCACCCAGATTTCCCTGTCCCATAGCAGGCATGGGCATCCCGTGTGACTGATGAAAGACTGACGCAAAGTACCTATTTAATAGGTTGGCTTTTTCCTGGGCGTCAGTTGTCAGTTGCCCCATCTGGTTTAGCAGGGGTCCAACATTGCCCTTGCTTTTCCTCTGGCTCCCCACATACCTGAAAAAGGACTTTTTGTTGTCCTTGATGCCTGAAGCTAGTTGGAGTTCAGTTGCAGCCTTGGCTTTCCTGGTTTGCTCCCTGCAGGACCGGACCAGCGCGGAGTAATCCTCCTTGGAGGTGAATCCCATCCTCCATCCTTCGTAGGCTTTCCTTTTTAGCCACAGTAGGTCCGCTAGGTCTCTGGAGAGCCAGGAGGGCTGCTGTGCCTTCTTGCTGCCTTTCCTCCGTGTTGGAATAGATTTAGCTTGTGCATTGAGGATCGCTTCCTTGAGAAGCAACCACTCTTCTTGAACTCCCATCTCCCTGGGGTCATGGTCCCTGAGGGCCTGACCGACTAGCCTCTTGAGCTTGTCAAAGTCGGCTTTTCTGAAGTCAAGGACTTCTGTGTTGCTGACTGACTTGCCAGCTTTACGGCGGATGGTGAAGGTGATCAGCTCGTGGTCGCTGTCACCCAACTTCCCATCGATCACTAGGTCGCCGATTAGGTCGTCCCCCGTAGCCAGTACCAGGTCAAGCAGTGCTTTGCCTCTCGTTGGCCCATAGACCTCTTGGGTCAGGTAGAGGTCATCCACGCATGAGAGAAAGCTTTGCACCCGCTCAGATTTAGCTGAGTGATCTTCCCATGAGATGTCCGGGTAATTGAAGTCACCCATGACAACCAAGGTCCTGGAGCAAGCGGCCTCAGTCAGTTCCCGGGCAAACTCCTGGTCAAGCTCGGGACTTTGAGTGGGAGGTCTGTAGTAGACTCCCCCACCGTTGTGTCCCCTGTGCCGAATTCCCTACGAATTTTTACCCAGAGGGTCTCTAGCTGTCCATGCCGGTCGCCAACATCAGCTTGCAGGGACATGTAGCTTTCCTTCATATAGAGAGCTACACCCCCACCCCTTTTCTCAACACGATCCCTCCTGTACAGGGTATAGCCCTCTATACCCGTGGTCCAGTCATGGGTGGAGTCCCACCAGATCTCCGTTATCCCAGTGACATCATATTTCTTTGCACTGAGCAGGAGGACGAGCTCGTCCTGCTTGTTGCCCAGGCTCCTGGCATTAGTGTACAGGCAGGCAAGTGTGCCCTTGGGGGCTCTTGCCTTGGCCACAGATTGTGCCAGGGCTGGGGCAGGGGTGAGCTCCCTTAAGTGCCCCCTTAAGTGCCTTGGTCCGCTGGCTTTGCAAGGGCCGTTCAGCGGGCCAGCAGGGGCAGTAGTCCCCCCATCCCCCAGCGGGCTTAGTTTAAAGCCTGGTGGAGCAGGTCAGCCAGCCTGGCTTTGAAGAGCCTCCTCCCCAGGGGAGAGAGGTGGAGGCCATCTCTTCCCAGCAGCTCGCTGCCTCTCTCTCCAAAGAGCGGGCTGTGGTCATGGAAGCCAAAGCCTTCCTGATAACACCAGCGCCGCAGTCTTTGGTTCACCGCGTGGATCCTCCTCTCCCTCCTCAGCCCATAGCCCGAGACTGGGAGGATCGAGGAAAATACCACCTGAGCTCCCAGACCCCTAAGCCCCGCTCCCAACTCCCTGTAGCGCCTCATGACCTGGCTGGGGGTGCTCCGAGCCGTGTCATTGGTGCCCACATGAATAAGGAGCATGGGGTAGTGGTCTGTGGGCCGGAGGAGCTGCGGGATCCTCTCCGCAATGTCTCGGATGCGGGCCCCTGGGAAGCAGCAGACTTCCTGGGCTAAGGGGTCGGGGCGGCAGATTGCCCCCTCAGTGCCCCGCAGGATGGAGTCTCCCACAACAAACACCTTACGCTTTGTCTTGGGGAGAGTGAGGCCAGTAGCTACGGTTGAGCCTGGGTTGCCTGCGGGAGCTGGCAACTGAGCAGGCTCTGCTGGGGCTGCAAGAGGTGCGAACCTGTTGCTAAGCTCTGGCGGGGCAGTGGCCTTGGTGTGGCGGGCCTTGGGGCCCTTGACCACCTTGGTCCATGCCCCTGACTGGGCAGAGTGGGAGGTCCCAGAGTCCTCCTTAGTTGCGGAGGGAGACGGAGCTCTCCCCTGCGGCTCCCGGGGGAGAAGGGCCTGGCAGTAGGAGTCTATCTCCTGCTCACAGTCCCTGATGGCACGCAGTCTCTGGACTGTGGCCTGGAGCTCCTCCAGCTGGCGCGCCAGAGACCCCAGCAGGGAGCAGACCCCGCAAGGGGAAGGGGGCATGCTCCTGGGCCCCAGAACCTGAAAAAGGGACAGGCAGCCCCCGCAGCCAAGAGCCAGGGGCTCCGTCTGTGTGGATCCCGGAACCATGGGCTCCGTCTGGGTGGCCGTCTCTGAGGTGCCCAGTGGAGGGGCCGCAGAGCCCGAGGGGACCCGAGGGGTGCGGCGCGTGCCTATCTGTGTCATGCCTCTGGTAGGCTGGCTACGGCTGGGGCTGGCTATGGCTGGGGGGTCGCAGGCAGGGTCTCGTGCCCTCCCACACCCTCCCCTGCATGAACTCCACGCTAACTCAAGCGCCTGTTTACGCAGCCTGTTCGCGGGGCTCCCTGTGGGGCTGGGCCAAGTAGGGGCCTGGGCGGGGGCTTGACCCGGCCTGGCACCAGGCAGTGGCCTCCTCCCAGCAAGTGAGGAGTTAACCCCTTCCCACCACGAGCCCGCTTACCTCCGGCTGTGCTCAGTTAAGGAGCCCTGAGGCAGAGCTCAGGCTGGAGGAGGGACCTAGGGCCACATCCAGGTGGCAAAAGAAAGCCTGGGAGCAACGAGTAGAGATGATGTGAGAGAGGCGATGAACAGAATGGCCCCGTGAGTGTGGGTGAGTGAGGAGGCCCTGTGGGGGCATAGTGGCCCAGTGAGAGGCTAGGAGTGACATAGGCCTACAGTCATACAATCTCTCAGTAAACACTTAGGTGAAGGTAGCGAGAGACACCCAACAGACTGTGCCAGGGCTGACCGAGGAGAGGAGAGCTAAGCAGAAAACTGGGTGAGGCCAGGCAGCGTGAGTGTGGCCTCTGACAGAGGGCAGTATGAAAGAGGTTGGGTGAGAGCCAGAAGAGTGAATGAGATCCTAGTGAAAGAGAGGTAGCATGTGAGTGGCTCTCCAGGGCTGTTGAACAGAGCTACAAATGTGTGCCCAGTTTGCTATGGCCATAGGCCAGAGAAGTAACACCAAAGTAACATCTGCAAAGCACGGGACCCACGCAAGGGCAGTCAGAGCAGTTATTAGGCCCTTAACAGCAGGGTGAGTAATGGGTAGCATCCCATCTTAGTAACAAATTCTCATATTTTTCCATCAAGCCATGGCAGGAGAGCGAATTGGGTGGTTATGCCAGGAGCATGGTGGCCAGTAAAGATCTGACAAGGAGGCCACCCTGTTACACTGATCCTGAATTGATTAAATCTTTGCAGGTTAGTCTAACCTGCCTGGGCTAAACCTTTTTATAACTGTAAAAACATCCCCTCTGGACTGAAAAAGTGCAGGCACATGCCTGCAGTGGCTTGGGCTAGAAGTCAAAGGGGACCTCCCTTCCCTTCCATAGTGTGGAGGTGAGGGGGGTGTGGCCAGGCCCCAGGAGAATGCTCTAATTAGGGATGGGTTCCCCTCCACCCTCACCGGTCAGCGAGGGAGCCATCAGGGATTTGCACAGCATATAGTTACACAGCAAGAAGAATTCATCAGCCCATCAGCAAAACAAAAGGATCTCTTATTAGTTCAAGCTCTTCTTAAACAATTTGTTCCAAAGAAGGAACAAAGGGACATCACCAGCTACCTGTTGATTAACTCCTAAAATCCCTAAACGGCACTGTTCTGTCTGCCTTTGTCCTGTCTCCCAAAGCACAGACCATAGCCAGCATGAGTTTCATAGTTTCATAGTAGGGTCCGAAGGGACCTGAGCAGGTCATCAAGTCCGACCCCCTGCCATGGCAGGAAAAAGTACTGGGGTCAAATGACCCCGGCAAGGTGTTCATCTAGCCTCCTCTTAAAGACCCCCAGGGTAGGTGCCAGCACAACTTCTCTTGGAAGCTGGTTCCAGATCCTAGCCACCCTGACAGTGAAGTAGCGCCTCCTGATGTCTAGCCTGAATCTACCCTCTGCCAGCTTGTGACCGTTATTTCTAGTCACTCCTGGTAGTGCTTGGGGGAACAGGAACTTCCCCAATGCCAGCTGGTCCCCCCTGACTAGTTTGTAACAGGCCACTAGATCCCCCTTCAGCCTTTTCTTGTGGAGGCTGAACAGGTTCAAGTCCCATAGCCTCTCCTTGTAGGGCCTGCCCTGCTGCCCCCTGATCATGTGAGTGGCCCTCCTCTGGAGACTCTCCATGTTGTCCACATCCCTCCTGAAGTGCGGCATCCAGAACTGGATGCAGTACTCCACCTGCAGCCTAACCAGTGTTGCATAGAGGGGGAGGATCACCTCCTTGGACCCGCTTGAGATGCATCTGTGAATGCATGACAAGGTATGGTTGGCCTTCCTGACTGTGTTTCCACACTGTTGGCCCATGTTCATTTTGGCATCGATGATGACTCCAAGATCCTTTTCTGCCTCTGCACTGATGAGAAGGGAGTTCCCCAGCCTGTAGGTATGGTGCTGGTTCTTCCCCCCCAGGTGCAGCACACTGCATTTGTCAGTGTTGAAACCCATCCTGTTCTCATCCACCCACCCCTGTAACCTGTCTAGGTCTGATTGCAGCCTATTACTCCCTTCTAGCGTGCCCACTTCCTCCCACATCTTAGTGTCATCTGCGAATTTGAACAGGGTGCTTTTTACCCCCTCGTCCCAGTCGCTGATGAAGATGTTGAACAGTGCGGGCCCGAGGACTGAACCCTGCAGAACCCCACTGCCCACATCCCTCCAAGTCAAAAATGACCCATCCACCACCACTCTCTGGGTGCGGCCCTCCAGCCAGTTAGCGACCCATTTGACTGTGTAGGTGTCGACGCCACAGTCCCCTAGTTTTTTAATGAGAATGGGGTGAGAGACAGTGTCAAAGGCCTTCCTAAGGTCCAGAAAGACTACGTCTACTGCTACACCTTTGTCTAAGTTATGCTAGCTAATGCTGAGAGGTGTGTGTAAGGTGGGGTGGCGGGGAGAGGGAGAAATCTGTGCTTGACCAGGGAATGGTGAGGTGAAGGGGGAAACCGGGAAGATACCCTGTACCTGCAGTCTCTGCTGGAGCTGGAGCCAGGAAGAGGGGAGGGGCCAGCCCAGCTCTCTGGAATAGACAGCCCCACACAGCCCAGAGAGCATGCCAGGATACTTGAGGAGTCTGATTTAACTTAAACCAGGAAGGGTTTGGGACAGACGTTGCATAAACTGGTTTGACCCAAAACATTCAACCAGGTTTATCTCAAACCAGTTTCAGCCATTTTGAAACTGGCTTATGTGCACTGAATGCCTGTTCTGTTACAGGTTTAATCCAGTTTCTGATCACTTAAACTGGTTTATGTGTAATGTCTGTCCCTAGCCTATACCTGATGGTCAGCTATTTCCTGCAGCCTCTCCCTCTCTTGTTTCAATACATTCTTCATATCCTTTTGTACCTCTTCCTCCTACTCCCTTATGTTTTCTTTCCACACCTGGTCCTATTTTTTCCCTGTTGTTCCACATTTGTTTGACTACATCTGTGCATCATTATAGGTCCATAAGCATGTCCTCTCTGGAGCATCTCTAGCCTTCCCTCATCAGTGTCAGCCTGTTGCTGTTGTGGAGGATGTGCTTCTCAAGGAGACCCCAGCTGAGGACACTGATAAAAGACAGGGAACTAAATTATTCTAACAGCAACAGCACAAACGGAAAGATAACTGCAAAAACTGCCTAATATTTTTAGCTGTGGAGTTCTAAGGGGCAGTGCTGCTGAGTCAAGACTGCTTACTGTGTAGTGGTAATGGCATGCTTTGATAGCAGCTGACATGGGGAGCTGAATGGGGTATCAAAATTCACAGGACTTGGGAGTGAAGAAAAAGCAGGAAATAGGGAATGGTAGGAGCCAAAAAAGTGAAAATTTCAAAGATTATTGCAAGCTGTTGTGGTTTTGGCTGATATCTCGTTGCTGGCAGTGATGAAGGCCAGAGAAATTAATTGGTGCAAACAGCCAAAATACACTGTGGCTACTTTGCAATTTGCCTGTTAACAGCAATGGTGTTCTTGGAAGTCCTTATGGGAAGGTGTACTAGCATGGTAGAAGCACCAAAATATCCAAACCAAGGAACCTTTCTGATGGTTGTCCCAGAAGGTCAAAGAGATATCTGCATACAGGTGAACAGACTTGTCTGCAAGGGCATATAAGCAGCTTGATCACACTCACCAGACTCAACCTAGAGTGCAAGACATCATTTCTACGTCCCTTACTTTTTTGTTTACCCCATCCAAGCACATGAATGAAACACCTGGGACTAGGAATGCTCAGAGTCAGAAAAAAAAATCCTGCAGTCCACAAATTGCGATGGTGTATAATAGGGCATCAAAGTCTGCTCAGAGAAACCATCTATGTGCTGTACACTGACCCTGTTTCTATCTAAACACAGTAATGCCCACTGAAAGAAATGGAACATTATATAACAGAAAGTTCATCTCATTTGAGCTTATACTGTTAATGCTCTTGCAGACCTCTCCTAAATAAACCAGCACTTGCAACTTGACACTCCTTTTATTCTAGACATGAAGGAAAACGGCACCACATGCCAGGGAGTAAAAGCAAAATTACAGCCGTTACCAGAGGTGCCTTCCCTTACCTCACCACATTCTGTCCCTTGGGATTGGGTCTGGCTTCGACTGTCCCACATTTGGGACAGCAGATAGGTGTCCAAGAAAAGCTGGGGTCTCCTACAACATCCACCTCTTCCTCCTACTCCCTGGGGGTCAGTGTCCGCCACCTCTTCCTCATTGTGGCGCTTGAATCTTCCCTCCTCAGGGTCCTGCAAATTTTCAGAGTTAAAACTCAGGTGCTCTCTGGGTCCTCACAAAGCATGATGGAAAATACCTTGTCAAAGAGGAAGAGGAACATCAAGAGGAACAGATTCCCCCCAGAAGTGGTGTAAGCACCTACTCTGGACATATTAAACCTGCATTTAGATGATTATCTTGCTGGGGTCATCTGACCCCAGCTGACTTCCTGGCTTTGGGCAGGGGTCTGGACCCAATGATGTTGTGAAGTCCTTTCCAGCCCTAATGTCTACGAAATCTATGCAATCTGTGAAATTTAGTACTATACAGGGCTCACTGAGCACCTGAGATTGGGGAGAGGGCAGTAGAGGGGGGAGATGGCAGCAAGAAGGTTATGCTTACCACAGTAGACCAGAGGAAGGGAAAGGAGCATCATTTTGCTTATCTCACTGCCCCCCCCCCCCCACCTTCCCTCCCAGAGGCACTGTTTGGTGAGATGTTGCACTGCTCAGCTTCTATGGTAGGTATGGTCAGTGAAGGGCTTCTCCGGTTGCAGCAAAGATGGGGGATTTCTTGGTACCTCCTCACAGTCAGTTCCTTGGGCAGGTGCCTGCCTCATCCTGCCATAGTTATATCACTGATGTCATTGGAGTAGCCCCCACATTTTTGTTCCACAGGATCACCTTGTGGTAGACCTGATGTTAATCCACAACACCTCTTTAAAATCACTCCTCATACTTGGCCTGCACATTTTTGCTGACTTCCTGTCAATATCTGCCACTGCAGAGCTGGGCTTGCACAGGCTGAGATAAGCCAGAATCTCCTACTAGCTCCCGGCAGGAGAGCCATGTTTCAGTGCATGTTTCTCTTTACAAGCCTTACCCATTTGCTTGCACAAGCTGGCTGACAAGAGAGAGACTGTTTTGAAACCGAAGCATGTTCTAAGAGCTCTTGGTCAGCCTGACTTGGCAGCAGAATTCAAATTGTATTGTACTTTTGCTACTCACAGAGATGATGTTATTCAGCCAACAGAAACCTGGAGTTTGTCAGTTTATACACTTTGTATGTAGTCGCACACAATTTTTTGTAAACACAACTTGATTTCTGTTGACCAAAAAACCCATCTTACTAGTGTAGATTAGGCTTTGATTTAGGCAGGAAGGAAGAGCTACCTATGTAAGGGGAAACATAGCAAGCTCGTGTAAACCATAAGACAAAGAGGGGGTCATTGTTAAAGCTGGTGGGAGTGTCTGAGAATTTGTTTTCATTGCTAAGTGTGTGCTCTAAAGTACTTGGTGTTTATCTTCTTGTAAAAGCCTAGTGGCAGCAAAGCACCAACAGTTCTTATTGGGAGGCAACATCGAAATGATACTTTTATTGATCTTTCCTAGTTTACTTTACAGTAAAATTACAGGGCCTTATCTCCACTAGGATTTTAGATCAGGGCAGCTAATGGCTGTTAGTTATCTGTTGTAAAACACATTTTTGATTTTAAGTGGTGAAGACAAAGAGAAGTTAAGGTAAATGAGCTGATGAGGTCATCTCTAGATAGGGTTTTACTGCACAGACAAGGAAAGACTTTTGCAATCTGCCTCAACACAAAAATTCATCATCACAATGTTTCAGAAGGATTAGGTGTGTGGGGAGATAAAATGACAGTAGGCACAATTCAGACTACACTAAATGTCAGCATCATTTCAAACAGCAACAGGCCTCCCCACAGTTTATTAGTATAATCTAATGTCTATTTGATATCAGGGGACTAAGCTATGACATAACCTACTTTAAACATTTTAATTGGCTGAGGGATCTGGATCTGGGGTCTTGTGATGTTGGATCAGGAGTCAAGGCCTCCTCATCACACCATGGGAAAGGGGATGGGGATTTTCCTAAGCACTTCTGCTCTGATTGAGCATAGACTAGATACTAGCATTTGGATGCATTACTGAAGACCCTGACACTTGATAAGGAGAACCACTAGCAATGTCCAAGGACTTGGATCCCATGTAGGAGCCCCAAGAGTTTTGCATCAGGAAATAAAGAGAGTTTTATGCAAGTTATATAAAGGTACAGCACAAAATTCACCAAGAAAATGTAAATCACTGTCTCCTTTGAGATACACTGACCACGAGCAGGATAAGATTTTCAGATGGGCTTGGCTTTGGTTTAAAGTCAGTGGCTTCTAGGCCTGTGCAAATAGGCAGCTATTTGATTCAGCTTCAGATCTGGCTGCTTAAGATGCCAGGGATCTGATCCGGAGCTCTGGATCAGTTTCCGGCTTTGAGTTGGCTGAAGTGGCTCCAAAGCTTTGGCGATCCGGCCATAGGGTATAATGGGGAATCAATGAAATATCTATAACTTTGTTGTTTTGTGTCTGATTTTGATGACACTTGCAGGGGTGGTTGCCTCTGCTAAGAGCATGAAGCCTACCAAGTTTCAAGAAGATAGGTGCAGGGGTTGGGGGGAACTGCACCCCAAATTCTTGAAAGCAAAACTCATGTCACATGTATGTGTTACACCACAGGAGGGTGAAAACTGGAGAGGTGGTGGCCCCTGGTGAGGCCACAAAGCCTGCCGAGTTTCAAGGTGAGAGTTGCAGGGGTTTGGTAGAACTGCACCTCAAGCTGCTGACAGGCAAAACTCATGACATAGATGACCCTGTGTGTGTTAAGGCGCAGTGGGTTGAAAACTGCAGGGGTGGTGGCCCCTCATGAGGCCATGAAGCCTCTCAAGTTTCAAGGAGATAGGTGCAGGGGTTTGGGGGAAGGTGTACCTCAAGCTGTGGATAAGCAAAACTTGTGACATGGGTGACACTGTGTGTGTTTAGGCACAGCGGGGTGAAAGCTGCAGGCCTGCTAGCCCATGCTCCGGCCACAAAGCCTGACAGCTGTCAAGGAAGTAGGTGCAGGGCTTCTGGGTTCTGGGACCCTGCACCTCTAGCTGCTGACAGGCAAAACTCGTGACATGGGTGCTTGTGCAACTGACTGCCTCTGTCTCATACACGTGACATGAGTTCTGCTTTCAAGAATTTGGGATGCAGTTCCCCCAAACCCCTGCACCTTTCCTCTTGAGGCTTGGTAGGCTTCATGCTCTCAGCAGAGGCAACCACCCCTGCAATTGTCATCCAAATCAGACAAAAAACAACAGAGTTATAGATATTTCATCGATTCCCCGTTATACCCTATGGCCGGATCTCTGAAGTGGTTCCGAAGCTTTTCCGAACTGCTTTGGAAATCCTAAAGAAGCCAGAGCTTTGATCCAGACAAGTTGCTTTGGCATCCGAAGCATCCAAATCTTCTCTGGATCCGAAGCGCAGTCCAAAGCCTCGCACAGCCCTAGTGGCTTCCACTGACTTTAAACCAAAGTAATAAAGTCACTGACTTCAGTGAAAGCAGAGCTTGACCAATGCTAAGCATTTTTTTAAATACCACTCATAACATCTGACCTTTATTTAATCCATTTTAATACTGATATCACATAACTAATCTACGCTCTAAAAAAAAGGTAACTAGCTTATGGATCCACTTCTGGATAGGTCACCCAAACAGGCTGCTTGAGTGTGGCCTTCTTAGCCAGGTCTTAATGAAAAGCTCACCTAGACCTAGGGCCTATATGTGGATACAAAGATACTACATGGTTACAAGACTGGTGTTCTGTGCACATCCTAGCACTCTCAACCCACCTTCTCTAAACTGAGACTGGCTGATGTGTTAAAAAACATGCTCTTACTCAACTGGATGTTATGAATTTGATGAATTACTGAATAAAATTACCACTTGGTTTATAGAAGATAACATACTATTTGATCAACATGTTTCCTTCTGGTTTTAAAAATATATTCATCTACTAATTATTCATCCTATCCATATGTGCTGAACTTTATTTAGGGGTATCGTTTGTTACTTTGTTATATACAACAGTTCATGTGGTGCTTTTACTCTTTGTTTTCCATTGCCCCCAAACGTCTACAAACCATGCTAGATAAAATAAACAAACTCCTAAAAAGAGTATTGCTGAATCTCTAATATCTGCCCCATTAATTAATACTACAGCAATAAATGGAGCCACCTTCCCAAAAGCACGGACAAAAGAAAAAGGACACATACGGGTCAAGCTACCTTCTTGTTTTCTCTTTCCCATTCCTCTCCCTCACATGCTCTTTTACCATTATTTGTTAAGCCAAGTTTATTATTTCCCATGGTGGGAGAACGATTATGAAAAGGCTGTAGTGATGAGATGGGTCTTAACTTTGTTCTTACGAGTGTTGAGATTCATGCTGACACTGGTGCCATCCTAGCATTATGCCATCATAGGAGTCACAGAGGCATAATGGCAAAGCCCTGTCCTTGCCTTCCACGAGTACTGCTGTTCAGTTGCCAGAACCTCCTTGGTTACCAGTCAGCATAGGCACAGTGGTAGAGCAGGACGAACAAAAAATTAAATGGAAGAGTTACATTTAAGGGAAAATGTAATTTCATGAAAACTTAGATGTTTCACAGAAAACATGATTTTTTTAAAGAAAAATTTTCAAAACTATTAATAATTCCTTTTGCTTCTCTAATCTAGCTTAGACTCTTGTTTTGTTTTATTAGTACTGTTTTGACATTACCTTTACAAAATTTTCAATATGGTCATTTCAATGCTTCTAAATTTAGATATTTTCCAAAATTTCTAAACTGAGAAGTTTTGCTTTGTCCTGATTTGGAACACAATTTCCATTCTTTATTATAAAAGTTCTGCTTTCTGACCAACTTTAGTTGGGATCGCAACTAAGGTCATTAATGACATAACTGAAAGCATTCCTTATTTTATTGTAGGACCTTGAAAATTAGTACAAAGACACTGAGCTTGCATGGTTTATCCAGTGTCTTTTCACCAGCTACAAACACTGCATGTCTAAAATATTTGAAAGACTCCTAAAGAAGGTAAAGCACCCAACTTCCTCAGCGCATCTATTTCTGTTAAGCTCTTCCGAAAAAAATTCAGCACATAGTTCAACCACAGACCACTAAACCAAGCCTCTTGTTCATGGGAAGTATCACTAAAGTGTCACCTCCCACAAAAAAAGAGAAAAAAAGCACCATGGAGATATCAAAAAAAAGAGAAGAAAAAGAAACTGGAATGTCTACAAGCTGTTCTTAGAATTCATCCCTAATGCACATATCCTTATTTGCCATTGAAAACAGTCATTTAGCCATTTATGTCATTGTTAACTAACTGCTGGTGGTTTAACCCCAGATGAGAAGTTAGCCTATACACCTAAGGTTTGGTTTAGAAAGAAATTAAGTGGTGGAGGGTAAGCAGACCTCTTAGATGGTCACATCTGCTTCCCATGTGTAAGTCCATGGTCATGGAAAGCCTGCTGACAAACACAAGCTACAAAAGAGAAAGGCTTTTAAATATAGCTACATCAGCCTTCAATTTGTTTTTTTTTCTGAACTGTGCAAAGCATATATGCTGTGTGCAGAACATTAAGCAGCTATAACTATATTTTATAACAATAGTATCATTCTTTGTGTATGTTAGATGGTGAAAGCTTAGTATGAAGTTCCATCATTTGAGAGCAGAGATGGGCTTTCAGTATTTGCTTTAAGTCCCAAACTTTGGAGGCAAGGGCATAGGACTGAAAACCAAAAGTCAGGTCCAGCACTGAATTCTACAAGCAGTGTTCATATTTGGTTCAAACTTGGTAATGTTAGAGAGTTCTCACTTCCTAAATGTAGATTACAGTCTTAAAAACAGATTCCCTTGGCTGCACCAAAATCTAGGATCCAGACACTGTTCAAATATTGCAGTTTTGGCCTTACTGGAAAGTGGCCCTACAGTTGCTTTCTTGGACCTGTAAGTCACTGTTTGACCTGATGTACTTAATAGTTAGGGATGTATGAGGCTTCAGACAGAGCTTCACATTCAGAGAAGCTTCGGACACTTCGGGGTTGGAAGCAGCACATCTGGGTGGAAGCGTTGGCCTCGTTCGGCTTCCCGAAGCGGTTTGGAGCCGCCTCGGAGATCTGGCCATAGGGTATAATGGGGAGACAATACAATATCTATAACTTTGTTGTTTTTTTGTCTGACTTGGATGAAATATTCAGGGGTGGTAGACTCTGCAGAGAGGCTGAAGCTTGCCAAGTTTGAAGAAGTTTGGTCCAGGGGATTAAGGGAAACTGTACCCCAAATTCTTGAAAGCAAAACTCCTGTCATGTCTATGTGTTACAACACAGGGGGGTCAAAACTGCACGGGTGGTAGCTCTTACCAGAGCCTCTCTTCCCAAAGTATATTACAGTTCTAGACCCTGCCTCCTAATCAATTCCCTTGCAGCTTCTAAAGAATCTAGAGGGACCTACTTGTAATTTCCTTAGCCAATGCCTCGGAGGTTTACAGTCGCTTTGGCCTTGCCCACACACACACACACACTGTGTGCTGTGCAAAGCACAGCGTGTGTGTGTGTGTGTGTGCGCGCGCGTGCGCATGTGTGTGGTGAGCAAAACACAGTGTATGTGTGTGTGTACGCCTGTGTGTGTGTGTGTGTGTGTGTGTACGCCTGTGTGTGTGAGTGTGTGGCAACCAAAGCACAGTGTGGTGAGCAAAGTGTACAGTGTGTGTGTGTAGCGAGTAAAGCGCACAGTGTGTGTGTGTGTGTGTATGTGTGCGTATGTGTGCATGCATGCAATGAGGGAGGGAAAGGGAGTGTGCATGTGTTTGTAGGGTGAGTCCCACAAGCAACCCCACCATACAGATGTACCCACACCTCCCTCGCACTGCCATACATGCAAACCCCCACACCTGCACCCCCTCACACACTCCAGCTACCCTCCCCCCACACGCTTTCCCCCACAAACCCCAGAGCCACCCACACCCCACATATTTACACATACATGTTCCCCCACCCCACACCTCACACACCTATCCACCCCCACAAAACCCCTCACATACCCATATCTTCCCCACATGCACCCCCACAAAACTCCTCACGTATGCACACCCTCCCCACATGCCCACACACCCACAACCTCCCACAAATCTCACAGTATACAAGAGCAAGACTTAATGTCACTGACTTCAGTGCCATTACTCCCCCCCCACTCCCTCACAGTATACAAGAGCAAGACTTAATGTTAATCTATTTTGCAATTACCTCTATGTATACTACACAAACACATGTAAATCAGGACAAAAATATTTTTGAAATCAAATTAATGAATGTTGTAGATGTTTGATTTTCAGAATATAATTTAGTGTTCTTCAGGGTCTGAAATGGCAAAACCCCCTGCTGAAAGGAATATTTCCAGGGGGCAAAGGGAGGGGCTTCTTGTGGCAAAGGTTGGGGGGTCAGGGGGCAGGACTTCTGGTCCCAAGATGGCAACCAGGAGGCGGGGCACATGTCAAGGGGCAGGGCTACCCACGCAGCCCTTCACAGCTTGCTAAAATTCAATAAGCAGCCCTCTGCCCAAAATAATTGCCCACCCCTGCTTTAAGGCCAAATCTGAACAGTCGCCTAGCCAAGCTGGAGACTGCTATTGGGAAAATAAACTCTATTTACTTGCTTCCAGTCTACATGTACCCCAGCCTGAAAGTTAGTTAGGATATGTGGTTTAGAGTCCTCAGTTCATGCCCTCGCATTGCTCTGAGCCGCTCCAAAGATAGAAAGCCTGGCAGCGACAATGGGGCTAAAACCTTCACTTAGCAAATTTCCTTCCCTTTTACAATGCAAATGGAATTTGTACATCTTCCACAGAAACCTCTCTAGCTTGACTCACTTGCAGAATTAATAGCAGACAATAGAAAATATGACATGAATAGCTTTTGTCTTGCCAAATCTATCAGCCTTTACTTTGAAGCCAGCATTATGGAATTAGGTGCCATGACTTTTTTTTAAACCCATTCTTCTCTGCTCTATTCGAAAATAAAATATTGGTTAAACCTTTGATTATTATTAAAAACACCAGCTCTCTCTTCTGCACATTTTTCTTTAACTTTGGCTTTTAATTTCCTCACAACTTCCTTGGCTGGTTTGTTCACTTCACTCACTCTTGTTTTTAACTCCCTCACTGTACTACAGCTGAGGAAATGCATTTCATATAGTCTAGTTTAGCTTTTCCATCAGTCTTCTTAGATTGTACATTTTTTCTTAAACTAGAAGCCCTTTCTATTTTTAATCTCTGGGGCAGCAATCTTGATTTTGACAGTGCACTAGCATGATAGAAATAATAATACTATTTTGGCTAAATGGCAGGAGGTTTTAAATCTAGTATTATTACAGTAACAAAGAAACCCTCAATCTTTCACCTCACGAATGCCCCAATTCAAAGTGTTTAAAGCATGTTAGGCATCTGAAGACTTCATTTGATCTCAAGTACCTTGTTGAATCAGGGACAAATAATGGGTTTTAATGGTATGATCCTAATAAGAAGAAAGATTAATTCAGTGGCTGAAAATCACCTTCTTTTGACTGTATAAAACATGAGCATGAAACAGAAATTCAAATTATTATTTTCTCATTGCAACTATTTAGATATATGAAGTTTATAAAAGGCCAAAAGGGATCATTATAATCATTTAAGCTGAGATTTTTAAAGCAACCTAAAAGGTATATAACATCCATTTCCAATTGAAAACCAATTTGTGACTGAAATCCCTAATGTCTTTGGGCCCTTTAGAAAATCTTACCCCTAGGCTGGGATTCTACATGACATGATCCAGCAACTTCTGCACTAAGAGAAAATAAATCTTCCTTTCTGTGGGGTGTACACTTACCTCCTGGAAGTGGGGGGCAGCAGGCCACTCAGTTGCCCCTTAGGGATTCTGGAAAGGAAAGACTCAGCCAGTCTTCTCCCCAAACCAGCAGATATGAGAGAAGGGTTTGAAGATCATTTGGACCACCAAAAGGGAACATGAAATATCATTTTGTAAAAGATAGCAAAAGATAGTTATGGAAGATGTGTAGTTTAAGACTGGAAAGGAACATGAACATGTAGGAGAGGAAGGGACCACCTGGGCCCTAAAATCCAGCCCCATGACACCACAAACAACCATATAACAAAGGTGGAGTCCAGAAAGTTACACAGAAACATCCATTCAGGTTCATCAGCACTCCAACATGGCTTTGAGCCTCTGAAATACAGACACGTAGCAAGCTCATTAAGAGCCTGGGGCAGGGAAGGTATAGGGTATAGCAACCACCGTAGACAGGAGTGGGGAGGGGCAAATATGGTGAAGGGGAAGGGAAGCCTTACCTTCCTCTTCCTGGCAGTTGATCCTGGTGCCCCATTCACTCCCCCTCTTTCCCAGATACATACATCTTGACAGGGGTGGCTGGTGCTTCCTGAGTCTGGGGGCGCACAATTTGTGGCCGGGCCTTGGGGCAGGCCAAAAGCCCCATATCCACTCCTACACTTCTGTGCCATGGCTTAGTGCCCCTTCCCCCCCAACACACCACTGGCTTGCAGGGCAAAAAAACTGGCCCTTCCTGAGTGGTGCTGAGTCAGGAGTCAATCTTGCAGGGGAGGGGGGGAGCACATGCCCCCTCAGTGCCCTCCATACCAGTCACCTGTGCATCTTGAGTACAGGGCTATGCCTGCTCTGGCAAAGGTTCCCTGGAGGAGGAGGAGGAAGTGAAGGAGCACCATTCTGCTCACTTCTTTTCCCCCCACCTCCCAGATACACAGGTTGGTGCAGTGCTGCACTGCCCAGTAGGGCTATGTGAGCTTCAGTCCCTGATTTGATTTGGCGGAGATTTGGCCTGATTCAGTGGCCAAATCTCCAAATCCAAATAAAATCAGAGGACCCTTTAATCTCTACGAATCAAATCAGAACCTGCCAAATTGATTCGGGGAGATTCGGCGATTTGGACATAGACACAGCTTTAAACGTTTTTTCTACATGCCTCTAGATAGCAGGTGGGTCATGAATGCTGTGATGCTGGGGTGCATGGAGTATCCCACAGAAATGCGTGGGGCTCCCCAGCGCACTTGGCAGCAGACCGGGAAGTGAACTAGAAGCACTTCTCACCGAGGAGTGCATTGGGGGGGCCCCCCCACACCTCCCTGTCTTGGCAACTAGTGCCTCCTGAGTGTGTTGGGGCATCCAGGGTCCCCCTATGGCAATTGCTCAGCCAGGGAGACAAGGGGAGGGGCCTGCCTACTCCCCAGCAGACCTAGAATTGGACCAGAAGTACTTCTGGTCCACTTCCAGGTTTGCTGCCAAGCACATGGAGGGTGTCCCTGCACTCCTGTGGGACACTCCATCCACCCCACCATCACAGCATTCACAAGCTGCACTAGTACCTCAAAGTATGTAGAAAAAACATTTCAAGTTGTGTTTATATTCAAATTACTGATTCTCCGAATCAGCATCAAATCTTCAGATTTTGATTCATCCAAACTGAATCAGGGACAGCAATCCAAATCAACAAATTGAATCACTGTCCCTGATTCAGGCCAAATCTGAATCCCAATTGAATAGGGCTTGTTTCATCCACCCCTACTGCCCAGCACCTATGGCCAGGCAGAGTTAGCAGAGGGTCTCCCTGCTCTGGCAAAGCCTCTGTGCTGTGGGGTAATTCTGGCACCCACTCATAGTTAGTGCCCGGGGCAGTGCCCAGCTTACCCCATCCTAGATATGCTGAAATGCCAAGGAACATGAGGTTAAATATGCCCAAACAATTCTGGGAGATGAACCAACTGTGTTGTTAACGAAGGGTCCTCTAACTTTTCTGGAGAAAACAGGGATTGTGGGGAAAAATGGTGCAAAACTTCACCCACTGGTTCCTAAGCTAATGGTTTATTCTGGCTAGACCTTCTCCAGTTTGCCAGGATTTTACTGTTTTATACTACCCTTGAATTATATGCAAACATTAGAAGCTGCAAACCCTAGAGAACATCAGAGACTGCTGAAATCATTTCAACTGAACCCAAGCCATCTGCTTTGGCACAGTTACATCTGTCTTACCTTTGCACACTCCACAGGGTTGGGCTTTATTAGGCTTTTCTTCACACTCCGTATCACTTTGGCTTTCATTAGTTATTTTCTTAAGAAAATTAGGTCAAGAATGCACATCATTAGTGATGCAGGCTTATTATTGATCCATCCACTGCTTTACAAACTGCACTGCTCACAGCTTCTTGCAGAGATGATTATATCCTCCTTCATGTATCTTCAGCACATTAAGATCCACTGCCAAAAACTGATCTTCCAATAGAGAAATACCGAAGAGTCTCTGGCCAAAATTTTCATAAGTGGCTGTGAGTGCCTATGTATGCGTGACATTTTAATGGGTCCGCATTTTCAAATAAGAGAGAGAGAAAGATTTTTTTTATTTGAAAAAGGCATAGCATATTTTTGTATTTCTATTTATTTAATAAAAATAGTTAATGTTCCCAAACCTTTTCAATCTTGGCATCTCCAAACAGCAAGTCTAAAATACTGTAACTTTTTTTTACAATTCATTTCATTGTCAAAGTAAAATATGGTTTGATATATTTTTGTAATCTGCTTATATTTAACATACTGTTTAAATAAATCTGTTCATACTTATGACTACACAATGTACATCAATTGCTGCCGGCTCTTTTCTGGAATAAAAGACTTGGTTTCATGTGAATTACCATAAGGATATTTGAATAAACATTTGATGAGTATAAAACATTTTGTATATGAGTATAAAACATATATAATAAAACATTTTATAATATAGACCATCAAGTATATTACAAAAACATGGTCCTGTTGAAAAGTTACAGAAATATTACATTTTCATTTATTTATACCACATCATAATTTCAATAGCAGAGGGCCATTTCTTTGGCTAAAATTAACAATGACACCCAGGATTTGAATAAATGATCCTCGTGTTCTCATGTTTGTTTGTTTGTTTGTTCACAACTCTCCCAAAGCAATGTGCTCAGAAATTAAGCCCTATGTTTGCCAGCTGGTATGGGAGAACGTAGCTGGAGGTGGGAATTAATTTACATGAAAGTTGCTTTGGATTTTGCAGAAAAATATGAAATGTTTTCTGCTTTTCCCTGGTCATGAATTTGACTTGGCTGAGGGCAGGAGTAATTGGTTTACACAGAACATACGTTACTGTTTAAAGGTTAATGCTGTTTACATTTTATACTACACACGCTTCTAAGGATGTACATTTTGCAAGCTAAATTCCTGGTGATTATGCAAAATGAAAACCATTTTCTTACTATACATGGAACAAAACCAGAACTTCAAATCCCTTTACATTTTGTGTTGCAGTTTGGATATGAATCTCTGAATCTAAATCAATTCCACAAAGTCCTACTGCCATGTGTGATCCAGAACGAGATCCACTTTCTAGTGCTGTTTTAGATGTGGCTGAAGTCTAATGAGAACAACTGATGTCACTACATTCCCATTCTGGCAGTAGTCAGATCTTGAGCCAAAAAGTATAATTACTGCTACCAGCATTTTTGAGGGGTGTTCATTGTAGCTGTGTTCATCTAAGGAGACATAGGCAGACAAGGTTCGTTGGGTAAATGTGAAATCTTTTATTAGACCAACTAAATAGTTGGAAAAATTGTTCTTTGCAAGCTTTTGGGCACAAATATCCTTTTTCAGGCATAGGGAGATTTTCCTATGCCTGAAGAAGGGTGTTTGTGCCCAAAAGTGTGCAAAGAACAATTTTTCCAACTATTTAGTTGGTCTAATAAAATCTATCACATTTACCCAAAGAACCATGGCTAACAACATTTGGCATCATCAAATCCAACACACATGAGTTGAGTTAACCAAGGCATGGCCCTTACCCTGAGCACTCAGTGATGCCTCACTTGCACACAAACCATGTCTTATCAGCTCAATTCATTTTTCTTTGGAGCTACAGCAATCACTAAGCCCATGTCCTATTTGGGAAAGTAATATAAAGAGGAGCAGTTTGACACCACATATTCTCTTTCATTTTGAAGTGTCTCTATACAACAGTTGTTATACAAAAAAACAAGAGTCTGAAATTAACAAGCAGCAAAGTGATCATTTCTTTGTAAATTAATTTTAGTGAACTTTTTAATTAAATCAAAATGTCTCCCTTAGAGGTAGTTCCATTAACAATAGAGAAGACATCCACCCAGATTAATTCAAATGAGCATCATAAATAAATTCCATCAAGGTAAAAACTATAGGATTTGTCTGCTTTTCCTCTGAATTTTGCTTTTAAAATTAGAACTGATGACAATATTTTTCCTACAAAAATTACAAAGAAAAGGAATTATGTTTTAGCTTTTGACAATTTTTTCCCTGTAAGGTTTTCAGGTTTTCTTGTAAAAACTAAAATAAAATCTTAAAAAGAGAAGAAACTACAAAGCAACACCAACAAATCTCAATTCAGAGACTAAGGGTGGGGGTAGGTTGAGAGTCTCTCATTCAAAATGTCAACAAAAATGGAAAGTTTTTGTAACAATCCATGTCTTGTTGAAAAAACATTTCTATGGAAAATTTTATTCACTTCCAACTCAAATGTCAAGTGATTTAAGATGAAATGTTTAAAGAAGTCCAAGGGAGTTTAAAGATTTCAGTTTAAAGTGCTTAGGCACTTATGACACTTTAGCACCCAAAGCTACTGAAATTCTCAAAACTACTACCTAAGTTCTGCCCTAAGCACCAAAGCTTCTGCCAATGGACTTTTGCAAAGCCACGAAAAAGCTGATACCGTCCCATAGCTTGGGGCCCTGCCTCAAGACAAAGTCTCTGGGGTCCTGGAGTGGATTCTGAATGTGGGGTTCCTCTTGTCTTCTTTTTTTAAAACCAGTGGGGTCTGATCCCTCAGGGGTACATGTGAGCCTAGCCCAGTGGTTCTAAACCTTTTTAGATTCAAAGCACCCTGGATAGACTTGAGGCACCCCTGGAAAGATTTCAGGCACTCCTCAGAAAGTGTCCACTCTTAGTTTTCACTTGTTTTTTTGACTACAGAAAAATAATAGAGCAAAGGTACTGATTTAACCTAGTGGCACAGTCAGGACTAGGATCCCAGTCCCCCGAGGTCCATTATGGAGCTCTATTGGTTAGACAAGCCTGCTCCCTTATAATGGGATTTGGATATCCCACTATGTTATGCTACGTTGTAAATACCAGTCATAAGTAGGTTATAAAGTGGGGCCAGTTCCCAATATATTTATGCTTTTCATCTTTATTTTCTTTTTTGGCATAAATCAGATTCTATACCTATCAATTACTTACACATGCACCTTCCATTGAAGTGTGTGTGTGTGTGTGCTAGTGTGCGTATGCGTGGACACTTAGGTAGGCCAGCGTGTTTAGGACTGAGGGAAAGAATTTGTAGCTTTAATAAGGATAAATTTTTCATAATCCTTTTAACTGTTTTCTTGGAACTCTTGGTCCTAGCGGGAATATAATGGTCATCGCAATCTATGTTTTTTCCCATCAAGGATGACAGAGGATGGATGACACATTTTCTGAACTAACGTAAAACCTTTCTACACACACAAAAAAGTACAGAATGTTGAAACAACAGGAAACATGCTACATCCAACTTCCCCACACCTGGGAACAAGTCCTGGTTTTACTTTCATATTTTCAATGTTTTCTAAATTGAGCCAAACTGAGTAGTTAAATGAAACAAAAGTGAAATACAGGAAATTATTTAAAACGGCCTTTTTCTTTGAAGACATACCGAGGGAAAAAAAATTGGAAAGGCATAGTTTGCTTAAGTGTGAGATTCATAGGTGGCCCAGGGGCCCCTGCCTCAGCACAGACAAAACCAGCGGCCAGGTCAGCCTTGGCATGCACAGTGTGGTGGACCATGGTTGCCAGGTGCTGATACACCTGGACAGAGTTGCAGTGAGGTGAGGGGCCACCCCTGGAGCTTGGTCCATGCCACACATGCCCCGCAGCTCCACACCACTGGCACCAGCTCCAGCACAGACCTGTGGCTGGGAGCAGCCACGGCTCCTGCCCAGGCTTGGGGGGCAGTGTGTCCTGCTCCAGCCACTGCTCCCACTGTGCTGGCTGGGGATCAAGCCTGGGGCTGCAGAGCAGGCTGCAGGCGGGAGGTGGGGGCCCTTGGCTCCAGGCCCCATTGAATCTTAATCCACCCCAATCAGATTTATCTACTGAAAGACTAAAAAAAAAGTCCTAGCTTGGAATATATAGGGCTATATATAGGGAATATATAGAGCACTGTAAATCAGAGAGCAACTGGCAGCATGCTAGAAAAGACAGTGTCAACTGTTTATTGTTGTCATTGTTTGATCATGCAAACATAGAACAAAATTTGGCATTCAGATTGGATTATCACTCTCAAAGAAATCAATTAACTTTGATGCATATATACGAATAAAAATTCCTGTCCTCACAATTGGTTTATATCGGGTGTTTTCAACTGGGGCAGCATGCGATTGGCTGGGTGCAAGGCCTGCCAGCACCCCATGGAGCTGCACATGCGTAGGCAGATTAATGCAAGGGCCAGCTGGGCATGAGTCCATGGGCACCTATCAATTCACGGGCCCAGATACTCATTAGCAGGGAAGCGGAAGTTGGGATTTACATTTGGTGCATTTTTGTCTCCCAGTAGGGAGACAAAAATGATAAAGTGTTAGAATGTAAGAGTCTCTACTCAAGTATAGCGATGATGCAAACTAGCAGAGATTGCAAACACTGTGGAGGAGTAGAACTCAAAAGAATCTTGATGAATTGGAGAATAGGCTACAGACAAGAAACACACATTTAGATTAAGTCTCAGCAGAAAAACTTCCTTCCCATCAGAACAGTAAGACAAGGGAACTAGCCACCTAGGAAATTTCAGAATTTCCTTCATTGGGGCTTTTAAAAAGCAAGCTGGGTAAGTATTCAACAGAGATGGTTTATGAATAGGGCATCCTGCATTTCTGTAGAGGGTTAAAATAGATGATCCTGTAGGGCTATGAATATCAGTCAACAAATAAATTGTGTTGTCTGCTAAAACATGCAGTTATTAACAGCAAGACAGCTGCAATTTTACATGAAATTGTAATTAAATTACTCACTTCCCATCTTAGGCTACCTGAATTGCTGGAAAAATAGCTATATTGATCATTTAGTTTCAATTTGTATAATTCTATTTTATACTACAATTCTCACAGCATACACAATGTTTGGTGTAATTCAACCTATACTGCTCTGGCATTGATACTTGCACAATATGAACCTCTATTTCCTGAGATTATTACTAACAGACATTTGGGAACAGGCTTATGGACTTGCAGTATTTGCTTATTCATATTTTGCGTGACTAAATTTTATACCTGAGTGCAAAACAGCATTGTATATATAAAGGCATACTTGTTCTTTAGCAGCATTTTATCTTTTTTTACATACCATTATTCTGACTGGACATTTAATTAACACGCTCCTGTTGAAGAATAGGTGCAACCCAGGCTGCAACATTTGAAAATAAGACCCTTACTAAAAATGCCATCTGCAGAAAGTAAAGTAAATGAGAGATGTTAGAACTGAATCAGAGAAGAAATAAATCTTCTTTGGGAAATAATAGGATCAGTCCCATCTGACAACATGAAAGGGTAGAATGTGACATCTCAGCAATAGGCTTTGTAAGAGAGACACAGACAAAAAGGATGCTGAACAGTGGTGATCAGTACTGATAACTGGGAATGTCTTCAATGCAGACGTGTTCAGATAGCAACGGAAATGGTGATTCATACATTTGCAAAAGACATCAAAGTGTAGCAATATGGTGAAACATGCTTTGATACCCACATTCAGTTGCACACCATTCTCTAATCACAGTAACTATTTGCATGATGCATCTGGGCTTAATCCAGTTTTGAGTAACTCCACCCACAGATCAGAGGAACTCGGTAAGAGTCTGCACAATTTAAGGAAGTACCATTTTTGTGTCTGCAAAGTCAAACTTCTCATTTAGATGCTAGGTGTAATATTAAAGAAAAATATGCACAGAGTATCTAAATGTAATGGAGAAAAACTCCCCATTGATTTATTGCCATCCTTTGCTGTCTAGCTGATAGTTGGGTGTGATTTGTTTTGCGGGTGAGTGTGTTAGTCAGAAATTGTATTCAGTAAGTTCCTAGGATTCAGACTCATACAGTTTAAAGCCAGGAGAGATTATTAATTTATCTGGTTTAACTTTTTACATATGACAGAGGCATGCTATCCAGCCATCCCTTTATCAAGCCCAAGAATTTGACTCGAGCAAACTTTCCACAAAAGAATCCATTCTTGATCCAAAGACATCAAGAGATGGAGAATGCACTACTTCCCTTAGCAGTTTGTTTTGGTGGAACATGTAACAAACACAGCCCAGTGGATTATGTTGCTCCTTTTTTTCCATCTAGATCTCACTTACATGGCATAGCCATATTTCTTCTATCTTTAAAATCTAAAGCGAATCACTCATTGATTGTTACTTATTTATAGACTGCATTGAGAAATGCGTTATAACACTAGAGAGGTTTTTACTTTTATTCACTAGGCAGGCATTTAAATATCAAAAACATGTGTTTGTCATTTATCAGTGACAAACACATGACATTCATCTGCTCACTGGGAGCAACAGTAAAAGCTATAAAGCTTTGTAAAAGTTGCCTGCATCTCCTTCTGGGAGGATATAGCTAGAATCAAAGCTGTTCTTAATGAGCTAAATTCCCAATAATAAAGAAGCAAAGAAGAAAAAACAAAGAACCCGCATCTGGGGTTTTCTGATATACTTTCTCATTTTAAAAAAGTTTTTTTTTATTCCCAGCTGCAGTGGTTTTAAATATAGCACATGTCTAGAAAGCTTTTGAGTTACTGTTGTTTTTCTCTCTTCACTGCTTGTACTTAATACACAGATGTTCTAGTAATCTCAAACCAGTGCAAGAGAAAGGCTTCATCACCCAGCTATGAAGTACCTAACAGATAGTATGTTCACACCTGCTATATCTGCCTGATAAGAATTGTGTAGCCTTGGCTGTTTGTTAAGTGTTTTGGGAACAATAAAGCAAAACAGGATTAAGTCAATATGGGAGGGAAGGAGTGTCCCAACCCTGGTTTAATGACACAAATGCCTGGGACCTCCAAGTGGAAGCTGAAATGCCAGCCCCATCTCAACCATATCTGCCAAAGTGCTACCGTTGACTCAGGGCTCTGTTGCAACTGCTACAGCACTGCAAAGCTGGGGCTGCCTCAGTGGGAATTCAGAAAACATGATGGTCGTCCCTGTAAAAAGGTGCGGCTTTATCCTTTCCTATGTGCTAAACTAGATCTGCTAGTCAATCAGGGTGGAGGAAACAGCTAATGACTAGGCCTTCCAGGTCAATTGCACTCTTGCGGTGCTAGGAGGGAACAGCATTCAAAGGGAACAGGTCCTGCAAGTGTAGCTTGCATTCCTATAGAGGACGTGGGGGGCAAGGAAGAGGGATGATTTTTTTGTCCAATCACATTCCTTTTCTCTGTTGCATAGGGTCCTGCTCAGGTGTAGCTCAAATGAGAGGATTATTTCTCCCAAGCAATTCCTCCATCAGTCATTGCTCTGTTGGAGGAGAGTCACAGCTGTGTCCCTACCATTCAAGGTAGCTTCCAAAAGGTTGCAAGCACTTGAAAGGCACTACATTTTCATTTTGTATTTCAAGTGTGAAAAATGTACACTTCTGCAAAAATGAGTGAAGCAAAACTGGTCTGGACTCTGACCTTGCATGCTAGGTTTCACTGTGGATAACATTTTTACAAATGAGTTACAACAGGGAGTTGGTAATAGCAATACCGACATGGCCCAAAAATCATTACGATGGGATGACCACACAAATGCTGATGCTGCAAGATAAATCTGACCTGACCTTGCTGCTGACTCTGAGGCAGCAGAACGGTCTGTGCTCCAGATCTTTAGAATGTTGTTTTCATTTTGGCACTGCCCAAAACATAATCAGCAAAATCCTTCAAGAGGAGCATTTGAAAAAGTCCTCTGATCTTCACTTTGAACTTCTGCAGAAGTAACCAAGCCTGAGGAATCTCACCAAGTGCACAGGTTCACATTTACTCCTTTCTAAAAGCCTTCTAAAACTAGCTGTATATTTTAAAGGGTTTCCCTATGATACAGTTACTTACTCCTAGCTCCTCACAGATTGGAACCTTTTCTGCTATGCTCAAGTACTCTATTCAAGGAATGCTGATGCACACCCAAGCATGACAGAAGTTCAGTGCACATAAATTGTTTTCAAACTGGCTGAAACTAATTTAAGTTAAACCTGAATGGATACAATATTCAGACTTAACTGATTTAGGTTAAATTCATTTTCTGACCTTCTGTCCCAGATCCCTCCCCAGATTCAAGTTAATGCACAGTCCCCCAGTATCCCAGGATGTGCTGCACCTCCCCACCACACCTCCTCACAGGGTGGGTGAGCTAGCCTTGGCTCAAGCTCTCTGCTCCAGCCAAGCAGGGGGTATGCTTTAGCACCCCCCCAATTTCTGGCCTGGGCTACTCCAGGTATGTGACTGCATTTCCAGAATCAACCATGAATGTTTGTTCACTTGCTTATTGGTTCAATCTACAGAGCAAAATTGAACTGATTCAGCCTCAGGCTTTTTGGCTGCCTGCATTAGCTTTTATGTCTTATCCTATCTGAGGGGATAAAGGTCAAACTTCCTTTTTGTAAATCTAGGAAGGCGAGATACCTGTATTATTTGCCAGTAGGACCCTGGTTCCTCTATGAATGCAAGGATCAAACTAACAGCACTTGCACAACTGTTCACAGATGTAATGCCTCCATTTATAATTCCTGATATCACAATAATGCTAGTCAAGATGAAAACTCCATTGTACTCAACTCTGAACACACACAGAGCAGAGACAATTTTTGCTTCAATGACCTTACAGTCTAAATAGACATCAAAGTCAAGAGGGAAAGAAAAACAGATAAATGAAGGGACTTTCCTGAGTTCATGCAGCAGGTCAGTGGTACAACTCACTACACTATGTGGCCTGTGCTTTGTGGAGTGCCAATAAGTTACCAATGACTCCTTGGTAAAACCCCTTCTCCTTCTCCTTGGGCCAGCACCTTCCCTCACTTTGCTGGATGGTGGCAGTGGGGGACAGGAAGCTTGCACAGGGCAGCCACCACCTCCATCCACCACTCTGTGCCACCGCTGTGTACCACTTCCCTGTACCACCGTGTATACCCCTGGGAAGTTTGAGGCCCTTTTTAAAGTTGTTTGCAATCTCCATGGGGGTTGCGACCCACAATTTGAGAACCCCTGGTCTAGTACAAAATCCTGAATGCTCAAAATGAAGTTCTTAGTGATGATGTGGCTTTATGATGTCTCTGGGATGCCTGGCATTCTCTACATAGGACTAAAAGAGCAAACATTAGAAATCTCACCAAAAAACCCTGTTCCTCATAACCTGCCTGCCCCAATTAACAAAGTTCACATGGTCCAGGGAAGCTGCAGATGAACATCCCCACTTTTCAACATCAATTCAAATCCAATGTGGGCTCTGATCCCTTTAAGAGCATGCTTGTATGCTTCCTTCTATTCTCCCTGCAGACCCCTAACTCATATGTGCCACTTATAAACAAATGATTTCAAAGATCTGTTTATTCTGTGTTTTAAGTATAATTCCCCAGGGAGCATTCATCAGAGAGATGCCTTGATCTGAATCTTAGTGCATCTCTGAGCTAGGTCTTTGTGTGCTGTGCCACGCAGCCTTTTGAAACAGGCTGAGGGAGCCTGCTTTTCATCCACAGCCTAATGAGCAGCTTTAGAATAGGATAAACGCAGTATATGAAAAGCATTAATTTTAAGATCAAAACAAAAGAGGAGTACAGTAGAGTTTCCCCAAAGTCACCACGCAAATAGGAAGAGATTAGGCTACAGAAAACAGCTGGATCATTAGCTGGCAGAGGTGCAACAGGTGGTGTGACAAGGCCAGAAAGAGAGCCTGTTCAAACACAATGAAATCAGCCATCAGATTAGAGAGCAGCTGTCACCACCTAATGATTCCAGCACTGACGGGAACAGAGTGTGTAATTCCAGTTGAGTAGATCTCCATGAAACTGAATGCAAAGACTTAGGTAATGGATACATGAGCGAAAAACCAGCCTAGCTCTGTTCCATGAGTTACTGTATCAGGCAAGTACCACTGGGAATGCTACTACTCTTCCTCCTTAATTTCTCTTGACAAAATGTCTAAATGACCTACATCAGGGTGTCAAACTCCCTTGGCCAGATCCAGACCCACCACCAGCCACAAGGGGAGCAGTGTCACAGAGCTGCAGGTTAATACAATTGATGCTTGCCCGAAGGTTTATATTCTTTATTCTATCTTACAGGTCATTAAAAAGGAGGTTACAATTCTAACCTCCTTTATGTAGCCCTTTGATGCAAAATGCAATATCAGAGGTTGTGTAGTATAATTATTAAAACTTTCTTTTTGCCTAAATGTTTTGCTTCAGGAACATCTGTATCAGAGAAATGCATTTTCAACTTTCCTCTCTTTCTCAGAATTTTAAAAAGTGGGGTGCACATGATGAGGTGCATCATCACAGATAACACAAATTTTTCTCCCATTAAAACTAATCTAGAAGCTATACCAATACACTAGGGACCTAAAGCTGTCTTACTCAATTCATGATCAAGGCAAAAAACAAATATAACTTAATTGAAATTAGTTAAAAACAAATCTAAAAGGCTGTGAAATAGGAGCTACATTGCCGGGGCAGCTAACAGAATTGCAGAACAAAGGATAGTTTGATTGGTGGAACATCAAGGCCATTAAAAAGAAGAGAGAGTCATTTACACCCATGGAACAAAGAGTTTAGAAGGGACCAGGTACATTATAACTAGGGAACTACTGTAATGAATTCACGATTTTTTTGATTTTGCAGATTCTGCAAAATCTGACATAGCTCGCAAAACCCGTGGAATCTGTGGGGGGGGAAGGGGGGAGACTTACCAAGAACTGTGACAGCTCATCAGGGCAGGGAAGGGGGGTGGCCTACTCAAAGGGCTGCCATCCCTCTGCCTTGCTGCTAACTGATTGCGGGGTGCCTGTCATATGGCCCCACCCCTCTCCACCAATCAGCAGTGAGGAGCAGGGCTGCATGATGGACAACCTCCACAGCCAATCAGTGGCAAGAGGAGGGGCCACCAGGACCCTTTAGCTAATCAGAGGCATAGAAGAGCCACCACGCTCCACCCATAAACTGACTGCCTGGGCCCATATTCTGCCTGCAAAATCAGGGGGCAGCCCCTACGAATTAGGCAGGTCCCAGATTATAATGTTATGAAGTCAACTTACTCCCACAGCACTGCCTGACTAGAAATGCTACAGCCACTGCTAGATAGTTGTTTTTAAACTTTGAGTGGAACAGGAATCAAAGGGGACTGCAAATATACCAGCACCCTCTACCTGGATCCACCCCAGTCATTATATACTGCCTTGTTTTTAGTATTATCAGGTGTCTTATAAAATATATCAGCGGGTAAAAAGGAATGTCGGAGTGACCCTCTCTGTACCATTCTATTTCATATGTTTCTGTCATATCACCTCTTGTTCATCTCCTAGCTAAATTAAATAGTACTAATTTTTTAACCTTTTCCTCCAAGTCCCTTATACTTTTTGCTGCCCTTCTCTGGTCCTTTTCCATTTCTCCTTGTAGCTACTTGAAGATTGGCTAAGCAGAGGATATTCCACTGATATATATAAGAGCATTACAGTATTCTCAGGATTGTTCTCTATTCCTTTCTTAAAATAGGTGAACTTTCTCTGCTTTTGACTTCTGACATGCATGTAGCAAATGACTGTATTCCACAGTACCTCTCTGTACAGGACTGTTTTTAACTCATTTGATAAAGGGTTACTTCTACCATGATGTAAGACGCATTTGCCTAGCTTGAATAGATTGCACATGACCTTTTAAACCCTTTTGTTAACCTGCCTTTGCAGGTTTGTATGTAGCTTTTAAAGAGGTGTGCTATGCTAGCCAGATAAAATATTATTGGCAAAAGATGAATTTTAAAGTGTATCCAACTTTGTGTCAGTTTGGATAGGACTTTGAATAGGAAAGGCCCCATATCCAATGACCAAATAATTACCCTTCCTTCTCCTGGGAAGATATCTTGATCCCACTGAAATGGATGGGAATTTTGCCATTGACTTCCCTGGAGCCAAGATTTTACCTTTTCTGTTTGCAAATTTTAGCATGATCTTATTTTACCATTAATTCCTCTGGTTACAAATAAGGCCTAGTCCTCTCTGCAGTAAGCCAGAACTGAATTGTACAGGGAGGTTGCTGGTTTCTGTGATGCTTTGGTAGTGCAACACTGGGGGTTCAAACTGTATATTTAATTAAATAAAGAAGATGGCAACTTGGGGACTCTGAGCAGGATATTTCTGCTAATACATTTAGCAGTGAAAGACCCAGTTTATCATCCTGAAACATTAGAAATAACAGGCCGCAGAGGATAGATGAGGTAGTTCTTGCCTGTATCAAGTTCTCTGCAGCCTCAGACAGATATCCCTACATCATTTCAGGCTCATACTACCAGTGTCTTATCCTCAATATCGTTCCTGTCCAAACTATTTTCTCATTCACACCTTCCCAGTATGACTGCAGCTACCAGTAGTTGAAAATTAGTAACTGTCTCTCTCAGAATTTCCCTCCAATTAAAAAAACAAAACCGGTAGTTTGGGAGGCTACTTTGTTCCCTCTTGCCCCTGTTTTAATGGCAAAAGAGAGGGAGAGAAAAGTGAGTTTGTAGTTTTAAAACCAACAATTCTCAATTTTTTAAAATGGAAAAACAAAACAAGTGAAAAAATGCATGTAACAATGCATACAATGGGTACTCATGAAACACCCACTCCTCCCTTCCACATCCTCTACTGAAGAGAAGGGGCTTTAGAGTAATTTTCCAAATTTAAGGAACTGTACTGTTGGAGGGAATTAAAGCTGACTGAACTTGTGCAGATGCAACACTTCTGACATCTTATTCATGATGATGAAAAGCAAAGCTTTTAAAAGACAGCTGGCTGAGCTGCTGCAAGGGGGTACAAGCTTTTACATATTCTTTGAAAGCTTCAGGCATTCCAAGCAATGGTATTGTGCAGCACTTCATCTAGGTAGTACTTTGGATAAGGTGAGGCATGGAAACCTATGGACACAAGTGACTGTGTAGGTCGCTCATCTGGAGAGCGGGGTTCTCCTCCCAGCTCCATCTTTGACTGGTGTGTCCAATTGCCCAGCTCTGTATCTCTCATTAACATAGATACAAAGTTTTTTCCAGAAAGGAATACCACTCACTCTGTTTATACAGCCTCTACCCAAAGAGGCCCTGATCAAGTCTGACACCTTTGATCGTTACTGCAATAACCGGCTTATTTTGAAGAGATGGCAGTTTGAGGGGAAGGGGTGTTCACTTCCGTTCAAAATAAGGGACTCAAGGGATACAGGGTGGACTTGTGATGCTGGCATTCATTAACCTCTGACAGCTGCTCACTGGTTTGCGTGAATGGGGCTGGTTGTCTCTGCCCAATTGCTAACAGGCTAATGTCCATCTCAAAAGACTCAACATCACAAATGACAGCAGTCATCAAACTTCTTGGCAGGCTTCACTGGATCTGGCATGTGTATGGAGCCTGCATTCCAAAAAAGCTCCTTTCAAATCAAAATTGAGCAACCATGGTGGTATGGCAGGATGAGAGCGCATGCTAGCAGTGCCCACACTGTTCTGCAAGTAAACAAAAGCCTGTCAAGTTGTCAGTCTGGCCCACTGGCTATGTGCTAGCTATTCACTTTGAGAATTTAATATTTTTAGATCGTCAAGTGCATTTGAACATGTGAAACGAATTAAGGAATTATTCCAAGACAATGCAAAATCTAATCAGTCTTGTTTAAATTCTAATGTCACATCCAATCGGGCATCAGGTCAAGATTGCAGGAAACGGAAGATCAAATTAACATACTACACGGCAGTCGGGTATGTCAGGATGTCCTGCTTTGGACAAAACACTACTGCCACTGACGCAAACAATGAGCAGCCAAGTTGGATGTGCAATGACAGGTAGCTGCTATGCCAACAGGAAAGCAGCTGCTAGGTTCTTCATGAGCAATCCATTGGCTAATGACTGGAATTCTTTTAGACCTGCATCAATATATTTCTTGGTATATGGGGATTTCCATAACATTGCATGCAGACAGAGATTTTTTTTGCCCTTTTTTCAATTACATGTTTCATTAACTGCTGTATCCGCTGATATGCTGACAACTAGCTGAGGCTTCCAGAGCTGAAGAAATGAGGATGGAAATGAAACAAAGATCTATTACCATTTATCACTTTTATGAGATGTTGTGAAGCTTCATTGGTTATTGGTAAAGCACTTTCAGTACTGAAAAAATGTCAGTCCCTTTTCAAAGATAATTTCTAATCTCTCTCTCTCCATTCCCTTCTCACGAAATGCCTGTGGAAAGAGCTGCTAGTGGCATGGATTACTCAGTTCAGACCATGGCAAGTCCCTCAGAAAGGACCCCTCAACCATGGAGATCCTAAGCCTGCCATCAAGAAGCACAGCCCTGCTCCCCCTCAACTCCTGCTTGCATGCAACAAATGTAAAAACAAGGCAGGGATGCCATCCAGTAGGTGCCTTCTAATGCTGTTCAAAGCATACTGGAGACAGATCTAAAAAGCAACAACAAGGGGAAACCTAGCATGATTTCACTGCCTCAGCACCTCCAGTTTCTGGACTGGCGCATGCAGAACAGCAGCAGGTGGGAGAGGCTATGCTTCTTGGTGGCACATGCTTAGAGCACCACAGAAGCAATACAGGCAAACCTTCAGCTGAACCTAAAACTATCAAGTCAAACATGCTCACAGATGATAACCTCCCATGTACCATGTAAGGAAAAAAAGCAGTTCTTCAAGAAATCAGACTTGGAGACATCTAATGCTTTAAAGGGCAAAAGCAAGACACTGTGCTTGGAAATCACCTACTAACTGGCACAGCTCCTGAAACAAAGTTGTAACATACCCATGTGGTCATTAAACACATGGCCACGTGGTGCAGTTTCTGAATGGGATCGGAAGTTGAAGTCTAACATGGAATGCATTTTTAATCCTTTGGGTAGGGTGTATTAAGCCCCCTTCTAATGCACAGAGGATGTATCTGTTATAGCCCACAGCTGCCGAACCCAGACTGTTAAATCAACCTGTAGAGTTCAGGAGGTTTCTGTTTCGCTCCCTGATGTCAGACAAGATTGCTGTCATCACACATTGTTTTAAATTAACCTGTGAATACAACTTTCTTGCCACTACACATAAGCAATGTGCTTGACAGTCACTGCTGCCTGATCATCTAGTGACAAGTAATCTGGATCTGTGGATTGGATCCATGAAGGGGGTAGTAACTGGTGGAGGGGATGGCAGCATCCACACTGGTGATAATCATGGCAGCTGAGGTGGCAGCAACTGCAACAGCAGAAGTGGAGTAAGTGACTGTAGGAACTACAAACGGGTCCAGAGGGGCATAGACCAAGTTTGACACTCACTGGGCACATCTACACAAGACACTACTGTGCAGTAGCAGCTGCATAGCAGCTCGTTGCTACTGCACAGTAACACTGGCGGGCATTAATCATGTTGGGATGCTACTTCACAGTAGTAATGAGCTACTGCACAATAGCTTGTTTCTACTGCACAGTACTGTCTGAAAAATACATGTGAGGACGCTACAAATACTAAATGACTGCACAGTAACAACTGCACAGTCCGCTGCTCATGTAGATGCAACCACTGTAGAAGATCTCTCCTATAGAAGAATTCCCAGCAGGAGATCAAACACCTTCAGGCATAAAAGATACTTGCCAACAGTAATGGCAAGTTCATTGCTACTTCTAAAGTTTAAAGTCACAGAACTGGACAAAACAGATTTAACAGTTCTGTCACAGGCATTCTTTCCAGGAAGGTCCATGTTGAAGGTCTGTTTCCTAGAGAATGAGCTGATAGATAACAGGCAATTAAACAGCAAGACACCTCCAGTTTACCTAATATGAACCATGTAAGAATGTCATATAGCTTGAGCAGTCTCTAATTATCACCTTTGTACAAGAAATACATGAGGTATTTGACCAGTCTCACACTTTTACTTTCTTTAATGATAATCTATCTTAGTTCTACAAGGCAACTGACATCAATTGTATATAATGTTCTAATGACCACCCAGCTTGATCAACAAACCATTTATAGATAAAAAAAAACAATATCTAAGAAGCTAAAACCCCATGCCAAAGATTAGTAATGAGAAAATTCCTCCTTCAAGAGGCTTTGTAGCCAAAAGTCAGGCCCTTGGGAGTTCATGACCAGCAGAATATTATAATGGTTGTGGATAAAACAGGGGAACAAATTATAGGTATGGAGTTTCCATTAAATCTTTATTCTCAATCCTAAAGACAAACAGCAGCAAGACCTGTGATCCTACTAGCAGTCTGTAAGACAACTAACAGAGAGTCATCTATATCCAAAAGTACTTATAGAGGGAAATCATAAAGGACCAAGGAACCCAGAAGGATTTCATATTTTTCTCTCTCCACCACATAATCATTAAAATAATTGAGGGATGAGGGGCACAGCCTCCTCTTTTATTTGTAGCTTGTTTCCATTACAAATTGTGAGTTTCGGGCCTCATTTGGTATCAAGGGCAATTCCATGCCCTAAAATGATTGTGTGCACAGTATGCCGGGGAGAGCCACAAAGCAGGTAGAAAACCAGTGCAGTGAATTAGAACATTCTCTCTTTGGGTGGGGAACGGATAAGTTTTACGCTCTTTGTCTATTTTAACTGGTTTCCCACTGACCTCCATGGAATCAAGCTGACAATACATTGTGTTCATTCATTGAGGCTTATTCTATAAAATTTCAAATCATCTGCTTAAGAGAAGCAATTCTGCACATGCTCCCCTTGCCACTGTAACCCTTTTACCAATAATCAAAACTGTTGGAAACCATGACAAGACAAACCTGCTCATTCACAGATGAAGGTCCTCTACCTGGTAAAAAAAATACCTGACTCCTGTTTATAGCAATGGGACCGTACTATTGTCACATGTATGCAGGGATGGAACTGCTTGCACCCAATTGACTTCAAATGTACGCACAAAAATTGTTTTGTTCAGGGCCCGTTTTTTTTCAGTCACAGCTAGCTCTTGTACCCAATGATATGTCTGTAAGGCACTGCACTATGTAGTAAGGAGCTTGGGCTCCTGCATTCTTATTTTACTTCTGCCTCCAGTTCACAAACTGACCTTGGGCAAGACCCTTCCTCTTGCTCTTCCAGTTGCTCCATCTGTAAAAGGGGGATAATAAATCTTAGCCCCATACATTAGAAGTGTGTGCAGGAAATGGAGGGGTGTCAAAAAGATTAAATCAATAGCCATACCATGACTCAAATACTTGATGGCAAGCACAGTCCAGTGGATAAGACATTATACGGGCACTCAGGAACCATACTCCCACTTTAACAGTTCTGCAGGACAGGGTGTAGCAAAACCCCCATTTTTTCTTTTTTTCTTATTTAAAAATACACTCCCTTCCCCTTCCCCTAACAATTTCTGATGTTCTCTCTGCCCTCTCTATCCCTTATAAGTGATTACAAGTAATACTAGGTAAATGAAGTTCTTATACTCCCACATTGTAATAAGCCCCTTTTTTATATTATCATAACATAATAGTGTTCTGTTATGTTTGTATTGATTTTTACTGTTTTATATTGTACTGCATTGTATTCCTATCATTTGTCCATTGATTTTTATTGTTTCATATTAACACTGTATGATTTAGGCCTGCAGTGTGGGTTGGCATGAGTGGCCACACCACCTATCCAGCCAGAGGCCCTACTGGCGATCTCCCTCTGGACAACACCTTGCTGGAGAAGACCCCAACTGACCATCAAGGATCAGCTCACAGCCCAGGATAGGTAGCTATCACCTACCTTCCTTCCCCAAGCAAAGGACCTGGACTCTGTTTCTCTTCCCTACCTGGCCTCCAACCCTTCCACTGAGTCTCTTTCTCCTGCTACCATTGTGAGTGATTGTGTGTGTGTGTGTAGGAACCAATAACTTCATGGGGCTGCGCAGTGTGTTGTCTGGTTAATAAACCTATTATTTTGAACCCCCAAATTGGGTTTTTGTCTGTTTCCTAGCTGTTTCCTCTTTGTCACCACTTATCTGCCCCCTGATCTCCCACCTTTCTGCTTCAGTTTCCAGCCCCAATCTCCCAGCCTTCTGCCTCTCTCTTTTCTGCCTGTCTCCTCCTTGCCACTGGGCTTTTTCCCTTGCTTCCACCCCAGCACCAGTGACCCTGAGTAACCCTGGGGCCACTTGACCTTAAGTAACCCCAAGCCTCAGCTCCTTAGCCAGCTTCTCTCTAGTCTACTGGTTCTAATCCCAGTCCCGGCAACTTTCACTCCATACACTTTCACTCTCTCACCTTAATCTTCCCCCCCGGTATCCCAAGCACAGACATACACACACGGTACCATGGAAGTTAGGAACTCACCTGTGTGTATGTGTAGGCAGGTGGTATGTGTGTGAACTGGTGAATATACATAATTACATATATGTCATCATGTGCGTGATATACAAATTAATGATCTGTGTATATGTACTGAGTGTGCAGGTATTGACAACTGATTGTTGTCTAATTTTTGGTGTGTGTATGTGCTTGAATCCATGATGTGCCTAGGCTGGTAATCTTGGATGTGTATGTGCCTGAGTTGGTAGTGTACGTGTGTGTGTATGCACCTAATTGATTTGTGTGTTTGTATATGTGCAATTGTGTCACCCCCTCCTCCCATCTAACGGCACAATTTTGAGATCCTGAGAGTTGGCCTGACCCCACAGGTCAACAAGGATCTATCTCTGGGTATGTGCTTATATGGCATCTAACACAATGAGACCCAATTCTTTTGTGGGACCCTAGACATGACTACGCTATAAAACTGCATACTACAAAAGGAGTGCAGGGACATATCAGAGAATTGGTGGCTTAGTTTAAGTTAAACTGCTAAAAACATTTTAAAATGGAAAAAGGGCTTCTAACAGAGATTCTGGTGGCAATTCTATGCAAGCAGCTTTTGAAATCATCCTCATCATTTTCAGAAGACTGCTAATTCTGAAAATCAGTCCCTAGAGCAGGGATTCTTAACTAGGGTGGCATGGCACATAAGGGTGCCTAGAGATCCTTTCAAGAGTTTTCCAGATGCCATACAATGTTTGTACCTTTAACAGTGCTAACATGATTCACAAGATAAACCCAGAGATATCACATAGGAATCCATACTGTTAAAATCATTCTGACATGTCCTAGTCTTTCTGATTTCTTTGCAGCAGAAGAATTCCTGTTTAAAAACCAAAAACAAATGAAAACTAAGAGCTGGCCTTTCCTGAGGGGTATTTTCAAACTAACTAGGTGTGCCTTGAGTCTAACGAGGTTGCAAACCACTGCCCTCAAAATTTGTCTTATGAATCCCACAGGCCAACCTCTATGGCATAAACCTGTGTTATTTATCACCGAAGTTGTGTGCTGTTAATTACTGAGCTCCTGTACTGTAGACATTTGACCTCTGTATTCTGCATTTGGGATTTACTATTGTGCCACCCATTGGCCAGATGCTTGCTAGTCTTTAAATACAACTGCATTTTTTTTTTTATTGGAAGCTATGACAGGAGTACCTTCATGGAATGTAAACTGTGTGTGTAGAGATATATATTTTCTGGCACTGTCCATAAACATTGTGAGAGTGATTCTTCTTCCCTATCATACTATCACAGCACAGAACTCATTAACCTCAAGGAACTGACTCAGTCATGATTTACACCACAGTAAAAGGAGCATGTGGAAAAAGACTAGATAGCCAGCTAACGCATGACATGCAGAAGATGCAAGTACACATACATCACAATATTTAAAGTAAATGCAGCAAACAGATTTGTTGAAACATGCACGAGAATAAAACAAAAATTCACAATAAAGGTCATAAATAAATTTACTACCATTCAGTTCTGAGAGAAGACCCTAAGATATGGGAACATGCCTTTTGAAATTCCTGCTTTGTTGTGGGTTCAACCTGATCTCTGCTGTAAATGTAGTTTCATGCATTTAATTCCCTTTATCAAACAATACACTAGGCATGGGACTATTTTCTTAGACAATCACCTATGATAAGAAAAAGTGGTCACCAGTTTCAGAGTAAAGCAGCAAAGCAGATTTAGGATATATTTCAGGAGAAAATTCTTTACTTTCAGAACAGCAGGACAATGGAACAAGCTGCCCCGGGAAGTTATAAAAACTTCTTCATTGGAGATACAATAGGAATTTTTCTGGGGTAGAAAAAAAAAACGCTGGCTGCTGGACCAGATTGCCTTTGGGATCCCTTTTAGGAGGAGATTATTACATAATACTTCCAACACAGAAAGGGATCTACAAAGAGTTTTCCTTGGTCGTTACAGTTATCTCTTAGTCAGTCATTTCGTGGTTAGTCGTTATTTGTTATTTAAGGTAGTTAGGACTCAGACACAATATCTTAGGCAATGAACTTACACATAGCAAAAGATAGTTCCCGAAGAACTTGCAAAATAAATGTAAGACAATTTTTAAAATGGCAATATTCTTCCCATTTGTATAGATGGGAAACAGAGACATGGCGATACTGAGCAACTTGTCCCAGAGCACATAGGAAGCCCACGGCCAAGCTAGGAAATTCTTGTCAGGCTGTTGTCATCATCACAAGACTTTTCTTCCTCTCACATACAGTGTTCCCTCCAAGCATTTTTCTCCATTCTGCTTGGGCTACCTGGGTTAGGTGCCTGTATAGGGATTTACAAACCTAAATCTACCACTCATTTTAACATCTTATCCATATGTTGCTGTATTACACACTTTTACTGGAAGTGAGCAACCTCCATCTGATATATAGCATAATGTTTTCTTCTGTAGATTAGGTCCTCAGGACTGTTAGTCATATCACACAGTAGGAAAGGCTAATATCAAAATCTTTCTTAGGTCTGCAGGAAGGTATTACTGAATTACCTGGAATCATATTGTTATTTCATGTTAAACAAATATCCCATTAGGGCCAGAAAGAAATGCAAGCCTATGAATTATACATTTTGGAAATTCTTTTAAACATCTGCAATTGGGAACACAGAAACACATGGCTGAAAGGGGCACCCTGGACCACTGAATACAGTCCTTTATATTTGCAAGCAACCATTTACCCAGGAAATCCCACTTTTAACCCTCACATGGAACTATAGGCACAACACCTGACATAACAAGAACACCTTGTCACATACCACAAGAAAAAGCAAAGGAGACAAAGACACTGCTAATGCCTTGCCACTGCAATTACATGGAAGTGGTCAGTTAATACATGGTCCTTAGCTTGTGAGCATGTGCTATACCACAGATAAAAACTAAAAGTCTCTGCAATTGAAAAACCTAGGTTAATCCAGCAGACAAGGATAAGTCATGGGCTGCTTTTAGTCATATGAGGCTGACTTCTCCCATTTATTTTTTTATTAGGAGTATATATGACAAAACACCAAAAGAAAAATTTGACTCTCTTCTTCCTGCCCTACACTAAACAGGAGTATGCGGTAGGACGAATAAAGAGTCCACACATTCTTTCATCTACTCAGCTAACTCAGACTGGGTGTAAGGATATGGACATACAATACATACCTCTGAAGTAATTTCAGTTTGCTCTGGGATATAAAGAGAGTAGACACTATGCACAGCCTCACACTGGTATAAGTGATGGTAACTTCATGGTAAAAGTTACCCCTTGAAAAGGGAGGGGTAACTACATTAGGTTAAAAAGTCACTTTGGTATACTGGCTGTGTATCCTCTGCCCCAATTCCCCCATAAGTGTTTGTTCAGTAGAAACCAGGTCCCTGTCACCATGTTCCCAGGCACTGGAATAGCATCTATTGCAAACACACAAATTGTCCATTACCACAGAGTACAATCTACTATGAAGTAAAATCCAGGATAAATTGTTCTGGAATAATTGTACCATATCTACAACCCAAAACCTTTTCTCTGAGAAGTTTTATTCTCTCTGCAGTTAACTGACATGTTTTTAACTCAAGACCCATCCGTACACACTTGAGTGCAGTGTTGCTGCCGATTCAAACTGACTTACCCATCAAGGTTAACACTAGCATGACTACTCTGCAAATTGGACACAAGCTGGTGTTGATCAAGCCTGACTGGTTCTCCAATGACTTTCCACAATACATCCTTTCACAGCATGTGATGAAATAAGCTTCAGCTCGTAAAAGCTTGTGCTACACACACTCACACACACACACACACACACTTTGGTTAGATGCAAATCTACCCTCCCTTTCTACATGCCCAGAAAGTGCACACACATTCTCTCATTGTGAATGGGGTGAATAGAGCAGTTCGGCTTACTCCAGCACCAAAAATTATTTGATGTGCCCCCAAATCTTGACACCACACATGAACGAATGCAGTGCCCACGTACACTACAACTTCAGTGTCATTTTATAAAGTGGCTGCTACATTAGTTAAGTTTAAGCTAACTTCAGGACAGCAGCTGAAATGTCAGTAACTCATGTTAACTTGCAGTGAAGGCATACTTGGAAGGTTCGTTTGGCAAAGCAAGGGTCACTTGCAACTACATCTGGTCATGCAGCTCTCACTGGAATGGCTGACAATGTAACATGCTCCATTTATAAAATAAAGATCTTCCACAGAAAAAAAATCAATTTTGTCTAAAAATATTTCAATTTTCTTAAAAAGGCAAAAATCCAAGTGATAGCTCTCTGGCTGTTTTCCTGAACAACACTGATCACTTTCCACTTTCTACTTCAAACAAGAAGAAATTGCAGCTGAAAAGAGCCTTCTAGGTAGGAAACCAGAGCGCCAAAAAAAAAAAAACCCTGCTGTGGTTCACCTGAAATGAAACTTTTCTGGAAATTCTCTCTCTTACAAGAAGTTCTGTGCCTTTTTGGTTGATTACTTGGTTTTACCCGACATGAGGGCAAAAAAGACATTTTTCAAAAAATGTGTGATGAGATTTTTGGCTTTCCTTGCAACCAGTTTTCCACCTCCTCCCCATCAACCCCTCTGATACACACACACACACACTCCCTCTCACCCACTGTCCTGACATATATGCAGGCGCGCGCGCACACGCACACTCTCCTTCCCTCCCTCTAACCCACTGTCTTGACATGCATGTATCTCATATTGTGCGCCAGTCCCTGTTTTGCTGCAAAATGGCCTTGGCACAAAAACTCAACTCTATACCATTATCTAGTTTCATGAGTACATCTTTACTTAATCAAACTCTTCACCTCCAGCACAACAACACTGGCAAACATTAAAGTAAAAAAAAACCTGGAACAATTTACAAAAAGTAAAAAAGAACCTGGAACAATCAGCTTCATCTTCGAAAAACAGTCAGGAGTATGAGTTTAAAAACCACAAGCTTCCAGATTTCAGCCACTGAAGACATTTTATATTTCTCTAAAGAAACCTAAAGGTCTTGAAGACAAATTTCTGCTTTCAGCCCCCCAAAACTGCGGTGCCCACTCTTTATTTCCTGGCCAATTTAAGTTGAAATATAATTTTTTAGCTTATGACCAAAAGCCCCTAACAATTGATCCAAATCAACAGTTACATAATGCTGAAGTGTAAAAGATTCTAGGTCATGAGCTAGTTTCATTTTCAAGCAAAATAAAAACAAGAACTTGATGCTTGGAAAAGAGTATATATTTGGAAAAATTATGATGACTAACCAATGGAACACAAAACCAAGGAAATTCTTCCTGGCTTGCCATTTTGTAATCAAGTCTGCATGCCTTTCTGGAAGATGTTTTGGACAAGTACAAGTTACTGAGCTTAGTGCAAGAGTGACTGAATGAAATTCTATGGCATGCGTTGTGGGAGAGGTTAGACTAAATGATCTACTGGTCCCTTTTGTCCTAAAATCTATTTAAGAATTACAAGTCATAGAAAGTTCAGAAATATAAAGGAAAGGGCGGTAAGGCACAAAAAGGGAGTAGAACATTCTTTACAAATGAACGAGTATTTACATTCGCTCTGTTTAAAAGCACTTCACAGACTTGTTGTCACAGAGCAAGGATCAGCTTTGCCATTCTGTGTGAAACATCCTGATGATCCTTGTCCTTCCATAATCCCCCGACCCCCTTCCAAATCTCTCACATTAGTGTATGTATACACTTGAACTTTTACATTAACAAATATTTACTCACATTATTGGGAGGTCTAGTGTGGGAACCACACAAATATTAATATCCTGCCCTCCCCATTGCCCCCCAGTAAAACTTACAATCATGTTACTTCAGGAATGTTAAAGTAGGACTAAGAAGTCAAGTGTCAACATGCCCGTAGTTATAAAGTAAATATGGCTGGGACATCTCCTTTCATCAACAAAAAATAGCCATCCATAACTGTCCACATGAAAGTGGTAGGTCTTTTACCAGAAGGGGCTTGGGGAGTTGGAGGAAACTTTGATTGGAGGGTGGGAGAAGGACTGAAAAGAGAGAATGTAACTGCAAGAAGAACCTGAGTGCTTTGTTATTAAATGGAAGGGAAGATTGCTCCCATCAAAAAAAGGATTTATGGCAAAGACACACACAAAGTATACACAAAAACAAAACATGTGTTATTCTTCAAACAATACAGCACCTGGTAGAAATCCCAGCTGAGACATGCCTCCCACACTGTAATCCCCCTGAAAATAGGGAATTAAGAGGAAGAGAGGGGAAACATGAAAAGCCTGATGTGAGCCTGAGCAGCAGTAGTGTCACTAAGGGAAGGCAAGAGGGGGGTGGGGGGGACTCTAAGCACTGACTTGTGGGTGAGGGAGGAGGGTGGTCAAAAAATAGCAGTCACTGCCAATGACCAGCTACATCTGTGCTGGGCAGTCATACTAGACTTCAGGTCTTCAGCAGTGGTCCCCGGTTCCCAACAAACTCAGTGGGGCAAGACTCCTTCCCATGTATGATTCTTGAAAATCAGCATGGCAATACCCACTATGAATTTGGCTCTACTAATCTGGCACTTTATCTGACAAGTATCTCAAGATTTTCCTTTGGGAACTGTTCCAGTTAATGTAGGAAGGGACGAAAGGGGGGGAGGAGTTATTAACTCTAAAGGCATCATGGTCCAGCTCAGGCTTGGATTTTGTCATCCAGCCAGTCATTACTGTGGCCCAGTGGGGAGAACTCTGAACTCAGCAGACCTGGGTTCTATTTGCCAATTTTGCTGCTGAGTAACCTTTGATCATGGCATTTAGCACTCTGTGTCACAGTTTCTCTATCTCTAAAATGGAGGTAGTGATACTGACCTCCTTCACAAAGCACAGGGAGCTCAATAACTGAAGAAGTGCTGTATAAGAGTTAAATATTAGAAGAGCCAAGCCTGTATAGAAGCTTCCCACCATGTCTGTATTTCATAGGATAACTGGTGAGTGCCTTTCTTCTCAACAGCAAACAAGCAGATTGACCACCAAAATTGATGTAGGAACTGCTGAGTAGAAAATGAGACAAACGAATAGTGCCTTGCCTCTGAGAGGGTGGTGGCATGAAAAATGGTCCAACCAACCACCATAGACAGCCAAAATGCAGACTAAAGAGAAGCAAATTTGTAAATCGATGAAACAAAAATGTTTACCAGAAAGACCTCAAAAACTGCCCAAGAATCAAGTTCTAACCTGGAGGCTAGGGACACTTAATAACATTAATCAGCAAAGGTTCTGACCCAGATGCACTCATTAAAAAACAAAAGAAAAAAATACTGTCTGAAGTCTTCAATCCAAACCACTGGGAAGGAAAAAACTCTTTGTCCTTAAAAAAGAGAGGCATACAGCTCTTTGCATTTTACTGATTGATTGATACTTCAAAATGTACCCATCAGAATGCCCCCAGGCACACAGACATAAATTATGGAAAGCCATTATCTGATGTTCATGTCAGAGACAAAATTTTACAAGCTCCCAGATAAAAGCAAAATTATTAAATCCAATGGCTCCCAGCTATTCTTCTGCCCAGATTCTTGGCACCATCCTACATGGCAGATAACAATATAAAATAAGCCTCCCTAAAGGAGATTATGCAGGACACACCATTACAGTGTTTCCCACCGTGCTCAGGGTCATCTGTAAGAACAAGTGCTATGCTCTATAGAAAAATATCAGATATGACATTTCTGGGAAAGGAGGGAGAGAGGAGAAAGCAGAGGACCAGGTAGTAAAGGAATTTAAAGAAGCGGACCTGAAGGTATTTTTAAAAGAAAAGTTGAAGAGCTGTGAGAAACAGCTAGTCTACAGCTCATTATTGTACTAGGGATGGTACTGCAACCCCTATACTGCTATTCTTTTAGACAGCATCAAACCACAGCAGCATCCAGGTCTGTGCCTAAGGCTCTGAGTCACTAATTTTCTTTTAAATAGTTTGTGAACCCTCAATTCACCTTGCTTTCTGTTGCAGAACTTGCAGGTTTCTAAAGGTAGGTCTATACTAGGGATGCACCAATAGAGATTTTTTAGGCTGATACCAATGGCCGATCTTTAATGAGCCATATTGCCGGTGCCAATCCGATTCCCATATGGAGCCCCTCAGTGTGTAGAGCTGTGTCCGGCTAGCAAGTCTGTTGTGGGGGAAGGGGTGGGGGGAGGGAAGTGGCATGGAGTGGGGGACAGGCCCCTGCAGCCATCAAGGGATCAAGCTGACTCTGGGGCAGGGGCAGGTGCTCCCCAGATGGGGCAGGGCAAGAGCTCCCCAGATGGGGTGGGGCATGGGATGGAGCCGTGGCTCATCCTGGAGGTGCACGGGGGAGTGGCTCCCACCACTTTGCGTACCTGGGAGCACATGGGAGCATGTGCCCTATAGATATGTGCATGGGGTGGGGCAGACTGCACTTGGGATGTGTACAGCAGTGCTGGGAGTGGGGCTACGGTGAATTTTGGGGTGGCTGCAGCCCACCCAAACCCTGCTCCCAGTGCTGCTGCAGTCCACCCCAAACACAATCTGGCCCAGTCCCCTCACAAGGAAGAGCCTGGTGCAGCCACAGCCCCAACACACAGTGGCAGCCCCCCTTCACCCCACTTGCAGATCCTTGGGCACACGCCCCCCCCATACCATCTGCAGTGAATGCAGCAGTGGGAGATGCCCTCCACTCCTTCATCCCATGCCCCACCCCAGCTGGGTAGTGCCTGCCCCAGCCCCACTTCCCTCCCCCTTTGCTCCTTCCCCCACAACAGACTTACCAGCCAGACCCAGCTGCTCTCTACACTGCCAGGCTATGCTCCTGGCTGTCTGTGCTGTGCAGCGGCTGCACGCATGCATGTGGCATTTATCAGTCACATCAGACAACAAAATCTGATATTCTTGATTTGCCTCATATCAGTGCTGATCTGCTATGGGATTGATGTATTGGTGCACCTCTAGTCTATACTGAAGCAAGGCCATATCCCAGAAGGGACACCCTGGAGGAGACACCCATCTACTCATGTGCTTTAAATATGGAAATGTGCTGCAGAGGCTATTTCAGGGCCTCTTTTTCCAGACACCTTCAGGATTTTGACTCTGGCATCCCTGGGAGCAGCACTGGGGATGACCCCAAAGCAGCTTCACTGATGTATTGCCAGGTTTGGTGCATGCAAGCACGGAGTGTTTATGGCACCCCTGCCAAAACATGCTGCCACCCCAATGTAGATGTAACCTAAAGAATAGGTGGGTGTGTATGGGAACATGCACATTCAATTAAATGTCCTTATTTAGTACCCAAAAGAGGCCTTGCCTTTTCAGCTTTGAGTACAGAATGAAGATGCCACAAAACCTAATTCTTTCAATACTTAATACTGACTGGTGCATTTCTTATCAGGAGGTCCCATTCAATGACACTACTCACAATGCAAAGCCTTATATCCAGGACAAGTGTCTAGCGGACTGGGTGCTTAGGTAGAAAAGAATCCATTGAGAAAAAAAGTAATCAGCAAGAAAAAAAGTAAGCAGCAAGGTAGACAACTGCTATAACACCTCCACCCAGCTCTTGTACTTTGTCATTCACTGGCAGATATCAGAGCTAAAGAGTAGAAAATTAGTATTATTGTTTTACAGATGGGGAAGTTGAGGTAAAACAACTTTCACACCCCAGGCAGAAGGCCCAGTAATTAAGAAACCAATCAAGTGTGCATTCCACTAAGCAACACTTAAATAGGGTGACATTGCCCTGAGCAAGAGGATCTTCTAGTTTAGAAGCGAGTACTTGTGTTTGTGTTGCAGTTAAGTTTAATACTGGAGGACCAGATTGTGGCTATGGGGGCAATATAGAGGCCGCAGGGACACCTGGCAGGTACCCTGCATAGACCACTTGGTGTAGGAGGCAGGGACCCTAAAGGAGCAAGAACCAGGGAGCCAGGAGGCTGAGTGGTATGCAAGCAGCCCCATAGGGTTAGAGGGTAAGACCAGGGTGATGGGCCCAGAGCCCAAGAAGGGCAAAACCAGAGCAAGGGGCCTGAAGCTGAGGCCTGGGGCAATGGACCTAGGCTGAGGACCCAAAGCCTCAGAAGCTGGGAAGGCTGAAGCCTCAACAAAGGTTTGAAGCCCGAGGGGTCTAAGGGTTGCGGTGGGGCTAGGGAAACCCTCCAAAGGGATCACATGTGCAAGGCATAAGTGTAGCTACAGGGGAAGATGGAGATCACATTTATCACCCCTAAGGTGGTTTGTGCCTCATGGTATGGATAAGGCCAGGGGGACCACAACTTCAGAGTCAGAAGACTGAGACAGGTGCTAGCCAAGCACAAGAAAAGAAATAGCAGAGGAACTGAAGCTCACCCAGGGGCCCTGGTGCAGCCTCCCTCAGTATTATTAGATACATCAGGGTGTGGCAGGAAAAGTTAAACAAGAGAGCACCCCAAGGAGCTAGAGTGGGGCAGGAGGCATTTGGCCATCAGGCACCAACAGGGCCACCCCTGGGGCCTAAATCCTGCTACAGGACTCAAGGTGGGTCCTTCCAGCCCTGCACTGGAAAATGTTGCTGACTCCTGGCATAGTGAGTTACCCTATTCCACTCAAAATAATTCCTTCGAAGGATCAGCTGAGACGGGGGTGACTGGTGCCTCCTGAGTCAGGAGCTGGGGGGACGCAATTTGTGGGCAGGCCTGGGGGTGGGCCAAAAGCCCCATATCCACTCTCATACTTCTGTGCTTAGTACCCAGCCTCCCCCACCCACCCCAACACGCCGCCGGCCCACAAAGCAAAACCTTGCCTTGTCCTGAGCAGTGCCGAGTCAGGGGTCAATCTCGGGGGGGGCACATGCTTCCCCGTGCCCCACCCCAGTCTCCTGTGAGCTGAGATAAGGCTGTAAGAATTTCACTGGACTATTGCATGTTTTGAACAGTTAATATTTATGTAAGGTTTCTATTGGAAGGAAAAGAAACCTCAATCCCAGCTCAGATAAAATAAATGCCAACTACAAAAATTAGTATTTAGGGAAGGATACTTAAAAGAAAATACCCAAAGGAACACTTAAATAGCTACACTGGTATTTGTGTATGTGTCAGAAGAGTCATTTCTCAAACTTTCCAAACTAATGGGCCACCTTCAAACCCCAAAATTTATCACAGATCACCACAAACCCTTCTCTTAACAATTTTAATAGAAAAGGGAAGGGGATTGGTACAAGCCATGGACCAGTTGCCATGGACTTCACCAGTGGCTGTGGACCACCCTTAAGAACCACTATATGTAGAACAACCATCAAAGCACCTCCATCAAATTCTTCTTCAGAAGTCCCATTTTACCAATAAGACTTGAACAATGACTTTGCCAGTGACTCCAGAGCTTCTTGGGACTGGAATTAACTATAGCCAATTAAATTTGGGGTTTGTATCATCTTGAGCAAGTGGTTTAGGGCTAGTTCCATAAAAAGTCTTAGGCTTCTGAGTCCTGCCCAGCTGTCCCTTGCAGGTATCTAAATCCAAAATTCGGGTCCTCAAAACCCCTACTCAGTCTAAACTCTGCCTAACTTTGGGGACACCTGAAATCCACAGACGCCCAAGTTTTCATGAGGAGAAGTTTCCCAAGTTCCTAAAGATCTGCTTTGCAGCACAGCTTGAACCACCTCAGGTCTTGAGCAGTCAGGTGCCAATGCTCAGCGCAGCAACATCAGTCCTTTGTGGCTCTGTATCTAATTCTCCCTGCCTCAGCTGTCATCTGTAACACGGGACAATAATACTCCTTCACAGCTTTGGTAGGATGTTTGGAGCAAGGACAGTTAATCCAACAATAACCTGAACAAGGCCTTTAGATATTGCTATGCAACAAACAAACTCCTCCCTGTCCTTGAACTGTTCTATATAATACCCCAGAAAAGGCCACATAGCCTTTAGCTTGGCTTCTTAAGTTTCAGCCACACCAACGATGTCTTTTGCTTCCTTTCAGTTACCATATTTTCTTCTCTTTTGAAAGGAACGTGTACATTTCTTCCCATATCTCTGAAAGAGAGTTAGTTTGAAATTAACTTTAGAACAGTCATTGTTATAGGAAGGAAGCAGTGGAAACGCTAAACTTTTAAAGATTGTTGCTGTAGCTTATAGGCTGTTTTACAATAGCTATTTTATTGCTTATGCAAAACAGTCTAGGTCTGGAAGAAATCTTGATATTTAGCGAACCACTGTGGTTTTTCAACCACTTGTTCCCACATGGCTTTTTGGAAGTTCAATCCCTTGCAAACAATAAAGCATTTGGTTTCAATTGCCACAGCGTTGTTTCCTCTATGTTGCTCTTGAGAAAGAGTGGACCCAGGTGCAACACAGGTATAAGTGAGATGGATGCCATACAACCCTTCTGCTTGGAACACTAATATGCCAGACTGAGACTGCACTTGGTGAGCTCAAATTCTGCCCATGAATATATCTGTACAACTTCTGTCCTCAGAGAGGCTAAGCCCCAGTCCTTTTGGCAGATTAACAAGTGAAGCTTGTGCAGATGCAGAAGAGAGAAAGCATGCACGCGAACTGTTTAAAAAGGGTAAAGGAAAGTTTCATTCTAGGCCATGTACCCCAAACCCAGTCAATGTGCACTTTCGCTGTACTATCACACACGGAAAGGTTTTCATCCCAGCAGGCTGAACGTCAACCCAGGCATCCTGGGGAAGAGGCACAAAGCTAACATCTTAACCCAAGTTAAAGCAGATGCCTGCATGGCGATGCATTCTTGTTTATAGAATTACAAATGAGCGCAAAGGCAAATTAGATCAAATTGGTTCTAATAGGAAGTTGCCATCAGAAAAAGCAATTTAAACTGATCTAGCTGCTGAGTGTTCAGAAAAGCTTTCAGTCTGGGTTTCTCTATATGTTGTGTCAATCGTGAAAACATCCAAGATGTAGCGAATTCCCTGAAGTTAATTGAATTATGCCACAAAACAGATGTGCTCCCTGGTGCGCAGATAACACTTTGTTTCCTAATTTCAAAACTGCTGCCACTGCATCAGATGAGAGATTCTATTAATTATGCTGAGCTGGCTGACATGACATAACGAGTCATGACATAATCATATATCATTGTGGGTCATGGTGGTGACTCAAATCAACTTTGGAAGCACAATACTGTTGCTGTGTACAGGAGCAGACTTGATGGGGAATTAGGATTATTGTCTTGACAATACAAAGCGCTCTTTATGTGCAAGACTTTATGTGCATACAAGATCTATCCACTGATTAATAACTCAAGCCTAAATGGTGCAAAGGAATGGTGGTATAATTAATTGGTGAACAATATGGTATTTCACCCTTTGGGCTAGGTTCCCAGGTTTTGTAAACCAGCTGAGCTTTAAATCATAGCTTTTAAGACCAGAACAGACCATTATGATCATCTGTGCTGACCTATGTTAATGGAGGCCAGCAGTTGTCATCCAGCAATTCCTAGTAACTTGTGACTGAACCAGGGCACATCTTGCAGAAAGAAGTATCTCATTTTTGATTTAGAGACTCCTGAGGAAGAATTTACCACATCGCTTGGTGATCTGTTCCAGTGGTTAGATTACTTTCCCTGTGAAATATCTGCATCTGATATCTATTTTGAATTGCTCTGACTTCAACTTTGAGCTGTTGCAACCCTTTATGTCATTTTCTGCTAAATTAAAGAGCTTTCAAACATCAAATACTTTCTCCCTGTGTAGGTACTTTTAGGGTATGTCAACACTACAGCTGGAGACATCACTGCCCTAGAGCACACTAAACCTAATATTAACTCAGGACCACAACTATGTAGGGCTTTATGGCTAAAGAAGATAAAGAAGGCCCTAAATAGTACATATAAAATATATACATCTAATAGTTTATTAGACACAGGAGCCTTTGAAAAATACTTTTTCCCTCCCCACCTCTTGCCTATTATCCTGTTCCTGTCATTACAAAATGAGACAGATGCCCAAATACTCAAACATTCATATAAGTCACAGTTCAAAGGTCTAGCAATGGTCAAGCCATGTATGATTTACTAGGGCAATACAAGAAGCCAGTTTTGAAATTTAGGGCCATAGGTTCATTTTCAAAAGGCACTGTCCTACCCATGGAAAAGCACTCAGTATCAGCCTTATTCTATTCACCTTGGTGTAAGGGTAACTCCCATGGATCTTGATGAGAGTAGAAAGACTAATGTTGAGCTGTGGGATCACATTTGAAAATATATCTTTCACAATTTGCTTAATGGGCTAAGACATTTTTCTTCCGTTACTGTCTTTAAAAAATCCTTCCATATTCTTCTCTCTCTGTCAAATTGAAGACTGAATTTTGCTACCATTTAAACTTACCTTTTTCACATTAAAAAAAATGTTCAGACACTATATATGGCATCACATGTGCTTTTCATGAGATTTTGTAGGAAGGCGGTTTCTGGAATCACTTAAGGAATGCACTTAGCGTGAAGCTTCCTTTATATAAAATATTGGATTAATTTTTCTTTGTAATTCTCAGTGCATTTTTGTTGCATTAGGAGAACAATATAGGTTCCTTTCTCTTGCTAAGGGAACGCCTATAAAATGCTCTCATAAAATTGGAGAATGATTGAATTATTTCTCCTATTGCCTTAATTTGCCAAGTGCTCTGAGTGCTGTCAGGTACAGATGATAGTCTTTCCCAGATTGCCTTTATTTCTTATGTTGTCCAAGCCACTGAAATATCTCTATATAGCAATTCAGTGGCATGGTGATCTTATCCAGGCAAGCAGATCTCCTAGTGCATGATTTCCCTAAAGGTGTGAAGCACCCTATATCAAGAGGGTAGGAAAATACTAAGGTGTGGCACTTATATTATAGACTCACATATGCCTGGGTTTGTAAAACAGTCTCATCATTTTCAGCAAACTGCTTTACAAACTGCTCTTCCCGACTGCTTATACAATGTCATACATGGAATTGGCTTTGGAAGACAAGACCTCTTTTGAATGTACAGACAAGTAGACTGATTAAGAAATGGACTGCATTAAACAAGAGAAATGTGAGCATTTGGGGGTTTTACAGGACAGCCAGGAAAGTCAGCTGGAAGCTGATTTCAGGGTACAGCCAATTATCCCTTAAAAGCACTTTAATTTTTGTTCTTCTTGAGTACCTGACTCTAATTTATAGGGTAATGTTTCTTTAAGATTGGCATTAAAGTGCAGAAGTAACAATTTAAGGTTAAGAAGGTTAAGAATTACGTCCAGATTAGCATTATCAGATGACCTGAAGCAGGGGTTATATTAAAAATGCCTTAATTAAAACACAGGTCAGAACCAGTTTAAACTCAAAACCTCCAGTTATAGTCACTAATTAGAAGGGCCATGCATACCAGAGTGATGGATGATTTTTATCTGCATTATAGCATCACATGAAAAGATCTTACTCTTTAGTCCTAAAACCTGCCTGAGGAACAGGCATATATCCTGCAGGATTTCACCATTTTCCTCCATTTTAATCCCCTTGTAATTATTTTTGAAAATTAACAGACTGGGGGCATTAAAAAACTATACTGTCTTCTATATTAATCCAGCTCCCTCTCTGTTCCACATTTGCCCAGCTTTACCACTCTTAGATAAAGGTAGAAAAGTCAAATAATTTATCCTGAACTTGACCTGATAGCCAATTCACCTCTTTCTTGAGCTTTGACCCTTTTTATTCAGTTCAGTTTTCTAAATTCTCTTCAACTCAGAGACTTCAATCCAGTCCAAACCTTGTCTTTCATTAGTGGCACAGACTTGTACAGGAGATACAGATTCTTAGGTAAGCCTGTTGTCCCTGTGTTTTGCAAGGTCAAGCTGAACTATTTATTTCCCAGTACCAGATCAGGGCAGCTTCCTGCTTCAAGAGCATTTAGTCAGTGCTGGTAAGCACTTTATTTTCCTTAAGACCTCTCTTTTCCCATTGCCATTCATCAGAAAATCAATTTCCAGAATATAGATAAAGATATTACTGCAACAATATTCATCCTGCCCTGAGTTAGGCACCTGGGTTCTCCATATAATGAATGGAAAAAGTTAAAAATATGAGAATGAGCACCATAGAAACCAGCACACAGAGAAATGAGCTATCTAAACTACCTCATGGGAAATGTTGAGGAGGAAGGTAGAACATAAACCTTGAGGGTTTATAAGCCTTGAGGCTTATGAATGCCTAAGGCTACAAACAGATGTCACATTTGTCCCAAAAGAAACCATTTTATCCTGGGACAAAATGCAGTTGTTCAAATGTCCATGTCTGTTGTCTTGGGACAAACTTTGAAAAGTTTTCCGGGAAAAGAAATACTAACAATTTGTCCTGGTACATTGCAAAGTGCATCTGAATGGTTGTCCTGGGATTGCATCATTGAAACAATGGCAGAAAAGTGGCAGTGCATTCAGCCACTTACTATACTCCAACTGGCAAGGCTGTGTATGTACATGCCAATCCCAGGATGTTTTTGTTCCAAAAGAAAAGATGGGCACAACTTGTCCTGGGACAAATGCAATGTCTGTTGCCTAACTCCTCTTTGGATTCTCTGTTGTGAACCTTGTCCTGGAATTAGCCACTTTTGTCAGAAAAAGCAGGGAGGGACAGATATTCATTCCACTATAACCAATAACCCAGTGGTTAGGGCACTTACACAGATTACGGGATTTTAAGATCTTCCTTCACCAACATTGGAGCAAAGACTTTAACCCACATCCAGAAAAATGTCCTAACCACCAGGTAACTGGATACTGTCACAGCCCTCTCTGGCTTGTCTTTTGGCATTGTTCCAATTTGAATGAAATAATTACATATTCCTTAGGCCAAAGAGAGAAAGCAGACAATTGACTCAGTAGTCTAGTGGTTAGGGTATTCATGGGGGAACAAATGAAGGTCAATTCTTTACTCTAATGCATTATGTTTAATTATTCACACAAAAGACATGAACAGCTACAGTAGAAGAGCTATAGGGTATGTTTACCCTGCAGTCATACTTAAGGCTGCGTTTTATAGAGGACAAGTTCCTTGGCTACCACTGGTACTAGAAGCACTTAGCCATGATAGTACAGAGCTCAGAAAGAGTTAATTTACCCTTCCAAGCAACAGGGTAAATTGACTACCCTGAGGTCATTACTGCAGCAGCTACAACTGGCACTCACACCCAGCACCTCAGTTATGAAACTCTACATCATACAATCACTTCAGTGCAGGAGTCAGAGTCGTACTAGAACAGCCAAAAGACTACTTTGGGGTGTGAAAGACTGGGGCTATGCCCATGCTCCAAAAATCAAGCAAAAGAAGCATTTGAAAAAATATTGTCCCTCCCCTTCCTCCTGACCCCATCAAAATCCTCCATTAGACTTCTCTCCTCTAGAAGTTCCGTCCTGAACTTCTGAAAGCCTCCCCCCCACAAAAAGTTGCTGAAAATGGTATGTTCCAGCCCAAAAGTTTCCATTTCTATGCAAATCTGATTCATCAAAAACATTCCCAAACGGTCTAACAAGGAACAGGAGAAGTACAAGGAGCAGTGTCAGATGACAGTACATGAAATTGAAGAAATCTAAGTCTAGAAGTGGGTGGCCTAAAAAGGCATCAGAATGAGAGACACTAGTACATTGTAGAAGCTCATTTTCAAGGCTCAACAGTAACAGCTGTGGTCTGGTTTTTATGTTGAAGATTTGGGCTCAGGAAGCCATGCACATGTACCCATTAAGAAGCTTTTAAAAGCCTCCAGTTTTTCCAACCCAGGCTTATTTTATCTCACTGAAAATCCAAACAACTTGCATATTTCATTTGTTTATCTTCCTCCAAAATACAGCTATCCTACTTAGAGTGAAATCCTTTTGGGAAATCAAATTAGTAATCTGAGAGAAGAAGTCATGAACTGGAAAAGTCCCCAAGACTCGGGGACAAGAGCCTTTTCTTGCAAATGTTTTACTGCTTTCTACAACCCCTCCCCACATTGGCCACTTAGGTTGTTATGCAAACAGATTTGGCAGGCCAGGCTCTGTGTTTCTGTGCAGCAAAAAACTAGTCACGCAAGTAACTGATTTGTTTTGTGTTAGTTCTGCCATGTTCCATCTCTACATTTCTTTCTTAAAGAGTATTAATCCTACCTTCCTGTCTGGTTAGAGGTTGCAAGTATTGGTCTTGCCATGGTATATATGACAAGTTAATTCATTACCCCTTTTTCCTTGTATTTACCAGAGTTGCAGTGAATCTGAAAAGGGAAGCAAGATGGTCCCCATCCTATTTTTCCCTATGAATCCATTTTGGTGAGAACAAAGTCCTCGTATCCTCCTCTATTCTCCCTATAGAGGGTTTCTTTATAAATACTTATGGATTCTCCTTCTGGACCTCCTTGAGTTCTCCACCCAAGTGGATTTCATCTTCTTATGGTAAAAGCTCTTCTCCAGAGCTGTCAGTTGAGTCTGAGTGAATATGCTTTTTGTTTCCCTACCAGGAAGCCTATTTAGCAACTACACTTGATAGACAGCCAGGAAGAAAGCTTTAAGTAGACAAGTGGAAATTCTTCCCCAGCATCACACCTCTGGTGATGGAGCATGACTTAAACATGGGCTCCATCCAAGACAGAAAGCAGCAGATGGGGTTATTTCTCAGGATACATACTAGCCTTTACAACTACTGAGCATAGCCAGGCCACAAAGCTCTTGTGAGCTCCACACACAGATGAAAATCCCTGACCTGATACTTCTCATTCACTTGCAATGCATTTGGCTTCAGCATCGAGAATTGGGCTCAGGTGGGACATTTTATGTTCATATAGAATTAGTCAACAGGACATCTAAAATAACTGTCCAGTCTTTTCACATGTGGCATAAGCAGCCTATGTGTGTGGCACACAGCAGATTCAGGAAGGGACAGGCAGCACAGCAGCGGAAAGCATCAATTCAGACAAGGAACACGGGGCAGGAAGCAGAAAGCAGAGCGGCAGATCAGGCAAGGGAAGGGGATCAGACTGGCACTTGGAGAGGGCTAATCTGTGGAAGGCCTGCCAAAAAGGTTGCTTCGCCCCTCCCTTTTGGTCCTAGACCTCAAGGAAATGGAACATTGATTAGGACATCACACTCTGAATATCTTAATATATAGTACTCTGCCAGCTGACTATGCATTTCATATGCTCTCAGGTCCGGATGCTGGAAGCATTACTGAAGCAAGTAGAGCTGTTGATTTCAAGGAACCATTCACTGACAGTAAAGTGGGAGAATCTTTTTATAAATAACTTATGACCCCAATACTAAATCCCACAGGGTAGAGACAGCCCTGCTCAGTATTTCTTTATATAGTGCCTATCACAATGGGGCTTTCGGGCATGACAGCATTAATAAATGCTGCATACCCTTTGCTAAGAGAATGTTTCACCAATTCTCATTTTCTACTGAAGACTTGCACAAACAGCAAGACAGGGGACTATGCATGTAAAACCCCATGAGTCACAGTGAGGGGTTCTTAAACTGGTAAGAATGCTCTTTTCTTGAAGTCCTGGTAAGAATGCTCTTTTCTTGGAGTCCACAGGAGAGTCATTGAAAGCATCATTTGTGGGGAGAACATCATGTCAAGGGCATCTTTCAGTCAGGACATGGTGGAAATGAAGCCTTTTGAGAAGTTTCAAAAGAAAAATGTTAATAGGCAAATCCTTTTTTAATGCCATTTATGCCAACATTCAGTTGCTTCCCACTGAAGGGGTGCCATACAAAGGCATGAAAAGGGAAGGACTGCATAGGCAATCCTGTGCTAGATTCATTATGCGAGAACAACTCCCCTGGCAAGCCTCTGGGATTATTTGCTCTCTCCTCCCCTCCCTAGTGCCCTATAGCTGGCACATGCAAACTGCTCAACTTCATAAACTGTGTAAATCAGCAGCAATGGAAAAAGATGAAAGCGCAAACAGACCACTGGAGGGATTATTGACACCAAAGGGCAACTCATGCCCTGACATTCTATGCAACCCCCATTAATTTTAATGTGGTTAGATAGGGCTGAATTCTCCCCTGCTGTACACCCTAAGGACACAGCTTTCATTTATGCCACATCAAACACAGCTACATTCATCTGTGGGTCAGAGTATCAGCTCTGGTGTAAATCAGCATTACTGCTTTGAAGAGAAGGGAATCACACCAGTTTACAGCAGATGAGATGGTTTTCACCCGCTTCAATGATGACAACAATTACCTACAATACAGGCTGCCTTACGAAACACAGCATTATTTAATGCATTTATCCAGTTCAAACAGTGTGATGGAAACCACGGCAGAAATAATAGCAACAACCACAGAAATTAATTAAATGGGCTTTTCTAGAGACTGAGAAAGCCCGCTTTCTACTTGTGTGTCAACAAAAGCTGATACTTAAGAGTTCTAAATGGCAGCTACCAGAAAATGTGCCAGAGGTGCTAGCTTGTTGGTTTCTTGGTATCTGGTACCTTGTTCCACAGGAAACATTTATCTTTTTTGATAAAATTCCATGACTAAACTGTATCAGATAAAGCACATAATGTTTTGGAAGTGCTGGTGTGGTGCATCACTGGAAATGGAATTTGGATGCCACGTCCTGGAGACAGGAGGTAGTTCAACACTGGGGCCACTAGTCATGGTGTCATGGGCAAATGATCTAAAATCACACAGAAACCTGTAGCAGCACCCCCACCACTTCCCAACTCCTTCCCCAATCTTTTTTCATCTACAAACAATCCAAGATCTGGCAATGAAAAATCTAAGATTGTTCTCTGCAGAAAGCCAGCATTCCTGTGAACATTTACAGAAACAGTTCTGATGGAAAATTTTTGGAATAGCCTTTGACGCAAGCTGAGCCAAACCCATTGATGCTCTGGGCATGTTATCTGTAGCTCTAAGGAAACCAATTAGACAGAGCAAAAGTACAGTAAAAAATGCTTTTTGGACCAGGATGGAGTTTAATTTTCCAGACTTATAAATCACTTTCATTAAAGTTCAAAGTCTTAAAAATAGCTAAAATGAAATTGTTGGAATAAGCTAAGCGTATGGTACATGAAGACCTCACTGAGACAGAGATTGCTGCCCCACCCTGAAATTTTTAAAGTGTATGAAATATTAACTCCAACTAATCTAGATACCCTTGGAAATATTCAGGAAATAATGGTGATGCCAAGAATACCAGTGCTTCAGTGGTGCTTATAAGTGGAGTCTCCCCACGAAGAAGCTTTGCATTTGCCAAAGTCTGTAACTTATGCTTTTTCTTGAAGCTCATGAATGTCCCTGTCCATGTGAAATATATAACTTAATAGGCTCATTGTTCTTGTTTTTTATATGGTTATACATCCCACTCTCCCTACTAATCTCTGCTCCTGAACGAAGTATAAATTCTGCCAAAGATTCTGTAGAGTCAGATAAGCGGGTTCCCCTCTGTAAATCATCTTATTTCCAAATTACAGGTAGCTGATAATCTAAACCAGAGACCACGCAGAGTTTATGAACTGCTCCAGTGGCCCTGCAGAATTATAAACTCCTACTGGCATGGCCTTACGGTGAGCTTTCTGAAGGCAGTTGTTTTTGCTGTTGCATTTATGTAGAAGGCTCTCAAATACTAAGACAATGAGCAGCAGCACAACATCTTAAAGTAGACTTAATGTGGCAATACTATATCTTTAAAGACGCTTTTATGAAAGTAAAATATCTCTAATTTTCCAAACTTATACCTCAAGTGTCTTTTCTGCTTATTTATGAGCCTTTTTGGAAAATGATCTTTTATCAAGATGGATACAAAGGATTTCACGCAAAGGTTTTGTCTGGATAATGTTAAAGGGGAATTATGATTAGTCTTTAATGGAGAGCTGGCTACATCATCAACTACTGATCCAGTACAGAGGCTCTTTAATTTACGCTGAACATAACATAGAATTCAATCACAAAAAAAGTTGCTGAATCACCAAGACAGAATGAACAACAATATTCCAATATAACAGAGTAGCAGCCTGTTCCATGATGTGGTTTATTAGGATATATTAAACAGAATAACAGGCTTTACCAGTCTTATCCAAAATAACATTAATCTCATATGAAGAATTTCTAGCTTGGAAGCCACCACATCTGATTTACAGTACTGAGAAGCATTACATAGCCAAATAAGGGAGAATTTAGTGCACATCAAGAATTTTCTCTAAAACCCATTAGTGATGGGGAAGCTTGCTACTGCTTTCAGTGGCCTTTGTACAAAGTCCTAAGCAAGGAACTAAACAACTATTTATGTAGCTCATACTAAAGCTAAAAAAGGCACCTTTTGCCTGATACGCTCTTGCAAATTTTCTTGTTGGAAAAGCAAAACAAGGTACAGGTTGAATGACACAGATGTGATGAGACTCACAGGGGATTAAAGGCTAAATTTTACTTGGTGCTCCATTTTCATCAGCTGGATTTCAACAGATTGATAGGAAAACTGACAAATTCTGGTTAAACAGAATGTAGGACTAGAATGGATATGCCAGGGACCTCCTGCAGGAAATTCCATCAAAAGCATCTTACTAAAAATACAATATGGCACAAGGTGCACAAGGAGCAGGAGAGATACGGCTAATGATTTGCCCATTGCAGATTCCTGAATAGGGCCATAAGGTCAGGAGAACAGAAGTCAATTCAAGCAGGGCTTTGACATGGATAGCAGTGGGGTCCAGTGGGTCACTTGAAATCTTTGCAGAACTTAGGATATTTATGGTCTAGGAAGACAACTCTGACTTTTCTATGCTAAAGGAATAAATACACTTCTCAGTTCTTCCTTCCCATCCAGAGCACCATGGAGTGAAACTCAAAGGCACTGATACTGTACTTGGATTTTTCCACAGCTCTTGTTCTCCCCCAGAATATCCCTCCTATCATGACATCTATCATTGCATAGTTACAAATAGTAACTCCCCATCCTCTTCTTCCATGTTGAAAATATGGTACCACTCACTCTGCCTCTCCATGACTTAACTGGCTGTTAGACTTCTTGCCACCTCCATCCCCTGCCCCACCTCCCTTGGCAAAGAGCACAGACCAACTCTCATAAATTCATAGATGTTAGGGTTGGAAAGGACCTCAGTAGGTCATCGAGTCAGACCTCCTGCCCTGGGCAGGAAAGAGCTCTGGGTTCAGACAACTCTGGCTAGGTACTTGTCCAGTCTCCTCCTGAAGATCCCCAGGGTAGGGGAGAGCACCACCACCCTTGGAAGCCCATTCCAGATTTTGGCAACCCTTACTGTGAAGAAGTTCTTTCTAATGTCCAACCTAAATCTGCTCTCCATCAAGTTGTAGCCATTATTCCTAGCTACTCCAAGGGTCGCCCTAGTAAATACAGCATCTCCTATTCCCTGCTGTCCTCCCCTGATGAATTTACAGGCAGCCACAAGATCACCTCTCAGCCTTCTCTTGTGAAGGCTGAAGAGATCTAGGTCCCTCAGTCTCTCCTCGTAGGGCTTTGCCTGCAGGTCTCTGACCATATGAGTGGCCCTCCTCTGAAGCCTCTCAAGAACCTCCGCATCCCTCTTGAAGTGCTGGGCCCAAAACTGGATGTAGTACTCCAACTGCAGCCTAACCAGTGCCACATAGATCACCTCCCTGGACCTGTTTGTCATGCATCTGCTAATGTATGATAAAGTGCGGTTAGCCTTGTTGATCACATCGTCACATTGATGACTCACATTCATTTAGGGGTCAACTATAACTCCAAGATCCCTTCATCTCTCATGCAGTGGGAATTTTGACATCTTGCAAGTTATGACCAAAAGTTTGCTGGTCTTATATAATTCCTTGCAAAAACACATCTTGGCAATCTCCACAACTAGCTAATGTCTTGAAAAGTGCCTTTGTTCCACTTACTAGTTGAAAAGGCATGGGACCAAAAGACAAACAAATACTAGACCTAATATAAACTAGATCCAGAACACACATTACACAAAATAACATCTCATTTAAACAGGAGAGTGGGTTCAAGGAATGCCTATATTTTAAAACATCCACAATCTTGCTTTCTAAAACCTTGATACTTTTTGCCAATCAGATAAGGAGTATACTTTATTAGTAAAAGGTACTAAATGGGATTACTGATTTGTCGCTTCATATAATAAACTCTAGCATTTGAAAAATAGGCTTTTTATACAAATTGTGCTAAGACATAAGTCTGATCATCAAATCAGGCTAATCAGAACTGTTTGGGAAGAGAAGAATCCGAAGCTGAACCTTATAAATGCTCCTACACATAAAACTTGGGTTTTATTTCCTCATCTGTGTTAGTAAATGGCAGCAAGTATCACAGAATGTTAGGATTGTTTGGAAAGGGAAAACAGGTGTTTCAAATTCAATACGTCTCAAATCTTCTTGCACTGAATGAGTCACAAAGGTCAAATCTTGCCAGATGATAAAAAGCAAAATGGGGAATTTTAGTTATTGGCTGTTCTTTTGATGTGCTTTCCTTAGCTGTACTTTTGATGCAGTGCCATTAAAACCAAATAATCTCAAATGAAGGGGGGATGGGAGAAGGTTCATTTTGATGGATATGCTTCTGAAAAAGAACAGGATGATGAATGACCATTGAAGTAGACGCCTTTGTTATGGAACCTGTGAACAACACTATATTCCCTCTAGATATAGGTAATTGCATGCCTATTTTTTGCCCCTATTGTTTTTAAAGCTGCCTTCATTTGATGACTAAGCCACATGACAAAATCCAAATGGATGCCATTGCAGACTTCGGTATAATTTGATTGTAACTGCGGAACTGGACAATTAGCCCAAAACAAGGATGCAGACTTCATTCTTCAAGCCCTTCACTGTATGACATTCCCTTTAGTGAAACAGCATCCATTTGCCATCTAAAGGTGTCTGCAGATATGTGGGGAGGCTGCTCTGATGCGCTGTAATTACAGTGCTTTGGAGCAGACTCAATTAAATCGAGTCTGCTGGAGTGTGCTAATTAGTGTGCTCCAGCAGCCTTTGCATTTTGTATATCAGCATCCCCATGATTCAAAATAATGGTGGGGGGTGCTTTAACTAAAGTTCATTTGATGAGCTTTAGTTTAAGCACCCCCACCACCATTTTGAAGCACGGAGATGATGATACATGAGATACTGTAGGTGTTTTAATTAGAGCGGCTCAAGGAGTTGCTCTAATTAAAAGGGACCCATACCCCCCAGAGCACATATAAAAACACCTTAATTCTTTAAGTGACTTAAAAAAAAATTTCAGAGGCCAGTTTTGGTGTGTTTTCATAATTACATTTTTCTGATGTTGAAAAAGCTTCCTCAGCTGCTCCCTACACAGCCCCAAATGAGGAACTAACTCACTTCAGAGACAGGAACTGTGAAACATCCTACAGAGAAAAGCCTGTCCTAAAGATGAAGCAGTAGTCACAAAGCATGTATCTGTACAGTATCCCTGCTGCATCTGTAGGGTAGTGCAGGTATTCCCCAGCTGACTTGGGCTGGCCAGTAGCAGTGTAGAAACAGCAGCAGGGTTTAGCATGGTTTAACTTTCTGAGCATGATAAACCTGCCTGTTTTACCTAGCTTCCAAGGTGGGTTCTGGTTCTGGACCCCAAGCAGACTTCCATACTACTGCTAGTAGCATCCAAGCTAGCTCATTTGAAAAGGTAGTTCAGGTAAATCTATGCTACATCACAGGCACAGCAGCCAAATGCAGAAAGAGCCTACAGATAGTGGTATGCACAAATACGATGTGCTGCTCTGCACAGCCGATTTGCTAAACTAGAAGTAGTGTAACTGCAGCAACACTGTGCTTCAGGCAGACCGATTAGCTCTGATGAGCAACAGGATGAATTAAGCAGCTCTCCAAAAGTGGCTACACTGATTCCAGATCAGGAGGTACACCAGATAGCGTGGCATGTTTGAAGGTGGCCCTGTCTGGCATGGCAAGTTAGCTATATAGACATGTGTAAGCCTTCTGCCATGCACCAGATGGCAGCAACAAGAGCTTAGTTCACCTTAGGATTTTACACACATTATCTTGGCTTGAGGCCCCCCTAGAAACCTGGAAAAATAATTTCTGCCTGGGTGCTCCAATGTGAACAAATTTCCCCACTCACAAGCATTGGCAAGCTACAACAGGGTTTATTAATGGGCGAAAAAGAGATGGGATGACAAACAAATTTAAGAACCGCTTAATAATCAGTAGCCCACCTCACCCACTATTAACAGCTCAGCACAGTCAATAGGTTCAGAGATCTTAGTCCTGCTCTGTGAACAGTGTAGTCAGTAGAGCTAGTGTAGCTCTTAGCCCAAAGTTTCCCTTACTCCACCACCGCTGGGGTGCTGCTCTTCCACTGCTGTTGCTGCTCCTCACTACCTCCATTGCTACCTGAGTGTTGCTCCTCTTTTACCTACAGGGGCAACCCACCTCTTTTAGATGCAACCTCAGCTCTTTCAGGATCTGGCAAGTACAGGCTTCTAGCTGCTAGCATCTTAAACACTTCAGCTCCTTAGGACCAAGTAACAGGCTCAGACTGAACCTACTAAAGGGATTTGTACATCACTAGCACTTATCCCTTTAGCGTTGGATGGTGAGATGCAGTACCATTCTTAAATGCAAAAAATTCATAAATGCCATTTATAAATACAAAAAATATTTATATAACTGTTCCTCTAACAGCCTGTCCTGTGATCACTATGGTTCACTTGACAGTCCAAAACACACTTTTACAGTTACTCCATTCTTTGTTCCGTTACAAAGACCGTACCGCACACCTGCGCACCCACGTTCCTGCGTGCCTGCAGTGTATACCTATCCTGCATGCCAGCAGTGTACACGTCACCTTTAAACTGTCACAACTATGCAAAGGACTACCTTAGCCACCTCCTCCCTACTACTCCCTCTTTCCTTCCCCGGTTTCACAACTCTCCCACCTGTTTGCCCCGCCTTTCCACTTGTCATTGTATTCATTGTCATCTACATTACCATCATCCTCATGAGGTGTACTACCATTCCCCTAAGAGAGATCCAATCTTGAACCTCTCCTCCTTCCTCTAGTGATTCCTGAGGTGAGGGTCCCCTCACCGCAGACTTCCACACAAGTCACAGACAGCACTGACCCCTCAGCTACATTTATTCAAATTTCTCGTACATCATCAATCCCCTTTTAAACGTATGCATTTTACAATGTTAGAAGGCAAGGCCAGTGGACAAAAACCTGACTTCCCTGGCCTTTTATATGGATTCAAAATGTTGAAAGCAGTTAAAACATATTATCACAGTCAAAACAAGCACAAAAGAGTTTTTTGCTCCTTCACCCATGTACACCAATGGAGGGTATGGAGACAAGAGACAGTCCCCATAATCCAACCTTGCATACCAATGGTAGCATAGAAATAAGCACCACAGAGAGGCTGTCACACAAGTACAGTAGCAACAGGATCACACATGGCTGAAGTTAAGGAGACAAAAGAAAATGTTTTGTTCTGTTAAAGTGTATTTATCTTACATGCTACTTGTACCGGTAGAAAAATTCAAGCAGAAAAGCATCATGGCCCCATGAACAGAAAGGAGCAAAACAAATTCTAGTCCAGACTCTGCCACTGACCTGTAGAGTGACCTTGGGGAAATCATCCCACACTGCTTTCCTTTCCCTCTTAATTGACCTTATCCATTTGACTATGAACTCTACAGGTCAAGGACTGTCTTAGTGTGCTTCTACACTGCCTCCTACTGTGGAGCCACCACTTCAAGGTTTTAGGCACTACTATACAATATATACATAATCTTAAATTATTATAAGCCTTTATATTAGTATAAATTTGCTACTATTCCTTTAAGGGAATAAGTTCTATAAACATAGAAAGCTGATGCCCCTCCCTCCCATAGCACTTTGCAGCACAGAAGAAATTTTAAATGATAAACATAAGGTCCCAGCCATATTTTCTTCTCTCATTAACTCTTAACCGCTCTTGCCCACAGCTGCTCCCCAAAGCCTAGTAAATAGCCTCTAACTTTGCAGAAAGGACTACATGAATAGTAAACATTTCAAAGCAGGATCTAAAGGCGTTAGTCACACACCTGTCACTAGCATCAAGGAGACCTTCTTGGCTACACCTTCACATTTGAGGATTTAGGGGTAAAAGGTCTAGTGGGGAGCAAGGAGGGTTCTAAGTAGAACAGATCTCTTGAAATATATTACCTGCTGAGTGAATGTGCACCCCTCTCATTGACATTAGACAGAAGTTCATGTTTGCACTGAGAGGAGATGAAAGACAGACCATCAATACTGCTGAGGAAGATATGTTAGTTTAGGAGGATGCACAGGGGCAAGAGTAGCATACAGTGGTAGTGCGTACGTCCCCCTCATTCAGATTAAGTTATTTTTCTGGTGCTAAAAATGTAGGCAAAGTTACAGAAAGAAACACAAAACCATAACTGGAGGAAGGGAGAAGTGTGCAAGGAGTCTGCATCGTGTTCATATTAATCAGTCTTTTTTTGTTAACAAATAAAAAATTACAAAATCAGATTCTGTTCCATTTCTTTGCCTCTTCATGGGGCAAGAACAGTGATTTGAACACTACACCCTTTGATCCCATCATAACTCCTTTGGGTTTAGTTTTAAATTTAGGTGACAAACCTAAGTGCTTCCCCATTTTTTTGCCTCTAAGAACGGAAAGTTATAGTGTATAGATTTTAAAATTCCTTGAATGGATCAAAAAGAATTACTCAACAGTTCTCAAGTTTTTCAGAGACAAATGTCGTTTAAAAGTGAAAGGGTTTTTTTAAAAGGTTATGAACATTTTCTAAGAAAATGTCTGCATTAGTTATTTAACATGTCAATAAAGGTTGATTCTGTTTTTCATTTTCAAAAATCCAAACATTTCTCCAAAACAAGAACTGAGTTATGATTGCAAAAAAATTGTGCGATTAACAAATATAATTTTGGAAATTAGGTGCATTTCAAGCCTTGCACCAATTAATTTTGAAATTACATTTTTGTGATTATTTTTCCTCCCACTTTTCAGCCATCTCTGAAAAACAGAGAATAAAAGGCAAACCAGTTAACAATTCCTACAGACATTTAAAAAAGTTATGACAGAGAAAAGAGTCATATTCTGGGAAGCAGAGTAGTATCAATCAAAAATGGCTGAAAGAGAAAAAGAGTAGGAATAAGTAGCAAATTCAAAAATTTGATCAAAGAAATTGAAAAAAGCAATGCACAGTTGTCATCTGGAACTCACTACTACAAGATAATGTTAGGACCAAGAGTTTAGCGGGATTCCAAGTAGGAGTAGATATTTATACAGGGAACAAACAGCTCTATCCAAGGTTACAGGGATAAATATTAGAAAACAAACAAGTCATTTTGGCAGAAATATAACCTCTCCTGCTTCAGAGCTTAAGCCAACCTAGATCAGTTGGGAGTTAAGAAGCAATTTTTCCTGGGAAATGAAATGGTCTAATATCTAATATACCATTCTTTGTGCCTTCCCCCAAATGGTAAAATATTGATTACCATCAATGATAGGATCATCTACTTGACCCACCACTTGTCTAATGCAGGTCTTAAGATAGCTACATAGCTCTCTGGTACAGTCTCTCAATATATTACTATAGTAACAGCTACTCTGGCATATTAACCAAGTATAGCGATTTAGAAGTACAGCTGTATTATAAACAGGACTTGGAGTTAGCAAAAGATAAATGACATTGGAGGAAGACCGCGTATCACATGCAATTTCATCCTCACTTGGTTCAGTCAAATTGTAATCATATACTAAGCACCAAACATTGGCAGAACAGAGGTGTATGAGTGTTTAGATTGCTCTACAGAACAGGTTTTTGTTAAGCATTCTCCCCATTTAGCTCCGATCCTCTGGCTCTCAAATACCTCCAAATTCTGGCATCGTAGGGGAAAAAAGGAAAATTAAAGGCAGAGCTGCTCATTAGAGTGGGCTGGTGTGATCAAATAAATGCAAATCAGCATTAGCAACTGCCAGTGCAGTAGGCAGCTAACTCCTGGTTTGATTCCACACTGTGGAAACACTCCAAATTCTCTGCATTAATTTGTTATGAAATGTATGCATTGCTCAGTTAACACAGAACAGTTGTAGGCCAGATTCTTCCCTTGGTTACATCTGCACTACCCCATTATTGGCCAGTTGCCCAACAATGCAAGGCAGCAGTAAGGAATGCAGCTGCTACACCATATCCTGGGGCCACAGTTAGGACCCAGCTCTGCAAGAGGTGGAGGTTGGGGCAGAAGTTTGTGGCTTGACATCATGTTAAAAAAAAGCCAAAACAGATTCTCCAGCACTTGCCAAAAAAATGAGGTATTTCTCTCCACTCTGACCAAATTTGGGGGCAAAATTCTCACTGCTTTTGAGCATCTGGTCAAGAGAAGGAGAGTATCAGTGAAGAGAGCCTCTTGCCCTCCTGTATTCAAAAAAGATCAGGGCAAATAGGGAAGGGTGGAACAAGAATCTCAGTAAGCACCATCTCTGAACAAAGAAATTCACAGAGTGTCTCTACCTTCCCACCACTATCCGTATTAAGGTCCTTCATTGGAGAGAGTGGGGACAGGAGGATGTCTCTTCACTATTCTGCATTAGCCCAGCCAGAGAGATGGATAATGCATCCTGCAAAATGTCCCACTTGCCACTGGATTAATCCACAGAAGCACTCTGCTTGCCAATCTCCTCTGCAGACAGAGGGCAACATCCTTTTATTTAACTCCACACCCGCTGACATCAGTGTAATTGCGGAGAGTTTCAGTCATGGTAGATTTTGGCTGAGCATGCCCATAGCCAGTGCCACAGCTATAGTGTCTTCTGGCCCTTGGTACTAGGACAGTAGTAGATCCCTATATTACAATCAACAACACAGTGACTTTCTTCTTTATTTATTCAGTTTTCTTTTCTCTCCTCAGTTCTTTCTCTTCGTAGCTTTAGGTCTTGTTTACACACACAAAACTTACGCTAGTTAACTAATAAGTAGTGGATGGAGTGGAAAGTGTTGTGAAATCAGAATGGGTTTCAAATTAGTTGACAAACCATTAGTTTACATGGATAAAATTACAGACCCATCCTAAAAACCTTTAAACCATAACTCAGGGTATCGGCACAGAGGGGCACTGGTTTCACTATTGCCATAAAAAAAAATGAAACCAGCTCATGGTCAGTTCAGATCTGACCACAGACAAACGCACACAAATCTAATTTTAAACTGGTTTAAGCATAGCAGAATTTTGCAGAGGTGTTTAACTAAATCAGATATTGATTACGGTGGGTCAATTTCTGTATTTAGAAAAGGTTTTATATAAAAGTGATAAAAGCTACCAGTGCTAGAGAAGTTACCATTTTACCATTGCTTCAGCCTGGTACCTCTGTATACACTTGTATTTTTCAAGAAAAAAATGTTTTAACTGTTTTATTGCAAAACAAGAGCTCCTTTTAGAAATCTGATGACAAAAACCACAGCTCTAGGATAGGGCAGATACATGATACAATCACTTGCCTGTCCATAGCATTTCTTCAGCTTTTGGCTGTGTGACATGAATCCTGTGGTCAGGGTGGTGAACTTTACAATTAGTGCAGTACAGAGGAGGGTAATATTTTTCAAAATATATCAAGCAACTATTGACATCAGAGAAGTAGTTTAGACTGAAGAACCAACCTAAACAACAGATCTGGAGGGAGTAACTGATAAAAGACATTTAACAGATATCAAAGTTTCGGATATCAGCTTATGCATATTCAAATGCAAGACTCAGACTTGAGCCGCTTCACTAGATGAGCTGTTTGCACTGACAGCAAAGGTTGCTGCGAATGAGGCATATCCTCAGCTTGTAAAGACCCTCATGGCCCTGTAAAAACTAGTGGAGCTGTGCCCACTTAGGCCAGCAGTGAATCCAGCCCTTGGAGTTTACAGAGTGGTGTTGTGCAAGTTTGACAATGTTTTAGTTCCCTAAATTTAGTTTAAATTTTGGCAAGGATGCTGCCGTATTCAAACAGAAGCACTCATAGGTTGCTAATTTCCATCTACATTTACCAAGAGACTGAATTACTTCATTATGAGCAACAGTGATTGCCCTTGAGGACCTCTGCACACATTTCACTGTATATTTTTTTCTGAAGGGTGGATAGAAAAAAAAATGGAAGCAAAAGAGGGAAAGAGAGAAAGAAAGGATGAAAGGGACATTTAAACAAAGCATTGGTTTTCTCCTTGGAATCTACTTTAAGTAATACAGAAGACTGCCCAATTTTTTCTCTGTGTCCCCTGAATAGAAACTAAATGCCCGCCAACATAGCTTCATGCTGGAAGACAAAACTGAAGTCATACATATCAGCAGGGATGGAAGATACCCTCCCATGCAGCCTTTCACAAGTTGTTAGCTTTATATTGAACACACGGAGACTGAGCCCCAGCTGGTGTAAATCAGCATCCTTCCCACTTAAAGATCTAGCCCCTATTTTTTTCATATGTCAAACGGACATGTGTAACATTCTGATCTTTACCCTAATGCAGTTTTTCCTAACATTTTCCAGCCCAAAGAACACTTACAGTAATATAAATTTTCCACAGCACACCTGTTAAGGCCTTCCTCAGCCTTATACCTATTGTAGCTCATTGCCATGATAAAATTCTGTTCATTTCTGACAGCACACTTTTGTGCCACACCACACTGGTTGGGAAACACTGCCCGAATGTCCTGTGTTGGCGGAACAGTTTTAAAGCAAACGCAAGGTTAGTGTCCACTCTAAATATGCTGCCTCCAACAGTCAGTCCCATAGCTGAATTTATGTAGTGATCATAAGCCTTCATCATAACCTTTGAGGCAAATCAAGGCAGTAGACTGTTTTTTCTCCTAAGAGCACTAGGGTATTGGTGTGTGAATTACGGCCAGCAATAATAACGAACTGATACCTTACAAGCAAGGAAACACAGTTCAACAGCTGCCTGGATACAGAAGCTCTTGCCAACTGGAAGGTAGTAGCTTTAACTAGGGGTTTTCATGGAGGAAAGAGCTTTGAATTTAGTCAGACTGAATTCAAACATAAGTCAAATGTAAGGCCATATGTTTTCCTATCCTTTCTGCAAACAATAATTACTACAAGTTATTTAGGTAGTCTGTTCTACTTTAGTAGGCAGGCATTTAAATCAAAATAGGCTCTTTATTGGGGTGTCTCTTGGGTAACAGATTTAGAATAATTATAGTAAATAATAATATTAGCATATGTTCATTTTATTATCTTCCTTTATGGAGGATACCAACTAATCAAGAACAAGAGATGTCGTAGTCTTTACTGAGGTTGTACAATAAGAAAATATTGTACATAATAACCTTTGGTCTTTTAATGCAGTAGCAATACCTTAACAACTAGTAACAATTAAGAGAAAATGTGGGCCTCATACAAAGCTGGGGTCGCTTTTCTTTTGAAGGTCACTCACTGCAAGTGAAAATATGTTCGTACTTTGGATTTACTAACCCAGTTAGCTCACTTAAGTTCAGCTAGAATACAGACAAAACAACTTGAGGCAGAACTCAGGTTAGCAGTTCAGGTTATAGCCGGTAGGGTAGATTGTGGCTGAATTCTAGCTTCTAACTTTACCCAAGTAACCTGGCTTTTACTGCTAACTGATCCTAGGGTAAGAACCACCCTTTCTTGCAATATGAATGAACCCTTTATATTGCCAATTTGCTTAAGTCTGTCTTGCAACATGGGAGGGGAGAGGGAGAAGGAGGGGGAAAAGGGTATTTCTTAAATGGTCAGTTCCCAGAAACATAGCAAAGATATTGTATGATAAAAACATGTTTTCTTTTGCATACAGGAGGAGTTTTTAGTGCTCTTTCTGAAGGTCAAATGCATTAACCCTAGAGACACCAAGGCCAGAAGGCGAAGAAAGAGACAAGTTTTAATTTTTAAAAACGTTATGATCCAAGTTAGTTTAAAAAATTTGGGGATCAATGGTAACTTATAAATACCTGAGATTAGCTGTACCGTAGTTTTACATGCAGATTTTAAGTCAAGTCATACCACATAGGCCTCCTTTTACATTGTGCTATGTATCTATACCAGGGCTTTACATCAGTGCAGGGTGTGTCTACATAGCACCATACAGTGACATTGCTAAGGCACTGTGCTTTAGTACTTCCTTTTGATGCAGTATGGGTAGGTACTGTGCTGTGTGCACACCACACGCTTAGATGTCCCAGCTATGTTACCATAGCAGCACATTATATCTGGGGAGTACACTGCTATGGCAACGTAGCTGGTGATCATGTGTAGACCTGCATGATTGCTACATCCCCACAGCACACTGTATGGCAACATAGTGCATCACTAGGACGTGCCCACAGAGTATCGATGCCACCTATAGCAAAGATAAAAGGACAACTCCACTACCTCTAGCCCCCTGAGATCCAAAGGAGAAATTTGTTACTATATACCTTAGACAGTGTGCAGGAGAGGAGCCCCATTTCTACAGATCTCCAAAGGTCCAGAACAATGAGACAACTAAGACCTGTTGTTGCTAAAGAATTCCTTTGCTGAGCAACAGTAGATATTTAGGCTGCTTCTCTCCCACAGAAGTCAAGCACTCTGCAAAAGAAATCTCCATTAATTCTAGCTGAGGAATTTGAATTTTGCAGAAGAGGGACACCCTAGTCCTATCCACTATAAGCCCCACCAGACACTTTCCTGACCTTTCTTTATGCAAAGGTTGGATGAGAAAAATGTAATATCTAATTTTCAGGTTTTAAGCTACCATCATTGTGCAACTAGCTTTTCATCTCTTTCTGTTGCATAAATATATAATTTTAGGCCTAAGAGCAACTATACCACTTCCCTTCTTTTATATTACAAAGTATTCTATGAACTTGATTCAATAAATCTATTTTACAGTTCAGCAATCTAGAAAGAATGTTACACTGAAGGCAATGAATTACATCGAGGGCAAAGTATTATGTTGCGGGCAAAAGTATTCCAAGCAGAGCTGGTAATAACTGATCTGAATGCCTGAATAACTGAATACAATGGTTTAGGCTTAGCTAAAGCAAAGAGTCTGGTCTTTGCCTTAATGGTAAAATATACTAAAGTTTGAGGATATAAATAGTTCTAAGCCTAGAACTAGTCATGTACTGAGTTTCCATTCCAAAATAACATCCACATTTTTGGACATTTCCCCCTCCATCCCAAACCAGGATAAGAAACCAAAAAAAACTCTGCAATATTCCTGGAACTGATACTCTACAATGCTTCGTTCCAGACACATACAAACATAGGTGTTTCCAAATGAAACAGAGGCCATGGAATCTTTCCAAATGAACAAGAGGCCCTGGAATCACTGGTAGCTGCTGACAACCTCCCCCCCCCCGGCCGGCTCTCTCATCCTAGTGCAGTTTTCATGGAAGGACTATTTAGGAGCTTCATATCCTGAAAAGCCGGGGATATCCAGCCCCAAATAATCCACATGTCTTGGCTGCCCCAGGCCCATGGATCCTAGATTCTTAGGAGCCATCAGGCAAGCTGTCAGGTCCATCAGAAGTTCAACTAAACCAAAAATTTTGGTTTTGAAGAATAAGGCTGCTAACCCTTGCTCACACACGGAGGCATTGCCCACGTCAAATAGTTGCAGCATGTGTAGAGTCTGCTTCTCCCCCAAGCTAACAGACATGGTCCACTGGTCTGAGACAGTGGTCCCAAAATTTCCCTGGCCATGGCATCACCAATGAGCAAGGAATACATTTCAGGCAATATCATATTTTACTCTTCCTGTCAACTTAGCTGTAATGTTCTTAGCTTAGGTGGCTGCAAGCAAAAAACTGAAGGGTCTTGTGGGTAACCAGCTGAAAAGCACTAACTAGATACCTTTGACATTCTGGGCCTAGAAGTATTCTTTTTTGTTTTCTTTTAATATGGATCTAGTAGTTCTGAGTTCAATCAGCACAGACAACACAAATCGATGAAGCTGGCGAGTCTTCTTCATGAAAGGTGCAATATGAAAGTTACATTATTATTTCCTTTGCAACTAGACAGAAGCCAACTAAAACTTGGACTTATTTTATCTGAACACTGCAGCTTTGAATCCATAAGGACTTGAATCAGAACTGCCCATTCTTATGTGCAAAAGGAAAAACCCAGTTGACAACGTTTAGTTCAAGGGATGAGATCTGAGACTCTACAAACCAGTCATAAATGTTTTAAGATTGAATCAGCAGTGCTCCATTGACTTTAATTAAGTCATGTCACTTTTCAGCATCTGCTAATCTTTATTTTAGTATACAATTAGTATTGTGCATAGTTCATGAAATTTCTGCCAAAGGGTGTGTACATAGTTTTATTCTCCAGATGAAAAAAAGGGGTGGCCTATTTACCAAGAAATCACTGAAAAATATTACTCCCAGGTTTCCATTTCCCCAGTGACTGAAAAAGCTTTAAAGAGTCCAAGTTGGGTGGATAAAATATCAGCCACGTGCCTGACTTACAGCACTGGGACTGAGGTTTGGGCAATACTTCAAGAACTTCCCATAGGAGTCTATCCAAACCCTCCTTGTTTCTGATGTGGAATAATTTTGAACTGTTTTCATGCTGCCGTCTGGGATAAGACAAGGACTATTGTAAACACATATGCAGCCAATCATACTTAGACCCACACAAATGTGGAGAGTGTATGCAAAAGCAGACAAGAGAAGGTTCCTTTTCTGCTTTAAGAGAAATAATTGAAATTTAGTATTAAACAACCAAGTTGCTTGAGGAAGAAAAGAAAAGAAAAAATGACCATTTTTCAGGCACTTTTTTTGGTGTTGGTAAAAAAGATGAAAATTTCAGCTGGTTCTAATAAATGAGATCCATTAAAGACACATACAGGATAAGATGCGTATACAGAGGCCTACAGCATACGTTACCAGGACCCAGGGCAAGATGTAGAGTTCGTTAAGCTTAGGTAAACGGACAAATATATAGCTCTGACCTGGGCTTAGGGATGACGCAAAGGCATAACTTCAACTTTTATTAAAATCTAAGCTCTGTTTCTGACATCCTGGTAGCAAAGACTGCTTGACCCCAGTGGTACCAGTTCAAAGAGGCCTGCAAGGAGGCTTGTAAGGGTGCACTGCCCCAAATCTCAATGTGGAAGTCTAGAGAAGATGCCATCCATAAGGCCACTGCTGCTCTGGGGATTCCTGCTGCCTGCATCTGAAGCTAAATACTTCTGGGGTCTCTCGCTGTCACCGCACAGCCATGGCTCCGCTGAGGTTTGTAAAGAGCTCCCTGCAATGCTGAACTCTCCATTTAACTAACTGTAGACCAATTCCTCTCTCCTCTGAAAGCAACACGAATTTCCCTGAAGAAAAAGCAGGTTAGGCTTTTTCTTAGGGTAAAAATTTTCAGAGATTGCTACTAGGACTCAGCCTACCTGGTATATGTGTGCCCATATAGATAGCCTCCAGCAACACCATTCCAAGGTGCCAGTGATTCATCAGTATGACTATACTGGAAGGATGTGGCCATCAAAAGGTAAATCCCTCACTGGTAGACCCAAGCAACATTTCAGGATTGGGCCCCTATTCCTCACTAAATCACCCATAACAATAGCAGCTGTGAAATTTCAGTTTCATGGCTGCCAATATAATAAGTGGCCCTAACCAGCTCAGGACCCCTACAACTGCTATTTGTACAGCCTTAACATTACCCCTAGTGAAAATGAAAAAAAGGCCTGTGTGTCAAACTACACCCATGCAGTGCTGTTTAGTAGGCCTGTGCGAGTCGGCAGTGATCTGACCTGGCTTCGGATCCGGCCGCTTTGGATGGCAGAGATCCGATCTGGAGCTCCAGACTGGGTTTCTGCTTCAATCCGGCCAAAGTGGCTCCGAAGCTTTGGAGCTGCCTCGGAAATCCGGCCATAGGGTATAATGGGGAAACAATAAAATATCTATAAACTTTGTTGTTTTTTGTCTGATTTGGATAAAACCTGCAAGGATGGTAGCCTATGCAGAGGCCGCAAAGCCTGCCAAGTTTCAAGAAGATTAGTGCAGGGGTTTGGGGGGAACTGTACCCCAAATTCTTGAAAGCAAAACTCCTGTCACATCTATGTGTTACAACACAGGGGGCCAAAACTGCAAGGCTGGTAGCTCTTACTGAGGCCACAAAGCCTGCCAAGTTTCAAAAAGATCGGTGCAGGGGTGTGGGGGGAACTGCACCCCAAGCTGCGGACAAGCAAAATTCATGCCATGGGTGACCCTGTGTGTGTTAAGGCGCAGCGGGGTGACTGCTACAGGGATGGTAGCCCCTGCTGTGGCCATGAAGCCTGCCAGCTGTGGAGGAGATCGGTGCAGGGGGGTTCTGGGGCCCTGCACCCTTAGCTGCCGACAGACAAAACACATGCCATGGATGCTTGTGGGACTGACTGTCTCTATCTTGGGGCAGTTGATTGTCTGTATTGAGTCTTTCCTTTCCTTAGCCTGGTTTTGTAGGTGCTAATTGATAGTAATTAACTGGCTACATTAGCTAGGTCAGGGGTGGGCAATTATTTTGAGCAGAAGGTTGCTTACCCAGTTTTGGCAGGCTGTTGAGGGCCACGTAGCCCAGCCCCTTGACAGGTGTCCCAATGTCTCAGGACCAATGTCCCAGGGCCAGCACTGATGGGGCCCAAAGCTGGGTGCAGGCTGGCAGGGGTCTGTGGAGCTGGGCTGGGCTGCACCAGCAGGGAGGGTGAGCCGGCCACAGAGCCCCTGCCAGCTGGGACCCTGCACTCCAACCACCCTACTCTGGGCCCCACTGGCTCCCCACCACTGGTTCATTGTCAGTGCCCCCCAGCCCCACGGTACAGGCGGGGGGCAGTGCACAGTCCTGACCCCCTGCTCACCAGCAGAAAAGAAGCTGTGCTGAGCGTGGAGAAAAGTGGCCCCTCACCTGCCTCATGGCTGGCACCCCATGTTGCAGGCACTCGCAGTCTGTGCAGGGCTGTCTGAAGCAGGCACAGGCAGCCCCAGGCAGGCTGTGAGCAGCTGCACTGCAGGGGGCTGGCCATGGTGTGGGCAAGGGGCCACTTTTCCCTGCGCTCAACACCAGCTTGTAACCCGTCCCCACTGCCATCCTGGCAGTAGGGCTGGATTACAAGATGGTGCCGAGTGCAGGGTGGGGGGAGAAAGCAGCTCCTCCCTGCCCCATGCCTGGCACCCTGTGCTACAGCCGCTTGCAGCCTGCCTGGGGCTGCCTGTTCCTGCTCCAGACTGCTCTGCGCAGGCTGCAAGCACCTGCAATATGGGGCGCTGGTCATGGGGCGGGCGAGGAGCCACTTTTCTCTGCTCAGGGAAAAGCTGAGGGTGGGGGGGAAGCGGCCTCTCCCCCGCGCCACACCCGGTGCCCCACGTTGCAGGCGCTTGCAGTCTGCATGGGGCTGTCCAGAGTGGACACAGGCAGCCCCACGTGGGCTGCAAGCAGCTGCAGCATGGGGCACTGAGCATGGGTGGGGAGGGGCCACTTCCCACCCCCCACGCTCCTTCCTTGCCCAGGGTCCCCACCCCACTTACCTGAGCTTCCTGCACCAGGGCAGCCATGTGCTCCTAGCCCAGAAACCCCAGAAGGGGCTTCCAGTTGGGGGTGGGGGCAGGTGGGCTCCGCTGTTGTTGGAGCCCGCTGGGCTTCCCCTAGGTCATTTTTGACAGGAACCAAGGGCAGAGAAATATTAATTTTCCAAATTTTTTAGGGGCCCACAGGCCTTGTGGGCCAGATTTGGCCTGCGAGCCATATTTTGCCCACCCCTGAGCTAGGTCCTGTGTATTGAGCTGGTCCCTGAGTGAATCATGATTGATTGGTAAGTGGTAACACAGTAGCTTAGCAGCCAGGCCTGCAATAGTCGCCCCAAGACAGAGACAGTCAGTTGCACAAGCACCCATGGCAGAGTTTTGTCTGTCAGCAGCTAGGGGTACAGGGCCCCAGAATGCCCTTGCACCGATCTCCTCCACAGCTGGTAGGCATCGTGGTCACAGCAGGGGCCACCGTCACTGCAAGGTCACCCCGCTGTGCCTTAACACATGCACTGTCACCCATGTCACGAGTTTTGCTTGTCCACAGCCTGGGGTGCTGTTCTCCCCAAACCCCTGCACTGATCTTCTTGAAACTTGGCAGGCTTTGTGGCCTCAGCGGAGGCTATCATCCCTGAAGTTTTCACCCCCCTACGTTGTAACGCCTAGACATGACATGAGTTTTACTTTCAAGAATTTGGGGTGCAGTTCCCCCCAAACCTCTGCACTGATCTTGTTGAGTCTTGGCAGACATCATGCTCTCTGCAGAGTCTACCACCCCAGAAAATGTCATCCATATCGGACAAAAAACAACAAAGTTATATATACTTTATTGTTTCCCAATTATACCCTATGGCTGGATCTCCGAGGCGGCTCTGAAGTGCTTTAGAAGCTCCGAACTGCTTCAGGAAGCCTAACAAAGCCAGCGGTTCGACCCAGACATGGTGCTTTGGACCCCAAAGCACCTGAAGCTTCTCCGGATCCAAAGCACAGTCCGAAGACTCGCACAGCCCTACTGTTTAGCTCTGGTCCATCCATCTTTTCTCCCTTCCCTTATTTTTCTAGTATCCTCACCCTTTTATTATGTTTTATTTATCACTTAATCAGACAGCTGGTCAAGACAGGTGGGCAGCGAGACTACAGCCAACAGCAGGGACCCAGACAGGTGGTACATAAAGCTCTCCTAGCTAAAAATGTCTCAGCTCCCACTTCCCACTGGTAATTCTTATGCAATGATGCAGGTGTCACCATATCAAAGCTGCACTCCCTTCCTCCAGATGCTGCTCCTGTGGGGAACAAAATGTTTCCTCTCTTGATGTTTGCAAAGAGAAAAATTAAATAGATCCAATGATGCTCCTTAACATTAACGGGGGTGCAAATGTATGTAGTGGAATACAGACACATTGCCGTGCCTCCCATTAAAGCCCAGGATCTGGATTTCAAAGAATATTCTGCCACAGTTACTGGATTCTTCTTTTCCTGATTAGAACCCAGACGCATCTTGCGTAGTCGTTCCATTATCATTAGAGAACGTTTGAGTAAGTGTGGGGTAATGGTGAAACAAATTGAGATAAAAAGACTCTCCCACTTCTGTATCAACAATCACAGAAAACATATTGAGCTGTGCACTGAGTTCTGATTGCACCATCTGCAAACAATATTTCTGCAAGCAGGAAATTAAGCTAAGATTGAAATGGAAAGGAATGAAATATTTGCTCTTCTCACAGTGGGTTTTTTTTTCACTCCACGGCTAGATGAAATAATATAAAAGTAAGGATGGGATTATTCAGCTTTTGAATTCCTTCCTTCTAACTGCTGTTCTGAGAGGGAGTTTATCATCTGGATTCCATTTGATAGACAGGAGCTGAACTGGATCACAGACTGTCTGACTGATGTTTGCGGTTAACTTTGCAGCAGTGGTGCCATGTTGATTGCTCAGAATTCGGTGGACCTTATCCTATGCCCACTGATGTCAGTTGATAGACTCATCAACCCCAATGGTTTGAGATTAAGTGTGTTCAAGTTCCCTTCTATTCCCTGTGTTTAGAGAGGGAGAGAGTTTTAAGGGACAGTATCTGGAGAGAAAGCTATTACTAATCCTGGGGTGGTGCCCAAGGGCCCCATTCAGGACCCATCACATTGACTGTTCTACAACACAACAGATTAAGCCTCTTTGGTGTAAATTATGTACAGTCCAATTTAAGAGGAGATGCCAAAATGGCTAAAATAAGCTAACAGAAGCAGTGGAGAGAAGGGGAGGGAAACAGCAGTAGGAACACAGATTTCCATATGCATGAATTAGTAGTTTCAGATTTAAGATAAAAGCAAAACATCAGCTGGCCCTTTGCAAACTCTCTAGCATGGGCCTTGCCTTAAAAAGGCTAATCTAGCCCTCTAAACCTAAGTATCATGTCAACACACTGGTGGCTTGATGATAAATCAGGATCAAATGTGCCCAAAGTCAAGAATTATCAGTGCCTCATCATCAGCCACAGGAGAGGGAAAATCAATAATAATAATAATCAGGGTCAGTCTAATATCTCATTCATTTTCAATAATCCTCAGAGTACGGGGTTTGCAGGAACTGAACTGAGACTCTCAATATGCAAAAACACAGAACAGAAGACCAAGTTGCTGAATTTAGAGGTGGTAATAGACTTAGAACACTTCATAGATTTCATAGACATTAGGCCTGGAAGGGACCCCGGAGGATCATCGAGTCCAGCCCCCTACCCCAGGGGCAGGAAGTCAGCAGGGATCATAGGATCCCAGCAAGATAAGCATCCAAATGTGTTTTGAAGGTGTTCAAAGTGGGTGCTTGAACCACCTCAGGTGGCAATCTGTTCCAAACCTTGGGGGCTTGGACAGTGAAGTTCTTTCTTATGTCCAGCCTGAAACAGTCACAGAGGAGTTTGTGACCATTTGATCTTGTCATCCCTTGCGGGGCTCTGGTGAACAGTTGTTCCCCCAGATCCTGATAAGCAGCCCTGATAAGCTTATAGGTGGCCACCAGATCACCCCTGAGCCTGAGCTTTTCCAACCTGTATAGCCCCATTGCTCTCAGCCTTTCATCATAAGATCTGTTTTCCTGACCTCTGATCATGCACATGGCTCTCCTCTGCACCATTTCAAGCTTCTCCACATTGTTTTTGAATTGCGGAGCCCAAAACTGGACGCAGTACTCCAGCTGTGGCCTCACCGAGGCTGAGTACAACGGGAGAATGATGTCCTGGGATCTGCTTGAGAAGCATCTATGGATGCAAGCCAGAATTTTGCTTGCTTTACTAGCCGCAGCATCACACTGAAGGCTCATGTTCATCTTGTGGTCAACCATGACCCCCAAATCCCTTTCATCTGTAGTGCTAACCAGCATAGCACTGCCGAGCCTATAAGCATGATGCAGATCTTTCCTCCCAAGGTGAAGAACCTTGCACTTTTCAGTGTTGAACACCATCAGGCTGTCATCTGCCCATTTCATGAGTCTGTCCAGATCTGCCTGGATCACCCTCCTGTCCTCAGGTGTGGATGCTTTACCCTAAAGTTTGGCATCGTCGGCGAACTTGGCCAATCGCTTCTGACACCAATGTCCACATCATTGATGAAGATGTTAAACATTATAGGCCCTAGGACAGAGCCTTGTGGGACCCCACTGGTCACAGCGCACCAAGACAATTGGCTCCCATTGACCACCACCCTCTGGGTCCTACCGCAGAGCCAGTTCCCCAGCTAGTGGATCGTGGTGATGTCAAGGCCACAGTTAGCCAGGTTAGCCAAGAGATAATCATGGGATACCAGATCGAAGGCTTTTTAAAAGTCAAGATGTACAAGGTCGATCTCTTCCCCCTTGTCCAGGTGATAAGTCACCTGGCCATAAAAGGAAATGAGATTGGTCAGGCAAGACCTACCCGCAACAAACCCATGCTGGGTATCCCTCAGGATATTACCTTCAGCTAGTCTGTTAAGGATGGCCTCCTTGATAATCTTTTCCAAGATCTTCCTCAGGATAGAGGTCAGGCTGATGGGCCTGTACTTTGCCAGATCTACTTTCTGCCGTTTCTTGAAGATAGGCACCACAGTGGCCCTCTTCCAATCATCAGGCACTTCACCAGAGCACCAAGAACTCTCAAAGATCCGTCAGGGGCTGAGCTATGATGCTTGCCAGTTCCCTGAGTACCCTTGGGTGTAACCCATCAGGGCCAGCTGACTTGAAGGTATCCAGCCTGTTGAGGTGTTCTTTCATGAGGTCAGCTTCGATGGAGGGCAAAGAATCTTCCTCACCCGGGTCTCCCTAACCCATAGTGGGCAGGGCCATCCCATGGGGCTGATGAAAAACTGACACAAAGTACCCATTTAGCAAGCTTTCTTTTTCCTGGGCATCAGTTGTCAGTTGCCCTATCTGATTCAGCAGGGGCCAATGTTGCCCTTTTCCTCCAGCTCCCCACATATCTGAAAAAGGACTTTTTATTGTCCTTAATGCTCCAAGATAGCTGGAGTTCAGTTGCAGCCTTGGCTTTCCTGGTTTGCTCCCTGCAGGACTGGACTAAAGCAAAGTATTCCTCCTTGATGGTGGCTCCAATCGTCCATCCTTTATATGTCTTCCTTTTAAGACACAGGAGGTCTGCCAGTTCCCTGGAGAGCCAAGGGGGCTGCTGTGCCTTTTTGCTGCCTTTCCTCTGAGATGGGATGGACTTTGCTTGCGTATCCAGGATTGCTCCCTTGAGGAGCAACCACTCATCCTGAACTTCCCTCTCCATTGGGTTGTGGCCTTTTAGGGTCTCTCTGACAAGCCTCCTTAGCTTGTCAAAGTCAGCTTTCCTGAAATCCAGGACTTCTGTACAACTGACTGACTTGCCAGCTTTACGGCAGATGGTGAAGGTGATCAGTTTATGATCACTGTCACCCAGCTTCCCTTTGATTTTTAGGTTGCCAGTTAGGTCATCCCTGGTTGCCAGTATGAGGTCGAGCAGCGCTTTACCTCTTGTTGGCCCGTAGACTTCCTGTGTCAGATAGACATCATCCATACATGAGAGAAAGATTTGTGACTGCTCGGATTTGGCTGAGCGCTCCTCCCACGAGAAGTCTGGGTAATTAAAGTCTCCCATGACAACCGTACATCAGGAATGTGCGGCCTCAGCCAATTCCCTGGTGAACTCCTGGTCAAGGTCTAGACTCTGGGTAGGGGGTCTGTAGTAGACCCCCACCATAGTATCCCCTGCGCCATGTCCCACATGGATTTTAACCCAGAGAGTCTCAAGTCGTCCACCGCAAGTGCCAATGTCAGCTTACAGGGACGCATAGCTTTCCTTGGCATAGAGAGCTACACTCCTGCCCCTTTTTGTCCACTCGATCCCTCCTGTATGGGGTATAGCCATCTATACCCATGGTCCAGTCATGGGTGGAGTCCCACGAGGTCTTGGTTATCCCTATGACATCGTAGTTATTTGCATTTAGGAGAAGAACAAGTTCCTCCTGTTTATTCCCCAGGCTCCTGGCATTTGTGTACAGACGTGCAAGTGTCCCCTTAGGGGCTCTTCTTGCCTTGCCTACATGATATTAACCATACACCTCAGCATAAAAAGGCACTCACACTTGTCCTGTTATGGGTTGTACATCAGTTCGGACATTAGTACCTCTCAGAAGACATCTTATAAGAGCAGGAATTTGACCATAACTCCTCCTCTTCCGCCCCTCTCCCCCTGCCACACAGAGGTGGCATCAGGAAGCCCTTTCCAGTCTGAATTGCTCTAACATTTTTTAACATTCTCCAGTTCTTTGTATCTAGTTTAAGACAGAATATATTCACAAAATGTCTCCATTGGCTCTTAACTGCATTTTCATATAGTCAAGAGAGGCAGTTAGCAGTGACATTCTGACATTGGTCAAAAGGCAGAGTAGATATGCACTCTTACAGATTAACTAATTGGGATATATAGAGAGATAGCACCAGTTTTTATCAGCTAAAGTTCATTTCGTTGGATGCTATGAAACTACAGCTTAGAGTAAGGTATAAAGCACAAGCACAGCAAGTGATTAGAATGCAATGGGTGGGAAAACACAAGAGAGGGGGAGGAAGGAACAAGGAGGAAGAGTGCTGAGAGTGGCATACAAGCATAGAACCCATAAAAACAAAGGGGTCATAAAAGTTAATCTAGATAATAAGATAGGAATCAACAGCTCCTGTTTAAACCATACCTAACAGTGCAGTTTGTGGACTATTTCTTGATTCTCAGCTTCCTGTTCAAACTGGCTTTTAAAATGTTTCTGAATGGGAAAAGCAATCCTGAGCAGAGGCAATGCATAGGGGGTGCAAGTGCACCCCCTGAGCATGGCAGCGCACCCCCAACAAACAGGCACTGCTGACTCTGTCAGTGGCACCTGCGGGCAGTCCACGATCCCCGCTGGCTTGGTTGGCACTCGCCACCCCCCGCAACCTCTGCTAACCGCTGCTACGCTCCCACCATTACTGTGCCCCCCCAGCCATGGGGGTCATATGCCATTCATGATCCTGAGGTCAGCGATGGAGTGTCCAGGGTGGCTGAAGTGCTCTGACACAGGGTTTTGGGTCTTTCTGCAGATGATGTCAGATTGCTGTTCATTCATTCGTACATGTAGAAACTGCCTTGTCTGCCCAATGTAGACAACAAATGTGCATTGTAAGTAGGTGACAGTCACTGCATCTACACAAGATGCTGACTATGCAGTTGCTACTGTGCAGTCATTTAGTATTTGTGTATATAAGTACTAAATGACTGCACAGCAATTGAAGTTACTGCACAGTAAATGGCTTTTAGGTAATGCTGCCTGCACAGTAGCTGATTACTACTGTGCAGTAGCATCACATCATGCTTCATGCCATGCAATGCTACTTCACAGTAGTAATGAGCTATTGCAAAATCAGTGTCTCATGTAGACACAGCCAGTGTGTTAGTTGCCATATGTCAGTAGAGCTGCAGACGAAAAAACAGTCACCATCCAAACCTCTAACCTGAGCCCAAATCCTCAGCAAACATGCTAAAAATTGACCTGGGCATCAAGGTGGTTTGAGACTAGGGTAGCTTGGGCTTATCTTGAAATTCAACCCACCCACTTCAGAGTGAGGATGCAGGCAAAAACAAAAAAATTTAAGTGCCAATAGTCATCTATCCCTTCCCATAATACCCCTCAAATGGCAACAACTTCTATTGGAATAGATGCAATTGACTGAGAAAGACTCCCAAAATATCACTGAACAAAAACTCCTGGGACTGCTCCCAGACATACATCAGCAAGTACAGAAATAATGCAGACACAGTAATGCAGGTTTTACACTGCTGCAAGGAATATTTCCCACTGGGGATAAACTAAGTCAGATGAATCAACCAAGTTAACTATGTAACAATAAAATGTTGATACTGTTAGGCTAGGGACAGGCTTTCAAAAAGCCTGAGCCTGAATTTATTCACTCTTTGCAGGTTAGTTTAAGCTGTGCAGCTTAAACTGATTAATAACTGGACAGACATTCTCTGTCAAATCAGGAATGCAGGCATGTGCCTGCAGTAGTTCAAGCGAGAAGCTGGGGGGGCCTCGCTAGAGCATACCTGGCAGCCACTGTCAATGAAAAGGGAAGAGAGATGCCTGCCAAGGCTCTCAGCTCTCCCTGCACCAGTTGGGGCTAGCAGGATCAGGCACCAGTTGGGGCTAGCAGGACACACAGGCTGCCATCTACCAGCTTGGGCAGTGGGGGAGCTGCTGCCAGACTGAGGAGTGGGGATGTGGAAAAAGTCCTTTCTCTGAAGCAAGTATGTATTGAACACAGCAATTTGCAAAGCATACAACAGGAAACTACCAAAAATCTTTGCCTAAGCTAAGATACAGCCCAGTAAAACACAACATACACAACTTAGTCTAACTTAAAATGTAAAGCAGGAAGACAAGAGAAAGCCTTACTAATCCTGAGGGCAGAGTGTCTCCTTACAGCCAGGCATTCAGAAAGGCTTTGTTTAGGTTTTACAGGCTCTGCTTTATAATGTAAATGTAGCTCTCTGCATTCTTTGATCTGAAACTTCCCTTAACTCCATTTCCAGCACATACATATGATGATTGTCAGGTCTTTGCCAACACTTCCCACCTCTCAGTCTGGCCCTGAAGGTCCTAGCTCTGGGCTCACAGGTATAGGTCTTGGATCTGCACACAAGGGACTCGCTTGCTTCTCTCCCTGCTTTGGGATCCACTGTGGAATTAATCCCCTCCCCAGATGCAGGCAAGCTGGACAGAGAGAGGAATTCAATCCATCTCTGCCTAGCTGCAGGAAAGCCGTGGAAATATGGCTGGGACTGGCAAACCCCAGCTGTGGTCTGCAGGGTTTGCCAACAGGGGAGAGGGGGGACAGAGGGAGGAATCTGCCTCAGGGGCCATGGCAGGCCAACATCTGGCCATGCCCCACCCCTGCACTGGCTAGAGAGCATTGGGGAGAAGCTAGTCCAGCTCTCTGGAGCAGAGCCCAGCCCAGAGAGCATGCCGGGATGCTGGGAGTCTCCGATTTAACTTAAGCAGCAAGGTGTCTGGGATAGACATTGCATAAACCAGTTTGAGCCAAATCAGTTAAGTCTGATACTACATTCAACCAGGTTTCTCTCAAACCAGTGTGGGCCATTTTCAAAGTGGTTTATGTGCACTGAATGTCTGTTCTATTATAGGTTGAAACCAGTTTCTGATCCCTCAAATCAGTTTATGTGTAATGTCTGTCCCTAGCCCTAGAAGAAAAACTCCCATTCTGGTTAAAGAAAGGCTGGATTAATTTTGCATTAAGACTCAATTTACTGGCCACCATATATAATAGTTACAGCTCCTGATTTGGGTACAGCTAAATCAACAATGTGGTCATGAGCATTTTTTTAAAATTGCATCTTGCATAACTTGCAGACCTATTTGTAACATACTATAAAAAGAGGATCTGTTCAGAACACGGATGCCTTGAAATTTCAACCTGAATTCCATTTTGCATGCCTCTACTGTAAAAGAGAAAGGAAAAAAAACAAGAATGAACAGGGTGAGCATCCAGCAAGCTGGTGACAGGAGAAGCAACTTGGACACAATTACTTAGCATGTTTTATCACTTCTTAATGCAAACAGAAAGAGACGGAGACATACTCCCCCAAGTCAGGTGATTTTCCCCCTCCTCTGCCCTCAAAGTGTGTACTCCAATCTGTTGGACTATTGTTGCCCAAGGAAAGACACAGAACATCATCAACGCAACTATAGGCTCATAAAATTGGCTGAAGGAGTTTGAAGTTTTTCCAGAGACTTAAAATACTCAGAGTTTGATTGCTGTTTGGGAAAGTAGCTCCAAACCTTCTCACATGCCAGAATAAATTAAAAAAATTGATTTTCTTGGAGATAACCAAGGTTGTCTGCAGCTTCATAAACTTGATGTGCTAGATCTCATAACCAACAAAAAAAGAGAAGGGGATTTGAAGAATGCACCACTGCTCATGCATACCAAAGGTCAAAATGAGTTCCAGAGAAGTCAGTAACATCATGTTATAATCAACTATGACTCTTATTATCAAAACACATGTGCACTGTCAACACACACGTAGTTAAGTCACAAAGAGGATCTGTGGTAACAGTTTAGTACGTGACCTACAGTACATAATTATTTCAGCCCAGTACATGAATCAGGGCACATCACTATAAATAAACTACAGTGGATTTAAAACTCTTTCCTAAGGGGTTTTTAAACCTTGTCTAGATTAGAATAAAAGGCATGAACATATTAGGAAATTTATCTTAACACCCCATCTTTAAATAAAGGAGCTTACCCCAATGCCACAAGAAATATCCAAGTTCAGGTCCCCAATCCAGGCCTCACTCTAGGCTGAAGGCATCATGTAGAGCAGGGGCGGGCAATAATTTTGGGCAGAGGGCCGCTTACTGAGTTTTGGCAAGCCATAGAGGGCGACATGACAGGCAGCTTAGAGAAGATTAATATTCATTTTCTAAAATTTTTAGGGGCCCCACAGGCCAGATAGAATGGTCTGGCAGGCTGCATCCAGCCCCTGGGCTGCATCTGGCCCCCGGGCTGCATTTTGCCCACCCCTGATGTAGTCACTGTGTGCCAACCCTACAGCCCCAGAAACTGGAACAAGAAACAAAGGGAAGTTCCCACTTTTATATAGAAAATCATAGGGGTTAAGGTCACAAGCCAATGAGCCAAAAGATAAAGAAACATCAACACTGTGGTAACATATACTCAGCACCTTAATTCTTGTCCCTCTCCCCCCCAGACCTCCAGAGGTGTACCCAAACAAGCCTTTAGTCCCTTGAGAGCTCAAACAGCAGCCTGCACCTGCCCCCAAGTCTGAGTCCAGCTCCTTCAGTCCACAGTCCTGCTTGCCTGAGCCAGTGAGATCACCAGCTCCACTGTGCACTCTTTTTTAGAGCTGACCAAGTTTCAAGTGCATGCTGCTCTCTCTTCCCCTTACTCCAGCCTCAAGCTTCCCCTCCCTTCCTACCCCTTGTCACCTAGACCCTGGGGGTTTCTGGGAGTTGTAACCCAAATTAATAGTCATCATAGCTCTGCAGACTGCTCCCTGCCCCAGTTACACCTGCTGTTACACACATTACAACTGCCACACTGGCGATTGGCTCCAAGAAAATTCTAGTTAAATATTCTTAGCCAAGACTAGTAATTACAAGTGGGAAGCGAAAGCCTTACTTCAAGGCCAGAGGGTCAAAGTGTCTTCTCTTGAAGCCCCAAATCCACATTAAACTACTAAAAATCAAAGTATTGAGAACCCTGTGAAAAACAGAACCTTCGGTGAACTGGAAGATGTTAAAGCTGCCCCCATGCTGAAGGGGCATTACAGAGGCCAAGTATGGGGGTGGGCAAAATATGGCCCACAGGCTGCATCCAGCCCGTCAGGCAATTTCATCCAGCCTACAGGCACCCACCAATTGTACCCCACCCAGCCTGCACATCTCATTCCCACCCTCATGGGTAGAAGGGCCCAGCCCAGCCACCATACAGCTTCCAGGCAGGGCTGCTACTGCCACAGCTGCTGGGGGACCTACTCGACTTCCCCAGTGTCCCGCTTGCTGTGGGCACCAGGTATGGAAGCAGTGAGGAAGGTGGGAAAGGGGGAACTGCAGCTGGGCAAGAATACGAAACATGGGGCTGGGGCTGGCAGCAGCACAGAGCTTGCACCCAGGGGGAAAACAGAAGCTCAGAGTTTGGGTGGGCAGAGTGTGCATGTGAAGGAGGGTATAGGGTAGGGGGACTCCCACACACCCCCATGACACATAACCCTCGCTGCAGGCAGCAGCAGCAGGTGATGGGTGCTTGGGGCACTCATAGTACACGCAGGCACTGCTGCCTCACTAGGCTCCAGCCAGCATTACACGTGCTGGCCCACCTCTATTGCACAGGGCTCTGTCCAGCATACATGCAGCTCCCAGCACTTGCGCACCACCAGGGGAAGCCCCATGTGATGAAGCTAGCTGCATCCACTGCTCCCTGCCATGTAGGTCCCAGGACTCCACCGGGAAGCAGGGGGCAGGGGTGGGGCTCCCCTCTACTTCTGATGGCATTCCAAGATCTGCACAGCAGGTAGCAATGAAGGCAGCTGGCTCCACTGTGTGGGGCTTCCCCAAGTGCCAGGAGCTGCACTTGCACCATGCAGAGCCCTGCATGATAAGGGCAGACTAGGCTGTGCTCCTCGCCACCACATGCAGTGCTGGCCAGAGCCATGTGCCACCCAGTGGCAGCACCTGTGCAGACTACGGGCACCTAGATACCACCAGCTGCTGCTGCTCCTGCCTGCAATGGTGGCTGTGTGACATGTGAGGGGGGGGAGGCTCCCACATCCTTCCTCACACCCCACAAATGCCACGCATCCACACTCTACCCCCACAACCTCCCACATATACACCCCCCCCAACATAACCTATAGGTGAGGGGCCACATCTGGCACATCAGGGACTTCCATCTGGCCCATGGTACCCCGCAATGAATTGCACCCCACCCAGCTTCCCCACTGTGAGTGTGGAGCTGCAGGCGTGCAGCGCGGAGCCCCTGCAATAGAAGCGGCTGGGCTGGCTGTGTGGGGGTGCACACCTCGCTGTTTCTATCTCAGGGGCTCTGTGCCACATGCTTACAGCTCCATACTTGCTGTGGGGAAACCCTGCACTGGACTCTATGGGGAAGATTAGGGCTGGGCTCCCTCCACACCCAGCAGAGTGCGGGGATCTGCACAGCATGGAGCAGAGGCAGCCAGCCCCAGTGCAGGGCTTCCCCCGCTGTGAGTGCTGGAGCTGCGGGAAGGCTCCGCTCCCTCCCCTCACACAGCGCTGGCCAGAGCCATGCCTGTGCCAGGCACGAGCACCCTGACTTCCCCACCTGCTGCTGCTACCAGGCAACAGGGGCTGCACATCATGGGGGGAGAATGTGGAGGGTTCCTAAACCCCACACCCTCCCTCACACACCCACACCCTGCTCTCAAAACCCCCATCCACATATACATATACCCCAACATACCCTATGCCCCCCTACACAGCTACACCCTCTCACAACCCCCCTGACACTCCCACACCACACTATACAAACACAATATAAAAAAGGACACTTCATTTCTGAGTTATTATGCAATCCTTTCTACACGCAGTACACAATCACAAGTCATAACAAATATTTTTTGTAATAAAATTAAAATATATGATTGTAGGTGTTTGACTTCTAGTGTACGATTTGTTTTTTTTCTGGTTCTAAAATGGCAACCCCCCTTGCAAAAGGAGTAGCTGGGGGGCAGGGGAAGCAAGGGGAAGGACTTCTGGTGGTAAAGGTCAGGGGCTGGGGGCAGGACTTCTGGTCCCAATGTGGTGATCAGGGAGCAGGGTAACTGTCAAGGGGCAGGGCTACCTATGTGGCCCCTGACAGCTCACCAAAACTTATTAAGTGCCCCTCTGTTCAAAATAATTGTACAGAGTGCCAAATCAAGGGGCAGGTTTAAGAAGCATGTCCAAGATTCAAGGCCAAGGTCAAGTGCCAATGGTCTATAGCCAGGATGTCAAACCAAAGATTAGAAAATGAGAGGCAAAACGAAACCAGAGATCAGGGACCAGGAACAAGGAATCAGGGCAGGGAGCAGAAGATAAGACAAGGCAAAGACATGCAAATAGACCTGTAGCTGCTTAGAACTTGCAACCTTCAGTGTATCATGGAGCTAAGGTCAGATGTGAGGGTAGTCTCTTAAATAAGGAGCTTTACACAATCAGGTGGCTGAGCAAATGTCTTCTTGGAATCCAACTTGGATAGCAAGCTCATTGAGCTGGGAAGCAGGAAAGCTTATACTCTAACACAGTAAGGGCAAGATGACACAAGGTCAAACTGACTCATAGCCATGCAGGAGCAGGAGCTAGAACACTTTGGAACCTACCAAGCTACATTTTTTGCATGAGCTTAAAAGAGTCAGATAGCTGAAGCTGATAGCCTGTTTGATACCTTCAACTCAGAGAAGAAATACTTTAATGATGTTGGAAAAAAATATCATACCTAATTTCTCTAGCAAGTGGCTAATTAAATGCATGAATAGCTTAGACTGGTCCAAGTCTCTGTATTTCCTTTCCTTTTGTTATACAGCTGCAAGAGCAAGCAATGTGTGGTAGACATAATATGATATTGCTCTATCAGTTCAATTCAGGAGATGGAAAGTTATATAGATAACTGATCCCAGATTCCAATAAAATGTCTCTTTACAAATTAGATAAAGATCTGTTTGAAAATACCTTTGGCTTGGAAACAGTATTTAAAGGCCTGTTCTTGGGGAATTGGCGCATAGGTATAGATATATACATTATAAGGGTTCAAGATGGGCATGTTCAAGATGGATTCCTAAGAGCTTAGGAGACACACACACACACAGCTTCTCATGACCCTGAAAGCAGATGGGCTGTTTAGAACAACAAGGCCAACAGATGGACACAGCCTGAGAATGGAGAAGGGCATGCCATAACATGAGATCTTAGCCTTCAAGGCAGACAGGTTGTCTAACACAACAAGGACATACAGCCTGGAAACCAAAGATGTATGTACCATACTGTCTCACAAGATAAGTGACACCAGCAACAAGGCCTCAAAGAGCAGGGGGGCTTGAGTCCCAGTTTTGGGGGAATAGATCAAATTAGGAGAGGGCCCAGAAGGCTACGTGGACATGTGACCACGAAGAACGGCCAACCAGAAATATCCACGGACGAAGAGTCATCAGGACTCATCGGGGGGAAGAAGAATATATAAGCAGAGACTTGAAATTAAAAAAGGGATCCCTCCCTTTTTCCTGTCCCTCCCATTTCTCCCTGTCCCTCCTTGCTGTCCCTCCTTTTGTCCCGTCCCTCCTTCTCCTCCCCAAGAGGGGTCCCTGTCCCCCAGGATGGGTCCCCAAGGCCGCCATGGACAGAGGGCACACACCAGCAGCCTGTCTCATGCACCCCACTGGAGGGGGACTATGGGTTTCAGCATCCCACCTCCAGACTGCTGACACCTAAGAGAAAGAGCCTCAGAGTGGAGCCTGCATCCTCACCAGATGTACTTTGACTCTGATGACAGCCCTAGAATTGGTAGATATAGAATCACTTGATTGTTTGTATTGTTGCTTGTTGTTATCACTGTATCAATAAACTCGCCTATTATCAACTGGCAGGTGTTGTGGTTGATCTGAGGGTTGTGCCTGCCCAGAACAAAGGTATAGAGGCTGGGTTCCTAAAATCCAGTGTCAACAATACCATGCTTTGGTTGCATTAGCAATATGCCAATAACTAACTGCACAAAGGAAGTTGCTTAATTGTTTCATAGCTACTTGAAGACAGATAAGCTTAAGAGACAAGAAAAAGGAAATGTATTTGTAACTTAGTAGAAGACAATTAATTTATCCCAAGATTCAGAATGGAAAAAATATTTCATTTTGTTTTTAAAATGGAAAAATTAAAAATAATTCTATAAAAACCAAAGGTCTCTGGTGGAAAACTTAGATATTGCAGAAACCATGTTACCATAAAATAAAAAAGCTAGAAAATTCTCAAATGTCTCATATTTTCAGTTCAGCATCTAAAAATCTGACCTAGAGCCTGTTTAAGCCAGTGGGAAGATTCCAGTTCACTTCAATTTAGCTCATGTAACTATGCTGGGACATGAACATTCCTTAGGGCCAAATCCAGCTCCTATTAAATTTGACAGTTCTGCCGTCAACCTCAAGGGATTTTGGATATGAGCACCTCTAGCCATCAGTAGATTTTTCATCCTGACCCCACTGCCACCTCCTTGGGGAATGGCCCCTGAAGGATAATGGGTTGGAAATTCTGCAAGAAGAGACTCATTTCAAAGCCCTAGTATAGGGGTGGGGAGGAAATCAGCCTAAGGGGAAGCATCTGGATTAGTAGCAACCTAAAAATACAATGCAGTATCTTCAATCTTCCATTACATAGCTTTTCAGTGCACGTCATCACTATATGATAAAGTCAAATAGACATCCTGGGAATGAAGAAGCCAAGAGCCAGAGTCAGAAACATTTAAAGCAAGATACAAGCTGAAATAAATATCTTTACATATTAATATATATATTCCTTCTAATTCTGAACTGTGACTTTGTTTTCCACATGGGGATATTAGCAGGATCATTTGCATATAAGGGTTGAGATTTTGAAATCCAAGTGTAGGGGATAACTCCTGTTAATCTCTTACGGGGCACCACATAGCTAAATCTTCAGTTTCTAACCAGTTGAAGAGGCTGAGTAGTGGAAAACCTGGAACTAGCCTGGTATCCCTGTCTCAGTGATAACTTGAGCTGTAGTAAAAAATGGTAAGAAGATGACACCCTTGGGAAGCAATCTTAGTTGCTTTAGTAAGAAATTGTTAAAAATATGTAGTACTCCAAATGAGTCATAGAAGCCTATTGAAACCTAGAACTGGGGAGTTCAGAGGAGCCTCAGAGAATCAGACCTTCTGTCCCCATAGATTTGGAAAGAGTCCAACTCCAAAATCTCCTATGAAGTTTGAGAGCGGACAGTCAAGATCCTGAGACGAAACAGTTAAATACCAGACAGTATTTAGACTTCTCAGGACCTTACTTTTAGGAACCTTGACCTAAAAGTAGATTCCAGTAGCCTATGTTAGGCACCCAGGCTCTGTATACAGTGCATGGGGAAAAGAATTGGCACTTTATCATGAGATCCAAAGTCCAGCACCACAAGTAGGTTGCTACCTTGTACTAACCATTAGAGAAACATTGCTGTTGAATATTTTCAAGCTCAATCATCTTTTGAGCTTAGGCTAGGAAGGGGAGATCTAAGCTCTCAGCTTTGCCCTGAGGACTGTTCACGCATTCTATCCAATGACTGCTTAACATAAAATACAGAAACAGCCCCTCAAGGAGAAACTGGAACCCAGGAATCCCTAGGGATTGATTGAGTGCTCTGACAAGTAGGCGAATGAATGCCTACTGACCCCAGTGAATCGTGACTGCTTTGCTACAATAACATAGCTTCAACCAGGGGGGTGGGAAGTGTGCCCCATCCACACTAACCTACAGGCTGGTTGTTAGGGCACTCCCCTTGGGAGGCAAGAGATACAGATTTGAATCATCACAGGCTGAGGATGGAACTAAAGACAGGTCTTCCACTTCCTGGGCAATTCCTCTAACCTGTGGTTTCTGTATGTCTGGGTTTTCCCGCATATGTCCTCTTTTTTGGACTCTTGTACTAAGTCCAGGCTGGTTTTTTGAAAAAGAACAAATGTCCATGTTTTCTGCTGTCGGAGACTGGCTGCTTCGGACTTGGAGCAGCAGGCAAGGTGATTGGTTGTCGGAAGTCACATGCTCCGTGTGAGCCAGAGAGACAAAGTATAAGCAGCAGGGCTGGGGGGGAGGGGTCTGTGGGTCGGGAGTGAGGGGCATGAGGGCTGGGACAGGTGACTGTGGGTTGGTTATGCAGGGCACTGGCAGTGCCAAGGGGCTGCAGTATGGGTGTGAGAGGCACCAGCAAGGGGTGGGGGCAGGGTACTGTCAGGGCTGGGGTCAGTGGGTCCAGAGTGAGGGGCAGCAGTGGAGCTGTGGGTGGCATGGGGCTTGTCAGTGGGGGGCAACAGAATGGGCAGGGACAGGGTACCGCTGCCCCCCATCATATTCCCCCCAGAATAGCTAATGCCTGGATTCTGATCAGCTCAAGTGGGAGATGAGCAGCTCAGTTCTGAGTCCGAACAGAGATAGAAGATCTCTTATGTATGCAACCAGGTAGGCTGAAGAGGGAGGTGCCCGCCTGGTATGTTTAGATACCTGCTGAATTAGATACCAGCCATGTGGCTTTTTTTTTTTTTTAATAACTGCCTCAGTTCTTCCCAAATAGTGTTTAAGGATCTTAAATACCTTAATGGATCTAGCCCTAAATCCATATTTCATGGTTATAGAACAGGTAGGCAGTTGGAAAGGCCTGGGTAAAGTGTTACTTCATGCAGCCATTCCCAAAAATGAGCAGACCTGTGCACTACTGTCTTTTGCAGGCAACAAATTCCAGAGACATGAAGCTATTACTAAACAAAGCATAGAAGAGGGTGGTGTCTTTGGAAATGATCATTTGGCAGTGCAGGAAGAACTAAATAGCATAACAGTTAATCTAACATCCAGCCCACCCCAGGAAGGTTACCAAATGATTTGTGACAGCCTGCATTTGCAGAACAGATTAATGACTTTAGGTACCCACCCTGTTGCAGCTTTCAGGGTCTGATATTAGAGGGAAGTTTCTCCATACTTTCTTTTACATATTCCTTTAAAAAAGTATTGCCTTGAAGACCCAAATACTGAAGCGTCCAGCCTCTTCTGACTATTTACAATGACATATTAAGCCAGCACACATCTGGCAAAAGCAAAAATAACTTCTGTTCTGGAAAAAAGATGCTCAAGACCTGAGTCACAGAAAAAAGAATCATTTTGGTACAAAGTGATGAGTGCACTGCATAAGTGTTTTACAAGAAACATAGTGAGCAAAATCAAAAACAAAAATCGCACCCACTGGGAAGCAGCTTGCCTAAAGCAGCCATGGAATACCACAAATCAGAACCGCCCACACTGCACTAAATTCTCTTTCAAATCCCCTACAACCTGCAAAGCCAAAGAATATGAGTGTGCCAGGATCTCTGAGAACAAATTTCAAGCCTCGGTGGCAAAAATAAATCGTATCTTAATACACATAACACTTAATGTTTCCAAAGTGGTTCACAGTGTTAAAGCTTTCTGTAGAAATGAATAACACTCAGGGTTTGGAAATGTAATCACAATGTATTCCTTAGTCACCACATAAACCCTTTTCAAACAGTAGTCACCAATGTAGGTGTTAAAGTATGTAGCCTGGCCTTTCCCCTCTGGAGATAATTTCAAATTCTGCTAAGGCTGCAAAGGAAAATAAATTTGGAAGCTACTTTTAAATACTCATTTGCTTCACAAGACCCAAAGGTAATTCCACTCAACTAGCAGGCTCTGTCCAAAGGTCTGGGCACACAATGCGTTTACAGTATAATTTACATCGTCTCTGTGCACGAAAGAAGTTACACTACAAGTGTAAAGACAACCAGCTACTATGGCTAAGTACAGACAATCAAAAAGTCTGAGGCTGAATCAATTCAATCTTTGCAGGTTAGTCTAAGCTGCGTAGACTGAAATAACAAGCAAGTGAACAGATATTCATGTTTTACTTTGGAAATGCAACCACATTCCTATAGTGGCCCAAGCCAGAAGACGGGTGTGCTAGAGCACATCTCCCTGCTGAGCTAGAGCAGACAGGTTGGGCCAAAGCTAGCCTGCCCACCCTGAAAGGGAGAAGTTGCAAGGGAGGTACAGAGAATCCCCTAGGATGCTGAGGGAATGTGCATTAACTTGAATCTGGAGGGGATCTGGGACAGAAGTTAAAAAAACCAATTTAACCTAAATCAGTCAGTCTGATACCACATCCATCCAGGTTTATCTTAAGCCAGCTTTGGCCATTTTGAAAGTGGTTTATGTGTATTAAATTTCTGTTGTGTTACAGATTTGAACTGGTTTCCGATCACTTCTATTGTTTTATATGTAATTTCTGTCCCTAGCCTAGAGAATAGCTAGCTGGTCAAAGTAGATACTGTCACAGCACATTGCTAGTAAGTGGACAGAAACATGTAATAAATAGCCTATTTGACTGGAGCAAATAGCTACTCTAGGTTAGCCCAGACATTTTTTCAGCCCCCTGTGCTGCATCCGGGCAGGTTTTGTAAATTCAGGCAAAATGTCCAGGATTTCCTCCTCAGGTCCTTTTTCAAGATGGCTGCCTCTAGGTTGAACTACAGTTCCCAGAATACCTAGTGCACACAAGCGCAATCAGGAGCTGAGTTCTCAATTAAGATCCAAGTTTTCAATTTATCGCAGAAAAACACGGAAAACGGAATACCACTTCAGCAGATGGCCGGATGCAGAAGCAGACAGCCAGGAAGGGTATGGGAGCTGCCCCAGCTGAGCACCTGGATACAAGTAAGATGGAGAGTGGGTAGGTGGGAATGTTGTGTGGAGGGGTGCTGGGAATGGGGGCTAGAGGGAGGGGCAGCAGGGAGCTTCCCAGCCCAATTTGGCTGGGAGATGCTGCCCAGAGTGGAGGGTGCACTGGCCTCCCCTCTCCCGCCCTCCAGACTGTGCAGTGGGTGGCCTTGCTCTGCCACCACCCACAAGAGTCAGAGCTGCTGATGCAGCCGCCACACTCATTCCAGCCGGGATGCGACAAGGACAGCTGGAGAGAAGGGCACCAAAAGAGCCCTGAGGGGAGTGGGGAACTTGGATTGGGATAGGGGACCTGGCAGGGTCTTACAGGGACAGGGGGCAGTGGATGGCAGCTGAGGGGCACTCCACCCCCACCCCCTGGGCAGGTGTCCTCTTTTTTGGAACTGGAAATATGGTAACCCTAACTTAGGGCATTTATACACATGCCTTTTTGTGCCACGATGTGCCGGAGATCCAATGCATCGGAGCAGACTCAATTAATTGGGACTGCTTCACATGTGAGTTGACATGCACCGCGCTGCATCACATGCAGTTGTATAAGTGGTGAAATATATGATGTGTTTTAATTCAAAAGCATGCCCCTGCCATTTTCTCAGTGCTGACATGCATTTCACCGTTCATACACATGCATACGCTGCAGTGCAAGCATGTGTGCAAATGCCCAGAGGGCACAGACAGAAGTGACAATTTTCACCTGATCTGGCCCGAGAAAGCACTCTATAACGATAACCAAACAGTAGTGCTGGCTGCAGACCAATTTAAAAGGGCCTAATCCCATGAAAATCTGAATGTTTATTGCATCTGGGTTCAGATGAACATGCTCCAAAACAGACTGCATTCTGTAACTTGTGTTTGCGGAGCTCCCAGCCTGTCACTGTTTTCAGAATGGGAGGGAGGAGGAAATGGGAAGGGAGGAAGTTTGGTCTAGGGTTTTTTCAGCTTGTGCTGAAGAGTGGGGTGCGGAGCTCCCCCCCGCCCACCTTGGGGGGCGGGGGTTCCAATCCACGCATCCCACCTCCAGTGCTGGCTGGGGAACCCCAAGAACAAGCTCCCTCCGCTCCCTTTCCTCCCCTCCCATTCTGAAAACAGCACATGAGTTGGAGGGAGGAGTGGCATTGCTACTATGAGTTGCCACGGGGAGCTGCTCTTCTGTCTGCACCCATGATGTTTACACTGGTATAAATTTACTTCTATTTTTTCCTGGCATAATTCAACACTAGAATCAAACAAGTTACACCAGTGTAGGGCTATACATCATGTGTCCATCCTGTATTTACAATAAGGGTTTTTATACACATGTGCTGGGAGTGTGTATGGGGGGGGGGCACTTTAATTAGAGCAGCTCCAACTGCCTCTCTAATTCGAGTGCCCAGAATGTCACATGTGTCAGCATCCCTGCTCTGAAAAATGGTGGTGGGGACACTGTAACTAAAGCTCATCAAATGTTTAGTTAAAGTGCCACCACCATCATTTTTCAGCATGGGAACACTGATACACGTGAAGCTGAAGTCTGCTTGGGCACAGTAATTACCATGCTCCAGCAGACTTAATTAACTGAGCCTGCTCCGATGCACTGTACAGCGTGTTGGAGCAGCTTCACTGCATGTGTATAAGCACTATGACTGACTATATCAGTGCAAACATTTCAAATGTTCAAGCTCTAAGAAAACAGTTCAGAGATGCTGCAAATCATAAATTAGAAACAGTGTGTTAAGGAAGCTTAAGTAGTGTCTGAAGGAAGAATTTCTTGGGTCTGAGGGTGGTTAAGCACCAGAACAGATGACCTAGAGCAAGGGTTCTCAAACTGTGGTACATGTACCCCGGGGGGTATGGAAGACATCTCGGGGGGAAGGGGGGGAGGGAGGTACATGGGAGAAATTGTGTAAAGGTAGATTTAATTTTCATTACAATAATTGGCACTTGAGGGGTTAAATTTGCTGGTAGGGGTACATGGCCAGCTGGTTAATCTGATGGGGGTATGCAATAAGAAAAAGTTTGGAAATCTCTGACCTAGAGAGTTAAAGGAATGTCTGCCCTCTACAGCTCATTTTGGCCAAATATTTGTCTCATATGATCCTTGCGCAAGTGGAATTAGCCTCTCACTTTTAGGAACACTAAACTTACTCAAGAGGAATGTCCTCAAGCAGAACTACTCTACATTTTAATTAACCTGAGTATTGGCTGTTGATCTGAGGGCACTGCATCATTTATGCTGAGAAAAGGTACAGCATAGGGCAGGCGGCAATACCAGCTGCCCTGTAAGTCCCTGCCAACATGCCTCACTTCTGGGCAGGCTACTGCAAGGCAGCTGATGTTCTATTCTCACTGAAGCTTTTGTTTTTCTACTGAGAGGTGCCAACAGCAGTGCCAGGAGGCAGAAACTATGAGAAAGGTTATGTGGTACACTTAAAAGATATGCAAGGCCAAATTCAGTCCACTTGACTGCAGTACATGGTGACATTAATTTACCGGGTGCTACTTCACTAGAGTAAGAAAAGCTGGATATCACCTTTAGGTACTATGGCAGCAGGGACTACACTTCTCTGTAAAAGAGGACATATTTAATAGAGATTTTCATGTGAAGTTGCACTCACCCACAAAAGTCTATGGACAAACCCCAGTGAATTCCCTGCTCCTTCCTATGTCCTAAGGAACTTCAGGAATACAGAACAGTGCAGGGAAGGAGACTGCAAACCTCCTCCCCTACACCAAAGGAGAACATCCTGTGTAAAGGATCCTTCCCACACAAACTGGAAGGCACAATTTGGCATGGTTCAGAGCCCAGTCCTGCAAACCTAACTCACAAAATTTCCCAAAGCCTTCAGGTCTTAAAGGAACTTTAAGAAGTATGGGTTTGCACACTAAGACCTTTAAATGAAGAAAAAAAGAGATACAAGAGAGACCAGCTACTTAGATTTCATACAATATGAAATTCCCCACTCCCCTCTAGGCTCTTTTGGTGCCCCTCGCTCCAGCCATCCCTGTCCCATCCCAGTTGGAGTGAGTGTGGCGGCTTCATCAGCAGCTCTAACTCCTGTGGGTTGTGGCAAAGCAAAATTAACCACTGCAGGGTCTGGATGGTGGGAGAGGGGAGGCCTGTGCACCCTGGGCAGCATCTCCCATCCAGCTGAGGTGGGAAGCTCCCTGCTGCCCCCTCTCTCTAGCCCCCATGCCCTGCTGCAGCCCCAGCACCCCACCCCACCACACAAACACAACACCCCCACCCACCCGCCGTGTTACCTGTATCCAGGTGCTCAGCTGGGACAGCTCCCATACTTATGCTTTTTATCTTCTGCTGTCTCTTTGCTTGTATTTTGACTAGGTAAACTCATGGAATCAAACGTATAGCCAAGCAATATTTTTAAGTTCAAAACATTTTTTTCTGCAGAAATTAACACAGTTTGGGCTTGACTGCAACATTTTGCAAATATATACTGCTCCAGCAAATTGTCTTGGTCAAAAAGAAGAGTTCTGAGAATTTCAAATTTTTCAATGTTTCTTTTTTTCCTTCCAGTTTGAAACAACATTTTGCTTGCTAACTAAAACTTGTTAGAACATCTCTAAAACAAAAAGCGTCAAGTCAAGAAAAGGTCTTGTTTAATCAGAAACAAGTCTGGGCCAACCTAAAATCTTTTTGCTTTGGCTAGCAAACCATGCACTAGATATTCACACAGTTCTAATCAAAATTAGTCGTACAGCAGCAAGGGAATTAGTCATTAGCAATGAAAATTAACATCATTTATACCACAAAGCTGCACTATTCTCATGACTAAATCTCTACCAAATATGTTAAAGGCCATATTGCCATGACCTCCAGCTCAGCAGACTTTGGCTCCTTAGAATTAATAAGATTTGTCAGACACTATCTGCTATTGTTGGACATTCATCACAGCCCTCAGGGAGTCCTTCATTTCCTTTAAATCTGGCAAAACAAGTCCTACTACCCATAATTTATATGGTGATACATCAAGTTCTTCTTTCAGAAGATTCCAGTTCACAGGGGCTTATAATCAATTCTGCATGAAGATTTGTGAAAATCCATTCTTTGAAAGAACTATTCACTGCAGGACTTCAAACTGATTCCAAGTTGTAAAAATATTAACTTTTGGAAATAACACAATGTTAACAGCTCTTCTAGTATCAGCTCCTAGAAATGACGTTAAAATAAGAATCCTGTCATTCAAGTTTCTAGTCCTTACGTTTTGAGGAAATATGCATTAAAAATGTTATTTCTGATCCCCTCTCCCTTCCTGCTAAACTCAAAAACTCACTTTCAACAAGAATAAGGAAGTATACATTTTAAATCTCATGGTTTTTGTTGTTGTTGTTTTTTAAAAATGCTTAGGGTTGTAATATAGATCATTTTAATTAAAGAGATATGCCTCAATTTTTGGTCCCAAAACCTTAGTCTTATGTCTCTAGATAAGAAAGGTTACATATTCACTATGCTAAATTAATAAAGATCACTAGACAGGACTCAACTTGAATTTGAGTTAGCCTATTCCTTACCAAGATTAATCACAGATCCCCATTTAAAAAATTACCAGTCAAGTAGCACTTGTCACCTGTCATAGGAGCCCCAGGTCCTTATGATACTAGAAAGAGTATTGCAATGAGATGCAAGATGATTTTGACACTTAGAGTGAAGGCACATAAACCAAGCTCTGGAAAAAATTACCAGCGTATATGAAGAGACACCAAAGATCTTCATATTGATGATGCATGACTAGGGGAATAGCAATAGGAAAAAGAGTGACAATAATAAGATAGATAAATCATAATATACTTGCCATAATTTAAGAGGGTAGTGGTATAAGATTATAGGAAATTAATTAGCCTGCCACATTTACAGAGCTGTATCTGACTACATTTGAGGGTGGGATACTGTAGGAGTATTATACAAAGGTTTATATTTAGAAGGTCTATTTACGATCCCCTTGCACTCTTGAACACTGATGGAAGCTGACATTTTTTCAAGAGAAACAAAAGTAAGCAAGAGGGTAGTTCAAGATTGGTAGAGAGCCAAAAAACCTTTAATGCTAGGTATCTTGCTGTTTTCAAGTCTGAGCCAGCTAACAGCAACTGAAAGAGGGTACTGCTTCATTGCCCTTCTTGATATAAGAAAGCTACCATTGGACAGGATAAATTTGAAGCCATTCATATCCAAAAATTGTATTATGACTTCCAACCCAGTGTTTGGAATTAAATAAGGTATGCTGGATTTAAATGATTTTAAACACATACTTATAGGTTGCCTGAAAAATCTTATGCACTCACTTAAAAATTTGTGGGGCTGAGACTTCTCTTCACATTCCATATTTTGTCCTTCTCATTAGGCTGAAATGGTGAAACATGCCCTCCACCAGGCAAAATACCTACTGAAGTCAAAGAGTGCTTGCCCAGAAAATAGCTACAGTAATTACCATAAGGTGTGCTGGTGAACACCATGAAAGGACTGTATGTTTCTAACACTAAACTGACTCTTTAGTAAGAGAGCTACTTACAGAGACGCCACAACTGTAACTAGCCTTTTGTCGAGGTACACACTGACTGACTTTCTGATGGTTTTGCTACTCTTTTCCTTCCTGCAACCTTGCTCCTCCTCTGAAGCTCCATGCAGGTCACTACATACAGGATCAATGCTTAGATTAGAAGGGTGTAATGTTACCTGAAGAGGGTTTAGAGGTGGACCCAAACCACACAGTGCAGATCCCAACTTCCTCCAAATTCAAAGGTGTTCAGAAATCAGCCTTGAACTCATCTCTGATTTTAAATGGTATCAGAACAAAATAATCAAATCAATGATAGGAGTGGTGTATTTCCTGGAGTACCCAAGGGCTTTATTAGCCATTTGTATAATATGAGAAACTCAACACCACCTAGTATACAATAAAGGAAACAAAACTGCAAAAGCCTACAAAGTACTGATGCCAATGGCACTTCCTCAAGCCAGACTCCCCCAGGCCCTATTTTTAAAAGCCCATAGTAAATGCATTATTTTGTCACTGTTAAAACCCTCCAAAACCTTTTAAAAATCTAGATATGTAAAAGAAGAAGTACACAAGTGTCTATCAAAGACAACAAAGCAAGAAAAAGAGAGGAAACAGCAAGTTGTAGACCACCATTGGTGGGCACTTGAATAGGGCACTGTGCTTGACACAACTGTGACTTTGAACAAAACCCAAGTCAAACTGCTATTTGTCAAGTATAAAAATGCACAAAAGTTGTGAGAACATGGCCCTTCTGTAAAAATGTGTCAGGGACTTTTTGTACAACTAAGTCGAGCCCCCTGATGGATTGTTATCCCGTGAGCTCAGTATTGTACGCGGTAATAAAGAGACATCTGGTCACTTCTCTCTCTGAAAGCACATTCTGGCTCAGCTAGAATCACACAATCAATTCCATGTATTGTGCACAGACCAGACTGCGTTATTGCCACAGGATTTCCACTATTGATTTTTTTCCCTGTACCAATCTGTTATTTGGTAGTTGTAACCAGGCTTGTTAAATAAAATACATCCAGCTTTGGTCTGCCTTCAAAGTATTTTTATCCACACATTTGCAGAAGGATTAATATTGTAATATGCGTAGCACACACTGAGTTGTCTGTAATCCCACTGAACTATTTCTTCAGGGTTTTCAAGCCAATAATTTCTCTTAAAAAAAGACATTTTATTTTATCTATTATGGTACAAATACATGACATTGGGTTTGGAGAAGAGGTAATTCACTATAAGAAGCTTCCCCAGATGAAGTGTATAGCATCTAAAAAGGGACTCAGATAAACAATATGAAAGCAACAGAAGATACTACAACAACTGAAGCACAGGAAAGCAAGTCACTATGTGGGTTCATGAACAGATAACCCTCCCTTTCTTTATGGATAAAGCAGTGGGCCGGGACATTTGCATTGTGGTAGCATGGTGTCAGGGTATGGGAAAGTTCTAATCTCTTTAATATACTTGCATGGCTCCCACAGCTACACCTAAGACTTCACAGAGGCCTCTGTGCCTCAGTTTGCTATCAATGGAATAGGAATAATAGCATTTCCCTATCTCAAAGTAGGGCTGTGACAGTAAATAAAGACTGTGATGTCTCACGTGTAGCTGTAGGAGCCATGCAAATATATTAAAGCAGCTAAATAGAGACTTAAACTCAGATGTCCCAGTTCATAGGTTATTTCCCAAATGCTGACTCACCTTTCCACTTCGAAACCCCATGAATTATACATATCGAAGGCATGTTCAAGAACATGGCAGACTTATCAAAAGGTTTGTGAGATCATTTTAATGTATAAAAGCACCTTGCTTTTATAACAAAATAAGTGAACAAATTGGAACGAGTCCAGAATTGAGCAACTAAAGTGACAAGAGTTAAATGTGTGTGTGTGTGTTTACGTGTGCATGTGTGCATGCGCAGTTAAGATCGAGAAAAGTTAAAGACTAACTGAGAAAATAACAGTCTTTTAATACATAAATGGATGTTATAAGGAGGACAGTGGTAAATTGTCCTCTATGGCCACTGTCACCTTTTCAGTAAAAAGCTTTCTAACTATAACATGCAGAGATACTTTGAAACAGGCTACCAAGATTGGTTGTTGGATCTCCTGCATTAGATATTTATTTAAAAAAAGATATGTGCCTGGTGTAGTCTCAGTTTACATAATTCTGAATCAGTGCAGGGGATTAGATGAGGATCTAATTCAAGGCTTCCTGCAGCTCTACATTTTCTGACAACACAGCTTTGAATAGTAAGAGTTTAGATGTTCAGAGAGTGCACAGGTTTAGTCCTTCATATGAAAAGCATCAGGAGCAGCCCATGTTCCATACCACAGGTTTTTGTTATAAACTGGTTGGAGCGGTGCACAATTCACCTAACTCCGAACAGGAAGGTTAGATCTGGTTAAAAGTGGCCACTCAATCTAACTTAGTTCACCCAGGTGGAGACCATACACCAGTTAGGTGGACCTAAGTGCAAACTATACAGAAGCTCAGGACAGTTATATTGGTCTAAAAGTGGCTGACTTGATTTAAATTAATCCTTCCTCTGAGGTATACTCAACTTAGATCAAGGTGGCCATTTTTAGACTGATCTAACTATCCTGAACTTCTGTACGGTTCCCAACACAGCCCCAGCAGAAAGCCTAGCTGCTGACTCCAGCCCCCAGCCCTGGAGCTGTCTTTTTCCTACCTGCTCCCTAGTACCAAATTATGTTTAACGCCCCTCTCCCCAGCATTTTCCCCAGCCCACCAACACCCCCAACCCCCAATCTCACAAGCCTCTCCCAGTGCTTAGAAATAAGCAACTATATCGGTGGGCGGAGGGACAAGCAGGATGAGGGGAGATGGTTCACAGTGGGGATTGTTCATCTGGGGGTCAGGGGGCTAAAAATATCCTCTGGTCCCAGATGATGGAGAAGAGAGCCCTCCATCCTCCCAAGCCCCGCCCCCCAAACCCTCCCAAATCCCCACCCCAGATCTCCCTTCTTGACTCCAACTGCCCTTCTAGGTTGCCCCATGGACTACACCTTCCCCTGATCCTCCCTGCAGATGTTGCCTACCCCCTGATCCTTCCTGTATACCTTCCTTCCTGCCCCCTAATTCCCTGTGGACCTCCCCCAACTCCCACAGAACCTGCTTCTGCCCCATCCCCTTAATTCCCCCCACTAGCCTCCCCATCTTGACTTACCTTAGGGAAGGTGGCCATGTTTAACTCAATCTAACCTCCTCAGAAGTCTGTATGCCGCCATAGTGTCTATTTGTAAACTAAGTAACTCCTGTGGATGAGTCAAAGAGCTGTATTGTTGGGCTTGGGTCTCTAGAAAGAAGCATAACCAGGCTTTCTCAACTAGGGATGGAGTCACTTTAACAAAAGGCCATAGTATACCATGACATTTTTCATCTCTCCCAACTATATAGTTGGTCCAATAAAAGATAATCACTAAAAAAACTTGCTTCTGCCCACTAAAGAATCATTCTAGTGGCAAGGATGGGGAGAAATGGAAGAAGAAAAGCTGCATTAGTATTTGGGCAGCTGCTAATAAAATAACAATCATCTATTTTTCTCCACTTTAGTATGCTACAGAACCTAGTGCAGCCAACACTGGGAACATGTTATAAACATGGGCCTGTGGACTCACTTTAGTCAGTGCTTACCAAAACACCAAACTCGGTGCCTGCAGTCCAGTGTGCACCACGTTATCATGCCTCCTCTTGGTGGGGTGCAGAATGTGGAATGAAGAGCTATCAGGTGAGTGGGGAATTAAGGAGAAACAAGGAAACACAGGGGAACAACACGTCTCAAATTTTCTACCATGGTTCAGGCTGTAGTGAAGGCCATTATCAACTACAGCTTACAAGTTAACAAGATCTCAGCATGTGTCTGACAATACCAAGTATATGTGCAAGACTTTCTCTGATGTGCTCTGAGGACTCATGCCCAACCCAGTTCGTGTCACCTGCAGTGAGCACATTCTGTTTTTAGTAAGTGACATCTGGTGTATGTAGTTACCTAATGTAGATAGCCCTATTTCCTCCTTCAAAAAAGCCTTCAAACACTGTCCAGGCCGTAAGCTCCAGTACAAGGAATCCCTTGCCAGTCAAAGTAGGGACCGATTTTTGACTGTCACTGCCACGAGGGCCCATGTTCACCAGGTGAAATTCATCAGCCAACCTGATCTGTTACCATGTTACCATGTCAGGAATATGCAGTACTACTACTGAGGAACTGGAAATCACACTTAGCATGCTAAATTATGCGATCTCCAGGAAGAGGGAGCTGTTGAAGATCAAGTGAAGTTTGTGGCAGAAAATGCTACCCCATTCATGGAGCTTCTAATGTGGTTTGAAGGCCAGCAGGCTGTGATCTACATGCATGCAACAAACCGATAGATTTGACAAACTGGGTTGAAGACATGGCATCATGAGAACTGTCAAGCTCTCCTTGTGAAAACCAGTAAAGGCTGGTTCCAGGCAATGGCTGTGAAGTTGAACCAGTACTACAAGTACAACCCACCACTACCACCTCAGTTCAAACAACTCACCGCCTCCTTTCTTAGTGCTGTTCACATTTTTACCCCAATCAGGTACCTTTGCTTAGGTTTGACCCTCAGCTACTGATATCAATCCCTGGATGACAGAAAGAGCATGACAAGGAACATGCTGCTTACACAAACTTTGTCAGCATGCCAAATGCCTGTAACTGTGTTTTGGGAATCTGTTTCTGATTGGTTTCCACATCTGCACACCCTGGCAAAACACTACCTCACTATTCCAACCAACTCAGTGGATGTTGAACATGCAATCTAAATATACGGACAAGTGTTCACCCCACAGAGACAGAAGTTGCCAGCAGCAACTGCCGGTGGATAATGCATGCTAGCATTTAACAGCTAACATGAATTGCCTGTCTCAAAGTTAGCACTGAGTATTGCTAAACTCCTTTTTACAATGTTAATAATAAAGTATAGTGATGGCATTAGTTATAACTCATGGTGTGTACAGCTTCAATTTCATAAGACATTTCAATTTAGAATTTAATTGAATGCTTAGATTACTTAACGCATCAATTAATGGCTTCTTCCAGCTTATCAGGGTAGTTATGCTGTGGTTTTGGTCCCTTGGCCAATCAGTGGCAACAGGAGGGACCACCATGAAAAGACTGTGAAAGACTGGTGCTGTGATCCAGCCACGAATTTTGGATTCTTAAGCTATGATGTAGGTAGACCACTAAACATGACAGAAAGGCTCTCTTACAATATCTGAAACAAAATGGTAGAAACTGCTGGCACGTAACATTACAAAAATTGGTAAAGTTACCAATATGGACTAGGGGGCACACTACAGTTTAGCCACAATTGCCTTCAACATTCCCCAGTTAAGTTTTTGCTCAGGCAGTGCAAGGACTGCTTGGAGGCTACTGGCTTTGGATTCCTCTATCTTCTATTTAATACATTTCTACCCTTCCCCTTTCCTTAGTTTTCCTTCCCATTTCAAAAAGCCCCAAATTCATTGTTAAACTGAATCATGTGCCAATTTATAAGAGATACAGCTCTGGAAGCTGTCACAGTGGATGTTGGTGGCAGTGATCCCACATCCTTTTAATCATATTTAGTAGGAAATTGGCCTCCGTGTCACTAACAAAAATTAAAGCTTTACTTGACAGTGCCTATAACTAAGAGAGTAATAAAAAGGAATCTAAATGAGATGCCGGCTCACTGTCATTAAAGTGAATGGTAACAGAGGCCAAAGATTTGCCTCAGGCATAGGTCCTGCTTCCAATCCTAGAAGTTTCCTCCCAAGGCGCACAGCTACAAGTGTGCAATAAACACAGTGGCAGCTGAGTGACTGCCCTGCAGTATAGCAATACCATAGGCACCTTCACTTCAAAGCTGTTATAACTGTCAGAGTACAAACTTAGCCATTACAGAGGAGCTTTAAGACAGACAGAAAAAGGCAACTCATCTGCAGGTGGTATCTACCATTTGTCTCAGCTCTAAAGCAGACATGAATGTAGAAATGGTCCACACTACAACATTTGGATTTGGGTTTAGCACCATAAAACTATCATCACAAGTTTTTGTTTCTGCCTAACCTAAGCAATCAGAGTCCACCCTGTTCCCAGCATAGCCTTTATAAAGTACAACTACTATGAGAAAGGCTTTGTAGAATTTACAACTAATTGTTTTCACCGGGACCAGCAGAGCTCAAAAATCTGTACCCATCAAATCTGCGATAGCCACCAATCCCATGCACCAACTTGAAACTTCTCAGTACTAGCCCTGTTGTGCCTTGCTCCAGCAGTGAATAAAGGGTTTTTTTAAAGAAATGCAAACAAAGCACCTCCAGAGGGAGGAAAAAGAAAAAATAATAAAAACATGCAGAGACAGGACAGTTATTACCTGACACTCCAATACACACAAACCAGCTCCTACAAAGCACTTGCATTCCTAAAATTCCTTAATGCACACTTAGAGTCTTTCAAGTGTGAGGTTCCACCTTTATTTCCCCTTCCAGAGCCCACCTCTTTCTTTAACACACCTTTCCTCATACTAACAGAGTCTGTTTTATATAGGACCACAGGCTCCTTTTCTTCCCAGCATGTTTTGCTAAAAGAGCGTAGTGATTAGCTGCTACTTTGTTGTTATGCCATATCAGCACTCCAAATTCACTATTTAGAGAAGCAGTCTTCTAAGAATCAGCATCTTTACCCTGGAACCCAACAATCCCAGTATGGCGACACAGGGAGTCCTTGTCTGCAGACTTCATCTTTTGATGGCTGTAACTAACAAATATGGCTCTTATTTTCCATTAAATGTATGCCTACCTTCACCTCTATCACTGTTACTGTGAGGTCATTTGGTAGTAGTACTAATGATGGCGCAGTAACAGCAGCACTGCAGGGGCATGTGTAGACCCACCCAGTAAGGGTTTTTGGATAGATGTCTATACATGCAGAGATTAGGGGGAAGATTTGCTCCCAGGCTCCTGCAGCCCTGCAACGGGTCTCTGCCACCACCAGAAAGAGCTCTAGGCTCCTCCTGGGTGTTAGTGCAGGGGCTGGCAGGGAGCACTGGACCGGGAGACAACCGCCTCCTGGCCCTGAGGGGTCGCCTGCTGCTGGTGTGGGGAAAATGTCCCCCAGCCCCAGCAGCAGGGAACTCCTGGCCCTGGCTCCCCAGTCAGGGACAGAGGGCTTGGAAAGAGCTGTAGGGGAGGGGCAGGACCCAGCCCCCTGCCCCAATCCATTGGTGGGGTAGCTAGTAAGGGACTTGAACTTACCCCACCCATTCAGCTCTTTCCAAGCCCTGTGCCTCAATCACAAAATCCTGTCCTCTCCCCCCAGCCCCCCAGCTCCGTGCTCACAGAGCTGTGGTGGGGGAAGGGAGGAGGGAGAGGGGAAAAGAGAGGTGGAGTGGGGGGAGATGACTGGCTCCCCTACCCCTACCATCAGAGAACTCGCAGCACCAGCTCCATGGTCATAGGGTTGGGAAATTCTTATCTCCCAACAGCAATTCCATGAACACTGGGCTGATGCTGGGAGATGCTTATCTCCCAGCCTGAGCTCCAGGGTCACAGGGCTCGGGCTGAGAGACCCTTACCTCCCAGCAGTTGCTCCATGACTGTGGGGCTGCTGCTGGGAGATAGGGGTCTCCCAGCCTGAGCCCCCAACTGCAGAGATCAGGCTAGGAGATAAGAGCCTCCCAACTCCTGCTCCCCAATTGTGATCTGGGAGCAGGGGGTTTGGAGCTCCCTGCTGCTGGGGCAGGGGGCACATAGTCCCCACACCAGCTTCTCTGGCAGAGACTACCCTGGCAGCAGCCAGCTCTAAGGGGCAGAGAGCTATCTCCCGCTCCTGGTTGATGACTGAGCAAATTTTGCTCCTGGTCAGGCATCTACACAAGCGCTATGGTGCCATTACTACTCTTGAATAAATTTGCTACTTGCATTTGTATTCAGTGTTAGGTAAATTTGCTGTGAAGTAAGCATGTGCATATGTAGACACACATGCTTACTTCGCAGTAAACTATGCTAATGCAAAGTTAAGCGTCTTGTGTAGACTCGTCCACTGACTCCCTATCAGACAGTCTCTCTATTGTCCTGGGAAAATGAGGTTAAACTGATCTTGGCAAGCTCTCTTCTGAAGGCAACTGCTTTACCTAGATCCATTGCTACAATACTTGACTGCCTGGGTATAAAAGTGATACATCCATCTCGTGTTGAACATTATGTGGAGGGCAGTCCACACAGCTCTGCCTGTAGAAACAGCAGGGACCATTTGGCCTAGGTTCAGATAATATATTCACTAGGCCTGTGCAAGTAGGCAGCTATTTGATCTGGCTTCAGATCCAGCCACTTCAGATGCCAGGGATCTGATACGGTGCTCCGGATTGGTTTCCCGCTTTGATCTGGCTGAAGCAGCTCTGAAGCTTCAGAGTTGCCTCCAAGATCCGACCGTAGGGTATAATGTGGAATCAATGAAATATCTATAACTTTGTTGTTTTCTGTCTGATTTTGATGAGACTTGCAGGAATGGCAGCTGAGAGCATGAAGCCTGCCAAGTTTCAAGAAGATCCATGCAGGGGTTTGGGGGGAACTGCATCCCAAATTCTTGAGAACTATACTCATGTCAAGTGTATGTGTTACACCAAGGGGGGGCGGGTGAAAACTGCAGGGATAGTAGCCCCTGCTAAGGCCACAAAGCCTGCCAGGTTTCAAGGTGATAGATGCAGGGGTTTGGGGGGAACTGCACCTCAAGCTGCAGACAAGCAAAACTCATGACATGGGTGATACTGTGTGTGTTAAGGCACAGCAGGGTAAAAGCTGCAGGGTTGGTAGCCTCTGCTGCAGCCACAAAGCCTGCTAGCTGTCAAGGAGATAGGTACAGAGGCTTCTGAGTTCTGGGGCCCTGTACCTCTAGCTGCTGACAGGCAAAATTCGTGACATGGGTGTTTCTGCAACTGTGTCTGTCTTGTGGCGGAAACTACTGCAGGCCTGACTGCTAAGCTACTGTGTTACCAGTTACCAATCAATCATGATTCACTCAGGGACCAACTCAATACACAGTAGCTAGCTACTAGTAGCTACTAGATAATTAGTTAATTAGCAACGATTAACACTTACAAAACCACAGACTAAGGAGAGGCAATAATCAATACAGACAATTAACTGCGCCAAGAAAGAGACAGTCAGTCTCACAAGCACCCATGTCATGAGTTTAGCCTTTCAGCAGCTAGAGGTGCAGGGCCCCAGAAGCCCTGCACCAATCTCCTTGACAGCTGGCAGGCTTCATGGCTTCAACAGGGGCTACCATCCCTACAGCTGTCACCCCGCTGCACCTTAACACACACAGTGTCACCCTCGTCATGACTTTTGCTTGTCTGCAGCTTGTGGTGCAGTTCTTCCCAAACCCCTGTACCTATCACCTTGAAACCTGGCAGGTTTTGTGGACTCAGCAGGGGCTACCACCCCTGCAGTTTTCACCCCCCTGTGGTGTAACACACACATGTGATATGAGCTTTGCTTTCAAGAATTTGGGGTGCAGTTCCCCCCAAACTCCTGCACTTATCTTTTTAAATCTTGGTAGGCTTCATGCTCTCAGCACAGGCTACCATCCCTGCAAGTTTCATCCAAATCAGACAAAAAACAATAAAGTTATAGACATTTCATTGATTCCCCATTATACCCTATGACCAGATCTCCAAAGTGGCTCTGAAGCTTTTCCAAAGCAGTTTGGAGGCTCTGATCCACTTTGGAAAGCCTAACAAAGCCAGCGCTTTGATCCGAACATGCTGCTTTGGACGCCGAAGAGTCTGAAGCTTCTCTGGATCCAAAGCACGGTCCGAAGCCTCACACAGCCTTAATATTCACCAAACGCAAAGTGCATGCCATTATGGTATATACACTCACATTTTCCTTTGAGCATTAAGAGCTACAAATCATATAGTTAAAGCAGCCCTTTTACCATTAACCTGAATGATCCAGATCTGGTTGCTATTGAATAAACAGCTGTCAAAAAGAGATCATGGGCTTAGCATCATTCATGCAAATGCTGAAAAATGCCTCTAAACTGGTTTCATATGCTACCCACTGAAAAAACTACAGACAGTACAGCCATTCATCTCAGTCTGCCACAAAGCGGGTTCTGGGTGTGCTGTAAATTTTACACTTTGTTTACTTTTCAGAGTTAGATAATTAAATGTGATGGTATTTCAGCAGGTCTGGTGAGTAAACAGCAAGGAAAGACATGCCTTGGACTGTCAACACACAGAGTACCTATTCATGGGAATAACTTGGTGCAATATTTTCAATTTCATTTCTCTTTAATCACACTCAGGCACTAGGCTATGCTTGGGGAGTGATGACATTACGGTGCTGTCTTTCAAGTGAATAGGAAAAAAAATTGCAGGACGGAAAAGAAAGAGAAGTTCATGAATAACAACTTGTTAAGTTTACTGAGCTGGAACTTGTTTTGTGGACTTCCTGAAATGAGTCCTGCAGACTTTCTGAGGCCTATGAGTCACTGCTGGGCTCCATGCTGAAAGGTGCTGAGTTCCAGCAGCTCCCAAGGATAGCTGACAATTTATGGGTGCTTTGCTCCATGAGCAAACACCCCCCACCAGCTGTCTGCCTATCACCAACTGGCAAACTGGGCTGGCATGATATGCTGTTGCAGCATGTAGCTCTATCTGCTGTTCTCCTATGACACCAAAGTGGGTATCAAACTCTAGCAATGCTCGTTATCTATGAAAAACCATGCAAGACCTTCAGGTAAACATGCCTACTGTGGAGTTATCAGAGTCCTGCTCCTCCACACCCACTGACAGGGCTATACTAGATGGACAGTAATTAGGATCAGGCAAACCCTGCAGGATGGCCAGATTACAACCCTCACTGTAGCTGCACGTGTCTGTCTCTCCCCCTCATACTACACGGTGTTATAAGTTCTTACAATCCAGGAGCAGCATGAACTGCTTGTGCCCCCAGCAGCTGGGGGGGCACGGCTGCAGGAGCGCAGCAGTGGTGGCGGTGAGCAGGAAGCTCCTGCAGATGCCACAAGCACCGCCAGTGGTGGGGGGTGGCAAGTGCCGACCAGAGGTTGGTGACCACCTGCAGGCACCGCTGGCAGTGTCAGCAGCAGCCAGCATGGACTGCTGCCTGCAGACGCCACCGGCAGTGTTGGCAGTGGGGTGGCAAGCAGCGACTGCCCGCAGGTGCCGGTGTTGGTGGCGCCTTTTTGCAGGGGGTGCACCAACAGAGCTGTGGACACTCTATCCAGAGCACCCATTAGGCAGCCACCACACAAGAAGAAATAGTTTCAAAGACAGATGTTAAAATATATATTAACCGTGCTCTGACCGCAATGCCAGCATCTTCCACTCCAGCAAATCAAAAAGAACGATGCTTGTCAGAAGCTGGTTCATTTCTCTCAGAATGGATGAGGCCACAGGAAGCAGCTTCTAAAAGACCTAAAACTGTATGGGCAAGACTGAAATGATTTATGCAGTGCAGATGGTCTGCTTCTTGAAGGAAGGTGCATTGCAATCACTCAGGTGCTTCAAGAAAGAGAAGCTCTCAAAGATCCATGGGACACACCAATATATAAACAAATACAGAGCAAGACCATAGCAATCTATGTGGTGGCCCAGGTTGAGTAAGCAAATTCAAAATATTACAGAAATCTATGAGAAATATAACAAAGAAAAAAAAAAGACAGTGCTCCAAACCTTTACATTTTACAAAGATACAAGACAGATCTTGACAGCAGGTAACAACTGATTTTTTTTTTCTGGAAAGGACGTGGTTTTGTAGTCTATTAGTTTTCCAGATATATTGACCTTAGTCTACTTACACAGAACTCATTGGCACAGGTGATCCAAAAACTGCCATTCATATCTGCAAGACAAAGAGTTCCTGAAGTCCTGAACCAGAGCTGGTTCACACAGTAAGTCTTTTTCTAACAAGTACTGAAGAATTTCTCCTTGACTTCTGTTCCTGAATGCGTTTTTTAAAATTAAACCCAAAATGAAACCCAATGAACTAAACATTTTTGTAATTTTCTCTAGCCCATCTCACTTCTCTAGCTCATCAGACAAAGGTCCTCCACGTACCTCCAACTTATTCTTACAGTTGCAGAGAACTTTGATTTTAAAAATTGTACTAGAAGTTTTCACTATCTCCAGAGCAACAGAGAAGCTGAGGCAGTAGCACAGACTCTGAAACAGCTTCTGCATAAATCAAGAGATCCCTGTCTAGCACTCCTGACATCCATCTACGTCATTTGCATAGGGACATTTTCCAGATCAGTTGCTTATGAGAAGATGATTTAGGATGCTATTCCTATGGCACCAATACAGCTTAAACCTAGATGGCACAATCTGAAAGAATTTAAGAAATTAAATGCTGAAATTAAATGCTGAACTACAACTTCAGCAGCAAAAAAAGATATTCAATGCTCTATGTACAGCAAAGCCACTATCAAAGGGGCTGCCATGGGACAAGAGTTTGACTCAAAAGTTCCCAAACATTTAGAACTGTTCAAAACATGGCAAACATGCTGAGATCCTACTTAGTGGAGGCTCCAAAAGGCCTTCTCTGGCAGAATAAGGTTCCTCCTCAATATTTTCCACCTAGACAAATAGAGGATCAGACCTCTGCATGGACAGGATAGGAAAATGAAAATGAGTCGCCTTCTCAAGGAAGGCTGCTGGAAAGCTCAGTTAGAGAGGCAAGCTCTAGAACACAAGAAGACAACAGATCACCTCAGACTTTATAGTTACATATGCATATATTGCTAGGTTGGTATAGCAATGGTAAATAGTTTTAGGAATTACAATTTATTGTTACTCCTATATAATGAGCTGTAATCTAATCTAATCTAATCTTGCTATTTGTAAAGAAAGGGAAATGTGGCATGATTATCAGAGTCCTGGTCCTCCACACCCCCTAGAGACGACTCAAAGGCTGTGCTTGGGGGATAATGATAGAGGTTGGACAGCGCCTTGCAGGGGAGCCAAATTACAACCACACTATAGCTGTGTGTGTCTCAACTCTACACTTGCACCCATCTTGAGAGCTTTTCAGTAACTGTTACTCCTGTTTCTCCCCCATGCAGCTGACCAAGGAATTTGGGTTTGTGGTGAAGGCACAAGGCTGGAACCTTGCAGATGGAAATTCAATCCCGTGCTCCATCATTATTTCCCTGTGCAATCACACTTGGGTGGAACTTAACTGGAGAAACAGTGTCCATAACAAACTGCATATTTTGCTTTCTCTCTACCCAACGTTTGTCAACTAAAACTGGATGCTTTTTAGGGCAGGAACAGTTTCTTACTTTGTAGTTGCAGAGCACCAGAACAGTGGGGGTCTGATTGGAGAAGTAATGACTTTTAATTCCCAGCAGACACCATTTTTCATCCCCTTCCTTTGCCATATTACATGCTTGAAGTCCCTTCACTGTTCTTCATTTGATTCCTTTTCTTCCCAGGTAAAGTATCTCTGTCCTTGCACAGTTATAAATATTATCCTGAAAAAAACCCCAGAAACCGAAGTAACATTATTATTCAAAAGTAATATTATTATTTACTTTTTCTGTACCCTAGAAACCAGCTGGCAGGTCAGAGGGGTCTGAAGAACTAAGGAACCCTAACTGACATGACACCAAAAAAAGATTCAAGTCTATTTTTGCAGGAGAGCAATTTAAAAATCTCCTGTGTCCATTCTAAGTCACAAGAAATTTGAGTTTTGGATTTCAGTGTCACACTTTATTTAACTACAAAATAGAAGCTAATGGGATGAAATGGCTTATTAATTGCTCTATTGGGTTGGCAATGCTGAATGTTTCTAAAAAAACAATGTTTAGAACCTGGTAAATCTGATTTTATCCTTCTGTCTCTTGGCAGGACTGGCACTTTTGTCTATCTGGGTAAGTATATTTCTGGCCCCCATTCCAGTAGCATCTGAGCACTTCAATAATAGATTTATTTTCATGATATCACAATAGGCACTGCAGTGCTAATATCCCCATGGTTTGAATGAGAGAATTAAGGTACAGAGAGACTATGCAACTTGACCAACAACCTGGAGAAGCAGGATATTGAACCCAGCCTTTTCCTATGGCATTAGGTTATTCTCCAAACTACTGGATCATCCTTTCCCTTGCAGAATTCACCTCTCTCTAGCACTTCTTGCACCACAGCAACATACTGGATAGAAAGAACCAAAACCTGCACGAAAAAGCAAGATGTTCCTGGGGTGGGGGAGACAGGGGCTAGAGGGGAAGAGAGAGATGGGCTAGAGAAAATTACAAAAATGTTTAGTTCATTGAGTTTCATTTTTAAAAACAAATCCAGGAATAAAAGTTAAACAGAAATTTTTCAGTACTTGTTAGAAAAAGACTTGCCATCTAAGCCAGCTCTGGTAATAACTATCTTATTGACCTATGCACACATACTATTCAGCTAATCACATTGTTTTTATAACTGCTTTTATCTAGACTGTGTGGTGAATTGCTTCAGATGAATGTCATATTCACTTCTGTGCTACAGAGTGGATATCTGATGATTTTACTGGATGAAGCACGTGAAATTGTATACCTGTTTGCATTACAGACCCAATCTATGGCAGATCTCCTCTGGGAGCCCTGTGAAAATGAGCTTTTGCACTGCAGAAGGCTATCCCCATGAACTCTATTTAAAATAAATAACTCAGAGGAAGTAGCATATTGATAGTCTAATTCACCCCAGTGTCCAAAAATATGTTTTTGCTCCATGACTTGATTAACCCAGGTATCAAAATATCAGTGACACATCAAGTTAGTGATAACCCAATGAACTGCTAGAGGAGGAGTGAAAAACTTTCCCCCTCTTCCGTTTGCAAACCAGAAAAAAATAATCAGATAATAGGGAAAGTTAACGATCACACAGGAATGCACGGAGCATCTTAAATGTTGCTATTCAAATCTATCATCTGGAATTCATTAAATATTAATATTATTAAGCTGTGGGGAGTTAACAAAAGACATATTCATAGGAGGCATGAGGGTATTAAAATGCTTGCTACCTTGATCTACAAAGAGGACAAATGTCATTTGTATACGTAAAATTACTGCATTTGCAGACCAGCGTTTCTGGTGAAGAGATGTCATTCCCATGAGCACCATCACCTAGAAATACTGTTCTACAAATGCAGTTGCATACCTACGGGTTGCTCCCTAAAGGGAGGGTATTTTTGCCTCTGCTCCACAAACTGTTTAGCAGTAGGACAAATGCAAAACATCTGCATTTTACTACAAATTGCAGAGAACCAAAAACTCATCCATAGAGCAGAGAGAAATCAACCTCAAGGTGCTTGCTTTCCTAGTTGCGGGGTTCTCCTGTCTTCACTTTATTAATAAAGTAATCAAGTCTGCTGAAAACCATGAGGGTTTCCCCAAACCCCCTGGTTGGGAATACTTCATAGTAGTTTGAGGATTTGTTTGGAGTTTTATGTCAGTAAAACTGCTGATACAAAACTCCCAGCTGCTAATGCCCACAAAGGACTTCAAGCTACATTTTGTTTAAAGTTATATTCAAAATTTTAAACCTCAATAGAAAGCGAGTGTTGCTAAGATATTTCTAAGCTCCCTTTTAGATATGGTCTGCAGTCTGGTGGAAAATATGGAATCCTATTTGCATATTCAATATAATTGTTACCAATACAATTATGTATATTTGGGAATGCAACAAGTTTCTTCCACTCCTAGCTGCTACAGCTCTGAAAGACAGCAGGTATGTTATATATCTAGCTTTTCAAAACTATTTGCCGAGATCTACTTTCCCTACTTGTCCCATGGGATTAATTAAATACAGGAGCTATCTAGCAAGAATCCAAGTGTCTTTCAAGAACCACTCAGTGAAACTGTTGCTAACTCTCTACCACAATCATCTCTGGTAAACTCCCAGGATAGGATTTCAGTCATAAATGCTGTAGGAGTGGACCACACATATTAAGGCTGAGGGAAGAAACACATGTAGGGATCATGGAAGTCTTGGGGCAAGTAAATTACTGTTAATTGTGAAACCTTTGATTGTAAGAGAGACCAGATGGCCAATCATATGTTTTGTATTATAAAATTAAACAGGATTAATAAAAACAGGGTTTCCTCAGCATGCCTCTTGATCTAGTTCAGGAATATATTCTTAACACCTTACTTGGCTACAGGTTTAGTCAGATATTCTTTCCTTCTTTTCTAGCTCTTCTTGGGCCAAATTCTGTGTTGATCTACACTCTATGATTAGAGGCATGGGAAGATTTCCAAAGGTGGCGTTTAAAAGACAGTTTACTTTGGAGAGGCGATCAATAAAGAGTTACATCAAAGAGTTATGAATTACATGCAAATGAAGAGTGCACCTTTTCACTGTCTTACAACCCAAGATGAAGGGGATGGAAATTGTAAAACAACACATTTGAAACCAGTGAATTAGACTCATTTTCTAAACAATGTGCAACTACCCTGTGGGACACCTTACTACACAATCCTATTGAAGCCAAGAGTTTGGCACATTTTTAAAAGAAGGATTTCAGGCTACAGTTGACTGCCTGCTGATGATGGGATTACTATAGTTGGGTATTTAAACAGATGTCAGACTTTGAACATCTCAGGCAATGCTTAGAGTGAGACATATGCTTAAAAACTTTGCTGAATGAAACCAAGATTTCTAAGCAGTTCTCTTAATGACAGATGCACCACATAGATATGTAAATCTGGTTAAAATATAGCTGAGAATTGTACTGTCACTAAGAGGGGGATGTCATTTAACAAGTACACTTGCAGGGCATGGCATTCACTTTTTCCTTTAAACAACATTCAGTTTTCAAGAGTTCTCTGGTACTGAAACTCAGTCACCTCCTTCCTTTCAATTTCCATGTTGGACAAAGAATGTTTTGGCAGTTTCAGTTTTGTCTCTTAGGATTACTAATCATAAACACAGAACAGGCCAGGTCTGTCCCTGCAAGGTGCTAATTACTCCTATTTCCTGTTGGCTTATGACAATTCAGGGGCTAGTAGAAGTGAAACAAGGGCTTGCTGGAAAACACACATAGACAGAATTGGCTCAGGATGGGAGTTCTGCAAATCAGTTCAGAAAAGGGCAGGTCCAGTAATCACAGGGTTTGTATAATCAACTGCTAAGCCTACTACTTCGATCAGCTGTCGTTTATGCTTTACCAGGAGGTTAGAGGGCAGCCAAAAAACAACCACCTAGAGTCCACTCTGCTTCTATATGCACACATACCCATCACAACCTATAATCTCACAGCTGAAATTGGAATGTCATGTGTCTATTTACAAGCTTTTATCATAGATAATTCCAGAATTCATTTGCTTAAAGCAAACAGATTATACATAGGTATTGAGGCATACATCACCTATTGTGCTGTTCCCTTTGTATGAATGTCCATACTATAGTGTTTCCAAATACGTTCTGAATGTATTGGTTATATTCAACTTCTCATTCCCTGTTAGCTGATGCAAAAGAGTGAGAGTCCCAAGCAGCTATATACAGTCAACTAGATCTTCAACTCATGGAAACTAGAATAGCAATCTGAACTTAGCCTTGAATGCCTCTGTCTTTCTCTTACTGAAGTAGCATCCTCTTACACAGGTGGCTTTCTGACCCACACCCAAAACCAGGGGTTCTTGTTTGTGTCCTTTATTCTAGGCTATAGGGGCAGACAGAAGAAGAAAAGGTAGGAATAGGAGGAAAGGAGGAGTCATTGTCCCTGCCCTGGCAGGAGGCAGCCCCCCAGAGACCTATAAGAGATGGGGGCAGAAACATCCATACCAGTCACTGGCAACACATAGGGAGGTGCACGTGCACCCCCTGAGAGTGCTGGTGCACCTCCTGATCACCCACACCTGCTGCTTAGGCAATGGGCGGGGGGGGGGGCAGGTGGGAGCGCCGGTGCCGCCCCTGCAAGCACCAGCTGATGGCCACAGCCACTCCTAGAAGCCACTGCAGCAATCAGCTGCAATGATTGGCTACAGGAGAACTCCCTTGTGGGGGGGAGCACTCCCCGCAGCAAGATTGGCTTCAGGGGACCTCCCCACTGGCAGCGAGATTGGTAGCAGGGGGGGCACATGCCCCCCGAGTAAGGCGGCACCAGTTGCTCATGATACCAGTGATTCTCCCCTAGGATGCTGCAGTTAAGAGGATCACTGTAGGATCACTCCAGTCATTCCTTCTCCCCTCATAGTAGTAAGGATTAACTCCCTCTCCCCCTGCTCCTTGGGGCAGGGTTGAGGCTTTCCCACCCTTTTGCAAACAGCTCTTGCAGGCTGGAACTCAGCCACTCCTGCAGGATGCTGCACATAGAGGCTGCCTGGGCTGATGGCAGCAGCTCTCGTACTCCCCTCCCTACTGCCAATACACCTGCCTACAAACACCACACTCAGCCTCCCCCCACAAGACTTAACACCCCCACTAACCCCACATCCAGTCATATACTGTTATATTTATTTTAATTTATATTTTTTTTAAGAAAGCAATTAATTTTGCATACTGTTGCTGAGTTTGTTGAGGGCTAGGGGGATACAGTGGGGGGGGAAAGGGGGCACCAGCAGGGCTAGGAAGGCTGTAGGAGCAAGGAGTGAAGGGCACCATCAGGGCTGGAGGGGCCCTTTAATTTTAATCAAGGATTTTAGGGGGTTTATCACAGAATTTGCAATTTTTTATCAGAGAAAACCAGGATCCCTGGATATCATCCACAGGAAGGGGTCAGTTGATCATTTTGAGTCGGGGGAGAGGTTACAATAAAGGCTTAATAAGGATAAAGAGTCTTCCTGCTTCTTCCTAAGATACAGAATAACACCCCCCACACACACGCTCAGTGCAGTACAGGCTATTTTCTGCCAGCTGCCCCTCTTCCTTCCCAACCTGCTTTCAAGCAGATAAGCACTATACTAAATCAATTAGGCTTTGAAAAGGGATGCCACCCAATTTGCAAAAGTTATGGAGGGGTGCCTTAAGTCTAAAAAGGTTGACAACCACTGGTCTATACTCATCAGAGCAGAGTCCTCTTTCAAAACTAGACTAGAACCCAAGGTTCCTCTGTCCCAACATTCCTCTGTAAATAGCACCGATGCCCACCAGTAAAGTGGGACGTTTCTCAACCTAGTGGCTGGCCCACCTAAAGGATAACAACCTACTATTATTACCAGTTGTTGTTAACTCAAGTGGTTGAAATTGTTCTGTGGTTTTGAAAATTATATTCCTGCTTTTGACCCCCCAAATGACTAAAAGATGGCTCCACATAAAATCATTTCTTATTAGGTTTGCATTTTTAAAAAATTAGGAAGTTACATCCAAAAAAATCAGTAACATCTGGATCAAGATGTAACCATGTTAAAAGATCATTAGGCTTACAAAAAAAAATATCAAGCATCAAAAGTTTTGGAATGCAAGGCCATCTTAATTCATCCCTGTTGTATATATGCATTATATGTTCAGTTATATAAATACATACTATTTCTCCTCCTGAGAACTCTACATCTTATCATAGTAATCTGATCTTTCTTTTACGTTGGCTTTACACTACTCTGACTCCATTCACTCCAATGGAATTACTTTAGATTTGCACAGCCATGGGAAAGGAAGTAGACCAAGGGTGTTTAATATTGGTCATTACGCTGACCATCCCCACTGTGCAGAACCTACCTTACAAAATAATATAACTTGATTATCTCCATTCATACAGTCTAGTGGTTGGCACATGGGAGTGGGATGAGGAGGGGGCTGGGAGTCACGGCTCCTAGATTTCATGGAGAGATCTGGGATTGATCTGCTGCACAACCAAGCCATCATAGCTGTTTATTCATGTGTAAAACTGTCATAAAATCATAACCCCATCCCTCTCTCTGGAACATGAAAGAAGTTGATTTTTACATGTTTGTAAACCTCTTTGAGCTCAGCTAAGGATAGGCAGCATGAATTGAAATAAAAATTCCCCAACCCCCAAACTGGAGCATGCCCGGTATAGACTATATCTTTAGGGAATTTAGCAGCAAAACTCTAACAAACTGTTAACTGTACACTTCAGTTTATTTAATGGGTTATAACTGCACCAGATTCAGGTGGATTTTCATGATTAAAAAACAAGTCTCTGACAAAGGCCAAGCTCCTGACAAATTTCTGGTTCCTGTTCCAAAACAAGAAGGTACTAAAAGAAAGAGTCATCAGGATTTTGTCACATACAAAAAAATTATTGTTCTTGGCTTTGTTCTCAAAAATGGCTGCACCATTTTGGCTGAAACTTTCTAAAAATAAGATGGAGTCTGAGGCAGAAATCTAGCATGGAAAATTTCAGCCTAAGCAATTAAACTTTGAGAAAGATACAAGCAAGTGAAAACAGCATTTTATGGAGGGAAGCTCTGCGCATACTTAATAAAAAGCAGAACTCTCAATCCACTTATAATAATACATCGAAAAGACTAGCTTCTGAACTAGGCAATCAGATGCTGTGAACTGGACTTTGTGCGAAGTACTTTTAGTACTTACAGAGTAAAGAGAAACAGACATTAGGTCACAATTCAGAAACATTTATATTAGTGTAATGTATATTATACTGTAATTATATTTGTCTGGGTGTAATTGGCATCATATCAGTGTAAAAAAAGGCATGGGCAGAAGAGCACACCCATGAATTGGGGAAGTTTCACATAATCCAGTGCGAAACTATCCCTTAAAGAATCAGGAGCAAAAATTGACATGTATTAGTGGGTGTGTCTACACATACACTTGATATGAGAGCAGTTTACTCATGAGTAAACTACTTGTGAGAGAAGGATCTCCCTGCCTGGGTCCCCTCGTGGCGTTTGGACTGGGAGCTAAGGATCTCCCAGCAGCGGCCCCAGGATCGCAAAGCGGGGCCTGGAAACTCCCTGCTGCCAGGACAGGAGGACATTGTCCCCCCCACCACAGCAGCAGGCACTCCCACAGGCAGGGAGCACTCTCCTGCCTCCTGCTGTCCAGCTGACCGGGAGCACTTTTGCTCCCGGTCAGGGGTCTACACATGCACTACTGTGCAGTTAGTAATCTTCAGCAAATTTCTACTTGCATTTGCTATTTACTCATGATTAGAGCCAATCACTATGCAGTAAGCATCTACATGTGTAGACACAGTTGCTTACTGTGCAGTAATTCTCTCTACAGCACAGCAAAGTGTCTCATGTACACACGCCCAGTTATACCTAGTTCATCTGTCTCCATCCACCATAGGGTAAGCTAGGGTTGCTAAAAGTCACTAGGCTATTATCTGCTCCTGTACCACCTATTGCTCCAGCCCCATACTTATCTCCTACTGTTTGCCACTGTTCTGGAATAGCTGCACTTCTCTCCAGCCCAGTTTCTGTTGTAATCCACACTGGTGCGCACACTGATGGGCATGTATTCCTCTATCCATGGCCTCAGTCTTCAAAGGCAGCCTGATTGCATTAGCTGATGAACTCAGTTCAGAGGATTCTGTTACAAGCTTTTATTTTTCTACAATGTAGACTTACGGAGTCAGGCCCAGCTGGAACATAGTTCCACTGACTTCACCGATGTTGCATCCATTTATACCAAATGGAGAACTGACCCATCAGGTTTCTGTATGGGTATATGTGCTTAGATTTTTTTGGTGGGGTGGGCAGAAACTCTAATCAAACCCTTTTTTTTGTATGGTTTCTTTCAGATTTTTTAAAGGCATTAAAAGAGTGATTTTTCTGTCCTGGGTATCTGCCCTCATGTTTCCAAATGTCTGGCACTGGACAGAAACCTATCTTTTTTTCCTTGTGATATATTACTGAACCATATTGGATTTGTGAAGAAACCACCACAATTGCAATAGCCAAATATAATAATAACAAGCATGTGAATTACATAGTAAAATAAAACAGACCTAGAATACCTATGGTACATCTCTAAGGAGTCTATTATATAAGGCCTGCTTTATCAACCATCAGAATATGCATTTTGGAACAAGAAAGCCTTACCCTGCTAGAGTTCTTCTGAAACATTAATATGAAACTATATTGTGAATGAAGCTTTATAGACAACAGAGTCAGCCAGGATCTACTGTTCTTGCTCAGTCAGTGCCCATTGACTATGGCTTGAGTCTTGGATATGTAAAGATTAGGATCTATTTGACCAGTCAGTGACACAGTGAATTTAATTATGCATAGCAGCAGGTTGCTAAGCATGACAAGTCTATCATATTAGGGAGAAAACTTGATCAGAGTCTTTCCTGTTTTATTAAAAAACACCTTCATAAGTCAACTATACAAGAGAACTGAGTGTTTATATTTGTTTCACAGATCAGTCTTTAGAAAACAGTTTGGGAATTATAGTGGATTACCTAAGAAATAGTGATTTAAGTCCTGATCCTCAAAGGTTTTTAGGCACCTAACTCTTATTGACTCTTCTGAGGGCCTAATCTGAAGCCCCTTGAAGTCAGTGGGAGTTTTTTTAATTGACTTTAATGGATTTGGGATCAGGCTTTTTTATATCATTACATTTTATATCATATCCCACAGCATAAGACTGTCTCCATAACCATAATGTTTTTTCTTTTATCATTCGACTTCATGAAATGCACTGAATAAGAAAGTGTGTTTGTTCAAAACGTAGCTTTTTCCTTCATTGTTAAAACTACAAAACAGTTTGTTACAAAGGATAATCACTTGTGTGTTTGGCAAAGAAACTACAGAAATGACTCTTTACAAAAAGCTAACAGTGTGAACAAATACTAATGACCATGAATACAATTCCCTGGCTAAACAAGCCATCCTTTTAGGTTGTAGTGTCTATCTGTCTTTATCAAGCTTTTTCAAAATAAGGATATGTGTCTTTCCTACCGTTTTTCTTCTGCAGTTAAAAGTTTTCACTGTTGGTCAGGAAATGAAATTTTCTGATTCAAGACTGTAATTAGATACATTAATGGAAAAACTCTAGGGTGATGACTGAAGTTAGACAGGATAAAGTAACCACCAAGAATATTAACTCTGCTTGACCTAAGTCAGAAGCCATCAGATCTCTTCCAGTGACCCGTAAGCATAATTCAACCCCCTGCAATCCCAGCCAGCTATCTCAGTCTGGGAATCTGTACTTAAACCAATCATGCCTACCCCTCTCTGAGCCATGTACTTGAACAACTGCTGAATAAATGGCTTTACATTTAATGAATAACTGAATGCTCTTGACTTTTTACAAAAGAAAGCTTAGAACTATGGAGTTCTAGTTTACAGCTAAAGTTTGCATATAAATAAATAATGATAATGGAAATCTTTGTGCTTGTCACTGTGCCTACTGTTATGATTCAAACTGGCTACCTTGTGATTTAAGCTGTGTACCTGTTACACTCTGCACCAGACAGATAGGTTGAGTCTCCATGCAGATAGTACTCCTTGGATAATTTAAGACCATGGCTTGATGTATCTCTCATTTTCTGCTGTAAATTAGGAATTACTCCACTGAAGTCAATGGAGTTACATTGCCATAAGCAAGATTAATCATGTTCTATGTGACGTGTAGGCAGGAGAGAGGAAGGAAAGGATGTGGCATGGATCTAGAATGGCTAGAAAAAAGCAGAAGGCAAATATCTTACCGAAGTAGATATATATATACACACACATACACACAGCACAAGATTTCATTAGCTAAAGCAGTTAGGTGAAATAATTAAATGAGTTTCCACGCGGTGAGTCTAAGGTATAAATCTACCCTGTCTTCTACTTGACATCAAACTAACATAGCTAACTGTGTCTCTCTGCTAAAGCAAAGCCAAACAAGAGCTTCAGCTAAGTCTATACATATCTTAACAACCATGGAATTTATCAACTAGATGTGTGTGTGCATGTACACGTAAAATAACAAGGAAATACCAGCATTTTAATTCAAGATCTTTGGCCCATCAAGAACAGACCTCTGCCAAGAAAGTTAGCATAACAACAGTTGGCTCAGAAAAGGCCTGTTGTTATAGGGAGCTGCATCAGATTCAGTAAAAGAATGGTTGTTTATGATCAGGTCCATCATAAAAGAGTAAAAATCACTGGGGGGTGGAGGGGAGGTCTACATGAGATGCTAGAAGTGTAGTAGATTAATTCTACTGTACATTAGCATGTCACGGCAAAAGTACTGTGCAGTAGTGGTGATTACATAGGGTTACCATATTTCCAGTTTCAAAAAAGAGGACACCTGTGGGGGAGAGGTGGGGGGTGGGAGGAGAGAGGAACGGGGTATATGACTGTGGGCAGGGGAGGATATGCCCATGCCCGGCCCCTGCCCCTCACTCCCAGCCACAGTCCACCCAGTCCTGCTTCTTGCCCTCACTCCTGACCCACTGTACCCTGCTCCCCAGACCATGCTAGTGCTCCTCATTCTCAAACCCCAGCCCACTGCCCTCCCCAGCCCTGCTGCCCATGCACCTCACACACACACGTTCTCCTCTGTCTCTCTCTCTCTCTGTCTCACCTGCCTGTAGCTGCTGGGGCCCACACACAGAGCACATGATACCCGAGTCTCCAATCACCTTCCCCCGCTGCTCCCAGCCCCAAGCAAAAACTTGCTTGGGCAAGCCGGAAGTGCCAGGGACAAAGCAAAATCCCAGACATTTGTTTGCATTTTCAAAACCTGCCAGGAAAGAGGACCAAAAAAAGAGGATATGTCTGGGAAAACCTGGACATATGGTAACATTAGATTACGGCACATTAAGTTAGAACCTGTTATTACAGGTACTAAATGCACCATAATTACATCACATTAATGCACGTGTAGATGTGCCCACTGTTACACAGCACAGATTACAGGATGTGTGGATTATAAAATCATAAGTGCTGCCCAAAGGATCTGTGAATCTTCTATCATCTTTGCCTTCTTTACTGTATAGAGAGGTGCCATGCTGGAAGTTATGAGTTACCTTAGTGTCTTAAACGGAGGTATCTGCATGAGTTGCATCTCCTGCTGATTTTCCTTAGTTTAGAATTTTAGCACCCTGTATGTGGGGAGTTTATATAGGCCTGGCAGAAAAGAGATACTGGAATGCAGTAATGTAGCAGGAATTCAACCATTTGCAGGTCACTGAGAGACTCCTTTTACATCATTGTATGGGCTAAAAAGAGTTTTGCATTGTTAAACAGTGTGGCGGCTGTAATCCAATGCCTTGTAAAATGTGAGCATTTAGGCAGTCAGCTGAGGAAGACAGAAGTTCTGAGTTACTGCCTAAGTAGCACCTTCCTGTGCTTTATTTTTATGTGGTTATGTTTCCTTCCTGCTTTTTATGATTGCCTTGCTATTATTTTGACCGAATCTTAGCCAAAGCCATGAATCTTCTACCTTTTGGATCTCAGTCTAAATCTTACTATTTACACACAACAGAAGTGTACCTAGATGCTCCACCTCCCTGTGAAGTGCACAGGACAGCACCCTCCCCAAGACTGGTTCCCAGGGCTGTTGCCCTAATGGCCCCCACCTTTGTTATCCTACTGACATGCTATGGTAGGCATGACTCTGTCACGGACCAAGACTCCATTGCACCAGATGCTGTACAGACACAAAACAAAAAGATAATTCCCATCTAAAAAAGCTTACAGAGCTCCAAAGGCCTAGCTTACTGAGTCACTATGAGTTATAAACGGTAATGGAAATCCATGGGTTATGGACTGTAGAATTTGTCTCAGTGGATGCGTCTACATGAGATGCTTTACTGCACAGTAGCATAGTTTACTGTGCAGTAAGCACATGTGTCTACACATGCCCAAGCTTACTGCCCAGTAAATGACACTAGATTTCATAGACATTAGGGCTGGAAGGGACCTCGGGAGATCATCGAGTCCAGCCCCCTGCCCAAAGGGCAGGAAGTCAGCTGGGGTCATAGGATCCCAGCAAGATAAGCATCCAATTTACTCTTGAAGGTGTTCAATGTAGGTGCCTGAACCACCTCCGCTGGCAGACTGTTCCAGACCTTGGGGGCTCGGACAGTAAAGAAATTCTTCCTTATGTCCAGCCTGAAACGGTCTTGCAGGAGTTTGTGACCGTTCGACCTAGTCATCCCTTGGGGCGCTCTGGTGAACAGACGTTCCCCCAGATCCTGGTGGTCACCCCTGATAAACTTATAGGTAGCCATCAGATCACCCCTGAGCCTGCGCTTTTCCAGGCTAAAGAGTCCCATGGCTCTCAGCCTGTCATCGTAAGATCTGTTTTCCTGACCTCTGATCATGCGCGTGGCTCTCCTCTGGACTCTCTCAAGCTTCTCCACATCCTTTTTGAATTGTGGAGCCCAAAACTGGACGCAGTACTCCAGCTGCGGCCTCACCAAGGCCGAGTACAAGGGGAGAATGACGTCCCGGGATTTGCTCGAGAAGCATCTATGGATGCATGCCAGCATTTTGGTCGCTTTACTAGCCGCAGCATCGCATTGGAGGCTCATGTTCATCTTGTGGTCAATGATGACCCCCAAGTCTTTTTCTTCTGTAGTGCTAACCAACGTAGCACTGCTGAGCCTATAAGGGTGCTGCAGGTTTTTCCTCCCAAGGTGGAGAACCTTGCATTTTTCGGTGTTAAACACCATGAGGTTCTTGTCTGCCCATTTGCTGAGCTTGTCCAGGTCAGCCTGGATCACCCGCCTATCTTCTGGCGTGGATGCTTTGCCCCAAAGTTTGGTGTCATCGGCAAACTTGGCCAGTCCACTCCTAACTCCAATGTCCACATCATTAATGAAGATGTTGAACAGGATGGGTCCCAGGACAGAGCCTTGAGGGACCCCACTGGTTACAGGGCACCATGATGAGTGACTGCCATCAATCACAACCCTCTGGGTCTGACCACGAAGCCAATTTCCCAGCCAGTGGATAGTGGTGGAACCAAGGCCACAATCGGCCAGTTTGGCCAAGAGGTGATCATGGGATACCAGATCAAAAGCTTTTTTGAAGTCAAGATATATGACATCAATCTCTTCTCCCTTGTCCAGGTGATAGGTCACCTGGTCATAGAAGGAAATGAGATTGGTCAAACAAGACCTACCCGCAACAAACCCGTGCTGGCTGTCCCTTAGAATGTTAGCCTGAGCCAGTCCCTCCAGGATGGCCTCCTTAATAAACTTTTCTAAGATCTTCCCCAGGATAGAAGTCAGGCTAATGGGCCTGTAGTTAGCCGGATCTACTCTCCTCCCTTTCTTGAAGATCGGCACCACATTGGCCTTCTTCCAGTCTTCGGGCACTACACCAGAGCACCAGGAGTTTTCAAAGATCCGTGCCAGGGGCTGGGCTATGACGCTCGCCAGCTCCTTGAGTACCCCGGGGTGCAAGTTGTCAGGGCCAGCTGCCTTGAAGGTATCCAGCTTCTCAAGGTGTTCCTTCACGAGGTCAGCATTGATGGAGGGTAGGGGATTCCCCTCACCCAGATTTCCCTGTCCCATAGCAGGCATGGGCATCCCGTGTGACTGATGAAAGACTGACGCAAAGTACCTATTTAATAGGTTGGCTTTTTCCTGGGCGTCAGTTGTCAGTTGCCCCATCTGGTTTAGCAGGGGTCCAACATTGCTCTTGCTTTTCCTCGGCTCCCCACATATCTGAAAAAGGACTTTTTGTTGTCCTTGATGCTCGAAGCTAGTTGGAGTTCAGTTGCAGCCTTGGCTTTCCTGGTTTGGTCCCTGCAGGACCGGACCAGCGCGGAGTAATCCTCCTTGGAGGTGAATCCCGTCCTCCATCCTTTGTAGGCTTTCCTTTTTAGCCACAGTAGGTCCGCTAGGTCTCTGGAGAGCCAGGAGGGCTGCTGTGCCTTCTTGCTGCCTTTCCTCCGTGTTGGAATAGACTTAGCTTGTGCACTGAGGATCGCTTCCTTGAGAAGCAACCACTCTTCTTGAACTCCCATCTCCCTGGGGTCATGGTCCCTGAGGGCCTAACCGACTAGCCTGTTGAGCTTGTCAAAGTCGGCTTTTCTGAAGTCAAGGACTTCTGTGTTGCTGACTGACTTGCCAGCTTTATGGCAGATGGTGAAGGTGATCAGCTCGTGGTCGCTGTCACCCAACTTCCCATCGATCACTAGGTCGCCGATTAGGTCGTCCCCCATAGCCAGTACCAGGTCAAGCAGCGCTTTGCCTCTCGTTGGCCCATAGACTTCTCGAGTCAGGTAGAGGTCATCCACGCATGAGAGAAAGCTTTGTGCCCGCTCAGATTTAGCTGAGTGATCTTCCCACGAGATGTCCGGGTAACTGAAGTCCCCCATGACAACCAAGGTCCTGGAGCAAGCGGCCTCAGTCAGTTCCCGGGCGAACTCCTGGTCAAGCTCAGGACTTTGAGTGGGAGGTCTGTAGTAGACTCCCACCGTTGTGTCCCCTGTGCCAAATCCCCCATGAATTTTTACCCAGAGGGTCTCTAGCCTTTACCCATGCCGGTCGCCAACATCAGCTTGCAGGGACATGTAGCTTTCCTTCACATAGAGAGCTACACCCTCCGCCCCTTTTGTCAACACGATCCCTCCTGTATAGGGTATAGCCCTCTATACCCATGGTCCAGTCATGGATGGAGTCCCACCAGGTCTCCGTTATCCCAATGACATCATATTTCTTTGCACTGAGCAGGAGGACGAGCTCGTCCTGCTTGTTGCCCAGGCAAGTAGCAAATTTACTTGTGGTTAATTAGTGTGCAGTAATGCATGCATAGATGCCAACTGGGAATAGATTTGCTCCTGGCCAGCCCTGCCACTAAGGGGCCAGCCTGAGGCTAGCCCCAGGGCTCTGGGGCTGGGAGCCTCTCCTGCCCCAGGGCTGGGCAAACTCTATGGCAGCCCCTGCAGGCATATTCAGGGATTCTGAGGCCACTCCAAGCCCCTGTGTTCTCCTGGGCAGGATGCAGGCTAGTCACACCTGACTGCCTGCACACTAGCACTGCTGCCTGGCACCTCAGTGCCACGTGCCTGCTAGGCAGCTGTCCAGGCCTACAGCCTGTTCCAAGCTCCTGCCAGGCCTGTCACCCTCAGGCCCTGCTGCAGGCAGCTCCTGGCTGCCAGGACCAGCTCCAGGGGTCCACAGTACACCCCAGGCAGCCTGCCCGGAGCCTGCAGGTGTTGTGGGGCATTGCCTCACCACACAGCTCCCAGCCTTACACTGTGCCCCTGCACTGGATGCTGCAGGCAGCTCCCCAGGCCCAGCATGCAGGGACAGCTGTGTGGAGGAGTGGAAAGCAGGCACAGGATCCCAATGACCTTTTTGCCCATGCCAGTGCCTGCCACCTGTTCCATGGAGGAGACTGGCAACCTCATGATGCTGTGAGGTGAGGCAGAGATGCAACACCAGTTCACGTGGGATAGCTGCTCCAATGCCCATATATATGAGGGGTTGTCAGGCTGGATGTGGGAGCGTGGGCACAACTGGTCAGCGCGGCAATGCTGCATAAAGATCAAGGGCTTGTGGGCACAGTGGAGCCACCCATGGCAGGGGACCAGCAGCTGCCATCACTTCTGGGTGAGCCCCCTGCCTGCTGAACTCACTGTGATATGGGCACCCACAGGGGAACAGCCAGAAGCTACAGTGCTGGCCACCTGCCCCAGGCTCTGCCCCCTTCTTTCCCCCACTCCACGGTCTCCAACCCTGAGATGGTACACAAACTTCATTGTAAATAGTTTGCACAGGGAAGAGGCTGTTTTTATTGTTGGTTGGTTGGGTGGGTGGTCGAGGGGCTCTGTTGTTGGTGGGGTGGTGCCTGCCCAGGAGTGTTTACTTACAAGTAGTTTACTTGCAAGGAAACTGATCTTGGATAAAATGCATGTGTAGGATTAAACATATAAGTAAGGATTTGTCAACAGAAGAGTGCTAGGTCAGGTGGTAATGCATAGGTTTCCTGCTCAGTGAGACACTTATTAAAGATCAGACACCTGGGTAAGGAGAATAAGGTACTCTAGCAGGCTAAGATTCATTATATAAAATAAACAATAGATGGGGCATGGTTGTCATTGCCCAATTCAGCTGCCTTCACTGTAAATTAGAAGAGACTTGAAGCTGCCCTAATTTATGCCACTTCATAACAACCATCCACCCCTACAGCCATGTTCACTAGAGCCCAGTATCACCCCTCCTCAAAGATGGGGTGATCTCATGTTAAGACCATACCGGCTTGCAAAAACCTGTCCTTTATGGCTGTGCAAAGGTTTGGTAGCTGATTTGATTCAGAGGAGAGTCGGCCTGATTCGGCAGCTGAATCTCCAGATCCAGTTGGGAGACCCATTAATCTCTCTGAATCAAATCAGAAGCCTCCAAATTGATTCAGAGAGATTCAGAGATTTGGCCATATACTGTACAGGCAGGCACTAGGCAGTGCCAGTGAGAGCAGCTGGGGGAGCAGCTGGATGAGCCACGGCTTGAGCTGGCAGGGCTGGGGGAAACAATTGGGAGCTGGAGGGAAGCCCCTGCTCATTCTCCCAGCTCCCCAATCATTCCCCCCAGCCCCCGCAGCTTCTCCCAGGGCTGCTGGCTCAAGCCATAGCTCGTCCAAGCTGCTTCCCTGGCTGCCTCCCTGCTGGACCAAGGCAGGCAGTGTTGGCAGCCCTGGGAGAAGGTGCAGGGGCATGATCGGGGAGCTGAGGGATCAAACCAGGAACTGGGAAATCCAACTGGGAGCTGCGGGAAATGACTGGGGACTGGAGGAACAAACAGGGGCTTCCCCCCAGCTTCTAGTTGGATTCTCCAGCTCCTGGTTCAATTCCCTGCAGCAACCAATCATTCCCCCCAGCCCCGGTGGCTTCTTCCAAGGCTGCCAGCACTGCCTGCCTTGCCCCACTGGGGGGGAGTGGGGGGGTGGGAAGGGGGCAGGCAACCCGGGGAGCGGCCAGATGAGTCACAGCTTCTCCCAGGGCTGCTGGCTCAAGCTGGGGCTCATCCAGCTGCTCCCACAAGCACTGCCTGTCTGTATAGTCTATGGCCTAATAAGATTCGGCACCAGATGCCTTCAGATTTGGCCGAATCGAACCAGGACAGTGATTCAAATCCCTCCGAATCACTGATTCTGAATCTGAAGTGAATACTTTCTGCTTCGTACAGGCCTACTGTCCTTCTCTCAGGGATTCCCCATCTGCCTTGTTTAGACCTCTGTTTCAGCCCCTGTACTACAACCCCACAGCACTGATTCTGTCCCCCTGGTATTAGTTTCAATGTATTTTCTTTTAATTTAATTTCTTATAATAACTGTTAGCATTTGGGGATTTTCTGTCCCCAAGGCAGCCCTTGTCCAAGTAGACTGCATTGACATGCTGTAAATGCTGCTCCAAAGCAATAGCTTGACCTAGCTTGACTTGAAGAGGAAACAAAAACCAAAATCTCCCAGGAGGTCCTAAATACACTGCAGGCAAAGACTCATTGTTATCAGATAGCAGAGGGAGTACCTACTGGGCTGCATATACAAACCCCTGGAGTCAGGGGCCTGAAACTGACTCACTAACACCAGGAGAGAGAAAAGGTCATGAGCATATGAATTACAAAGACTGAATCACATTCAACACTATCATCACAGGCCTATGTGTGCTCATCTACGACACCATTAAGTCCCATCTTTGAGTCAGATCCTCCAGTGGTATAAAGCAGGATAGTTATACTGAAGTTAGGTATAAAGCAGGATAGTTATACTGAAGTCAATGGAGCCACAACAGTCGACTCCCACAGAAGATCTGAGCAAGCCCTTGACTATGAATATCAAATATAGGCAAGTAAAATAGGATTCGTCTCCCAGCCAGCAGAGAATTTGTTTAAAATGTCAGTTTAATCTTGGAACTGAATTTTCCTCAAGGTCTGCTTTTTTGTTCTTTATTAATTGTGTTCACAGGCCTTTGCACTTCTGGATCCCAGCCTGACTGGAAGCAGCAAATGCTGGAAACCTCACAAAGATTTCCAGCCCCATGTCACAGACCCAAGAGGTCTATGTAGTTCAGATTTGCATTCAGCTGTACGGGTGCTGAGCCAAACAGCTTTCAAACTGTGAAACATAGGAGGTTCACCTGTCATTAATGGCTTTCAATCAGAAACATGGTTTACAGCCTAAACATAATTTTTATACAGGGGACCAGTATCAGTAGTTATGCCCACTTACGCTAGCAAAGATTTAGACCCAAAACTACTGAGCAAGAACACAGAAGCTAAATTTTCCCTCTAGGAAAACTCCTTCCAGGAGTTCTGTCATGCTGGCATTAAGGAGTAAAGAGTCTGATGCAAGGCCATGAGACCAACTTCTCTCTTTCTCTCTTTTAATAAAAAGTTTCTACTCTCCTTTTTCCCCCCTCACAAAGTGTTCATTCCCCTCTCTCCAAGCCTGGAATCTCCTAAGGATCCAAGCCTCAATCCTAATCCTATAACTTAATTGTACAAACAGTGACTGGCATTTGGGTTTACAATGGCAAATGATTGTCATGCAAGTATTGGAAAGCTATGAGCAGAGCCCAAAGTCAAAGCCTGTTGAAACTTGCAAAGCAAAAGCCGCCTTCCTTAGCCAAAACAGTAAAAGGAACTGGGAAGAGTTGATCTGCTATTTTACTATCCAAATGTATAATGAGGGGTATTCTCATCTGGAACAAGGAATCTGAAGCATTCCTCTTCTTTTATCAATTCACTGCAAAGGGAAAGAGAGGTGTACATTCTAATATTCTGGCCAACTTTTTCATTAAAGCAAAAGTTTCAGGCTCATGATGAACCAGTCGAGCTGAAAGAAGGCCACAGACAGTGATCCTGAAAGCTTGCAGAATCAACATTTCCAAATGACTGCCTTACTAACTCCCGAGAACTTTTCATCTAAAAAATGCTGCAGTCCCCAAGTCAGCAACAAGGGGAGATGGCAAAGAAACTTAATTCCCATCCCACCCTGTTTGCAGCCTCCCAAACTGGAAGCAGCAGGGCAAACTTGAACTTCAAGCCACTCATAGAACAACTGCCATTAGGGCTGGGTTTGTCACTGGCTATAGCTATGTATAGCCCCTAGCACACTGGAGCCCCAATCTCATCTGGCCAAAAAGGCAATGGATTTAAAAAAACAGCAGAACAGGCTTAAATTAATTCTCCACGGGGCAGGGGAAGTGGGGCAGGAAAACAGGACTATAAAAACAGTAGGATAGAATGAGCTACCCAGGGAAGTTGTAGCATCCCCCTCGTGGGAGGTTCGTCAAGAAGAGGCTAGAGAGGCATCGCTGTAGGGTTGTTTAGAAACAGCAAATCTTGCATTTGTGCAAGAAAATGAACTATATCAGAGCTGTCCAACTAGTGGCCCACAGGCTGCATTCAGCCCCCTAAGGCTAGGGACAAACATTCAAAAAGCCTGAGCCTGAACTGATTCAACCTTTGCAGGTTAGTCTAACTCGGCTAGGCTGAACTGTTTCCAGCTATACAGGCAATCCCTCTGGACTGAGGAAATGCAGGCACGTGCCCGCAGTGGCTCAGGCTGGAGGCTGGGGGGCACTAGAAAAGCCCTCCTTTCCCTTGCAGAGCTGAGCTGAGAGAAATGTGCCCAAGTCCCAGCAGGAGGCTCTGATTGGAGAAGGGTATAACCCCCAACCTGCCTGCAGTCCCAGGTTTTGCCCAGCTCGCTGTTTAAGGGGCAGGAGTGTTGCCAGCCCCCAGCTAGCACTGAGGCAAAGGGAGTGTGTGCAATGCATGTATCTGTTGAGGAAAAGCTCCACATCACTCTCCCTCCCTGTTTCTGTATACTGTCTGCAGCAAACTGACAGGCAAGCAAGTGTGGGGGTGGGGGGAGAGGCTGATAATAGTATCCCGCCCACCTAGCTCACTGTTTATCACCCCATTAAGCAAACAGAGGGACATTACCAGCTACCTGTTGATTCAGCACCAACCCAGCATGTGGTCTGCTAGCTAATGCTGAGGTGTCTGTGAGAGAGGGGAAATCCCTGCTTAGCACAGAGGGGGAAGGGGCGGGAAGGAGCAGAAGCCAGGCAGATACCTGCAGAGACTGCCAGGCAGCAGAGGGGTGGGGTCACCCTGCTGTGGAGCAGAAAGCCCCACCCAGCCAGAGAGGATGCTGGGGGACTCTGATTTAACTTAATCCAGCAATGGGTCCAGGATAGACTTGCATAAACCGGTTTGAGCCAAATCAGTTAAATCTGATACTGCATTCAACCAGGTTTCAGCCATTCTGAAACTGGTTTATGTGCACTGAACATCTGTTCTGTTACAGGTTTAAACCAGTTTCTGATCACTTAAACCAGTTTGTGTGTAATGTCTGTCCCTAGCCTAAGGGTTAACCTGTGGCCTCTGGGCTCCCTGTCCGGGTGCTGCTCCCCCCCCCCCCCGTCACTTGTGCTGCTACTGCTGGAGTCTCTGCACTCCCCCTCCCTTCTCCAGCATCTGTTGTCTGCCCCTGTTCCTGCCCTTGGCAGCATGTCAAGGCTCTCAGGTCTGAAGGAGGCTATGGCAAAGGTGACCCTGGGAGCCCATGTGGTATAGAGGGGGCTCCCCCAGCACAATCCAGTGCAATGGGACGCATGTGGCATGGAGCAGGGGCACTATTGCAGTACAGTGAAGGAGGAGAGACCAGTGGTGTGATGTAGTGGAGGGGAAGGGGACCCCTGCCTCTTGGCATATGGCTGACATGACATGCAGCCTGGGGAAGGCATGGCATGCACAGCATATGGCCAAGGGCCTGTGGCCCCAACTGCCCAACAATTGGATAGTCCTGGTCTAGATGACCCCTAAGTCCCTTTCAGCCCTAAGAGTCTCTGATTCTGTGCCTCAGTGCTGTACAAGAAATACTCTCGAACACTGACTTGTAGACTTCTGCTCAAAGAGCCAGTTTCATCCTAGTCAACCATTGGGATGCAATATTACCTGTTGTGATCTTCTCTGAAAGAACAATCCCAGATTGAATGCTCCACTGTGACCCCCGTAGTTCTCTCTCAGCAGCCTGCATAGGTGTTTACTACCATTGCCCTGTACTGGGTCAGTGCCAGTGACTACAGTTAGGATTTTTCTTTCTTGGTGGTATAATTTATACTTCTAACATTGTAGCATAATTATTGATAGATTAATTTCTGTTCACTCACAGATAAAACAGTAATAAGACCTAACTCATCTTTGCAGTTTTTATCCATGCATCTCCAAGCAAGGGCTGTTATTCCCTTTTATAGCTGAGGAAACTGAGGCATCGGGGGGCCACTAGCCTAAAGCTATACAGCAGACCAGGATAAACATTTTACTTAGAGTGTAAACACTGAGAGACAGGGACTTTTTCTGACTATGAGTTTGTAGAGCACCTTACACAGTAGGGCACTGACCTGGGTTGGAGGGTTTTGTTACTGCTGTGATACAAATTATAAACAACATTTCAGAGGGAAATGTCCTCCCAGGCCATGCCTGTGCCCACTCCCCCAGCCCTCCTCCTTCAACAGGGGGCCACTTTCTCTGTTGGGTGTTACTCCTTTGAACTTAGTTGAGCTGCATCTACTTTGCATCAGCAGTTCTGGTAATGTAGAAACTAACCATTTTTTTTCCAAAAAAAAAATGAAGCGATTTATCCCAGAAGCCAGGTTTATGCATCTCAGACATACCTTTAATCATTGTCATGAATACCACCTATTGGGTTTTGCACAGATAAATTGAAACAGTACTGCTGAATAGTCAATATGGAACAAATTGCAGATGACAGGGACCAACTCCCTAAAACTAGTCTAAGTTGGAGTATCGCCAATGAAATACATGGCTCCACTTTGATTTACACCAGCTGTGGATCTGGCTTATTACATATCCAGTTTCCATGCTGCAGAATCTATAAGTGCATCTGTAGGTCACCCCAAAGTACGGACTTAAATACTGAATGAAACATCTGTCACCCTTCTGCAGAATTCTGGTTTTGTGTTTGTTTGTTTTGATTTTCAAAGGATTTACTATTTTTTTGGTGCACGTCACTTGCTTTTCATGCATTATTGAGACCTTCTGGTTTGAAATTCAAAACACTTGTCAGTCACGTCAATCCTTCCAGACAAAACAGAGCTGCCACTTGGATGGGTAAAAAAACAAAACCCATTTTCTATCAAGCTGTGCCTTCACCACCCCACTCAATGCAATTAAAACGACGTTTAGAGAAAGCAAATAGAATGCTCCGTGTTTTCATACTCATCGGTGGAACTAAATTGATTAAGGTCATTTCTAAGTAGGTTTGAAATCTTCTGCAACATTTTTTTAAGAGAGAAAGAAAAGCCCCCCAAAAAGAAAAACTCATTGCTGCAAAAACATTAAATCTGCTTGGATAACTCAGAATATATGTTGGCAAGGCAACATATCGCAGCTTGAACAGTAAACCTGCTATGCCAGTGACTCTGCTATGTATGAAAGAGACTTGGGTTTCAATATATCATGCTGAATTTGCTGCTTTTCAGCCTTCCATGGTGAAGTATTTGATGTTAATCCTTTCACTGTTGCAATCGATAGGGTGACCTTCCTCAAGAGTTTTCTGACCTTTGCTGTTGTCTGTGTTGTTCTGTTAAAAAGGAATTTAATTCTCTTTTTTATTCCAAAAATAGTACTGTCCAGGACATTAGCTGGTTTTAGCCTAAGCATAAAGATAAAATTATCAGTCATCAAGATCTGCTTTGAACTAGGAGATAGAAAGAACGCCATGTGTGATACAGAAAATAAGACAGAAAACAACAGGCCAGATCCTCAGCTGATCTCAATCATTAGCTTCATTAATGTCACCCTTTGCATAGGAGCTAAGTCAAATTGCATCACCTGTGTATCTAACCGGTTACCTTCTTTTTCTGCATGTCTCTCTCTTAGCTTGTATGTGTAAAGAATTCCCCTGAGGGGAGGAGTTGTTTCTGATTCCCTTTCCAGGGTACTCCAATGGCATTATATCTCACTGCTTCCATGCAGTAAGGTACAATTCAACACTAGTTTTATGAGCATCAGAATCTGAAGATAAAGCCATAAGAATGGGGATATTGGTATGTTTAAACAAGAGTGATTGGTCTAGGGAAGCTTTGACATTGTTCTCATCTGCCCTTAGAAAAATGTTCATCAGGACAATCAGTGTTTTCAGTGAGATGGAGGGTCTGAACTTACATCCCTCATTCAAGACAGTCTCATTAGCTTCCATGGCACTGTTTCCAGAAGGAATCATAACAAGTAATGTTTTCAGGATCAGTCCCCTAAGTATTTGGTCCATAGGCAGCAGCTGTAGGAACCTTGGCAATTAATGCCCTTTTTGCACATAAACTATTGGTTAGCACAGGGAGAAAACCAGGCACCCTGGAAGAAGAATAAGAAGAGCACAAGAAGCACAAAGAGTTAGCAAAGCTATAACAGTAATCCTATGGAGGGTAGCAAGGATTATAAACAATCCTATTCTTTACAGCTGTAGCTGGGATATTCCCTAACAAATTCTTTATCATCATTCTGCACTCAGTTAACATGTGCACATGCCTCAAATTGCTTTACAAAGCCAAATCCACATCATCCTAGGACCCCTAGTTGTACACCTAATCACTGTTGTGTGAGATACTGTACACACCTACACACAGAGAAACGTATGTAATTTCTCTGGATTATTCCTAGAATTCCGGAGAATTAATCCTGCTCAGTAAAAATGACTATAAATCTTGGATGAACTCCACTGAATTCAGTGGGGCTATGCTAATTTACCTGATGGTGTAAAGCAGAGTCCAGCCTGTGGCCCAGGCAGCTCCTGTGTGGCACCCAGAAAATGTGGGTGGGAACACAGTAGCAGGTAGAGCAGAAAGCAGAGCATCAGAGTGGGCAGGGGAGAGGAATCAGCGTGGCACTCAGGGAGGATACAGGTTTGATTGGGGGCACACCTGCTGAAAAGGTTGGCCTGCATTGGTGTAATGAGAGAACTGGGCCTTACAGCTCTGTAGCTACATGCTATATGAGTCTTGAAACAGTATAATCTGGGTTTGGCTTGACAACTAAGAAAATGTCTTCCAACTTTATATTTAACTCCCCAGTTCTGCAAGCTGACTCATGCAAGCTGTTCCTGGTGTAGGGGCCATTGTCCATTCATAAAGATCTAACTGCAGGCACATCTTAGCATTCCACGGCTGACTTTATCCAGTAGCTGTCTGAAATGGATTAGAAGTCTAGCCTTGGCAGAGCTTCCTTGGCCATGTGCTTAAATACTGTTTACAGCTGAGTAATTTCTTCCTTTCAAGTAACTTGAAATGGCTTTTAGCCTCTGTAAAACCATCACAGGCTAGTACCTAAAGTGAGCAGCATACAAACCAGGAATTAGCCAAAGGAGAAGCAGGCCAGTTAGTTTGACACTTCTTATAATACATCATCTCCATGGTTGCCAGAGGATCTGATTTAAAATCACAGTGCTACACCTGAATGTCATTTATGGCTCATAAAAAGAAATCTGTGTTTGAATAATAATAAAATGGGACTGTACTTTGTAGAAAAACCAATCATAGAGCAGATGTATTTTTATTTGGTAAGCCCATGCCTCCAAGGCATGTGGAATCTGACTGCTCTGGAATTCTTTCTGCCATAAAATAAAACAGTTAAGCAAAAAGACATGTTCCAACACAACTGATAACACATTGCTCTTGATTTTTATTTATTTATCCATTTAGACCTTTCACACATTTCTCACCTCCTGGGTGACTGAAGACCTGAATTTCAACATCATCAAGCACCTGCAGCTGTGACTGAAGTCAATAGGATTTTGAGGGTGCTCAGCCTTTCTGGGAATTGGATCATAAGTCACCCTTTTAAGCTGCATTCCTGCAGCGTGCTGAGCTCATGCAGAGATCCATCTGCATACTCCAGGTTGAAGGGTTAGGACCTGTGTTATTAACAAGCTTTCAGTAACCATCCTTGAAGTTAATGTTGCAGCTTACATTTACTTTCAGTTTAGCGCCCTTTTTTCCATTGCTTACAAATTTCTGATACATTTCATTTTTTTGCAGCGTTCAAGTTTGCTGGGTCTCTTTATGATCCTTGTGTGGTTTCCAGCTGCGGAGTTACTCTGCATGTACACCTGTAATGAGAGTTGGCTAGAATTTCTTGCTCAACTTTGTTTTGTTGATTGGCTGGTTTGTGTGGTTTCCTGCTCACTGATCCAGTTTCCTAACACAGTGGGATTTTGCTGACATTTCTCAATAATGAGAGTTAAACAACAAAATGCATATAATAATAACCAGATCGCATATTCTTTAAAGTTTGGAGCATTACAGCTCCTGGAACTCCCCTCTACTCTCTCTGTTAGCTAGCATTCCCCTTTCTGGATCTGTCCGAGTTAAGACCAGTTCATAGTCATGCTCTCTCCATAGCCATCCCCAGTTGAAGGCACTTCTACATCTTTGCACCTCTCTAATCAAAATGTAGTTGAGTGCAGGCTTTGCTCCCTACCGATGCCTCTGTGGTGCTTGCAAGGGTTAGAGTCACGACCAAACTATTCTCCATCACTGGGCAACAGAACAGCTAGATGCAGAGGACATCCACTGCACCACCATCGAATGAAATTAAGCCACATCGGTTTAATCCCATGGAAGTGCCTGAAAGAAATCCTTGTGATATTCCTCCTAGAAAGTTCAATTGGAGTGTTACCTCTCTATACCCCTTCCTCTCTGCTTCTGGCTGAAGGCAACAGCATCTAACTTTTACATTGTCACTTCTATAAGGCAGGGAGCTGTAAAATACCATGCTCACCTTTTCTAATAAAGGCCATGGGCAGATCCTGAGCTGATACACAGATCACTGAAAAGTAGGATCGCATGTGCCTATGAGAGAGACATGAGTAAACCTACAGGCTACACTGTAGCTCTGTTGAATTACAACATCCCAAAAAATTACATGCAGGGAGAGCAACACGTATGTCCTGTTTGCTGACCAAACAGAGGAGGGTTTTGACACATGGTGATAAGCTCTGGTCCTTCTTATTCAGTTATACCAGGAAGCTCTTGAATGTCAGCTAGTCCATCCCTCTGATAGAACAGGCAAAGGCTGTAAGCCACCTCAACTGTGGGGACAATAGGGACCAATTTGAGAAGAGGCAATGATGGGTATCCTCCTGTTTATTCCAAGACTGTAATGCAAAATGCAGAATTTAGCAAACTGTGAATTTCTAGATGACTTTCTTTGGGGTAAATTTGGTCCATAACTCAATAACTGGATTGTATTCTTCTGTACAGGTGTCAATGGGATGACAGCTTTTGACATAGACGACAATTTCTCAATGAAGGAATCCAAGTCTAGTCCAAACTAACTAGTAATATCTTAAGAACTGTGTTTTTATTTCACTGGCAAACAACCATGAAAGCAGGATACATTCCCATTTCCCCTCCTCTTGCATATGCTGTTTGAACATGAATGCTGAAGGAAAGGCACGGTTTGGTGTCCATGCTCTATCACACTGTATAATGGACCTAGCTTTCAGAGAGAGATGTTTCTTCTGAGATTCTTCTATATACAAAAGAAACAAAAAAAAAAGTGAGCAACTTTTGAAACTATATTTTAAATCAACTAAAATTGTTGTTCCAGGTGCTGTATCTTAGAATGTATATACTTAGGAAAGTTATACCAAGCTAAGCTATGGTGTGAATTTAAACACACTTAATTACATCAGTGTTTTCCTGTCCCTCCCACTTGGGTGGGCATTCTTATTCTAGTGGGTTTTTTTCCAGGTTAACATGCATCTTTTTTATAAAGGGAGTTAAAGCCAAATTGAAAGAAAGTCATTCTTACTCTTATATAGGGTGTATACTAGTATAGTATTTCCCAAACTTCTGATACCTAAGGCACACTTTGTCTCTGGATTACAATTGCTGGCACACTTCACTCTTACATCCTCAACATGGTGGGGCGGGGGGGGGGGATATTTTCCCCAAAACATATAAAATATTCCATTCCTCTGCCAAAGAAAATCATGCCAGAGCTGAGATGTTCTGTTAAAAAATAACTCTATAACTTTTCTGAATGTCATGGCCCTACAGTTAAAAATTATTGCTATAGATTTAAATTCAGAAAAGATCTGGATAGAACCTTGAGACTAAAGAAGTTGAGAATCACTCAACCTCTTTGAGCTGATACCATTTATGATGGTGGGGGCAGGGCCTCACCCTGCTGTGCCCTGCTTTTTCTACTTTCTGCCTTCTCATTACCTGTGGTCTGCTGCTGAGACTGCAGGGTTTCACATGCTGGCAGCCCCAGCAACATGGGAGGAGTGGAGGAGGACAAGCCAGGCTGCAAAATGCAACTGTCTGTGCATCCACAGCAGAGCATGACATGTGGCTCATGGCAGAGCAGCTTATTGGGAGCATGGAGAGTGGGGACGGGTTGTGAGTACAGGATTGTCTCAGGACATGCCATGTAGCAGCTTGGGCAAGAGCAGGGTGCCAAGGGGGGGGGGGAGAGAATTTACCTTTTCATACAGGAGGATCTCAAGTAGGGTGGCCACTGATGCATCTCCAAAATACAGGATATCCCCTTGGCCAATCAGCGGTGAGGAGCAGGGCCATCACTTTCTTGGCCAATCAGAATAAATGGTTGGGTCACTGGGCCCCTTGGCTAATCAGAAGCAAGGTGCACAAGGACCTTATCTCCTCCTTATCAGCATTCAGCACAGACACTGGGCACTAGGGATCTGCCCTGGCCACATTCTGGTGCTGAGCTCAGTGGGGTCAGCGGGCATTAGATACCCCAGTGGACAGTCAGGAACCGCCCCTCCACAGCCAATCCCACCAACCTGCAAGTGGCAGTGGCGCGATCGGCAGCAGGGTGACCACTTCTGCTGGCACCCCCGCTCCCCAGCTGGCACTCTCGGGGGGGCAGGCTTGGGGCACCTTCACCTGGAAACACTGGCAGCAGGTGGGGGAGGGCCACTTTCCACTTCCACTGAGCAGCAGATTCTCTCCTGCATCACCACTGTGTGCAGCGAGGGCTGCGTGCACTGGTCCCCACCTGTACCATGGGGGTGGGGCCAGCAGCAGCAACAAAGGAGGCCAGACAAAGCCCCTCCATGGGCCAGATCCGCCCAACCAGCAGTGTCTGGCCATGCCCCTGCCCAGCCACTAGAGCAATGAGAGGGGAGCAACCATGATAGGGCAGAGGAGGGAGAGGGCTGCGCTGCAGGGCAAGGAAAACTGCTGCAGGCTGTGGAGGCAGTAGCGGCGCTGGGGGTGGGGAATCTGTGGCCCTCCAGGCCCTGGTGCTGCCACATGAAGTCTGCCACAACTCTGTCCACCCTGCAGCAGCACCCCCCTACCAGGAAAGGGCTCGCACTACCCGACATTATGACAGGGCTGGTGCCCCCACCAAGGGCCCTTCCCCCTCCCACTGCAGCAGCCAGGTAGGGGGTATGGCCAGATGCTGGCCTGCAGGGCCCCTTGGGGGGGACAGTGATAGGGGTTATCCCCCCCGCCCCAGCATCTGGTGGAAGGGACAGGGGGCTTATTCCAGGGCAGGGAGTGAGCACGGCAGCAACAGCCAGCAGACCCAGCTGCCAGTGGGGATATGGGGGAGACTAATCCTCCTCCCTGCCCTGCTCTGCCTCAGGGGCCATGGTGCCCCACTGCTGAAGCAGCGAGCAGGGAGCGCCCAGCAGACCTGACTCGGGTCTGCTGATGGGACAAGGAGGAGGAAATTAAATCCCTCTCTAGCCAGACCCCTGTGCCTGCCTATCCCTTCGCAGGCTGGGGAGCAGAGGAGAGGGGCCAGTCCATCTGGGCTGGAGCAGAGACCCCAGCCCGGAGAGTATGCCGGGATGCTGGGGGAGTTTGGTTTAACTTATACTAGGAAGGGGTCTGGGACAGACATTGCACATACTGGATTGAGCCGAATCAGTTAAGTCTGATACTACATTTAACCAGATTTATCTTAAACCAGTTTCAGCCATTTTGAAACTAGTTTCTGTGCACTGATTGTCTGTTTGGTTACAGTTTCTGATCACCTAAACCAGTTTATGTGCAGTATCTGTCCTTAGCTTTTGTGCCCACTGTTCTAATAGAACTACACGAGTTTAGCTATACTGATGTAACTAGACAAACTTTCCTTTGTAGCTAGAAGACAGTACCCCAAGAGATTTCTAGGTTTTTATTTCTTATGACAAAGGAGAGAGGAAGACAAGAGACCCTCAAACTCCAACAAACATTTTAGGGCACCATAGTTGGGAAGCCTATCTCCAAATTTTGTACAAAAACTTTTCCCAACGGAAAAAAAAATGCACGCTTTACTGATTCTGATTTTGAGGGATGTTCAGTTATTTACTTGGCAGAAGGATGAAGAACCACTGTGGTACGGTGAACTTCAATGGTTCTGGAATGTCTCTTTACGCCTCTTTGGCAGTCCAATTATGGCCCATAGCTTGGAAGTTTGATGTTGTAAATAGATACATATAATTAAAGGAAGCATTACGAAGGATTCTATTCCAAGGTTTGAAAGTGCTGTAGAATCCCAAGCAAGCAGATAAAAAGTTTTAAAATGTAAATCAGTTCCGAATACCATTCCTTTCTTGTACTCCCTTATTTTAAATTTTGCATATGTATTATTGCCACAGTTCATACTCAAGACCTTTTTGCTTTCCCAGGAGCTTTTACCTCAAAAGACCATCTGACTCGCCTTCCAATAATCAAGTATTCTAAACAGATTGTATGTGTGGAGCAGGGCTTTGTTTTTTAAATAAATTGCTTCCCCACCTGCCTCCCCACCATCTTTTTACCATTAGCTAATTCCAGCTGACATGCCTGTTAAAACTTGTTTCTAGTCAGTACACCTTTAAGGATAAAAAGAAAAGCGACTGCCACTTCTGAAGTTTTCCAGATTTTATTTTAAAAAAATAATTTACACATAGAGAGAGAACATCTCCAAAGTAACATCATTCCTTTTGTGCATAAGATACAGTTTGGTGAAATATAAAAAAACAGAAGCTGACATTACTCTTACAATGTTGTTAAAATTTTAACATGGTGTCAAACTACATTACACTATATACATCTTAGTCTACACATATGAGTGTAAACCATCACATAAAGCTATTTGTACATAAAGTGTGTGACCTGAAGTCAATACACACACACACACATATATATATATAAATTTCCCAGGCAGCTATTAATGTCATCCTTACTTCTAGGATAGTCAAAGAATGAATGGCAATTTAACATTCAGACTACAGCACTCTGGATACACTTGTCAGCAATATATTTCAAATAAATGATAAAAAATATATTTACCTTTCAAATACAATTGTATAAGGTATGCCAATAACCAGAAAATAAAGTCTTAGTTTTTAAATACAATACACTATGTATAACATAGACAATGAAACTAAGAGGAAGCCTATTTTACATGTGGAAGCAAAAAACAGAAAAAACTTATCCTGGAGATATGTATTTGTGATACACAATGGCTTTGTTTATTACAAATCATTTCCATTTGCATAGCATTTGCAGCCGTGTCAGTATTAGAAAAGCCAAGGGATTGGCCAGCAGTAGACAAAACACTTTAAAAAAAGAAAAGAAAAGAAATGCTTAGTTTTTGGTACCACTGCTTATTTTGCCGTGGATTCTAGATTTAAATTAGGGTTCTTTATTTTTCTTTTGCTAGCTGAGATTTCATGCTCCATTAATGACAAGCATGAAAAGGTCCAAAAAATGTCTTTATGAAGTTGCGATCATTTGGCATTTTGTTCCAGGGCAGAATACTCTGCTTCCGACACTCTGGAAGCATCGATTAGTTTGGTGAGGCCAGTTTTGGCCGAGTACTTGAAAATAAAGGCTTTCATGAGCTCATATCTGTAGTTGCGGTTGATGAAGCTATAGAGTATGGGATTGATGCAGCAATGGACAAGGGAGAAACACTGAGTGATGTGAAGAGCTGCATACAGGAAGTTCTCCATTTGACAACTGAAGGGTATAAAATGAAGGACAGAGAAGATGTCGAGCAGGACAACTGCATGGTAGGGCAGCCAACAGACAAGAAACACAACAACATAGGAAAAAATGATCTTCCCATTACTCTTCCTTTCTTGGTCGCTAGAGGAAGAGATGGTCCTTGCAAGGAGGAAATAAAAGAGAGCAATGATGGGGAAAGGGATGAAAAAGCCCAACACAACAGAAATGAGCTCCATGCCAATTAACCATTCCTTGAAGGTCTCTTCTGGATAGAGAGGGCGGCAAAATGTTTCATTGTTTGAAGTGACTGTCTTCAGGTAATAGGTGTCTGGGAGAGACGCACAGAAGGCAAGAAGCCACACGAAGATACAAATCAAGCGACGGATTATTTTCTTCTTGCGGTTACTGGAGTTGGTGAAGTAGGCAACTGAGAGGTAGCGGTCCACACTCATGCATGCCAGGAAGAAGATGCTCCCATACAAGTTGATGCAAAATATGAGGTGAGTGATTTTACACGCAATTTCTCCCATGTGCCACTGGTTATGTTGAACAAGGGAAACCACCCAAACTGGAAGGGTAATGATGACGCACAGATCAGCGACAGCCAAATTGAAGATGTAGAGGTGGGTTTCGTAACCAGTTGTCTTGGCCTGGAGATTGACCCAGACCACCACTGAGTTGGCTACCAGCCCTATTACAAAGATAAAAATGTAAAAAATGGAGAGGGTGTACAATAGGACACTTTTGTTAAGTGTGCTAGGGCACATTAGTGTATCAACTATGATACAGTCTCCATTGTTGCATGTCCAGTTGATTTCAGTGAAGTTGCCCATTTCCAGAAGATCAAAGATGTTAGGCAAGTCATTTGCACTCATGGCCAGTCAATTTTGAATCTCAAAAACCTAAAAACAAAACCTAAAAAGAAAAAAAAAGATGAAAACCTCTTGGTTAGCAGAGATTAGCATTTACTACTACTGACGGTCTTTATAACAAAATGTTTATGCAACCAACCTAGCATTCTTTGTACGTGAGGTACTTACTTAAGTGATGTAGTATCCCTATAAAAATACTTTCAGTTAAGGAGAACAGGTCAGCAAATTACAGTTGTGGAATAAAGACAACCCCTCCCCTCTAGGGTTGCCAGCCCTCCCAGTCTAGCCGGGAGCCTACCAGAAGTGGCATCGCTCTCCCAGTGACTACTGAAAGCAATCCAGGATTGATATTGTGAACAACTTGAACAGTGCAATCAATGACATTACATCATGTTGGGGGGGGGAAAAAAATCTCCCAGAATAGCTTCAGAATCGGCAACCCCTACTCCCAGCCCCTCCACGCAAATAAACAAAGTGAAAACCAACCTCTCCCTCCCCTCACCCCCCCAAAAACAAAAAACAAAAGAAACAGAACTCATCATCTGGTCTACAAAAGAGAAATGACACTGGATTTCTGCGATTTTTTTTTTTTTTTTACTACAGCCCTTGTCTTGCATCATCAGGTTGGCTATAGTCCCTGGGTGTGAAATCTACGAAGTGCACCATAGTCAAATAAATGTCAAGTGATTGACTCTGTCTTCTACAACAAAATGATGATGCTATCACTTTCAGCAAGGGAACCTTTAAGCTATTTTATCTACGCTCCCTCAAGCATAGTAGAATCGATCTGGCTGATACAGAGGACTGCAAAACCATTTACCACAGGCCCTGGAGTAAACAGCACATGAAGTACAGCTCCAGAAACGGGTGCAGAAAAATCAAACTAGGAATTGTGTACAAACCACCTTCAGTTAAACATTATTTACGTGTCATTCAGATTCTTCTAAATTGCCTGATTTTTTGAGTTCCAGCTTCTATTTTTAATTTAGACTGCTCTGAAAAAAAAAGGAAATCCTGAACCACGGGCTGTTCCTGACAGCATAGGCAATTCATGGACAGAACCACAGGGGGAGGAGAGGGCACGTGCTTCCCCCCAAGATTTCTGTGCTGATGATGGGGCTGCAGCCGGGCCAAAGGCAGTGCCCAGCACCAGTGGGGGGCAGTGGTGGCAATGCACAGTTGTGTCCCCCCAGTATCTATGCCTGGAAGCAGTCAGTATTGTAAATAACAACACAGCACCAGGCCTCACTACCTTCACTAGTAATACCCCTAGTAATACTAGTTTATGAAGCAGTGCAACTGAGAAAAGGACCAGGCCCCTCTAGTTTTGTTTTGGTTTTTTCAGCAAACTGTTCTCTGCAACCATGGCAATGTGCTGTCAGATGGTATCAGAGCTTCAACCGACTGGGGTATTCCTCATAGTCCCCCCCAAGAGAGAAAAATGTGGCATCACTCTTGGGTGTTATATAAACTCCATTTGACCACTAGAATATACGTCTGGCAAAAGAAAACTTTCAGTGGCTTAGAGAAGTAGTATTGTGTCCCCTATAAAAAAAAAAAAGGCAGTAATTTACTGCCAGAGTCCAGGGGGAAAGGGACTTGTGTTCTAAGGCTCCTTTCTTTCAGCTGCCTAAATCTTAACAAATCTCTCTTCTCTCTATGTACTGGACTACCCAAAGATATGGCTTTGCATGGGATTAGTTGAGGGGAAAAACCCACACACATTCCTTATTAGCCTTTGCTTTACATTAGGGTTTCAGTTTGCATTTCCCTTTCCTTTTTTCCTCTCCTTCTGCAGGATATAACAATTTTCTGACATTCATGCATTTTGAACTGTTGCCAGGCACAAGTTCTTTTTAAGACAGCCCATCCAATTAAGGGAAAAGGGTGTAACTAAGATCCACCCGCTTCTGCTCTTTGCTTCTGCCTTCAGGGCAATGTTAATTTGATTTAGTAAACTGTTGCAGTGCCAAGCCAGAAAAGAAAAAAGATACTTACACAGTTGTCTACATTTTTGACCATCCCTGATTCCCCTCCATGTATAGTTCTATAGTTAGGATAGAAAGATCAGTGGGGTTTGTGAGCCTCTACATTAACAGAGCTAACTAACAAGGCGGGGTGGAAAGTCAGCTTCAGTTGAAATAACATTAGGCTCCTGGCACCACTACCCTGTTGGGGACTGAAACTTCAGAAAGGGTATTATGAGAGTTTGGTCCAATAGGGAAATAAAACCTACAAGACACTGTTCAATTGACATGCTCTATTTACATAATTAGTACTGACCAACCACCACCCTTCGAGCCTGCTGCAACAGTGGGCACTGCTACTGATACAAGCAGAGAAAGAGATGGGAGATAAAGGAAAAAGATTATGGAAGTGTATTAAAGGGTCTATTGTCCTCTTGCTGGTTACTTAGTGGTGCTAATAATGAGAGCTGCATACACATATTAAGGAGAGATCAGACCGCTGTGCAAACAGCAAACAAACAGACAGCCCTGTGATGAGATTCTGACTGTCACTTTAAATCCACATAGCCCATCAACTTTTTACCCCATTGACATGCTGAGTTTGGAGTCTGGGGGTCAAAATGTGCTTTATTAAACAAAATATATTTTGTGCTAATAAGGATGACTGTGCTTCAGTAAAAACAAAGCAATTACAGCTCACACAACACATGCAGAAACTCCAAAAGCATGTTTGTGACTAGTTGTGGCAAGAGCAAAAGAAGAGTTCTCTAGAAAACTGCTTCCCTTGTTGATTTATATTCAGTTCTGGGCATGCATTAAGCTGCAATATTTAAATACAGGCTCCAAGAGAAACTTTAGCTTACAAAGCTGTCCCCTGTGGAAATCAGTTTTTTCAGATATGTCAATAGCCCTGTTACTGGCAGAAATGAGTGTGTGTGGTTCACCAGAGGTGGTTAGACATGCAGAGGTACAACACTACCCACTGCCAGGACATAACCTTCCACAGGTGCCATTTGACTCCTCTGGTATAATCCATCTAACCGAGAAGCCAGCAAGATGCAACCAGCCAGACCCTCAGCTGGCTAACATTGCTTACATCAATCAAGCTGCCCCAATTTAGCACCAGCCAATGAACCTGGCCCTGTAAGTTCCCTCCACTCTGAAGACAGAAAATGTTTAATGTTACACAAAAGACAATTCAATCTCTCATTGGGTGGGAATGCATTTTAAAGGATTCATTCCGCAATTCGTGTTCCAACAATTCCTTCCTTAGGGAGATGTAGGGTTAGGACACTAGCCTGGGTTCAACTCCCTCTTCCACCAGAGATTTCATGTGTGACCTTAAGCAAATTACTCACTTTGAGAGAGACTGCCATTTCTGAAAGACAGGGATAACAGCACTACCCCTACACCACTTTGGTGTTGTGAAGTAAAACAGAATGGGCATGTCTACACGTGCATTAATGCACTGTGGTTACTGCACATTAAATGTAGTACCTGTAATAATAGGTACTAACAAAATGCGCAGCAACTGGCACAATTATGCAGTAGCACTGGTGCACACTTTTTAAGTGACACTAATGCACAGTAAACTAATTCTATTGCACATTAGCGCAATAGCATGGCTTTTGCTGTGACGTGCTAATGCACAATAGAATAAGTCTACTATTTACCATCTCATGTAGACACACCCACTGAAATCTATCAACAGGCTCAGATACTCCAGTAATGGGACCACACATGCATCCTTTGGGTTGGAATTTTCTTAGGTGCCAAGGGACCATAGTTCTTTACTCACTTTGGTTGAACTTCTGTTTGCTCCACAATTTTGACATAGGCACCAGTTTTGTAACTGCTGGAAAGGGCAGGGAGAAGGCCGACACCAGTCTCTTAATTTATTCTGACACGTAAGGCACCAACTAAGACTAGCAAGAGATTTCCCTGCGCTTTGCTGTCAGGACATCTCAGAACAGACCACCCTCAGCTGGAATAACTGACCCCATCTGACCTGCGTGCTTGAGAGATTTTGCAAAGGATTTCTCATCCATGACTGCCAACAATGTCCACCTGCATGCTGTCTGTTCATGAGCCAGCTGCCAAAGACAGGCCAAAGCCATCACTAGTGTGATGCCATCTAGATCAGTGGAGTGAGAACAGCAATGAATTTGGTCCAAGAAAAATCACAATATGGGCCTAAAGCTACAGGTTCTAAAGCGCCTTTCATTCTTTTTTAATTTATTTTCCATGTATGATCCTAATATACAAGATACCATGTCAGCATGAAGACTTTCAAAGGAATTGAAGGATGGGCACTAAGTCTGCTTAGTAAGAAAAGTTAGCAAGAAAACCAGTTTAATCCTGGGTATTCTTTTGGGTCGGGGCTATAAACAAGACATGTCGTGTATATGAGCAACAGCATGTGCATTTCTAAGTAGATCACACACATACAGACACACACACACACCTTACTTGAGAAGATGCAAACCTATACACTTCTATAAGTGAGAAAGCATTATCAGTTTTCTGTTATCCACAATTCCAAGTGAAAATATTAAAGTTGCAACCACCACAGAAAGTATAGTTGAGGTGGCCCCTTTGTGACACTGACAGCATGTTGTCATTTGATTGAGAGCTTCTTAGTAGTCTGTGGATTTTTTTTTAAGTCCAAATTCCTGGAGTCATGTGATTATGAGAGAAATCCATGGGGTAATGAAGAAAAAGGTTGATAATATGACTCCTGCATTAAAAAAAAAAATCTTTCGTTTTTGTTTTTTTTAAATCAGGATAGTTTTTTTTAAAACAGGTTAAGCTCATCACCTGTTTTTCAGGAGGGATCTGCCCCAGTTTTGAACTCAGGGTAGCCAACACCACTCTGATTCCAGCTATTTATCATTCAAACTATTGACTGTTATTAAACAGCAAAATTAACTCCCCATTGCCTGGCACAGTGCTAATGCAGACTAGAGGAGCATCACCAGACCTAGTGATCTGCATTATTATTTAAAGCAGAACAAAGTGGTGATTCCAGAAAGATGAGGATCCAAGCTAACTGCCAGGGTGAAGGCATCAGGTCTATCTATACGAAGCCTCCACTGCTCAGTGAAACGAAAAGAATTCAGCCTACTGTAATACACAGTATTAGGTCATCAGTGTCTTTAGACACCAAGAATAAGTACTTCTTGGCAAAATATACGCAAAGATGGGATAGCATAATAGCCTTGGAAAGCAGAGGGCTTAAGCAGATCCTAGTACTCCTTGGCCACCTGCCAGTAACTCAGCCTAGAATAGCTAGGCTGTCCAATCTAGTGTGCCAGCTAAACAAAAAACAATGCAATTGTGCCTGCTCATTAATTAATGACTTTGGTTATTTTATTGAATGCAAATTAAGGCTTCTCTGGTACAGATGATAAAACTTATCATGCCATTGTCCCTTTAGTTTGTCTGTGTATACCTACCTGCCCATGTGCCTTTATACAAATTTACACATACCACATAGTGTGGAAGAACCCCACCCCGTAAAATGATATGGTCCATTGAGCTTAAATCTGAGAGGCAGATGAGGTGCTGCTACTGAAATTGTAACAGCTATATTCAGATATTACAACATTAAAAAAAAACAAGTGTGCCTACAGTCTGGGATTATCTATGTAACCAGAGCTCTGCTTCCCATCCATTCAAATCTCAGGGGGGAAAAAGTATATCAACCTTGGAGTCAGACAGATTAAATCCTGTTTGCCCTTTCTATAGTCAGATCTCTTTCCAGACACTGCAGTGGTCAGTCTTGGAGCTGCATAACTGACATAAGGTTGAATTTAAAAAACAATCTTTGTGGTAAATGTGAGATAGCTTTCAAGTAGCTCCCTGAAACAGTCACTATACATAGGACCCATGCAAAAAAGCAGTTTGGAGTTTCTCCAGATGGAGTCCAGAGTGCCATTTAAGCAACTATTCTTGCTAGTTGTATATTAGTCAGCATCACATTCAGCCCATCTTTCTCCACTGGTCTCACCCATTTTTTTTACCTTTGTCATTTATGGGGCTGATAAGAGCTATACCAGCAATTCTCAGCTGGAGTCCTACAGCACCCTGGGTGCTGTGAATGTGCAAACTTCTTCAAGTGTGCAACCCCGCCATCAGGTGGAACTGCTCCACAACACTTCTTGTTTCTAGGAGAGGCCATGCAGGGCTGGACTGGAAAGCAGCCATGGCAGAAGGGAGCACCCTTCTGCAGCCCGGTCTGATGGGAGAGTCCAGACCAGCAATGCTACCACCATGGACAGGTTACAGTAAGTGCCACCCCTGCCCCTGCACTTCCCCATGGGTAAGGGGTTGCCTTCTGGGCTTCATGTATTGAGGCAAAGGTGGAGGAGGTGCATGTCTTCCTGGCTGGATGAAAAGAAGGGGCACCCTCTGCCCACATCTGCAGAAGGGACTGCTCGGGACTGCTCATGTTCTGGAGGAAGGCCTTGAGTCTAGACCACTTGAGAAAGGAGCTACACACCATAAAGAAATGTTTAGGCAAGTCAAGTAATTTTGCTGTACCTCTTGTTATGGTAATAAAGCATCGTGTGATATTAGTGAGCAAACTGCATCATATTAAAAAATTCCTCTTCAGTAATCAGTGAAAGCCTGGAAGATAATCCTACTGATCCCTGCATGTGGCTTTCCAGTACCCTCGTTCTCTATGGCTTGATTTTTACGGCTCAGTGCCGTAAACACTCCTGAATGTGTAAGACTACTCATAGTAGCCAACATTATACTCAAGAGCATATGCTGGACTGGAGACTCCAGTGTCTCCTTTAAAGCAGGGAGCATGGTATCAACGCCTAAATCAGCCACATTCTGCACTTGTGTGATGCAAGTCACAGGAGGCCAAAGGAGTCACTCTGGATTTATACTGCTGTAAACGGGAGCAAAATCTGGCCCCAAATTACACTTGGCAACAAACCATTGCTGTCAGTTGCCACCTTTGCCGAATGAGGTAAACTGAATGCCTTCTGACAAAATTTTGCATTGCACAGTCTGTGCTTCTTTTGACCTGTAAAGTACTCTCAGAAAAGCAGGTCTTGCAGTGATAAAGTGCTATCCCTGCCAGAGCCTCAGTCCCATGAGAGTCATTTCATATAAACACTAGTGATATTAAAAGGGGCAGTTGCACTCTGATACTATGGTGGGGAAGACCCTATAAATAAGATCAGTGCTGATTTTAAATTTAACAAGGATAGAAGTGAAAAGACTGTTTAGTCAAGTTTCTTCAGCAATAAAGAGCCTCCCCATTCAGGAAATTCATCAAATATTTTCAAGACATGCCAAAGCATCTTACAATTACTTGCGGCTCCCTTTGGCTGCCCGGCTCATGTCTACTAATGTCTCACTGCATTAGCTACCGCCCGTCCTAGTTCCAAGCACTTTCCTCATTTTCTCCCTGTGGAATAAGAGAGTTTGGTTTTCTGCCTGCAACTGTCATACAAAAAGCTACTGTTCTGAATGTAAAGGTAAAGTTGGTGGCCTGATTAGGATATATTTATAGATCCTCAGAGGATTGCTAGCTAACAAAGGGCATTATGTGTTTTTAATAGTACTACATAGTGTGAAATATTTCATAAAACAAGGCAATAGATCTTTAGACTTCATCAGCCTGACAAGGGTGAGGGAAATTGTTTCCCACTGCACAGACTTATTTCTAGCAGGGGTTGCGTTCCCCCACCAACCAAGGTGGTAGTGGGGTAACCGGGTTTTACATAACCATTTTAAAATTTAGCATCCGATTTCTAGTGCATTGATTTGCATTTGAAAACGAACAAACACAAACAACTGTGGCACCTCCTTAGAAAGTGAATTAATTATTTTTTTCATAATGCAAGAGGTGAATTGCAAGAACATTCCCCTTCCCCCCCACCCCTTTTCTGGGCCCGATTCTTCCTCCATTCAAATCCTTGGATTGAGCTGTGCCCTATGATGGGCACAGTAGGAGGTAACTCCGGCCCCCTGCTGGTGGCAAGTTAAAAAACAAAAATCCAGCAGCACTTTGCTTCTCTTCTCTAGGAATAAACCTAAAATGCTGTTCAGTTAAGGCCCCCGTTCTGTTTTCATAAAAAGACAGACACAGAGACAACATCTGCATCTCTAAAAGGAACAAATAAAAAGAGTTGCCACTTCTGCCCCTGAAACTTTGCAAAATGAAAGTTTTGGGGAATGTCACCAAATTCCTTTGAAGGACCATAAACCTTTTAATGAGGTGCTCTCCCATTTTTAAGCCCAATTATTCCGCTTTTAACAACTGAATGGAATAACTTTACAGCTCCTCATTACCCTGCAGGCTTCAGAGACCCCTGATTACCCATCCATTCTTGCCTAGTACAGGACTCCCTGCTACCCTACCCATCCCTAATGAAGGGCAATGTTAAAAAAGGAGCCTTTTGTACCCCTCCAACACATTTAGCTTATTAAAACGGTAATATTTCAAGGCATCTGCCACTAATGACATTCGTTTCCTTACCTTTAAAAGAGAGGTCAAGGCAGAGTGAAAGAGAAAAAGATTGACTGAGCTGGCTCTTTAACACTGAAGTCTGCAGCTTCCTGAGCCAGCCTGGTCAACAAGCCATGAAAGCCCTGATTGTCCCAAAGGTCATAGGTTATCATCAGTGAGTCACCCCGGGACTGCCTGCCTGCTACCCAGGCACATCTCTGCCCTGCACACATCTAAACGAGATGCTTCAAAGGACTAGCTGGTGCCAAACCGGGTATCTTTGCCTAGCAAGCCAGGAATCACATGCTGAGAAGCTAGAACAAAGTGGGACAGTTGTGCCAGGCTGGCTGAGCTAGCTGTCAGCTGGATACAAATGGTGGGCAAGGGATGGGTGTAGAGAGTCCACTGGAGACTGTAGCAACCAGGACACCCCCCCTCCCCCACCCTCGCACAACTGGTATCTGACACTCAGTGATCTCGGATGACAGACAAAGAAACTTAGGGAAGAGCCCTTGTCTTGGGGGCTTGGGGAGAGGAGAGCCCAGCCACACTGCAATAAAGCACGTTCAGCTTCCTTAACAAGGATCTGAAGGCAGATCTCCAGCACCCCCCTCCAACCCTCCCAGCCCCAGCCCCTGCAAACTTGCCCCTGTGCCTCCTTAGCCCTCCCCAGCACACTGAGCTAGCATCAAGGATCAGGGATCATGTCCTTACCTCCTCTTCTGGCTCTCTCTCTCTTTCCCTCTCCCTCTCCCCTTCTGCCTGCAGCTGCTGCTTGCTGAGCAGTTTTCAAGAGACTGAGTGTTGCTTCTAGCTGACTCGCTGTTATATACACTGCAGACAAGCGCCCCTAGATGGCAGCTGTGTAAGTAGTTTTCTGCCCAAAACACTTGGGAGAAAATAAAAGGGGGGGGGGTTGTTTCCTGGCTGGGCGATGCTGCACCACATCCCTGGGAAAACCCAGCTTGTCTCCTCTTCCCCAGCACATGTGAAGGAGGAGTGGGTGTAATCACCTGCATCCTGCCAAAAGGCGGGGAAATGCCAAGTCAACATTAGCTTCTCCCCTTAAATCACCAAATATTGATCTTGTCTCAGGTGTCTATAGATCTTTAATCCCTTTAACACACACAGAGGTGCATTTCGTAGCTCTGCTAGAGACTTTTATCCTCACGCCATCGTGTCTTGATCTGTTCAGAGCCCTCTCCCTGTGCATAGCTTGGCAATACAGACTTTTTTTGTTGCTGTTGCTGCTGTTTGGCACGAAAGGAGGTCATCACTGCACAAAGCAGAACTCACTTTTTCATGTTGTGCTCATGAACTGCCATGAGCTCAGGGAAAGAGCCTCAAAATGTGAGAGATGCTGTCATTCCACTTGTGAAGATGCCCTAAATCCCCCAAAAGTAAACCTAAATGCTAATGTTCTTTCCCTGGCCCAGCTAAGAAAAATACTTGGGTTAAGTGTGGGACATTTATTTTTCCTGTCCATGAAAAAGAATTGTTTCAGTTTTTACTTAAAACTTAAAAGACTTCAGCTTAAAGAAGCTACCTTTCCCTCTGCAGTGAAGCAACAAATGTGTCATAATTTCAAACATATAAACATCCCAGCAGTGGCTTTTGAGCATCCAAAAACTGAGGCACCAAACACAGCACTCTTACAAGAGCCTTGTTTTCATAAAGTTTTAAGTATCTATACAAATGAGACCTTAAAGAGTTTCAAATTGGAAGCTGAAAATGATTTGTCACTTCTAAAATGTAGACAAGAGGCAGCATTCTAGAGGAAGGATCATATAAACTCAGGCCATGTAAACTCTTCTGACAAGATAAAGGGCGTTGGCTTTTTTTCCTTCATTTGTTGGGTTTTTGGGTGGGGTTTTTTGGGTGGGGTTGCATATATGAATAAAAATAAATATAAAGCAACTCAGAGCTTCACTGAGGTCATGCTCTGTAGAGCTTTGCAGAAATAAACTGCAATCTATCCTAGTTCCAATGATTTCCAATTCTAGCAGTGTCCTGCAAAGTCAACTCCATTTATGCAAAGTTTAGCCCCACCTCTCCTGGTGCCTGGTTCCTAAAATACAAAAGCTTGTGAACACCCAAGAAAAGTGGGTTTTTTAATACTTCCACTGCAATTAAGGCAGATAGAGCTAAGATTGCACAGAAAGCCTCAATCATAATAAAGCAGCAACAAAGGGAAAAAAAGATTATTGTTTGGGATAGTTGGGTGGGGAGGCTAAAGTTCTCTCCTGACATAAGAAAATGTTGTACAATCAGAGGCAGTAAGCTCACACCTGGTTTTCTACACCTGCTGCAAGAAAAGATAACACCAAAGACAGGCAACATAGAGTAAGATTCTTGCCAACTGAAGTCACACTATCACTTTCTGTGTTACTGAAGGTAAATCAGGTCATTCAAATCTCCTGTTAAGCACAAAGGCCACATTTTTACAAAACCCAATCAAAGTATGAACAGACAACATTTTCAGGCATTTGGTTTTGTAACTCAGTTGTCTTTAACAGCTTGCTGTTTTTCTTCCTGGTGGAAGATGTAGTAATCTACCTGCCAACAAACCAGTAAACCCCCTGAGTGAAAATACAAATGGTGCAATGTGAGTAAGTACTCTTAGCTGCTGAAGCTTGAAAATAGTGCTGACAGCTGAAAAGGCTCTGACTCATGTACTCCCAGTCCTGGGCATTTATAAACTATGGACAACAAAATGCAGTATATATATTTAGACTATACCATTTCTTCCTCCCAACGTGGGATATGTAGAATACACACATACACCAGGATTGGGGGGTGGGGAGTGCAAAAGTAAAACAGTTCAGCAACTTGGGACCAAATTCTTCTCTTTACTCAGAAGGCACCCAGGCACCTTTGTAAGGGAGCTCCTGCCTAAACAAGGTTGATAAGTTAGCTAATAGATTTTAAGCAGCACATTCTGAAACACAAACACAAAAAGCCTTTAGCACTTCTAAATATCTTGGCATTAGGTCACCAGCTGCAAATACATTTTAAATGCAGCTAGCCCCAACCTCTAAAAGTGGCTACAAAAGGTTAGTTAAAACATGTTTTTAAAATATAACCCATTTTTCTGGTCAAGAAAGATCTGGAATGAGGCCTTGGGACTTTTAAGAGATTTTCTGGTGCCAACAGCTATTCTTCTAGAGCAAAAATCAGAAGGGAGCTCAGATAATTTATGTCATGACAGAAGGATCCTTTAAGAAGAGAAGTCTAATCAAGAGACCATGGAGAAGGAGAGATTATTTAGTATGGCATATTCCAGGTTTCTACTTAAGAAAAAAAATCTATTATCCATCAGGACACTTAATTTTTCTTAAAAAAAAGGATCTCTATTTTAACTGGACCTTTTACTGCTTTATCCTTTCCTAGGAAACTTCTGAGGATGACCTTGAGAAGGAGTCACCGCAAAATTATGCCAACATGAAAGAGAACAACAGTTGTCCCTTCATACTAACTGAGTCTGATTATCTCCTTCATGCTTGCATGGTTACAGCAGTTGGAGTGAGTGGATTGGGGGGGACACAATGATTACACGGTATCTTTACCCCTAGCCCTCAGTCCTGTGAAAATCAGGGAGAGGATGAGGTTGGGGAACAGCCTGGGTTCATGCATGTATGTATATTTTGCCTACTGCTTGAGGAAGCTATGCTGTAATGAGAAATGAGAGCAGGGGACTGGGATGGAGGCACTGGGTCTCTGCAAATATCCTTTTGATCTACAGGTGCTCTTCATATCTCTGCAACATGCATACAGAGTAATAGGCAATATGTGTTTTTATGTGGAGGTACAACCCAACCTCCGCCCTACTAATGAACATTATATCATTTCCCTTTTCCTGCTTGAATTGTTCCTGGGTAGGGGATGATAGAGCCCTTTGATCTGTAGCTCCAAATTAGCAAAGCATTTCAGCACCTGCTTAACTATAAGCACTTACCAAAATCCACTGACTTCTGTAATTAAGTGCAAAAAGGACTGGGATTACTCATGTGCTTAAAACAAAGTTCAAGTGCTTGTCTGAAGCAGAGCCCAAAAGCTATAGACAAAAATATTCTGGCAGAAAAACATAATCATTAGGTCAAAGAAACAGACAAATTCTCTTTACCTGCAAGGCAAGAAACAATGAATTCAGTTTTATGTCTTCTTCCAAACAGAGCCAGCAACTAGTATCCAGCAATGCACAATGCAAGACTGTCTTGTTCCTAAATCACCTGCAAGAGACTGTCTTGTTCCATACACAGAGCACAACCCTGGCTGTGCCTAGCAATTTTCCAGTTTCCTCCCTTAAGCTATCATTTACAGGAAATGTGTTACTCATGCAGGATAGACAAGTATGTCCCTTTCCCTTATGAAAGCCAGATTGTGTTGGCATTCACAGATAAAATGCTTAACAAAAATTTACAAAAAAATCTAATGTTAAATCACTCCATTGCAGCAGTAACAGTGAAAGAGAAGTTGATGCCCAATCTAGGGTCATTTGGGAGCTATACCAGCAAATAGCCATGATACCAAAGGCCTCATCTCATTCACATAAAAATTCTGTCTGCTGCTACCTGGACCATGTCAGTCAGTCAGGGATGGAAGGTGATGTGAACCTGATAGAGCTCTATTGGACGGAAACCTCCAATATAGATGCAGTTATACCAGCAAACTGAATTCTTGCCAATATTTTTGCTCGTGGGAGGGTTGTTTTTATGCTATTGGTAGAAAGCATGTCTTTGCCAGATTTCATGAGTATACCATACCACACAAGCTGTTTGCCATAGCCACTTGGGAAAAAAGTAGACAGTTTGGCTACCAGTAAGGCATTTTAGTATATAGTTCTAGTGTCTACCAGCTCCACAGACAATGCTGGCATCTCGTTGTTTTTCTAACCAAATAAAAAACATATCAAGAAAAACTTCCCAAATTTTAAGAATAGATGCCTAGGGAAGCAGTGCAACTTCCTGCATTGGAGGTTTCTAATATGAGGATGGATCCATGTACACATGGGATGGTTTAGGAACAGTGCATCTATGCAGAGGGTTAGACTAGATGACACTTGAAGACCCTTCCAACTGTCTGAGGTCAGTATTACCATACGGAAGCCACTGTTAGAGATCGGGGCTCCATGGTGTTAGGTGCTGTGTACAAACATATTGATAGGTAGTCCCAATCCAAACAGTTCATGACTTTAATAGATAAGGCAGGAGGGGATGGGAGAAAGGAAGCGTTATCCTGTATCACAGGAAGAGAACTAAACCACTGAATGACTTGACCAAGGTCAGGCACTGATACTGTGAAAATAGGTAGGGCTTGAACCCAAGGTTTGTTTCTACTAGCTAATTGCCTTCACCACATAGCCTTCCATCGCCTCAGAAGAGCAGAACCCTCTACTGCTTGTATTAGAGAAATACACACAAAAGCTGTAATGCACTCTATCCACCCACCTGCCTCTCCCCTCTTTTCCTCTCCCATCTTCTCCTCTTACCTAGAATCAAGGATTAGAAGCTGTATTTTATGCTGAAGCTTCCCTTTCTAACAGAACATAAAGGAGTGCTGAGTTTTAGCCTGGTCTAAGCAAGTACAAAAATGTAATTTGGCACCCACAAGCACTTGAAAGATTTTTGGAGTGATAGGAAGTACATAACAGAAGGGTGGGGGAGTTTTTCAAGACCACAGAAATACTTAAAAGCAACAAATGTTTGTAAATTGCACAACAGGAGGGCTGACACAAACCAAAGACAAGACTGTGCAGTGTCACGCACACATTTGTGTAAGGGTGTCTTAAAGAGAGAGATGTCATCATTTATCTGGAGACAGAACACAGCACTCTAGCCAACACTGTTACTCAGATCCGAAGCATAAACACACCCAGCAACCAAGTCTCTCTTAAACAGAAAAACAAAGCAAAAGTCTGAAGGAACACAAACTCACAGGCAATAAACTGGAACTGAGGCTCCAAGCTCTGCAGGTACAAGGAAGTGAAATAACCTCCCATGATCTTTATAATAAGAGCTGCTGGGGCACTGTACCAAAAATCAGTATTAATTTCCTCCCTCTTATAAACCGGCTCATTTTCTGTTGTCTCCCTGTCACAGACCTTATAATGTGAATGTGATGATGGATGTGATGATGGAAGAACAGTACAAATGACCAGACTAATAAAAAAGAAATCACTACCTAAAGAGCCATTTCTGTAAAGATCTTTGAGGAGAGAGACTAAAAAAGTAGTAAGACTTTATCCAGGTCAATAATTGCTGTGGTGCTTTTTAGAGTCATTTTACTCTACAGTAGAAAATAACCCATGTCATTTAATACTAAGCCAACATCTAAATCAGGTTAAGCAGCCACTAACAAAAGTCAGGAAATCCAAAGTTAGTACTGTTCTCCTGTCTCACTCATGCCACTTGGGATAAAAAGAGGTATAAAAGCATGAAGTGAAGGTTGTAACAGTGAATTTCCTGGCTTTTGTTGGTTAGCATTAAGACCTTAAAAGCAATTTGATGCCTCTTGGAAAATTTCAGACACATTCTATTTAGGTTTTGTCCTATAAATTCCTACTGTCACAATCACCAGAGTGGGGTAATGCTAACAAAGATTAGCCACCAACATGTTTGTTCAAGGGGCAAAATAAGTGAGACAGTCCCAGAAGCTATTAGTAGCCCTGAAACTGACCTGTGATAATCAGTGAGACTATCTACACATGCATTAAATGTGCCATAATTACAGTGCATTGTTTAGTACCTGTAATAACAGATACTAAACTTAACACCGTAATCAGCAGTACCATGCAGTAGTGCCAGCTCACTTCTTTTATGTCTACTCACAGTAGACTAAATCTACTGAGCATTAGCACATTTACACAGCTTTTGCCAAGATGTGCTAATGATTAGTCTACTGTGCTTCTAGTGTCTTGTGTAGATGTGCCCAGAGTAGAGCTCCTAGGCAATTGTAGTTTGCAAACCAGCCCAGCTCAGGATGCTCTCTAATGCAGATCTGGGAACAATTTTTCAAATTTGGGATGAATATCCCATATTAGGGCATCCTCAGGGACATGGGGTCCAAACCCTGAAATGGGGGACCATACCAGAAAATCCTAGACAGTTGGTCATTTTATTCTAATCTTGCTCTGAGGACTTGTATTATTATCATCATCATCATCTGTATTACAATAGCATTTAGAGGCTCAAAGGCCAACAGAGATAAGGACCCTAAAGCACTAAACCCTACGCATAGTAATAACAATCCTCAGTCCAAAAAAATTACAGTGTACATAGCCAAATGTCACCCAGTAGATCAGTGGCACAGCCAGGATTAGCATCCAGGGGAAGACCTATAGCTGGTATAAATCATCATAGTTCCATTGACTGGGGAGATGGGACAAATTATACCAGCTGAAGATCTGGGCTCTGGGCTCCAGACAACAAACCCAGTGTCGCATATGCTGGCTAGGCCAAGCCCCTTCACTTGATAGATGAGCTGGTGCCCAGCAGCCCCTTGCTTCTCCTGAATTTTTATTTCTTTCTATTACCAGTAAAGCTGCACACATTGGTGATGCATAGGGGGTGCACATGCACCCCCTGAGATTGGTCACATACCACCTGAGATTGGCCACTGCTGATGCCGCCAGTGGTGTCTGCAGGTGGTCACTGGTCACCATTACCCCCTTCTCGCCACCGATACTGCCGGCAGTGTCTGCGGGCAGTCACCTATCACCAGTTGACGTTCACCACCTCTCCACCCCCTCCCCCCACCCCCACTGCCAAAACTGCTGTGGTTGGTTCCCACTCACTGCCGCCATGCCCCTGCTGCCACTGCCTGCAGGTAGTCACTGTGTCCCCCCAGCCTCAGGAGGCAAAAGGCGTTTATGGCTGCACATGGAACAATAAGGCAAAGCAAGTCTAGTGGAACTGCTCACATTCCTTGTTCCCGCTGGAACTGTCTGTTGCAAAATGACCATCCCCTTACACTAGAGCCGAATAGACTCCGACATGACTATTAGAGGGCATGTTTGTTGTATCTACTGTCCTTATTCTGTTTGCGTTAATCCAGTGATTCTCAACCTTTTTTGAACTAGGACCCATTTGTAAACATCAATGGCCAGTCCTGACCCAGTACCCCTCACTCCCAACCTGCTGTCCCCTGCCCCCAGGCCCCAGTCCTCCAGTGTGCGGAGTAGGGGGTGGGTGTGTGGGGCATGGAGGGCCCCAAGCAGCCCTTCACAGCCTGGAACTCTGCCAGCCAGCCAGGGAAAAGCTAGTGTTTCCCACCTTTTTCTCCTTTAAAGGAAAATCCATTTTTAAAGTTTGTTGATCCATTTTTAAAGTTCATTCACGACCCTTTCATATATTCTTGCAACCCACTTTTTGGTCATGACTCACGGGTTTAGTCATGCTACTTTAATTACTTTTGTGTCCTGCTCTAAAGCCCTCTCCTTTGTACCCAATGGACTCATTCTCTAAAGAGGTAATTTTGGGATCAGAGATCAGTGCCCAGAATCAATCAGATTTTTAGAAAAGCTCAACAGATTTGTAAGCAGTGTCGCAGGTACGACCTGTGCCGCACTGAAATGAGAGCTCAGGTCCCTGAAATGCCAATTCTTGGGGTTAGACAGCTTGACCCTCAGCGTGTCCTGCTTACTAGAACAGACCTTCCTTTCTCCTGCCATGCCTTGTTCTTGTATATTGTTGGGAGGGTTTCTTGTCATCAATAGGAGTCTCAGTCTGGTCACACGCAAGGTAGTTCTGTGGGCCTCCACCTCCCCATTAGCGATTCTCTTAATGACTAATTCATTAGTCATTAAGAGAATCAGCTCATCCAATTAATTCCATTGGCTCATCAAATCACTCTCAATTAATTACATGCTAGGTCCGTCCATCAAGCAAAGTTCTCGCTTTTCTAAGGGTGCAAATCGCACAACCTAATTCATTCTCACTGGTTGCTTCCCACTCCTCTGACCCAATGCTTCACAGCCTGGAGCCACAAGCCTCCCCCTCCTTGTCTGGTCTTTCTTATGGTGGGCACCTGTTCACTTCCTCAGGCCCTGATCAGGAACGAGAGATCCTCCCTCTCTCGGTTCAACTCCGTGGTGGCTTTCTGGGGCCTTCTCTCCCCTCCCCTACTCCCGGGGCTTTGGTAGCCATTGCCAGGTATTCCTCCAAACTCCTGCATGATGGAGACTCTCCCCTCACCAGTTTCATGACATTTGCAGCATTCTCAGGGCTGTGCAGCTCTGCAGTCCATCATCCCATTGCTCTCTCTCCCCCTTCTGCCTGTGCTGGATGTCTGGTTATGTACTTTGGGAGGTGCTCACCATAAAAAAAACCAGACAAGGAGGGGGAGGCTTGTGGCCCCAGGCTCCGAAGTATCCGGTCAGAGGAGTGGGAACCAATGTCTGTTTATACAGCCAGCTCTTGGGTATCCTCCAATACGGAGGGAACAAGAGCTTACAAATTGGGACCCCTACTTCCTCCGCCATTTAGCCACAGCCACCGTCCCTGTAAGAACACAAGAGCTCCAGCCCTTACCAGGCTATGTTATTTCCCCAAGGTACCGGAAGCAGGGTTTCTCAGGGCCCCTACTCTCAGGTTCCACTTTGGAGGGTGCCTTCTGCTTCCACAAGGTTGAATCATCACTGTCACCAAGGTCTTTAAAAAATCAGGCCAGCAGCACCTAAGGTAAAGTTGACACCAGAACCCCTACCACCCAGTACTAGTGCTGAACCTTGGTGTTCCCAAACCTAAATACTAAAAATCCCAACCTCACAAGATTATTTTAAAAAGTGTGAGGTTTTTTCCCCTTCTAGTTTTAGGAGCCTTGGTTTTGGAGCTACTCGTATAAAAAGTGAGCATGGAAACTTTATTTTTAAAAACACACAAAAAAGTCTTGCGTAATTACAGGACTCCAGGGACTGAGGCCTTAAAAAATAATACCAAATATCTGGGAGACTTAAAGTTTGTAACACTGTGAATGCTTCCTTAAATATGTATACTACCTATATGATTTGAGACTCTTGAGTAGGGATTAACGTCACCCACACACATCAACATTTGTACTTTACAGATAACAACAAAAAGAAACAATGATGATTTATAGACAAAATGCATATATTATTACATGTATATCAAATCAGTGGTGCAGCCCATACTTTGGCTCTACTTTCTCTTTCTTTCATTATAATTTAGTTTAGCAGCTGCAGCAACCCATGCTAGAGAGGTTGATACTTGTTTCCAGCTGCCTCACAGGACACTTTCCATCAATCATGAATGGAATTGCAGCTATGTCATTTTTAGCGAGTTTCCAAAAAAGCCAAATACCAGGTGTGGCAAGCATTCCAATACACTATGAAGACAGAGAAATCAATGTGCATTCTTAATGCAAGGACTTAATGCAAAGACTGCTTTAAAGAAAAATCTATTTTAGCGTAATTAAGAATATAACCCATGTAGCTAATAATTACTGAAAATAGTTCTCTTCTTCACGGTCCATTTCCACTTTACTCATCTTCTGCTAAGTAAAGATGTAACCTATAGGTGTTATACGTGGCTTCATAATCTATTCTTATAGACATTATTGTAATTTATTGAAAAGGTACTGAAGTGTGACTCTGTGGAAGATAAAATAAGTCTTTGAATGAGAAATCCTGCTTTCAGCAGTTACTGCAACTATCAATGAAGATATAAACATTAGTTTTAAAAATTTTCTCCTCCAGACTTAAAGGCAGTTGCCTGTGATTGTGAAATACAGGACACAGAGACCTGAGCAGTTCCTTTTGGTCCTTTGTTCCTAATGAAAACAATCTGGCACATACATTTAGACAGTAGCATAGCTAAGGCAGAATAGGGGCAGTGATAGGAGCACTGAATGGGGAGAGGGTACAGACATAACAGCCACTGTGCTGCCTGTCCTCCTGCTACTGCTAGCAACACAGGCACTGATGCTGCCACCTCCTAAGGTGCAGAAGTACCCAGGATGGACATCTGCATTTGGATTAATAGCATACATGGACAGAAACCAGCCTATAGAAAGCTCAGTTCCAACTTAGCATAAGCAACAAGTTATCCAAAAGGAATTCTGGTGGCGCGGGGTGGGGGAATACAAAGAGGGACCATTAGACAAACCATGCTGTTTGGTTTCTTGGCCTGGGGAGTCTGGGAGTCAGAGTATCTGGCTTCTGTTTCCAGTTCTGAGCAGTGTGCAGAGTGGTTCTCTAGTGATTAGTCACCAGGTGGACCAGGCTTCCTAGGGTCTCCTTCTAGCTGCCACTGACAAGTCACATGCCTTTTCTTTCTAGTTTCCTTGCCACAAATGAAAGGACTCAACTCACCCTGAAGGATGAACTAAACTGTGAGAGCTTCAGTTTACATCTCCTGGAAGAACAAAGAAGAAAAGCAGCAGCAAGTTCACCCTCTAAACAAGTTTCTGTTTGTCCTGCTCCTCTTACCTCACATCAGGCCACACAGACACACACCTGTCATTATCATCTCAGCTGCAGACCCACCAACCCAACAGGTTTCTCCTAATGCTGCAGTTCTACCGACTGGCTATGAAGAGAATCACAGCCCTCTGGGGAAACCCACAGAGAACTGACTGGTGGTTACATGTTAGGACCCCTTATCCAGCACGGTGGTTGAATGTCCATCCCTGGAAGTGCCAGTCAGACAAACACTAGTTTGAGACAGCTTGGATGCAGAGGCTCCCACCCCAAGCAAAGAGTAGGACTAGAAGATCTTCTGAAGTGCCTTCTAGCTCTATTTTTCTATGACTTTCCCCTGCTATCCACATCCCAAGCAGGGACAGCCCAGGTAAAAACCCTGGTAAAGAGTGTAAAAGCCCTGGTCAAGTGCTACAGTGATTTGATCTGCCTGGAAACATCTCAGCTCTCTGAAGCCTCTAGCACCCTGGAGAAGGCAGCATCTCAAAAGGTCCCAGAGGGCAAGATGCACAGGAGGAAAGGATAGATGGCAATATCCAACACAGCAGAGAGGAAGAGCTGGTGAGAAAGGGTCAGCAAAGGACCCTGACGAGAGCCATTTCAGGAGAGCAGGCTCACTGAGAGCCCAAGTGGAGTTGTCCAGGGTGGGGCAGGGGAGAGGAGTTCAATCCATGTGCTGAGGGGGAAGAAAAGAGAGAAATGTTATTAGGATAAGCAGGTGTGGTCAAGGGCTGGCATCTGAAGGCAAATCAAATTGTAATATGCTTCCACTGTCAGGGGAAGGGACCAGGGGCCTATCAGTGGCAGAAGGGGAGGCCAGAGTTGGGGTCAGTATTGGGACAGTGGAGATGGGAAGGTGTATGGGAAGACATACCCCTGCTCAGTGACTTCCGCTTCCTCGTAGCCTTGTTCAGAGACCTCCATTTCCTCATGTCCTTGCTCGGTGACTTCCATGTCCTCATACCCTTGCTCTACCACTTCCATCTTGACCATCTCCATCTCTCTGAATGTTTCCCCTACTCGCCTAGCAACCTCCTGCTCTTCTATTTCCACGGTACCTGCTAGCACTATGACATACCCCTGCTCAGTGACTACCACTTCCTCGTAGCCTTGTTCAGAGACCTCCATTTCCTCATGCCCTTGCTCAGTGACTTCCATGTCCTCATACCCTTGCTCCACCACTTCCATCTTGACCATCTCCATCTCTCTGAATGTTTCCCCTACTCGCCTAGCAACCTTCTGCTCTTCTATTTCCACGGCACCTGCTAGCACTATGACATACCCCTGCTCAGTGACTACCACTTCCTCGTAGCCTTGTTCAGAGACCTCCATTTCCTCATGCCCTTGCTCAGTGACTTCCATGTCCTCATACCCTTGCTCCACCACTTCCATCTTGACCATCTCCATCTCTCTGAATGTTTCCCCTACTCACCTAGCAACCTCCTGCTCTTCTATTTCCACGGCACCTGCTAGCACTATGACATAGTCAGGTTCCAATTGCTCTGCTAACACGTCAGCCCCAGTAGCCCCATTGATAGCTGGCAGGTTTGGTTTTGCAGAGCTTGGGGTAAGGTTGGCTGGCATCTGAGAAGGCTCACCCATTTCCCAGAAATTTTTAAAGGCCATGTTTTCAGGCTTGTTTGCTAGGGAGGGGCCTTGCCTTGTCTGAGCCCTAGCTGGTCTGGGAGATCCCCAAACCCAGTGAAACTGTAGACTGGTTCATATTGAAACTTGGACTATATAGTAACTAGTGTCAGACCCACCATTAGGGGAATGTAGAGTTAGATTAGTACCCCCTGTGATCACCTACTGCTGCCCCCTTTTCAGGCATGGAGCAGTCCACATGGTCCCCCTACAAATCAAGTCTCTCTCACTCCCACTTTCCCGCCACACCTAGATATCAGTGGGAGAGGGAATTGTACCATGCCAGCTGGCTCACCTATCCTCAAAGGTCAGTCCTTGACCGTACCTACCTGTCCTGACACCACTGCACCTAACAGGATGTAGCACCCTTTGGGGTCTCCTGGCATGTTGTCTCCCCTCTGCAGTGCCCTATAGGGTTTGTTACCAGTTCTTGCTGGACTCATTCCCCTACGTTCTCTTCCCTCAATGTCAACTGGGTCCTTTCCAGCACCAGTCTCTTCCTAAATCTCCCGTCAGCCCCAATTACAATAGAGAAAAGGGGGAACGATCAAATCCAGCAAGTAGTTTCAGTCAAAAGTGGAATATTTAGAAAAAGTCAAAATGTTCAATTTTAACACTTTTTAAAATTAATTATTTTTGTTGCAAACCCAAATTTAGCTAGCGTAAGACATTACATTCTGGAGGACATATTGGGGGAGATGGTTCTTTGTTTTTTACATGCAAGAAAGAAACATTATCTTTAAAAAAAGAACAGTTTGTTTTCCAGGATAAATTCAGGAAGCTAAACTAGTGATGTTTGAGTTCTGAAACCTCAAAGTATTTTTGTTGGTTTACAACATCAGTCTGTAATGACACTGTATCCAGCAGGACATCACAAGAGTTCTCTACTTTTCTGTTTCTTTTTTAAAAAAAAGCAAGAATAAAGATTGTTTTATTGGTCTTTCTCAGCTCTTACGCACAAAGCCATAAAGGCAACACACTGATCATGCACATCACACATAAATACATATCTGCCCTCTTCTATACAACAAACAAAGGACTGCAATCAATAAATTTCATTTTATGAGAAGTCACAGCTAGGTGTAGAAGTCAGTCCTTGAGTTTCCTCAAGTGAGGGCTCTTTTATGAATCCAAAGGAATGGCTTAGGGATTCTGTTGTACTGAACTGAATCCACGAGCTCATTACAATGTCACTCTGTCTTAGATATCCTGTGGCAGAATCTTCTTGAAATGTATTTTGGTTCAGACTTGGGTCAACGATGGTTGACTTGACCTTAAAATAAATCCAGGCAATTTCAAGCCAGCAACCCATTGACTACTGTTTGCAATATAATAATGGGAGAGATCAAGCTCAGATAAATCTAAAGTTAACATAAATTTAAGGAGAAAGGAACAATATTAATCCACTATATGATAAAGGGGAGGTTTTTTATGTGGGCAGAATTCAGAGCATTCTGAGTAGCAATTTTAGTACCACATATGGTAAATGTATCTTGATTCTGTTAAGTAGTATGCTGATGTCTTAACCAGGCTGGCAGTAAGACAAGAGGTATGGAATTGTATGGGACTTTTTGTTACAGTGACTGGATGGTGGTCCTTTGTTTACATATAAGCTAGTTTTTGTGAGAGGTATTTTATATAGATCCCTAAGGAAAGATCTTAGAGGACATGCCTTAAGTACTCTGTGCACGTGTGTGCAATAACTCTAATCATTTTGTTTTATGGTCAGGCAACCAAGGGGGAAAACCTGACCCTGTGGAAGCCAAGAGGAACTCCCCCATCAGCTTAAATGGGGACGTGATTTCCCCTTCTTTATTGTGCATTTTATTTTTGTTGAATAAAGGTATATATAAACCATCCAGCATGTACCAGTTCCATATTGTGGAGATAATGGGAGATAACCTTTTCAACCCACAAGTGAAGTAACGTAACATTAAGCCACTGTATTTTCTCCCCGTTTGCAAAATATCAGCAAAAATGTTGATTTGAGAGACTTCATATTTAAATCCTTTATCTTTTATTCAATCTACCTGTGACAGATTTTTAAGTGATTACTCTTCTGAGAAGCAAAAGAAGGATAAACCCTTTACTTGCACAGGTACAAATCAGAAGTAATTTCAGCAAAGTAGAACTGCCATAGAAAATGGGGTTCTCTGTATACAAGAAAACAACTGAAGATACTAAAAGCAACAAAAAATTAACTCAGGCTTGCTACCATGCCAGCTGACTCAGCTGAGAACATGCCTTAAAATCCAAGCTAGGCTTTCTACTCCGACTAGTAACCCACCCACTTTTCAGTGAGAATGCAAACTAAATCTTGAGTGCTGATAGTCCTCTAGTGCCCTCCCTTCATGCTCAGGGACTAGACAAATACTTCTACAATTCCCTGGAAAAGATTCAGAGCAGTTCAGTTTACTGCAGCAGAAGGATCCACGGGATGTCCCCCACATGCCCTACCAAAATATACAGGAAAATGCAGCATCAGTAAGGACACAGCAAGTTGGAGAACATGGCTCCTCACACTTGGATAAGGCTAATTCAGAGGCTCAGACCTTGGTACTAATCACCCAAGCTTACTTTGTGGAAAAGACTTTCTAAGGCTGCGTACATGCAATGCACCATTACACTACACTTGTCATTTTCATTATGCAAAATAGCTGTAAACTTTATTATATCAAAACAGCAGTGTTTCCCATTCATTTTGTACTAGTAAAGATGATCAGGCTGGGCAGTGTTGAATAACGTTTTTCAGGCCTAAGTAGTCTATCAAATTAGCATGGGTAAAGCATGCCCTTTTCTGAAGCTAATGGCACACAGGAAAGTGATGTCTGGCTGCCTTTGACTCCCCTGCCTGAATAACCAGGTACACATTCACAGCTGCCTCACAGCTGTGAGCTGCCATCAACCGAAGTCCAGTTTCTTACCTGTGGATCTGAGACACCTAAGCCACTCTGGCACTGGGCTTCAAGGAGTACCACATCTACCCAAACCCTGTAAGCAAGAAACAGACCCCCTCTACAAGTGATCTGTCCTAGGACATCTGCAACTCTTCCACTACTACTTGGATAGCTCCATCAGAGCTAACAAAAATACAAAATGACTGTACACCTCTTTGAAAAAATGTCTAAATGACATGATGTCTCATCTACCCCAGTGATTAGACTCCTCCATGGAACTGCACCATACTACCATGGGAAGATTTCCCTTCAAAATTATAGCATGGAAAAAGCCTCCTTATGGTTTCATTTTACTGGCTATGTCAGTGCCTATTGTTCTGTAATAATCTCTTTTACACAATGCCACATATGCCCTTTTTTAACCTGAGCAAGGAAACTATTGGTATGTTTTTCTATTAAAAACATGTTTCTACTAATGCAGCTGTATTCTAAGCAAAGGTCTCATTTACATTAAAACATAAATTATTCCACTCTTTTCCATTCCTGATTGACTACACAATTCCTAGTTACATGGCATAACACTTGAACCTGAAATACATAAACTGAGACAAAGCAACAATAACGGTTTGACAGTACATCAGGATTTTACTTGTTATTCAAAGAGGTTAGAATTGCCATTGTAACACTACAGAGAATCTTGACTTTTTCAGAGGAGATAAAATATGTTTAAGGAATGCAGTGCTCGAACTCAGCATTTCACATGCCTGTATAATTTAAACTGTTGATAACTTCAGTACTGATTCAAGCTAAATCTTAACTAATTGGGATTTTTTTTACTACTGCCTGAAATATAGTGTGAAAATTAACACATTAAATTGCAATTAGTACTGTTATGCATCTCACAGCAGTTGGTGCTTCATTCCAGATGTACATTACACTTGAATATTCACAGCTGATCAGCCTTCTAGTACAGAAATTCACAGAACGAATCTTTCCTTGAGGGATAGAGGGACGAATGAGAAACTGTTAGCAAGCTCTCTACATCCTTATCCACACTCTATAGAACATTATTTTGTTCTGAGAAATGCGAAACTGCATCAATATTTGGTTTTAAAAGTTACTTTAAAACCACCTTGGAACACTGAGTATATCCAAGATATATTTGAAATATAGCAACTAGCATACTAAATCAGACCAAAAATCCACTAAGCCAGTATCTTGCCTCAGGCCATAGCTAACTCCTGCTGCTTCGGAAGGTAGTTTTTTGTAAAAATCTGCTGCTAGGGAATGTTATTTCCCAACCCAAATAAATTAGCAGTCAGCTTGAGCTTATACCTTGCAAGAGACTTTACATTCCATTATACTTTCCATTATCTTTATAATAACAGGGATTGTCTTATTCTCCCAACAAATTTCCAATTCTTTTTTAATCCTGCTAAAATCCTGTAGCAGCAAGTTCCACAAGTTAATTCTGTATTGCATGAAAATATTTCCTCATCAGTTTTGTATTTGCTGCCTTCCATATTCATTTAGCATCCATTTATTCTTACAGTGTAAAAACAGCTTGCTGTGACAGGTGTAGCTGTAGCCAATTATGGTTAGAAGATGCTGCCTGTCTAATGCACAGAGTCACATCACAATAACATGTAGCCACAGTTGATACCTTTGTTCGCAGTCTTGGACCCACTCTTATATTAAGGCAAGAATTACATTCACTGAACCAGATTTAAACCAATTCAGTTTGACAAGCCATCCTACATCAACACTGGGAAAACTAAGTCCTGTGATTCTCCACCCATCTTGGCCCAACACTGACCAACAAAACTGTGCTTAAACTCAAATTAATCTAAACCACAGGAACTATGGAAAAATGCAAGGGGGCTGCATAAGCACAGGGAGGAACAATCCTCAATCTTAATATATTTTCAGGTCTGTTTTGTTGTTGTTTCTCAGTTTGCCATGAAAGCAAAGCATTTTTATAAGCATAAAGATACCCCTTTTGCTATATTATGGACTCCCTGATGCAAATAGGCACACTGCTGCCCCAGGCTTGGAGAAACATGTGTCTATAGTGAGCATAAAAGTGTAATTTATCTAACTCCCATCTTTCAATGAGTATTAAGTCATCCATAGACTACATAATACCCAGAGTTTTAGTGGACTTAGATGACTACTGTAACAAGGAGAAAGAAGAGTGTTATGTTTTAAGGTGTCTGGACGCAATGGAAAGCTAGACAAAGAACCTGTATCACCTCTTCCCTTTTTATTCTCGCAAGCTGACTCCACCTTCTCCAGCTAGGAGGTAACTGTTCTTATAGTACTCTGAGGGTAAGCAGAACACTTCAGCTTCTAGGGCTGCCGCCAATCCAGCACCTTTCAACAGCACTGAACTCACTGGAGAGGAAAGAAAGAAAGAAAAATAAATGTAGTTGTTTTCAAAGTGTTATATTACTGATTTACATAAAAGTGGGGGAGTCAGGTTCCCCAAACAGTAGCCTTCTTAGTAGGGGAATGGTCTTCTTCCACTAAAAGATGTTAAAAAAATGAAGTCAGAACCCTCACCCTAATTCTGATCTCAGTTGCAATAGTGAAAAATCAGCAGTGAAGTTACACCACTGATTTTACTGGGCCCATTTGCCTTTGAGATATCTAATTTTACAGGAATTGTAAGTATCATATTATTTATAGATAGCTTATATCTATACACACACATATACACATATACACACACACACACATATAAAGATAAAGATAATGTTTGAAAGGGGACAGGAACCATTTAAGAATTGTAAAGAAAAGTCAGATTTACTGGGTTGCAGTATGAATTTAACAAGGCAAACTCAATGCTAATAAGACATTCAGACAGAAACAAACAGCAAAGCAATGTAATAACTCCTACTTGGACAGTGAAACAATTGTATTTCTAATTAGCACTACAAATGCCTTCTCTCCTTGCAGAAATTTTTATAAACAAAAATTGTGCACTTAAATTGTAGCTAGCATTTGGGTTTTGTTTTTTCTTCCTTTATTTTGGTTTGGCTGCCTAACAAAATAACCTTACATAGCTAAATGGAAGCTACACATTAATCCTGGAAATCTCCCTCGCCCACCAGTAGAGTTGATTGGAAAATTTCCAAAAAATCCTTATTTTTCTTCTTCTTCTTTTTTTTTTTTTTTTACAGAAAATGTGTTTTCCAAAATACCTGAGATTTCCAGGGGAAAATATTGATTTTGTGAAAATATTTCAATTTTCCATCAAGAAAATCCAATAGACTGTTTAGTTCCATTTCAGGCTGACATTACTTACTGACTGAGCTTCCATCAGTGGCGATGTGTAGGGTGTACATGTGTACCCCCTGAGAGCGTCGGCACACCCCCTATCAGGCCATGCTCCCCGCTCAGGGAATGAGCAGGGGGGCAGGCAGGAGTGCCGGCTCCCCCGCTGTGAGCACCAGCCAGGGAGCAGGAGCACTGCAGCTGCTTCCCAGCCAACGTGATTGGCCATGGGAGACCCCCCACCCCCGATCAGTACGATTGGCTGCAGGGGACCTCCCCTCCCAGTTGCTGACTGGTTGCTGCAGGGGGGCACATGCCCTCCCTGACTAAGGTGGCACAATTGTCCATGGCTGCCATGGTGCCTTATGGGAACTGCTGCTTGGATGCCTCATTCTCCTGGATGGGTCAGGCTCCCAGATGAGACTACATTACCCATACTATATTTACTTGATTCTAAAATGAGGGTTTTTCCCCGCCAATTAAAATTTCCCCCATTTATCTGTAGGATCAGAGCCAGAGTAGCAGCTGCTGCCTGCCCTCCCACAGCCTCTGCCTCCCCTCAGCTGCTCCTGCTTGCAGCCTCAAACCCCTCACTCCCACTCTCTTCTCCTGTCTCTCCCTGGAGATGCTCCCTGATTCCCACCACCCACTGTTTACCTTTGCTTTAGCGCTGCAGGCTCCACCCCTGCTCCAGCCTGGTGTACTGACCATGTGCTTGCTCTGGCCCCTGCCTGGTCCAGTGGCAGTGGTGGCCAGGGGCCTGAGGCTGCAGAGGAGAAGTGTGGTGAGGAAAGGCTGCAGGAGGGGAGATGGGGAGAAAGGGGACAGGGGGCTTGAGGCTTGGTGGGGCAGAAATGCTAGGGGGCCAGACACAAGGTGACATGCAGTGGGGGGGCGGTACTTGGAGAGGGACAGGCGGCAGGGGGAAATTGGGGGGGAGGCTTGACCCCCCTACACACACACACTGCCTGATCCTTACTGCCTGCCCCCTCACTGCCCCCCGCAACTGCTTGCCCCCCCATCCATACACCCCCTACCCCTGCTTTCCCTCATGCAGCAGCAGTGGTGGGAGATGAATTTTAAATTACCCTCCATTAATTAAATTCTATACATGGACAATTATAACAAGTTTATACATATTCCATGTATAGTATCTAATTATTGGAAGGGTCATCATAAATTCAGTGCTGTGTTAGATTCAGGTAAATATGATATTACAATATCCCCTTTGGGTGAGCAGTTGCAGTGCATCATTGAAGTCTCACCATCATAGTGTATATTGGAAAATTAAATGGCTGGAGACCTCAGAAGTCTGAGCTGGGCCGAGCCAGGCTAGCCAAACTACCTCTCCCATGAGATACTGGAGCAGCTCAGGCAGATGCAGATTACCAGTGAACCAAGAAGAAACAAAATATCTCAAGACTTCAGACTATTTCACTAAATGGGCCTGTAGTAGGACTGGTGCTCCTGGGTGGTTGTGATGCCCCCTGATGGTCACATGGCTCCTGCTCTCTTCTAACTCTAGGTTATGCTCCCTTTTCCCCCTCCTGCCGTGATTCTGGAAAGGGAGGCTTCCCAAGGGTCCCAGAGACAGCCCCACTCTGTCTTTCTGCCAGTGGATCCCTTTTGGACCCTGCTTGTCCTCAAAACAGCCTTCACACTAGGTGTGCCCCCCTGCCCCAGGGGCACCTGTAGCCTTATGGGATATTCAAGGCCTCTGACCTCCCCTACAGTCATGCTCATGCCTCACAGATGTTAACAAGAAATCATCTCAGTGGGCTTACAGCCCAAATCCAGCCTTATGCCTCCATACTTTCTTGCCTCATCCTTCTTGTTGTCTAGCCCCTCACAAGCACTGGGCCCCTGCCCCCATCTCTTGCCTCCCTGGCCCTTGGTCCTTGTTCTGCCCCTCTAGGGCCCCTGACCCTGTCTCTCTCTTTCTCTGTCTCTGGGCCTATGGCCATGGTTCCCAACTTCTTGAGCTATCCTGCAGCTTGGACCCTACCTCCAGCAGGATCAAGCCTCCCTATGCCGGTCTGGTACTACTAAGACCTCCTTTTCACTTTCTAGTTCCAATCTAGTTTCCCAGTATAACTGTAGACCAAAAATATAAGCCTCTGGGCTGAACTAAAATTCTAAGCCTACTGGCTGCATACAGATTTTTCCTCTTCCTGGGTCACTGAGTCTGCAAGCCCCTCAGCCCTCGCTTCTAGTTCCCAGGTGCAGCAGGACCACAGGCATAATCCTGTCTCAGCCATCCTACTACAGAGCTCTTTCTGCTGTAACCTCCAAGACCAGACTGACTGCCCTGGCACAGGCCCTGATCTTAAATGCCTCCCAAGCCCTGCCCCTTTCTGGTCAGGTGGCTTTCCCCAGCCACCTGAAGGGGTTTCTCATTAGGGCCTGATACTGGCAGTTGCTGTTCTAGGAGCACCCTGGTTGCTTAAACTAGGCTCTATTCTACTGTATCCTACTGAAGAATAACTAGCCCTGCAATAGGCATTCTGGGCACATCTACATGTGTATTAATGTGCTTTAGTTAATGCGCATTAAATCCAGTACCTCTATCATGAGGTACTAAAGGAAAATGTGCATTAGCTTGTCTTAATGTGCATTAACCAAAGAGCAGCAGTTTAAGTAATGCTTAATGCTCATGGGCCTTTGTACACACCACAAAATTGGCCTTTAAAGCTGTTTAAATGCCCTTTTGCACTGCTTTAATGACATTTGTGTTTGCAGCATATTCCACTTTAATGGGGGTGCTGTTTGCAGGCTCGATGGCATATTCCACTTTAAATGCCTGTGGTACGTAACAAGATAAAACACCTTCAAAGCATTTTAGTTTGCTACCTAACGAAGTACAACAGTGCATGGGGTGCTGGAAGCCAACATGCTTGGGGCTTGGTGGGTCCTGTGCAGCTCAGGGGCTGTGGGACCTGGTGGTATCCCATGCAAGCAGGCTCCACTGAAGAAAGAAAAAAAAAAAGCAGCAAGCCTGATTTTTTTTCCTCTCTAGTGCATGTGCACCTGCCTGAGCTGTGTGGGGGCCTGGTGCTTCCCTCCAAAGCCATGGGGGGCGGGTGGTGCTTGACTCTGCAGCAGCAGTGCCCCTCAGGACCACTGAATTGGGCTGAAGGGAAGGGGGGGCAGGGCTGGGGTCAGGTTGGCGGAGCCGCTCCACACCTGGGGGAGGGGGAAGGCCAGATGGCACCACTTCTGAGAAGGAAGGGGGCTGAGCTGGGCTGGGAGAGCTGTGTCCCACCTGGGCGGGGGGGGGGGGGGTTGGGCCAGGAGTACCGTGTCACTGAGAGGGTCAGAATTCATCTTAGCCCCACCCTGCAGTTACCCCTCCAATGCTGCCACTCATCTGCAGAGACATGTCTCGGTGCTCCCAGCCCAACCCAGCCCAGCCTGGCCCTCTGCATCTGTGTGGCTGCACGGGACAGCCAGGCAGCAGCTCCCTGCAGGTCACTGTAACAGGGGCCGGGCAAGGAGTGAAACTGAGCCGCAGGCAGCTCGTGTGGGGGGAAGGCTGCCTTCATGTAATCAAGAGTCGGGGACGGGGGAGGTCCTGTGAGAGGAAAGTGTGTGTGTGTGCATGGGTGTCCGTGTCTGTCTATGTCCATGAGCAGAAAGTGAGAGTAGAGTGTGCATGCCTGTATGTGTGCATGTGTGTGTGTACATTTGGCCATAGAGGGGGCAGGGAGCAGGGAGAAGAGGCAGGCATGTGCCCCTCACCTCAGCAGGGTCCACCCAGCCTCCCCCGCCAGCACTAGGAGGTGAAGGGGTCCCTCTCCATCCCTGCAGCTCAGCTCCCATGTAGGGAGGGGGCCTCCAATTTTGTGCTTGCCAAGGGCCCCAGTACTCCTTAATCTGCCTCTGCCCACCCCCCACCACCCTCTGACTAACCTGCTGCGTGAGGGGGAGTGGGGTGGTAGATCCTGGGTTGCTCTTTTCTTCAAAAAGTGATCTTCAGCTTAAAAATGTTGAAGACCACTGGCTTAGAGTGAACCCAGTCATGAGAAAGTTTAACTCATGGCATGAAACACAGCCCTCCACAAAGCCCTTTAGCTGACACAGAGCAATTGGATCACTTGGTAAGCTGAGAACAAGCAAACAATATGTGGTTTAATAACGAAAGATGTAAAGTCATATGTCTAGGAACAAAAAATGTAGTCCATGTTTATGGGGAGGTGGGGGGAGATGTATCCTGGGAAGCAGTAGCTCTGAAAAGAACTTAGAGGTCACAGTGAATAACCAGTTGAATATGAGCTCCCGGTGTAACACTGTGGCCAAAGGGGCTAATGTGATCCTTGGATATAAAAACAATGGAAAAGAAAAAAGAAAAAAATAGGTCAGATTACCTCTGTATTTGGCACTGGTGTGAACACTAAGGGAATACTGCATTTAGCTCTTGTGTTTATAGTTCAAGAAGGACACTGTTAAATTGGAGTGGGTTCAAAGAAGAGCCATGAGAATAGTTTAAGGGTCAGACAACAGGCCTTATAGTGGAAGACTGAAGGAGCTCAATCTGTTTAGTTGAATCTAAACAAAGGGTAAATTAAGGAGTGACCTGATCACCGTTTACACGGGGAACAGAAATTTGATAATAGAGAACTCTTATTCTGGCAGACAAAAGTATAACAAGGGCCAGTGGCTGAAAACTGGAGCTAAACAAATTCAGACAAGCAGTAAAGTATATACGTTTAATGGGCAGAGTTAATTAATAACTGCAACAGTTGACCAAGGGTTGTGGTAGGTTCTTTGTCCCTGGAAATTTTTAACTCAAGTTCAGATATTTAATTCAGTAGTACCCTATGACCTGGATTACACAGAAGATGAGACTGGATGACTTCAGTAGTCCCATCTGGCTATATAACTTATGAATCTATGAATAAAACCATCCCCTACACACATTTGCATTTATCTGTCAAGGAGGAAAGGAGAGGGAAACATGTTTTTGTGCTCCCAAATTTAGTCACCTCAGTAACACATTTTATATACAGGACTTAGATAGATGGTGATTTGACCCAGGCTCAGTGCAGAGCTCAGACTTATTCCAGAAATGATGTGAAGTCCTGTGATGTCCCTGCCAATCCACCTTCAGGAATTTTGTATCTTGGTTACAGCAAGGGATCCACGACAGTACAATTTAGCATGAACTAACCTGGGTATGCCCTGTGGGACTTAAGTATGGGCACAATGCTAAGGATGGTGCTTGTTCCCCTGTTCCTTATACTTGGCTGTGACCCCTTCTTCACAGGAGTCCAATTCCTACACAGCACCCATGGAGGATCTCATGCAAGGTAAGTATTCTACATTGCTCATATTTTCTGCCTGCAGATTTGAATGAAACTAGTGCTCTTTGCTCACAAAAGCAGATGGCAGAACTGTATTCTCAAAGCAAATAAACAATCAATCAGATTTTTATGGTTAGGTTTGAAGCATTCCAAATGTTATGGTGCATGCAATCAAAATGTGCAAGTAACTGCAATGGTGAGAGCACCACACACCCACAGACAGCTCTGAAAGTCATCTGAGGTTATTATTAGTTTGTACATAGAATCAAGGGACATCAGGGAAGCCAGGACAAGCAGTTGGCTGCAACCTGGCCAACTGACATTCATGCTGCCCGTTCTGAACTAGCCTTGCTTTCAATTTGGATTCTTTAACAAATAACTAGTGGCCAGATTGATGAACGTAAGGTCAAAAGGTAAATCCAAGTGAACTGAAAGGGCTCCATAGAGTAGTTAAGTGTCCAATAAAGAGGCCCAGGCATCAACTATTATCTTACTTCTAAAATAAACACAAAAGATGCTATTTTAAATTATTTTCATCCCCATCCTTCATTTTCGAGGGAGGCATCTTTTTTATTCTTTAGGGTTTATAAAAAAAATATATGTGTTGGTACTTATCTGTTTGGTTTACTGAGATAGTTTTTTGCAGATAAAAACTAAGCAACAGTTGGAGAAATATGTGGAGCCAATGATCAGTCAGTTTCAGTATAGCATACTGTACACAAGGGGTGTGTCCCCACAAGTATGCACCCCACACATGCTAACAGGCAGGCGTTCATCACACTGCTAATTATCAGTGTGGGAGCAAGGGGTTTTGATACCCAATGTCAAGAGATCCCAGTGTCAAAAAAACCCACAGCAGAAAAAAGTGGGGCGATGCACAGGGCAGCAGCGTGTGCCACCTGAAACTGGACCCTGGCTGTCCAGAGCCACATTCGGGCTGCCTGGATCACTGCTGCTGGAGTCCCAGGAGGCCCCCAGGAACCCAGGGCGCTTGTGCAGGGGCATTCCTCAGGGACAACTAGCAGCAGCACAAATATGTGCCGCTGCTATGTGTGCCGAGGGAACACACATACCTACTTGTGGGGACACGCCTAGGAAGGCCATCCTGGGATGTCAAAAACAAAACCAGGGGGAATCCAGGGCAGCACCTAGCATGCAACTCATAATTATGACTGAAAATGTGCACCATGTATTATCACAGAGTAAAAGATACCACTTATGCTGTATCTTGAAAATGAGGTAAACTATCAATAATGCATTTTGATTTACTGCAAGTTCAGGACAGGTCAATGTGCCAGGAATAATTCCTTCATGAAGAAGATTAATGTTCTTTTGTGGCTGGTATTTACTTTATGCCATGAGCAATATAACTTCTGCCAGTTCTGCGTGAGCTAATATAAGCAGACTGTGGTATGCTGATGATATCTCAACCCCTCAAGATCTGTTTTGTCAAAAGACCCCTACTATGCCATGCATTTCTATAAGAAATTGTTGGCATTAAGTAAAGGTAGTAGAAAGGGAAACTAGAAATCCCAATGTCAAGGAAGAAAGAAATGCCACTTCAGTGTATTTACTTACTGTGCAGCCATTTCTGGGTCTTCTCAGTCAAGAAAACTATGTATTTCTATGTTATTCCAATTGGTACTTATTGTAAGAGATCCATTTAGACCATTACAAAGCTGTAACTGTGGAATGAAGCCAGCTGAAGCCTTTAAAAGTGTTTTAGAAACCATCATGGCTAACAGTGTAGAATATGGATTTTGAAAAGGATTGGGAAGGAAAGTGGTAGCTTAGAGGCATAAATCTGGAAACAAAATAGCATGTTAGATGCCATGAGCTGTTTGGATCTCAACTGTTAATAATCTACCTTTATACAGGAATAGTGGTCTTCACGAATTCTGCATAGGACCACATCAGGTACCATTTCTTACCATTAGATCGTAACTGATAAATTAATCATGACATAAGAGGAACCTTAATTGATACATAGTAGAGGATATCAGACAGGTGTTCTAAAAAGATGGAAATGACCAAAGCAGAAGTAAAACCCTTGACAGAAATTTAATGCTGATGATAGCTCCCATCTTTATTCACAATGGGCGCTCACAGAAGTGATGGTTTGTTGTGCAACTGGGCCCCTGAAGCACTCTTCAGCTGTGCCCTTACAGAAGCACATGGCTGCAAACTAGAGTGCTTTAAAAGTGCCTGATCACATGACAATCTGAATCTTCATTAAAATTGAATCCCCCACCCGGAGACCCAACAGCGAACATCTGTTAGGTCTGGGGAAATCACTGTAACTCACAAGGCTTCCTACAATGTGCCATGAGTTACAGCAGGGAGCGTACATCTGTCAGTGCCCCCTATTCTTTACTTATTCACAGAACAAATATGGCATGATTGGCAATTGTGCCTCATAATTGTGGTTTCAATTCTGTTTTGGAGGGAGTTCTGAGGATAAAAGATATTCCGGTTACCATTCACGTTTGGTTTTTGGTCTCTTTGTTAATATTGCCTAAGAGAGTATTATTTGAGATATTCCTTTTTTGATACAACCATTTACTAAGAAATGAACTGAGGCTAGTAGCTCTCACCAAACCACTCACCAAATAGGTTGCAGATACAGTAACATTATTGAGATTCGCCAGCTGGTGCTGTTCCAGTTAATGCAGCAAATTGAGTTTATCTGAATGTATTAGGGTTACATCTCGGGGGGGAAAATATTGCCAATTGTAAGGCACACCTTTTTAAATGCTCCTGAACATTTCACCAGTAAAATATGTCATCTACTAAAAGAGGAGCTTCCCAATGGAGTTCCCAAAGGGGAAGGCAATTGTGTGGCTTGCTTATTCAGCTAGTCATAGAAATGCAATAAGAAAAGATGCATGTACCTTACAAAGAGGTTGCTTTGCACAGTGCTATCTCCCTTTTCTCCTGAAGGAGCTCTACTTTATTAGCTCATTTGCCCTCAAATCACCAGGGAATACACAGGTAAGGGCAGAAAAGCCAGAGGGGATAGTGTACAGAATGAAAGTTAATTTCTGTGGGGAGCATTACCTTTCCTACAGATAACTGCTTTGGTTAACTATGGATTATACCAGGAATCTGCTACAGACCATCAAGGCTACATTCCATAAAGAGGGGATGGAAGTTTTCTGTGGTGGAGTTCCATGGACTGGAGATCATAGAGCAAAAGTTGTGTATTGGTACTGCTCAACAGTGTCAGTATAGGCAGGGGTAGTTTTAGGCCCCTTACTGCTAAGGGGTTTTTTTTGCTTTCCTGCAGAGGTTTTAGATGCACCTTGGGGTTGCTGATGAAATCTGTAGATACCCATATGACTGGACATTTACAAATGTTTTATTGCACTTTAAAAAAGTACAAGAAGTAGTAAATTACAAATCATGCTAAGTCACAATGGATTCCCATGATGTACCTAAGATATTTACAAGAATAATTTATGACTGTATTAACAAATCCCTTGTACCTTTAAAATATACTGTTTCTGCAGAGAAACAAAAGCAATTGTAAATCAATGCAAGAGAGCTGTTTTAAAGCTGCTGTTACTTAAAGTTTATGAGTAGGTTATGATCTTCTAGTTTAATCCATGGGGAGCATACATTAACCTGAATGCATTTTTCAGGTCTTCTGGCTTTGAATTGTCATATCAAAGGGAGAATATACTCTATGGTAAGATAGGCAGATACACACAGACTCCAGAATCTGAGAAACTGTATGTTTCCACACACTTGTACTTCCCTCAACTGCTAAGGGAAGAAAATGAAGCTTTAAAAGTAATTGGTTTCCATTTTACAATCGTATTGATTTAGTTAATGGCAACACCAATCTGCATGTTCCAAGTCATCCTTAATGCTTTTTTTCTCAAGTGGAACTCAATACCCTTCACAGCTAAAAGTCTAGCCAGGGGACTTACAATGTTATCACCATTGAATAACTGATACATGAGGGGAAATGTTGCCAGGCACAGGTGTTGGCCATTTCCTGCAGGCATGGGAAGTTGTATGGGTAGGAAATGTGGTGAAAGGTTTATACTGGAAGCTGGTGTTAAGGAAGAAAGAGCTGAAGGGACCTAGTAATGCGACACTGGGCTTTTACCTCTACATTTTTGGTTCAAAGCCAGCCCACATCAGTGAATGATCAATGGAGAATAGATTGAGGGTCTTCAAAGTTATCACAATGGCAGAATGGTGGGGACACTGTAGAAAACTTAGTCAGCTCTGACTGTCTAGCCTTTGTCTTTATTTCAGAAGAAGAGTGTTTTTACACTAAGCTAGCTCATTCAAGATATCTGTTTCAGTGAAAATCCTGGTGTACACAAGACTTTGTAATTTTTACCTTGAAGTAATTAAAGTAAAGCCTTGGTAGGAGATATTGTGTTGACCCTAACTAGCTACACTGGGGTTCAGAATGAACTATACCTTGTCTCCTCTACAATTTTCCATTGACACATTCTTTAATCAGCATAAAAATACTTTTAATTTTGCCGAAAAGACAAAGTCAATATTCTTCAGCTAAGGGCTGTCATGGAACACATCCAATCAACACATGGAATTATAAGACCTGCACAAGCCAGCACTCTCAGCATTTACACTTTCCCCCACAGATTGAAATATATTTCCAGTTACTATCTCTTTCCCTTTCAAAGTAGGTCATGTAAGATTGAGCCCATGAACATTAAATTTTCCTAGCTTCACTGCTCTTTCTTTTAAAGAGCACAATGGAAGATTTTTAAAATATGTTTATTGTGGTGTTTATGGAGAGAACATGCTCTTCTGGGGCTTAAGCTGTAGTTTGTAAACCGTTGGTCTCACAAGAAGTAATGTGGACAGAATGTATCAGAAAAAAGTATTTGTATCAAATGTACCTTTTTCTGGAGTGTGCTTAAACCAGCTGCATAAGCAAAGTGGGTGAGGAGAATTGCCTTTGGTGAAGCACAGCTGTGAAGAACATGGACTTAAGATCAACTGGCAAACTGAGGTGGGATAGCAAGAAAATGCAGTTTCATATTGCTATAGATTTTTCTCTTCTCTGCTTGTTCCATTTCTGAAGCCTGTGAGCCAAAGGGTCACTAAGCTAAAGTCCTTTCAGCACTTGCTGAATGACCCAAGAATGCAGTCACAAAGAAACTCTACTCCAGCTGGCACATCCATCCTACATATACATAAATTAAGGTCTAAGAAGATCTGCCCTCTGAATGCAGACACTTTCATTTAAATACCTATATCTCTTCTTCAACCAACTTATAAATCATACTGATGTGAAGATTTATTGTGGAGAAGACACAATCCCACTGCTGGACTTGCCCCTATCTTCTGCCACAGAGTCTAAGGTTTACTACACTGCCAAAGCAGCAGGCTGAAATTACACTACCTTCCATTTATTCCTGTCATGGGAAATAATTTCCCCAGCTTTGCTGGCCTGTTGCTATGTTTTAAGAGAATCAGTCTCCTTAATCAAACCTGCAGTGAGATGTTTAATCTTCATATGTTCAAACCATTAAAAAATCTTGAAAACAAACATTTTATATTTTAGTCTAGGGAAAAATTGCACTGAGTTGCAGTGCTGACTTTGCAGGCATTATTACATTTCCTCGCATAGGATATAACTGGCAGTCATGTAGATAAATCAGTAGTCTCTTTGTTAATAAATATGATCATATCCCTTTTTCTTTTTGAATTCTTCACTAGCTCCCCATTTGCTACAACATCACATTGAATCTTTTTGGGTGAAATCCTAGTGCTGGTATGTACATCTACACAATACTCTTTATTGTGAAGTTGACTAATTAGGTCCACACTAAAGCATCACCATCTACACGTACAGTCGTATTAGGCCAGAGTATGTAATTAATTCCACTGTAGGATAGTGTTGCTTGATGCATGTATTATCCTATGGCAGAATTATTTACTTCACTACAACGCATATATAGATGGTGACTAGGCCTGGCTGGGGCATGAGAGTGCTATAGTGTGGGGGCTGCCTCTGCCTCCGCAACCTGTTGAGCCAAGGGGGAGCAGCTCTAGGCTGGTAGGCTGACACCCCCCCCCCCCGCACCTCCTGCCAGCCAGGGCTGCACCACCATGGCTCAACATGCTGCAGTCCTAGATGCACCTGTAAATACTATGCCCGGGAACAATAAACTCTGCTGGGAATTGCGCCAGAGTTTATTGCATCATATTAATATCACATGTAGATGCATTCAGTGAAGTTAATGGCAAAACTCTTGTTGACTTCAATTGGGCAGAATTTCAAGATTTCACTTGTTGTCTCCTCCTCCAAACTCTGTGTACATCTATTCTTCTCTACTTTTTGGTCAAATTTTACATTATCCCCATTTTCTCTATGTTATTAACCCTCACTCCCTTCTCCCATGGTCTAACCATCTGTCTGTGGAGTAAATGTCTCTCTGCCTGACCTATACAGCCCCTGCTATATGACCAGTAGGGCTGTGCAAAGCTTCGGTCCCTGATTCAATTTGGCAGAGATTCAGCCCAATTCGGTGGTGGAATCTCTGAATCTGAATCAAATCAGAGGACCATTCAATCTCTCCAAATCAAATTGGAACCCTCTGAATCAATTCACAGAGATTCAGAAAGATTTGGAGATTCAGACATAGATGCAGCTTTACATGTTTTTTCTACATACCTCTAGGTACCAGGCAGCTCGTGAATGCTGCAATGCTGGGGCACATGGAGTGTCACACAGAAGTGTTGGGGCTCCCCTGCATGCTTGGCAGCTGACCCAGAAGTGGACCAGAAGCACTTCCAGTCCACTTCCAGGTTCACTGGGGAGCATGCTGGGGGTCCCCCTGCATCCCCCCCTCAGCTTGGTGACTGGTGCCTCCTGAGTCTGGGGGGCACACGGGATCCCCCCCACAGCTGATCGCTGAGCCACGGTGGGGTGCGGGGGGGGGGGGGGCCTGGTGCACTCCCTGGCGGACCCAGAAGTGGACTGGAAGTACTTCCAGGTTTGACACTGAGCATGCGGAGGGCCCCCCCGCACTCCTGTGGGTCACTCCATCCACCCCAGCATTGCAGCATTTACAAACCACACTGGTACCTTGAGGTGTGTATAAAAAACACTTAAAGCTGTGTCTATGTCCAAATTGCTGATTCTCCGAATCAGCATCAAATTTTCAGATTCAGATTCAGCTGAATCAAAGCAGGGACAGTGATCTGAATCAATGAATCAAATTGCTGTCCCTGATTAAGGCCAAATCCAAATCAAATAGGACCCGCTTCACACACCCCTAATGACCAGACATCCCTGAGCTCATCCATAAGCCTCTTTAAAGTCCTTCTTAAGAAGCCATAGACATCATGTTGCTTGGATGTGACTCCTATTGACTAGTTTTAAAAATCCCTTTTGTTGTATTCCTGTTCTTAATCTTTTGCCTCTCTATGTGTCTCAGTTGCTTATGGAAAGAACCATTCCTTCCTGCACATCTAGAAAATGCATAATGGGTTTACTAAAAACCACTAACTCCTAATCATAATATTCAGAGGATACAGCTGCACAAGTTTGGTTTCTTTCCTAGTAAGTCTTGCTGTTATTTTTCTTTTGCAGCACATAATTCATGTCATGCAATTGTAGAATGCATGCAAATACACAGTAAAGTGTCAACAAAAAAGGCTTTAGTAAATCACCTAGCTGTTGGAGAGAACTGTTGTGTCTGATCCGTGTAAGCCTTCCTGCCCGTGGGAATCCCACTTAATCCAAATTATTTGATTTCATTTTATTGAGTCAATGGCAGTTCTTAATATAAGTTCTGAACCTCAGAGATGCTGAGCCCTTCCAATTCTCATTGAAGTAGGTAATAGTAAAGGGCACCGAGCACCTTCCAGATGTGAGCTTGGTATCAATTCAAGTGAACAGTACCATTAAACAACATACTGGACTTACACTATGGGATCCCATATTGCACCAAAACCAAGGAGAATTTTTCCTGAATAAGGACTGCTGGATTTGGTCCCTACATTCTTTAAAAAAAATTATAAATTATTAAAAGCAGGATATTACTAGTGTTGGACAATCCTCAATAGGTTTACAATTTATCCTATAATTTCCAGTTAGGAAAAACTCCCACCAGATTCCAGGGGAGCAAAAATCTGGCTTGAGAAAGACAGCAGGAATAGGGCATTTGTTCAGTTCAGAAGCCAAGGCCCAATTTCTTGTTGATATTACTTTTACACCAGTGCAATGCAAATGACAGCAATGGAGTTATTACTGATTCAGACTGATACAAATGAAGAGAAGGAAGTTTTTCTACTCCTACTTTGTTCTGACTCTTGGTAGCCTAGAGATACAATAAGAAAAGACTGTCTTGGTGCTTTCTCTTCTGGGTCTAGTGAGAGGTAGACACAACAATATTTAGCTGACCAAACTCTTATAAATCTCCAGAAATGTTTAGTTTTCCTTGAGAAGGCAAAGTTGTTAGCTGGTGAAGAGTTAACATTGTTTATTTAATCCACACTAGATAAAGCCCCACCCCTACCTATTTGCATTTCCAGTTCTTTACTAGAGCTGATCAAAATATGAAACATTTTTTTCTGAACTACTAATTTAATTTTGAATCAAAAAAAATTTTTTTTATTTTAAATTGGTTTGATGAGGTCTAGTTTTTACGTTCCAGGATCCTTCTAGAATGCCAATAATCAGGAAAAAACAAAGAGAGAAACCAGTTCTTTACTGAACCAGAAATAGTCATTTTGCCCAACACTTGTGAGGCAAAGTTTTAGACTTGAATCAAATGTCTTCATGAATTTTACTAAATGGATTTCATTTGATGCAATAATTGACAAAGTGTACCCAATAAAATGGTGGAAAGCTAGGCAATAAGGGACTACTCAGCATTGTGCAACTGTACATTTTAAAAAAATATAGTGCATACACCTTGAGTTTTGATAATGTTGGGAATTTTAGAAATGTGTTGTACAAGAAATCACACTGGATAGCCTATTGGTTCCTTGTGGCCACAAATATATGTAATTAGGAAAATAAAATAAAAACTGATTCACCAAGCTGTTTCTATGAATGGCAATCACTTCAGTCAAAGGGTCAATAAGGGCTTTTGCAGTCAGTAACAACACTCCTATTGACTATAATTGTGAAGCGTCAGGACTTAAGTCACATGATAATGTGAAAACAGGATGGGTTTCAACATTGACAAGTGCAAGGTGATGTACCTGGGGAGGAAGAACCAGCACCATACCTACAGGATGGGGAACTCCCGTCTCATCAGTGCAGAGGCAGAAAAGGATCTTGGAGCATCATTGATGGCAAAATGAATGTGGGCCGACAGTGAGGGGACATGGTCAGGAAGGCCACCCGTACCTTGTCATGAATCCACAGATGCATCTCAAGGAGGTCCAAGGAGGTGATCCTCCCCCTCTATGCAGCACTGGTCAGGCCGCAGCTGGAGTACTGCGTCCAGTTCTGGGTGCCACACTTCAGGAGGGATGTGGCCAGCCTCAAAAGGGTCCAGAGGAGGACTACCTGTATGATCAGAAGTCATCAGGGCAGACCCTATGAGGAGAGGCTACGGGACCTGAACCTGTTCAGCCTCCACAAGAGAAGGCTGAGGGGAGATCTAGTGGCCATTTACAAACTAGTCAGGGGGACCAGCAGGCACTGGGGGAGTCCCTGTTCCCCCGAGCACTGCCAGGACTGACAAGAAATAACGGTCACAAGCTGGCAGAGGGTAGATTCAAGCTAGATATCAGGAGGCGCTACTTCATGGTCAGGGCGGCTAGGATCTGGAACCAACTTCCACAGAGGTAATGCTGGCTCCTACCCTGGGGGTCTTTAAAAGGAGGCTAGATAGACACCTTGCCGGGATTGTCAGACCCCAGTACTCTTTCCTGTCATGGCAGGGGGTCAGACTTGATGATCTACTCAGGTCCCTTCCAACCCTACCAACTATGAAACTATGTATAATCATAATATGGCTTGTCAAAAATAAAAGTTCAGAAGTTTGCAATTTTTATTAAAATACTGAATGTTAATAAAGTTTTATCAACTTTGTTACTTTTTTTTTCCAACCAACCAGCTCTTATTATTATCCATTAGGAGTACAGGTGCAAGGCTTTAAAAAAATGGGTTTGTATGAAAAGAATGGAACTACCACCATCCTGACTTACAGGGCTGTGAGAAGCTTTGGTCCCTGACTCAATTTGGTGGAGATTCAGCCCAATTCTGAATCATATCAAGGGACCCTTTAATCTCTCCGAATCAAATCGGAACCCTCCAAATCAATTTAGAGAGATTTGGAAAGATTTGGAGATTTGGACATAGTCACAGCTTTAAATGTGTTTTCTACATACCTCAAGGTAGCAGGCAGTTCATGAATGCTGTGATGGTGGGGTGGATGGAGCATCCCACAGGAGCAGGAAGTGCTCCTCAGCACACTCAGCAGCAGACCTGGAAGTGGACCAGAAGTACTTCCGGTCCACTTCCAGGTTCACTGCCAAGCATGCGGGGGGTCCCCCTGCGCTCCTGTGGGAAGTTCCATCCCCTCCAACATTGCAGCATTCATGCTACCTCAAGGTATGTAGAAAAAACATTTAAAGCTGTGTCTATGACTGAATCGCTGACTGATTCTCTGGCTCGACGCTGAATCTTCAGATTTGTATTTGGCTGAATCAAAATCAGGGACAACGCTCTGAATCAATTAATTGAATTACTGTCCCCAATTTGGGCCAAATCAGATTCAAATATGGACCACTTCACACATCCCTACTGACTTATACAGATATTCAGAGGAGATCTTGGAGTATTTGGCAATGATGTTCATGAAGTTCTGGGAGATGTGCCAGGTACAAGAGGACTGGAAAAAGACCGGTTTAGTCCTCTTCAAGGGGCCCAGTCCTTGTTGTGGCAATGCAGCCCTCGCCTCTTCCATGCCGTCTGCCCCAAGGTGCACATGCCAAGCAAAATGCCTTCTCGTGCCACACACTGGCACCCATGTTGGGAGTTGCCTACCCTAGTCCAACCCCTTGCCTGAGGCAGGATCATCCCTATCTGAGTCATTCTATATATCCATAATCTAAACTCCACATAATACTACTTAAGTAGAGTTTAGATTATGGATTGTATAGGGAGGTTTGGATAGGGATGACCTTGCCTCAGGCAATGGGTTGGACTAGATGGTCCTTCCAGCCCTTCTTCTCTATAATTTCTGATTCACACCTGGTGAAAACAGAGAGCTTTTAGAGATCTTTGGAAGTAGGTAGTCTCAGTTACTCTTCAGGATAAGACCAGATGCTAAAGGTCTCATTCAGCACTATAAGGCAGAAGAGAGTCCCTTTAAACCAAACAGAGGTCACAGGGCTGACTCCACTGATTTCATTAGGCTTCAAATCAGGCCAATATTCCACTAATGATGTGTGCTGCAAGAAACGCAAGCATACTGGAAATCAATTCTAGCACTGCAGTACTATGTACCTCAACTAAACTAGCTGCAGAGCTAGAAGCTATAGAACTGAATAGACTACTAATATTCATAGAAAATGGGGGGTGAGCTGTAGACTTGATTCTACAAGGCACTAGACTCAACAAAGCATGTGTACAAGTGCTCAATATCAGGAAGATTAAACTGAAACATGATTATTTGACTTGCAAAATCAGGACCACAGCATGCAGTACCTTCCTAGATCAAACTCTCATTGATTACATTCATCATGGAAACATTCACTCTGATGAGGATAGGAGTTTATAATTGATGATACCCACAACTCTAGAACAATCTTTTTCAATAATAAGGGCTGGAGGTTTTTGCAGGCACCCTACAGCACTGTTCAATGAACCAATATTTTTCAACAAAACAAACAGGTAAAGTTAAAATTTTTAAATCGTAAATAAAAAAGAATAACCTCAACCAATAACATGGGTGAGATTTTATTTTGTGTCTTTAACAGGAAGCATTCTTGTCCCCAGCCCTACTTCTTGAATGTCCTTTGATGTCTTGCCGGCATTACACAGCCTCTGCTGTTATAGCTATGTCAACAGGGTCCCAGCAGAAGACATAGTGTTTACTTGCAAGAGGGCTCTGTCTGCCAGCATACCAACATGACCTCTCCAAATTACATAAATTAAGCCAACTAAAGCCCTCTTCTGTCAGCCAAGCTGCCCTACACCACCGTTTTTGCCTAATTTGTCTATGGCATTAACAAAACATTGTAGTGTAGACCTGGGCTTTCAAGAGGAGAGTCCTTATAAGACAGCCTTATGGCTGTTTCCATAGTGCCTTGCCTGAATAATCCTTCCCTGGCCAGATATGGGATTTTAGGCTCACCTAACACTTTTTGACCCTTTTCATTTACATAAAGAGCCACAGTGAGGGTTAGGAGCTGTTCACTGCATATGATCACAGGCTGCTAAACTTTATAAATCCCAGAAATCAAGGCATGAAACATTATTTTGTATCTATCAGGCCTATCATTAAAGAACTGAAGTGTTAAAAGGAAACCTGGAAGTGGAACAACATGCCTCTCTCATAGTGGAGATTTGCTTAATTTTAACACTAATGCATGAGTTTTTGATGTAGCCAAAGGCAACACTAATATAAATTAATGAGAGGGACGTGGGAGCTTTTCAGAGTAAAAACAAACAATTAAGAGCTATGGCCCTTAGCTTTATAAGCCTAATAAATTATATGCCTCTCAATTTTAATATATGAAAATGTACCAGATTGCAAAAACGGCTCCCATGCTATACATTCACTTCCTCCAAATTCATTAACTTTATGCTGCACTCAGACTTCATGAAGCACTGAAGTGAGAAACATCAATGAGATTCCCTTACCTATGTGAATGCCAGATTTAAATGTTCTGTTGACAAAATAGCAACCTCCTCCAGAATTTGTCCAATATCCTAATAAGAACTGCAATTTTATCCATAGAGATTTTTGCAATATATTATAAATAAAGATATGCCACCAGCCTTTCAACAGCTGAATACTATAGTTTACAATTTATAGTATACAAACAGATGCAATTAAACTGCTGCAGTAAAGTCCTCTTCCATTAATTTAAAATAGTTATACTCTTAAGAATTGATCATAGTCTTTATGCCTACATAGGAAGGAAATTTCTGTTAGGAAGTGGCTTTCTAATCTAGCACAATGAAAGCCAGCATTTGAAAGGCAAATCTAGACAAATATAGACTGGTAAGAATGCACATATTTTATTTGACAGTAATTAACCATTGGGACAACTTACCCACATCTTGCATATGTGGTGGGTAGTTTGCCTCTCACATGAACAAACCATAGCTTCAAGTCACTGCAACTCTCTAAGTTAACCTGGTCTCAGAGGAATCAAATAAGTAGGGCCAGGTTTTCTGTTGGTGTAAAACGGCAATTAAGGTAAAAGAGCTATGCAAATTTAGACCAGGTAAGGATTTTTACCCTGTATTATGGATGTTTTTAACTGATACAGGTTTTGCTTGAAACTACATAGCAAAGCCATGAATAGGCTAAATATTTTAAACACATGGTGACTGAGAGTCTCTCTGAAAAGTCATTCTGGCTGAAGATTGCTATCTTAGATCTAAGTTTAGAGCTAAGAAATGCTTAGCACAGTCAAATTACCCTGAAATAGTCAAGGTAAAGATTTGAAGAGAGCACTGCACACTGCCAAGGAGAAGCTGCTAAAGACCTGATACCGAAGACCAAAGTTCGGAACCAAGAGTGATATGCAGTAGGAAATGGCAATGTGGGTTTCTGAAGAATATACACACAATAGAGGGACTAATTCCAAACCCAATTAGATTTAAAAGCCATTCACTGAGAATGAACCACATCCATCTAAAATAAGTTTAATGTTGTATAGCGTACCTGTGCCAAAGTTGTTTTCATTCTGAGCATTCTGACCCTGTCATGATCCCCTGACCCATTCCCTGATTCCCTTATCAGAGGCATCATTGCATTATGATTTACCATCTCATTGCATTATGATTTGCTTTTTTCCTGATTGAAAGCTGATCATTTCCTTGCCAAAATTTACTGATCCAGTCTGTGAAAATTCAGCCTCAGTCAGATATCACTAAGCTACGTTCAAATTGTATCACATGAAGCTCTCTCATACCAGCCAGAAAATGTTAGATACGCTTGAATTGGTAAAGAAATGAAAACATACCAAAAAAAAGAGACAAGGCTGAAGAGAAGGGGGAATTGTGATTGCAAATGAAAACATACCAAAAGTAGAGACCGGGCTGAAGAGAAGGGGGAATCATGATTGCAGTCAACAGTCAACAACAGCTAATTATAAACAGAAGGGAATTTTAGCAGAAAGTGGCCTAGAGTTTGGTATTGCTTTTAACTTGAGGTACTCTCTCTCTAGTAAGGAAAGTATTTTGTACAGCCCAATTCTGCAACCACTTAAGCATATGATAACCTTACATACCTAAATATTCCAATTGAGCTCAATGAGACTTTTCATGGGCACAAAGTTTCATGGGCACACCTTAAGCATTTTTAGGACTATGGTTCTAGCTGGTATCGGTTCTGACAATGCCCCCTAGAAAAATAAAGGGCCTGTTACAAAAAAGTTTTGGCAAATGTTCTGTTTTGTTCTGTTGACCAAAAAATTACTCAGCACAGGCTCATGGGAGCTGTATGTAGCCTTGTGTAACAATTTTTCAAAGAAATTAAGAAGTCAGGCCAAAAACCAGATGAAATTCATCCCTGGCACAAACAAGCAGAATTTCAAATTTCAGTGGGAGTTACTTTGGTTTATAGCACAGTTGAGTCTGGTACAGTATCTCTACCCCTACCCACAAAAGGAGAGTGATATATAGATTTGTCATTTAAGATGTTAATACAAATTATTCAAACAACAGAAAGTGCTAGCTATCAAGACATACTTCAAAATACATTTTAAAAACACTTTAAAATGATTAGGCAACTTCTCTAAAACTGGAGTATAATCATTTCATCAAACATTTTGAAAACTCTAAAAGAAACATTTTTGTAGAAGACTAACTAAACCAGAGTTAGTTTTTTCTTTGCTAGCTCTAATACAAGCAAAATAGGATAGTCCAGTACAAAGTGCAACTGTTCTACTAGGCTCATAAAAGTGGCAGCAAAAGAATAAGTCAGTTTTATTTTCACTTCAAAAACCTACTCATACTTTTTTCCCTAAAGGCTTCACAGCATTTTACAAAGGTCAACAGAATGCTAACATCCCCAATTTTACAATGGGCTGAAGAGAAACACTGAGCAGTTCATGTGGCTTATCCAGACAGCAGTGGGATTCCAGGTATAACCTAGTATGTTTGTCTGAGTTGCTATAATCCCAATTTAACCTAGATAATGGAAAATACATCTGATTAAAACATAAATGCTTTGTGCAAGTATATAAGTATATACTATATGCAAGTATCATGCCTACTGCAGTGGAGTGGTACAATACAATTAATCATCATCATGACCATTAAATTAGTGCATTAATTACCCTAATGTCTGAAAGTCTGGCCTGACTATATGAACAGAAAATTATATGACAACAGTAATTGTCAGGTGCTTTTTTTTTATACCTATTTTTCCTAATTTTGCATAGTTTATTTCATATTAAGTGTATCCCCAATAGTAAAACATAACATTAAAAAAAACAATGCAACAGCAATAAAAGCCAGACTTAAATCCACAAGAGCCAGGAAATTCGAATGAAGACTGAAACTCCATTCTTAACATATTGGACTAAATTCAGTCCTAGTATAAACCCATTGTAAATAGCAGGTTTCTTCCAGGAATGAATTTGGCCCAGTTATAATTAAGTACTGCAGGCCATATTGCATGTAAGATCATCCATTGTTCTGAACCAGTGAACAATTAATCTCAATAGGTTGGGGTATGAATAGTGTTTCAAACTTTACTTAGTATTTCCTGGCTTTGTGAGCTTTTCTGAGACCTTTAATATTACTTTAGTGTAGTTTCTTGTTGTTCAATTTCCTAAACATTTTTTAACAACCAGATTTTAAAAATCAAGAAAGAAATTAAAATTGTACAAGCTTACAATAGGATCTAAGAGATTTAAAGTTTGGGTAAAATCCAAGCTACCTCCATTCTCCCATACTTGCCTACTATGGTTTAGAATGGAGGGAAGAACTCAGACAAAACATTTTATTTTAAAGAAATAAACTAGAGAAGCCAGCCCAGTTTTATATACTTTCTACCACAAAACCTACATCTGTCACTATAACATAGTTAGCCTCTCTGCTCAACAAGGTTCTTGTCCAGCTATCTGTGGCTTGTTCATCAAACTATATTTTGAGAAAATTGACCTTGTGGTTTAGTCACTGAGACTTGGGTGGTCTGAGTTTGATACCCAGTTGTGTCACCGATTTGCTATTTAACCTTAATCAAGGATATATTAACATTCCTGTGACAGCAGTTCAAGTAGACATACTCCCACTAGCCTTAACCAGGCTAGTGTGAGTTCCAGTAAGGAATTTGGTATGGACCAGTGTCAAGCCATTGGGTAGGGATGTGCATTCTTACGTCCTGATGACATATACCGATCCCCTCAGGGTGACTGGAACCTGGGTTGATCAGTCTAAGTGAGATCCAGTGCTTTCTCTTTCTGCCTGCCATGACTTTGAGGATTAAGAGGTATCAATGAGAGGCAGGTGGTGACCATCCACCTCCACCTAGACCCACTGTCGAGTACCACCAGACTTCCAAGGCTTTGGAAGAAGGGATGGTACCTGAATCAACCAGCCCGAAGCAGCTCTTTCTTTTCTCCTTTTCTTTATTGTTTGCTTTTTTTTTTTTCCATGAAAGTCTGAAGGGTTTTCTTTCAGTCCCAGGGGGAGCGGGGGGAGAAGGACTGGGTCCCAGATGTTGTCTGGGGCTCTTCAGAGGCTCCTCCACAGCTCTGGGCTTTCCTGCAGCTCTGGGGTTCCTTCCCCGCTCTTCTTTTCTAATTGCAGCCACCCTTGGCTTCATTGACGGCACACAACCACTTAATGAGCACGGGAACTCCCGTCTTCAGCCGAGCGGCTCGAGGGAAAGCTTTCTCCGCCTTTCTCGCTCTGGCGGCAAATGATCCACCGCCTCCGGATGAACTCTGGGTCAAAGGAAAAGAAAAAGAAAAAAAAACAGAGCTGGCTGCTTGGGGCACCTGCCCCTCCACCTTCCCAGGTCACCTCTTATGTCCTTCTCCCCTCTTGCTCGCTCCTGCAGCTGGGTCATCACTGCCTCTTCAGCACGCTGCCAGATGCTTACCCTAGCAGTGAGGCATTCTCCCAGCATCTCGGGATCCCCAGCTCCATTCTCCTGAATGTCTGCCATCAGGCCTCTTCCTCTTTTTGCCCTGTCTCTGGCCCCCGGACATTGCAAAGCTGCGGGCTTCCACCAATCTGCCTCACCTGCCGAGGTGGCAAAGACAGGCAGGGTGGATAGGGAGCTCTCACCACAGCACCAATGCCTCCATCCGATAAGGATTGCACTTCTGGCTGAGGGCGTGCCCCAGGTGAGTATTGCTCGGGTCCCCACAACCAGAAAAAGTACCTAAATGCTAAGTAAATATTTGGACAGTTAATCTGTGTTCTGTGCTGTTACCGCTACTTCTATTGGTACTCAGCTGGTACTTTTAGTGGTACTCAGCAAGCTAGCTTAGAACTAGTTTGGGTTTATCTACATGCAGTGCTCCCATCTGGAACAAATTACATCTGGAGCAGTCCAGTCCAGGGCTGCTCCTGCCCTGCCCCCCTGCGCTGGGCAAGGGGAGATCCAGGCTCCTCCAGGTGCCAGCCCCAGGGTCTGGCAGGGGCATGGGGGCCAGTCCTGATCTCTGCCAGGCAGAGGGATTTGTGCTGGCTGCAGGGGCAGCTGTCTCCCAGCCTTGTGGGTATAACCTGGAAGGATGTGGGCAGTGGGGTTCCCCAGGGCTCGGTCCTCGGGCCCACATCTTCATCAGCGATTTGGATGAGGGGGTAAAAAGCACCCTGTTCAAATTTGCTGATGACACTAAGATGTTGGGGGACGTGGGCACATTGGAAGGATGCAACAGGCTACAGTCAGACCTAGACAGGTTACAAGGGTGGGCAGATGAGAATAGGATGGGTTTCAACACAGACAAGTGCAAGGTGATGCACCTCGGGAGGAACAACCAGCACCATACCTACAGGTTGGGGAACTCCCCTCTTGTCAGCACGGAGATGGAAAGGGATCTTGGGGTCATCATTGACTCCAAGATGAACATGGGCCAGCAGTGTGGAGAGGCAGTAAGGAAGGCCAACCGCACCTTGGCATGCATCCACAGATGCATCTCGAGCAGGTCTAAGGAGGTGATCCTCCCCCTCTATGCGGCACTGGTCAGGCCGCAGCTGGAAGATTGCGTCCAATTCTGGGCGCCGCACTTCAAGAGGGATGTCGACAGCAGGGAGAGGGTCCAGAGGAGGGCCACTCGTATGATCAGGGGACAGCAGGGCAGGCCCTATGAGGACAGGCTGCGGGACCTGAACCTGTTCAGCCTCCAAAAGAGAAGGCTGAGGGGGGATCTTGTGGCCTGTTATAAACTAATCAGGGGGGAACAGCAGGCATTGGGGAAGTCACTGTTTCCCCGAGCACCGCCAGGAGTGACCAGGAATAACGGTCACAAGCTGGCAGAGGGTAGGTTTAGGTTAGATATTAGGAGACGCTACTTCACGGTCAGGGCGGCTAGGGTCTGGAACCAGCTTCCAAGAGAAGTGGTGCAGGCTCCTACCCTGGGGATGTTTAAGAGGAGGTTAGATGAACATCTTGCTGGGGTCGTTTGACCCCAGTACTCTTTCCTGCCATGGCAGGGGGTCGGACTAAATGATCTGCTCAGGTCCCTTCCGACCCTAGAAACTATGAAACTATGAAATTATGTATCAGGATGGGTCCCAATCTCCATGTGGCTGGGAGAGTTGTGCCAGCTGCAAGGAAAGCTATTTCCCAGCCATGTGGGAATTGGAATTGATCCCGATCCCCACATGGCTGGGACAGCTGTGCCAGCTGCTGGGGAAGCTGTCTTCCCACCATATGGCCCAACTCATCCTGATACCCAAATGGTGTGGAAACAGCTGCCCCTGCAGCTGGCACAGCTCCCCCCACATCAAGGTTTAACCAGGCAGCAGCAGTCCCCCTGCTGCCTAGGCTGACTGGGAGCAAGTTGTTCCCAGTTAGTGTCTACACATGTGCTATGGCACATGAGTTAATGTGCTGTTTATCTAATACCTCTGTGTGTTGGTCCTAGCAAATCACACTACTGTGGTGCACACTAAGTACATGTAGGCAGTGACACTTTACTATGCATTTGATTAATTTACCATGCAGCAAAGCTGCATTTCATAGACCTGCCCACTGAAAATGCAGCTTGCACAGTGAGGCTCATAGCAAGTGTCTATACTGTTAAACTCCCATGCAAATGAGAGAGAGAGAGAAATGAATATATCAGAGAAGTTGAAAAGGAAGACCTCACCTTATATCCTAACAGTATTTTAAAAACTGAATTTAAATAGCCAACAGTAGAAATAAACACCAGGGTTACGTATGGAGTGCTTATGAGGTTGTCTGTAATAGGTAGCACTGTTTTTACAAAATTACCTCAAAACCAAACAAGACCTATTTGGGTTTTTGGAGGTTTGTATACTGATGTTTCAGATCTTGCATCATGTCACTGAACTGGTTAAGAGTTAAGTGAGTCCTATGCCTTATAAAGTATAAAGTATGGTTTGGAGTATACGCCTTTGTGCTATCATCTTTTCCTGCTAATTTAGCGTGATTTTCTTGGGGGTCTCAGGCAGGAATGGATAACAGACTTGGGCAACTGGAGGGCTTTTCTGTGTCCACTCAAAAGAAACATCATAGTGTCTGAACTGGAGCTGTTTCCAGAAAAACTTGTCAGAAGAGTCCACCCAGTCTATGGATGAGTGAAAACAGACACAGACTTATATCCTTATCTTAGCATATTCAGCAGCTTTTTGCCAGGCTCCAACTACCAAAATAATCTAGCTTGAGATCATATCCCCCCAACAGGAACCTGTACAACCTATGTAATTGTCCTTTCCTATAATTAGGTATGCATTCCAAACTGTGGTTGTGATGAGCCTGTGACATCAGTGGTAAAGACCAGCCTCACAGAGATAACCACCTAGTATCCCTTTTCAGTAATAGGGATGAGTCCATGGCTATAAACAGATGTTGTTACATGCCCTGGTACAGCTGAACTGCTTCACTGGGAGAAGTAACTTCACCTGTTGTCCTGCAGGGTCAAGCCCCTGCCACACCTGGGAGCAGGCAGGGCATAGTCCTGCAGGATGACACTCAGGGTACACCTCTGCAAATAGGGGAACCCAAGATTTCCCCACTTGCAGAGACATGCCCCAAATCAGAATACCTGAATATGCCTCTACAAGTGGGTTAACCTGGTTTTCCTCAATTGCAGAGGTATATCCTGAGTTGGGGTGCAGCAGCATGATCTGGGCCTAGAGAATCCCCTGTGGGAGGATACCTACCTTGCATCCCGACAAACAGGGGAACCTGGGCAAGCGCTCCAGAGGCTTCAGGAGCTCTGTGAGAACCTCCCTAGGGTGGCTGGAGGATGTGGATGGACGGTTCTGGGCTGCCCGGTCTCTCCCAGCATAAAGCAAAAAAGCAACACAAATGTATACCACCGATGTCAAAGTCACAGATTTGGGGCATTTGTGGTGTGATAAGGGGCACAGATGTCTGTTTGCTTGGCCTTTGAGTTGCCATACAAATTTTTATGGTGACCCAAAGGTCTTTCTCTTTGCTTATGTACAGACTTGAGAAGGATTTGAGGAGACAGCCTGTGTTGTGTTAGTAAACAGATGGACACTTAATATCCTGAAACATCTTTACAATGTCATGACTGTTAGTGAATATGGCTGCCAAAGCCTCTGCCTTGTCTCATATGACTGTAACATTGTCCAGAAGTTAAGCTATACTTGCCCCATTTTGAAACTAGTAGTAAATTCAACAAAAAGGTTAAACAGTCTGTATGGAGGTTGCCACACCACCCAGAATAATGTCACCTCCTGGCTGAGATAGTAGTGTCTCGTTGCTGTAGGTTTCCTGCCGCACCTTCAATGTTATGTGAGATATACTTAGACACTTCTAGGAGACAACTGATAATGGCTACAGACTCAAGGTGTCGGCAGTGCTTCGCATGGCTCCACCATTTCCATACCCTGCCTTCACCACACCTGATGTTCTGGGAATTGTTGACTGCCTCTAAGATCAATTATATTCCTGTTTGAAGGATCCTGGACTAAGGCCCTTGTCTAAGTAGCTGCTTGCCCCAGTCTTCCCTGCACAGGACCCAAAACAGCTCTCTCTCTTTCTTCTGGTCCCCCGTCACCCTCCTGTGACTGGGACCCACTCTCTCTTCTTCCTCCCCTCTCTGGGGAGAAACTCTGCCTATGGTTTCTTCTTCCCCTAGGTCCCCAGAGTGGTTCTCCTTACCTCCCGGTACCAGACTCACCAGTCGTTCAAGCCTCTCCGTTGACTCCAATTCCCCACTGGTGCTTATCAGGTAAGTGGTGAGGCCAGAGCTTTCACTTTGGCTCTTCAATCGATCTCCTTCCCATGCCTCTTTTCTTCTCTTCTCTGTATCCTCACTTCCTCCACTTCCAGGACACTCTCTCAGTGTGCCTTAAATCTCACTCTCCCCAGCTGGGTCCATCATGGCAGCTTCCTAGTCACTGCCTGTCCAACTCAGCTGTTCCTCCTTAGCTTTCCAGCATAGTTTCTCTCTTTGTTTTTCTCCTTCTTGTCTTCCTGCGTCACTTTCCTCTTCTCAGGTTTGAACCCCGGCAGCTGGGTTTGCTGTGGCAGCCTTTGATCTGCCATGGCCCCAGCAAATTCCCCCAGTTGTTTCAACTGCAGCATTTGATGTTTCTGGGTTTGCTGCAGCTCCTCCTGCTCCTCAGAGTAAGTTTTTATCTTTTGGTTCTTTCTCATTCTGTCCATGGCAGGGTGCTTCAGGCACCCTGTCACACAGTCCTGAAAAAATAGGGAATGAAGATGGGGTCCACCTGCATAATGGCTAGCATTACATAAGTCTGATACTTCTGGCTTCAATTCTGTGGGAAGCTGGTGGGTGGATGAGTAATTCCACCACCCAATAAGGCAAAATGTATGGACAGAGCCATGCACCCTCAGTGAGGGAGTATGGTGCCCCAGCAGAGTTGGCTGTGAAGCATGGCAGGGTTGTGACATTCTGAGATTCATTTAGGTGATTTGGAAAGAACCCTTTACCCATTTATTTAATCCTGCAGTCAGAATTGGAACATTTCTATATAGGAAGAAAACACAACCTCCTAGGGCTGCCCAGTTTCTGCAATTATTTGTTCTCCTAAAAGGAACCAATTTGTGATTAGGAAAGAAATGTCAGCTCTAAGAGAGGGGATGTTTCACAGGGTGAACATGAGGACCGAATAGTTTAGACATAATTTACACAAACATGAGTACATTTTAAAATCATAGAGAAAAGATGTTCTGCAGAAATCCCCTTAACAAGTACCAGGGTTTATGGAAATACCATCTGTGCAGCACATTGAAAATTCACCCCAGAGCTCACAGGCTACAGCCAATAATGTGGGAAAGCAGAGACAAAAGTATATTAAATAATAGGGCACAAGGGTGGGAGCAGCAAATATCTGTTTTTGGAGGGTTGTGGGCAAGAGTCTGAGAATTCTCATTTACTCTAAGGATCTTTAAAAAGATCTGTAAATAGGCCTTACATTATACTCCCATCTACTTTAAGGCCCCATTTTACTGCAAGGGCCAATTAAAGGACATTGGCATAAATAGGCACAATGACACTGGTTTCCATTTACAAAGGACCTTGTCACATGGATAGCACTTGTTTTATTTATATCATAGTAAGCATTACTGTGCCATATTAAAAGTTAGAACATGTTCTAAGCAGTTGCATAGTCATGTTTACAACATCGTCTAAGCGTAACGTGAGACATGGTACAAGATCTCACCAGAGTTGGTTCAAAACTCTGTGCAGTGCTAGGGCTGGGACTGATAATCAATTGATTGTCAGTCCCATCCCCAGGACTGCACTAGAGCTGGTTTAAGACTCTGGTGCAGTGCCAGGGCCAGGACCAACCAGAAAGCTGTGCTGGTCCTTTCTTAGAGCGGTTGGATGAGAACTGAGCATGTGTTACTTACTATGATCTGGAGATACTCCTCTCCCCAAAAGTCCTAACTTTGCTATGATATGATCACACTTAGCACAATACAGTTGCACTTGGCAGTTGTTTTACTGCTTCAGCATGCAGATGCTTGTGATTTAAAAGCAGTTAACATGTCCTAAATGTAACGTGCAACAAGGCCCAAATAAGCCACCTAAAGTCTCTCTGGCAATGTAAAGGGGCTTTAAAACAGAGGAAAATACCCAGTGTAGGTGGCTTCCCTGGTTACTGAAATATTGGGGGAAAGTGCTCTTCTACCACCCAGTAGCATAAGGATTCTGTATTCGCTGCCCTTCCACCTCTGGCTTCAGTACCAACAGCAGTGCAGGAGTGTGCATCATTGAGTGAAAGGAGTTGTGGGGAATGCAGTTCTGTCCAGCAGCAGTAGTGGATTTTGGGCTGCTGGTGGAGACAGCCTCCTGTTTTTGATGGCAAAAAATAAGGTGATATTTTACCTGCCTGACTATGGCAAGAAAATGAGACTACATTGCTTGTCAGTAGCCCTGAAATCCACTGCTGCACCTCCGCACTGCCTGCTGCCAGAGCCTCCAGAGCCAAAGCCCTGTAATAAGGCACAGGGGGTTGGAGGAGGGAATGTCCCAGGGAAAGTCCTGTCTAGTTACACCTCTGCTGCTAACCCTGATCCTAAAATGGAGTCATAAGTAATAAGAGAATATGAGACCATAATCTCACAGGCCATAACACTGAATCTTTAATTCTTGTTTAAACTAGAGCATCTCTCGCTCAAAAAAAATAATACATCCAAAATTGATTTGCAAAGATGAAGAACCCAGCATCACCCTACTAAAAAGGTATACCTTATTTCTAGTCTGAATTTATCCTGTTTTAACTTCCACCAAGGTGTTGTCCTCATACCTCTGTGTATATGACTGAAGAGCCTTCTATGATCAAAGTTCTGTTATCTTTTACAGGTACTGTGGACTACTATCAAGTTACCCTTCAATCAAAAAAACCAGACTCACCCAGCGAAATCATTAGGCAGAAGTTTTAAAGTGAAGAGGAAAGGACAGGACAGGACAGAAAATCCTGTTTTTTATGCACTGTATAATTTGCTTGTAGAACTTATTACCACTAGAGACAAATAATGTAAGAGTTCCAAGAGAAATTAGAGAAATTTGTGGAGGATAGGTCCACCAAGGACTATTAAACACAAGAGCCAGAGATGTAACATCAAGCTTGGGACAATCCTAAATCTATGACTAATGGTAACTAGGAGAGTATGACAGGGAATGGATCATTTTACATATGTCCCCATTTCTTTTACTCTTCCTAAAGCACCCACTACTTGCCACTGTCAAAGACAGGATACTGGGTTAGATAACCTTTGGTCTTGACTCAGAATAACACTTCTTATGTTCCCTTTGTTCAGCTGAATGGATTGAATTCCTTGAGTTGTCCACTGTTAGGCAAATTTTCTAATCCTCTAACCATTCTTGTGCTTCTTCTCTGAGCCCTTTCCAAATTATCAACATCTTTCTTGATGGTGGCTTAGGGGGATGATTAGAGAACAGTACAATTCTATGCGACAAACAGATTGTACCAAGGCTACTCTAACTCACACTAAGATTTGCAGAAGCCCCTTCTGTGGACCTGGAATATGGAGAGACCAGAGGTGATTTATACCCTTTTTGTCCGTCCATGGCTTTTCCCAGCCCAAGGAATGGAGTAAGTGGGAATTAGACTCCAGCTGTTCTAAATGTAAGGATAATATGTTATATAGTACAGATCAAAAGTATATTCTAAGATGCCAATGAAAAGTGCCCAAATTACCTGACGTAAATGTTCACAGAAAATTTCTACTTCCATTGAAAATTTTTAGCTGAATTTTTTTTCAGCTGAAGAAATGAACTAGAACATTTTCAGTTTTAGCAACCAAATTGGCACCCAAAAGCTGAACATTTTTCTGATGTCTGACCATTGAAAATATATATATTTATGAAACCCCAAACCATTCCTCAAAAAAATAGAGATATTCTTCATGTTTCTGAATTATTTGGGCGGGATGTAATACATTCTCCAATTACTCTAATAATAGACTATAAATAGATTGATAATCTTGAAAACCCTAGAAACATTTAACTGGAATTATATCAGTGTAAAGCTCAGGCAAAGCAGTAGCAAATCCTGCCCAACATTCCTAGGTGAAAAAAAAATCTTTGAAACTAAAGAGTAGACTCATGACTCCCTTCAATATTGTAAGACCCCTTTCTTTCAATGCTTCCAAATGTCTCTCAGATCATCTTGCAGGTGCTTCTCAACAGTTGCCACCAAATAGGTCCCACATTAGCTACATTCAATTAATTGATTTACATATCCCCAGTGCCCCATCATTAGTACAGTGCAGGCAAGCATGTTAATGTGTAACAATATCTACAATTATTAGTAACATTTTACACAGGCAGATTTAAAAATAAATATAAGTATATGTATAAAAATAAAACACGCTAATCTAAACAAATCTGTTTAGAATATAATTAAGACTCCAAAACCTAGAGAAAGAAAAGACTAAGCCATATATCTTACTCTTAGCCTGCAGAACAATCCTGTACATATTCTACCCTTTATTAATCTGCCACTTGTAACTAAATAAAATCCCTATTTCCTGCTAAAAATAGTTGAGAGATTGCAATATGTATCTTAAAAGAAAGAGTAAGAAAAGACTTAAAAGCCTTTTGATCCCAAGTCAGGAAAGCTCTTAAGCACAAACTCAAACTTAAAACCTTTCCTTAACTCCTTCCTTTTTTATAATCCTGGCCTTAATAAAATACAATGATACTAATGTAATTAGGTCACATGACTTCCCCCAAAGGTCCATCAAAATGTCTTAATTTGTATAGCGAGCATTTACTCAGATGAGTAGCTCTACTGAAGTCATGCAAGTAGTTGATCACAAATAGAAGAAAAGGATTTGCAATCCAGCCCACGATAAATGTTTTTTACAATTGGTCAACATTTTTCCAATTTCATAGTCTTAAAAGAAATAACTGTTGACACTTGGAAACATGAATTTAAAAAAGAAAGGGCACAAGGAAGAATCCAAGGATTAACATAACTGGCATTTTTGATCAACTCCCCTACCCAAAACTTCTTATAGTTTACATTTCATCAAGGATATGCTTATGGAAGTTCTGGGGAAAATGTGCAGAACTAGTTTGGTTCCTGTTTTCCAGTCCCTTTTAGTGGTGTGCCTTTGGGGAAGAAAAAGGGGTGGGGTCACATTCAATACTTTCCTTGCTGTCTTTCAGATCCAGACCCCGAGTCCCATACTTTAGTACTGTTCTCTGCAAGCATTATCCTTTTGTGGTGTGTTAGTACAGTACCTAGCACAGTGGTTGGAGCCCCTGGAAACTACTTCAAAGCAAACAAACCATAATAATAGGAATCAATAGGAAAACTGTTATTGTCTTCAACAGACTTCGGACCAGGGCACTTCTGTTTACCCAGGCAGAACTCCTACTGACCTCAAAGAGCTTGAAGGCTGGTGGAAGTAAATACGCAGCCCTAAAATGGGCCTTAAGGAGCGTATCATTGCTCCAGTTATAACATTCACTTAGTTTTATGTTCAAGTCCCCTGTTTTCAGAATTAAAAAGGGGAGTAGCATATAATCAGTTTGTTTTAAACAACTGAAAACTGAATCAATCTTAGCCCTACCTGCTTTAGTGAAAGTGCTGGGGGCTGTCCATTTAGAAGTTCCAAAAACACTGAGACAGTTTCATGTCATCTCTGTACAACTCATTGGAAGACTCTTGGCAACACATCATTATTCCCCATGGAAGTATGTTGACACTGCCCTGACAGCAGCCTGCAATGGAGTTTAACAAATGTAAAAACTCTAGCGCTTAGCACTGTTTAATAATAAATAAATCATTCCTGCTTCAGTATTGTAACATTAAAAAGAGTTAAGGAGCAGTTAACTGGCCTAATCAAGAGCCATGTGCCAAATGTTTTCACTGCAGTTTGAGGCCCTTTTTTGCACAGTCTATATAAAAATGTACTCTTGTGAGTTCTTCTCCTTAGCAGCCTGTGATAAGATCAAAATCCATTGCATAAGCGTCACTTTTCTTGGGGAAAAGATTAATTACCCACAAAATTTGATTTTAAAAAGTAAAGGTGTTTTGAGGTTAAGCAAAGTTTTGCCAATTGTTTTCTGTATTTAACCTTTACAAGTAAACTCTTAGGTTTTACTTTTTGCCATGCTAACGCACTCATGAGTAGTATGCTTTTACTGAAACCAGAACCTTGTTCACAAAGCACGTGCATTAGCAAGATTGTACCATGTCAGCACACTGCAGTCAGAAAAGAATGAATCTCTCCTCTGATTTATAATCATCAACATTAAGCATTTGTGAAAATAAGTTAACTTCTCATTGAGATGAATATATATGTGTAGATTCCTAAATGCATGAACTTGTTTTTGCAAATTATGGCCAAAGCCTTTTGTTCATCAAAGGTGCTATGTCCTTGGGGGTTTTTTGTTTGGTTGGGGGTGGTTTTGGGGTGAGGCAGTAGTCTCCCTTGAGGTATATTAGTGATACTGAAGTTAAATATATTGTTGTGCCTTAGACATTGTAGGTATTTTTTTCATAGACATCAGGGCTGGAAGGGACCCCGGGAGATCATCGAGTCCAGCCCCCTGCCCAAAGGGCAGGAAGTCAGCTGGGGTCATAGGATCCCAGCAAGATAAGCATCCAATTTACTCTTGAAGGTGCTCAATGTAGGTGCTTGAACCACCTCCGCTGGCAGACTGTTCCAGACCTTGGGGGCTCGGACAGTAAAGAAATTCTTCCTTATGTCCAGCCTGAAACGGTCTTGCAGGAGTTTGTGACCGTTCGACCTAGTCATCCCTTGGGGCGCTCTGGTGAACAAACAAATGAAGGTGATGTTTCAAATGAAAATTTTTGGTTTTGGAGGTCATGTATGGTAAAAATAGCACTTTTCTAGGGGCATAATAAAAAAGTTAAGGAGTGGAAAAGACTAAAACGATATATACATTAATTCATAGCCGGAGTATATAGCTTGTGCTCTTGTTCAGTGACTGAGCTAGAAATTAATTAAGAACTTTAAGGCCAGAACAATTTCAGCAATCCAATACATTTTAAAGCTAACACCATTCTAATCTTTAGGTACATATCTATCACGGTGCTGTATTCATAAACATTAAGCAAAGAGGTCATATCACATCCGTCCCTCACTTGCTTTGCTCTGACTGTATCCTCCTATTTGTTTTTTTGTGCAAATCACATTACAGTTAAGCAAGAAGGACTCATATTGGCTTAAAATGGCTGTAAAACAAGCTAAGTGGGTTCAGATCCCTACCAAATGTAAAATGGTATAGTTCCACTGACTTCAAAGAGCTGTAATAATTTGCCCCAGCTGAAGAGCTGGTTTATGTCATGATGATATGCAGTATGAATGTGGCTCTTAGTCAAAGCCCTACACTGAAATGTTGCAGACTACCCCACCATGAGAAATGCTGCCTATGTCTAAACAGTAAAGCTTACTCTGGGTGGGCTGCCTCCTGGAAGCAGTATAGTTGCATCCCAGTGGGGCTAGAGGTATGCTGATTAGCTTGGGGATGGGTTAATTGTCCCTGTCACTCACCAGTGACAACTGGTCCATCTGAACCACCATACAGCTACACTGCTTTCATTTTAGAGAGAGCCCATCAAAAGCAGCATAGCATAACTGCAGGTACTGCTGCCATAGAGGATAATTTTACTATGTAAAAATAGCCACTGTGTCTTAAGCAGACATATATATTGGGGGAGAAATGAGAATACAGCAGTTGCTTCATATATTACAGCAGTTGAAGCATGTATACTCTCCCTGTGTGTCTAGAGAGTTAGCACACTATCCTGGAATCCTCGCAGAAGCATAAAGATTGTGATAGTGCATATGCCTCTTGCACAAGAGAAAGAGCCTCCTGTGATCTCACTTTGGCCTTCTCTATAACCATAGCAGCTCTAGAAATGGGATAGGTGGTACTTTGGCTATGCTGCACATAGATAGTGAGCTCTAAGCTCACTGCCTTATCACCACAGGCTCCTGCCTAAGTTTCACGTGAGCAGTGAGCTCTGGACTCGATAGTTGATAGGGGCAAGACCTGGCCAGAGTCCCTGCTTTCATGTGACTAAATGCTGCTGCTGTTCATCCTTCCCTTCCCTCCCTCCCCATACTGTTAAACGGAAAAGGATTGAGTGGGGGAAGGGAGGCAGCAGCACTTAGCTCATGGGTCTGCAGCTCAGCAGAAATAGGGGCTCTGAGCAGACCCCACACCAGGAGCTCACCTGCAACATAGCAAAAGGGGGGGTGAAACTGCACAACAGCACCCACTATGTATCTAGCTCTGTCTATTTACCATATGTGGTTTCAACATATTCTTTTAACCATCTTAAGGCAATGTCATCACCAGTGTGAAGAGCCTGAGGGCCACCAGGTAGCATTGTAAATGGACATGAGTCAACAATGTGGGACATGGTTTGAACTTGTCCACAAAGGCATTTGTTGTCATTGTGAAGGCCTCATTGGTACAGGTTTGAGGCACAGTGACCCTGTCCAGTTAAAAAAAAACAGTTGAGAAGAGCCCAATAACAATGTAGCCAGGTAAATCCTGGTTGACTGACTGTAGGGTCAGAGATGATGTGGTGACTGATTGGTGCTTGCGCTGACTATTCTTCATGCCATTGAGTAAGTAAGGAAAAGTCAAAGGATTTTGAGAGGGTGGACCATATCGGGCATCTTGAAGGAAGCCAAGCTATTGGTAGGTGGAATATGCCCCAGTGCACTGGCAGGGTAGGATTTTCACAAAGTCTAGCTAGTAAGTTTGCTTCAGCATTTGTGTGGCAGAGATGAAGGGGAGCAATATTACTGAAGACCTGTAACCACCCTGGGAGTGGAGTGGGGTGCAATGTAACCAACCCTGGGAGTGGAGTGGGGCGCAAAGAAACTGGGGGGCTGTGGTGTAGACACCCACACAGTCAAATGGGTCGCCAACTGGCTGGAGGGCCGCACCCAGAGGGTGGTAGTGGATGGGTCCTTCTCAGCCTGGAAGGATGTGGGCAGTGGGGTTCCGCAGGGGTCGGTCCTCGGGCCCGCACTGTTCAACATCTTCATTTGGACGACAAGGTAAAAAGCACCCTGTTCAAATTTGCTGATGACACTAAGATGTGGGGGGACGTGGGAACATTGGAAGGATGCAACAGGCTACAATCAGACCTAGACAGGTTACAAGGGTGGGCGGACGAGAATAGGATGGGATTCAACACAGACAAGTGCAAGGTGATGCACCTCGGGAGGAACAACCGGCACCATACCTACGGGTTAGGGAACTCCCCTCTTGTCAGCACGGAGGCGGAAAGAGATCTTGGGGTCATCATTGACTCCAAGATGAACATGGGCCAGCAGTGTGGAGAGGCAGTAAGGAAGGCCAACCGCACCTTGGCATGCATCCACAGATGCATCTCAAGCAGGTCCAAGGAGGTGATCCTCCCCCTCTATGCGGCACTGGTCAGGCCGCAGCTGGAGTATTGCGTCTAATTCTGGGTGCCGCATGTCAAGAGGGATGTCGACAGCATGGAGAGGGTCCAGAGGAGGGCCACTCATATGATCAGGGGACAACAGGGCAGGCCCTATGAGGACAGGCTGCGGGACCTGAACCTGTTCAGCCTCCACAAGAGAAGGCTGAGTGGGGATCTTGTGGCCTGTTATAAACTAGTCAGGGGGGTTCAGCAGGCATTGGGGAAGTCACTGTTTCCCCGAGCACCGCCAGGAGTGACCAGGAATAACGGTCACAAGCTGGCAGAGGGTAGGTTTAGATATCAGGAGGAGCTACTTCACAGTCAGGGCGGCTAGGGTCTGGAACCAGCTTCCAAGAGAAGTGGTGCAGGCTCCTACCCTGGGGGTGTTTAAGAGGAGGTTAGATGAACATCTTGCTGGGGTTGTTTGACCCCAGTACTCTTTCCTGCCATGGCAGGGGGTCGGACTAGATGATCTGCTCAGGTCCCTTCCGACCCTACAAACTATGAAACTATGAATGTGCCTGACACAAGATGCATTGTAGCATGCAGTTGGGGTTCCACTAGTTTGCTGTGTGATGAATGAGCCCATACAGGGGGGACAGTTTTCTGCAACTGAATAACAGTGTAAGAGGAGATGAACATAGCATGGAGGCACTGATACCACAAGTGCAGTCTGCAAGTTTAGCAGGTAGGTTATTACTTGTTTTGATTTTTTTTTTAAAGCAGTTTTCTGGAGATGTGATTTATAAGTTAAAGTCCAGTCAAGGGTGATCCCAAGATAAACTGAATGGGTTTCGAATTTGAGAGGCTGACCATTTAAAGTGATAGTTCACAATTAGCACTGGCATTACGCACTTGAAACAGTCTTTGAGATATTTGGTTTGAGACACCCTTTTAGGCAGTACTCTGACATCGGTCTCACGTCTCCATCAAGTATGAGTTTCATGCCTGAAGAGTCACAAGCTTGGGTGGCAAAGGCACTGTCATTAGCCTAAACAAATTTTCATGAGCCAGTTGCATCACCATAAACTAATTTTCATGGCGCTCTCTACAATGTACCTGCACCAGTAGAAATCCCATGCGTAATTAGGAAAGCTGAAATTTGTACCAGCTAGAATAAGTCCTATCTGAAAACAAGGTTTAATTTGACTATAAAAAATAAATCTCAGCTTTCCAGGGCTATACTTGGTGGGCACAATAGAGCAGTTGCATTATGGCCTGGCTGCTGATTGCCAAAATTAAAAAAATAAATAAAGCCTTTTACAACTGCACAGAACAGTAGAGTCTGGATCATAATTAATGGTCCTAGTGAATTTCATTTTCTAGTCTGGTTTCTATTCTTCTTCATTTTCAGTGTTTGTTTTTTGCCATTTTAGTGTGATTCTTTATCAGTACTCAACTATTCAGTTTGCATTAATCTATTTGCAGAAATCAGTTTTTTCATTAATATTCTAAATAGAAAATTTTACTCCCCCCTCTTTCAAATACCCTCATCTGTTGTTTCCCTTCTGGTTTTACCCGACTGCCAATACCCACACAGAAAATACACTTAGATATATTCAAAAAGCATAATGCAGAGAGTCTGCACAGGAAATAAAGCAGGCAATAATTTATAGCAAGTTACTTGAATAGGGTATCAATTCTGCTCAGAAGCTCTTGAAAGAAATCTTGTTTTTTGTGGCATTTAAAAAAAAAAACGTTTTTAAACTAACTTTGAAAAAATAACTGCTATACTTCAATGGGGCATCAATGTTTTCCTGAACAAAGATAACTCCTAGAATCAGGGCATGAATGTACAAGCATAAAAATAAATGTAAGTGTTTCCCCCAAACCATAGTTAGAGTCTCTGTAAAAATGCCAAGTCATTTTAACTACCTCCAGAAGTAATCCATAGAGTTTATGGAATGAACTGACAGAATACTGGCCAGAGTGCTTATTTGATGACTAATGTAAAAAAAAAATTGTACCTGTCTACAGATCTAAGGTTCTAGGACGAACATCTCAGATTTACTGTAATTACTGTGAAAGGTTATCAGGGTCATCTGACTAGTCTAGGTAAATTCATAAAATCATTTCATACGGTTAGCTTTTGTTAGAAGTTCCTCATAAATATCATGGCAATACACTGACGTTTTACTGTATGGGACAATACAGGCAAAGGATATTGCTTAGAAAACTACGTGTAATTAGAGGAGTAAGGTCGATGTATTACGTTGCAATTTCTCACTCCCATCTTGTTTGTGAATAAAGCCAGGAAAGAGAAGTGCAAATACACAGAAAAATACTCAGTGGGTGCATCTACATGTGCAATTAATGTGCCTGAATAAACTCTGGTGCAATTCATGCTGGAGTTTATTGCTCCTGGGCATGCCACTTGCACATGCACCTGGGACTGCAGCACACTGAGCTATTGCAAAGTAGCCCAGCTGGCAGAGGTCCCTGGGGGTCAGCCTTCCAGCCCAGGGTTGCTCTGACCTAGCTCAGCATTCTGCATAGTGGCTGGCTGCAGCATAAGGGTGCTTCAGTGTGGGGCTAGCTGGCAGACAGCCACATGCTGAAACACCCTCATGTCCCAGTCAGCTCCATCAGCGTCTACATATGCACTGTGTTGGAGTAAATAATTCTGCCTTAGGATAGTACTTGTGTTTGGCAGTACCATCCTGCAGTAGAGTTAGTTTTACTCTATTCTAATAGCACCACATATGTAGACATTGATGTTTTACTGAGGAGCTGATTAATCCTCAGTAAACATCTCATGTAGACACTCATCCAGTGCAAAATAAAAGCAAATGCATGACTTCCAGCTGACAAGGTAGGCTGAAGTTTTTGAAGAGGCAGATCCCTAAATTCCCTTGGATTTGGGGACTTAACTCCCTCAGACTCTTTCTTTGTAATGGTTCAAGTATCTATCACAAAAAAGAAGAGAACATCATTGTACCATCTGGTACCTATCTGTCCTTTTAATATGTGTGACAAGGGCAACTTCCAGGCCTGGTACTAGTATAGGCCTGCCCCTGTCTCTGGGCAAACCACCTACTTTGTTTTCCTGCCACACCATGTTGATAAATGATTAAGATGTTAAATAGGAGGGAGGCTGCCCTTCATGCACCTGAATGTCCATGGGCAATATATATATGCTCCTACCATCCCTATACGTGCCCCATGCCTCGCAGATGTTACACTGGTGATGATAGTCTGTCTCAAGGCCAGGCTAAACTGGGCACACAGTTGGATCTTTAGCATACTGCTCTCTTCTGGGCCACACACACACCACCTCACTCTCACCAGGGCCTCTTGGACTCCACTGCCTATCCAGGTCACATTCACTCTACCCTACTCAAAGAGATCCTTGGGCTTTGCTCTTTACCCCTGGTCAGCCCTGGTGCAGTCTTTTGGGCCTCTCCCATGACCCTCACCTGAACGGGACTGAGCAATTGCTCAACTATGGGCCTACTTTGCTCCTGCCCCATCACTGGACCACTATGCCCCTCTCTCAGGCCATAACTCTACCCTTTACACTGGGGCCTGGAGTCTTCCACCCCAACAGGTTCGGTGCTTCTCTCCCTAAGCGTGCCTGATCTTCACAGTACTCTTTCCTCAGGGCATGGGTTCTTGTACCCCTTGGGCCCAGGTGCTCCTTCCTGAGCATTCCTGGTCCACCTCTAGGGTCCAACACCCCATGGGACTCAGACACATCTCCTAAGCTTATCTGGCTCCCCCTAAATCTCCTAGTAACCCACCCGAAGGTGGGTGTAGGGGTTTAGGTGCCCAACCTACCTTACACCAGGTAGGTTCTCAGTCCTGGCATTTGACTGGCCCTGTCCCCACATCAGGCCTCCCTATCCCAGCAGGGTGCAGTTTTAGGTCATGCCCAGGACCAGAAGCCTCTAAAACATAGCTCTTGCCCTTACCTCCTAGCTGCTCCTGGAGTCAGAGCTCAGCAGGGAAATGTTTCTTCCCTGCTGGCTGATCTCGAACTACTCTCTACTCTCTCAGAGCTGGGCCCTAAAATGGCTGCCCTCATCAGCCACCTGGCAGCTCCCCGCTCCAGCCTTTACAGTGACAGACACCCAAAAGGGAGTTCTGTCACAATATGTATACCAATACTTTGCCACTGACATACCCAATGGGTAAATGGAGAAGAGTGGAAAGGAATGTTCATCTTAATCCAAGGGAGTAAAATGAACAAAACAAAATTTAATTCTAGTATGTTTGATCCAATGGGAGTCTCCCCCTTGAGTTCAGCAGCCTTTGAATAAGCCCCAATAACAGAATAAACACCTAACATATTGAGGTTCAGCAGGAAATTCCTTGGACCTATGGATTCAGGCCAGCTAATGAATCACTGCCTTGTCCTTCTGTGATAAATTAAGTTGCTTGCAGTTTGCTTTCTGTGGAGCTCTCTGGTCCATGGGGACACAGCAGTTATAAATCAATTTTTCAATCTAGGCAGGTTCCCTGAAAGTGAACCTTCCATCATAGTATTTTTTTAGTATGTGAATTGAAGGGTTCCACTTCCAAAAAGCTAAGACTGAAGTTTGCACATGTACCCACATTTGTGTTCACAGATTAGGTATATCCATATGTACATGGATATTTCATTGTGCATTTATCCTTTTTTGGGCATAGCAGACATCCAAGCCTGCTGTCAGATATTAATTTAAAGGTGCAATGTGATCTAATCCCCCATCCCAACAAACACACCTCCTTCTACATATGCTACATATGGCAGGACATGTGGTTTTGAGACTGGGGATGAGATCCCAATCATGCCATATTTGTCAATGCAGGAGGAGCCTGGGATCATGATTTTGAACTCCCCCTTCACTGAGCAAGCTGTAAGTTAGGTGCCTGACAATCAGCTGATTGTTCCCTCAGTCAGGAGAATGCACTGGGGTCTGGAACCAGCCCTAGTTCAGTCCCCACCAGGCTAACAATCAGCTGATCTTCTTCTCTTGTCTTTACACCATGTTTGACCATTTTGTTACACATGCTTGTGCTTGTTTACTGTACTTTGCAAGATTTTTCATTGTACATATGCTTCAAGCTGTGGGAACTGCAGCAGGTGTTGCATAGTCTGAGGCTCTATGTTACAGTCACAGGCAACTGAACCAATGGTATAGACCCACTTCTTCATTAGTTCCCTGGGAAGTCAAACTATGGTACATAATAGGACTGTGAAAAGCTTCAGTTGCTGATTCGATTCAGAGGAAATTCTGCCCAATTCAGCAGCTGAATCAAATCAGGAGACCAACTGAAAGGTCTGAATTGATTCAAAGCCTCCAAATTGATTCAGAAAAGATTCAAAGAAGATTCGGAGATTCGAGCAGTCCCAGCTCACCACTGCAAGGAGTTGGACCCAGGTTCCATGCCAGTAAGTAAGGGGCAGTGGGGAATGGCTGGAGGAGGGAGGGAGGGACCATGGGGGGGACCCCCACCAGGCCCCATCCCCTTCCTGCTCCCCCACCCCCCTCTTAGTGCCCCCTGACCCCGCCCACTCTCCCAGCCCCATCAGTGACTGCCCTGCCTGGCCCCAGTGTCCTTGTACTTTAAAAAAAAAAAGCCCCACAGTCACTGGCTGCTGCAGCAGCCATCGGGGCCTCTGGGGGCTTGTGGCAGAGCCCACACACAGAGTGTGGGGCAGTGGGTTGAAGCATGAGTTGCCTCCCCACACCTGGCAGAAGTCAGTGAGTGCAGAGCTTTTTTTTATTATTTTTTTTTTTTTAAGTGCCAGGACCCTGGGGCCAGGCGGGGCAGCCAGTGACAGGGCTGGGAGAGTGGGAGGGAGCTGGGGCCTGTTCGATTTGGAGATTCAGCCAATTCAGTGGCAGCCGAATCTCTGAATCAGATTCGGCTAAATCACTCTGGGACAGTGATTCGAATCACCAGATCAAATCACTGTCCCCCGAATCAGCCAAATCTGAACCCGAAGCAAATACTAGCTGCTTCACACAGGCCTAATACATGGGCAATTGAGACATTGCCTGCTTTGCCATGGTTCATCAGCCCCTGGTGGTAAGGACTTGACTACTGGAATGTACATTTTTTTCACTGTCAGTTATTTTCTTCAGCCTCTCATTCCACATCTATAGTTATAGCTCGTTGGGTGTGGCATTGAGAGGTTGGGTGCTGGTGAGAAAACTCCTACATGACTTCAGACATTTGTGTGCTACAGGATGGTTCTGCAGTGGGTTATCTTACCGCTTCAGTTGGTCTTGATCATTCTGTTTTGCTGGCCAGTGCTCTTGTGACGTCAGATGGAGCGATGCCAGACAGCATATACACACTGTTTAGGCTGGTAGGTTTCAGACATCCTGTGATGAATCAGTAGCTGTCATTCAGAATGAGATCAGTTGAGTCCACTGACAGCATCTGGTGCGGTCCTGGATCCAGCCAGCCAGAGCTGCTCCACATGGGGTTTAAAAACCTGGGCAGAGGAAACCAAAGGCTCCCCTTAGTCAGGAGCCTCTGCTTCTCCATGCTAAGCAGCCCAGCCAGGGCTGTTTGGCTTGGTGTTTAAAGTCCACAGAGAATGGAAGCCCCTGCTCCTCCCTGCCTGGAACCTCTGTTTCGCCTGCCCCAGGCTGCCTGACCGCTGCTGCTTGGCAAGGGTTTTAAAGTCCCCAGTCAGGACTGCCCAGTGCAGGGTTTAACGTCCTTAGCTGGAGAAGCCCTTGGGCCAACAATCAGCCACCAATGATATGTTAATTTAAAGCATCATACAAATAAGCCATAAAAATGTTCTACCTTATATGTGGAACGTTTTTATAGCTCATTCCTCATTTTATGCTTTAAATTAAGTGCACATATTTACACTGCAATTAACACTTTCATTGTGGTATAAATGTAATAAGTTGGCTGGGGGCAAGTCTATGTGGCAGGTAAGTCTGAAAGAAGAAGAGGTTCATCCCTGCTGGCTTTAAAACCATTCTTCAGTTAAATTATAGCAGCTCCCACAGCCCTAATACCTCCCTTTAAACCCTGGGACGTGAGGAAGGAAAGGAGAACATGCAGGAAGCATGTGCACAGACAAGCTATGCTTATGAATTCCTTGAGAACCTAGTCTCTGCTTTGGACACAGGTTTTGCCTTTTATCAGGAAGTAACAAAGGATCTTTTAAACTAAAGCCTGGTGTTAATTCAGAGTAGTACAAGAGGCAAGAATTTCTTAGGGTGATATCTTTTATTGGACCAACTATGTCAATGTGATAAAGTAAGATGAGCTTTCAAATACAAGACATAATAATACTGATTTACTGTAGGGTGAGCTTTTATATTGACTTAGTTTACCTGGTGTAATTTTGCAGGTGGACATTTACTGTTTTAGGCCTGGGTTGCAGTGGTTTAGCATGCTTCTGCAAATTTACAGGCAAAACTTAAACCTATATTGCCAGTGTTAAACTGGAGAGTGCAGGCCCAAATGGTGCACAGATTTAACTGAAGCTATTTGAATTAAACAAATACAGTGTTTGCCTATGGAGAAGCCAAAGGAATACAACCCTAGAATGAACTCGAACAAACATATCCTAAACATATCACTGACTTTACTCTCCAGGCCTAACCAAACAGTTTGAGATATATAGTTGGTTTATAAAGTTCCCATAGAGCTGTTTATAAAAACAGGATGTTGACCTGATGTCCCTGTTCTAACTTTTTCCTCCTTCCCATAACACCAGTGCTCCATTTAATTGCCATGGTGCAACTCAGAGCTGAATACTTTGTACAATGTGCAAAATAACATGAAAATAGCTATATAAATAAACACACTATCTTATATAAAATAATAATTACTATTATGTATTTTCTGATACTGCAAAACAGATCCATAAGGAAGCTTTACTGCTCATTGGGTGCATCTACACATGTGTTTTACTGTGGAGCAGACTAATTAGCTCCACAGTAAAGCATCACCATCTCCATGTGCTAATATTAGGGTGCAGTAAATGAATTAAATCCTTTGTAACGTAGTACTGTCAGGGGCAGTACTATCTCACAGCACAGTAATTAACTGCAGTGAAACACACATGAAGATGGTGACCACAGGTGTAAATTGCACCCAGTCAGCCCATGCAGCAGTGAGCAAGATTCCTGCCTGCTGACTAGCCACATTCCTCTGCACTTTAGGCACTCTTGTGCCCCAGCCAGCCCCTCCACTGCCCAACATCTCCAGCCAAAGCCCAGAGCTGACCCCGCGAACCTGCTGCCAGCCTAGGTCTATGCCACCCCAGCTCAAAGTGCTGCTGTCCTAGGTGCACATGTAGGTGCTGCACTCAGGAGCAGTATACTCTGGCTCAAAGTATTCCTGCCCTTATTGCATTGCATTAATTGCATACGTAGATGCATCCATTTAGAATTAATCTGGACTCATCTGTATGTTATATGATAAAGCACAATCCTGCACCTGCAGAATTTAATTAAGGTGGCAGTGAAGTGAAAATATTGCCTTCATTTACTCCTATGACACTAACCATGGGGGGTTGCATGAGTCTAACTGCAACAAGAACATGTAAATTATAGACATAGATAGTTATCACACAGTTTTAAATAACAAGTTTCATGATGCCAAAACCCAGGTCTCATTTTTGCCTCATGATGCCAAAGCAGGTCCAAGAAAATATGCAACTGGTGGCTTCATTCATAAATTTGGCTCAATCCTAGCATAGTTATGATACCATAAATATAGGTATCATTTATATTTCTCACTGTTTGACACCTTGCAGCCTCAAAGCATTGTTTGTATAACTATTGTGTGAACAAGGAAGAAAAAAAAAGAGGTTTCCCTTCCCCACCCTCACCGCAAATCAAATATAATGAAAACTGAACGGATGTTAGACTCTCAAGGGTTTTATCAAATTATCCGTGATAGGTCAGTCTGCATTGAAGGTTTCTGAATCTGAATTTTATCAATGGCTTATGCTAGGTTCACTTTAAAGGACAGCAGGTGTTAAAACAATGAGCCTCAGCCTCCTTTGCATCTGTGATACAAAAGCTGTCTCAGTGTTTACAAGAAACAGGATAATCAAAAAACATCCTGCCACTGGAACATAAAAACTATAGCTCCTTGTTATTCTTTTTTTTTCTCACACTGTTGTTTTATTTATAGAACATAAACTTGAACCATGAGGAGGAAAATATTCATATTAGCTTCCATCTGGAAGTGACGCACATGAAACGTAAAGAGGGGCTCTCCACTGCGGGGGTAGTGTACATTGTTCTTTCAACTCTGGTTAGGCTGTTAACTCTTGCACTGTTATTTTAGATAAGTCAAGCCTATGTGTGCGTGTTTTTAAAATCAAAGCCAGCTTCTCAATGTTATCAGTACTGGAACTCTCAAGAGGATGAAACCTATGGCTACTGGATTTTGCTTACACCTATGTCTATGGCCATATATCCATAGAACTGGACACGATCGATACATTCACATATAGGCACAGAGGCAGAAAAACTGAACTGAGTTTCAGTTATGCTGAGCTTTAGCTCATATAAATTCAGTATTAAATGCATTATTCCAATGTAATAGTGTGTTTTTATAATCTTCTATGTTTTAACATATTTTTTCTATTTGAATATACATCTTTTTTGAAAAAAAGTGTGTTCTCATTTAAGATGCATACAAATGGGAACTGACCTTTGGATCCAGAACTTTCATGCACTTTCCAAACCTCCAAATGGTTTTCCCCACCCTGTTCCAGACCTAGATTTCATGACCCAGCATTCATTTCTAGCTGGAACAACAGCAAAAATTGTCTTCAATTTTTTTTTAAAAAATTCTTCAAGAGCTATAATAATTAGAAGCAGCTGGATTTTTTTTTCATAAAAATTTTAGAATTTAAGGAATTTTCTTTGAAAAAAGGTGAAAGGTCCCAATATTTCAATGACACTGTTTTTGTTTTCTAAACCCAAAAAAAGCATTTTTGTTCCTTTTCAAAACTAAACTTTTTTTTTCCTTTTTGATTCAGGATTTTGTCCTTCTCCCTTTTTTGCCGTTAAAAAAGGAGGGTAACAGATAAAGAAACAAAACCGACAAAAGAAACACAGAGAACCAGAGGTGTAACAAGCAGGACCATCCCCTGTGGGAGGGGCAGAGGGCAGTGACAGTGCTGGGGGGACACAGGTTCAGAGAGCAGGAAGGGGCCTACAGAAGGTGATGCTGAGTACCAGAGGGGTATGAGTTCTGGGTCATATGTAGATACCTCACCTATGCTGGTGACAGTCCCCTGCTACAGCCACCTTGTGGTCTGCCCAATCCCAGCTGTTGCTCTTACAGCAGCAGTTTATTGTTAGTGCACCTGGATGTTGCTGCAAGAGCAACACTATAGAGGTGCTTTTGCTGCCAGAGTGCAGACTTGGGGGAGGTAGGGGAGTGATTATGGTGCCTCTTCTAAATTGGTACCAGGAGCTACTGCCCCGCTCATCCATCCCTAGTAAACCTACTGCTGAAAACAGAATATCAACATGGTTTCAGTTTTTCTTGTGTTGTTCAAAAATATTAGTGTATTCTGCAAAAATTGTCATTACTAGGCCTGTGCAAAGTGGCTAGTATTCACTTTGGATTCGGCCAATTTGAGGGACAATGATTCAATTTGGTGATTCAAATCTGAATTGATTTAGCCAAATCAGATTAAGAGATTCGGCTGCCATCAAATAGGCCGAATCTCTGAATTGGCCCAATCCCCGGCCGCTCTCCCAGACCCGCCAATGGCTACTCCACCCAGCCCCAGCTCCCAGCTCTTTGAAAAAAAAAGCCCTACATTCACCAGCTACTGCCAGGTGGGAGAGAGGCAAACCCTACTGCCCCGCACTGCATGGGGGACTCTGTCATGAGCCACCATCCCCAACTCGCTTTCCAGCCCCAGCTCCCAGATGTTTTGGGGTTTTTTTTAAAGCCCCAACTTACTGGCAGCTGCCAGGTAGGGGGGCAACCCCCACTTCCCCGCATCGCCCAACACTGCATGGGTGACTCTGCAACAGCCTCCAGAAGCCCTGAGGCTGCTGCAGCAGCCGGTGAGTGTGGGGCTTTTTTTTAAAAAAAAAAAAGGAGCTGGGAACTGGGCAAGGTGAGGCAGCTATAGGTGGGGCTGGGAGAGCAAGCGGGGGTTGGGGGTTTCTGGTAGAGCCCCCCATGCAGAGCGGGGCAGTGGAGGGCAGCGGGGATCACCCCCCCACAACCTGGCAGCAGCTGGTGAGTGGGGACTTCTTTTTTTGAAGAGCCGGGAGCTGAGGCTGGGCTGGGCAAGGCAGCCATGGTGGGGACTGGGAGAGCAGGAGGGGGTCAGGGGGCACTCAGGAGGGCTGGGGGAGCAGGCAGGGGATGGGGCCTGGTGGGGGCCCTCCCCATGGTTCCCTCCCCACACCTGCAGCCTTTCCTCGCCCACCCCCTACTTACCAATACAGGGACTGCCGGAATCTTTAAAGCTCTCTGAATCTTTTCCAAATCGATTCAGAGAGCTTCAAATTGATTTGGACCTTTTAATTGGTATCATGATTCAATTCAGGCTGAATCCGGCCAAATCTCCTCCAAATCGAATCAGCACTCGAAGCTTTGCACAGCCCTAGTCATTACATTTTTTCATCAAAAAAATTTAATTTTGAAATTTCAGCCCCTTCTAATCATCATAATTTCTGTTTTAGCACGTATCATACAACAATTTCAAATCACTTTACAATAACTAATTAAACCAGGAATGAATCTTGCCACCTTTACTCACCATAATTTGTGTGTGTGTGTGTGTGTGTGTGTGTGTGTGTGTGTGTGTATTATCTGACTACAGCTCATGGGACCATTAATGGAGTACTACTTAATTTGAATAAGAGTGATATACTCTAGTCCTAAATTCTGTGAGGCTCTTTCTGTGGTTGGAAAAGATCAGTGTATAAATGGATGAACTATGGTACACAGAGATGGTGACTTCCACTTCCCACCAATCCCTTTGCACAAATTCAAAGGACTAGAGCAGGAACATAGGGACCTAAATAAACCCACAACCAACCTAAGAAGCATTGTTCTGCAACAGACTCTTCAGTGATGGCCCTGAGGGCTGCCCTTTGAATATATTCCTGCCAATTCCATCATAAAGGGTGGAGTTGGAGGATGGAAGGCACATGCTGGAGATGAGGACACAGCATTCAACATTGCAGAAATGTTGGGCAGCACTGTTTCTTTTAAATGAAACAGCTCCTGGGACTAGCTAAATTGTAGGACTGTGTGAAACAGAAGCATTCTGCTTCGACATCCGTTCCAACATTTTGACAGAACAGTGCTCGGTTTCAAGTTTTGTTTTGTTTTGTTTTGTTTTGAAAACAGTGTTTAATTCTGTTTCCTGGAAACAGTTTCGCTGTTTCAATGCTGTTTCAAGGTTTCATTTGGGCTGGGGAAGGGAACTCAGCTCAGCTCAGCTGAGTTCCCTTCCCCAGTTTGATCGCAGCACTGGGGAGGGGAACTCAGCCAGGCTGCTTCGAAACTCAAAACATTTTGAAACTTTCAAAACATTTTGATTGCCCTCGTTTCATTTTGAGGCTGTTTTGAAGCCCTTTGTTTCATTTTGATTTCAGTTTTGAGCTCAAAATGAGTCAAAACAGTGTTGAAACGAAATGGCTGGTGAAATGTCACACAGCCCTACAAATTGTTCCAAGAGCCTCTCCTGGAGCAACAAAGCTTCAGGATGGATGGGTGACTTAAAGCTGTCACACTAGCCCTCTTACTGAACTGCTAGGTTTTTGCTGTGTCTGAAAGAGGTGCAGCCTAGAATTTCCTCTGGAAGAGTTGGAGGGAGCCTCACTTTGGCTAGAGCCAACCTCCCTTCCCCGCCTAACTCTAAGGACAAAGACAGAAGTTACATATAAACCAGTATAAGTGTTGGCAACTGATTCAAATATGAAACACAACAGAAGTTTAGAGTGGCCAAAACCAGTTTAAGATAAACCTAGACAGATGTAGTATCAGACTTAAATGATTTAGGTTAAATCCATTTATTGAACTTCTGTCCCAGATCCCCTCCAGATTCAAGTTAACTCACAGTTCCCCAGTGTCCCAGGATGCTTTGCATCTCCCTCGCACACCTGTCTTCACACTGTGTGCAAACTAGTCTTGCCCCAAGCTGTCTGCTCCAGCCAGCTGGGAGCCATACTCTAGCACCCTCTGACTTCCGTCCTGGGCCACCGCAGGCATGTGCTGCATTTCCAGGATTGAAAGTGAATTGTCTGTTCACTTGCTTATCAGTTCCATCTATACAGCTTAGACTAACCTGCAAAGATTGAATTTATTCAGCCTCAAGCTTCTTGACTGTCTGTACTTAGCTTGACGTCAAGCTAGGTACATACCCATTTTCATTGCCCTTAATTACATATTCAACTATACAGAATAAAATACAATGCAGTTTATGTTGTGAGAGGTTTTTCTAACAAACTGAACCCTGAGGCTGCTATATTTTATCTCCAGATTTCACCAGCCTAGTGAGACTGCGGATTCTCTCTATGTCTCTTTATCCCATTCAAACCTTTTCTTATCTTCATCAGTGTAAAGCATTTAGACTGAATACAATGGTAACTGCACCCCTGTGTCTGAGGCTAGAATTAGGTCGTGTGTGTCCAAAACTGCTGAAGGCATTTGAGTGTATTCAAAGACTGACCACGGAGCTCCAGAATTTGGATCTCATCTAAATCAGCTCACATGATACCCTCATACCAGCAAAATTTGCAGTAGTGCTCATTCTAAAAAGATGATTCTAAAACCACGTTATTGGGAAATATATTGGACCCAGTACTATATTTGGTAATCCCAGCACACTTAAAGATGCTTAAGATTAATAAGGAATATTTAGCCCACCGAGTCTTATTTCAACATTTTTTTTACAAACTTCCTATACTGTGTATATAGCTTTGCTTCCAACAAGCCTTTCTCACCTTTTTCTTCCCACTTTAACCACACCCAACCCTGCAGAAAATGGGAGTGACAACATTTACAGAATGATTTCCAGAAAATACTCTCTGAGAGTTACTAACTCAAGAGAAGTGACCTGATACAGAATGCCTTGCATTCAAAAGCTTGTCTAACTTTATCCAACCATTTAATCAGTCCAATAAAAGTTATCACTTACAAGAATCCTTGCCTCACGTAACTTAAGAACACATTTTTAAATCATTATACTAAGAAGAAGCAAGAGTATAAGAGAAATGATGCACATAGAATTTCAAATGATAATGTAGCTCATAATACAGTGGTACCCAACTTATGTGGGCCAACAGGCCAGATGAGTGGCACGGGGCTGGTCCGCAGTCTGGATCTGGAGCACAGAGATGTATCATCTGCTCCATGAGGCTGGAATTTGGTAGTGTTAATTGCTGCAGCTCCCATCACCTCCTCCCATCACCAAATTTCTAACTTGGCAGGCACCCCCAACTGTACACACATTTCTTGTTTCCTTACTGTTTACAAGACCCACAGAATCAGTTATCTTTTTACCTCAAGAAGTGTCAATGAGAAAATTATGGACCCTATGAATTATGATAATTAACAAAAACTTAATTATAGTTTCAGTATCTGTGATCACTCAGGATTGGGGTCTTGTAGACTGACACGATACAGTACTCATATAGAAAAAGAACAGCTGAATCTGGCCCTCAGGTCTATCACAAACACTAAGAGGAAAGTATACATTGGATGTATTGGATTGGAAGAAGGCCAATGTGGTGCCGATCTTCAAGAAAGGGTGGAGAGTGGATCCGGCTAACTACAGGCCCATTAGCCTGACTTCTATCCTGGGGAAGATCTTAGAAAAGTTTATTAAGGAGGCCATCCTTGAGGGACTGGCCCAGGCTAACATTCTAAGGGACAGCCAGCACGGGTTTGTTGTGGGTAGGTCTTGTTTGACCAATCTCATTTCCTTCTATGACCAGGTGACCTATCACCTGGACAAGGGAGAAGAGATTGATGTCATATAACTTGACTTCAAAAAAGCTTTTGATCTGGTATCCCATGATCACCTCTTGGCCAAACTGGCCAGTTGTGGCCTTGGCTCCACCACGATCCGCTGGCTGGGAAATTGGCTTCGTGGTCGGACCCAGAGGGTTGTGATCGATGGCAGTCACTCATCGTGGTGCCCTGTGACCAGTGGGGTCCCTCAAGGCTCTGTCCTGGGACCCATCCTGTTCAACATCTTCATTAACGATGTGGACATTGGAGTCAGGAGTGGACTGGCCAAGTTCGCCGATGACACCAAACTTTGGGGCAAAGCATCCACGCCAGAAGATAGGCGGGTGATCCAGGCTGACCTGGACAAGCTCAGCAAATGGGCAGACGAGAACCTCATGGTGTTTAACACCGAAAAATGCAAGGTTCTCCACCTTGGGAGGAAAAACCTACAACACCCTTATAGGCTCGGCAGTGCTACGTTGGTTAGCACTACAGAAGAAAGAGACTTGGGGGTCATCATTGACCACAAGACAAACATGAGCCTGCAATGCGATGCTGCGGCTAGTAAAGCGACCAAAATGCTGGCGTGCATCCATAGATGCTTCTCGAGCAAATCCCGGGACGTCATTCTTCCCTTGTACTCGGCCTTGGTGAGGCCGCAGCTGGAGTACTGCGTCCAGTTTTGGGCTCCACAATTCAAAAAGGATGTGGAGAAGCTTGAGAGAGTCCAGAGGAGAGCCAAGCGCATGATCAGAGGTCAGGAAAACAGACCTTACGATGACAGGCTGAGAGCCATGGGACTCTTTAGCCTGGAAAAGCGCAGGCTCAGGGGTGATCTGATGGCCACCTATAAGTTTATCAGGGGTGACCACCAGGATCTGGGGGAACGTCTGTTCACCAGAGCGCCCCAAGGGATGACGAGGTCGAACGGTCGCAAACTCCTGCAAGACCGTTTCAGGCTGGACATAAGGAAGAATTTCTTTACTGTCTGAGCCCCCAAGGTCTGGAACAGTCTGCCAGCGGAGGTGGTTCAAGCACCTACATTGAACACCTTCAAGAGTAAATTGGATGCTTATCTTGCTGGGATCCTATGACCCCAGCTGACTTCCTGCCCTTTGGGCAGGGGGCTGGACTCGATGATCTCCTGAGGTCCCTTCCAGCCCTAATGTCTATGAAATCTGTGAAATGTGCTGTCCGGTGACTACTGAAAGCAAAAAAAATTGTTATAGTGTCTGCTTAAATTAAATGGATTGAAACATGACAGATCTAAAAGTGCTATTTTATAGACTGCACAAAATAAATCTTTTGTGTTGCATAGATTGGCATAAAACGATTTAGTTTCTAATACTTGTTTTACTATATAATGTAGTAGTGACCTTTATCCCCCTTATTGATCAACTGTATAATTACAGATAATACTGACTGAAGCCAAATGATAAAGCAACTAGTATTCCAAAACCTCTGCCAACAAATTATCTGGATAATAGCCAGAGGTCTAGGTTCAATCCCTAGTTCTATTTTTTTCTCACAAAAAACATCTGGTGTATGTTAATTGCAATCTGTACCAACTGTAATATTCATGGTGATAGATATCTTTTGGAGTAACATCCTAAATGAAGAAGTCACTGAATGTTGATAAGCAGTAGTCGATACAATATAAAATCAATAGATATATCACTACCAGCTGGTTCCTAATGACAGGGCATCAGGAGTTCATGTACCATGGAGTCAATTTTTGGAAGCTTTAATTTTATTGAACAAATTATTTCATAAGACATCAATTGGGGGTTTTACTTTTTAACAGAAAGAAGTGGAGTGTGGCATGGTATTTCATATCTGGCTGAGATTTAAAACACGCTCTCCTTATGAAGTATGACATTTTATACCTGAAACCACAGGAACAGTTTCCCACATTTAAGTGCAGAGGAAAAATCTTCAAATTAAATGTGAACTTTGTACCTTTTAATTCTCATCCAATCCTCCTCCTCCATGTACTGTACATAGGCCCAATGAACATGCTGGTACTGCATCAAAGTCCAGTAGACTTAGCTACAAATCCCCTTCATTTAGGCTTGAAGAAAGCAGCAAACCTACCATAGATTATGGTAGTTAGTGATAGCAAGCAACCACTCCCTTTCATGGACAACAGTTTGGATACTCGTTACAGTACTAAATAAACTGCTCAGCATTGCTATTTCTGGCAGCACTATTATTTCTAGACACAAAGATTTGGACATACTAGTACCTGAGTTCAAAATCAGTGCCACTGCTACAGTACCAGATTCCACAATGAAGCTAGAGCTCATCCACTCACTTCAGGGTGGCCTTTAGAGGCACAGAAGCATTGCTGCTGGGAACTCTTAGGTTTATCCAGTGCTAGAGATGTTATCATGCTAATGGGTGGTTATATGAGAGAATTCCTATGCTTAATATCTAGAATAAGGCATAAGAATCCCTGATAGCTTTTGAAGGGTTTAGAGAATGTCACCTGAGACCTGTCTAAGCTTGCTTTTCTGCCAGCACACATGCACACTCCTGAATGGGAAGGCACAAGTTGCTAAAGGAGCTATGCCTGCTTGCACAAAGCACAGGGGTGTCAACATGTGTTTCTGACAACTGCCAGACAAATCCAGAACCCTTATTCTGATCAGCACAAGTGATTTAACTCTACCAGCAGAAAGAAGACACCTGCCACTATGGAGAAGCTTGGAGTGTTGATACACTACAAAGAACTCAGACTCTGCCATCAAAACTTTTTAGTGGAGTCTAAGCCTAGCACACTATCTCAGTAAAATACATGCTTTTGTCAGGTGCTGTTCTTCACAATGTTGAGGGCTTATAGCTGTTTGGTTGGACTATTTTCAAGTCACTACCACTTTGTCCTGCTCCCCCTGCACACTCTGACCAGCACTTCACCCTGTGGATAGGCCCCAAAGATATCAGTGGGGATACCTGATGAGCAAAATACTTCTGAGTATCGGGGAAAGTGCCAGAATTAGAGTACAAATCATCACTGTAGGCTGTATCTTTATGCAACAGTTCCCTGAGCTCCCTCAAAATGCATAACCTCTTTTTTATAGTGCATACAACCAAAAAAAGGCTTTACACACTTACCTGGCCCATGCAGTTAGAATCACAGGAAAGTAGAGCTAGAATAGACCTCAAAGAGATCATCAAGTCCAACACCCTGCTCAAGGCAGGATTAACTGTGACTAAATCATCCCAGCCAAGTGTTTGTATAACCTGCTCTTAAAAAACTTTCAAGGATAGAGATTCCACAACTTGTCTGGGTAGCCTGTTCCAATGCTTTGCCATTCTCACACTGAGAAAGTTCTTCCCTATATCCAGTTTACATTCCTCTTGCTGCAGTTTCAGAACACTGCTCCTTGCCCTGTCCCCTGAAGCCAGAGAACAGCCTATCCAAACTTAATGGGAAGAATGTGTATTAAGATACAGCTCTGACAGCATTGTATACCTCAGAAGCCTTATCTGTAGTATTAGCAGGCTTAAAGCTGACTAGAGTCCAGTATTTTCAAAATTTTTAATAGTTTCAGGGTTAATATCCCCAACAGTGACAGAGCTTTAAGCAAGGTTCCTTAAGTACCATAATGATGTGGCATGAACAGCCATGGAACTGAATCATTCTCAAGCCTTCTAATAATTTTGGAGTTGCTACTGGAAGCCATGAAAATGACAGAAGGAGCTAGTCAGTTGCATGACTGCTATTAGTAGCTTTAAAAATGAGAAAGTTATTTACAAGGTTACTCTGCTAACTGGGCCTCATGTCCAAGGCTTGGAACAACAGCGATGCTTCCCTTTTCTGGCTAGTTAAATGGAGTCTGCTTAGTTACAATGCAGAGAATTACAATTAGAAGGCAGTTAACCCGGGTGCAATTACTTAGTAAATTGGTTGACTGAAAGATGCCATGCACTTAATCTATATGTAGGTTACCTTTTAAGAAGCACTGATTAACAACATGTAAGAAATTGGGCTTGGCTCTGCATTATACAATGCCTAAGTTTTAAAATTTTGCTCCCTAGAAACTTTTAGGTGCCATCCTTTTCCAACTAGCCTTTATTGCAAACTTAACAGGGGGCAAGTAAGCTTATGAAGTGAATCACTCACTTATCTGGCAAGCATATAAGTGAAGTGCAACGTATCTGCGGCAGATCAAGGAACTGAACCCAGGTCACCAAACAGCCGAGTCTAACACTCTAACCCCCTCCCCTTCTGGCAGGGAGGATGGGGGCTGGTGTCTCTGAAGCCCACCACTCTCTGAGGCTACTCTCGGGGTGTGCAATTTTCAAACCACTCCTTCCTTGGGATTGCGCCTAAAGGCACAGTCCAGCCTTTTGTAAAAGGCTTTGAAATATGAGTTACAGAGGCATAACATTTTTTCTATTATATTCCTTCCTTCACCTTAAGCCCCTTTCTCAATAAAAGACAGGTGCACTAAGCTCCTTGCCAAAAAATTGAATTTAGAGAAACAAGCCCCTCCAGTTTTATAAGCTACCCCTTCATAAGCTCACTAGCCCCGATATTAAGCTTGCAATAATGGCCAGTTGGGAAAGAATAGCAACTAGTTTCCTGGAGAGCAGTATTTTTAAACCTAGGTTTACAAGAGCCTAAATAATTGCAGACCCTGTAAGAAATGTTCTGTAAAAATATTTCATATATTCAAGCCTTATAAATATACAATCAGCAGTATAATTGATGGGAGATGAGGCGGGGGTGACAGGGTAGGCAGTCCCAGACACCATTGCCCTTGGGTGAGGTGCAGAAAAAGCCATTGCTGCAGCTGGTGACCAGCTATGTTGTTGCCACTTGCAGCACAGCGGTCAGTAGTGTCCCATACACCTCCACTGCCCAGGTTGTGGAGTTTCCCAGTTAGCCTCTGCATGCAGTTCTGCTTTTGTAATGCAGAATAACCTGGAGTATGCGTTCCTTGTTTGTAGCATACATAACGGCTTTTGATTTGAAGAACTATTCTCGTGTTTGTACTGTAGTAAAACCTAGAGTTCCTGAGCCTTGCTTGAAAGTACTGCATATACAACAGTTCTGCAAAGATTGACTTAAAAAATTCAGCATATATGAACATATCTTTGCAGTAGTGAGGTCACAAAGCAAAACATGTTCTCTGGCAGAAGAGCTAGATAGACAGGAATGACAACAGGTTTGGGGTAGGGAACTGAACACAAAGCTAATGAGGTGGCAGTTTGCAGGGGTCAAGCTAGCTCTATACTCTCTTTATTTTGGTTTGGGGGACTTTTTTATTTTAAACATAGTTTGGAGATATTGTATTTGTTTCCTGCAAGTTTTAGTTTCTCATTAAACAAGTAAGGGCCATTCTTTTTCTCTTGGAGGTCTGGGATATATGGTAATAGACAGCAAGTATTCTGAGACCTATGAAAAAGGTATGTTGCTTAGGAAATGAGATCAAATTGGCCTTTAAAACTACATGTGGAAAGGAATCTGCTACAAACTGTAGCTTTGAAATTATTTTAGCTAAAAAAGGCAGCTATCCAAAAGGCTACATCAATGCAAGGAAAATATATGAAAACAAGGAAAATATATGAAAACTGCAAGGGTTCTAATGGTAACCTATTTGAGCTCCAGTGAATAATTTTCTGGTAATTGTCATCACCTTAAAACTTATGAACTGGTTCAACTATAATACTAGACTCTCCTGATGGTGTAAGGGTAAAGATAAATTATATAAATTGTGCCAGTGTAAGTTTGGAGTGACTGTACTGTTTCAATAGAGCTACTCAGAATTTAACTGAAACCACTGTGATCTGATTTTACTTCCCTCGCTATGAATAAAATGTAACTGATCCCCAATCAAGCTTGTTGCCCCAACCTGTTTGAAATCAATAATCATCCCCAAAAGCATGAGCTTGCCAGTAAGTATCACATTATATTGAAACATAATAAACTGTGGTTCTCTTTATTAGGGTTCATGCTTTCAAGCTTTTTCCAAATCCCAAAGGGTTAGAGACTTTTTTTTTTAAAAAAAAGCCAAGATTCTCACATAATTACACGACTAAAACCCCCCACCAAGCATCAAAAAATCTGTGATAACTTTGCAAAAGGCCCAAGTCTTCTAGTCTAGCAGTTCCCAATCTGTGGTATGCATACCACCAGTAATACGCAGCTAACCTGTCAGTGGTACACATTAACAGATGTATTATAATTACTTTATATGACAAAAATTTGCTGGTAGTATTTAAGGTTGTATCATTTTAAATCGGTGGTGCGCAATCTGTCTGTGTGTTTGGGAACCACTATTCTGGTTCCTTCAATTTTGCTTTCCCTCCTAACTCATAAAGAGAAGAATGGAAATTTAAGGAAGTGGTTGCTTGGTTTTCATCAGGGGGGGTTTTTTCGTCTGTGTCCTCAGAAAGAGGTTGTAACTCTGCTTTATTAGCAAAGAAATATTTTGCATTCTTTTTATGTGTTTTTTCCCCCCTTGTTTATGGAAAGCATTCCACTGAAATGATTTGAAAGGATCCCTGGAATGCCAGTATATTAGGAACTGGTTCTACTGGCCAGCCTACCATTGCTGAAATAGGGTGTACAATCCAAATTGCTAGAGTCAATATAATATGAGAATGAAAAAGAATGAGCTTTACATTAGAGATTTCACCCCAATATGTTTGCTTAATAAATGAAGCTCTGAGTCTGGGTACAAATGACTGAGATTTGATGTGCAGCATTTTGGGAATGAAAGGGAAGAAAATGTTTCCAAGCAAACTTCCTAATGGACTCTAAGGGCCCTTCTACATGTTCAAATTTAAACTGGAAAGAAACCAGCTATGGAGCTGTTACACATTTTCAAGCACTAACATTGTGGCCAGATGGCTGTTTTTATAAGGGGATAGTCATTTTATGGTGTGAAAATGACCTAGCATCTGTGGCCAGTCAAAATATATTGTGCAATTAACCAGTTCATTGTGTGACAATTACTTTTCTTTGGTCTTACTTTGCAAGTGTTTAAATGTATTGTGCAGTTGCCCAGTTAAGTGTATGACAGACAATTACTTTGCACTGTTGGCCCATCTCACTTTGCAGGTGTGGTTGGTCTAAATGTATTGTTCAGGCCACCAGTTCATTGTGTGACAATTGCTTTGCCCTGGTGACTAGTCTTTGTATGCATGGCTGGCCTGAATTCACTGCATGACTGACCAGCTGCGTGACCATTACCTAGCACATGCAGCCAGTCTAAATATTTCTGGAGATTCCCCAGCAAATTGTGTAATATAGGTAATGCATAGCAGGGGCCTGAAATGACCCCCTGACTAGGGCCCTACAAATGTTCAAATGAAAGCTTGATAGAAACCAGCGACATTTTCAAGTGCTCCCTTTACAGCCGGCTGGCTCTCTTTTTATAGCTGGGGAGTCATTTTTTGTGGGGCGATAATGGCTTTGCACCTGCAGCCGGTGTCAACTTATTGCACGATTCCCCAGTTGCGTGATAAGCCCTTTGCCCCTGTAGCAGGGCTGACACGGGGCTGGGCACGTGTGGTGGGCCCCGCTTCATTGAGCCATGTAGGTGAGCTGGAGCAGAGGAGCTCCTAGGCGGGGGCCTGGGCGAGGTGTGCGGGGCGCGGCGAAGGGGCAGCTCGCAGCAGAGCAGCCGGGCTCCGCGGCGGAGACGTGTGTCTTCGGTCGGGCCGGCTCCTCTGCAACTGCCCTAACCCGGGGTGGAGGCGGCGACCCGCGACCAGCACTCGGGGCCTACCGTCGCCGCCGCGGGCCCGCTGGCTTCCATAGCAACGACCCCGGTCGCCAGGGAAGCGGAGCGGGCCGCCAACCAGCGCCGCGCTGCCAGCGCCGGCGCCGCCGCCGCCCTCGGCCTCAGCTGCGGCCGGGCGCCGCCCGGGGGCACGAGTGTTGTTGCAGGTGTTTGTGTGCCTGTGTACATCCCTGTGTGTGTGTGTGAGCCCGTGGGGCGGGGAAGGAACGTGTCTGTGTGGGTTGAGTGTGTTTGTGTGTCCGGCGGGGGGGCGGTGTCTGTGTGTGTGCGGCAGCGCAGGGCGGCGAGGACAGGAGTCAGCACCGGAGCCATGTCTCACGCGTGAGTAAGCCCAGTGCCTGGTGGGGCACCCCTGGCAGCACTGGGGGCGGGGGGTGACCCCCTTTGTCACTCCTGTGTGTTCCCTCCGTGGGCTCAGTACCTGCAGGCTCTGGAGGGCACAAGGGAAAGGGCACGTGGGTTAATACTTCAGCTTCCAGATCCTACTTTAGCCAGATTTTTTTTTTGGACCCCTGGCTGGCCCAGGCAGCACCTGCAATGCAACTCCCTGGGCAGGAGCCGAGATAGAAACCTCCTTTATTCCCTGCAGTTTTGTTCTTTTTATCGTCTCTGGGCCCCAGTTTTACCCCAACAGTCTGTTCTGCTGATTCCCTCTTGTATTAGCTGCGCTCTGCCATCACTTGCAACGTGGTACAGGCCCCCGTTCTTCCACTGCCATGGAGAAGTCTCTGTGGGCATGTCTAGACACCATCCTACAGTAACGTAGCAATCCAGAGTTGTGGTCTTTCTGAGTCTGTTGCAACAGAAAAACTGCTCTGTTATTTTTTTTGTAGGCAATGAAGAGTGAAAACTAAGAGCTAGCATTTTTGGAGGGGTGCCTTGAGTGCATCCAGGGCTGTTTCAAGTCTAAAAGGGGGGAGAACCACTGACTTAGAGCATAGGGAAGACCAGAGTTAAGTTGTCTGCTCCATTTTAGTTTATTTCCCTTCTATGAGTGCATTATGAGACCGTCTTAATTACAGTATCACATATTCTTTGATACTTTTTTTCCCCATCCCCTTCCTACAGTACCTGTCCCAGTTTGGTCTCTTTCACACTCTTGGCTCACCCCAGTCCTATCAAGATCAACAGAGTAGGTGTTTCTCCACCTGTGTTGCCAGAGGGGTTTAATTCATTAGATTTGGCTCTACACCAGCAGGGGCCAACCTTTTTGGTAGACATGAAACAAGATGAGCCTAGCATCCTCTCTAAGTGCCACTTCAATCCCCTTCCCCTGCCTGATTTATTCCTCTACTTTCTGTTTTGTCCCTGATCTGCATGCCACATAGTGAGGGTGCTCATATTACACTTGGCATACACTTGGCCACCCCTGCTGTATACAAAATATGGCAAGTGTGGCTTTAACTACCAGAGTGTACGCTTTTCTTGGACAGGGAGATGGCAGTTTTAGACCTTGCTGCAAGGACTATTTGTGTATTTTAAGTTAAATAGTTTCAAGATAAAATACTGAAATAACTATTGGAGCAGGGACTGGAGCTCATGTCTCCACTCATCCTGATCAAACACTCTAACCACTTCACTCTAGGGAGAAACACCACTATCACCATAACAGCAATAAGTTTTCAAAGAAGCTGGCTGCTGCTACATTTTGTGCCTATCCTGTTGAACACCTAGCAGGCAAGACAAGTAAATGTACACCTATTTTGAGGGTCTCAGCAGGACATGCCCAGAAGCAGAACTTTAGGTATTTGGAGAATATTTGGTATTTGGAAGTATTTCATAGTTAAAAACTTTAGGCGTGTCCAAATTAGGCTGCAGCTGAGCAGGGGTTTAAAGGATCTACATTTTGGATTTAGACAGCGAAGCTGCTCTGACATGCTGTAATTACAGCGCATCAGATGGTAATTACAGTGCTCCAGCAGCAGCAGCAGCCAGTGTCTCGAGCATCAGCATCCCTGCACTTAAAAATGGTGGCCGGGCACTTCATCTAAAGCTTGTTCCAGGAGTTTTAGATAAATTGCCCCTGCCATCATTTTTAAGTGCAGGAACACTCATACATGAGACACTGTGGGCACTTTAATTTGAGCAGCTCTCCAAGCCCAAAATGTAGCAGCCCACTCCCCCTACTCCTGGAGCACATATATAAACATCCTTAAGTTCTGCCTAAGTCCCACTTTAAACACTCAAGTCCTTTTTCAGATCTGAGCCCAGGCAAAAACCTTTTCATGCTGTGGACTAGTGCTTTTACCAAGTTAGCTGTTCTGGTAGGGTGCCCATACATGTACACGATTAATTGAGTCTCTGCTGACAAGTTCAAATTCTGGCTCCAGTGCATTGCAACATCACGTGCATTCAGTATCAAGCATTTGAAAATAGTAGTGGGGGTCGCTTTAACTAAAACTTGTTGAATTAACTTTAGTTAAAGCATCCCCATGGTCATTTTGAAAAGTGGGATGCTGAATAACATGGTGGCATTTTAATTAGAGCTGCTGTCTGGGAACTGTTCTAATTAAAATGCTCCCGCACCCCTACCCCCACCCCAGAGCACATGTACAGACATCCTTAGGGAAAAGAAAGTACAGCTTGTATTAGCAACACTCATCAGCAGCTAAGAAAACTACTCTGTAACCATACAGTAATTTGTCATTAAGGTTGCTCTCATACCAGCTAAGCTAACACAAAAGGTTATTAATAAGGCTATGCGAAACAACAGTGTTCCGCTTAGACTTCTGTTTTGACGTTTCGATGGAACAGTGTTTCATTTTGAGTTTCGTTTCAAAAGCAGTGTTCCATTTCATTGAAACTCTTTGGCTGTTTCAGTGCTGTTTTGACGTTTCACCCACAGCCAGCAGCTGCAACGCCTAGCTTCACCTAGCAGCTCCGATCTTCCCAGCATGGGCAGCAGTAATCTCCTGTCATCCAGCAGGCAGATTGGGGATTTGCCCGCACCCCTGGGAAGGCTGCAGGGGCTATGCCAGACTGCTCCCGGGGGTGTGGGCCTCCGATCTGCCTCCCAGATCACAGGAGGCTGGTGCTGCCGCTTGGGACCAGCAGCAGGCAGGCCCAGGGCAAAACAGCTCATGTGGGGACCCACCGTGCAGGGATCTGCCCCCACCCCAGAATCGGGGCAGAGGCGGGTCCTTGCACGAGCTGATTTGCCCTGAGCCCCGCACCCTCCTGGGGCTGACTCTGGTATGGGGCCCGGGGCATATCACCTTGTGTGGGGACCTACCTCTGCCCCAGTCCTGGGGTAGGAGTGGGTTCCCACATGTGTTGATTTGCCCTGGGCCCCACTCCCTCCTTGGGCTGGCTCTGGTATGGAGCCCAAAGCATATCAGCTTGTGTGGGGACGTGCCTCTGCCCCAATCCTGAGGTGGGGGTGGGTCCCCGCACAAGGTGATTTACACCAAGCTCTGCACCCTCCTCCAGCTGGCTCTGGTACAGGGCCCAGGGCATATCAGCTCATTTGGGGACCCACCTTGATCCCAGGGCAGGGGCAGTTCCCCACACGAGCCAATTTTCTCTGGGCCCTGCACCCTCCTCTGATTGGCTCTAGCATGGGGCCCGGGGAAAATCAGCTCACGCGGGGACACACCACCACCTCGGGATTGGGGTGGCGATGGGTTTGTGCATGAGCTGATTCACCCTGGGCCCTGCACCCTTCTCCAGTTGGCTCTGGTGTGGGGCCCAGGGAAAATCAGCTCATGCAGGGATCCCATCCCTGGGCAGTGGTGGGTCCCCATGCAAGGAGATTTGCCCCAGGCCCCACATCTTCCTCTGATCAGTTCTGACACGGGGTCCGAGGAAAATTAGCTTGTGCAGGGACCTGCCGCTGCCTCGGGATCAGGGAAGTGGCAGGTCTGCTCATGAGCTGATTTTCCCTGGGCCCCACACCAGAGCCAATCCAAGGAGGTGGGAAGAGCCAGGACTGCACTCCCTGTGGGACTGAGCCACATGGTGCTGTGCAGCCACTCGGAGCACAGCCTTGATTCTCCCCACCTCTGCCTCCCACCACCACCAGGCTGCTTCAGAATTCAAAACATTTTGAAACTTTCTAAACATTTTGCCTGCCCTCGTTTCATTTCGAGTCTGTTTCAAAGCCCTTCATTTCACTTTGGTTTCACTGTTTTGAGCTCGAAATGAGTCAAAACAGCATTGAAATGAAACAGCCAGCGAAGCTTCACACAGAGTATTGCTAATTGCAGTTAAGACATAGCCTCTGACAAAATTCTGTCAGGCAACATTTAGCTTTGAGCAGTTTAGTTATAATATGGACAGACTTTTTGTGAGGTTTATTATAGAACAATGTTGACTGGTCCTTCCTAGTAAATGTGTTATAAAGCCTGGCCACCACAAGGTAAGAATTTGTACAGTTTTCTTTCCAAACTAGATAACAAAGCTGATGAGATACTCCAGCTTTACTTACTGTTATTTGGCTCAGTATGTGTGACCACTGTATGAAGCTATACAAAGCTGTGCCTATTATGGGCTCGACCGTAGTTTTCAGTCAAAATGGAGCACAAGAAGACATCTGAATATGCTGTCATCCAACTTGTGCGCCCTTGGATATTTGAATTAAGTGATAGATCTGTAGGTCAGTCCAAATGGCCACGGGTCTGCAGTACAGGTCTGGGTAGTTAGACCATTACACGTCAGAAAATCACTGGGGCCAATGCTCGTATTTGTTGGTATTTCCTTAGAGCCTCACCTTTTAGAATCAGATTATTGCCTGATAATTTCAGATTTTGTTTAAAAAAATGGTTGAATCTCTAATAACTGTAGAGAGATATTTGAAAATGTACCTTATTTACTTGAATACAAGATGAATACCATCCACCCCACCTGCAATCAGCATGGAAGGGAAAGTGCCTTTCTTACCTGCTTCTCTTACAAGGAAGCCTCATTAAATTGCTGCCAAAAGCAGAATGTGCTCAGTAATGGAAACTAGCTATGAAGTTGATTAAATGCAGCCAATACTGAGCATGACTATAAAACACATGGCCCATATAGGGTGAATATGCTGTTGGGAAACTACCATAGTTTTTTGGCTTCAGGCTGAATTAATTCTGAATTCCAAATCAGTCATTCAAGTCTATGTGGTTCTACCGCCAGGCACATTCCTCCCTCTGGGACTTCGGCTACTTCCTAAATCCATTGTAGGCATCCTATGTGCAGGCCCCAAACCCAAAGGTGTTGGAGTTCAGATCCCCTCCCACCCCACAGTCAGGCTTGCTCCTAACCAAAAGACCAAAGAAGCAAGCCAATGCAAAAACAAAGGCTGATCTTAAGTGTTAAAACCCAATGTCAGTATCTGAAGGCAATTATGGGAAAAGTTAGCAAACGTGTAGTCACTGTAGTGTTTGAGAACACAACTTTAAAATGAAATAGATTTAGCAAAATTATTTTGTGACAGCAACAAGGGAAATATCAGTATTTTGTCAAGCAATATAAATTGCCCCTCCTGGAAAGGACAGTTAGTCAATATGGGCATGTCAGAGGGAACCTTTATGGGTACCTAATCCCATAAAGTACTAAGCACATCCTGAGAGGCACTCGCTATCCTTCAGCACCCATTAACTTCAGTTGAGGACAGATCCAATGAAGTAAATTATTCCATTGACCTAAGGGGACTTTGATCTACATGCTGGAGACACCAGCACCTTGCTACTTAGACTAGTTACCTTTCAGAAATAGCTGAAAGAAGAGTTGATGTGCCTGAACATGCTCAAGGTTTTCTGAAGGACAGTTGTAATCAGAACATCCTATAGTGGGGTTTACTTAGGGTCTTCAGGAAATATGCAATGTGTCACACTTCCTAAAATATTCCACGGGCTAACATTTCATTTGCATGCAGATATACTTTTGTTCAGCTGGAAATTTGCATAAATGTTTTAGAATTGCATATTTTTCTGCGGAGCCTTTTACTTTTAACAGTTCCTTCATCTTGTATATAACTTGTAAATGTTTGACCAGTAACTTCTTGATTTACCCTACCAGCACTAATTCAGGCATAATTGAAACAGACCTTTGACAATGGTATTAATTGTTCTCAGTATTATTCAGCTCTATGGCATTTGCTGCTGCCATGAAAAGAACACAATGAAGGACATTTAAACATCCATCACTATTAAACATAATCTAATTGTCATAACTAAGAATGTATGTAAAGCAGATAATTATACACCTAGATTAAGAGGATCATTAGTGTCTCCTCTTCAGTTTCTGGCTAAGTAACCAAAATAAATCAACAGCGTATTTTGCATTTCATCCAAAAAAAAAATTAATGGCACATTATGCTTGCAAAGACAACACTGAAAAGGTAGGAAATGCAACTGCAATGTCTGCATTATGATAAAAACTTTAATTTCATAACCACATACCTTTTCCCCTAGATCTCCTACCTTATTAAGTGAATAGATAGTTATTCAAAATTCTTCATCCTCCTCATTCTGTGTCCCCTCAAGACTTATTTATAAAACGCCACTTAAATTCCACACCGAATACAAAATTGTTTGTTTGCTCTTGGGCATTCCTATGCTATGCTCCCTATAACATCTGAGTGCTTCACAAATATTATTGTGTTTACTGTCACAAAGCTCTCTAATAATATTTTACAACTGAGAAACAGAGACATAGTCAAAATAATCAAAAACTATGAGACAAAACTTCTTGATTTAATTCCAAGTTTAGAAATATATATGTCTAGTTGTTACAGTCCTTTCTTTGCTTTGCTTCAGTATGTCTTTTGGCATTGCACCTCATCGAAGACATGAACATATTCAAAAGGGTCCTGCAGAGAGCAGCAAAATGACTAGAGGTCTAGAAACCATGATTCCCAAGGGGGGGGTTGGAGAAACTGGGATTATTTAATTTGAAAAAGGATGACTAAGGAAGGATTTGAAATCCATCTGCAAAAACAGGGAACTCTTATAACAAAAAGGGTGATATAGACTTTTCTCTGTGGCCATAGGGAATGGGACAAGGATTAGTTACCTTAAATAGCAACAAGGAAAATTTAGATTGGACATTAGAAAAAACAGTTCTAACTTTGATGTTGGTTAAGATCTGGAACAAATTATCAAAAGGGAGATTGTAGAATCTTTATTCTTGGAAGTTTAGAAGAGCAGGTTAGACAAACACCGGGCTGGGATAATCTTGCTGGATGACCCCAGAGGTCGCTTCCAAGTCTTTTTTTTCCTATTTTTGTCTCTCCTCTCCCTCCTCTTTTTTTCTACTCTTATCTACCTCCATCCTGACTTCTGCCCACTACTCCTTTTCATTTGCCATCTCTCCTGCCTAGGTGCTCTCTCTACTCTCCTTCCTCTGCTTCCTTCCTATCCATTCTCCCCACAACAAGACTCTGAACACTAGCATTGTCTCCTGAAGGTTGTGCAATCAAGACTTATATGAGAAAGCATCAACACAAACAAAGAATGCACAGTCAAATGCTTACTGTATTCATGCAGCTTTGTACAATTAATACATTAATGAATGAGGAAAGCTGATCTATTAGTAATACAAATTAGGCAATATACCATCTTTACGTCAAGCCCTTCAGCTATGGGGGAAACACACGCTTTGGGCTGTATCTACCACAACTTTTAAAACAACTCAGAGTTAATTGTGTTAGGGCAGGGGTTGGCAACCTTTTGCTGCCATAGCCTAGCCCCTTGCTGTGAACCACAATTCCCCCTACTCCTCACCCCTCCCTCCATGAGCTGAAGAGCTCAAAATATGAGCCCCTGTATTGATAACACTCCTACATGTACTTAACTTCAATCTTGTGAGTATTGAAACAAATGAGAATGCTTACTATAGTAAAATTAAGTAAGTAAGTAAGTATTTGCAAGATCTGATTAGGAAAGCATTCTGCTTACTTAGTTCCAGGAGAAACCAGTGGCAAAAGTGCTAGCAATTGTAGAGAGAAAAATAATTTTATTCAATATTGAAAGTGTAATTCAACAGGAAACAAAGGAAGGTCGAGTACTTAGGATAGTCTGGAGGGCACATACTTGGTGAAGGAACAAACACATTAGAGAATAATACTCTCACAGATAACTGGCCACTCAGGAGTAAGGGTAAACACAGGTATGAAAGCTACAGAGAGGCTGCTGTGGAGGGAACAGGTGGCATGGAACAGCCATGTGCCTCTCAGTTTGCTGTGTCGCCCCAGGCCAGGGTGGACCTTCATGGGCTGCATCCAGCCCATAGGCTATAGGTTGCTGACCCCTATGTTAGGTTTTCAAAGTATTTTTCTGGATTCAGAAAATTACTCAGAATTAGTTGCAAATGTAATTCATTAATAAAGTTGACACCTGTTAGCAGCATCAGCAGGTCAGAATCATGTAGGTACGTTGCTCCTAAGCAGCTGTTGACCTTAGATGGAGTGTCATCTGAATACATGGTATGAGAAAATGTTCCTAGGGAAAATGTTGTTAGTAAGACATTCCTGGACATTGTTGCAAATAAGTGAAATAGCTAGTCTGGTGACATATTAAATTTCTGTTTTAATGAAGATAGTTGTAGAACACTGGCATTTTCAGTGCTTATTTTTTCTACTGGAAGGCAGTAACAGAGCTTTCCTGTTTGTTTTCAGCTAGACTACTGATGTTTTATTGGAAACAAAACCCTTTATTTATATTAAGATATGTTGGCAGCTGTTTCTGTGCTGTATTTGAGAAAAAGCTAGATGAGGTTTTCATATGAAATAAAACACTTCCCATTCCAAAAGTAACTAGAGGGAATTTTAAGCAGCAGCTACTAGTGCTTGATATTCTAATACAATAAAGGGCTTACTCTGTCTGTGTGTCTGTCTGTAATGCTTTTGGGCAACTGTGCATGCGCCTCTGAGAGGGCTGGCAATGGTTGGATGTGGGGGCTCCACCTCCTCAAGCAGGGAGGGAGCTGCCACTGCTTAAGGCAGGGAGGCGGGAGTCCTGCTGCTCTGCAGGAGGAGGTGGAGGCTGTGGGGGGAGGACCTGCAACTGCCGCCTCCTCAGGTGGAGGGAAGCCCCACTGCTTCGGGAGGATCTGCAGGCAGAGACGGGAGGAGACAGGAAGTTGGGCAAGGGGGGAGGGAGCCGCAGCCACCGCCACCTCCTCAGGTGGAGGCAAGCCCCACTGCTTCGCAGGAGGAGGTGAAGATGGGCAGGGGGGAGGGAGCCACTGCCACCACTGCCTCAGGCAGAGGGAAGCCCCACTGTTCCATGGGAGGATGCGCAGGTAGAGGTGGGAGACTGGGCAGGGGGAGGGAGCCGCAACCACCACCACCTTCTCAAATGGAGGCAAGCCCTGCTGCTCCATAGGAGGAGGCGGAGGCAGAGGTGGGTAGGGAGGAGGGAGCCACCACCGTCTCAAGCAGAGGGAAGCCCCGCTGCTCCACAGGAGGAGGCAGAGGCAAGCCGGGGGGGAGAGAGCCGCTGCCTCAGGCAGAGGGACGCCCTGCGGCTCTGTGGGAGGATGCACAGGCAGAGGCTGGAGGGCGGGTTGGGGAGGGAGCCGCAGCCACTGCTGCCACCTCCTCAGGCAGAGGCAAGTCCCACTGCTCTGTAGGAGGAGGCAGAGGTGTGAGTGTGGTGGGGAGGGCACTGCCGCTTCAGTTGAAGGGAAGCCCTGCTGCTCCTCAGGAGGCAGCAAAGGTGAGTGGGCTTGGGGGAGGGAGCTGCTGCTGCTGCCACTGCCACTGCCACTGCCTCAGGCAGAGGGAAGCCCCACTGCTTCATGGGAGGAGGTGGAGTCAGGCAGGGGGAGACAGCCACCATGCTGGAGGCTGGAGGATGAGGTAGTGGCAACAGGAAGGACTGTTTACATGGCTGGCCCCAAAGGGTGAGCAGGGTAGGAGGCATGTACACACTCCCTCAAACATCCCATCATTCATAAGGGGCAATTAGGTAGTATGATCAGATTCACCCAAAAGTTCTAGAAGCATTGGCTGATGAGGTTCTTGATCTATTAAATGATGATTTTCAATAATGTTGGAGCACTAGGGACATTCCAGAGAATTGAAAATAAGTTCGTCAGTTAGTATGCCTGATACTAATGGGATGACCTGAGTACCTAAAGAACTGACAGCCTGAAATCCATCACAGGCAAAAAGATGGAACAGCTGATATGGAACAGGATTAATAAAAGACTCAAAGTGGGGGTAATTTATGCTTTTTCTACCTGGGCTTATAAAAAAAAAAAAATGTTCTCAAATGTCCTTGGTAATGTTTTATCCTATAAGATTACAAATGTTGATGAAGGTAATGGTGTTGACGTAATATAACTAGACTTTTGTAAAGCATCTCTTAGTACCACATAATGTTTTTCTTAGCAAGGTAGGCTGTTACAAAAATCAATACGTACCTATTAAATAGATTTTAAAAATGGCTGACAGGTCACCGAATGAAGTTGCTAATGGAGAACTGTCAACAAGTGGATGCAGTTCTAGTGGTCTCCATTATTTATCATTGGCCCCATGCCATTTATCATTTGAAGAAAACAAGATTACTATTCACAGTTTTGCAGATGTTGTACAGACTGGGAGAGAGATCTTCAGTAAAACGAAAGTACAATACAAAGTGATCTGGATTGCTTGAAATTCTGTGTATAAAGTACTTTGTGTTTCAATATGGCCAATGTAAGGCTCTAGGAACAAAGAATTTGAATGCAATTCACATTTCTATCTTGAAAAACTGTGATAGAAAAAGGACCTGGGTGTTATATGGATAATCAACAGACCTGAAGTTTTGTTGAAAGGCTAATGAGAACTACCAATGCCTAACCAGAGTAATGTAGACTAAGATTTCAGTCTGTGAATATCTGCATGGTAAACAGAAATCTGCTTGGTGGGCTCTTCAGGCAAGCTGGCAAAGGCATAGCAAGATATAGTACCTGAGAGTTGGTCTTGCACAAATTCAACTAGAAATATCAGATAGGGGAACTGACCACTAGAAACACTTACTAAAAATTGTCATGGATGCTCTTCCACTGGACATTTTAAATAAAGTTGATATTTTTTTTTCTATAAACCATGATCTCGTTCAAAGAAGGATTAAATTAGGGAAGTCCTGAGAAGTCCAAGTTCTGTGTTATACGGAAATTCACACTAGATGATCAGACCGATTCCTCCTGGCTATAGAATCTATGACTAATAGGCTGTGTGAAGCTTCAGACCGTGATTCAATTCAGTGGAGATTCGGCCCAATTCAGTGGTCGAATCTCCAAATCAGAGAACCCTTTAATCTCTCCGAATCAAATCAGAACCTTCCAAATTGATTCAGAGAGATTCAGAAAGATTCAGAGATTCAGACACAGATACAGCTTTAAATGTGTTGTTTTTTTTTTTTTAAGATACTTTTAGGTAGCAGGCAGCTCATGAGTGCTGCAGTGCTGGGGTGTCCCACAGAGGCATAGAGGGCTCCCCAGTATGCTCGGCAGCAGACCAGTCCACTTCCAGGTCCTCTGGGGAGCATGCAGGGAGGCCACAGAGCATGTGGAGGCCCCCCCCCACACTCCTGTGGCATGCTTTATGCACCCCAGCATCACAGCAATCACGAGCCGCACTGCTACCTCAAGGTCTGTAGAAAAAAACTTTTAAAGCTGTATCTATGTCCAAATCGCTGATTCTCTGAATCATCATTGACTCTTCAGATTCGGCCAAATCGAACCAGGGACAGTGATCTGAATCAACAAATTGAATCGCTCACCCCGATTCAGGCCAAATCCGAACTGAATAGGGCCCGCTTCACACACTCCTACTAATAAATCAGTTCATGGCATCAGGAAAGTTTCAGGTATCAGAAGGTGCACATGCCTATAGATTCTTATATTTTCATAAGGATTGTTTGTTTGGTTTTTTTTGCAGTGACATTTGAAGCCAACATGCTAGTTGAGCACTATTTCCCCTTCCAAGCAGGGAAAGGATACAGAAAGGAGTTAATTCTGTAATGCAGCTCATCATCAGTATTAGTTAATTACATTGTAAGTCAAGGACTCTTGGAGATGTAGCATACTCGGTATGAAAGTTTGCTGTCTATTTCTGGACCCTTTTTGACTAGCCATATGCCATTCATGATTTCAATGTGCTTTATTTATACCATATTGGATGTGCCAGATGTGGAGATGCTACTATTGCCTGTGGGGTGGGGGTGTGATACCAGTATCATGCTGCATTGCCGTCACTTCCTATCCTACCACATTCCTGATGCCACAGGTAGCATAAAAAATATGTTTCTTATTTTGCCAGAGAGAGAATACATTTTCTCCTCATTTTGCCTCAAAGCGGAGACCTTCATATGATGCTGAAGCCAGATGAGCTGCAGCCTGATCAATAAAAAGATGCACCTTGGAACATGATAAGGTGAAGTTCAGCATATGGCAATCTCTTCCCCACCTTAATGACTGAAGTTTCTGTTCCTGCCAGTGTATTGAAATTCACCAGCACAATGCCCTTCTGTGAGAGAAGAAGTGTCTTTTTCATCAGTATTGTGAGTTTGGGTAAGAGCAGGTGCTTGAAAGCTACTGAGGTGCAGTGTTACAGCTGGTGCTTAGTGAAGCAGGCTTCCTTGCCTTTGCTGTGGTTTCCCATTACATTTATGCCACAAAATCTTTTATCCTGTGTTTACTCTCTGTTATATTACCAAAGCTTGAAACCAGAGAAGGTGGAAGTGCATGACTGTTTGTGTTAACAATGCCAGTGTGCTGCATTTACTTTTTTCTAGTAATAGTTATAGCCTATCAGGCTTTTACTTCTATTTTGGCTCTTGCTATTAAATCTCTAAAGCATAATTGGTCAGCATAGAAATATGTAAGGGAGTTCATGTGGTTATACACTGTGTGCCCCATCATCTGAGAATAAATTTTGGAATCATTATAAAATCATTCTGAATTTCAGGAATAAGATGAGCAAGGTTAAACAAAATAAGACCCTTCCCAAAGCAATGGACCAAACTAGATGTGAAAGGTTTAGAACAGCCGAGGCTTGGATGACACTCTTTTAGTCATTTTTTTCCCCCCACTTCCATAAGCTTCTAGATCCCCTGGTTCTTTCTGGTATTGAAAGCAGAAATATTATAAAAAGATTGCTGCTGTTATAATACAGTATGGCCTCATTATAATGAACATCCATGGGACTAGGAGAAAAGCTCACTGAAAGAAGGGTTTACTATAATATAGGACCCTGGCAGGCATTGCATTTACAGCACAATTAGCAAATTAATCATTCCATAAATTGTATTATGCCACATGTTCAACCAATTTATGGCACCATAAACTGGTAAACCAGCCACAACTATGTTTCACATATAATGCATAATTCCACGCACATAAATGTAGAACATCTTTTTGGCTGGACTGTATAAGGCCTTAAATTGAACACGTGGCATATGTCTCACACCAGGCTGTCCCAGGCCAATTGTCAGCATCTGCCCCAGACAGCCCCAAGAACAGGACCAGACCTGGGGCTGCCCAAGGCTAATGCCAGCAATCAGCTGAATGTTGAACCAGGGTAGCTCTGGGTTCCAGTTTAAGACTTGGAGTTTCCCCCACAGCCTGATCTGCAGGTCCTGTTTTGGAATGGAAGGAAGTATGATTTTGGGGATGTAGCATAAAAATTCCTTGAATCCAAATCCCACCATTACTTTAACATCTGTCAGGGACCAGAGTTAATCAATTTGCTGTATCATCATAAAGGAAAAAATGGTTCCTGCTGTTAGAATAGTTAGAAGCAAGGGTGTATCATAAACAGTTTGTTATAATGAGGCTGTCCTGTATTTCCAGCCTATACAGCACTGACAATCACCCAAAAATATCTGATCTCATTAGATTACCAGTCCAGTATGGCAAACTCTGTGTCTTTGAATAATTCTAACATTCCATTAAAGTTAAGACAGAACAGAGAGAAAGCAGCAGGTTCAGTGGGTACAGTACTGAACAGGGGACTCAGGAAACCTAGGTTCTGAGGCATTTCTTTCCTCATGCCTGAGAGAGGACCCTGCCACTGGGGAGCTACAGTCCTGTCTGTGTACGCATCAACAAACAGACAGCACAGAATGAAAGTTGCAGCCTGCAAAGTCATAACAAAGTAACTGTTGCAGTATACTGTAGACCCAGCTACCTCTTCCTTTTGCTACACTACTGGACACTATATTAACTTCTGGTACAGTACTCATCCTCTTCCTTTTCCCCTCAGAGAGGGTTGCAAATGATAGCCCTTGTATGGCCAAAACTATACTGTAATCCTCCTGCCAGCTCTGCAGCTACAGTTAACTACCAGCACTACTGCTAGTGTACACACACACACACACGCGCGCGCGCGCACGCTTAACTGCAAAGTAGACTATTAGCTGCAGTGTAAAGCATCACCATCTACATGTGCAACACTATTAGGCTGCAGTAAACTCATTTACACCACAGTAAGGTACTACTGTCAGGGACAGTACCATCTTACAGTGGGGTAATAACATGCAATTAAATGCATGTCTAGACACTGATAATGGGTGTAAATTGTGTCCAGTCATTAATTGCATGTGTAGATGCACCCACACACATACAAAAAACTGGGAGCAAATTAGGACGGGCATGGTTAACATTAATCCCTCAAACATGTAAGTTATGCTTGAGGCAGTAAAAGCTGTCCAAAAAAAAATAAGCAGGCTAATTTAAGTTCCATAGAAAAACATCATGTCAATTAATTTTTCCCCCAAAACTTGAAACAGAAGCTTGTTAGACAGAAATGAATTGTCAGGCTTCAAAAAGGGTTCTGGAATAAATGTGTTATATGTTACACTTGGCAACGTTTTCAACAACATTGTTTAGTGAGAGTATAAAATGCACCTTTATGCCCATTTAAAGAAGAAGGTCATACTTTATAGTATAAGCAAATGATTGAAGCTCTAGCTGGAAGAAATTGACATATGGCAAAAATGCTGGATAATTAATGAAGTATTTTTTACTACTACTACCTGGTGTCTCCTTACTCTCTTTGGGAGGAGAGAGACTTCAGCAGACATATTGATCAGGAATGCAGGACCCTGCTCTGTCCCCAGAGCCATAAGAGCTGCCTGCCAGGAAGTTCTATAGGGACTTTGGAATTAAGTCAACATATATGTTCTTCTCATCTGTTACACAGTGTTGCTCATTTTCCCTTGTAATAGTCCTGTGCTGTAGTTGCTATGGCAATTAGCAATACTGCTGTTTATACTGTATGTAGATACAGAGATGAACTAAAAGTCTGAGTCAGTGCATTCCCTGGACTTCATAATCTAGTCTTTTAAGTATGAAAATTATTCTCAAATATGTTAGTTCCTTCATGCTAGCCCTCCAGACGATCCTAAATACTCTACCTTCTTTTGTTTCCTACTGAATTACATTTTCAGTATTTGAACACAATTATTTTTCTCTTTGCAGTTGCCAGCACTTTTTGCAACTGATTCCTCCTGGAACAAAGTATGCAGAATGCTTCCCTAATCATGCATGTATATATACACACAAGGCCAGATCTTGCAAATACTTACTTTATTTTACCTTCTCATTTGTTTCAATAGCCACAAGATTAAAGTTAAGCGTGTGTAGGAATGTGATCAGTAGTGAGGCCATATTTGTGCTCTTTACTCCAATGGTGTAATTTCTCTTGCTGATGTAAACTTATTCACCAGTCATGGATACGACCTACTACCTAGTAATAAATGAAAGATCAACCTTCATAATAACTCAATGGCAGTTGCTAATGTACAATACAACTCGAATAGATTGCTGCTTAAATGTAGAAGAAAAAAAGCCTTACTTTATATAGGATTTTCTTTACTCTTTCGTTTTTTGTAGAACCCTTCTTTGCCCATGTGCCTCTTTCTCCATAAAATAGAGGTCCTTTTAAGCTTAGAGGTGGCTGGAGGAAAAGCTTAACACAGAGGCAAATGTACACCATGAATTAAGAGCCATATGATGTTTGGTTACTGAATAAGATTGGGAGGGTTCAAGAAGCTTCACTGTTCCCCTGTGATCTTTAGACTCTGTTCTGCCTTTCCCTTGCTCTAGTTAACACAAGGATTGCTCCCTCCTTGCACTCTTGGGAACATTAGCCTTCATGCAGGAGGAGAGGAGATTGTAGAAACTAAGGTACAGTGCAGTGAATGGGCTCCTTTTATGTGCCTATAAGGCCAAGAGGAGACTGTGCCTCACTAAAGCACACTAGTTCCTGGGGCTCTGTTGAGACGCAGCGGTTCAGACATACCCTGGAGTAGGGATAAGGCAATCAGGTAAACTTGAACCCAGGGGTGGGCAGTTATTTCAGGTGGAGGGCTGCTTACTGAGTTTTGACAAGCCATCAAGGGCTGCATGACAGGCAGCCAGGGGCAGATAACTATTTAATTTTCTACATTTTTAGGGGCCCTGTGGGCCAGATAAAACGGCCTGGTGGGCCGTATTTTGCCTACCGCTGGTCTAGCCATAGACCAGCTCCTCTTTAGTAGCTGATTATTTTCTCAACTGTGGTTAGATTTTAGAAACAAATGGCTGTATTTCCACCTATTTTCTCAAAGTAATCTAAGATACGAATCACAAACACATCACTCTTCCTCCAGCAATGTCTGAATGTCTGCCATTCTGGTTAAAGGCCAGTAGGCTGACCACCTCAAAGACTAGAGTGAAATACTCAATGGAGTAAATCAGCCTCCCTGTAGTGGGTTCAATGAAGGTATCAAATTGCACCAGCTGAAGATTTAGCTCTGATTGTTCTGGTTTTGTTTTTAACTCTTCTCTCTTTTCTTCAGTATTTTATAGTTCATTCTGCGTCTCCTGGTATGTTTTTCCTTTTTCACTTTTATTGACATTGATCATTAAAGCTGGAAAAAAAAATCACAAGCATATCATGGTTTGCACATACTTGAAATCAATCTATACCAATGTGCTCATAGTAATTATCTTACATTTATCCGATATCTAACATTTTATGGAGCGAATTATCTCCCTTGTGTTAACATGCCTTAAAGGGTTGGGGGGTTTTTAAGAATCATTCAGAAATATAAAAGAGAACTAAACATTAGCTGTCACAGTGGGGGGGACATTTGGCTTTCTCCAGAGTGTGAAGCGGAGAAAGATAAAGAGAGGTTATTGTAAATTGTAGTGGACAATTGCATAGCCCGTTGCTGTTGCATTGCTGTCTATTGTCAGCTCAGAAACAACCTGCATTTGAAATGTTTTAGCCTGAGGATACCCACTGTTCATAAATCAGCCTTTTAGTTGTGGGGACAGCCCAGAGACCAGACATCCTCAAAGATTTATAACCTTCCTGCTACAGAACTGATTCTGGGTAGACATAGCTAGCAAAGTACAATGCTGTATTGTGTTCTTCTGTGCTAGAATACCCCATGAATCTCATTGGTATACACTCATCCGAGTCCTAAATTCTAAGAAAGTATACAAAACCCCCATTGATCAGTTGGGCAAGCTGTCAGGTCAAAGCTAATGGTGCTCTTGTTTGTGCCAATCTTCCTTACTCTACTGGTCTCATTTTGTTTATCTCTTGCACCTGGGTTAATTGCTGCAATCTACCAATTCAGTTGGTGCAATGGGATGTAAATGAAGTACGAAGAAAGGCGGGGGGGGGAAGATCTGGGTGGGCTATACATACATTCAGAAATGCAAAACCAGCTGCATCCTGCAGACACCCAGGTCAACAAGAAGTATATACTTAAAATTAAAAAGGTCTCAATTCAGTAACAGGGCACAGATTATTAATATGTTTGCTGACCAGTCAGATTGAGACACATCTCCACCAATGTCCTAAAGAAATAATAAATACCATTAAGCTACTATGTTCAAGATAGAAGAAATTTCTACATATTGTCTTATCAGCAGCATAGCCTCACTTTTGCTACAAATGCATCATATTATATTCTAACATTATATCATGTTCTAAAATTGGTAGGGCTGCAAGTATAATGTTAATACAGATTCTGACATATACACTTGATGATAACCCTGCAGGTGACAACGGCTTCACAACTTTATCAGATTAAATACAGAAACTACATTCTTGGTACCTACCTATCCCACCAGCAAAGTGTCCTTTCTAAAATGGCTCCGAGACAGATAATTCAATCATATCTTTGTGCTGCTCCCTTACTCTTGTATTTGTTAACACAATCCAATTTATAGATACAAGTGATAGCAACAAGGGCTGGGTTAAGCATATCTAAGGGCCTTGTTATACATTAATTTTAGCTCCTGAAGCTCTTAACCCCTGGATTGGCCACACACTGGGTGTGTCTACATGTTGCCCTACAGTGACATAGTGACATGCTACGTCATATGCCATGCCTTAATACTTCCAAAAGAAAGTACTAAAGCACAGCGCTGTAGCAATGGTGCCATACGGCAATATGTAGATGCACCCATTAACACCTAAAAAGTTTTAAGCACACTTTAGGCAGCTTAAAGTTACACCACTCCAGGGCAGGTTTATCTCTGATCCAAGTTACTCAACTCATATGTACCCACTCCGCACAGATGAGCCAACCAAGTTGTAGTCCTCCAGCATCTGAGGATGCAGTGTCTCCTCCCCCACCCTCCTGTTCTGTGCTGACAAACTTTCTACCCCTGGAACTCCACTGCTGGGAGGGGGGAGTTTTCTGGCACCAAGCAAACTCCCCCTCCCGTTCCTGGGGGTGTCCCACTCCCAGGGGTGCAACCCTGTGCAAACAGTCTGCAAAGCACATGCCTGCTTGTTAGGTCACAGAACATGGACATGTCTAGGAGTGGGATCTAATGGGAGCCGATAAGCTGAGGCTTCCTTCCTGGGAAAGGGGTAGTAGTTAACCCTAAAGTTCCTTCCCTCACTGGTCCCAGCCACTCTGAGAAGCACAACCAACACTCCCTACACCCAGGTTCCAAATCCCAATGTATTATAGCATGACACCTTTAATTTTTTTCCTCTTTCTAATTCTTATTTTATCTTTCAGTGGCTGACTTCCTTCATTTTACCACCCTTCCCTCACCACCATTTCCTTTCCACCTTCCATTCTGTTACCTATCCACATCCCAGTGGCGACACATAGGGGATGCACAGGGGTACACGTGCATCCCCTGAGAGTGTGGTGCACTCTTTGACAGCATTGGTGCACCCCCTGACAGGCTGCGCTCCCCGCTTAGGCAGTGGGCAAGGAGAGCAGGCAGGAATTAAAGTGCCCCATCTGCGAGCGCCAGCCGGGGAGTGGGAGCGCAGGATGAAGCACTGCGGCCACTTCTGGGAGCCCCACGGCCACTTCCCGGTTGGCGCTTGCAGGTGGGGCACCCTCCTGGTCACTGACTGGTTGCTGGGGGGGGCATGTGCACTCCCTGACTAAGGTGGCACCAGTTGCCTATGCCGCATCCCATTAACTCTCCAGCTCCCATATTCATGTTCCTGCCCCCACAACCCATCTCTCACCAGACTCCCATTTACAGCAGGGATAGAAGCCTATCCTGGCTCACCAGCTTTGTAGCAGCAACTCATAGTTGTGCAGGTTGTGGACAGTCAGAGAAAGTTTTTAGTCTTCAGATGCATCTGCTCCAAACTTGAACATAACACTGGCCAATCAACATTTGAGCAGTTCAATGTGCAACTTGTAACAAGGGCCTTTAAGGGTCCTTCTGTTGAATATCTTTGGCTCAAACCCCTATCTCCTGGAATATTCTTGGTTCAAAGCTCTGGGAAATAATAATAAAGCTTCCCTGGTTGCCATTACAGGCAGTTTTTCCTTCCACACAAGCACACATGAGTCCTTTGGGAACAAGGACTAGGGGAATCCTTTCAATCTAGAAAGAAAGGGGAGTGCAAATAAAAAAACCCATGAAACAACAGTATATACAATTTGTATGCAAGAAGTTGAGCAACCCAAATTAATACACCAACAGTTTGGTCAATACCCTCTCTCTGATAGTAAGTATCCAGTTTAGAGAGATCCAGGACCTTTTCCCACTACAAATTCCACTTATTAAAAATCTCACTCACAGGTTGTGGTGGTGTGGCAGGATGCGACCTAGGAGTGCCATGAACTCCCCTAGCACCCCCTACCTACCGTGCCAAATTGGTTTCAGTGCACCCTCACTATCGCCCACCACATCTTTGATGTTGATATAGTAAAAAGGGAGGCTGCCTTTTTACCGTCTTTGGCACGCTGCCCTGAGATATCGCCGTCTGTGCCCTGCCTTCGCTGACACTGTTCACTATAGCCTCTGGGGCCACATGTGGGTCCTTTGGCTCGTCTCTCCCCGTTGCCTGTGCCCTCACGGACACGCTCAGGCTTGTCTCAGCTGTCTGCCTGCGCCCTCATGGGCGCTTCCTGGCTTCCCTCGCGGTCGACACCTGCACTAGGGCCTCTTCCCTGCGCTGTTGCCCGCACTGGGGCCGCTCACCATCCCACAATCAAGGCGCAGGTGGCTGTAGCCATGCCTGGCCTCCAGACACCTTTCTCAGGTCTTGCACCCCACTGGGGCTTCTCACCAAGACTCAGGTGGCCGTAGCCATGCCTGGCCCCCCAGACTCCCTTCTCAGTTCTTGCGCACCACTGGGGTTCTTGCCTGCACCCGCACTGGGGCTTTTCCCTCACGACACTGCCCACACTGGGGCTGGGGTCAATACCCCCCCAAAACGCAGTGTCCTCTCCGGCGCTGGGTCTCCACGCTACTGTGGAGCCCCTATGAGGCCTCCTCCAACCCCTACAGCCTCACCCAGTCCTCTGGTTTTACACCACTACAAAACAGAAAACTCACACTCCTGTGCTACAACATAAAATTCCAAGCCAACTGGTTATCCATCATTTATCTCCCTACCAGGGTTTCCTCCACCCAGTATCATCAAGCAGACGCTGCTCAGGCCATCAGGCTTCTCTGGTCTGCCTACTCCCAGCAAAGCTCCCTCTTCCTCAACTGCCAGAGGGGAACTACCTTGGTCTCAATCTGGCTTGTTTATATAGGCCAGGCCCTGCCCCCTTCTGGTCAACTGACCAAACTGCTGTTGCCCCGGCAACCAGCACCTGCCTTTTTAGGAGCAGGGCACTTCAGTGTCCTGTGACAGGTGGCTTCAGTGGTAACCAAAATATTGTGGGATGGCTCTCCTTTGTTGGCCAGCTTCAGTCTTCAGAAAATTACTCTGCCAGGACTGGTTCAGTGATTTCAACTTCACTTCCACCAGTTAGGTTGTCAGAAACACTGTCAAAACAGCTCAGTAATACTAACAGTAAGATGGCCAAGACTTTCTGTAAAACAATCTGCTCTAGACTGCCAAAAGGGCCTTTTCCAGGAGTCAGATCAACCCCTCCATTAGTGATATCTCAAGCAGGCCTCCTGTTTAAATCCTTCACTAAAGCTAGGAAATCTCCTTGTAGGAAATAGAGAACCAAACAGGACCTTTGGACAGAATCCCTACTACCTCATATATGCATATATCTAAGTAAAACCTCCAGTTTTGAAGAACTTAGTCAAGACAGGTAAAAACAGTACTATTTTCCTCATTTTGCATATTTGGAACTGAAGCAAAGAGAGATTAAATAACTTGAATAAGGTAATAAAGTCTATGTAAAAGTTAAGAAATGTAACCAGATCACCTGCCTCTCAACCCAGCATCTTAACCACAACAATCATGCTTTCCTTCATTTGAAAACTTTTCTTACCTTTGTCTTCCTGTTTAACTAGTTGTTATACAGGTTTCCCTCGCTTTATGCTGTAACGTGCATTCCTGGAAAACAGCGCATAAATCAAATTCTCGTAAAGGTAACCCACTTTACAACGTAACAAATAGGGATACGTTCCAAGACCTCAACTGTACTGACCCCCAGACCCATTTCTACCACTTTTAGAGGACAGTTTTGGTACTTGCCAACAGCAGACAGTACACACAAGGACAGGGGATGATTGTAATGGGGGTGGAAAATACAGAAACATGTCGCAGACAATAAGCGAGAAGCACAGATCCACACAGGAGACTATATTTTGGTGCGCGTCACTCCCACAACGCAGCACACAAAGCAGCTGTCTGCAGGCTTCCACCAAACCGACTGCATAAGAGTGAATTTACCTCGCATACAACAAATTTTTGGTATAAAAAGGGTCATCGTATAATTCACACGTACAGAATCCACATAAAGTGAGGGAAACCTGTATATCAGCATGTGGGAGACAGAGATACAAACCTTTGTGACAAGGCAGTTCCTTTTACAGTTCAAGATTTCTGACACGACTTAAAGTGGACTTTTTGAAGAGGAATATTCCATTTGTCACAACTTCATCTTACAAACAGCATCAACAGTGGCTTTCTGACGTAGACACCACAAAGGCACATTTAGTTCTGAAGCAGCCATTCTAGAAAGGGTGGTCTGAGAGAGAAGCGTGCTGATACTGCCACGACCAGAGGAACTGCTTGGAAATACACGCAGTGCCACTGAAAACCTTCAGTTTTACATTAATTAAGCATTATATTTCTAAACTGCTTTACAAGTAGAGTAAAAAAATGAAGAAGCTGTTGTTTATTAAGTACCTCTTTGCCAGTATCCTTCAAAATACATTTGAAATACGTGTTTAAAAATCTTTCTGGAAATAAAATACATTGAAAAATCTTTCTGGAAGTATCAGGACTTGCGTTTATTTGATATCTAAGCTTCTGGAGTCCTGGGCACATTCAACCCCTATGTCTTATGTGGTAATTATTAACTATATCTGAAGCTAAAATATTCTCTTCTCTTTTCTATTAGCACTTACAATAAGATGTGGGCAGAAGCCCAGGAAGGCCTCAACGATCTGCTCCAGACAGAGATAGAAGATAAGTCCCCAAAACCACTGAAAGATCGCCCAGTAGTGTTCCAAATGTTAGCCACTTTCTACATCAAGTATGTGCAAATCTTCCGTAACTTGGAAACTGCCTATGACCAGATTGTTCATCCACAAAAACGGTTAGTGATTCGGCAAGTCTTGGAAGGAGTAATGGGCCGTATCCTGGAGCTGAAAAATGAAATGGTCGAGTTGGAGAACTCAGAATTCCATTACTTTGATGATATCCTGCAGGATCAGAAACTCTGCCCTGTATGTATATTTTTATCATAAATAGGTTAGAAGTATAGAGTCCTATATTGTAATGTAAATCCATGTAGTTCTGCTGAAGTCAACTACATGAGATGCACTGATATCATCTCATCTAAGGATCTAGGCTAGTGTATATCTGAAAGGTAGTACTAGTAAAATATAAAAGCTAAACTGAGTGTTAGTATAAGTAGCACAGCACCATCTACTTGAATCAAGCTACACCAGCGTAGCTTAATAGAGGACATGGCTTGTTATATGGCAACTAGTTTGTTGCATGATAGGTACTTATGGTACTTCAAAAATATGCAGAATGTATGTGTTCTAGCAGAGACTTTTTGCACTGCAGCAGGCTTCTAAAAGTCAGGCTGCTTAATCAATATCCTCTGTTTCTATGCATCTGTAATAACACTGAGGATGGTGCTCCCCTTCCTTATTTAACTTGTTCATTCTGAGCTAATTTGAAATCAAAATACCACAGTAAGCTTCAGTGAGAGTAATAGCATCACAAATTCATTCATAATTTACTGTAGGATCAAACTGGAGAAGCTGAGCCACTTATGATTGAATGACAGCCAGTTTGAAATCTCACTTTGGTTTGCTTCTTGCCTAAGGTGAATTAGTTTGAGCACTTGCCTCTTTCATGCCATATCCAGATGAGCACAGACATTTGGTTCCCTGGGGACAAGTATCAGCAGCACACCTTGCACCACACCTATTTGTCCCTAGGGAACACCTGTGCCATTCGCACTTTGGCACACAGCAAGTTACCCTGGCAGTGGTAAGGGAGGATGGGAGCAGCATCTGGGATCTTGAGGGCCTCCCAAGGCTGCAGCAGTGGTGATCCTGCTGGGTGGAGCCTGGTTGGCAGCCGCAGCATGGTTCTGGGTGACCCGGCTTCACTTTTCAGCAGTGCACGCTGCCCATGCATGTGCTGCTCCGGGTTTTTTTTCCAGGGGTTTTTTTGACCCCTGGATATCCTAGGTCAAAAAAAGAACCTGGGGAAAAAAACAGAGCAGCACACACATGTGGAGAACATCCTTGCAGTGTGGAGAACACCTGACTGTGAGATACGTGGAACTCCAAACATGTTTGCAGCACCACACACTGCATGGCTGTGCTTATCTGAATGCACCCTCAAAAGGGAAAAATAAAATTGGTTGTGATCCAGTAGTTAATTTTCCAAATTGCCATATATGAAATCTGGGCCATATCTTTAAATGCAAAGCAAGTAGGGGCTAGGCTAGGAGCCCATTTATTTTCTAGGGAAAAGATTTGCCTTCTGCCTTGTTGGAATAATCCATATAAAAACTTTAAAAAAAGCTCTGAAAAACAACCTGACTAAACTTCAACCCAGATGAATATGGTTGTAACACAGAACTTTGCAAGTGCAGGTAATAAAAACTGATTAGAAATAAAGGCCATTCATTTGATAATTCCTTTTCTCTCAGACAGCTCCACCTATTGTCAAAGTTGGGTACTGTTGAGAGTAGCTTTTCTAAAAGAAAAATAGATTTGTAGCTCAAATGAGTACTGATTTCTAGATCTTAGCTTTAATGTAAAATAAATTGCCTAGAGGTATCTTTTTAACTTATTATAACATTCATTTTTAGGTTTAAAAACACTGCAGCTTTAAACTATGTATTCATTTTGTCTTGCAAATCATGTAATGTGTATATTTCAATCTAATCTTTTTTGTGCTACTTTAATCATATGACAACTATTTTAGCCATCAGGCAGAATATTAAAGAATGTGATGACATCACTGCAGTTGATAATTCAAACTACATGATTAAAATTACCATATTTAAAAAGATTAATGTATTTTCATGACTTCTAAGTCCACTAAGGGGAAAGAGTTTGAAAATCTGAAATATAAAATATTTAACATCCAGTGTTAAAAAAAAAAAAAAAAAAAATCAGGATAAATTCTTGACTCTGTTCCAGATGTTATCACTAAGGTATAGCTGACAAGTAAAAGGTACCACTGAGACTCCCAAGATATTTTTTTTAAATCTGTTCTTATCAGTGAATGCAACTTAACTTCTATTATATCATCTGTAGCAACACTGGTTTCCATAGAAAGTTGTGCTAATTGCTCATAAAATGACTCCAGTTCCTTAAGTGACCTGTTCAGAGGTAACTTCATGCAGTGGCCCTTATTTTCACTAGTGGTGAAGGGCCTGAAACCCAATATACCAATAGCAATAGTGGGCAGTACAGAGTTTCAAAATTGTGGGCATCTTCTGTTGTATGTATAATGCCAAAAAGAAGCTGGTGTTATTATTTCTTTGCCACTCAGAATTCAGGCATTATATTTCTCCCATCCTTTGCATCACCTTTTATAATTTAACTTCAAACATGTGCTCTGCCTGTCTCTGGAACTTGTAATGGGTACTTTTAAATGCATTTATATTAACAACTTCTCTGATGTTTCATAATGTTGTGTGCTACGTAGTGATTCAGAATGAAAAGAAGGATTTACTCTTTGCTTCTTAATGCTCTTAATTCCTCCTTAAACTGTGCAGAAATTTTCCAGAGTGTTTTATAATTTACTAGAAGGTGTCTTACAACCTTGAAATATGTGAACATTCTCAGTGGTAGCTTTTGAATAACAGCATAAACATAGCGTGTACATCTCATTTCATGTTTTAACAACCAAAAATTTTGCTGAAGCAGAAATTGTCTTCTGAACCTGTTGTATGGAGAGGCTTATCTCACCAATTCTAGGGCCCTCAGGACAGAAGTCTGCTTATGGACTTGAAAACAGTAGAGCATACGTTTCCCTTCTGTGGAAAAAAAGCATGAATGAGACACTCATGTAAGAACATCTGTAGATAACCAAGAGGACAGCTTGAAACAGCAGGTCGAATGCCAGTCAAAAATTAAGATGTTGGAAGGAGCAGAGAGCAGTAACAGTTAGAAAACATCCCAGCCTCTGTATAGGCAATGATGTAACAGATAAACTTTGTGCCATGACTTAAGCCCAGCTTATAGCCTTCCCTTATGTAGATCCCCACTGCTGCAGTGGGAAAGCACAAGTTCCCAGAAATGCAATCAATGTGATTACTGTTAACATTCAACAGGCTGTTATTTTACAGAAACAGCTTTCAGTGGTGACTAAGCCTTTCATATATTTTTTTTGCTAGAGTTCATGAGGTACAGAATTGTACAGTATATCCAGAAGCACGTCCAGGATTTTGTAAAATGGGATGCAGGAACTGCATCAGTGCTGCAGGTGTAGAGCAGCCTCCCACTCCCAGCTCCCCCCACCCCACCCCCAGGGTGGGCAGAACCCACTGCAAGAGCAGCAGCAGCAGCTGAGGTCTTTTTTTAAAGTCTCTTAAATCAGATAATAATCTTCCCTCCCACTTCCTTACCCTCCGTGTTCTTCTTCCCTGCAATTTCTCATGTCCCCTGCCCCCTGCTGCAATTGTCCCCAGCTGACCTGGAGGCTTAGGGGAGTTCCAGAGCCTACTCCAGCTGGGCTAAGAGACAGTCTCAGCCAGAGACAGCAGAAGCGGTGGCAAAAGGATGGGGGGAGTACTTAGCTGATTTGGGGACTTAAGAAATCCCTGGCTGCTGTTCCTGTGTCATCATAGAAAAGCTACTATACCACCGCTGGATCCACCCCAGAGTATTTCCCTGTTATTTTGAGCTAGGCAGTGGTATTCTTTTTGTCAGATTCAGTGCTTTTTCACCTCCTGCTTTTGTTCCCTATGGTTACCTCTCCTTAAAGTGACAATGAAGCTTCTATAGAAACAAAAGCAACAATCTGATTGCTTTAAATACTTTAGCTATTCCTTCAGTAAAATCTTTGGTAGTGGAACCATTTTCATCCAGGTCTAGTAGGAGTTCAAGAAAGACGCATTTAACTTTTTTTTAGCATTATGCTTGCCATGAAAGACTGCTGCTAACAGTGTATCCTTAAAGAGCTGTATCTATCCTAAGCATGTCCCTAACATGGTTTAAGCCATTCTGTAGTGCCTTTGTTTCCATTTATTCAAAGATCTTTTGGGCTTAATTTCCTCTGCATCTGACTAAGGCCATGGATAGGTGTTACATGTCTAGCAAGAAATACACCCTTTTAGTTAAGTAAAAAGCAAAGCTGTTCAAGTGGGATTTTTTTGTGGAAAAAGCAGGGTGGTTCCACAAAGAACCTCTTTACAACAGCAACTTCTCAGCAGCACAGGGATTTCCAGCACCACATGTAACACCTGTCTGGTTATGTGGAGCATCACTGGATGTACCTTGGTCCTCTGGCACCCCAGGAGGCTGTGCTCTGTGTCCCTGCCATGGCTCCAGAGACTTTGTGATTCACATCAGACTCTGCTACCCTAAGGAAGTGAAGCCTGGCCCACAAATAGCCATGTTTTTCCCCTGCTGTGCATTGTTCACCTTGTCTCTCTTCATGAAAGTCCTTCATGCCGAACAAATGGAGCAGGAATCTGCCACTGAGACCCTTCTGCCATGCCAAAAACACTGATTTCTGCTGAATCATCATCTCTGGCATTATTTACAAGCCAGGCTGCAGGGAAGGCAGCGAGCAGGGGGGTTTCTTTTACAGGTCTTGATCCAGGAAAACTTTCTGTAAGGAAAATATGGTAGATGGTACAGTACAGAAACCAACAAGACACTACAGAAACCAAGCAAGCATCCGTGGGGGATTGAGTTTATGTCCAAGTCCTTCTTTTTACAAATGGCAGATGTGATGGCCAGAGTGAAAGGGAGGCTCCTCGGCACTTCTTCCGAAACAGAGGCAACACTGGAGCCTTGCAGGACTGTAACATAACCTGTGTGTGCTTAGTGTTGAGATTGGCTGCTGTAATTCATAAAGACCATGGTGGAGACCAAAAGGAATCCATGAAGCCCACCTCCTGAAGTAGAGCCAGTATTAGAGCCCTTCCCTGCTGCCAGTCTCTGCTCTGTGGCTTTGGCAGCCCAGTACCGAAGACTGAGCAAGGAATCCTTGGTGGGTATGTTTCCATGGGCAGCCAGCTAATCAGTTTTTTTTTCTGGACTGGGTTGTCCTCGGGAACCTCCAGAGACAAGGGCCCCTGCAAAGCATGGTAGGATCTCTTCACACCAGACTCATGGATGAGGAGCATCAATTGTGTGGGCTCTTGCAATGCTTTGAAGCACTCCAGACAAAAGGGCACTTGAATGCCTGTACACACATTTCTTGCCATGTTTTCATGGGTGGTGCAGATCGTAGCCAAGGAGAATGGCTTCTTTCATCTTCCAGAATCAGTGTATAATGCTGCAGGAATATAATCAGTGGAAATGTGAGCCAGTTAGACTTTTTAGTATGTAGATGAATAAAGACAGGAATATTCAATCATTTTCAACTTTGAGAGGTCATAAGGTATCACAGTGAATAGAAAAGATTAATAGAATTACCTGTATTTAATTCCTTGTGAACATTTAAAAAAAACAACTGATTTGTTTTCCAAGATGCTGAAGTGGAGGATTGTCCTAACATGTTTATTAAATTCAATGGAAGTCACTCTCTACATTTTTAAATGACTAGCAGACTCCCTGTCCCCCCAAATGTTCAAAATAGTTGCTCAAAAATAATTGCACAATTTAAAATGACGGCTGGGGAAAATGAATGAAAACAAAAACAACTTCTGGATTTTCATGGTTCAGAAAATGAATTGATTTTTTGTTGTTCCTGTTGATTTAAACTCTAAGTAATTGCAAAGTAATGGTACAGCAGCTGTTACACAGGTCAAGTCACACAGCTTCCCTAAATTCAAGGATTCTGAGGTCAGATTAATCAGTCTGAAACCAAAAGGTATTACATGGTTGTAGACGTGGCTGTAAAAGTATCCCATGAATATTTCTCTTTCCTAGGAGCATATAGAAATCCCTATCCCAAGGTACTTTATTAAGGAGAAGCTCAAGGTCCTGAAGGAGAGGGAGAAAATTCTTGCTCAGATTTTAGTTAATGCTGACATGCAAGACATTGAACCGGTTAGTACTCAAACATTCGGTAATTATCTAGTCATTTGAAACTAAACATTTTTGTACCTGTAAGAATGAATGAACTTCACTTTCTCTATAACCAACCTGAAAGAAATTGAAGTGAAAATAATTTTAGGTAGTATACTGTATATTTAATTATTGACAGATGAACCACAATGGAAAAAACATACCATGAATTTATTTCTGCCAAATTCAAGAAATCATGTTGTCAGTCTGAGTAGGATTAAAATGGTAACTTTAAAATAATCTGACTCCATTTTATTCTGTGCAAGTAACAGGAGGGATAGCACTACGGGCTCAGTTCAGTACATTACCCATGTGTATGACTGACTTTACTACAGTGGAATTACTTGTGTGATTAAAATCAGGCATGCAATTAGGTATTTTGCTGAAATGTAATAGGAACAGATCATTCTTAGTTTAGGTTGCATAGGTATTACCCCTTGCTTTCAGTGCCTTATGCCAAAAAATGTAGCATTTTCTTCACAGCTGTAGTTGGTAGGAGTAAGAAAATTGAAATTTAGCATGGAGGTAGGCTTTAGACAGGAGATATGCATTTGAGTGCCTGTGAAAATCATTTTTTTAAATCTGATAACATTAAGCACCTTTGAAAATACAGTATTATATATGTGCAGTATTCCGTATAAGATTTCCCTCCCTGATAACCTGAAATGCATGACTGGGCATGTACGTCTCCGTGACAAAAGAATGACCAATTAAAGTTGAATCTGCCAGATGGGGAGCCCCAAATGAGCAGTTTACATGTCCTGCACTTCTTCAGACCTGAAGAAGGAAACCTTGTACCCAAAAGATTGCCTAACATCTCTCCTAACTATATAGTTGGTCCAGTAAAAGATAACACCAAAAAACCCTTGCTTCTTGCATATGTATTCATATTTCCATCTACAAGACTTCTTGTCATCTACAAGACTTCTAATATGACAGAAAACTATTACAAAGAATCTAACTTACAAAGCATATGCTAAAAATTAAATAGTTCAGGAAGGGACTGCTAAGCATGTCATTTGTATATGCTTGTATTTGTCCTTCTATGACAGCCAGATGTAAAAGTTTAGCACAGCCTGCTTAGCATAAAAACTATTTACAGATGTATCAAATGTGGTACTATATCCAGCAGCATGTGTCAAAAACAAGAGAGGAAAATTTTCTGCCTTTCCAGAAATTGAATTGTATGCCCCAGTGACACATCCAGGGATCTTTTGCTAACATGAGATGGTACTGACATATGACTTTTACCTTGTTTGCAATGGGGCTACTTTTATCTCGAAGGGCTTCCACTAAAATAACCTTATCTGTTCAGTTCACTGGAGCACACAGTGAATAAATGTAACATCTAAGTTTTCAAAATGATTTTAGAAAAGAATTCTTAGGAACTGCGCATCCTAATAACATGTTAATTTATCTATTTATTATTGGTTGTGTTATAGAAGAAACATATGAAGGTCATGACTTTCAAAGAAGCCATTAGAATAATCCAGATCTCTGAGCGGGCTCGGCAAGGTCGCCTAAGGGCTGAATTCATGAAACAAATCTACCTGGAAGAAAAGAGAGAAAGACAAGCTAGACTCCACGGTGGGAAAAGTCCAAATCTGGATGCTTCTGCAGTGTGTATACAAAAGGTGAAATGTGTATCTGTAAGAACAATAATGTTGGCAGAATGGATATAATGTGCTTATTTTTATTCTTGTGAACAAAAGTAAAGCTTATAGTGCATAGAATTCTGAATTGTCGCCCAAGTCCAGTACATATTTGTGCCAGGGCTGTTTTGTCCCAGGGCACACCCTTGCACACACACTCTGGTGCACAGCAAGTTGACCCAGGTGGTGTAGGGGAGGCTGGGGCAGCACCTGTGCTGGCCCCAGCAGCCTTACCTGGGGTCCTCAGGGCCTCCCAGGGAAGCAGCAGTGCTAGTCTGGCTGCTCAGAGTCTGGCCAGCAGCCAAAGCATGACTCAGGCTCCATGTCTGGTGGCACATGCTACTGCTGCATACACTGGACTGCTTTTTTCAGCAGCGGTTTCTTTTTACACCAGGATCTCCTGGTGCCAAATTTTGGCACCTAACTACAAATTAGCAGCATGGCAAAATGGCTCATGTGCACTATATGTGGTTTGTGGCACCTCAAACTGCTTTGAGGCATTGCAAACCACATGTGCATGCTCATCTGGACATGCCCACTGAGGACATCTCAATTGACACTGGACTATGCACTAAAATCTAATTGAATAAAACAATCCTGTTTTAGTGAGGAGATCGATTAGAGAACCTAATCAGTCTTTTACATCTGATTTTTGTGGCCCACACATTTTCCTCTCTGACCTCCACCTTCAGATCCCAGTGCATCTCAGGTGAGTTGTGTATTTTTGAGTAAAAGATACTGTTTTCTGTGGACAAAGAGCCCTTTTCTAAAGAAGCAGTAGGAAGGGGAAAAAAACCACTGAGAAAATATAGCCAATAAGTAGAGGCCACTGCTAATCTTCATACCCTTAAGTATGAGTAGCTTTATGCAGGCACTCAAATATAAAGTCATAGAAAAATAGGGTTGGAAGGGGCCTCAAGAAGTCCTCTAGTCCAACCCCATTCCCAGGATCCCCATCAAAGCCTTTCCAGACAAGTGTTTGTCTAATCTGCTCTTATAAGCTTTCAAGGATAGATTCCATAACCTCTTCAGGAAATCTGTTCTGATGCTTCAACACCTTTGTAGCTAGAACAATTTTCCTAATATCAAACCACAATTTCCCTAGCAGAAATTTAAGACCATTGCTTCTAGTCCTATCTCAATCCTATTTATAATCACCCTTCAGGTATTGCAAGACTATCAACCCCCCACTCCATCCCCATCTCCTCTTCTTCAGAATAAATAATCCCAGTTCTTCTAACCTTTTTCATTTAAATCATGTCTCCTAGACCTCTAGTCATTGCTTTGCTTTCTGCTAGACTCTTTCTCATTTGTCTTCATCCTACAGGAAAGGAAGTGCCCAAAACTGGGTTCCAGATACACAGTACACTACATGAGTAGTGCTGAATAGAACAGAAGAATCACTTCCCTTGATTGCAAGTGACTTCCCTCTTAATGCAGTGCAGTATGCTCTTGGCCTGATTTTGAACAAGAGCATACTGGTCAGCTTCTAGTTCATTATAACCCCCAGGTCCTTTTCTGCAGTACTGCAGTCTAACCAGTTATTCCCCAGGGGGCATGTCTACACACAAATTAATGCACTGTTGTTACTGCACATTAAGTTTAGCACCTGTAATAACTGGTACTACTGCACAGTAGTGCCAGTGCATGGTCTTTTAGTGATGCTAATGCACAGTAGACTAATTCTACTGCTCATTAGCACAACTTTTGCCATCATGCACTAATGCACAGAATTAGTCTACTGTGCATTTAGTTGTCTCAGGTAGATGTGCCCAGTCTGTATGTATATATGTGATTGTTCTGTTCTAAGTCAATTAATTTAGACCATTTTTCCAGTTTATCAAGATCCTAATCCAGTTTATCAATTTCCAGTTAAGCAAGGTCCTGAATACCAATCCTACACTTCAGAATATCAACTCCACCGAGTTTAGTGTCATCTGCTCAGTCCTATCCTCCAAATCATTAATGAAGATATTGAACCCAGGACAGACCCCTGAGAGCCTTTAGACATTGAACCATTGACGATTAAAGATCCATACAGTGATGTATCCATCTTACAGTATTTTTGTCTAGACTGCATATATATTTGCCTAATCACTAATTCAGTGAGAGCATTGGACCTCAGATCTAAATATGTTTTCAACTATGACTGCTTTATGATAAAATCTTTGTAAGGTATTGAGGGTGAGAACAGAATACCAGACTTACAGAATTTGTTTAATTGTTTAGTTCTATCCTGATAAGCTATAGCACCCTAAGAAATCCTTGCGTCTTTAAAAAATACAGCAGATGGCAACCTGTTAAAGAGTAATTGCTTCAATTGTATATTCTGTTTTTCCTTCCTCTATTTGTTTTTTCCTGTGCCTGCTGCAGTAAGGAAACTGTAACAAGGTCCATTTATCTCATTAGAGTTGTGTTTACAATTCAGGTTTGGCGTGGTTATATCCAGAAGAAGAGAACTGAGAAAATTAGAGATGAGGAAATGATATTTCTGGGAATGGTAAGTTGTGCTGCCTAAAGTATATAAAATATTTTTAAGATTTTGCCTTTTAGAATTTTATCATTAAACAGGAGAAAACAAGAAATTAATTCATAAAGAAGTCCACCTATTTGAAAAGGGTCTCTGTGATTAAAGAACTAAAATGATGGATTGTTCCTTTACCACACCATTAATCTTGTAATGAAAACTTCTGTGTTATACATAGATCCCGTGTCTACACTAGTGTGGATTCAGCCAGAATAACATTTGCCCCAGGCTTAGGTGAATTTAAGGCAGACATGGCAAAGGAAAGAAATGATGCTAGATCAGTCTTCAGCATAAAATGTCTGAGTACTCAGGCTGCCATAATTCTGAAGCAGAGTTGAAGCTGTCAGATCTTTGCATCATGCCCCTGTACAGACCCATTCTCATTGCAGGTGTATGGTTGGGGAAGGAATAGAAGAAGGTGCCAAAACATATCCTCTGGTCCATATTGGTAGAAATAACTAAAACATCATCTCAGATTACATGGCATGAAGAGGCAAAAGACAGATGTAAATCCATGTGACCTGTAGGGGGAAAGAAGGGCCCTGGAAAATCAACTTCCTATTCCAACATCATGTCTTACTTGCATGGGTTGAGAAGTGTTGCTTTCCCCTGGCTTCCTTGTTCCTAGGATATGGAACTTCTACTAGCGGTCAGCTGGAAATGTGAATAGACTTTTGCTTTACAACTGACATTCTCTTCCTTCAAATCCATTATCTGTGCTCCATCATTACTCTTTGGTTTTTATTTCACGTGATACTGCACAGGTACCAAAACCACAAGCTTCTTTTAACTACTGCTACAACACACTGCGGGTGCATCTACATGTGCATTTTACTGTGGAGTTAACTAATTAGCTGTACAGTAAAGAGTCACAATCTAGATGTGCACCCCTATTAGGGCACAGTAACCCAATTAACTCCACCATAGAATCATCTGCCTGGTACAACTACTATCTAATGGTGAAATATTTACTTGCACTCAAATGCATGTGTAGACTGTAACAAGGCTGGCTGGGGCACAAGGGTGCTACAGTGTGGGGAGTTTATTCAGGCACACTAATTTCATACGTAGATGCACCCAGTTAGAACTAAATTTCAAACAAAGCCCTTTTACAATATTGCCGTACAATAATATTCACTGACAACAATAATATTCACTCTATTTTGTTAGCTTTAGTCTGCTGGGCATGATGTTTTATATTCTACAGCTATTAAAATATAATTAAAGAAAATCAGAATTAACATTTATAACTAAACTCTCTACTTGCTCCAAACATAGTTTGTACAGTTTTCTTACTAAACAGTGAAATTATTCTTAGCAAGATCACACTTATGAAAACAAGTTCTAGCCCTAACAATATATTTACAGAAAAGGAGCATTACTTAAGAATCTTCTGATTCTTTCCACAGAAATAAATTAAAATTACCTAATGTTATATCAAGTTGAATGGGAAAATCTTCCCATTAAATAAAGTCTTCCCATCTTAAATAAAATCTTGTTATAGAATCTTTCCTTTCATTTCTCCTGTAGCTTCTATGAATGTTGTGGTCCCTTGTGGTCAGATGAGGAGTCAGTGCATGTTTTGATTGTCTCTGCTTTGTCACTGAAGTCTGTGAGCAAACTCCCAGAAACTTCAACAGGAGCAGACTCAAACTTCTAGAATGCTGGGATTTATTGAACATAAAAGTTTTGGAAAATATGATTTGGGGAATTTAAGAGATCATTTTTTGTCAAATTCCATAATGTTTACCTAAAAGACTTTGAGACCACTGTAGAACACTGTAGGAGATAAAGAGTTATGATTTGGTATATAGCTGCATTTTTTTTCATGGGTCTAGTATCAAGAGTGAGACAAATAATGGATATGAAGACAGCCAGGTACTATATACTTCAGGAAGCATAATCCCTCTCATCCCCATGAATGGATAAAAATCTAACATAGCATCGAGTCTATTTGAATCCTGACCTTCTTTTAGAAATTGATAAATGCAACTCTGGACTTAGAGCCTTTATTCTTTATCAAATATCTAATCAAAGAATATGGGGGAAACAGATCTACCAAATAAAAATTTGCCTTTTTTTCCAGGGTTTTCATAGTCCTGATTTGCATTTTTCCTGTATTTTTCATGGCGCATTCCCTTCTGTGGCCTCCAAGGGAAACGAGTGGCAAACAAGCATCAGTCCATTTTGATAGATAGGCAGTGAGCTCCAGAGGTCAAGCCCCTTTGATGTATGATCATGTCAGGCCTCTAAAAAATGAGCCCACAACTTCATGTGTAAATATGTTGAATTTGCTTTTCTATTTCTTTCAGACTTAGATAAATTAGAGACCTGGCCATCCACTAATTTAAACCCTCTCCAAAGCAGTCCCAACTTCTATTGCAATAAATATAAATTCTCTTGTGACTACTTTCAAATTATGTGTAAAGTGTTATAATTTAGATGATTCTTTAAAATAGACATTGAAATTCTTAATGACAATTTTGTAGCATTCAGTTATATTAATCTAACAAAACTGTGAACATACAAGAAACAAAGATGATTCAAGAACCATTCTGTCTCCCTTTGAATTCAGAGTGCTTCATGAAAGGCCATTATATTTGCTGTCTGCTTAAAACAGGGAAAATTCTATGTTTTCTGGGTTTGGATTCTGTTTATTTTGTCCAGAGTCAAAGTAGCCTATTTTCAAGAGATTTTTCTTGGCTCTAGAGCAAAGTCTTGCTGTTGTTATTATTTATTAGAATTTAATTGCAGGAACAGCATGATTCCCTCAGCGCTTGTTTTTCTAAATCTCAAATAAATCATGATTCACAAAATGTGCTTAATTTCAAAAAGGCAGCAGCCCCACCAGGAACACATATATCTTCATAACTGTATCCTGACCTGCTTCCTGCTCTTCCTCATACTTTTGCCATGAAGCTTTGTACTAGCAGCTTTATAGTTAAGGCTGCAACCAACATTCCAGTGTATATTCTCTCTTTTAACTACAACTCTGATGAGTCCACTACTCAGTCCACTACATTTGATTATCTTGAAAGTGCATGCTGTATCCAGAGGAAACCTAACTTTTTCCCTTACTCTCAGTATTTTAAAGGTATAGATCAGCCAAAGTGTGCCATGTTTCAGATTTTTGATTCTACCCCTCACCCTCCCCAGGTCTCCCTGCCAGCTGGGACTGCTCCACCCCATCTCAACATGCTGTGGCCCCTGGCACACATTTAAACACTGCACCTAGGAGCAATAAACTCCAATGTGAACTGTGCTGGAGCTTATTCCTATGTGCTAATTGCATATGTAGATGCACCCAGTGTCTATTTTTTTACCTATCAGAAACAGACAGCTGTTAAGATTTTGGTCATTAGGGGCCAAATTCATCCATGTTTTGCAGTTGGTTTTGTGTTGCCCCAGTGATACAAATCAACCATTAACCTGGCCTTACTCAATTTCCTTACTTGATTCCCTTGCTGACAGAGGTCCTGTTTTCACTGAAATCTGGGGGAGCTGCTTTCATAACATAGCCAAATCCTCTGAGGAACTAAGGGCCTCCTGAAGTCAGTGGGAGTTGAGGATAGTCAGCACATCTTTGATGATTCTCAAAACCTGGCTGGATTAATTCTTTCAGAAGTGTCGAATTGTTCTCCAGCTGCACTTCATAGGCTCAAAATGCAGATTAATTTAAAGAAACTTATATTAGAACAGATTTTCACTAGAGGTTATTTGCAAACTGGCTGCTTCTGCATATGTACACCCTGTGGGAAAGTCTGAAAAATCAGAGAAAGAGGATAGGAAGTATTGTATGCCCTGGAGACTGAATGTGATATTGTAAATTTGGATTGCCTTGGGCAACAATAACTGGTTGGTGCAGATTGTAAGTGTAGAATAGGCAGCAGGGATTGTTTGCATCTAGTGTTGGTGTGTCCATTTCACTCTACATTACAGGGGATTGAGGGATCAGTCCCACAAGGCAGTAAGCACTTTGTCCCCAATCTGACAAAACTAATACATGTTTAACTTGAAACATAGAGGCAGTCAGTCCCATTAAAGTTAAGTGCTTTACATATTTAAAGAATTTATGGGATTGGGCCCACAATTTGCTGGATGTGTGGATACATAAATACCAGCCTGGTCTCAAAGGCATATCAACTAGTGTATACTGTTATGCAGTTTTGACACTGTGCAGGATTTATACTCCTATCCAAAGGGAGTCTCTGGTACAATGTGTGTTAACATAAAACTTTTCCATATTGTTTTTTGGATAGTTATTCCTTCTTCTCTATGGTCTTAAAGTTAAAAGATATTAGGTGGTTTTAAATACATAACTTTTCTCTCCTATTCACCTCTTCTAAGCCTACCCTAATTTAGGCATGTTGTTTTGAGTAATGATTATACTTATATTGGAGGAAACAGTCTGGATTTGCCAAACATTTTTTTATGTTTTAAATTCTTAAAATACATTACATTTCAACCAGTCAAAAAAAGATCAGTATTTCCCAGAATAGTCTTCTGTGTAAACATTGGAGGCTAGAACTAAATACATAATTACATTGGATATAACAAACTGCAAACTCTATAAATAAGTAGAACATGAAATAATTCCAATCTCCTAAAAAAGGGCAAAGAGAAGAGCTGAGAGGTACCCAAAAGTTTGTTTGTATTAAACATAAGGATCAAATGCTTTTATCATGTACATGATGTTCCCGAATCCAGAATAAAGAGCCTTTTGTATTACCATATTTCAGTTTCCCACCTTCCCCCAATCAGCATGGGGATAAAAACTTTGCATACAGGGAAACCTAATTAAATCCACTTTCTGTCATTAAACTGCTGCCAGAAGCAGCATGTGCTTAGTAATGTAAATCAGGTATGAAATTGATTAAATGCAGCCAACACCGAGCATGATGGGCACCTATACATGTGATGGAGCTCTGCTTCGAAGCGTGCTAATTAGCACCCGTTGGTGCAGACTTGATTAATAGAGTCTGCTGCAAGTCTGCTGCAGTGTGCTAATTAGTATGCTTCAGCAGCCTCCATGTTGTGTATTTAGCATCCTTGCATTCCAAAATGGCAACAGGGGCTTTAGTTAAACAAGCTTTAGTTAAAATGCCCGCACCACTGTTTTGAAGCATGGGATACTGAATAGATGTGATGCTGCAGGTACTTTAATTAGAGCAGCTCTCAGAACTGCTCTAATTAAAGTGCTTCCCACCCCCTCCACCCCAGATCAGATGCATAGACAGTGAGTATAAAACACGTGGCATATATTGGGCAAACATACTGATAGGATTTTTTTTTTTTTTGGCCCTTAAAATATGCAGGTGCTCCTTCCATAGTAAATTGGCACTGGGCTTGGAGGTACTGCAATACCAAGCTGGCTCCAGGAGGGCCAGAGGCAGCCCTGACACCCTCCCCTTGATGCCAAAAATGCTTGATCCCAGCCAACAGGCCAAGATGCTGCGTGGCCCTAAAAAAAAACAAAACAGCAGTCAGTTGCTTCTCCTAGGGTGTTGCTGGCACCAGGCCTGGAGGTACTCCAATAGCAGGCCAGCATTGGGAGGGCCAGAGTGAGCTAAGCCGTGAAACCCTCCTCTTGGTATTAAATATGCTTGATTTTAGCAAAAGGCTGAAATGCTGGTAGAAACCCATCAAAAAGATAAGTCCAAGATAGCCCACCTGAATAAGATATATGGTACTGCCCATTGCATTCAGTCCTTCTCAGCATTTACTCATTTTCAAGCCATGATGAGCCACTACATTGAATACAGTTCAACTTCCTCTTCACTCCCACACCTGAGCTGTGCCTTCTTCCCCATATCCAGTGATACCTGTTTTTTTACCAGCCTTAAATGTCTGGCAGATATCACCAAATGACGCCCCAAACTGTTCACCAAGAATCCCTCTGTTGCCCCCTCACTCAGCCTGTCACATATGATTATTGTGGTCCTGGCCCCTCCATGAGGTGGAGCTGGACCAAGTTGCCCCATGCTTCACCTGCATATACATTTTTAGGGAACCCCAGGACTCACGACAAAAACACCCAGTTCTAGTCATGAATGGTGGCTAATTTGTAGGGCTGTACAAAGCTTCAGTCACTGATTTGATTTGGAGGAGATTCAGTGGCCAAATCTCTGAATCCAGATTGAATCAGGAGACCCATTCCTTTCTCCGAATCAAATTGGAAGCCTCTGAATCAATTTGGAGAGATTTGATGTTTCAGCCATAGACACAACTTCATACGTTTTTTCCATGTACCTCAAGGTCCCAGGTGCAGCTCGTGAATGCTGAAATGGTGGGGCAGATGGAGAGTCCCAGGCCCCCCATGCACTCAGCAGCAGACCCACTCCATTTCCAGGTCTGCTGAGGAGCGTGCAAGACATCCCTCCACCCCCCAGCTTGGTGACTGGTGCCTCTTCGGCCTGGGGGGGCACCCGGGGTCCCCCCGTGGCTGATCAGTCCACTTCTGGGTCCGCCGCCAAGTACTTCTGGTCCACTTCTGCATCTGCCCCATGGGACACTCCATCTGCCCCACCATCTCAGCATTCACAAGCCACGCCTGGTACCTCAAGGTACGTAGAAAAAACATATAAAGTTGTGTCTATGGCTGAATTGCTGATTCACCGAATCAGAATTGACTCTTCAGATTCAGCTGAATCAAATCGGGACAGTGATCTGAATCAGCGAATCGAATCACTGTTCTCTGAATCAGGCCGAATCCAAATCCAATACTGCCCACTTCACACATCCCTACTAATTAACACATGAATACTTTGTGGAAGGTATCTGGAGTACACATATGCATTGAGCAGCGCTGAGCTATGGGGTAACCATGGCTTGAAATGCTGTTGACAAGTTCTAGACTGATGGATCTGGGATGGAAGAGACTTTCCTGGTGGTAGAGCCACACAGCATGAACAAATGAGCTTGACTCAGTCGATTTGGAATTCAGAACTAATTTGACCTTAAGTCAACACCCTCCCCCCCAAAAAAAACCTGTGCTAAAACTTGCAGCAATTTAAAAAAAAGTGAAGTCTATGGATACCCATGGTAATTTGCCTATATGTAAATTATTAAAGACATGTTTATTTCAAAGTCAGTGCTTTCAAATTTGCCCATTACTTCAATGTGCTCAAGTAGAGCAGGGTCTGACAGTCAGGGCAGAGGCAAAGTCTGCAGGGAGAAGTTAGGGGAGCAGAGGGTGAGGGGCCACCTGACCCCCCAGATTTATTTTCCTTCCTGTAGCAGTGAAAGGGAGACAATTCAAATTTTGGAAGATTATAACAAATTTCTAAATTTCCATACATAGAATCTAATTATTGTGAGGTCATCTTGTAGTCAAGTAAATATGGCATTTTACCATTTGTATGTATTTTCAAAATCTGAAGTAATTTATGCTAGTTTTGGTAGGTTTTTTTAAACTTTTATTTTCAAAATGATAAGTTATTGGGAAGTAATAGAGGCTGTCTATTCCTCTGATATTGTGCCTTTGTTTTATGAAGCCATGCTAATATCTAAACAAGTGGCATTTGCAATCAAAAATATATGTAGTAAAAGAAGTTTGGCAGTATGCTCAAAAATAATATCTGAAGTAAAAATAACCATATATGGAATTCTGTCATTCTGAATAAAAATATATTTTTCCCAATTCCACACCAAAATAATTTTCTTTAAGCATTTTATAGTCTTTAATGTTCAATAAAAACTTTTTGTTAGAAAAAAGTAATGAAAACTGTAAATGGAGGCTTTTTCAGTCGTTTTCTACTATGTCCTCCTACCACAATAAGTATGGATATTTGTATGTGACATGTATTTTAATTGGCAGAGCCACTGCAGTGGGTCACATAGTGATGAATTTTAATGAATACAGTACATTTCATTTAGCAATTCTTTTTTGTGCCTAACCTGGACTTTAGAAATATAATGTATGTGGTGCTTTGAGGCTACCAATATGTATCCAGTGCAACAAAATCCAGTACTTGGATACATAACTTGAATTCACATAAAAGTAACCCACTTTACAATGTAACAAATAGGGATATGTTCCAAGACCTCGACTGTACTGACCCCCAGACCCACTTCTACCACTCTTACAAGACAATTTTGGTACTCGCCAACAGCAGACAGGTCACTATCATAATGGGGATGGCAACTACAGAAACACGTATCGCAAACAACAAGCGAGGAGCACAGATCCACACCAGAGACTATATTTTGGTGCATGTCACTCCCAAAATGCAGCACACAAAGCAGCTGACTGAGGGCATCCACCACACCGATCGTGTAAGAGTGAATTTACCTCACGTATAACAAGTTTTTGGTATAAAAAGGGTCATCATGTAAGAGTGAATTTGCACATACAGAACCTGCATAAAGTGAGGAAAACCTGTATTTTGTAACAAGAGAGACATGTTTAAAGTATATTCTCATATTTAGTTTGGAGGCATAAAGGAGTATCACAAAAAAAAATCCCAATTAAGTAATAGCATGAGAAGCTTGAAAGCAGACTAAGTGAATTTTCATTGGACTGAAGTTTGACATTCCATTAAGTAGAGTAATTGACCTCTGATGGGCTAGAGGATGAACTGCTTAACCCTTTCTGGTAAGCAGTTACTCATATGTGCAGTCATATTTAATTCAGTGCAACTGTTTGTGTGGGTAAGGGTGTCTGTAACCTGACCATTAAGAAATACGCTTTTTGCTGAGAAAAATGGCTTTCTACCAGAGAAGTGTATTGTCAAGCACATAAAAAAGACCAAAAAACCCCCAAATATCTAATAAACTAAATCTAGTTAAAGAATAAAACCTTGTAGATTATAAAACATTGAATTACACAAAAGAGAAATATATACACTCTAGAAATCCCATAAAAATCTGCAGTTTTGACCCACAGGACAGAAAAAAGAAACTGAAATACTTTGTCCTGAAAGAAGTAAATAAAAGTACAGTAAGACCTATCTTTCAGGGACTATATGAATATTGGTCCTGGTATATAACATAGAAAAATATATCTATTTATTTGATCAAAATCTATTTTTCCTCCTAAATGTGCTCTTAATGGAACAATTGAAGAGCAGTTAGTTCCACAGCATGGGGCATTCTATACACAGAAGTATAGCCTTAAGGATGTTCAGCCAGCCTGCACACCTCTAAGTGTTTTATAATGAACAATAAAGCAGTCTGGCTTGGAAAAAGAGTTTCGAAGCTGACTAAGCACAAAGTGAGTCTTTTCAACCTAAGGTGGTCTCCCAAAGTGAGTTTTTAAGTGAAGAGTATTAAATGAAGAGACGTTGCTTCATGTGGTCTTACCTTAAAAATGCAGGGAGCATCTACTTCCTCCTACTGAAAGACCTTTTTGTTCTATGAAACTTAAAATATTATTTGGAAAGAAGCAAAAAATAGAAGCAAGCAGCTTGCTCATCAGTATCCTTGTGACTGATGAGATGGAATAAAATTCTCTTTTAGACAAATGTCCATTTTGCCTTATTAATTTAAACAAGGATTTTAAAGACAAAGCCCATCAAACATTAGCTAAGCATTTTGAGTTAATGGACCATATAGTCCTATTTTCCCCACAAACTCAGGAAGCTTCACATTATGTCCTATTTTTACAGCAACATCAATTATTAATATGTATACTTTTGCTGACAGAAGACCTCTCTAAAAATGTGAGTTTCGTTATCCAGTTCTGGGTCATTAACTGTGGAAAGCTTGTAAATATAATGGTTTATTCACATGGGAAGCCTTCATTAAGATGCATTATTCTACAGCTGATGTGGCGGTTGTGCATTATCAAGTTCACTGTCTCCATCTAATATTTGCAATTTGTTTTTAAATGAGTTGCTGTTTGTTGGGGAAGTTAACAAATTTGAATTTCACATGGCCAGAGAAATTTCTTTAAGATGGAAAAATGCTTCTGCCCCCAAGGAAAAGCTATTTATTAACATCTCACTGGAGAATACCTCCCCCAGATTCAGAAGTAGCCCCATTAGAGGCATTCAGAGAAACAAAGTGAAATAGAATTTGGTTTTTGGTTTTTTTACTAACATGCTCATTTAGTATATAAATCTATGAAAACAAACCTGCCATCCTGTTTTGTATAGCGCTTTAAGAATGTGACTAGGAGTGGAATAATGTTCTGAAACATTATAGCAGATGACTTTTCAGCTGGAACCTGTGGTAACTGGAGTTAGTGGGACCATTACTGTCATGGGGGACACAGAGGGTCAAACTTTCTAACAGTTTACTGTTTACTTCCTCTAGTCTTGGATGCTCTACATCAGTGTTTCTCAACCCATGGTATGCATACCCCTAGGGGTACATGAGACACGGGCAGGGGGTACACAGGTGCCGTGTTTTGAGTTTGGCTCACCCCCCTGACTGGCACATTGGAGACATCTTTGCCTGTTTGGGCTGGAAGTTCCAGCCATCACCCATCCCACCACGACTGGTGCACTGGGGCTTTTACTCCCTGACATCAGTGTGCCGGGGCAGAGGGGGGGGCCCCCCCCGCACAGGCTGCTTAGCCCGGGGTTGTGGTCCACAAGAAAAAAGTGGGACTTGGCTGGTGGCTCCAAAACCAGAAGTGCCACGGTGGGACTTCTGGTTTTGCTTTTGCCACATCAATTGGCAGGTGGTACGTAAGGTACCAAAGATTGAGAACCACTGCTCTACATATATAGGTTATGGTCCATGCTCCTTTCCTTTAAGGTATGTAAAAGAACTCAACCAGAGTCACCCTGCTGGGTTGTGTAGGTTCTTTGTTATCTCTGATATACAAGAGGCCATTAATGCAGTTTACAGAGACCAGACAATGTTAACGCTGCATATCTAGTATACATACAAGGGTTTGAGAAATATGGAATCCTACAGTAGGTGAAACTTAAGATGACTTAAAATAGAAACTTTCATTACAAAGTTGACAGCTTAAAGTCTAAGTACAGCTGCAATACACTATACTCTTTGGTTATCAGTAAATGAAGAAGATAGAATTTTTTTCTCTAATTCAAAATGTCATGATTACTGTCAATTTTATTTAAAATTAAAAACAGACTTTTCAACTGGTGTAAAAGAATTAACATATATTGTATATAATTAGTTTCCATGTTTCCTTGTGTATTCTGTTTTCCCTGGCAGTTGTGTGGGTCTTTTAAATGACACATATTTTTGAAAATACATTTATAAATATACAAAAGTCAGTGGTGGTACTCAGGAGGGGAAGAACCTAAAACTAGCCAGTTTTGTTGCTAGATAAATCACATTAGCATGCTCTTTGTAATTTTTCAGAATGATAGGGCATCTAGCTCTTTCCCTGCATCAGGAGTTTTTTTGTGACATGTATGCATTACATGATTTTTTTTTACTGCAGTTAACAGCACGCCTTTTCTGTGAAAACAGAAGCCAGCTTTCACATCTTACATGTGTAGACCTCATGGTCTTCACTAATAAACAGAATCATTATGTGTCTTCTACACTAGACTGCTATGAATCCTTCAGTGCTCATTTATCACAGCCATTGTTGTTTCTTAGTTCAGTCTCTCCCCTATACTCTGGGAATGTATTATTAAGGCACTGTGCTTCACAAAGAACCCACAATTTGCAATTGCTTATTCAGTGTTAAGAGAACTTTAGAATATTCACGTTTTATTAACTTATATCTCAGTTACTCATCAAATTGATTTACCAGTTAACACTAACTCCCACTTAAACCAGGTGTCCTTTTTGGATTTGTTGTATTGCTATCACTCTCTTGTTGGCTCCTTTCCACATGTATGAGTGCATGCAGTACACCCTCTAATTCTTGTTTATCTGGCCCTTTATATTTGAGCCAGCTCCATTTTCTCAGTGATGGAAACAATCAAGCAGGAACACATTTCATGTCAACACCTGCCTCTTACTCTATGTAAATAAGCGATTTCCACATGAATAATTACTGTAACTTAATTAAGAAAATATTAAGAAAAGAAAGGAATCCAGATCAATGGTCATACAGTTTACCATAAAGTTTAATAAAAAGTAAATTTTATTCATTTCCTCTTTTACTCTGTTTCATTATCAAGACTCACAAAGAAAATGTTCACAGTCTCTCTTGTGTAAGTAGTATGCAGTTATTTTTTTTTAGTAAACCAATACTCTGATAATTAAAAATGAAAAAAAACAACAGACTATCTCTTGCATCCAGAAAGACCGCTTTTGTGGGTATTTCTGTAGGTATGGCTACAGCCCGTATATATTAGCCCAAGCTAGATTTAAACTAACTGGCTTGGGTACTGATATCAGTGTGACTCAGGGGTGGACAATTATTTGGGTTGGAGGGCCACTTAGGGAGTTTGGGCAAAGTGTTGCAGGCTGGGTCAGCACACCCCTGCCCCCCAACCCCGGCAGCTCACCAAAACACTCTAAGTGGCCCTCCAGCCCAAATAATTGCTCCATGCCTGGGCAGAGAGAGCAGAGTTAGGGAAATGTAACCTTTGTTCCTTCCTTCTCCCTACAACCCCACCCCAGGTCCCTGGCACAGAGCCAGACCAGTGCCACACTGCATTCCCACATGCTGACTCAAGCCACATGGCACAGCTGGCCCAGCTCCTGCCCAAACTGGCCACATGCTGGGGACTCGGGATGGGGAAGGAGGTGTAGGGAGAAGGGGGGAAACTGCAACACGGACTTGGCCAGGCCCACATGACCCATGGATCCTGGCCCCTTCTTCCTGTACCCTTCCCTGTCGCAAGTCCCTGGCATGCAGCCGGGTGAGGCAAGAGCCACGCCAGCTGCACCCACGCGGCCTGAAGCAGCATGCAGGAACACAGTGTAGTATTGGCCTGGCCCTGTGCCAGGGACTCAGGATGGGAGAAGGGGCACAGAGAGAAGAGAGCTGGGAGCTGCAGGTTGTCTGGACCTGGCCAGGCTGGTGGTGCGTTGTGTTCCCCACTTCTCCCTGCACCTCTTCCTCTGCCCCAAGTCCCCAGCATGTGGCCGGGCTGGTGCCATGCTGTGTGTGTTCCCACATGCCACTTTAGGACCTGTGAGTGCAGCTGGCATGGCACCTGCTCAACCCAGCCATGTGCCAGGGATTCAGGGTTGGGCAGGGGCCTCACCAGCTGCTCCAGCTGCACCTACTTGGTGCAGCCCAAAAGAGTGTGCATGAACACACTGCAGCACTTGTGCCTATGCCCCTAACAGACCCTGACTTGGCAAAGTCTAGATAACCCGTGGCTCCTGGCCCTCTTCCTCCTGCAGCCCCTGTCCCATCAGCAGGGAGAACCTGCCTAAGCTTTGACTCACCAGGAACAGGGTCAGAGCGGTGTGCAAACAGCCTTGCAGAGCAGAAGCCTGGCTAAGAGCTCAGCACCCCCTGCCTTGAAACTTCCACTGGTGGCTAGGGGGCACAACAGGAAAGGCTAGCCAGGGAGGGGAGGGGAGTGCCTGCTGATGCTGCAGCTGACTGGCATGGGAAAGCATGAGAGGCAGCTATGGACTAGATACAGTTCTACTTCAAAGAAATAGCCACAGGCAGGGTAAAATTATTTGGTGGGCTGGATTAAGCCCTCAGGCTGTATTTTGCCCACCCCTAGTGTAACTGTTAGAACACAGAGATAACCAAGAGATAACTCCCATGCTGTTGCATCTAAAGAGTAATAAGCATCCCAGATAGTCAGCTTAAAGTTATCTGGGGTATGTTTACACTCTGTAGTTGCACCTTTGGAATTCATATGTACTGGGCATGTCTAGTGTTGCTGTATGGCGACATTGTTACTGTGCTGTGTTTTAGTAGTTGCTTTGTGGAAGTACTAAAATATGGTGCAGTAACCACCCATACTGCAGCATACGGGTGGCATATGCTTAGATTCACTGGTTATGTCACCATAGTAGCACACTAGAACTAGGGAGCGCATAACTCCCGTGATGTAGCTGGCAATCGAGTGTAGACACACGTGATTGCTACATTGCTATAGTGTGCTATATAGCAACAAAGCACATCGCTGTGTCGCTATTGGGCGATGTGTAAACGTACCCACTGGGTGCATCTACACGTGCAATTAACATGAAGCAATAAACTCCACAGCAGTTTGAGCCAAAGTAAACCACTCCTAGGCACAGCATCCACATATGCACCCATGACAGCAGCAATTAGAGCTGAGGCAGAGCAGGCCAGGCTGGCAGAGGACATGGGGGGGGTTAGCTCCAGGCTCTGGGTGGTGGCAGAGGGGCTGGCTGGGGTACAAGGATGCTGAAAGTGTGGAGTTGTATAACAAGGTTGGCAGGCAGGAGGAGTCTGGCTCCCAGCTGCCTCAGTTCAATTTACACCCATGGTGAGCATCTACATGTGCATTTAAACATAGGAAATTACCCCAACAGTACTATCTCACTGCAGCGTTAATTAGTTTGGTGCAACCTAACACCAGTGCACATGTAGATGGTGATGCTTTTTTTCTGCAACTAATTAGTCTACTGCAAAATTAAACGCATGTATAGATGCAACCATCCTGTATTATAATTTCATAGTTTCTAGGGTTGGAAGGGACCTGAGCAGATCACCTAGTCCGACCCCCTGCCATGGCAGGAAAGAGTACTGGGGTCAAACGACCCCAGCAAGATGTTCATCTAACCTCCTCTTAAACATCCCCAGGGTAGGAGCCTGCACGACTTCTCTTGGAAGTTGGTTCCAGACCCTAGCCGCCCTGACCGTGAAGTAGCGCCTCCTGATATCTAACCTAAACCTACCCTCTGCCAGCTTGTGACCGTTATTCCTGGTCACTCCTGGCAGTGCTCGGGGGAACAATGACTCCCCCAGTCCCTGCTGATCCCCCCTGACTAGTTTCTAACAGGCCACAAGATCCCCACTCAGCCTTCTCTTGTGGAGGCTGAACAGGTTCAGGTCCCATAGCCTGTCCTCATAGGGCCTGCCCTGTTGTCCCCTGATCATACGAGTGGCCCTCCTCTGGACCCTCTCCATGGTGTCCACATCCCTCTTGAAGTGCAGCACCCAGAACTGGACGCAGTACTCCAGCTGCGGCCTGACCAGTGCCTCATAGAGGGGGAGGATCACCTCTTTGGACCTGCTCGAGATGCATCTGTGGATGCATGCCAAGGTGCGGTTGGCCTTCCTAACTGCCTCCCTACACTGCTGACCCATGTTCATCTCGGAGTCAATGATGACCCCCAGATCCTTTTCCGCCTCCATGCTGACAAGAGGGGAGTTCCCTAACCTGTAGGTATGGTGCTGGTTGTTCCTCCCGAGGTGCATCACCTTGCACTTGTCTGTGTTGATACCCATCCTATTTTCATCCGCCCACCCTTGTAACCTGTCTAGGTCTGATTGTAGCCTGTTGCATCCTTCCAGTGTGCCCACGTCCCCCCACATCTTAGTGTCATCAACAATTTTGAACAGGGTGCTTTTTACCCCCTCGTCCAAATCACTGGTGAAGATGTTGAACAGTGCGGGCCGAGGACCGAGCCCTGGGGAACCCCACTGCCCACGTCCTTCCAGGTTGAGAAGGACCCATCCACTACCACCCTCTGGGTGCGGCCCTCCAGCCAGTTGGTGACCCATTTGACTGTGTGGGTGTCTACGCCACAGCCCTCCAGTTTCTTAATGAGAATGGGGTGAGAGACAGTGTCAAAAGCCTTCCGGAAGTCCAGGAAGACTATGTCCACTGCTACCCCTGCATCTAATGATCTGGTGATCTGATCATAAAAGGCCACCAGGTTGGTCTGACAGGACCTGCCACTGATGAACCCATGCTGGTTGCCCCTAAGCATGCAGTCCCCTGCTGGCCCCTCCTGGATGTGTGCCAGAATAATTTTCTCGAACAGCTTGCCTGGGATCGAGGTAAGACTAACTGGCCTATAGTTTCCCGGGTCCTCCCTCCTCCCTTTTCTGAAAATGGGAACCACGTTGGCCCTCTTCCAGTCCTCCGGTACCCCTCCAGAGCACCACGAGTGCTCGTAAAGCCGTGCCAGGGGACTTGCAATGACCTGGGCCAGTTCCTTTAGAACTCTAGGGTGGAGATCATCCAGACCGGCTGACTTGAATACGACCAACCCCTCCAGAAGCTCCCTAACTAAATCCTTGCTAACCCGTGGCCCAGGTGTGCTTCCCCCAGGGCCCGAGGGGGGGGCCAGCAGGAAGGTGGCTGTTCTGGTCCCTACTTAGGAAGACGGAGGCAAAGAAATCGTTAAACATGTTAGCTCTGCCGTCTGGTGTGACGACCAAGTTTCCCATCGCGTCCTGCAAGGGCCCCACATTACCCGGAACCTTCTTTTTACCCGCTATGTATTTAAAAAAGGACTTCTTATTGTCCTTAATCTGGGAAGCTAGTCCCAGTTCCATCTCTGCCTTGGCCTTCCTAAGTACCCCCCTACATCCCTGAGCAGCTACAGAATAGTCCTCCCTGGTGATGAGCCCTTCTTTCCTCTGGGTATAAGCCTCCTTTTTAGCAAGGAGACATTCCCGGATGCTTTTGGTGAGCCACAGAGGCTTGTGTGCTCTCCTGTTCCCTTTGATCCTCGTTGGGATTACCTTCCTTTGGGCTTGGAGGATTGTCTCTTAAGGGGCGACCACTCTCCTTGGACACCTGGATCCCCTCCCCTCTGGGACCTCAGCGCTTCACCAAGTATCCTCCTTAGCTCGTTGAAGTTTGCCCTCCTAAAATCTAGGGCCGCTGCCTTACTGCATGCCTTTGCCACCTTGCGCTGGATGGTGAATTCCAGCAGGCGATGATCACTGTCGCCCAGGTGGTCGAGCATCCGCAGCCCCCTCACCAGGTCATCACCCGTGGCCAGCACTAGGTCCAACAAGGTGTCTCCCCTGGTGGGGCTGTGCACCTCCTGGGTTAGATGGAGGTCCTGCACTCTGGCCAAGAACCTACATGAGCGGTCAGACCTGGCTGACTCCTCTTCCCAGCAGATGTCCGGGAAGTTCAGGTCCCCCATGACTACCACATCCTTAGCCTTCGCTACCTCTGTGAGCTGACCCAAGAATTGCCGGTCAAGCTCTTCTCCCTTGTTGGGAGGTCTGTAGTAGACTCCCACCATTAAGTCTCTTTCCCCTCGACTGCCTTGTACTCTAACCCAAAGCACTTCAGAGTGCCCCTCCCCTAACTCCTTGCTAATTGACGAGGATGTGTATTCCTCCTTTATATAGAGTGCCAGGCCCCCACCTCTCCTTCCTATCCTGTCCCTCCTGTACAACCTTTAGCCCTTGACATTCACCGCCCAATCATGCATTGCGTGCCACCACGTTTCTGTAATCCCCACTATGTCCGCACTGGTGTCAGCCAGCAGGAGGGTGAGTTCCTCCTGCTTGTTACCCATACTACGAGTGTTTGTGTAGAGGCATTTGAGGCCTCCTGTGGATGTGTGTACTGACCCCCTAGTCCCAGCATTACCCTGGCCCCTATCTCTTACCTGTTTATTCGCTTCGCTCGTTGGGCTGGGCTGGGTTGTAGTTGTGGGCGCTGTTTGGTCTGGCAGTCTGATGTTTCTTCCACCCTCATCTTCCCCTTCCCCCGACAAGCCTAGTTTAAAGCCCACTGGAGGAGGTCCGCCAACCTAGAATAGCACACATGCTTACCTTTAGGGGAAAGGTGGAACCCATCCCATCCAAGCATGTCTCTCGTCGTGATGTGCCGGTCATGGCTGAGGAAGCCAAAGCCCTCCTCGAAGCACCATTCTTGCAGCCGCCAGTTGGTCTCTGCAATGCACGTTTCATGCCGTCTGCCTCGTCCACTCACTGGCAGGATAGAAGAGAAAACCACCTGTGCGCCCATCTCCTTCAGCACACACCCCAGAGCGTGGTAGTCCTCCATCAGGCGATCAGGGCTTCTCCTCGCCGCATCGTTAGTGCCCACATGGACATAGTTTCCTCCACCTTTTGCTTTACTGTGTACCCATGGACCAACCTCAGTCCTAGCAGTGCTGGTTTTTGCCATAACATGGGAATCATTCCTTACAAAAAGAGATATTGAGTAAGTTGCCCAGGGCAGAAAAAGTTGGTGGGCTTCTCTGTTTCTCAATTCTTTATGCTCAAAGAAGTGAGAAGATGACCTCTGCTCATTAAGAAACAGTTACATCCCCTCTGTTCTACCAGCTCCCTTCATTCCAAGAAGCACATCCGTCCCTTTCACCTGAATACACTTCTGATTCCTTCTTCTCATTAATCCTGGATTGGAAACACCAAGAGAAATAAAAAAATGGCTCTAAATAAAATAACCTCCAGTGAGGATCCAACCAAATCTATCTGGTGGGAGCTATTGGAGAAATTCTAGGAAGAGACTTGTTTTTCTTCATTTCTGACATTGTTTAAGGAAGAGTTAGTCTGGTAGTCAGAGCAGGATCTGAGAGACAGGAGTTCTGGGGTCACTTCTGGCTCTGTAAACAGAACAGTACTGAGAAAGAAGCAAAATACCTACTACACAGAGGTACTCAGATTCTTGTTTAATGGTAATGAAGGACATAAATATTCTTAGAAGAAAATGTAAATAATTATTAGGACTAATATTTATTGTGGAGTATTTTATGAGGCTTCCTACTATAGAATGGAAGAACTCAGTTTCTATGGAACTTTAAAAATTACTGAAGACAATGTCTTGGGGTAACAGGTTTAGGTGCAGGACATACAGAACAGCTTCCCAGAAGAGGAGCAGGAAATTGCTTTTCTAGTTTTTTTTATACTTGTTTGCTCTGTGAGTAGTCTTGTCCATTTCCTTTATCTGCTGTAAATCACCTCAATAGAGTGCAGATACAGGAAAAGTGGCTGCTTTCTTAAATTGGACCTATGAGCATACTCTGATATTTCATAAAACACAATATATATGTTCTGAAATAAAAGTGAACTTGGAAGCTTTTCTTCTGGGTACTTGTCAAAACTGGTCCAAAACTGAAGAAAATTACATGAAATATATCGAACAGAGGCTGGCTGATGCTTTGGTAAAAACCTGGGTCTCTCTTCACTGATATTCACTAGAGCTGTGATCCTCACTTGAAACTATATTAGGAAATACACTGCTAGGGAGATTAAGACCTCTTCTTAAAACTCCTCTAAATTAATGAGAATTTCTTCAATGGCTTTTGAATCAGGTTTCTGGTGATGTGCCCAATTTGGGGAGGAATTGTAGGATTTATTTTCACTCAGATTTTTGTTTACACTAACTCAGGAGAATTAAACATTCATGAAGGTATCTGCTCCCCCCCAGACCTCCTTTTTCCATTGATTCTTCTATTCAGTTTTCCTAAACTTGATATAAAGTATTCTAAAAAACATCAAAAATGTGAGAAAAGCTAAGTATTTATTTTTTCCTGTATTGGAAAGTAAGTTGCATCAAATACTTAATGATGTACAACTAGAAACACATGTTAAGCTTATAAGCAACTACAAAATAGAAAATACAACCAATTACGTTTTTGGTTAACCACCTGGATTGCTTTTCATTCTTCTGTGATTGCATGAGTAAAACAGACTTTCATTTTTATATTGACATTACTGCATTCAGAAAGCAGAGTTTATTGGTTTATATGTGTATCTCTTTCTACTGCCTGACACCTTCTTCTTGCCAGAGTTATCAATTCATGGGAAACTTGAAAGGCTGCATTTTTATTGGCAGTGTATTTTTATTTATTAATTTATTTTTACTCAAGGGAAGTGGATTTCCTAAAGAAATATCACAGCTGCAACAAAATACCAGGAAACAACTGACCAAACAGTGCATATAAAATTTTAAGCAAACAAATTAAAAACAATACCGGCTAATTAAAAAGTACCAATGGGAAGTCCAAACATTTGAAAATTCAATTAAAAAAGCTCTGGCACCCTTCTGACATGGATAAAGTTGGCATTTTCTGAACAGCAGTCTTCTCACCTGTCTCAGCAAGATCTCAGGATCCCACGGTGGATGGATTGTTTTCATACATTGCAATGTTCTTAATTAATGTAGAAACACTAACAATAGACTATTGTATGCATCCAGCCACTTTTTATGAGCATGTTTTGTTTTTTTTCATTTCCTACAAATAAAACAAGGTGTAGGCTTATACTCACTATCACCATCACATTCCAATTTGTATTATATTTCTTTAATTTGTAACTTCTATTTTGACTATTTTTCTCTCTCCATTTTTAGAGCCTACCTCCTCATTTCTATAGAATTAGTGCTTCATTAATGCAAGCCCAGAGGGTGGAAGCCACAAGATGCGAGGTCCAGGAGAAACATGACGAAGAGTACAAGAAAGCTCTGGTAGCCATCAAGAACCATTTGAGAGAAATGGAAGGTCCTGATATCAAGGAAAGTCTCCAAGACCAGATACGCCAATGGTTCATTGAGTGCCGGTGAGAAGAAAAACCACATTTACCACTGCAGACACTGTATTAGAGCCATAAGGCTAGATTGTACTTTCCTTACAGTGAGTAGTTTCTCATTCTCCAATAGTTCAACTGGGAACAGAGGTACTACTCAGAAGTAATGGCAGAATCAGGCCCAGAAAGATTAAACTCAGAATGTATTTAAATAGCATTTTATTTCATCTTTTACTTTTATAAGAGGTTATGAGGAAACACTGTTATCCCTGCTTGAATATAGAAAACTGATGTACAGCCTTTTTGACAAGTGTGCTACAAGTCCAAAGTACAAGATAATGCCACTCTTAATGATCAGCTGCTGCTGTTATCCAGTGCAGCTGAATCTTGTTACCACCTGAGGTAGCAACACAGAATTTGCCTCCCACAGGGCTGAACTCTCAAATTGGCACTGGCCCCCCAACTCCCAATCCCTGCTGCTTTCCAGTGCTGCTCCAATCTGCACCCCTTTCCTGACTCTGACTCCCACCCTGGCTTCCGGTGTACCCTTTAACTCAGCACCTGAGGCTCACTTAGAGAACATACCAGCTGCTATAGAGGATTGGTGAGGTACTGAGAAACCTCCCGGCTGATAAAGAAATACAGATTTGCCACAGTGTATCAAGTCACTGACAATGAGGTCCAGTTCTAACCAGAATGAAAATTCACTCAGTTTCAATTCTGCAAACACTAGCACGTTTCATTTTACTTACATCATTAGTCCTTTGATTTCAGTGGACCTTTGTCATGTTAAGCACATATGTGTAAGTTCAGGCTACTGATACATAAGGATCTCTGAGCAATTTTCACTCAGACAAGTAGTCCTTGGCTGACTAAATTCTACACTTTAAGCAAGGGCTGGACAATTATTTTTGCTGGAGGGCTGCTTTATGAGTTTTGATGAGCTATCGAGGGCTGCAAGGGTAGCTCTGCCCCTTGATGGGTGCCCTGCCTCCTGCCTACCAAGGGACCAGAAGTCCTGCCTCTGGGCCCTTGACCTTTGCCACCAAAAGTCCCTCCTCTTGCCCCAGAAGTACTCCTTTTGGGAGGAGGTTTGCCATCTTGAAACCAGAAAAAAACCCAAATTATATACTAAAAAAAAAAAATCAAACATCTACAATAACTTATTTTATGTAAAAATATATTTTATCCTGATTTACGTGTGTTTGCATAGTGTATCTAGAGGCGATTAGAGGCTATTGCATAATAGCTCAAAATACAGTCTTACTCTTGTATATTGTGTGAAGGTTAAAGGGGGTGCCGTGTGAGTATGGGGGGAAGGTGGGGTGGTGGGTGTGAAGGGTTATGGGTGTGGGGTACATGGTTGGAGTGAGGGTGTGTGGATGTGTTCAGGGTTATGCTGGGGGTTGATGTGTGTGGGAAGGTGTCAGGATGTGTGTGGGGTGGAGAGGTGCCTCAGAGTCCAGGGTGTGAGAGTCCATGGAGCTGCACGTGGTGGCAGTAAGTAGGGCCAGCTCCACCTGGCCCCCTAGTGCACAGCTCTGTGCTCCCACCCCAATCCCTGGCCACAGGTGGCAGCAGCATGTGGGGCCAGCTCCACCCATCCCCATAGCATGTGGCTCCTGCACTCCCACCTTTGTCCCTGACCGCATGTTGTGGCAGCATGTGGGGCCAGTCTGACCCGGCACTCAGCTCCTACAGTATGCAGAGCAAACCCAGCCCAGCCCCACAGTACACAGCTCCCTGTGTTCCCACCCTCTTTCCCCCAGTGGGAGGCCCTGGCCCTATGGGGACCTTCACTGAATACCCAGGCTGACAGGCAGAGAGGCTGGGACCAGCCATGGGGCAGCCAAGCAAAGGCCTCTGCCAGGCAGAGGCTTCTCATCTCTAGAGCCCCCCTGCTCAGGGCTGGGACTGGTCAGGCCAGGCTGTGGTGGAGGGGTGGTTGCTTAGCAACCAGAGCTGCACCTCCTGCAGGGAGGCACTGCCTTGCAGGGGGGCAGCCCAGGACCAGGGCTTATGGAGGGGCCCCTTGGGCCAGATGCAATTGCCTGGCAGGCTGGATACGGCCTGCAGGTTGTATTTTGTCTGCCCCTGCTTTAAGTTCTAGTATGGTATTACCATGGAAAGGAAGATAATACAGAAATAGTTTGTTTGCAAAATACTCTCTCTCCAGTATCTGACTGATAAGATGCATTAATAAAAAAAATTGACAGAGGTGGCAAATCACGGTATTTACCTCATTGCAAATGCTTTGCACGCTTTGTTCATTATCATTACCTGTGCTTTGTATCTTGTGCTGTTTGCCCACTTTGCACAATTGATAGTTTGTATTCTGGATCCATGTCTGTTATTCTGTTGGCTGTATTGGCCCACAATATGCTTCCAATGCAGTATCCAGATATCACATGCACTGTTAGTCTTCATGCATTTCCAAAATTCATATTCTGGTAAATCCTGGTCTTGAAAAGCTCTTGTGCCCACAGGATTTCTGTTCATTTTCATTTAGGGTTCTGTTGGCACATAACAGTAGGTATAAGCATACATAAAATTCTGGAAGTTGTAAGGAAATGGTTCCAGTGATTAGTGCATTATAAAGTGTAATATAGCTACTTCCGTATTCAGCCTCTACTCATAATGCAAAAATGAATAGGACTTTTGAGAACAATGGACTGCTGGTGTTACTACTCACTGGGTGCATCTTCATGAGATGCTTTACTCAAGGTTAGGGCTAATTACTGCGCAGTAAGCGTCACCATCTACATGTGCAGATGCTTACTGCATAGTAATTAGCTCTAACCATGAGTAAATTTGCTACCTGTAAATAAAAGTAGCATTTTTACTCTCAATTACTTACCGTGCAGTACAGCACATGTAGACGGCCGATCAGGAGCAAATATGGTCCTGGTCAGCTGGGCAGCAGGAAGCAGGGGATTGTTCCCTTCCCCCTGGGGGCTGCTGGAAGGCTCCACCACTGGAGCCCAATGTCCCTCTGCCCTGGCAACAGGGAGCTCCCAAGTCCACTTGTCCTGATCGCGATCAGGGAGCAGCAGCTGGGAGATTCTCATCTCCCAGTGCCAGCTCCATGATTGCAGGGCTGCCGATGGAAGTTGCTCATCTCCCAGCCTGAGCTCTGCAGTCACAGGGCCTGGGCTTGGAAATTCTTGTAGCAATTGGGAAGTGGGGGTTGGGAGCTCCCTGCTGCCAGGGCAGGGGGACAATGTCCTCACCTAGGCTCCAGTGGCAGAGTTCACCCTGACAACAGGCAGCTCCCAGGGACAGGGAGCAATGTCCCAGCCCCTGCGAGGAGACAGCTGTCTCCTGGTCCTGTGCTCTCTGCTGGCCCCTGGGTTAGCACCCACAAGGAGCCTAGAGCTCTGCTGGCTGCAGCAGGGGCCTGGTGCAGGGCCACAGAGTGTGGAAGCAGTCTGCTCCTATGAGCAGAAAATCTGCTCCCATGTCCCTGAATGTGTATACTGTCATGATGCACCCACTATGAGCAATAGTGGCAGAATCTTATCCTAGAAACAAGTAAGAGTGAATATAGTGGAATTAGGACGATGGCTTTCAAAAACAGCAGGCAAAAAAACTCAAGACAGAAAGTAGTGTGATAGATAGATAGATAGAACTGAAGATTTTAAAGGACATGTTTTTTTCCAGTATGTTCCGTTATCTCAACAAAATCAGGGTCTATGCGTCTCAGCCAAACCCGCTGAAGGCCACGTACAATTATATGTTGACTTTACTGGGCATGAGATCAAGCCCTAAAAAAATGTTAGTGTGGGTGTGTCTGCATGTGCTGGGTTTTAAAGCTCTGAATATACAAATAAAATGACATAAAAATTCTAGGAAGCATTTACCATCACATATATGAACAGAATCAGAAAACCAAATATAAAATATACCTGGATATATTTGACATGGTCCATTCCTCTTTTTGGAATTTTAATATCTTACCTAAATTACCATATTTCACTTTATTTCTACCTCTTCTAGCCTATTCCACAAAAGCATGGTCTATGTTGCTAATCTCAAGTTTTGTGCAAAGGACATCATTACTACATTAGTAAGGATATGGCTCCAGCCCAGGCTGCCCTGGACCCTTCTTGTTCTGTCACTCCCTACCTCCTTCCACTTTTCTGCACATGTTCTGAAGTGCAGAAAGATCCCATTAGCTTTGATCAACAGTTTCAGATTTAGTAATACTTCTAGCATACGTCAGTCATGTCCAGTAAAACTGATTCTAGAGCAGTGATTCTCAATCAAGGTGCCTCAGCACCCTGAGGCGCTGATAGATCCATTGAAGGGCAGTGTGGTATGCTACACAGTAATAGCTTTTGTGTGTACAAACACCTACATACGATTCACAACATAAATCCTAAGATTTCAAATAGGAATCCATAATGTCAAAACATTCTGACCTGTTGTGGTCTTTCTGAGTTATCTGAAGTAGCAGAATTGCTCTATTTTTTCTGTAGTCAAGAAATGAGTGAAAGCTAAGTGCTGGCATTTTCTGAGGGATGCCTTGAGTCTCATGAGAAGTGTCTTAAGTCTGCAAAGCTTGAGAACCACTGTTCTAGAGGTTAGAAGAAGTATCCCACGAACAACAGGATTTTAAGTTGTGTTTTTTAGAATCAGTAGCAGTTGCAAGTGATGTCCCAGAACATTAAATAATACTAAATCATAAACCTATTTTAAGAGAGGTACTAGTAATGATTGTCAGTACTTTTCCATCAAGGGACTAGACAGACAGACAGTTAAGGGACTCGTGTTCTAGAATAAGAGTGTCTGCACATAGAGTTAATTAAGAACAGGTAATCAGAAACAACTCCATCTCTAGATAAGCCCTTAGCTAGTTTCTTTTGTAAATAAATTGCCCCTCAAATTTGTGTGATTTTGCCCAATGTTTTAGTCTGTCTAAGTGATAAGGAGTTTCGATAGTGACTAGTCATGATGAATCATCTGCTAACGTTTTGCTGTCCATGGAAGGCCTCCATGTATAACCAAAACAAATTTACTATCGTTTCGTAGTTTCTAGGGTCGGAAGGGACCTGAACAGATCATCTAGTCCGATCCCCTGCCATGGCAGGAAAGAGTACTGGGGTCAAAAGACCCCAGCAAGGTGTTCATCTAACCTCCTCTTAAAAACCCCCAGGGTAGGAGCCAGCACCACTTCTCTTGGAAGTTGGTTCCAAACCCTAGCCGCCCTGACCGTGAAGTAGCGCCTCCTGATATCTAACCTAAACCTACCCTCTGCCAGCTTGTGACCGTTATTCCTGGTCACTCCTGGCAGTGCTCGGGGGAACAGTGACTCCCCCAATGCCTGCTGATCCCCCCTGACCAGTTTATAACAGGCCACTGGATCCCCCCTCAGCCTTCTCTTGTGGAGGCTGAACAGGTTCAGGTCCCGTAGCCTCTCCTCATAGGGCCTGCCCTGCTGCCCCCTGATCATGCGAGTGGCCTCCTCTGGACCCTCTCCATGCTGTCCACATCCCTCTTGAAGTGCAGCGCCCAGAACTGGACGCAGTACTCCAACTGCGGCCTGACCAGTGCCTCATAGAGGGGGAGGATCACCTCTTTGGACCTGCTCGAGATGCATCTGTGGATGCATGACAAGGTACGGTTGGCCTTCCTAACTGCCTCCCCACACTGCCGACCCATGTTCATCTTGGAGTCAATGATGACCCCCAGATCCCTTTCTGCCTCCGTGCTGACAAGAGGGAAGTTCCCTTACCTGTAGGTATGGTGCCAGTTGTTCCTCCCGAGGTGCATCACCTTGCACTTGTCTGTGTTGAAACCCATCCTATTCTCGTCCGCCCACCCTTGTAACCTGTCTAAGTCTGATTGTATCTTGTTGCTTCCTTCTAGTGTGCCCACGTCCCCCCACATCTTAGTGTCATCAGCAAATTTGAACAGGGTGCTTTTTACCCCCTCGTCCAAATCACTGGTGAAGATGTTGAACAGTGCGGGCCGAGGACCGAGCCCTGGGGAACCCCACTGCCCACGTCCTTCCAGGTTGAGAAGGACCCATCCACTACCACCCTCTGGGTGCGGCCCTCCAGCCAGTTGGCGACCCATTTGACCACAGCCCCCCAGTTTCTTAATGAGAATGGGGTGAGAGACAGTGTCAAAAGCCTTCCGGAAGTCCAGGAAGACTATGTCCACTGCTACCCCTGCATCTAATGATCTGGTGATCTGATCGTAAAAGGCCACCAGGTTGGTCTGACAGGACCTGCCACTGATGAACCCATGCTGGTTGCCCCTAAGCATGCAGTCCCCTGCTGGCCCCTCCTGGATGTGTGCCAGAATAATTTTCTCGAACAGCTTGCCTAGGATCGAGGTAAGACTAACTGGCCTATAGTTTCCCGGGTCCTCCCTCCTCCCTTTTCTGAAGATGGGAACCACGTTGGCCCTCTTCCAGTCCTCCGGTACCAGTCTGCATGGGGAAACCCACTATTTCCCACAATTTTCTGTAGTGAATGGAAAACCTAGATCCCTGCACAACACTGGGAATTCAGGACAAATGCTCTCCCAGAGTCACGCGGTCTGGCACTGGGATTTCAGGTTCCCATTTCAGGACTGCCATGCCCATTTAGGGATGGGTGGAAACCCTAGCCTCTTCCCTGCGTTCCCCTTGCTTCACACAGTCCCTTTCCCCATGCCCTTTTCCCATGCTCCCGTCGCTCCATGTGCCCCTTCCCATGTACTTCCCCCCACGCTACCCCTTGCATTGTGTGTCTTTCCCTGTGCTCCCCCAGAACTGCATGCCCTTTCCCCATGCTCCACCCTGCACTGCGTGCCCCCTGCCCTTCACCCCTTCCTTACACTCCCTCTACTCCGTATGTCCCTTCCCCTGTGCTATCCCTGCTGCCCTTTCCCCTGTGATCCTCCCTACACCATGTGCCCCTTCCCTGTGCTCCCCCACCATACTGCATACTCTCTTCCCCCGTACTCTCCCATTGCTCTGTGAACCTTCTACTTGCCACATGAGCCACTCTGACCCCATCTGGAGCTGCAGCAGCTGCCTGCCTGGCCCATACTCAAATCTAAGACAAGGGTTTTTTCTTTGTGCTAAATGAGGGGGAAAATGTCTTTGATTTGAGTAAACATGATATTGGATTCCCTACTTGTAAAAGGGAGTGTTGCTAAAATATTTACCCTTTTGTTTCCAGAAAAGAGTGACTATGACTTCAGTCATTTTGAAATCTATGACAGATTTTATTGCTATAGAGGTTCTAAAAAACCTTCCCAAAGGAGTAAATTTAATGAAGAGTTCTATTTTGTTGTAGCAATTACACTAAAATCTCAGTGGAGAAATATGCTTTTCATAACTCACATCTATTTTATGTTCCCGCTATTCATCATTCTGCTTACCTGGATCTGTTCCTGTCAGTCTGGTGAATCATTAGCATAAACATTTCCAAGCTTCTGTACTGTCTGGTCCTTGCCCACAACCCTGGGAAAAAAGGGAATTTTTGAAATCTTAAGATAATTTAAGGAAGCATAGGCCCTCACCTTTAAAGAAATGGAATGTGTATAAAGACCTCATACATCAAAAATACCCTATGAGTTGTGCAACAAGAATACAAACATTCCAAACCTAATAACAGCTGCAATCAACCTTCAAGTTGTTCAGGTTTTAGCCATGAAACTGTCACTGAAACCCTTACCCCATTGCGTTTAAAACATAAAGGATTTTGTTTTTAAAATGAGGAATTATATAATTCAAATTTTATTTTCTGGAGTATTCATGTTATAGGAAGTGTTTTTTTTCTGTAAATTGAGTCCTTTTGCAGATTTGCACTGTGTGCAAGAATGCAATATTTCTCCATCAGAAAACTATCCCTGAAGTGGTGTGGATAACAAAAGCAGAATGCTAAATGTTTTTTCTTGTTAATTTGCATAATCACCCCAAGTACAACAGCAATACTAGGTCCTCCTAATTCTGTAACATTACTAACTCTTTGTACATGACAACTACAAAATCAGGCTAATAATGTTCAGATAATCACCCCAGAACAATCAGTAATATTAGGGAAGTCCCATTTATATCAAACACAAAAACCTCCATTAATGTTAAAAAAAAAACTTCCAAGGAATATGACTATATGCTGGTCAGAACTCAATATGAAGAATTCAGGAATCAAGACGAGGTTTTTATTACTTGAGATTGCCTCCAGAATCACAGGGGAGAGCCTAAACACACAAGCTTCGCTATAATGTATCTTATGCCCTCTAGCTGTAACAATTTATTTTGTGCATTTCTTGGAGAATTTATACGTCTCCAAGCAGCGCTCTAGGGAGCTTTTCATCAGTGGCTTTGCTGACCTAATAACAAGGGATCCAAGTAATAGCAACTTTTATGTACATGTTATGTGTTATTCCCACAGATATGGGGATTGATTTTCTGGAGAAAGGAGGAGGCAAGGGGTAAATGTGCTCTCATAATAGGTTTACACTTTACTGATTAGTTTTGAATGTCCGCTTTCTCTGCCTGCTGACTTGAGTATTGTCAAAAAGAACCATCCAAGCTACATGGTGAGTGAATGAGACTCATTTTAAAGCAGGGGGTTCTTTATTCTTCTTAAGCACTCTTTATTGCTAGGCCAGACTGACCAAAAGGGAGGTAAAAATAAGAGTTTTTAAGTTATAATTCCTTTTTTCATAAGGATGTTTCACTGAGCTGAGTTTGATATCCAGTACCATAACCTGGGGTGAGTGAGAGGGGCACCAGTCCTGGACACCAACTTAGTAGGGGCATTGGCATTGCCCCCTCCCACTCTCTATACCTCCCCCTCCCCCAAAATCTGTGCCCCGGCAGCAGAAGCAACCCCACAGCATTGCTCTTGCTCCCTACCATTCTCAGAATCCCCTGTCTTTGACGCTCAGTGACACCTCCATCTCCCCTGTGCCCCACCTCTACTCTCCCACAGGATTTGCCCAGGGTACAACCCCTGCTCATTTTACCTTTTTTTAAAATACCAATACATTTGTTTGCAGGATTCTGTAGGAAGCAGGGGATGGAAAAGGCAGAACAAAGATGAATAGAGGAAGAGTTTTCATATCAGAAGTATCAGACTAGGAAATCATGTATTTGTTTAGGGTCGGCTGCCATATTATATTTCACATTCCACACATTACTCTTTCTAAAAGTAATTTTAGTGTTTGCAAAAGGTACTAGGTGACTGTCCTAAGCAACTGAAATCCTGCCCATAGGGCAGATACAGCTTGAGCTCTGGCAGTGCTAAATGGTGGCCTCTCTGCTGAACCCTAGCTCGATTTGGAGGAACTGACTTTTTATTTCATGTGTATCTTGAGATGCAATAGAAATGTTCGGGTTTGCAAGGACCAAGCAATACAGCAGTAGTAGTAGGCAGGTATCTGTCTGTCCCGCAAGACAATAGAATTACTTCGAGTGAATAGTCAGCTCTTTGCATGTAATCCTTGCATGAAAATAAAGTGAAGCTAGAGTGACCTCTCCAGGGTTCAAAAGCCTGAGCAATGTATATGGAGACACTGAGCTGCCCACACACCAGTATGCCTCCCTTGGCCTTGCTGATTTAATCCAAAGGAAAGGCAGACATCACTACATTTGGAACCAGCTTGGCTGCAGGAGCTGCCAGAGCAAAGGACATCCATGTGTCTGTCTATCACAGCTTCACTTCTAGACTAGCTGCTAAACAGTCCAGTCTACCCTATCGTCGAATGGACTCCAGTTCCAAGTTTTGGCAGCATTTCCTCCATCAGGGGTAAGACTAGTACTCAATAGTACATGATAAACAGCAAGCAGCTTTTGTTAAAATTACTTCTCTGGTTTCTGCTGTAAAAACACAAAACAGAACAGTTCTTTCAAAGGATTGCAAGCTTCAACCTGAGAAATGTTGGGATGTCTTGCAGTGAAATAAATGGGTACAGCAGTCCCTCCATCGTAGCCATCTTTCATTACAACTGCTTAGTCATTACTGAACCTCCTCTCCCACCCACATGGGGTCAACTTTTTACAGGACTTTTTCCCAGCATGTGTACCTGAAAGCTGGACTCTTGTATTCAACAGAAGCAATGGCTTGCAACCCAAAAGAAGATATTTTGCAGATGGCTATTAATGCCCCCTCTAATAGGGATGTGGCATGATCACAGGCAATATGCATATGCCATCCCATGCAGAAGCACAAATTAATAGCCAGGCTATAAAAGAAACTTTGGCATGGTCCCCTGAAATCCTTCCAGTCACTGCAGGATACAACTCCTAGTCTCTTCTCTCAATTATCATTGGGTTTTTTTGTGTATAGTTAATATTTTCTATCTCGGTACTTTCTTAGAATAATAGTCATTTGGGTGTCTAATACTATTGTGAAAATCCAACCAAGACCACGAGCAAGGCAGTCTTTGGTGGTATCTCCTCATCAACTACATCCATCGGATTTGTGTTATAATTTGATTCCAAAACAGAATCTGAAATAAAACTGGTTCCAATGGCTGCCTATAGACATGCTCCGATGCATTCTAATTAGAATGCCTGGAAGTGGACTCAGTTAATCAAGTCTGCCCTGTATTCTAATTAGAACGCTCTAGCATTGCTGCAGAACTGCTCTAATTAAGATGTCCCCACCCCAAGCATGTGCATAGGCAGCCAGTGGGATTATACAAATAAAAACAAGTTGTTGGCTTCTGATTCCCATGTATGGTGCCCCTCTTGGGCCTTAGCGGCACAAGATGCATTTACAAATGAGAACTATGATTGCAGGGCTGGTCTTAGTGTCTTTGCTAGAAAATAACATGAGTCAGAGTTTTGGCCCTTCCTGAAGGAGGTAATCTTTTAAGTTACTCTAGTCAACTTTGAACCACCCAACTTTACCCTCCATCCTGTGATGCTTCCTGTAAAGAAAAGTCCAGAGTTCAATCCAGTAAGAATTTAGATTAGAAGTCTATATGCTATCTTCGTTTAGATGAGTGGTTCTCAATCATTCTGGATTCAAGACAGCCTTCTAAAAACATTTCTGAATTTAGAAATATCCCATTTCAAAATCTGATTTAGTTTATTACAGTGATTATCTCCTCACACCCCCTTGGCACCCGAGATGAGAATCACTGCACTAAAAGCTAAACAAACAAAAACATGAAGTTCAGTGCAGATGACTCCACTAATGAATCTTAAAAAAAAATACATAACATGTCTATCACTTCTTTATCTCTTTCTGACTTTCACAGCTTGCTGCCTTCTGTCTACATTCAGAGTGTAATCACTGAACACAGTGGGCCCTGACCTTGAATAGAGTCTTGAATATTATGGTAATAAATACTATCTTTACTTTTAGATATTGAGGTCAGTGCAGATTTTATCTAATGTTTTGATAGAAGCAGATGGCACAATACGTACCACTGCATGTTCAAAATGTTGCACAATGACAGACCCTGCCTCACAGTACACATGGGGAGGAGTGTTAATATCCTCACCGCTCAGGGATAGAAGGATAGTTAAACTGACTTATTTCAAAGTCAGTGGCAGAGCACTGGGGATGTCCAGTAGTCCAGCTGACATTTGAGTATCTCATGATGGTGTCTCAAACTTATTTCAACTTCTCCTGCTTACTGCTATTCACATCTACTTCTGCAGGTTGCAGACATTAAAAATTAGGAAGCATGTTTCTTTGCATTCCTGTTAAAAAGAAAAAGGTCAATTCTTTCTGCTCCCTCCCTATCCCAGTCTGTACCCAAGAGGGTGAGCACTGCCCCCATCACTGTGGGTGCTCCCCAGGGACTTGCAAACAAGCAATTGGAACCATCTTCCCTCCAAGACCCCTCTTGCCTGCGCTAGGAGCATGAAAGGACTGGGTGGATGAGCCAGGCTGAAGAGTGCAGCACCATGTCCCATGCCTGCCTGCAGCAGATCACACTGCTCAGTGTGTGGGGGTGGCAGCAAGAGCAGGAGTCTTGAGAGGAGCAGCCAAAGGTGCCAGGAAGAAGTGCTTACCTCCTCACACAGAAGCCAAGTGACATGGCACCCTTAAAAAGATCTTGTGGTACCTCAGAGTACTGCAGCACCTTGGTGGAGAATCACTAATTAAATCAATCTTCATCTTCTACAGAGAGAGAATGTCTCATTCAGATGCAGAGATTATCCTGAGATTTCTTCCAGCTGCCCCCAACTTCTGAGACTTTCTTGGTACTAAGACAGCAAATAAATTTGTGATAGCATAGCTTGTTCCTTCTGCTATGAACATGAGCCTGCAATGCGATGCTGCGGCTAGCAAAGCGACCAAAATGCTGGCGTGCATCCATAGATGCTTCTCGAGCAAATCCCGGGACATCATTCTCCCCTTGTACTCGGCCTTGGTGAGGCCGCAGCTGGAGTACTGCGTCCAGTTTTGGGCTCCACAATTCAAAAAGGATGTGGAGAAGCTTGAGAGAGTCCAGAGGAGAGCCACGCACATGATCAGAGGTCAGGAAAACAGATCTTACGATGACAGGCTGAGAGCCATGGGACTCTTTAGCCTGGAAAAGTGTAGGCTCAGGGGTGATCTGATGGCCACCTATAAGTTTATCAGGGGTGACCACCAGGATCTGGGGGAACGTCTGTTCACCAGAGCGCCCCAAGGGATGACGAGGTCAAACGGTCACAAACTCCTGCAAGACCGTTTCAGGCTGGACATAAGGAAGAATTTCTTTACTGTCCGAGCCCCCAAGGTCTGGAACAGTCTGCCAGCGGAGGTGGTTCAAGCACCTACATTGAACACCTTCAAGAGTAAATTGGATGCTTATCTTGCTGGGATCCTATGACCCCAGCTGACTTCCTGCCCTTTGGGCAGGGGGCTGGACTCGATGATCTCCCGAGGTCCCTTCCAGCCCTAATGTCTATGAAATCCTTCCTGGGAAAGCTGTCAGTTGCTACTATTTGCCTTTCTTTCTTCTGGATTTTGTTTGTGTAGGGATCTGTCCTGTGACATCACCTCGGGATTCTATCAAGCAGATTACCTCCTCAAAACCAAGGATCTCTGGAGCTGGTCTCAGTCATTAAGGATGAATTCAGGTCTGTTCAAATAATTCAGTCTGAATTAAGGAGGTGTGAATCTGCATCCCTATCCCTCCTTTTTGACTGGGATTGCATGCAGTGTCCAACCCTGACCCTTTATACCCTGTGTATTTTAGATCTGTGTGGAAAGTTCCCAACAGGACAGTTAGAGGTGACATTAATTAAAGGTCTTTTCCAGGTGGATTTTTACTTTCTAAATTGACTAGAGGGCAATCATCTAGGCTGTGTTTCTTCTCTGGTTCATCAAGATTTTACCAAGAGCAGAAGTTCTAAATCATATAGAACAGTGATGATAGAAGCTTTGATAGACAAGCCCCCAAGGTACCAGTGTTAGCTCCATAAAGGGAATTTGTCCCCATATAAAATTAGGTATATTTATAGGGCAAATAATTACATCTATCTGCTACATATGAATTGGTTACACTTTTGCCTGGCTTCCTGGTCAGGACAGTTGCCAATGAGAGAATAGGGCCAGAAAAAAAATCCAATAAAATCTACCCACAAAACAAGGTGGCCAGGATATCCCTTCTGGAGAGGAAATCCTTTTGTGGTAGGACATCATAACTCCAGGTCATCAGTTACCAGGTGTTATTGGTCTATTGTGATTTTTGATTCTGGGATAAGATCTGTCTTTTGACAAGCATTTTTGAGAAGAATCCAAGAAAAGGCACAGAGATTTAGAAGGCCAAAAAGGAAGTTTATTTTCTAGGCAGACCTTGATGTATCAATTGCTACAGCTGTTTTGGAGCAAAAGGGAATGGCAATGAAGAGATGTTTGTGGCTCTGTGGTTGTCACAGGATGCTTACAGCATAACTGAGAGCTTTCTATGTGAGGAACTGGATCTGTATAGACGGAAAGTAAAAAATCTTGATTTTTAAAAAGACTTCCTACAAGAAAAAAAATGGATTAAGTTCCAGATACAGGGCCTATATAAGTACATAGACCATGCTTGGAAGCCTTTCTGTGAGCTATCTGTTTCAGAAAGGTAGAGATAAATGTGACAGAAGGCTTCTCTCTGAACAAGGTACATTCTTTGCTTCCTCTTCAGCCAGATACACCTTGAAGCCTTTAGCTCACTGCCTTTTGTGAATTTATAGTCATCCCTTTTTGCCTTTGCAGAATGTCTGGGTAATTTCTGAGTCTCGTTTATTAAAGTGATTCTATCCCATCTTCTCAAAAGATGCTTGATAACAGAATGAGGTTTGTTCAATTGGTTCCACTCTAGGTCATTCTCTATCACACAGCCTCCACCTTTTTCAGGTATCTTACCCATTGGGGGGCGGGGGGGAGGTTAAGAAAAGATCTTTTCCCAATAGAATCAGTAAAATATGTTCATGTCACACCTGAGATAAGGGGTCTTTACTCCCACTATTCTTTTATTTCGCCAAAAAAGATTAATAACTTTTCTGACTAAATAGATTATTTTCTGTTCAGATACAGGTAGGAAACAACCTAAGTATTTGCAAAGGCAAAAATCACAGCTTGAAAAAAATACTCTTTGGCTTATCCATAACACAAGGTCTGGCTAAAGTTGTAGCTCAGAGCTTCCCATCTATATCACTGCCCTGCTGGGTGACCTTGGTAAAGGGGTTTTACTTGTACCTCAATTTCACCATGCGTAAAATGGGGACAGTAACCTTGACCTGTATTATTAAGTGCTTCGAGAACTGCTGATGAAAAGACCCTGGTATTGGTGATATTATTAGTATTATTATTACACAAAGCTGTAGAATAGCTTCTAAAACAACTGTTTTCAATTCTGTGACAGCAATGGCCCCTCTAACAGAAAACTAATTTCTGAAGGTACAGAGTACCAGTAACAGTAACTGGTAACATGCTGAGGTCAGCAGCAATATATTTTCCAAACAAATTATTTGGCCAATGCATGAACAGCTTAATACTTCAGCATGCAGATTGCTAAACTGACCAAAGTATCTGAAATTATCCTTTACAAGAGGGAGGCTCATTTTGTATAGACACAGCTGAGCCAGTTCTAACCAAGCTAACTCTGATATTTTCAGAAGGCAGGGTAGATTTGCACCTTATAAACTAACAAAAGTAGATATATAGACATATAGCACAAGCTTTCATTGAGCTGAAACTCATTTAATCAGATACTGTATAACTGGATACTGATAACAGTGTAATTGGAGGAGCAGAGAGATTCAAAGCTGCCTATAACCCCCAGCTCCTTTGGGCTCTGTGTTAATGTTTGGGCAGCCATGCTAAGCTCTGTGATACATTGCTACTAATAGTCGCCTCTGTAGACAGTAGTGCAGAACAGTTATTACAGAATAGCTTATAATTATGGAACTGAAAACAATATTTGAGTTTTCCTTCACTCCTGCAATAAGCTTCCATTACAGAGCTTGTAAACTCATTTTGATGGAAATATTTAGGACCAGAAAACCATGAGAATGGAACAGAAAGGCATCCTTTGCTCAGCAGAAGTAGTCATAATCAACAGCCTGGCATGTAATGCACTGTTCCTTTTAACAGAAATAAAGTTATAATAAACAAGGATGATTTTGTAGGGGAGGAAGAAAAAGAGCACTGAAGATTAACAAACAAGTTGATTCTGAAACACAAAATGTTGAGAAGAACAAGTCTTCCACTACAGTTCTGTAGGATATTCACACTGATTGGAGTCAGTCCAGATTTGTTAACAATTTAAAGAGTGCCTGGACACCCCTCACCATACTCTCCATTTCAAAAGTATGAACCCCTCCATTTCCAAAAGGTGAGACAAGTTTAATTAAGTCCATGTGTAGTTAATCTGCTTTATGGGGTGTCACTAGATTTACAGGAAGCAGGGGATGCTTAGGAAGCTTCTGTGCAGTGGCAAAAGTTGCTTACTTCACTGCACACTGCAAATTTATGAGTGTGCTGACATTAATGGAGGTGGCTTGATGGCTTTTTTGGGGATCACCCGGAAGCCCCTAGATTCATATATTTTTAATACTTGGTGAAACATAGATAAATCTCTATGGCATGAGTCTGAAACATGAAGACCAGTTGAACCCCAATGTCAGGCCTCCAGAGAGAAATTGATAATTTCACTAACTCTGCTTTCTAAATCTTTACTGACTATGAAGCATGCCACTTTCACATACTTGTAAAGCTTCTTGAGTTTGCACTTCAATTTAAAATGACTGCCAGCATTACTGAATGATTTAAAACATATGCAAAGGACTCCACTACTATTTCTTAATTTGTTAATTGAACCTTCAAAACCTTGAAGCAATCAAGAATCAGGAAAGAAAGATTCATCAACATCTTAGGTGCAAATCAAAATTCCACAAGGCTTTCAGCATAACAAATAGCTTCAATGAAATACTATTTGGTGAAAAAACCCAACCATACGATTTGGTAAAAAACAAACTAACAACATTGTATGCTGCAGAGTGCTTCACATATAAGAGTTTGCTTGTAGATAGTTTCAAAAATGCATGACTCCCTAGACACATCTCCTTTGCAGTCTGTGTTGCTCTTCTCCAGAGAAGCATTCAAATATGTTAAGTCACAAAGTTATCAACACTAATGCACAGTAGACTAAATGCACTGCACATTAGCACGGCTTTTGCCATGGTACGCTAATACTCAACAGAATTAAACTACTACACATTTACCATCTTGTGTAGATGCACCCTGTATTCAATGTGTGGCCCTAGGTTTCACTTACTGAACATTGTTCAAACCTTGTCCTAAACGCAGAATTAGCTTTGTTACTGAAATTCATTATTATAGTTATCTGAGTGTTTCAAAGGATGTTTTCAGAATAGTCCTGTGGGGCAAGAAGTGTCTGCAATGTGCAGATGGGGAGAGCATGTTTAAGGTAGAAAATATCCACTAGTTTGGATGCTCAGTCACTTAGAATCTGATTTTTCAGAGCACTTTATAGGTTCAAAATATTACACCAATTTCAGTTCCAGGTGTCAATTCTATTCCTGCGCAGGTTGGTAGAGACTCTTCTGCCTTTTTGCCCCAAAACATGACCTCATCTTCTCTGTGCCTTCCAACAACTACTATAGCCATTCCAGTGTCTTACACACATTGGCTCCTTGTTTCTATTTCCTTCTCGACTTCCCAGTCTCCTTTCTTCAAACTAACCATTCTAACCTGTTCCAGTTCCCATGTGTAGCTTTTTATCCAATCTCTCCTGTGACTCGGTCTTCTCTGATGATGTACCGTAATCCCACTGACTCCCTGCCCCAGGGCCCCTCAACACATTCAGGTAAAGGTGCAATGGGATCTAATACACACTTCACACAATCACGCCTCCTGACACCCTACATGTGCATGGCAGGAGGTACAATTGTGGGATCATGCATTATCCCATCGCACCAGTGCAAGGAGACGCCAGGATCATGATCCAAGGTTTCCTCTGCACTGGCTCTCAAAGATACAGATGCCATAGCTGACACAGCTCACAGTGAGGGAAGCATTCCCTGTGCTGCCAGCCTGCAAGACCTGCAGCCAACATTGGCTGCAGAGCTGACAGCAGAGGCAGGATTGTAGACTGCAGGGCTCACACAGGGGAGAATGCTGCCCTGCTGCGAGCCTTAACAGGTTTGGTGCTTGCAGGGGTGGCAGCATGGGAAACACTGCCACCAAGCTTTGCAGTGGCAGCAGCATTCTCCCTGCTGCCCCCCTGCAAGCCCTACAGCTGACAGTGCTGCCCCCACTGTGAGCTCTGCAGCTGATGTGGGCTGTGGAGCTCGCAGGGTGGCAGCATAGGAAATGCTGACCCCAATGAAGCCCCACAGCTGATGATGCTGCCCCCACTGCAAGCCCTGCAGCAGACAAGACTTACAGTGGCAGCAGCATTCCCACTGCAACCCCCAGACCTTATGAGGTTCATGGGGGACCAGCATTCTCCCTGCTGCATGCTCTTAGCTGATGGGGCTCCCAGCTACACGTTCAATTAATGGTGCGATTACAACAAGTTACAAAGTTATTACGAATTTTTTGTGGAATAGCTTTGTTGCTTACTGCTTGTTTTATCACACCATTAACTAACTGGGTGAACATGTAGTGGGTTACAACTTAAGGCCTGATTAACTTGTTAATTGTACCATAAGTGTAATGTGTAGAAGGGGGCCCAGTCTTTTACCTTGAGCTTCTTAGTCAGTTGCAGTCTGCCAGCTCCGTGCCATACAACTTCTAACCCTGTACCTTTGTTCCAATCTCCTCATTCCAACCCCTAGTCTCAAACCCCCTCTTTTCTGTAGTTTTTAGCTGCAAAGCCCTGATAAAGCCATAAAGCGTGTGTCAATTGCAGATTTTCATAATGTTGTAATTTGGCCTAAAGTGAGTGAATTTTCACAGGTAAGCAGTGAAGCAGATTCCTGTTACAAAGACCACCCATTTTCTGAATTCTAAAGCAGTGCTTCCAGGCTTTGGGCAGGATGAGCTGTCCCCTGGCTAGGGACCCCCACACCGTTCAATGCCCACAACTGTGGCAGCAGGGAACCAGCCAGCTAATGCCACAAAAAAAAACAAAAAAACAAAAACAAAAAAAAAAAACACCTTCCCCCCACCCAAAAAGCAGGAGCAATCCAAAGCAGCATCTTGTGGACAAAGGTGTGAACTGCAAAAAATCACCTAGTGGGAAAAAGGGTAATTACACATCTGAGTGCCTTTGTGTTGACATGCAACAAATCCATGGACATGATGCTTTAATTCCTAGTGAGCCATGGGTGACTGGTACCTCCTGAGTCTGAGGGGGCACCAATGAGGCACAACTGGGGGGTGGCCCCCAGCAGCCAGTTGCCGAGTGCGCCAGTGGCACAGCAGCAGCAGGAATGCCAGCACTTCCGCATGTGGCACGACAGCACTACCGCATGCAGCACGTGCCAGCACCAGAGCCAATTGTGGGGGGACACAAGTGCTCTCCATGCCCCCATACCAGCCAAAGCACTTGCTGTCAGGGGGGGAGGGGCACCAGCGCTTTCAGGGGGGACACATGTCCTCCCCCACGCATCGCCTATGCCGTGAACCAAACTAACCTACATCTGAGGAGTTTTCCTTAAATGCACAAGAAAAAAACTTTCAAAGCACTGGGAAATCCCACTCATACAAACAGACATGCAGTTGCAGCACATGAAAGGGCAAAAATTGTGGCGTGTACATATTCCCTAGAGCTTCTCAAAGGAAAGGTCACCAGGTTTTTTTATCATATGCCTTTCACTAGCTGCTTTTTTTGAAGCAGCCAGATTATTTGGGCTATAATTTTCCAAATCATTCACTAGGATTAAGTCACCAGGCATAGAAGATTTCAACCCAAACATTTACCATTTGACATAAGTACAAGGAACAGAAACCAAAATCTTACCACAGAACATGTCAGACAACCTTAATTATAGATGGTGCTACCAGCTCCACATTCAGCTTGTGCACATGTGCAAGAAGTACTCTGGTACTGGTCATGCAAATCCCTACATAGAGCACTTCAGATAGAGCACAGTCCTTGTATTCTAATGCAAGCACAAATGGAGCATAGAAACATGTACAGAGGGGCTTAAGTCCCCTACTTACACCTAACTCCCATCTAGGCACGTAAGTCCAATATTTAGATCCTCAGAACGTGCCACATCATGCACGATGATCGTAGAGTCTGTAGGCATTTGAGTTTCAGCATTATAGTTCTTCAGATACTCACATTTCTGCTTCTGCTTATGGTCAGAAGCACCTGTCTTAAATGGTGCTAGGTGGCAGGTACTTGAAAGCAGGTACTCCCTTGCTTTCAAGAATACAGAAAAACCTTAAAAGGACGATGCCTTTGGCTTGACGTTATTCAGGCAGGCTTGAGCACATCCATCAACATGTGAATTTAGCATGTAGCAGTATGATCCCTGAAGTGATCTACTGTACCTAGGTACTTCACAGGTTTAGGTTCTTACCCATCTGTGAAGATGTGGGTTTGCAAAGTAGCTGGGAGTATACAGAACTGCAGCAAACAGTTGCAGAGGACTGCTGAGGTGCTCCAGCTATTTGCAGTGGCTTTTATTTTAAAAGGTGCTACTTCTCCGGGCAGTTGCACAGGACCATTACTGAGCTCCAGCTGGTTAGAGACACAGCACCCTTTAAAGTAAAAATTGCAGAAAACAGCTGAGCAACTTGTTCTTAATTCAGAAACCTGTGAACCACTTTCTGATACAAATTATCTGGGTTCTATTGTATTAAATAAGAAAAACTGGACATGCAACAGTAGTCATTAATGGAAAGTCAGGTTCCCCTTGTTTCTGGTCTGCTTGTCTATTGTAGATTAACACCAATTAGCAGCTCTCAGTAAAAATTTCTGCTTGCACTGAAGCTAATAGAATTTGGTAATTAATTAGTCTGTTTTCCCAATGTTGAAATTCCTGTCAACACAACTGTCAATGAAACTCTGCTAGTCTCAACAAAGCTTTGAGAGCAACAAATATTTGTTGCCACAGATATGCAACAGAACACAGATAAAGTCAGATTTATGTTCTAATTTATTGGCCTTATGACACAACCTAAGATATCTTGGTGAAGGGTTAAATCATGCCTTTCCCTTAGCTGTATCCAAGAGTTTGCTGCTTCCTCTTCCTTTCTACTCCAGAATGATAACCTTCTCAGCAATGATACTGAGAAATGACTCCCATATCCCAAAACATCCTCTCCCTCAGTCTGTAATTAGTTCAAACAGTGCTTCAAACACAGGCCAAATTTGAGAATGAAAACTGGCTTTTTGAGTGCTCGTTACCAATAACCGGAGTCTTATTTTCAAAAGAACTCACCATTCTGAAAATCTGCCTGGACTTCTAGAAGTTTGTTACAATTAATCAGCACCCTGTGAGTGAGAAGGGTTTGCTGTTTTGCCAGATATGTTCCTCTTATTGAGAGAAAGAGTAGGTTAGACAAAAAAGCATGACCCCACTTATTCAGGCAAAGCAAGATGTATTGGAAAGAACAGGCCCAGTGCATCAGAAGGTTCTCCTCATTCCTTCCATCTCTCTGGGGGAGATAACATGACAGTAAGCTAGGAAAGAGAGTGTACAATGAAATAAATTCCATCTCTGCTTGCTTTGCAAGAATGAATTGAAAAAGGGATGGAAATGAAGTACGGAAGACGAGAAGAATGAAAGATTGGGAGCATGCCAGCAAGTGGAGGAGAATGGATTATGGGTTCCTATGGTGACTTGTAATTTAATAAATGAGGTATTAAGAGATTGTAGGGCAGAAGACTGGAACAACTCATAGATAAATAGGAGAGATGCAAGTAGAAGAGTGACTGACAATTGACAGGGACAGATAGTTTTCCAGAAGTAAAGACAGAGAATGAACAAGGGGAATGGGGCCATAGATGTCCAATGAAGATCTACAGTTCACAGAATTGAATATTCTGAGAATCAGTCCAGAGAGTAGTAGGAGACCATGCTTTAATAGTGTAGTTTGTCAAATTAAACTGTTGGAAGAGAACAAGACTAATGGGAGAAAGAAATGTGACAAAGAGCAATGTGAGAACCAGAGTGAAGAGTAAAGAGTTAATGAGAAGAAAAAGAATAACGACGAAATGGAAGAAGGGGAAAAATATAAAATTGCCCATTTTAAAAACTAGAAAGATGAATTAATAGTCAATGGGAGGAAAACAGCAACCAGAAGAGAACAATATGCCAATATGCATCATAGAAGACTGGAATGAAGTATCCTCATAAAGGAAAGGTTCACATAGAGTTTAGCTAGGTGGGTTGTTATAGTTGATTGCTTAGGATGAGGGACACCATGCAGGATCTGACTGTGTATGTGAAGTACGGATTAAACTCTATTACACTTAGGAGGCAGTTTCTTCAGTAGATGCAGGAGGATATTTTTGGTTCTCAATAAAATTGTCTAGTTTCTTTTTGTGCAATGTTGAAGCTGAAATTAACAAGTTTTTATATTATAGTGCACACAGAAAAATGTCTCCTGGGAAGTGGAGCTGATTTGGGCACTGTGATTGTGGTGTGCCAATTTGTTTATTTAACAAGTCACTCACAAGTTATTTTAGTACAGAATTTCAAATGAATATCATGTTCAGCAGGCTTACATCATTTAACACAAAAATCTCTCAGTCAAACTCAGTCCTTAGAGACACAGCTTTCAGTGATTCCAATGGGAACGTGTGTGGGTTCTTTCTTTGCTTTTAAATTCAGGAAATCAAACCTGGTATTTCAAATTATCAAGAGACAGAAACTTCTCCCAGTGCATCACTCTCATTTTAATTTGCCCTCCTCTACTTAACTGAATAAAATGCCTCATCTCCTAATGTAGATTAAATATAATATACAGTTACCCATGGAACTTATTGCCAGAGGATACTATTAAGGACAACAGCATCACGATACTTAAGATTAGGTATTTATATTTATAATGGCAACATTAAAGACTGAGCAAGAGTTTGAGAAGGGATTAACCTCTCTTATGGTTCAGGACATAAACTAATGTTTATTGGGAGGTTAAGTAGCTATTTCCCTGTATAGGAAAGTTTCTCTCACACTGTTGTGAACAAGCTAGTACAGCCTGCCAAGGGTAACTGGACACTAAATTAAATGGACTCTTGGCCAAGTGTGATGAGGCTGTGCTAGATAAGACACATCTTTTCCTTTGAACAAAAGAAAAGATAAGTGCCCCCTTACTCAATGTATGTTGCATGCCTTAGTAAGCATTTAAGGTAAACTTTCCTCAGGGTGAAATTAACATTAGAATTGGTTCTCCTAAATTTGGACTAAATTTGAGTAAGGGATTTAACACTGGAAGGGTTTAAAGATTGTATTTCTAGGGGTGGAACAAGAGCTTGAATGAAACCTGAGTCTCAACTATTCCTTCCAGAACCAATATGTTTCAGTTTACCAAAAATTTCAGTTTAGGGTAGATTAGTCAGATTCCATCAAACAGGTTGTTTTTATTAACCAGGTCAGAGTCCATGGCTTTCAAGTCATGATGTATTTCAGTGCTGTGCATATACAACAGAAAATCTAATTATCTGTAGTAATTTACTTTCAATATACCTAGCCATTAGCATTCATAAACCAGCCACATTTTGTCTGTGGTTGCAACCCTCATTAGGATTCCCACAGTTGAACTGTTAAAAGCCAACATTTGCAGATGAGGGAGACAGATTGACAGTGTATTTTTGTGAGATGCCATTTTTTGCTGGAGTCCGTTTATACAAAAACCTGGTAGCTGCTAATTCCTATGGAATAAAACAGCTGTTATGTATGAATAATAACATTGTTAAAACTAGAAGTTTTGACATTTTTATATAAATACTTGAGAATATATATGTGCCATAAGGAAATTTATCTGCAACTAAAATCTAATTAAATACCCTGGTCTCATAGATTAAAGAAGCGATGCTTCATCTTCCCACAGGCTGAATGAGTGGCAAAGGGCCAGTCCACAAGCCAAATCTAGCATGGGGACAATGCGTAGGGTCGGTCCATGAGCGGGATCCGGCACACTGGCCCAGCCCTGTGTACCAAATCTGGCTATAGCCTGACCCCATGTGCTGTCACAACCTGGCATGTGAGGCCATGTTGTCCGGCCTTCAGGGCTCCCTGCAGATTCGGAAATTTGGTGCATCTCTGTAACCCATGGCAATTAACACTGCCATTACTCCCCTGTTGCCAAATTTCTGGACCCCCAGGCTGGAACTGGCCTATGGGGCAGAATTTGAACACCAGTGGATTAGGTAATCTTACTGAAAGTAATTCATGACTTGAGCAGGACACCTACTTTATTCTGTAAACCTCATAACTGCAGGTTTTCTGGAAAATTCAGGTGCTGATTTTGAGGAAACTGAATTATAGCATGAGTGTAAACCACAATCTGCACTTTCAGGTGTCACGCTGCAGGAGGAGTAGTCCCAGATAGCATTCTAAACTCAGAGCCTCCAAACATATATTACTCTTTCTGTCTACCAGAATTTTCTTCTGGGTACAGCTATCCCCCCTGTGCCAACAGGAATCCTGCTGTAGAGAAGACTCCATAGTCCATTACATTTCTCAGGTAATCTCCATGGGCACTTTTACATGTGCTGCGCCGGGGGGTAGGGGGAAGGTTGGCACTTCAGAACAGCTCTCAGAACCACTCTAATTAAAGTGCTGCAGTGTCTTGTGTATTGATGTCCTCGTGCTTAAAAACGGTGGCAGGGCACTTGAACTAAAGCTCATTCAAGTGCCCCTGATGCCATTTTTTAGCACAGAGATGCTGATATGTAAGATACAGGGGGCAGCTGGATCGTGGTAATTACCACGCTCCAGTAAACTCAATTAATTGAGTCTGTTCTTATATGCTGTAATTACAGCATGTCAGCGCAGCCTCCCCACTCATATACAGGCACCCCATGAGACTAAGGGGGGGAATAAAGCAGTTCTTCCCCATTTGGCATAGCTACACGTCTATTAATGTGCCATAATTATGGCACATTAAGTTTAGTACCTGTAATGACAAGTAATAATTTAATGCTCCTTAATTGGCACTACTGCGCATTACTGCAGTTGAATGGGTTTATGGTGATGTTAATGGCAGTAGATTTATTCTACTGCACATTACTGCATTAGCACGGATTTTTCCTGCCACGCTCATATGCAGTAGAATTAGTCTTTTGCGCATTAAGCATCTCATGCAGACATGCCCACTGTAACTTAACCCCTCATAGAACCCAAACTGGGGTCCTAGGAAAAAAGAGAAAGATATGCTATTGACCTGCTACTCAAGAAGATCTTCATGCAGAAGTACCCAAGTGTCTGAGCAATCTCTGAGTGTGCAAGTAGCTATATCATAAGAAAAGATATCCAACCTATTTTCTTTAATTTTTCTGTTAGCAAGAGCTAAATGCTCCAATAGTTTGGCTAGCCTATAAATAAATTTGAAAGGCACATGATTAAACCACAGCATGTAGATAAAAGTCAAACTCAGGTTCATTTCCTGTGTTTGATTTAAATGAAATCTCGAGAAATATGAAAGGAATCCAATGCGAGTTACGTGCAGATGCAAATTTGATAGAACATTACTGAGGAGGGGAGGGTGCATTTGTTGCCATGCATTTTACATGGCAACAAATATATAACTAGAATAGAAAAAAATGTCAACCTATGTAAGGAGAATAGAATGTGACCCAAAACAGGCATACCAAACAAATAAAAATATGGCACTAATTTCCCATTCATAAACCAAAGAGGTGAGGGTTAATGAACTTGGCATCTCAAGAAACTGTAACGTGTTTCTTGGACTGCAAAGAGGACTATATTTTTCAATTAGCAATGTTGATAAATGGGTTTTTTTCATTCTAAACTGAGACTGGTTTCTAACAGAATTCATCTGGAATATTTTTCCCTATCTTCCTTCACATTTTAGGAATTACATGGAAGAAATCATAGATTTGAGACAGTTTATTTCACCACAGTCATATGTTAGTAACTTTCAATTTTAAAAGCTAGTTATTTTGCTGTTAGGACTAACTGGTAGTCTTTAAACCTCTCTTAACTTTCTCTACAGCTTCTCTCTAAACCTCACCAATATTGGTCTAGGCTTTTCCCCTGTTTATTTTCTGTTTGTTTGACTCCGATTTATTCACAGACAGTTCCAAAAATCAGTTGGAATGAACACTGAAAATCAAGCATTGCGATTATTTTCATATGTATGATATTGCTTCAGGTTTACGATGCAATAGTTCATTTAAAAAACAAGATGACTACAGAGAACTTTGGATGTCTTTAAGTTAAGTAGATGAGAATGTTAGTAAAAGCCTCCTACCTGGATGTATTTGTTTAAAACTCTATACACTGTATGTTTGCACAATGGTGTTCTTACATTCTCGTTCCACAATCAAATTTCAAATTAGTTTGCTTTGGAATAGGGTTGGGTTGCTTTCATCACAAACACAATGAACTTGATTCTATCTATACTGATATATTAATTCCAAAATTAAATTAAGTAAATGTAGTCACTGGTGTAAAACTGATTTCATGTTACTTATCTAAGACAGTAAGAAATGTATTAAGGATGATTACTGTACTTAGGACCATTATGACAGTGAAATTAAATTTAAGTGTTTTTATTGGCTTAGTCATTTTAATATGACAGATTTTTATCTCAATGGTATTTATCATTTGTCAGCTCTCATGCACTCTAAATTTCTCACTAAAATCAGGATATCTTTCCTTAGATGAAGCTTGGGGAATAAGGGAATAAGACTATTAACTATGAAACTACTTTAGCTGCATACTTAGAGAGCGTATATATGCCAACATTTTTTCATCGTACTTATCGTAAGAATTATTATGTGAAGCAAGTATCATTTACTGTTTTAGAGGTCACCCAAGCCAGAAATCTCCATTCCAAGGGAAACTGAGATTTTAAGATTTTATTCCAGTCCAGAGTAAGAAAAGAAAGTCAAAATCTTGGATGTTTTTGCAAGATATAATATTCTAAAACATTACATTTTGACAAAGTTACAGCATTTCAGCTTACTGTTTCAATTCTTATATAATTTATACAAGTTGAAATGAAATATTTCACTCCCTTCAAAATTATCTTGGTAATTTCCTATTGAAAATATCAGTATAATCTGTAGTTTTTCCTGAAACCTTTTGATCATGTCAAATCACCTTTTTCCAGTGAAAGTTTTCCCATTTGTGTGGAGTTAAGTCAGACCTAGGATCTTAACCACGAAATTTGTCATTACAGACACAAATCCTGGAAATACTTGGAATACTTTTTATAATCAGATTTCTGGCTGAATGGCACAAGTAGTAAAACATATGCAAGAATATTCTGGGTCAAATCAAATCAGGAAACCCATTTAAAGGTCTGAATCAATTCAGAAGCCTCCAAATCAATTTGGAGAGATTCAGAGATTTGGAAAGCTTGCAGGAAACAGAAACTGAGAAGAGGGAGGGGGATTGGGTGATCTTCCATGTCTTGAAAAGCCTGAGAGTGGAAAAAACTGCTCTGATACTGACATCTGTAGCTGGCCAATGACTGTGATCTTTCTCTGAGTTCCCTTGCAATGACAGTGCTCTGGGGAGAGGAATAAGGAAACAACACATTAAGCTGTATCTGAAGTGATCTGTGCCTTTTGTGAGCTGTCTCCCTCTTGGACCTGCAGCATCTGAAAAGCTCTGGCTTTCTCTCTAGTATCTTGGTAGCTAGTCTCTCTTCTTGTAAGTTGTATCCAATCCTTTCCTACTTATCCTTGCCTACAACCCCTACTGTTATCCCTGTCCATTCCTGTGTTTTCCCTGACAGTGTGTCATCACTGTGCAGGAAAGCACAACATATATTACACACACACACACATTTTGCAGCACACCAAACATTATGAAACATGCTGGAAAAGCAGGTGTCAGGTCTTCTGGCTGAGGAGGGAGAGGGGGCAGAGGGAGAGATGCAAGTTTCCCCTACCCCAAACATAGATGCACCCTCTGTTCTGGCAGCAATGAATCTTCTGCTGCTAGTGGGAGCAAGGAGGTGGTAGCAGTGCCTGCACCTGAACCACCACTACCACTAACACCACAAATCAGCAGCAGCATGACATTCTCCACCCCAATTTCTGTTTCCAGCATTAGCCTTCCAGTGCCAGAAGAAGGTCTGGATCTGGATCTGGAAGCAGAGGAGCTCAGGGCCATAGCAAAGGAAATTCTGGGGAATGAGGGGGAATCTGAATTTGTGCTCCACACCCCTCAAAGTTCCCCTAAAGGCTGGTCTTCTCTGGAAGGCATTTTGGAGGAGGTTGTGGGGGCCCGCGGTTCAGCTTTTTCTGTTGTTGTGCCTCTGCCTGGTGAGGAGGCAGATAAGGCAGGATCCCTATCCTCAACCCAGAAAGAGGTGGGTAGTGTAGTGTGGGATCATTTTGAGGTGGCAGATGATCCCAGGTATGCTAACTGCCAGCAGTGCCAAAGGCAGATCAGCTGGAGCAAGGACATGAAACACTTAGCCACCACAGCAATGCTGCTTCATTTCAGGAGGTAGCACCCCCTTGCCCTTCTTCCTCCTCAGCTTGGCACCAGTGGGAGCATGCCCAGAAAGAAGTCCCTCTCGCTCCAAAGCCCACGTCCCCAAGAAGCAGAGGCAGGCCATCCTGGAATAGTGGGGGAAAGGTGGAGACAAATGGGGGTGTGTTCCAAAGGTGAGCAAGGTCACCTAAAGCACTGGGGAGATGCTTGCTCTGGATGGCCAGCCCTTCTTTGTTGAGCGTCCAGTGTTCAGGCTGCTCATGGCACTCATGGTCCCATCATACCAAGTGCCCACACAAACCACCTTTAGCAGGATGGTGGTGCCCTCCCTGTGAGGCATGCAGGGAGTACTTGAGGGATGAACTGAGCAAGGCAGTTTCACAGGTTGTCTTGCACTTCACCTTGGACATCTGGAGCAGCCGGGGTGGAGATCATGCCTACCTCTCCCTCACAGGGCACTGGTGCAATCAGTCAGGCATTGGTGGGCTCTCCTTGAAGCGGAGGTGATGGATGTGTCCCACACGGCAAGGGAGATCATGGTGGCCATGAACCGCATGGTACAGGGGTGGCTCCTTGGGCAGGGCAAGCTCATCCACAAGTTCATGGTCACCAACAACAGGGCCAATATGGTCAAGGTAATGCATGATGCAAACTTTGTTGGCATCCACTGTGTGGTACACAAGTTCCACCTCATCATCAGGGATGCCTTGGAGGGGGAGAGGGCTCCCGGTGACAGCGTTATCACTACCAGCCAGCTTATTTCGAAATCCAGGAAAGTGGTGGGCTACTTCCACTGGAGCATCAAGAGAGGCCAGATGCTGTGGGACAAACAGGCAGAGCTAAGCATCCCACAGCACAAAATCATGCAGGATGTGGAGACTCAGTGAGACTCCACATACCTGATGCTGGAAAGGCTAGTGGAGCAACAGAAGGTCATCCATGAGATGGCCTTGCTCGGGGAAGATTGGAATCAGCGGCCCCCTTAAAATGAAGTGGGATACCATTTCCCAGATCTTGGTGGTCCTCAAGCTGTTCCTCAAGGCCACAAGAGCCTCAGCACTGATGATGCCCTCCTTAGGCAGGTGATTCCCCATAGTGAAGGAGCTTGAGAATAAAATGGAGACATTCCAGGAGATCGATGTTCCTGGCTGAGTCAAGCCGCTTTCACCAGAGGTGCAGGCACTGTGAAGCAGCTAAAGGAGGGCATCAAAAAATGGCTAGATCCATTGCAGTCCAGTACGGTCCACATGCTGGTGGGCATGTGCGACCAGAGGGTGAAGGGGAGTGTGTCTGCAGCAGCAAAACCCTCGATCACTGGATGGAAGTGCTGATGAACAGAGGTCAAGAAGGCAGAGACAGGGGGATGTGGAAGAGGGGGATCCATTTTCCTATGCCAGTGCTCCAACCACAAAGCAATCTCCTCTACCACAGCCACTGCCAATGTGGGCCAAGGGCATGGCTTCAATGTTGGGGTCCAGAGGCACCAGACCCCACCATTGGGCAAGTAGTACGGAGGCCTCGGTGGCTACCTATCTTGCCGAGGATGTGGAGCTGCTGCACTGTAACCCATTGGCCTATTGGGCAACCCACAGATGTAGCAGGATCTAGCCATGGTTGCCTGGGAACACCTGTCCTGTCCACCAATCAGTATTCCAAGCGAGAAAGTGTTCAGCATTGCTGATGATGTTGTGACACCCCACTGCACCTCCTTGGATCCTGGTTTGGTAGAGCAGCTGGGGTTCCTGAAGGGGTTCCCCAAGCTCCACGTGCAAATGGAGTGAGTGCCACCTTCCTCACTCTGCACCTATTTGCTTTTAGAACCTTGAGGTGCCCTTTCACAAAAAACCCTGCACCTATCTTCTTGAAACTTGGCAAGCTTCATGCCCTCAGAAGAGGCTAACATCCCTGTTGTTTTCATCTGAATCTAAAAAAACCTGACAAGTTATGGTTATTTTAGTGATTCCCCATTATAATCTATGGCCGAATCTCCAAATTGGTGCCAAATCTCCGAGTCCAAATTAGCCAGATAGAATCAGGACAGTGATCCAAATCATCAAATCAATTCACTGTCCCTCCAAATCATCTGAATCCAAATTGAATATTTGCTGCTTTGCACAGGCCTAGTCTTTATGCTCTGTGGCAGTGAGTCTAACGTGTTGCACTATTTCTCACCCCTGAAGAAGTAATCCCTTCAGGTTGAAGTACAGGCAAGTGGTAGGTAGGGTAATTCACTGTGGCTTCCCACCTAAACCTGGCATGCAGATTTTGAAGGAAAAAAGAAGACATCTATTCAGTTTCTATAGCTAAAACCTCTATGGCTCTAGAAGCCTTGGTATTCATTCAAACTTCTTATAAACAAAACCTTTTTTATTCTATATCGGTTTTATAATATCATTTGCATTCCACCAAAATTCCCTAAGAGAAACAATGAGTTTGGTTTATAGGTTATTTATTTTGGCCAAACTTGTTATAAAATTGCATGCTTTATTTTCTTCTTTCCAGAATTTATATTGTGTTAATAAAACAGTATTGGCTTCCTTTCTCAGAATCTCTATAAAAGCTATTCCTGCAGCTTTTAAGTTGAAGTAACTGTGCTTATTTTAACTGTTTTGCTCTCTGCCATCAGTATTAACACCAACATTTCACTGATAAAAAAGATATGATTTTGACTGTTAAGAAATTCTATTTGACTAAAGGCAAGAGTTTTCTAACTCAGTAAATATAGAGGAATTTTGCTTGGCATCTCATGGAGCTAGTTTCTGCACTTTTGACCTCAGCCTGAAGAGAACAAAAAAGGTAAAAGGAAATCAATTCAGATGAGAATTTAATGAGCCTTTGGAGCTTCAACAGACACATTACTCCAGCGCAGAATCCTTCAGATGTTCTGATAGGAGCTATTTAACACATTAAGACTTGTTCCACACCCCTCAAGCTGTCACTATCCCCCAGTGCTCACATATGTATAGTATAGGTAAGATATCCTGCTGTCCTGAGGTCCAGTATGAGGTGCTTACACTCTAAGATGGAGAGAGTGTTACAATGTATGTTTAAAAAATGTATGTGCTGTAAAGAACCTTTTAAAAGGCTTAATTATTGAAGTCAATGGAAACACGACTGGACCAGAGGCTACTCTCTCTATTCCAGTCATTGGACATGAGAAGATGGAACACTTTGCTAGGGAAACAGGGAACATTTCATTTTTATTCAGTTCTGGGGGAAATTAATATACTTTTTTCTAGCTTTGTGTAGATTTTATTTACAACAAGGATTGTTATAAAGAAAATAATAACCCACTGTTCTGAGTCCAGGGGAAATGAGAATAGCATTAAATTGCAACAGTGAAGATTTATGTTAGATATTGGGAGAACATTTCTAACTCTGGAAAAGATGATCTAGCAAGGCTGTAGAATATTTGTCAATGGAAGTTTAAGTGCAAGTTAAACATTTTTCTGGGGTGGTTTTGACAAGAATAATCCTGCCTTCAGCACAAAGTTGGAATAGAGGACCTCCTAAGGTCCCTTCCAGTCCTATTTTGCTAGGACTCTAAAGTCCTGGCAAATTTTAGCTGGACTTTAAATCCTCACAGAAGGGTTCACATTATCTGACCTGTTTAAGGCATTGCAGGTACCAGGATAACATTGTTTCTCAATCCTATTGTGGACAGGAATATGCCTGGGAGACTTTTTTTTAGGTAAAACTTCTTTTGGTGAAAAATCAAAATCACACACACCAAAACATTTTGCAATGGTGTAAATTATGTCAACTTTTTCTGTATTCAAATTGCCAACAAACAGTTTTGCTCACCTATTTCTAGGAGGCTGGGAAACCATATCTCCTGGGAGAAGAGAAAGGAAAAGTTGGAGAATATGACCACTATTACGATACCAGAAATAGGATTTACCTGAAAAAACCTATGTCTTACCTCCTGCTATCCTAGTTTCCTTAACTGGGTACTTAAGGAGTCAGCAGGAACAAAAATGGGTTCAACTCAGACCTGCCACAAATGGAGAGTTCAACTATTGACAGGATGGTGGGACAGAGGACCAAAGGAGCATTGCTGTACATTATCAGCAGACTCCAGCTTGGTAACTAGCAAAGTATTCTCCCTGCAGAACTGGAAAACCTGGGGACTTGATGGTTCCCAACAGTATCAGTCCACATAAAAAACACGCAGCTTTTCTTGTAAGAACTATGTCCTCGGGCACTTTTAAGAAGGTTGCACATAATAAAACAGTGGCAAATAATCACCATATTCCAATCTATGTATCATCTGTCATCCTCCATGACAGAATTTAACTGCATTCCGATGGACTGGCTTGGTAATGCTTCATTTTGTGTGTCTTAAAATATCACATTTAAATACAATACTATATATACACTATACGATACTATACTGTACATAAGCCCTGATTCTTCACTCATTTATAGACATAAATAGCGCTATTAGATTCAGCTGAACTACTTGCGTGTATAACATTACTTATGAGTAAGTGTTTGGAAAATCATCAGAGAGGATGATGGTATTGGGCCCCCTGCCAGTCTCATCAGAGATAACAAACTATATGCGGAAATGAAGCTTTCTGTGTATAAAAACTATATATGTGCGTGTTGTTTATTCTGGAAATTATTTCCAAAGACTTCTGTAAATGACCCATGAAAAGCATAAAAAAGAAGAAAATGTAGGAAAATGCTGTAAGAAAAACGATTAAAAATAAATTAAGGCATCCATGTAGGTGTTTTTGTAGAGCCTGTGGCAGGTTGGTTTTTAAAAATTGATAGGAATTATTAAACAACAAAGAGTTTATTTCTTTTTTGTTTCTTATTTGTTTCAGTCTGTGCCAAACAGAGTGCTAGACTGTACAGCAGTTTTTAATGCCCTTTCTTTTCTACACATCCCACATTCTTTCTTACCCTGAAGAGAGTTGCATGTTCTTTTTCCTCTGAAGAAGATTTTTTATTTTCCTGACAGGGCCTTTTGTGCAATTAGATAGAGAAGTCATGGCCAAAAGGAAAGAATAACATATTTAAAACCATACTAGAGTACAGAGAGTAGGTAGTAAGTTGTCGAATCTATTACTAGAAAAATGTTTGAGTTAAAATTGTGTTGTCATAAATCAATATCCACATTTAGCCTTAGCTATAACCATCTTTGAACATTACAGGGTGCAAAGAGGAAAAATTAGGAATTAATTGTAGCTCTCCTAGAAGAGAGGAGGAGAGGCTAAAAGATGCAAAGCAAGCTGAACACAGTACAGACATGCATTGTGTGGCATCCTCGCCCATCTCCAGCAGGCATTTGTTGTAAATCAGAATTGAGACGATCTGACATTCAATTCATGGGAGTTTCCTACACAGAGATTGCCAGTCATGCTGATTGGTGCCAAGTCTTGTGGTAATTTTGTGCTGTCAAAGTATCACAGCTATCCAATTTATTGTAATTGTGCCCTGAGAAAAAATTAAGCCGAGGAATGAAATACTGGCCCTACTTAAGTCCCTTCCATTGATTTCAGTAAAACCAGAATTTCAACCCAGGTGTCCAGAAGTGAACATCTAGTGTCATTTGCCTCAAAGAGGCATTCCTTTGCAATTATACTCTAACAGATCTAAGTGATTTTTTAAAAGGAATAATTTTGGGAAGCACAAAAGTAACAAAAAATGCATGGTAACTAGAGTAGAGACTGACATCTGTACAGATCCTTTTCCTTAAGGAAGGATTCTTCTCTTTTCCCAACCTTGTCCATGCTGTAACTAACTATCTGGTTGGGATATTTTAATGTAATTATTGATTTACAATGCTTAACATTTCAGTTTACAAAGCATGTCTCTAAGGCAATCTAAATCAAAGCTATTAAATATAGTACAGAACAACTGAAAGGACTTCTCTGCTTTTCAGAAATGCAATAGATTTCTCCTCTGTTTTTGCTCACTTAGAGATTATCATTTTTCAAAATCCTATTCTTCCATGATCCCTGAGAAATGCAGCATCTTCTACAGCACAAATGCATTTAGTAGTTCATTGGGTCAGAGCCACTGGATTTATGGCATTTAACATGCTTTTCCTACAGTGACCTCTGTTTGGAGCTCAGTTTGATTTTCAGCAGTGCTAGACTGGCTCCTGGAAATAATCCCTATCCACTGAGGCTTCATTTTAGGATCATAAGAAAGTAGGTCTGGAAGGGACCTCACCAGATCATCTAGACTAGCCCCCTGCTCAAAGCAGAATCATCCCTGAAAGATCTAAACCATCCCAGCCAAGCGTCTGTCCAACCTGCTCTAGAAAATTGTCAGAGGTGGAAATCCCATCAGATGGAGACCCGTGTCAGTACATGATGTGGAAGAAGGGTCACAAGGAACACTCTCTTTCTCCTTGCCCAGCACCTGGGAAGTAGTCATTATACAACGTCTGGAACTGGTCACCTTAGACATGTTATTGAGGAGTATTTTTCCTCTCCCTGTAACCCTGTCTATTCCTATCTTTTTTTTTGCTTCTGTGTACAAGCCAGCACATTGACCATACTATGAAACTTTTCTTTGCAAACCAGAATCTTCTATTTTGATTCATTTACCATATTTACTTGAATGTAAGATGGCCCTGATTATAGAACACCCCCCCCCCAATAAATAGATTCAATATACAGAAAAATTATAAGTTTGATAAGATTTCCCAGGTATAGAATATAGTTTTTGGAGGTTTGTCTTCAATGTTTCCCCTTCCTACTGTTACAGCAAGCAAAATAAATCTGGGGGGGTTAGGTACTCCCTTTTGTCCTCTGCTCCCCCAAAATTCTTTCCCCACTCTTTACTCACTGAGCACGTGGAAGTGAGGAGCAAAATTGAAACAACTGACCTTGAAATAAATAAAGTTGTAATGATTTACATATAGTACACACAGATTTAGTTCATCTACAATTGATGCATTTGAAGCTGCTGCAAGTTTTAGCAGAAGTACTCCATAAATACACTTTTAAGCAGCACTTGTGTACCTACTTATATATAGTAAAAAATATGCATGGTGGTTCAAAGGGTTAAGCTGACCATATGGAAATCCTGGAACTCTGGGACATTTACAAGTCAGGAGGGGCAGGGGCAGGGCTGTATGCTAAGCATGCAGGAGTGCCTGCCTGCCCACCTGCAAGGCAGTCTGTGCCACTCCAACTCCTGGCCAGACTGTACCTGCATTTCTAGGATGCCCATTATAATCCCCAACAGTCAGCCAGGGCCATCCTCTGAATTCTGGGACTGTCCCAGCTAAACTGTGACATGCAGTAACCATATAAAAAGATTTACCACATAGTTCATTGGGCTGGGCCGCAGTCAAGGCACGGTGACCCAAAAGCTCAGCACTGCTTGCTAAGTGTATGTACTCTAGATACCTCCCACAAAGAATCCATGTGCTAATTAGCCCCATTTATAACTGGAACCAGGTGTTCATGTCGTAAGTCCAGGGATCCTACAAAAATGTATGTGCAGATGAGGCACAGGGCAACCTGGTCCAGATACCATGGAGGGTGGGGCCAAACTAATCATATGCAACAGGCTGGGGGGCGTGTGACAGAGGGATTCTGGGTGAACTGTTTGTGGCCCCATTTGGTGATGTTTGCCAGACATTGAAGACTGTCTGGTAACAGGTAAAGAAACAGCAATCATTGGAAGTGAGACAGAAAGGCACAGCTCAGCTGTGGGAATGCAGAAGTTGAAATGCATGCAATATAGTAGTTCACCATGACTTGAAAAAAAAATAGGTGCCAAGAGGGACTGTGCTCAACGCGCACTACCATATGTCTTATTCAGCTGGTATCCTGCTGGTAGGTCCCATCAACATGTTTGCCCACACTATGTGTTTTATAGTCATAGTCAGTGTTGGCTGCATTTAATCAACTTCATAGTTGATTTATATTACTGAACAATGCTGTATTTAGCAGCAGTAGTTCAAAGATATACAATGGCTTTTACCCCCCCATACTGACTGGGGTGGGGAACTTACCTTGTATTTCAGTAAATGTGATAATCAGATTTTCTGATGAACTGTATCCCACATATGAAAATAACAGCATGTAGTTTGACTTGTTCTAGTTTTGTTATGCTCCTTGCAATTCTTTGGTTCTTTCTCCCATTAAGTGATCAGTGTAAAATAAGATTATTTTTTTGTTTGCAGAGCTGTTGAGAAGCAAGACCAGATATTATTTTAATGGCACTGCAGGAAAAAAAGTGGCAAATTCCTGGTCTTTGCACTGAACTAGGGGTTTAATTTATCACTTACTTTACCCATTACTTCTTGATTATATTATATAACCTAGGAAAAGCAGGATTTTTTCTTACCATTAGTTAAAGCTTCCCATCCACAAACTGCTAAGCACACAGTTCTTTCCTGACATCAACTTTATATTTGGAATACAACAAACAAAAAAGTAGCAATGCCCATGCATTTTATGAATGATCAGCCAGCCATATGTAGACATAATTATGGATGCAGAGAAAACATTCAAGTGATGCTGATGTTGGAAATGAGCTCTAAATAGATTAGAAGGAAACATGGACTAAATACTTTTTTTTTAATCCTTAAATCAGGAGACAGAATGATCCATGAATGGATCTAAGATTTTGAAAAAGGGAGAGGTACAGCTGATGTGGTGAATCTTCACATATAACATAACACATTTTTCTCCACTTACAGAGAAAGTAGAAGTTTTACTAAAATGCCAGGGGTCTAGTGCTTTATTATTCAGCTTAAAATCAAAGCAAAAACAAATAACTTTATAGGAATGCATATTAATTTGAATAGATTATTTTAAAAAACACAACAAACAAGACAAAATAATCTAGAAAGTATTTTATTAGTCTTGTAGTCATAGCTTAATGTACATCTCTTATGCATATTCGTAAAACAAAATCTAGCCCTTTTGAGTGTCTTGACACTCCACTGTCAGTCATTTTCATACCTGAATTAATATTCATCTAAATTAATATTACTGTACCTGAGTTAAGATTTTTAGCCAGAGCTAAGAATAATCTGCAAGGCTGTGAAACAGAAGAAAGATATTACTAGGAATGGCTAAAATAAAGCAAAACTGCAGGAGAAAGAAACATCAAGCCCATTAGAAAAGAGAAAGGGTTATTAACACCAGTGGAGTGAAGAGAGATTAACAGGAATCAAGTTGACTATAATGAGCCATGGAGTCAATTAATTCCTTCAGTAGGAAGAAATGTTGCTGCCCCTCTCAGATAGTTGGTTTTAATGTTTGCATAAATCAGGTATCAAGGGGGAAGTGGGGAGAGGGAGTACACATCCACTCCCCCTAGATCTGCCCCTGGACTAAGCTAACAACAGCCTCCCCTAAAAGGTCATGGACTGCAATAAATGTCATCAATACCAAGCTCTTTAAACCTGAAATATCATGAGTATCAGAATAATGTTATTTTAGAAACTACTATGATTACCAGGTCTGATGCACATTAGAGAATTCTGCTGCCACATCTTTTGAGCATTTACCTTATGCCACAGTTACACCAGTTGCACCCCTGAAATAGAAGCCACACTCAAGCCAAAACTATTAATACGGGCAAAGCAAAACGTCTTTCTGGACTGAAATTTGGCACAGCATTTCATATTTTGGTTTGCTTGCTTTGAGCATTTAAAGACTCTGCTGTAGTCAGGAATATTAAATAGAATTTTCAAAGAAGACATCAATTTAGATCAACTACATAATTGTAGCAATTATGTAAAGTATGCCTCTTTAAAAATAACTATGCATATGGATTTAATTAACAGACCCAACAACTTCTTTAGAGCCCCATTTGGAAAAAGTGAATATGCAAGCGGAGTTATGGCCAGATCCTGAACTTGCAGGGATACACCAAGGAAAAGGGAAGGATCCTCTTTTCTGCCAAGCACAGCTACACTTGAATAAGACCGGGTTACTTCTTAGCACGTAAAAGCACATGGGCCAGGCCAGCAGCACAATCAGTATGTAGTATTTAGAGAAATATGCTCCTCCACAAATGCTGTGTAGCACATGCCTAGTGAAAATTTTCCACTCTTTCCCAGGCTTATCATGGTGGAGCTAATTTCATACATGCTATTGGTACTATTTTGCCAGAGAAAGAAGAAATAAACCCACCAACCAATACCTTACAAGTCATCTTTGCACTCTGAAGGTACAATTTCCACACATATAGACATACCCAACTTGACTGTAATCTCCCTAGCCAGTGTACTGAAAGTAATAAAGCTGTCACAGCACAGTCCACATAAGCATCCCAGAGCCCTGGGTACCTGTTTGACTGCTGAAACTTCTGCTGCTACAGCCTCCTTGATATGGGTGTTCCCTTAGGTACATCTGCACAAGCTGAACTCATGCTTCCAGGGGCACTGTAGACATAGCCCAAGTCCTTCTATGGGCATTAAAAAAAGCAGTGGTGCCTAAGACCAAACCTAAAGGAAAGGGGCAGCCAGAAACATGTAAAATGTGTATGGCAGAGAAAAGTTAATATAGCTGTACAAAAGAGTGGCAAATGATTTCAGATCAAAAGTAAATTTATTTATTGGTTTTACTCATTACTTCAGTATCCGAATACTTTACAAGCCAGTTAAGCTATATAATGGTTTCAGGTAACTTGAATTTATATTTGTATTCCTTTAGGTCCCTGACAGATGTTAAATTAAAGGCGTGATGGGATCTGAGGCAGGACTCCAACAATCACACTTCCTGCCATGCCAAACATGCACAGCAGGAGCCGTGCTTGTGGGATGCAGCATCAGATCCCATGCCATATTGGGTGCAGGGGGAGCTGAGTGAGGCTGACCCAATCAGCTGACCAGGGCTTCCAGCTGGGGGCGCACAGGGGAATCCTCGACTCTGATGCACTCCCCAGCTGGGAGCCCTAGCAGAGCTCCCAGGTACTCTCCTGAAACTGGGAACTGCAATCAGCTGACCGGCACTCTCCCTCCAGAGCACACAGAGTCTTGAAAGGCTCCAGTGTGCTCCAGAGGCAGGGAGCACTGGCCATAAGGTCAATTAAAAGTGTGGTAGGAACCAGCCAACAAGTTATTACACATATTTTATGTGATAACTTTGTGGCTTATTCCTTATTTTATCACACCATTAATTGAATGAACGTGTGACCAGGTCACTAAAGATACGATTAACCAGCCTTGGCTACATGACCCCCTAAGTCATCTTCCTCCTTGCCTTCTCCTCTCCCCACTATACAGTACACTTATAACTTTGGTTCCCATCTCAAAGTTCCTAACATAATTAATCTTAGGAATTAATCTTTCATAATGTTATTTTTTCAGTGTAAATAATTGCATTGGTTTCTAGAAAGATGTATGATCATAAGTGGCTGAAGAGGTGATGCACCAAACAGAGAACAGAGAAAGATGGATGGTACAAGACTTTAACAGTCTTTGTTAAATTTTAGTCCATGCTACCAAAACTTCAGAACGCTAACGCTCAACTGCGTACATGCTCAACAGACAAAAATTCTCTCTCTCAAGAGCATAACATCCATTTTTGTCTCATCTGCCTTAAATAAAAAGCACATAAAAATACCAAATCTAAAACTTTTCTGTAACAAGCATTAGAAAGCAAATTACATTAGGATATGAGTTCAAATTGATTCTTTATCTTTAGAGCACATTCCCATTTTTTCCTCCTCCAACTAACATTAATAATAAATGTTAGTTGGAGGACAGTCTTAGCATTAAATACTCTGGCTTTTGTCATTTTAAGTCAAACTCTTAGCAGTGATTAAACATAGAGGTTGAATTTAATACAACAATAAACTCTTTCATTGAGTCAAGAATTTGAATGAGTCCTTATTTTTCTTAGAGATAAAATGCGTCTGTAAAATCAAATGTGACCTAACATTTAACAGACCTGATAATACATACTTGTTTTTGGATTCTCAGGCTATTTTCCAACTGCTTTTTAAAATCATGTCTGTAGTACAAGTGAGTGCATCCTTTTATTTATGGGAGTTTCTGGCAAATGTAGGGGAGCAATATTTTCTGAGTCTCATTGCATGTATAAGTAATAATCACTGAGTACACAAGCAGAAATGTCTGTAGTTATGATAGATTCATTTTCATTTTTATTTTATAATTGGTATTTTGGTGGTAATCAGGGGCCACAATCATAGTGAATCTATTATAACAAATGTAGCAAAAAAGCCCAACATTTTTGCTCTAAGAACCAGATATACTAACTTAAAATTTAACCTATGGCTTAACATAAAGTTATAGTTACACAGGAAAGGCCAAAATTTCTGTTAAAAAAAACTGTTTGAAAACTATAAACTAGATTTTGTGATTATTTTTCCCCAATTCCTAAGGTGTATTCACTTCACAATGTTTAAAAAACACCAACTTTTATTGTTTCTCCCAAATTTCTGAATTAGTATTTGTCCTGATTTGTTAAATAAAAAGTATTAATGTATACTGAAACGTTGTGTACCAAAAATCTGATCTGTATTAAAAAATAGAGTCATGTTGATAGTATATTTTTTAAAAATAAGGAAACATTCAGAAAGGCCAATTAAAAGGCCATTAACACTCTGGAGACTCAAAGATGAAAAAGGCCTGGAGATATGTTTGAGAATTTAGTATCTGGTGAGCAAAAATTAAACAATAGAAACAATTTTATATGTGTAAAGTAGTAACTATGATCACCTAATGTAAATATATATTCCTGGAAAAAAAGAAAAAGTGATACTGTTTCCCTTAAAAAGCTTATTTCCATCGAGGCAATGTTCTATTGTTGTTACTTTAATTCCCCAGATTTTAAGAACAGAATTTTGTGTTTTTAACAGTACTTGCTGCAGAACATTTCTTGCTTTGATGGTCAGTTACATCACTTGTGCGCTGCTTTGTTGAGAGGATATGAGTTTGTAACAAAAAAACAGAACCTGGAACCGAAGGAAGCAGAAAGAAGACGTGTGCACAGAAACCAAACAGCAGCCCTTGCATATTTGTTTTCAGACCTGCCTGAAAGATCAGTATAACTTTAAGCGAGCAGAAGAGACTTCAAAAGAATTCTTTAAAAAAATTTAAAAATAAGAATTGAGGGTATTCTATTTAAAGGCTTTTCATTCAACATTTATTTTTTTAATTAACCTGTTATAAAAAACTCATCTTAATAACACTTTCTCAAACCTTAAAAGGAAATGTTTTTCATATCTTAAAAGCAGTAACCCTAAATAAAAATGGGGATTTTCAAAAATACAAATGGTCATTAGCAGAGCTGGTCAAAAAAATGTCAGATGCAATGTTTTTTCTATCAGAATAAGTCAAAATCTTTCAAATAAAAAGTTCTATAAAAACGTATAAAATTTGACATTTCATATACAATACATGTATGCAAGTTCCTCCCAGAATTCAAACATCTTTCAATGTTGCATTGAACAAATGATTTTCATATATATATATATATATATATATATATATATATATATATATATATATATATATATATATATATATATATATATATATATATATATGTAATTTGTATATGCTTTTATACTATGAAAGCCAAAGCCTACCTTAACAACTGAAAAGTGATTTGAGGACCAGTGCAAGGGTCTGGAAACTAGGTAGGCTGTAGGCCTTATGTGGGTCCTTGCATTTAACTATCCCTACTAAATCTCACTTCTACCTAAAGCCACGGCCTTATCTCTACCACAGCCCCACATTGGATCCCGTAGCCCCACAACCCAATATACAATCCCATGTGCCTCACAATCCACCTATACTCTATACCCTGCAGTCAGCCTCCACCTAACCACACTCACAAGTCCTACAGCCTACTGCCATGTCCCAACCACCCTGACCAAGCTCCATGGTCTGACCAGCCTACTACCACCAAGTTCCTCTTCCCAGGCATAGTACAGAGACTGAACTGGCTTTGTATGTTCCTCAGTTCCTAATTAACCTGCTCACAGCCTACTAAGGTGGTTATTTCTGGTCTTCATGTCTCAAGGAAAATGCTGGCTGGTGCCATGGGACTGTTTGAAAGAATCAAATTATGCCTTACTACGTCTCTTCCCCTTCCTGAACACTACGTCCACCCTTGTGTCCCACTGCAGTACCTCTAAAGTCCACCAGTTACCACTGTTCTACACACTTATCTGATTTGTTAAAGTTTGTCTAAGAACATTAGTATTTTATTACAGGCTAAGTCATGAGAAATTTCAGCTGAATTTTTCTAATTTAAATGAACTTGCTAAACTAAAACCATCTTACAAGGGAATACAATTCTGTCAGTCTTTGCTTACGAAGAAAAGGTGTGCCTCAATAAGTATACTGACATTAATAATTAAGGTAATACAATTAGCAACAATAGTATCTTAAAGTATGCACTTAATATTTTCCCTTTGTTTCTCATACAGGCACATTACAGGCAAGTTTCCTGACTACCCTGATGAAGAGGATGGAGGTTCAACTGTTATTTTTTCTCAGAAAACCCCAGAACAGGTATCAGTCTCTTTCTCTCCTGAAAAAAGGACAGAATGCATGGTGGCTGAAATTAGAAACAGAAGCTTCCGTTACTATCCATATGTGATTTTATAACTGTGAGGGGTTGGGGTAGGTCACCCGGTAGTGAGTTCCCCAATTCCCCGAATGGCCCCTGGAGAGAAGGGGGTATGCGCCGGACCGCTCGCGCCGCCGCCAATCTTGCCTGCCACGACTTGATGGAATAAGGGGTTCACCCGGGCAGGGCGCTGACGGTCCACGGAAAAGGGTACCCCGACTCCAAAGTCCAGGGGTCCTGAGGGCTCCTCCTCCCCTACACCCTCGCCCGAGCCTCCGGGATATGGGGCCCCACTGGGGTGCCCCTGCTGACGGAATAGTCCGGCGGGGTACCCGCCCACTGACGGACCCGCCCCAGAGTCCCACCAGCACCTAGTGTCCCTGATACTGAGGGCTCCTCTAGTCCGGATTTGTCTGGCCCTAACGGGCCTGAGTCTCTAGACCGGGGGGGGCTACAAAGTCCGCCGCCCTGCCCGCGGGTCTTCTTCCGTGACCAACCGGCCACCAGCCGCCGGAGGAGGGCCCCTCCGGCCGAGGTTCCCTTCCCGGGTTCCTCCATCGGAACCGCCACCGGTCCCTTGGCTACCTGTGTCTTGGCGGGATGCCTCGCTGCTCCCGGCTCCGCTGCGGTCCACTCCGCTGCAGCCGGGGTTCGCCGCATGGCTTCCGATTCCGCTGTTGCCTGCCCTGCTGCCGCCGGCTCTGCTGCTCCCGGTTCCGCGCTTACCGGCTCCGCGCCTCCCGGCTTCGCTGCTACCGGTACCGCCGCCGCCGGCTCCGCCGCAGTCAGCGTCTCTCGCGACGCTCCCAGCTCCGCTGCTCCTGGAGCTGCCGCCGCTGGCTCCGCTGCAGTCGGCGTCTCTCGCGCCACTCCCTGCTTCGCTGACCCTGGGTCTGCCGCCGCTGGCTCCGCTGCAGCCGGCATCCCTCGCGTCGCTCCCCGCTCTGCTGCCCCCGGGTCGGGCTCCCGCCGGAGCCTCCGTCCTCCTCTGCCCGGGGTAGGGGTGCTCCTTTTATTTGCCCGGGCCGGTCCCATGCCGGCCCGGCTTACGTTCCGGGAAACTCCAAAGTCCCAACCAGACTTCCGGATCGGGTCCCGGAAGCTGGACGGAACCCCGGGCTTCCTCCCTCGGGCCAGGTCCCCTGTGGTCCTGGCCCCCTCACAATAACATGCTCTCCATTCAAGAAGCTTATGATTAAAAAATTTATTCTGACTGTAATGATTTCAGTTGTATAAGCAAGCAAATAAGCTTCATTTGTTTCATTATTCACTTCCTATAAATAGAAATTTGTTCCCCTTCAATACAGATGGCTAATAAGCCACACTTGAAAGCTGTGTCAGGTATGACAACTGCAGACTGATAAACTTGTGTAGGGACATATGAGCACGGTTGTCTTATAAGAGTTTCATGCATTTAACTGAATCTGTTCAGTTCGAATGATGTACACAGGTTTCAGCTAGTTTAACCCCGGTTTAAAACAGTTTGGTTTGTATCAGTAAATTACACAATTAAGCTAAAACAGGGGTACTCAAGCTTTTGGCCCTGCAGGCCAAATGAGTGGCATGGGGCCAGTCCAAGGGCCAGATTGAACTCAGTGTGCCAGGATTGGACCCTGCGAGGACTTAGGTAGCCCTCATGGGCCAGAATTGGGCCCCAGGGTTCAGTTCCTGCCCTCTCCCTGCCCCGAGCTCTGGGATTAGGCCCTGGGCACTTTCCCCTCCCATTCCTGTATGTCAGGATTGGGCCCTGGGCCTGGCACTGCCTTGCCCCCACCCAACCCTGGATACTGGGATTGAGCACCCAGTCCAGCATGTAAAGCCTGAGGCTCCCCACAGGTACAGAGATTTGGCAGCAAAGATAACACTCCCACCCTGCCGAATGTCTGGACCCACAGGGAACCCCGTGGGCTGGATGACAATGCTAGAGGCCAGAACAGGTCCGTGGACCAGGGTTTGAGCACCCCTGAGCTAAATTATTTTAATATAGAGTAAACTGGAGTGTTTTTACATTGGAGATTTGTAATAGTCTAATCATATTGGCTTTTAAATATCTATTTAGTTAAACCAGAGAAACGTTTCTAATAGAGGCCAGGATTAAGGGGCTTTAATGTACTGCCAAGAGGGCCATAAAGAAGTGAGAGACAGTATAAGTAGAAGTGAGAGATCTTTATATAATTTACACCTTTTTGCAACCCCTGTTAGTTGTTTTTCCTGTCAAAACCCTCTTTTGGTCTCCCTAACTAATAAAAGATGTTTGTAATCTCTTTCCTTGTTCACCACGATGTCACATGGAGAATATCATTAAGCCCAGTTGGAGGAGTAAAGGCAAAGGTTGGCACTCAGAACCATTTTCTCCATCAAGAGTGATGTTAGTGGGATGATAAATCTGTTGGGAGGGAATTACTAGGAAACCCAGTACGAGTACACAGATTCTGACCTACCGAGTAAACTAGTGGTGACTATTAGTGGGTTAGGGGGAAACCCACTGGCCTCTGTAGTTATTACAGTAAAGTCTCTCAGTTGCTAAAGAAAATTGTATGCATTACCTGCCTGCAGCTGATTATCTTATTTAATGAAAATATAATAAACCATTCTTTTGTATTTAATAGTTTTCTAGAAAACTGCAGGGAAGGGCCTGGGGTATGTCAGCAGTATCTTTGCAGTTTTGACCGCAAATAGTTTAGCATAAGGCAGACCACTGTAAAAGCCAGTTACTTTGCTTAGAATAAGAAAATAATCACATGAAGACCCTCTATGCCTCCCTACAAATGAACTTTGGGTATACTCCTGCTTTAGCTACTGATCAAGTTCACAGTTTGCTAGGGTCAGCCTGCCACCCTCTGTATCTAAGTGTCTCTATTGTTCTGTTGCAGACAGAATGACCAACCAGTCTGTTAAGTTTTTCAGATTTAAAGTAGAAACATATGCTGGAGTCAAGAGGGCTTTGTTGCCTGTTCTAAGCAGCAGGAGAGCTGCCCAGCAGGTACTGCTTATTACTAGAGAAGGCTTCAGGGGACGCAAGGATAATTAGACCTGCCAACAACAAAAATAAACAAAATTCACAAATAAATTATGAAGAGAAATGGTACTAAAGCAAGACCTACTTTTGTAGTAAATGCTGGAAATAGTTTTTCCCTCCAGCTTTCTGATTCATATCTCATTTATTTTGATGTTTCTTGGGCATCTGCTTCCTCTTTGCATTGTAAATACAGGAAGTGGAAAGCCAGAAAAACAGTCTGAGAGATTGTTTTACTGCCTACTTTATACCTGCACAAAGAAAAAATACCTAGAACTTAAATATACCTAGTTCTACTGGCAAACTTATGGTGGGAAATATTTGATTTAGAGATATTTCTGGCTTCTTTCTCTCCAGTGTAACTGAGATCAAAATTTGTCCCATAGTCTCCCAGATAGATTAGATTAAATTTATTATATACAGAGGGTACTACAATATGTTAATGAATTTGCTACGTGACTGTCAAACACATAAATAAGATACCCTTTTCTCACTTGACTCAGTCTGCATATTGGGTATGTCTGAAGGCAACTGTTTTCATTCAACTTTCAGGTACTAGTAGAAGTCCTGGCTCCACTTAATTAATATGAGTTTCACCAGTAAACTTCAGTGGGTCAGTTTTTCATCTTTTGCATGTATTACTTTCTGTGAATGGGTTTGTTACTCTCAAGTTAAGCACCATGAAAAATCAAGATAGAAATGTATTTAAAGTGAACTTTTTATAAGACTTAGGTAAAGGCACATTGGAGAACATAAAAAATAATCATTTCACAAACCATTACTGCATTACTATACATTTTTTATTTCTCTATCCCTTGACAACTGTGACCTTGTTTGACTTTATAATGAAACTTGGGCTTCTGCACAAAAATAAACTTTCAGGCTTTTAGCCTAATTTTTACAGCTATGTCACAATGGTGAAATAGTAAAAATAAATAAATAAATAAACAGTTTTCCAAAGATGTCCCAATAGGATTTTTTCTGCCTACTGATTTGGGGTGGGGGGGGGTTTGGTTATCTTGGCTGAGAAAAGATTTTTCTCTATTTCTTCATAGACCCTTCAGGGGATAAGATTTTGGTGAGACAATGTAATCTTACTGCATCTGGTTCAGATTTCTATCCCAAATGTCTTTTAGATTCTTCTGTGAAGATAATCATTATGTGTGACATTTTTTGGCTTTGTTTTTATTCTACTGCCAAAAAGAATAGTTTGTTTCTCCAATTAGTTCTTTTTTATTTTTAAATCAATTCATCATCAAAGTTGCAATCTAAAAAAAAAAAATCATATTATTCCTACAATTACTTCCAATATTCAGTATCTTATCAAACAAAACTCCATTTACTGGGATTTGGCCTGCAGATTAAATTTGCAGGGGGTAGGGATTAGGAAGTTAATTCTGAACTGCTGTAATTTCTATTTTGTAACCTGCTGGCAGTAAGAGGAAGAGGAGAATATATATGTACTAGATATTGCACAAACACATGTGCCTGCTCACAACTGAGTAAGCTGTTCAGCGCCATAATACAAATTATCATCATTATTATTATTAAATCACCATGAAACAAGAGTAATCTATTCACAGTGTCAGTTTGCACAATTATAAACAGCAGTGCTTTAGATATGCCTATTATGCCTATGACAGACTCCGATTTGTAGGGTTTTATATCTTGAACTGCATTTTTTATACATTAATACAGTCATTCTAAACATTCATCAGCATTCTTCACATGTAACTTTATCACTTTTTAAACTGGAATACCTAAGAAAGTGAACGATTGACTTGACAGCTTTTGTAGAGAAATAGCTTCCCACGTACAGCTTTGAGAACATAAGTGCTATACTGGGCCAGACCATTGGTCCATTTAGCCTATATCGTGTTTTGGACAGTGATGGAAATGGATTTATACAGGGAGAGAACATTCACTGTTTGGTCGGGGGGAGACGGGGGGAATCAAGTTCCACTTTGGAGCCAATCTAGCAGAGAGAGGCTGCCAGTCCACCTGTGTGTCTTCTAGCCCCGCCCACAAGGTAGGCTGCTTTAATTAAAACACTACCACATCCCATGTATCAGCATCCCCTCACTTAAAAATAGTGGTGGGGACGCTTGAACTAAAGCTCATTGAATGCATGGGGACACTGATACATGAGATACAGGAGGCCGCTGGGAGCATGATAATTGCCACACTCCAGTAGACTCAATTAATTGAGCCTCCTCCAACGCACTGGAATTCCAGTGCATCGGAGCAGCCTATGCGCTCATATATAGGTGCCCTTAGATACCATGAAAAATTGACACAGCCGTTGCCTTAAAAGAAATATCCAATGTATAAGTTAATTTAAGCAACAAATCAGAACTGTCAGGATTCTGCAGGCTAGATGGTCCAGTGATTTGGTATTAACCATGGATTGAGGGTTTTGTTCCTTGATTTAATGCTTCCCATGTGACCTGGGAAAGTCACTTAATTCTCTGCCTCACTTCCTCATTTGAAGAGTGTGTAATGCACCAATACACTGGAAAAGGAGAGATATATAAGTATCTAAGACAGAGGGAACCAACACATGTTCTAAATTAGTACCTAAAAATTGAACCTTATTCTATCTTGCTGGTAAGGAAAGAAAGGAATATGCACTCCTACACTCCTTACTAGCACAAAAAAAGGTGAAGCCTTCTTAGCCTGTTACTGAGAATGTGACCACATCCCATCTGTTTGCCTACCTAAAAGATTTCGGATAGATCCAGCAATTGGTGAGCAAGACTTAACTTGCACTTGGAGGCGCATGGTGGCGGTGACGGCCGCCGCCTCCACAACCTCCTGCTGCTGCTGCAGAGCTGTGCAGCTGGCGGCAGTGGCGTGGCATGGGGTGGTGGTGGCTGGGCGGCACGCAGCCATTCCCAACCCCACTGCCATGCTGCACTGCTGCCACTGGCCACACAGCTCCGAGCACAGCTCCACAATGGCAGCAGGAGGTTGTGGAGGCAGCAGCCATCACCGCTGGCACGGGAAGCTACTGCCACTTGCCTGTGAGGCTGCCCGTGTGAGCAGTGATGGCCACTGCCTCCACAACCTCCTGCTGCCACTGCGAAGCCATGCTCGGAGCTGTGCAGCTGCTGGCAGCAGTGCAGCATGGCAGTGGGGTTGGGAATGGCTGCGTGCCGCCCAGCCACCACCACCCCATGCCACGCCACTGCCGCCAGCTGCACAGCTCTGCAGCAGCAGCAGGAGGTTGTGGAGGCGGTGGCCGTCACTGCCACCATGCGCCTCCAAGTAAGTGGCAGCAGCCACTGTGTACTAGCACAAGCCTCCACCACCCCGCACCCATCCCTCAGCATGGCTGCAGCGTTGGCCATGGAACTATGCTCTGGCTGAATGCCAGCTTCCCTCTCCCCATCCCCCAGGCAGCCGACTGGGCAGCATGTGTGTGGCCTGCACATGGCAGGCACCACCACACTGCACCGCTCATCACTTTCCCACAAAGCCCCCCCACAGAGGGGCACCTCGTCCTCACCCCCTGGCCCTGCTCCCAGCTGCGATGTGCCCCCTGGGCCCAGCAGCAGCCCCTGCTCCCTCAGCCCGCAACCATCTTCCCCAGCCCTGCCCCAAGCCCCACTTACCTCCATGCTCTATGGGCAAAGGGCGAGTCTGAGCCTGAGCCCAACCTTAGCTGCCTCAGAGGCTCAGGCCCCACCCTGCCCCCTCTCCCTCCGCCTCCAGTCAGGGCTGGGGGTTTCCTGCCCTTTTTGCAAATGGCTCCTGCAGGCTGGAGCTGTGCCAGCCTGCAAGAGCTCTTTGCAACAGCAGAGAATCTGTGGATTTCTCTGCTAGAAAGAGAAATCTGTGTTTTCTCTGATAAAAACTGGGAATCCATGGTTTTCTCTGTTTTTCTGTGGGAAACAGAAAACCCAGATCCCTGCCATCAGCCGCTGCTTTGTGCATGCCCATGGAGGGGTTGGGCACCAGAGGCAACCAGTCAGGGGCATGTGTCTCCCCGCCCCCCAATTTGTGCATTCACAGTGAGGCATGGGGCTGCAGGCTGGCCAGACCCGCACCAGGCAGGAGCCACCTCTGTGGCCCAGTGAGTGGGATCCAGTGCAGGACATCAGAGTTTGCAAGCAAGACTCATTGCTGCTGCTGCTGCTGCTGCCACTACCACCACCAAAATCCCTGTGCCAGCCATGCCACCAACAGTGCAAGCAGTAACAGAACTGGGCCAGGGGAGGCTATGCTGCTCTCACCTCCTCCCACCACCACCTTCTCGTGTGCCAGGCCATGGCTCTACCCTGCCACTATAGCCCAGCCCCCACCAACACCACTCCTGTCAGGCTACCCGCCTTGCTCCCTATCCCACCTCCATTCCGGCGTAAAGCCATGGCCTGGTGCATGAGTGGCTGGCAGTTTGCGGGGAGGTGAGGGCAGCATGACCACCCCCGCATCCGGTCCATTACTCCTCATACTACTGGAAGCACAGCTGACATGAGGGTCCTGGCAGTGGCGGCAGCAGCAGCAGCAGCAGCAGCAAGTGTTGTCGCCCTGCTCTGCCCTCCCATGCTGCATCCTGCCCACAGGGCTACTGAGATGGCTCCTGCCTGGTGCAGATCTGGACAGGCTGCAGCCCTGTGCCCCGCTGTGGGCACATGTATCTGATGGGGCACATGCCTGTTGATGCATCACCTATGGCATCACCTATGGTCAGGCACCCAGCCCCCTGCCCCACACCACACATAGTGAGGCTGGGACCTGGGGGCAGCAGGTTAGGAATGAAAGGCACCAGCAGGGCTGGGATAGGGGGAAACTGTGGGTCAGGAGTGAGGGGCACTGCAGGGATGTGGGGGCTGTGGCTTGGGAGTGAGGGGCATGGCATATCAGGGCTGTAGGGGGGAAAACATGTGTCCTAGTGAGCAAAGGGGGCAGGAGGAGGTCTTATTTTCCAAGATAAAAAAACAAAATATGTACATATTTAGAATTTATTTTAGTATAATTACTGAGGCATTGGTAGGCTTCCAAATTACTTTAAAACTGTAAATATATTAATAAAACATTGTGTTCAACTGATACCTAATATACATACACACACATTATATATACATATACACACATACATACACACACACACACACACACACACACACACACACACACACACACACACACACACACACCCCCAATATATATAAAAATCCAAAATTCTCGGATAATAATCCAAAATGATCTGATTTTATATATATAATCAGATAATTTTGGATTATTATCCGAGAATTTTGGATTTTTTTAAACAGAGAGAACCAGGATCCCTGCTTATCAGTAACAGCTTGGACTTGCAGTTCCACTTTATGCTACATCCCAACTTTGCCATCCATCCTTTTCAGGGATCTCTAATAAACACTCAGAGCAGCAGTGGAAATACAGCCCTAGAAGTCATCTCTCAGAAATATGAAGGAAAATGTTCCTTCTCATGTAGAAAAGGAAAGATGGCATTTGTCCTGTCACTGAGTTCTGAAAGTACTTTGTCACTTGCTGTGTAGTTTCAGCTCAATTAATTATTGCCATGGCAAAACCGTACAGGTGTTGCCAAACTGTTAAAGAGGAAAATATCCCAGGAATCTGTTGGAAGTTGGCAAAATCTACCCAAGATACAGCTATATTTTGGGGCTTGATATCCTTTGTCCGTTCTATGTCATTACTGTCCATTCTCTGGTCTCTCAGAAAGTATCTGAGGCTGTACCTAATTTATAATCAAATGTATGACTGCAGCACATGTAGACATACAAGATCTAGCTTTAATTTAGGTACAGTACTTGAGTTACCAATAGCAATAAAGATGTGGCAGTGTAGGGAAGTATCAAGGGTTTAAGATTTGTGTAACCCATGCCACCACGACTGACAATTTACAAAGCCCATATGTATTGTACACATTTCTCAGATGTGAGCAGAGAGCAGATTTATCTGTGCTGTTCTGGTGGCTAACCATTGAGAAAATGGTTAGCCACCATTACTACAGAAAACATATTTATCACACATTTGTTGACAATGATTGCAGCTAATTTCAGGTATACTGAGTTTCAAGATATCCATGATTAGAAAATGTAAGACTATTCACACAAGAAACTGGAATTTAGTCTCACTATATAGTGAAGAGTCTTAACAACTAAGCACAGCGGGAAAAGTTTGCTCTTTTATCATTAATTGCAACTAGCTCTTCTAGTCATCATTAAAAACAAAAAAACAATGCCCCCCTCCAAGATCCTTATTTTTCAGCAGCATACTAATGAGCCAAACTTAACAGGACAGCACAATTCACCTGTATTACAAGCTCCAATCCAGAAACTCTTTCCGTATCACATTATTCATGTTCATAAAACATAAGCAAGTTTCTTTAATCAGTCTAGAGATATTTAATATTTTTGAATAATCAGAACCAAACTCAAAGTTATTCCTAAAATTAAAACCTTTTGGAAATTTCATGCATAGTTACTGATAAACCCCATTACCTAAACCCACTCCAGAACTGTAAGTGATTACAGTTCTCTTCTGATCACCTACAACAGGAGAAGTTAGAGGTAGAGGTTTCAAGGTTGGATTCCTGGCATCATACTATAAGTAGCTCTGTTTGTTTTGGATACAACAGCCCAGCTAGGACAATAAAAATCTATTTTGAACTCCAGTCAATCTATTAATTTATGCAGGCAAATGAAATGCTTCACTGCTTATCACTGCAAGATATGACTGAACAGTGCTTAGGGTTCAAATTACCATATTTAATTAAATGTAAGATTCTGAAATGCTTGGGGAAATCAGCTAATGAGATTTCACTGACTGCAATGTATAGCTATGTCTTTTTCCTCCCTTGCTTACTCCTACCCAATCTTTTATGCATTAAAAGGCATTCTTCAGAAAACAAATATTTTTACTGTTATAGGAAATGTTTATTTTAGCCTTGGAAATATTCCATTTTCCCTATTTTAATGTTGCTGCACTGTCAGCATTTTAAAATCTATTTCTGTGAACAAACATTAGTATCACAGATCTTTTGTTGCACTGCTGCCACTAATCCTGCCACAAGAAGTAGTCTTTAGCATGATGTTCAGTTTTCTAATGTCATGTTCAGTTCATCTGTCTGGGACATTACCATTTGGATGGAAAATGTAATCTTCCTTTGAAATTCCTGCTAGTCTTCTTTTATGGGACTGCCTTAAATTTTCTATGTTGTAACACAGGAACAGTGAGATGTAAATACATGCTTTATTGTGGAAGAACCTTCTTTTCTTAGGTAAATTATCTATATGCCCTCTCTTCAAATGCTGCTGTGTACACAGCAGTCTTTGGTGCTTTCCATTACATCTCCATTTTTCATTTATTCCTTAGTATAGCCTATTTTTGTATAGAGGTAAGGAAACCAAGACCAATATAATTCAGCATTACAAGAATTTAGCTGAATTTAAGGCAGTTATTCAATGTGGCTACAGCAAATCAGTTACTAAATACCTATTTTGAATCCAAAAGTAGCTGCGGTTGACAGAAGTCTGGGATTACACTTGGGACTAATGCATTTAGTTTAAAATAAGGACCAGTTCCAGACTTCAGTACATTGCACAAAGGGTCATAAGACCCAGATTCGGAAGCCATGTGCCCTAACATTTTATGCTAAAAACTGAAGACTGATTAAACAAGCCATGTGACTGTCTTGCTGCTAACTGAAACTGAGACCCCAAATATTCACTGAGCTCTTTAGGAGGTGAATTCTGAGAAAGCAAATCCTACGTGGCCTTTTATTGTCCTAGAAATTCAAATAGAGGGAAGATTTATGAAGGGTTCTCAGGCCTAGTAAAAAAAATGGATAAAAAGGAACTGAAACAAAATGAGAAATATGGGGAAGATATAAATGAACAGGAAAGAAAGTAAAAGAAGAAACTCACAGAAAGAAAAGAAGCCATAGAAATGCAAGTAGTCACATGGAAAAATGTGCAAGATCATTGGTGATGAAATAAAATAAAGGGCTAGCAAGTCTCAGCTGGTGATTTTGGAGCTACGCTAGTTTAGCCCAGCTGAAGATGTGAGCTATGCATTTATATTTCTAACTAACATCTGTCTTCTGCCAAATATGATTTAAAAGAGGGTCAATATTCTACCCATGTTACACCTCCAATACGTTCCTAAAAGACACATCTATATAGAAGCAGTCTGCTTTAGAAACACTAGATCAAATTGGAAGAATGATCCAGGTCTAGAGTTATGTACCATTGGCATGTTATGTTTCTAGGTGGAATTCAAGGATTTGGTTTTACCCTATAAAGCCCAAAATGACCTCAGAAATCACCTCTCTTCTATTAAATATTGCCACAGCTGACATCAGTAAAAGCTCTCCAGCTGGTGCCCCCTCATATATATGGTGGGGCTATAGGTAGGCTATGCTTTCTGAAGGATTTGCTGGTTTGGAACCTGTTCTCCACCCTCCCTCCCCACACACACCTCCTCCTTACCCCCCTCAGTGGTCTGCCAAAACCCAGATTTGTTAGCTTTACACTACAAAGCATACCTTTTCTATTTCTTCTCTAGCACTATTACAGAGGGAGTGGGTCAAGGTGGATACCTTTATGGCCATCCTTTGCTGATTCTGTTTGTAATTTATGATTAGGTACTCAGAGCATGGGATGAACACTTCACAATTGCATTTTATTTATTTCAAATGAGCAAAAACCAGTCAATGTATATATACTCACTGACAGCCACTTACCCATACAGAACTTTGTGAAATATAGATCAACTAATGAAAAGCCCAGAAACATGAAACCGAAGGAAGGAAATATCAGGTCATAACCCTTTCTGAAAGTGAAAATTTATTTCAAGCAGTAAAAAGTATCCCCTGTTCTGATCCCTACATTTTATACATGTCTTCATTATACCTTGTATTTCTAACAACATGAGGATGGCCCTATGTGTTCTTTTGATTCTCTTCCAGGTTGCTGCTGAACTGGCTGCTAAAGAAGAAGAACTACAGAAAAAATCCAAAGACAAGGGAAAAAAGGGGAAAAAAGAAAAGGAGAAAAAGAAGAAAGGCAAAGAAAAAGGAAAAGAGAAAAAAGAAAAGAAGGTTAATGTAAGGCATTATGCAGTATAAGTTTGTTTAGTAATTTGTTAAAGCAGAGGTATCTCCAAACCTGTGTAATCTGCCTGTCACCATAAACTCTGTTCATTCACTGTAGACATGCCATCAGAGCTTCAGGCCCAGTTATAGAAGGGGAGGGAGTGGATGAGGTCCTCACACATATTACTGCAAGTAAGTGGTGACAGTGGAGACGGGGCTTTTGTTAGAACTTCCACAAGCAGAGCCTTAATTATAAGAGGAACGTACGTTTTTGGAGCTACATATATCTATCTCAGCGGCTGGATGACTTCTGGCTATAGAATGCTGATAAACAGAGAGTGTTACTCCAGGTGCAGAGATGGGGGAAAGACATTTAGAGACTTTTAACATGTTTTATAGCAGCATATGCTTTTCCCAGCCAACTTCCTGCCCAAGCTTTTCCATTTTAGCTTGTGGAGTACTTATGGCAAAGTTAGCTACTGCTACTACTTCTCGCAGAAAATGGAAATACCAGCATCCTGGCTGGGGGCAGATGCCTATACTGTGAAACAAGGAAATTATTTCCACATTGTCAGTCTGGTCTTCACACTTGCCCATATTTCTAACTAATTTTTTAGTCCAAGTTACTTAATGAAAACTGTGTGGGCACGTCTACACGTGCCTCTTAAGCAGGCGTAGCCTCAAATTGCCAGTTTTAAAGTGCAAATAGCTAAGTCACATTAGCACACGTGTAAACGCGCTAATGCACATTAACACTATGTGCAATGGATACACACTGTTAATGCACATTAGCGCATCTGCACATGTGCTAATGCAACTTAACTATTCATGCCTAAATTTAATGCACCTTAATGCACATTAGCATGTCCACAGGTCAGTGCATGCATAAATCACCTTAACACGGCTTAAGCAAAGTTGCATTAAGTTTAGGCAAATGTAAATACACATGTAGACACACCCTGTATTATGCAAAGTAAACCAATGTGTTGACACCCCCATAGATCAGGTTTACTTCTCTGCTAATAAAGCCGCCTAGAACCTATATTCCTCCAAAGGCTTGTACTTTTGGAGTTTGTTTTTCCATGGTTATTCTCTAAATTTTTTCAAGGTCAGACCCACAGAAGACGACACCTGATAAATGATACACTCATTAGAAGATTATGAAGTACCATAACAGTATTATCTTTATTAAAAACACTCTGAAATAGGAATTTTGGAGTTCTGCTGAAATGGCAACTTTTGTTTCTCATTAACTTTAAGGGTAAACAAAGTTCAAATGATTTCACTATTTTGCAAATACCATTAACCTTTAGTCTTTATGCTCATGATCACAGAGTGTCAGAAAGAAGGGAACCTCCTAGGGCCAAGGCATACCTCACCACACGCTCTTCATAACAGAAGTTAAATTTTAGCTCTGACTCCAAGATTCATAAAACAAAGTATTTTTTACAAGGCAATATCAAGCTGGCTGAAACTATACTAAGCAGCCAAGAACTACACAAAGAACTACACAAAGTGAAGCAAGAAAGTGTTAATCCATCTAATATAGAGATTATCATCAGATTCATCTGCTCACCTCTGTAACCTGTCTAGATCTAGTTGGATTCTGTCCCTTCCCTCCAGTGTGCCCACTTCTCTCCAGATCTTTGTGTCATCAGTGAATTTGGACAGTGTGTTTTCTACACCCACCTCCAAGTCACTGATAAAGATGTTAAATAGCATAGGCCCAAGGACCGAGCCCTGGGGAACTCCACTACCTATATCCCTCCAGGTCAAAAACAATCCATCCACATGTCGGTGCACAGGGTGTGACCATCGAGCCAATTTGCCACCCATTTGACTGTGTAGGCATCAATGCCACAGTCACTTAGTTTTTTAATGAGAATGGGGTGAGAAACAGTGTCAAAGGCCTTCTTGAAAGACAGGTAGAGGACATCCACCTCAACGCCCGCATCCAAGGACTTTGTGACCTGGTCGTAAAAGGAAACAAGGTTAGTGAGGCAGGATCTGCCTGCAGTGAACCCATGTTGGTTGCCCCTGAGCATTACCTCCCAAGCTGGGCCCCAGAAGATGTGCTCCTTAATAATTTTCTCAAAGGTCTTCCCAAGGACCAAGGTGAGACTAACTGGTCTATAGTTACCCAGGCCCTCCTTTCTCCCCTTCTTGTAAATGGGGACCACACTAGCCCTTTTCCAGTCCTCTGGGACCTGGCCAGAGCACCATGAGCACTCATACAGCCGTGCCAGGGTCCCTGCTATGACCTCTGCCAATTCCCTCAGTACCCTTGGGTGAAGAGCATCCAGACCTGCTGATTTAAAACACATCCAGCCCCTCCAGAAGTTCCCTAACTAGATCATCCCTGACCCTAGGCATGGCATCATGTCCCCTGAGCCTGTCCATAATCCTAGAGGAGGAGTTGTCTTGGTCCCTGCTCAGAAATATGGAGGCAAAGTAATTGTTGAAGAGATCAGCTTTTTCCTTTGCTGCAATCATCAGATTGCCAAGCCTGTCCTGTAGGGGCCCCACTTTACCTGGTGCCTTCTTCTTACTGCCTATGTATTTGAAAGAGGACTTTTCGTTATCCTTAATTCTGGTCGCCAGCCCTAGTGCCATCTCTGCCTTGGCCTTCCTAACCGCTTCACTGCAATCATGAGCAACAGAGGTGTAATCCTCCTTGGTGATAGCCCCTTGCTTTCACTGATTATATGCCACCTTTTTTGCCCTCAGGCCTTCCTGGATGCCTTTACTGAGCCAAGGGGGCTTTTTAGCACTCTTGCCCCCTTTGGTTCACGTTGGGACTGACTCCCTCTGAGCTCAGAGGATCGTCTCCTTAAGAAACAACCATTCGTCCTGGACTCCCATCTCATCCAAGTCCCCAATGTCTCTCTTACTAAACTCTTTAGCTCATTCAAGTCAGCACTCCTGAAGTCAAGGACTTACTGCTTGCTTTCACCACCCTGCGCCAGATAGTAAATTCCAGCAGACGATGGTCACTAACGCCTAGGTAGTCAAGCATCCGCAGGTCCCTCATCAGGTCATCACCTGTGGCAAGGACCAAGTCCAGCAAGCCATTTCATTTGGTGGGATTGTGTACCTCCTGGGTTAGGTGGAGGTCCTGTATGCAGCCTAAAAACCTTCGTGAGTGTTCAGACCTGGCTGACTGATCCTCCCAGCAGATGTCTGGGTAGTTTAGGTCACCCATCTAGGTGACAACCACATCCCTTGTCCTTACAGTCTCCATGAGCCAACCTGAAAATTCCAGGTCCAGCTCATTCCCCTGGTGAACTGGTCTGTAGTAGACACCCACCCTTTCCCCACGACTCCCTTGCATTCTAATCCAGAGCACCTTAGTTTGCCCCCCTTCTGAACCCATCCTGATCATCAAGAATGTGTACTGATCTTTAACACAGAGCACTATAACCCACCCCTCCTTTTTTCCCTACTCTAGCCTATCTATACAACCTATAGCCCTTGATGTCTACTGCCCAGTCATGGGTAGAATCCCACCAGATTTCTGCAAGCCCACCCAGGTCTGGGTTTTTGCTAGCTAGCAGGAGGGCGAGTTCTTCCTGCTTATTCCCCATAATTCTAGCATTTGTGTAGAGGCAATTGAGACCTTTTATGGGTGTTCATGCTGCCCTCTTGTTCCCAAGCTTGCCCAGGCACTTGTCACTTAACTGGGTTGTTCCTGATCAAGTCACCTGGCTTGACGTCTAAGTGTCCTCCTGCACCTCTGTATCCCCATCCTCCAAAGAACCTAGTTTAAACTTCACCATATGAGATCAGCCAACCTGGAAGGGAAGACACGCTTACCTTTCAGGGAGAAATGTATCCCATCCCACCCTAACATGTGTCCTGCACAGGTGTGTGGGTAGTGGCTGAAGAATCTGAAGCCCGCCCGGTAACACCACCTCCGAAGCTGCTGGTTGACCTCTCCAATGCAGGCCTCATGGTGCTGTCTGCTCACCAGAAGAACAGATGAGAAAACCACCTGTGTTCCCGTCTCCCTAAGTTTGGCCCCCAGAGCCTTGTACTCTCACATGACGTGGTCCGGACTACTCCTGGCCGAGTCATTAGTGCCCACATGGATGAGGATCAAGGAGTAATGATTAGAGGGCCAGATGTCAATAAAGTTATAATAGGTTATGAAGGATTCTAAAATTAGCTTGTACCACAACTTTTCAAGTCATTTTTCAAACCAGAATTTGTTTTAACTTGAAAGAAGCAGCACAACTACATTTTTTCCAAAGTCTTTTTGATTGATATGGAACAACAAATTACAAAGGTTAGCAGCTCAGTCTGCCTGGGTAGGAAACTGAGGTATGAAGGAATACTATCTTCATCACAGTCTTTGGCTCCTGAACATTATGAGGTCCCCTTCTTTCATCATGCAAGAACCAAGAGAATACAGTACTGGTGTCTGCACTTGACCCTAAGGACATACTTGTAGCATCTCCCTGCCAACCCTGGGACTGACACTAGGCCCAGGCGGACATAGACAGATTAGTTAAATGTGTGGATCAGAACCAGATGCTGTTCAACACTGAGAACTTTAAAGTGCTCCATCTGGGAAGGAATAATCTGCAACAAACTTACAGGCTCAGTGATGCTATGCTAGCTAGTACCACATCCAAAAGGGACCTTGGGGTCATAATTGACCATAAAATGAATATGAGCCACCAGTGTGATGCTACAGTTAGCAGAGGAAACAATACACTGGCATGCATCAACTGATGCATATCAAGCAAAACTAAGGAAATTATTCTCCTGCTCTACTCAGCATTGATGAGACTGCAGCTGGAGTACTACGTCCAGTTTTGTGCGCCACACTTCAAGAAGAATGTAGAGAAGCTTGAGAGAGTCCAGAGAAGAGCCGCTCATATGATTAGAGGCCTGAAGAGCAAGTCATACAAGGAAAGGCTGATAGATATGGGACTGTTCAGCCTAGAAGAGAAAAGACTTAGGGGGGATTTGGTGGCAGCTTACAAATATATCAGGGGAGAGCATCAGGGGCTAGGTGAACAACTATTCACCAAAGCGCTCCAGGGGAAAACCAGGAGCAACAGTCAAACACCCCCTGAAGAAGTTATAATGTATGCATTGTGTAATGTAATGCATTGTGTGCACTGAAAATGTGGTATGAGTGTGTGACAGAAGGGGAGCAACCTTGTGGAGTCCTGCTGACTGACCATGGACTACAAACCCCAGAGGCACCTGGAAGCAGGAAGAAGTGACAAAAAACCCAGAGCCCTGCTTCTGGACTGCAAATCCCAGAAACCTTGGGGAAGGGGGGATACCTCTAAGCCCTGGCTGGCAATAAGCCAGGGTGCCTGGGGGCCATGGTGCCTGCTGTGAGATGGACTGAAGGAGGGTGAAACCTCTGCACAGTGTAGGGGAGCCACAGACTGACTGCATATGATTCCTGACCTACAGACCTGCACAGAGCAACTCTGGACTAAAGACTGGTTCTTGGGGACAACTCCAGCGATGGGCATGGGACCTTATGTGCTGAATGCATGTACCCCAGTAGTACTGACCACTACCTATTTACTTGCCCTCTAAGTATATGTTGTTATACTTTGGTTGCCTATGTCCCTTTCTGTCAGCCTGTGACCTTAACCCCTAGGACACTCAATATAAGGTAAATCCCTCATTGGCTGTAGTGATTGTGTCTGACAATGCCGGGGTTTGTTACAAAGGTTTCAGACTGGACATAAGGAAAAACTTCTTCACGGTTCATATGACCAGACCCTGGAATAGACTTCCCAGTGTGGGAAGTCCTTCCCAGTGCTGCAGGCACCTACCTTGGAGATCAAAAGGAGACTGGACATACCTTGCTGGGGCTATATGCAGCAGCCCCCCAGCAGTCTGTCCTGCCCAGAGCAAGGGGGCTGGACCTGATGATCTCATGAAGTTCCTTCCAGCCCTAAACTTCTGTGAATACGTGAATCTGTGTAGAAAAACAAACAAAAATACCTACTTTTCCCCCAGTCCATATTCACTCAAGCTTGTTAGTTGGGCATAGTAAATATCTTAGAGCGGTCCCAAGTACATGCCCCAGTATCACTCTCAGTTGCTCCATGTCAGGCATGTTTACCAGTGTAAACTCAGGGCCAATCTAAGATGTCTATGCTGCCCAATAGCTCTGCTTGGTCATGCAAAGAGTAGGAGCAAATGGGCAGGTCTTAATTCTCAGCAGTGGTCCCAGGCTCATTAGAGAGGCAGTAGAGACATGCCCAAAGAGTTAAGAAGGACAGTCTCTCCTTCAGCCAGAAAATGTGAGCCAGCCTTTGGGCAGCTTGTTTGTAATATGTGCAACACCCCATCTTACCAAGCTTCTGCTCTCAGATACCTTTGCCTAAGTCAACCCAAATTACTTTTACAACTACAGAGCACTGCCACATTGCAACTTTCTACTCTGCCCATCCCTTCCATGCAGGCCATAATATTGTCCTAAGTGAAAAATTAGTTTAAAATTTATTGTAGCTCTTCAATCAAGGAAAGTTTAAAGAAATTAAAAATCGCATTAAACTGTTTTTTCTGAGGACTTCCTTTCTGCCACTCTTCCAAACTGCCCCAACCAAGATCCCCATTATGTCTACCTCCTGTTCCTCAGCCTATCTGAAAGAATCCTCTCTACTGTACATGCTGCAAAACAGGCTCCTTTTAGTACATCAGCTTTTAAAATCATCAGGAAAAAGTTCAGGAGAAAACATGATTAGATCCATTACCCGTCAGCAATACTCTGTCAGCGGCTCTCAAGGTACATGTGGTTCTTTAGCTTCTCACCTGCAGATTTTTTTTGTTAGTTGCATAACCTGCTAGGGGTGGTTATGGTGCTGTAAACCTTAGGATAGCACTGACTATTCATGAAGCTCTTCAGACAGTTTGGATTGTATGTCATCTTTCTAAACTAAATCTTAGCTTCAAAAATTGAGATGAAACTTGCTTTCCTATGAACTTAAACAACAAAACTGCCAAATCTTTTCTGCAATAAAACAATTCTTCTTTCGCTTCTCATCTTTCAGAGGATAAAGTGATACCAAAAAAAACACATCCCAATTTTCTCACAGTCTTAGTTCATTCTTAGAATAAAATTTTGAAGATTTGAAAGAAGAGATCAGTACAGAGCCCTGGGGGTTTTATGTCTTGTTATATACAGAACTCTGGGGGCTTTATAGCTCTCCTCTGCCACCCCAGCTGCTGTCAAGTAAATTCTAGGCCATTATATCAGGTGTTCTGTGGTTCATTGAAAAAGAACAAAGGGCACATTATTTCCTGGGCTACAGTACTGCAAAAAAACAGTGCTGAAGAGCAGTTGAGAAGTATTTTGAAAAGTTCTAACAGCAGGACCCTTATTAAAATAAGTGTAGGCTGTAAGTCATAGTGATGCAGTCAAAAAAAGCCTTGTTCAGAATTTCAGCTTAAGAAAACAAAGTTGTGATCCCAAAAGGAAATTTAAATATTCCTGAAGTCTGATAGTGATCTTTAGAAATGGGCATTTAAAATCAAAGTAACTTCATTTTCAGCTCTGTAAGGTGTTGATCTGATTTCCCATTGCGCATTAAGAAAGAAATAACAGAAACCTAGCCTTGTATAATCATTCTTTATAACTGTTTCATTCCTGTGAGTTTCCAAGACACATGTTTAACCATTTGGAACTATTTAAGATAGTAATGTGCTGTATACTGACCTGTTCATAAAACAAAATGAGCATAGTAATGATATTTTTAAATTTCTTCCCACCGTAGGATGGAGCCATCAAGGAAATTCACTATTAGAATCTCCTTATAGTAGCAGAAATCTACATTGAAATAAACCAGTGGAAAACAACTGAGATTCTCACAGTTTCTCTGTTTGTGGAAAGATTTGAGCACATTTAATTTTCAGCCAACTTACTCCCATATCTGTAGCCAAACTAAAATCTATATTGTTGGTTCAAGGTGCCTAACTACTGTTAACATTGATTTCTTAGTTATTCTATTATCTGAATGCAGATGGGTAAAAGGCATAATATTAATTGACTTCAGAAAAAAGAACCCTTTATCTTTCTATCACTGTAATAAAAATACTTACACTGTTAATATAGGTAAGGAAAGACTATCTAGGCCTACAGTCATTGTCACGTTTCTTTATATGCACAGTTACTTTGAACAAATCCATTTGAATATGTTACACCCTAATAGTTGAAATATTGTTTTCTTCAGAGTACAAAATCACTCAAACTATTCAAAATACCAGTAGCACTAGAAAAGGGCTGAATATTGCATACTCTGGGCTGAATATTGCATACTCTGGATCCTCAGATCTTAGGCTCTGTAGATGCTGGGAAGTCAATCAAAGCACCACAAAATTTAAGTTCCATCCTTGAATTCTCATGCTTGCATTGTTCTTCAGTACAGTTGCCCATGCTTTCAACTGTTTTTGTAAGATTATGCACTCACTGATCCTTTTCACCATACATCTTTTCTAAAAACTCTGACAAGGATCCTCTACTTTCCCCATGAGCAATGACTATTATGACAGTAAAACTACGGACAAAAGTAACTTTTAAGCATTTTAAATTAGGAGAGGTAGTTGCCACACAAGGGCATGCTCAGCTGTTATGATTTAAGTGTTAAGTGTTCAAGCATAATCCCATGTCAGTACCAGTTCACTAAAACTCTGCAACTTTAACCCTTAATGAAACAGAGTTAAAGTTTCAATGGCTTTGCTTCAGTTGTACTGCTACATTGCAATGGTCCATATTGCATGGTCTCATTTAATATTGCTGCAATTCTTGTATTTGTCTATACCCTTAAAATCTAACATGGCATATCTACACAAGATACTTACTGTGGAGTTGCCTAATTAGCTCCACAGTAAAGTCTGTCTACATGTGAGGCCCTGTTAGGCCACAGGAAATTAATTAACTCCACCACAGGTTAGTACTTGTAAATAGAAGTAGTACTATCCTTCAGCAGCATTCTTTAGTGCTCAGCAATGTATGTGTAGACACTGACAGGGCTGGCTGGGGCATGAGGGTGCTTCGTTGCAGGACTGCCTGCCAGCTAGCCCCACACTGGAGCACCATGTGCCCCAGCCAGCCCCTCCACAGCACGCTGAGCGGGGTCAGAGCAGCCCCAGGCTGGCAGGCTGATCCCCCAGGCTTCATGCTAGCCAGTGCTGCTCTGCCCGGGCTCAACATGCTGCAGTCCCAGGCCCACATGAAGATGTGGCTCCTGGGAGCAATAAACTTTGGTACAATATGCACCGGAGTTTATTTATTTGCATTAATATCACATGTAGATATACCCACAGAGTTGGTAAAAAAAAATTACAAAAGCAGTTGTTTTAATCCATTAGAAAATGCTGAGTAAATTAAAATAAAACATTTTTCAGGAGGATAATATTTTTGTTAAAATATGACAGGAAATCTAAAACTCAGATTGAGTTAACATTAGGTATTTTGAATGTTTTGTTTTGCAAAGATTCCAAGACTCCTGCTTTTCTGCCCAATTCAAGATTTAATGAAATGTCAAAGTCCGGGGGGGTTCTCAAGGGATAGGAAATCCAGTTTTTGTTTTGTTTTGTTTTGTTTTTTTACCAGCTCTAGTAATTAAGATAATTACAAAAATATTAGCCTGTAACAAGCTGGCCTCATCCAGTGATTTTGACCAAACAGGTTTTTAGTCATCACATCTGAATTAAAACTGTGCTTGACACCAGCTTTTTTTAATAAATACTTTATATTCAGTAATTAATTAAATAACATTCTATATTTTCTTTGTTCAGGAAGAAGAGGAAGGTTGGAAAATGGCTCCTAGTAATTTTCTTCCTATAATGGAAGAAGGAAACAACCAGTACAAAGGTCAGTAGAAAAAAGGAACATCATCATAGCTGAACTAGTCTTTCAACTGAACTTAGTCTGGATATGTAATATCAAAATAACCTAGATGCCCAAGTTTTAGAACATTACATGAGTTCAAATTTCAGACAAAGTAATGTTTTCAGAGGTGCCATGTGCACCTCTAACTTTTAACTTTTTGACAACAACAGAGCATCGTAAATAAATGACAAGATTCTAGTTTTGTCACCCAGGTCTTAGACTTTATTCATACAGTTGACAATAGGGAGAGTTGCTTATGTAATCATTTACTACATCAGCCCTTACTCTGTTAGTAGTCACAGAGGAACAAATGAGTCTAGTCGCACAGTAAAGTACAATTAATTGAGAGCTCGGGTGGCAGGCGTTGGCCCAAAGTATTTGTAGCACATCTGCAGGTAATTTGTTGTTGTTATTATGTCATAAAAAAATTCATCCATGTCTAAATACATTGTAATGATTAGGGGTTGACTCGATTTGCAATTTGCAGAAGCCACAAAATCAACTTAAAAAAAACAAACAAACCTAAAACTAAAATGTTATGTAATTTTTAAAAATTGAAACAGTTTTGTTTTTACAAAAATGTTTGTAAGATAGAGACCTACTGATTGTTTCATGGAAAAGGAATCCATTTTTTCTGTAAATGAACATAAAAAATGATAATTTTTATTCAAAAGTTTGACATTTTCCAGGATTCTTTCTACCATCTTCATGAACCTTCTTTGTCCCTGTCTCCCATCCAGTGGTCTGCAACACACACCCCAAACAGACAAATGAACAAGCCACTAAGCATCCCCAACAAAAGGGCCAAAGGGGGAAAAAGAAAGGAGTGGGTAAATGCAAAAGGTGACCTTTAGGCCCTAGGATAAGGTCTCGAAGGTTCAGATAAGCGCCAGTTAGAATAAGGATCTAACCTGGAAATGCCTGAGACCAAACTCATAATCAAAGTTCTTGAGTTTCCCTAGAAGTATCACCCCTTTCCATCCATATTTCCCTTATGAGACAGTTGGAATTTTAAAAAAAATCTTTTCTCCAGAACTCTGCAGTGCTACTGACTTGCTAAATTCCTCATCTGAAATTCTCCATTGTTCTCAAGAGGTATTATAATAACTGGCTTCAAGTTTCATGTCTGATGTGGGTAGGTCATGGGAAGAACAAGTTCACAACTAATTTCCAGCTTTATATCAGCCAACTTCTCCCTGACCTCTACATTACTAACAAGTGGAATTTCTCTTATATATTATAAAACAGAGTTGCTGTATGGCAAAGAATCAAAGAAGGAGTCTTAGCTCCATATTCTGCCATTGAGTGCACACATATGGTTCCCATTGAAATCAACAGGAGTTGTATATGCACTGTATACACACACATAAAAGGCAGAAGATACAGGTCTTTAACTTGTGAGGTATTTTTGCGCTTCCTGCCTAGCATGCTTAAGGCTAGTTTGTGTCTTCTCCCAGCATGGATTCAAAATAGAGGCAGAGGGATGGGCACAATCAGTGGCTCCTAATCTTGCTCCTCCTCTCTCCCTGGTAAGGAACAACGCATTAGTAGCATTACTGATGTCAGCCTCTACAGAAGGAAGCAAGGAGAAGGCAAGTCCTCCTTGAAGTCACTGCTGGTCAGGCTTCATGAAGCACCTTCACTGCCCCCTCTTAATGAGTGAGGGTGTTAAAACTGTGCTTCCATGGTCCCTAGCCTTCCATGGAGGCAATTAAAAACTTAAAAGCTAGCTTTTCAGCTCTCAGAAATTTTGCAAACTGATTGCTGACAGCTTCATTAATATGTGCTCATTTACAAAGTGTATAAAATTTGAATGGCAGGTTCCAATAGCACACTATTTTGGGGGTGCACACATCTTCAGGCATTTAAATAGTATTCTTAAGCATTTGCTCTAATGTATGTTGCTGAGAATAAGAGTAGTCTCTACGGATGTGGGTGGAGTGGGGGCAGAGTCCCAAATTTAACAGTTAGCCCTTGCAAAACATATCCATTTGTTATTTCTCCTGCTTGAGAGCTGATAGGGGGCAAGTTAATTATTAAAAGCTTAACTAAAAACAGATGTGTACGTGTTGCTATAAATTCTACATGTAGCCAAAGTATGTTATTTTTTAATCCTCCTTAAGAGGATACGTTTTCAGGGGCTCAAAATATGAAGTTTTATGAGTCTTGATAAATTATCAGATAAATTATGTGTCCACATTACACACTTGCTTATGTTTCCAGGAGCCTTTAACAATGAGCCTCTTTAGATCAAAGACTTTGCTAGGATATTTTGTGATAAGACTGGAACTGCAACTTAGGATTCAGTTTTAACTCAATTCTGTGCATTAATGTTTAGTCCAGCCCATCAAAACTGTTGAGCAGGCCCAAGTCAGTAACTGTAACTTCAGCCCATATGGCTAGCGGCAGACTTTATACATAAACAGACATAAGTGATCAGAACTCAGTTCAAATCTGTTCAAATCAACAGAACAAAAGTTCAGTGCACATAAACTGCTTCAAAATGGCCGAAACGAATTTAAGATAAACATGGATGGATGTAGTATCAGACTTAACTGATTTAGGTTAAATAGGTTTATTGAACTTCTGTCCCAGTTCCTCTCCAGTTTCAAGGTAACTCAGTCCCCCAGCGTCCCAAGATGCTTTGTACCTCCCCTGCAAACCACTCCACACCTTACAGTGTGGGGGGGTTAAACTTAGCCCAAGCTGTCTGCTTCAGCCCAGCAGGCAGGCATGTTGAATGCCCCCCAGATTCTAGCCTGAGCTACTGCAGGCATGTGGCTGCATTTCCAGACTCAAAAGTAAATGTCTATTCACTTGCTTAGCAGTTCAATCTACGCAGTTTAGACCAATCCACAAAGATTGAATAGATTCAGGCTTTTTGATTGTACTTAGCCCATATGTTATGTACATAACACCTTTTTCAACATCCTTGAAAAAGGAACAATACTCCCCAAAAGATTGAAAGAATAGCTCTGGTTCTGTGCATGGTCAACTTACATACATAAAGAGTCTGAAGTTTTCCACTTTTGCTCTGTTTGTTTTCTTTACTTATGCTTAAAACTATTTAATCCACTATTTAAGCCATGGTCTTGCACATATCTCTGCATTTCAGTGTTATTGGCTCCTATTTACTGCACGTTGCCTACCTCATTTGCAACTAGCCCTCAGTACATTTTACTACCTTACAAGGTAGGTAAGCAAAGAATACTTGCTCAGAATGCTATATGATTCTGGTTTGGATTAATATTACTCAAAAATATATTGTTTGTGTGTAAACTGCAGTTTTCCAAAGTCTCCAAATCGATTCAAGAACACTTTTTCACCAGCACATTCTAAGGCATCTTTCAAATTCAAGTTTTAATTTGTGGTTGCTCCCATCACAAAACTGTTCAGAACACATCCATATTTTTTTAGACTGGGAATTATTTTTGTTCTGTTATTTCATAAAAAAGCTAGATTGTAGTCTTTCAGAGTTACCATTGATATCCTCATTTGGCAGTGAATAAACTTAAACATTTTAAATCTAATAAACAAGCATTATTATGCATGACTGAGGACAAGGCTTTACAATGAGAACCTAAATTATAATTGTCACTACCATCCACTAGACATGTGTGAATAGTAGATTATTTTTATTTTGTGAACAAATCCCCCCCAAAAAATTCAATTCAGGGCAATCTGAAACAACACATGTCTAATTTTCATATTATTAAATCATTTTCTGTCCATTTTATATAGTTCAATTTCAAAGCAAAAAATTTAAAAAAAAAAAAACTTTAATAGTTTTAACTTTTCACAAGCTTTCAAGCAGCAAAAAGACTTTGGAATCTCAAAATTATTTGCCTATTTATAGCTGAAAATGGGAGGGAAAAATTCCAGAAAAGTCAATTTGTGGAATTTAACCCCCCCCCCACCCCCATTGCAATTTTTGTTGGTGAATTTAGTATTCACTGCCAAAATATCTCCAGCTCCACTTATAACACACATTTTATGTGTTTAGTCTAAAGAAAGTAACTCTGCCTGTCTACAGTGAGTGTAGTATCTGCATAATTCATATGTATGGCAGAGGCATTAGTTGTTCTTGAGAAGTTAGTATATACTATCAGACATATGCATTTGGCCCTCCATCACTGGCCCTCCCACAGCCCTGCTCCTTGGAGGCGGTGGCAGTGTAGAATGCTGGCAGAGGGGGATGGAGGGAATGACAGGGGTAACTTCCCCCCTGCCCCACCCTGTTCCTAGGAAGCAGCGGCGGCACAGGGTGGTGGGTGGTGGATGGCAGCACTCCGTCCCCATCACCCTCCCTCACCCCCCCGTCATTCTTAACAGGCAATTCACTAGTATTATAATAATGTTGTATGCCTCAGCTTCCCTAACTTGCTGGAACAGAGGGAGAGAAGGGCTTTATTCATAGGTTGTAGAGTCAGAAGGGACCACAATGGATCATCGTGTCCGACCCCCTGCCTCTGGCAGGAAAGAGGACCAAGGTCAGATGACCCCATCTAGGTGATGATCAAGCCTCCTCTTGAAGACCTCAAAGTTAGGTGATAGTACTACCTCTCTTGGAAGCTCATTCCAGATTCTGGCCACCCTTATTGTAAAAAATTTCTTCTTAATGTCTAACCTAAATATACTCTCCAGTAGTTTGCACCCTTTATTCCTAGTTTGTACCTCCCTGGGGCACTCTGGTAAATAGTGCATCACCAATTCCCTGTTATCCTCCCTTGATAAACTTATAGGCGGCTACAAGGTCTCCCCTCAGACATCTCTTGTGAAGGCTGAAGAGATCCAGATCTCTTACCTCCCCTCGTAGGGTCTTTCACGGAGGCCACTAATCATGCGCGTGGCCCTCCTCTGAACCCTCTCCAGATTCTCTGTGTCCCTCTTGAAGTGCAGCACCCAAAACTGGACACAGTACTCCAACTGCAGCCTGACCAATGCCGCATAGAGGGGAAGCATCACCCTCAAGGCTCTGTCCTGGGACCCATACTGTTCAACATCTTCATTAACGATGTGGACATTGGAGTCAGGAGTGGACTGGCCAAGTTCACTGATGACACCAAACTTTGGGGCAAAGCATCCACGCCAGAGGACAGGCGGGTGATCCAGGCTGACCTGGACAAGCTCAGCAAATGGGCAGATGAGAACCTCATGGTGTTTAACACCGAAAAATGCAAGGTTCTCCACCTTGGGAGGAAAAACCTGCAGCACCCTTATAGGCTCGGCAGTGCTACGTTGGATAGCACTACAGAAGAAAGAGACTTGGGGGTCATCATAGACCACAAGATGAACATGAGCCTGCAATGCGATGCTGCGGCTAGTAAAGCGACCAAAACGCTGGCTTGCATCCATAGATGCTTCTCGAGCAAATCCCGGGACGTCATTCTCCCCTTGTACTCGGCCTTGGTGAGGCCGCAGCTGGAGTACTGCGTCCAGTTTTGGGCTCCACAATTCAAAAAGGATGTGGAGAAGCTTGAGAGAGTCCAGAGGAGAGCCACGCGCATGATCAGAGGTCAGGAAAACAGATCTTACGATGACAGGCTGAGAGCCATGGGACTCTTTAGCCTGGAAAAGCGCAGGCTCAGGGGTGATCTGATGGCCACCTATAAATTTATCAAGGGTGACCACCAGGATCTGGGGGAACGTTTGTTCACCAGAGCGCCCCAAGGGATGACGAGGTCGAACGGTCACAAACTCCTGCAAGACCATTTCAGGCTGGACATAAGGAAGAATTTCTTTACTGTCCGAGCCCCCAAGGTCTGGAACAGTCTGCCAGCAGAGGTGGTTCAAGCACCTACATTGAACACCTTCAAGAGTAAATTGGATGTTTATCTTGCTGGGATCCTATGACCCCAGCTGACTTCCTGCCCTTTGGGCAGGGGGCTGGACTCGATCTCCCGAGGTCCCTTCCAGCCCTAATGTCTATGAAATCTATGAAATCTGCTAATATACAACCAGGTGCAATTGGCCTTGTTGATGGCCTCGTTACACTGCTAGCTCATGTTCATCTTGGAGTCAACTATGACTCCAAGATCTCTCTCAGCCACTGAGTTGCTGAGGAGGTCATCCCCCAACCTATAGGTATGCTGGGGATTCCTCCTTTCTAGCTGAAGTACCTTACATTTATCTTTGCTGAATTGCATCCTATTTCATTCCACCCACTGATCCAACCTGCTCAGGTTGGCCTGTATCTGCTCCCTGCCCTCTGGTGTGTTAATTTTGCCCCCTAACTTGGTATCGTTGGCAAACTTGGAGAGGGAGCTCTCCACACCCTCATCCAAATCTCTGATGAAGATATTAAATGACATCGGTCCAAGGACTGAACCCTACGGGACCCCGCTGCCCACCTCCTTACAGGCCAAGAACAACCCATCCATCACCACTCTCTGGGTGCAGTCCTTAAGCCAGTTGACCACCCACCTGACTGTGTAGGCATCCACTCCACAGCCTGCTAGCTTCCCTATGAGAATAGGATGTGAAACTGTGTTGAAGGCCTTCTTAAAATCCAAGTAGATGACATCTGCCTCAGCTCCAATGTCAAGGCAGTGTGTGACCTGGTCATAAAAGACTATAAGGTTTGTCAGGCAGGATCTACCTGTGATGAACCCGTGCTGGTTTCCTTTCAGCATCATTTCACCGGCTGAGCCTTCACAAATGCGCTCTTTGATGATTTTTTCCAGTATTTTCCCAGGGATAGGGATAAGACTGACTGGCCTAAAGTTACCCAGCTAATTAATTATTTTTGGAAGAACAGGCAAGGGTTTGTTTGTGATATCTATTATTGGATCAACTGTGTATTTGGGAAATGTGTTGGGAAAATGTTTCTGTCATGATGTGCCCTTCTTCAGGTCTAGAAAGAACATGCTCCAATGCTCCATTAGGGGAGAATACGCCATTAATCAAACAAAGAATTACTCTGCAAATATTGACACACCAAGCCCTGCACTTAAGGAAACTCTCTGCTGTTTCTGGAGCCAGGGAGGCACTGGAGAAGGACAGCATATGTGAGAGAAGATCATGAAAAATGCTGTATCCAGAGACAAGGGGGAGAGGGAGAGAAAAGACAGGACAAGGAGGCTGGGAGTCTTGAGAGATAACTGCTAAGACTCTCTCTCTCAGGCTTTTTTCCTGACAAGGGGTTGGAGGGTTGTTCTAACTTTGATGGTTTGGGAAATATTTATAGGAGAAGCATACGTTGGTGATATTTTTCATTGGACTAATTGTATTGTTGGGTGAGATGGTAGACCATGGGCAGAACTTTGTAAGGGGGTGAAGGAGCAGCAGCTGGTACTGCAAAAGTGACTGCACCTTTGTTCCCAGCTGCCCTTCTCCCCAGTGAGGCAGGCAGACTATGCTGTGGAAGTAGCACATGGGGACTTTTTTTTGTTTGGTTAGGGTCTGATTCAGGTAAGAATTCCCCCACCCTGCCACTCTCAGCACCCCTCCCTTTATCCTCTGTGCTCACCAGCATGTCCCCACCCCTCCCCCTGCTCACCATCACCCTTGTCCCAAGCTGCCCTGAGGGCTGAGAAGCCCCAGAGCCACTTCTGCCTTGCTCCAGCGAGGGCTGCACTGCACAGGAATTGCAAAAATCCTTAAAAATTTAAAAACCTTTAACACAGGGAGCCCAGCTCATCTGGAAGAGGCAGCAGTGTTAGCAGTGGGTGCCCTTTCCCTGCATTTGCTCCCAGGCTAGCAGGGAACACTTGAGGGGACCAGGCCACGTAGCCAGAGACAGCTAGATCACTGGCAGCAGCGGGCAGAGGAAGAGATATGCCACCGAACGCAAAGGGAAAGTGGAGCATTCTTGCATGCTTTGGGGACTTAAAAGATGTCCCTGGCTGTTGCTCCTATGGTATGGTCTGAAAGGGAGGTGCACCTATGCCACTGCACCCTCTCTGGATCTGCCACTGTGGTAGACCACACTGTGGATTTTCCATCATAAATAATTAATTTCATTAGCTTCCATACTGTAGTCGGGTTGGGGTCAGGGCTGAATTAATCCATAGGCAAACTAGGCATATGCCTAAGGCCCTGAGTTGTGGGGGACCCCAGTCCTTACCTCTGCGGCAGAGCCAAGAATGGCTCCATCCACCTCCCTTCCCCTCCTCTCTGTCCACTTTGCTGCCGCGGTGGCTGCTTCCTAGCAGCAGCTCCAAGCCCTGCTCCTTGCGGGCAATAGTGCCAAGGTGGGGAGTGGGGTCTCAACCAAATGTGTAGTTGGGATTTCCTGACAAAGCACTGCTCGGGCTTTGGAGCATAAGGACTCTGCCTGTTGTACTGCTGCTGTTCAATAAGAGTTTAAGAAGAGCTGCTTGCTCTGCTATATTCTGTCCCCTCAAAGAGGTAAAGTCCCTCCCCAGAAGCCCAGCCAGAGGGTAGCTGTCTGAAGGGGGCCACAAATAACTAGGAAGGTAAGGAACCAAAATGCTGGGTCTCAGAGTCCCAGGAGCCAGGGGCTCATCCTCTCTAGAAGCTATGCCTAGGGTGGATTCGGGGGCTATTCCAAGAGACTATGTAAGGCTTGGAATCACAAACAAGTGCTCCCCTAGGCATTCTGTGACAAATCTCTTATCCTTACAACATCCCTGAAATAGGAAAGTGCCATTTTACAGCGAGGAAACAGAAGTTCTTCACTTGCCCATGGTCGCACAGGATGCCTGAAGTAGAAGAGAAACTGAGACATTTCTTTCATAGTCCAAACTAGTGGTCTAATTGTCAGACCATCCTTCCTCCCCTAGTTGACAACGTTTTTGGATCTTCTCAGACATTTTTGTCTTACATGAAAAGATTTTAAATCTTCTTATCATCAGATTGGAAATTTCATATTTAAGAAAGAAGGCCTGATAATGAAGATAAAATAATCCTCTGTATTGATCAAAGGCTCCTGTCTGCATTAAAAATTAAAAGAAAAAAAAAATTTCAATAATGAAAAAGCTGAACTTGCTAAGAATGGGCAGGTAACTCCATAGGTGCCGAGGCCGGCAGTCACGTTAGCTCAAAAAGCAGCTGCTATCATCTATAGAGAGGTTTAACAGAAGTATGAATATAGAAAATTGCATGTATTGGCATTGCACCCCCCAAAAAAAAATCCCATAGCAAAATGACTGTGTGTAACAAAACACTATGTACACTTGACTAGTCAGTGTAAGCATAACATCTTTATCCTTCTAACCTTGGTTTAAAAATAAGTTAGAAACATTTTAACTATAATAAAAAAAAAATTAAAGATCCTGATTTGGAAACCAGCTGTTGATCAATATTCTAAAATAAGAGACCTCTAACCTAGGGACTAATTTCATATTCAGTAAACCAGTTGTCATGGACTGTCAAAGGCAAATTGTATGAAGGAGGCTACCACAGATTTATTTGTACAGAATATGACCTACTAATTGATTAACAGAACAGCAACAAACAATTATGAAAATAATAAATAAAAAGTATGGATCCATCTATGAAAAAAATAAATACTTAAAAGCCTAATTCCTGTGAAAACAGCATTTGCAACCTGGTGACCCAGCCAGGAAAGCATTCAAAAATTCACATAACTCCTATGTAATATCCCGATTCCCCAAGGCTGAAATTCCAAACTAGGATAACCCTGAATGAGGTACCTTCTGTCTAGGGCAAGTGAACTTTCCTCTTTGAAATACCGTGTGGCATCTATCATGTTATTTGAAAGGCCTGGAGTAACCAAAGGAAATTGACACCTATACCCCTGAGTGCCTTTCTTCATTACCAGAAATTTACTGTCCTTAAATTTTTACCATTTTTAGTTATAAAAAGAAAAAGATTACTTAACTGCAACATGCATTACTTGCATGTCATAGAAATAAAAGAGAATTGTCAAGAGAGAGAGCAGTCAATATTATATTTAACAGACTAAACCATGAATGATCTCCTATGGGCACTACTGGTAGAAACGGACATCACCTTTCATCACCTTTGTGCTGGCATAAAAATATTTATAAGGGACAAAATGACAGCAAATAGACATACATCCATACTTTTTGTTATGGCCATACTGTATCTGTGAGAAGGGTAGTAATTATGCCGCAAGTCTATTTGCTTTCTGATGGGAGATGTGGGGGGGTTGGCTCGAAACACCAACACCTCCCACTCAGGGACCGCTTCCCACTTGCAACAGGTCGTTCCTGGACTCCTGAGTGCCTCTGACTCTCCTGCCACGACTTTGATGGTTCCAGTTCAGTTTAAATTGTTTGGCACGTGCCAGTCCAGAAACGAGACTCACTGTAGGCATGGGGTCCCACGTGGCTGAGGTCTTCTCCTCCCCTATACCTTTGCCCATTCTACTGGGTACGTGGCCGCCTATCTGGGCAGGCCACGTAATCAGGATATCACTCCCGCTCGTTTGTAAAAGAAAACAGGGATCAACATAAAAGGGTACAGCCAGGAGTTCCACAGGGCTTGGAAACTGCTTCAATCTTCAGCAGCCATACCCCTCTCTTCTCCTGTATGCTGCTGGGTTGGGACCCCTTCCCCACTTCCCCAAGGGTGCTTCAGCTCTCTCTCAGGCTCCCCGAGTTCACTCAGCACCTCCCTACCAGGGTGGCAGTCTCCTAGTTGGGGCTTGCTCCTTTATTACAGTCTATACAGTAACTAGCCTGGCCGGGCTCCAGCTGCTCCCGGTGGCTTCAAACTGTCCACGGCCTCCCCGTACTGGATAATTGAGCTCACAAGCTCTGCCGGGAATTACCCTTACCCCAGAAGGTCCTGTAGCCCCCACGGGCGGCTCGCATCCACGCCCGGGAGCTTTCTCCAGCAGCGGCTTCTCCTCCGGCTCCTTCCGGTCCCGCCACCTCCTCGTCCAGCTCCGGCACTTCCTTTATGCTGCCACCGCTTGTTCCGGGCCTTCCTTCTTCCGGGGACCTAAAAGAGGTGAGTTTCCGCCCGGCGCATTGGGCCTGTGTGCACGGGGCTCACCTAACTGCATTGGGACAGGGCGACTCAGAGCCTGCTGGCTCCTTTCCTCCCTCACAGGAGAGCACAGGTAGCTGGAGCTGCCTGCACTTTCCTATCACCCAGGACAGGGACTCACAGGGTTTGAGCAGCCCAATCCTGCACACTCCAGGAATTCTTGCACTGTATTAGCCCTTCAAGTCTCAAGAGTGCCTGCCTGGCTTTCCCCGTTTGCAGACATAACCAATATGCTTCATTCGACAATATCTATTTCTAGCCTATCATAGAATCAATGAGTCATTAGGGACCTAAACAGATCATCTAGTCCGACCCCCTGCCATGGGCAGGAAGGAGCACTGGGGATGGCAGGGGTCATAAGACCCCAGCCAGGTGCCTATTCAGTCTCCTCTTGAAGATCTCCAGGGAAGGTGAGAGCACCACCTCTCTGGGAAGCCTATTCCAGGCTCTGGCCACCCTTACAGTAAAGTAGTTCTTCCTAGTATCTAGCCTAAACCTATCCTCCCTCAGCTATGACTCTATCCCTGAATTTGTAGTGTTTTAGAAACTATATTGAATATAGAAACAAGTACCCCAAGAAAAACACCTTCAGTTTTGGAGAACTGTCACTTTAAATCACTAGGTAATTGAACTATCAGCTATTGTTGGAGGTAAGCTGTCACTCTAGACATACTAGGGCTCAAAACATGGGGAAAAAGTAGAGCGATGGGCTTTTCCTTTTAAATTAATCCAAGAATTATAAAATAGAGAAGTTTCCTTTACTAAATTTCCATAGCCTGTAAATACCATACATTTCAAATACACCTTGCCCTTTTCAGCGTACTTTCTTGAAAACAAAAAAACACTTTCCATGGAAATAAAAGGATACAGATGAAATCATTAGATGTTTTAAAATAAATAGGAATTTTATCAGAGATGCAGATTTCCTTCTGCGCCTGAAATGCAGTCTACTTATTGCTTTGAACATGCAGCATTAAAAAGCAGTGGTGCAATGTCAGACGTGCCCAAAGTAGAGGAAAAATAATATGGTCCATCTATATGAGACTGCAGATCAGACTAATTAGCGCTGCTATAAAACATCACCACTGTAATGCTGCCATAGCATAATCTGACTAAACACAAATACTACCCTGTGGTGGCAGCATTTTGTGCACCACAGTACATGTGTAGATGGTGACGGGGCTGGCTGGGGCCAGGGGTGCTTCAGTGCTGGGCTAGCCAGCAGGCAGCCGTTGCGCTGCAGCACCCTCATGCCCCAGCCAGCTCCTAGGCAGCACATTCAGCCCAGTCGAAGCAGACCAAGCTGGCAGGGGACCTGGAGGTGAGCCTGGGCTCCACATGCTGCAGAGTGGCTGGCTGAGGCATCAGCAGCCCCCCCACTGCAGCACATGAAGCCCAGTTGGAACAGTCCTGGGCTGGCAGGGGACTCAGGGGTCAGCCTGCCAGCCCAGGCTGCTTTAGGCAGGTTCCATGTACAGTGAGGGGCTGGCTGAGGCACAAGGGTGCTTTGGCACAGGGCTAGCTGACAGACCCATGCTGAAGCACCCTCAGGCTTCAGCCAATCCCACTGCTGCACACTGAGCCTGGTCAAAGCAACCCAGGCTGGCAAGCCAACACCATGGGTCCCCTGCCAACCCAGGACTGCTCCGAGTGGACTCTATGTGCTGCTGGGGGGGGCTAGCTGAGGCACAAGGGTGCTTCAGTATGGGGGCTGGCTGCTACCCAGCCCCTCTGCAGCACATGGAGCCCAGTCAGAGCAGCCCTGGGCTGGCAGACTCACTCCTGCCAGTCCAGGATGCTCCAACTGGGCTCCACATGCTGTGCATGAAAAAATTCCAGAGCAACATGCTCCAGAGTTTTTTTTCTCCCAGGCGCACTTTCAAACAACACTCCCAGGAGCAAAAAAAAAAAAACTCTAGAGAACCCTTGCCTAGGATCAGACACACACAGTTTGCCTATTTTATCAGGTTTAAAGTTTTTGTCTTCCTTTTTAAGGCTCTGCATAGCCCTGCTCCACCTCCAGGTTGGATGTTTTTTCAGAGACCCATTTGTTCTTCCGTTGATGCTATCTTCACTTCCCTGTTCATATGTCAAATCTCACATTCATGCTTTCTATGCTTCCCCTTAAAAATGGAATGGTTTCCAATGGCAGTGCCACAGGTACATCTCCTTCAAATTACTGCTAAGACTACTTCAGTGAGGCACAAATGCTAACTTACATCAGTCAAATGTCCATTCAACCTCAGGCTTATGAAACGGCAAGAATTTCAATAATGAACAGGAACAGTTAATGTTTTAAACACCAACCCTCTCGTCTCCCAATCTGCCTTCTCCTATGTGTATATGTCTTTTGGGAATATATGTTTCTTGTGGCAGGAGTACATTTTGTGACTTCCCCATAGTTAAATTCTAGGTTTCATGCAGTAGGCAAAAAGGAGGCAGTAAAGGTATTCAAACAAAAGAAAGAGAATGACAGAATTCACCTGGTATTGTATCATTATCTAAAACTATACATGAATAACCTCAAGCAATGGCAATCTGGGCATTAAGACAGACACAAGAGCTCTAATTTTAGCTGGCTTCCCTAGCACTTCCTACTTTTATATAATTAATTTAATAGATGTTTACAACTACCAAATTTTCCATTAGAAATGGTTGGAAAGCCAATGTTTTCAATAACTTTCTTCCCTCTCTTTCTTATGGCCAGATGTTTGGCAGCACAGAGAGGAGGGATGGAATTTTCATCAGGAGTATGACCCAGAACTAGTCAAAGAAGAAAAGCGGAAAGAAGTGAAGGAAGAAATCAGAGTGCAGGTGTGCTTGCAACAGTAGTTCTCAGTCTTTTTAGAATCAAGGCATCCCCCCCAGAAAATGCCAGCTCTTAACTTTCACTCATTTCTTAACTATCAAAAAACAACAGAGAAATTCCTTTGCTGCAAAGAACACAGAAGGACCACAACAGGTTAAAATGTTTTGACACTATGGATTCCCATTTGAAATCTAGTTTTATCTTGTGAATCATGTGTAGATGTTTGCATACCTAACAGTGGCTGTGACACCCTGGTTGAAAATCACCGGCTTACAATAACAAGACAATTGTATTAACAGCTCTTTGAATGAGAGTTTCTCTCCAGTTGCAAGAGGTGACCCTGACATCTAAACCTTGCCTTCTCTAGAATTCCATTTTCCATTCTTTTCTTTATATGCTTGTTTGGCTGAACATTTGTCTAAGTAGTGGAAAAAGATTCAGTTGTCTGGAGACTTAGAAAAAGATTCACTTAATCTGTCTGCCTTGATAGGTTGATGAGCTCATGAGACAGGAACTGAAGAATTTAAAACTGGCAGTAGACAGAGAGAAGGACAAGAAGAAAAGAAGTGGAAAGAAGGTGGGTGCAGAAAGCTGTAATTAGCCAGCGTAAATCTGAATATTAAGAGTGATATCCTTGTTCCATTGAAGTCAATGGCAAAACCCCCAACCTAAGTGGTTGGAGAACCTTAAGTCACATGTAAGTTCTCTTCAAGCCATTTTCTTTATAGTATTTTAACTTGTAGTACTAACTAGCTTATATTATAAATATTGTTCAGGACAAGATGAGTGATTTTGAAGGAAGAATGCTAACATTGATCTCACTGTCTAGTGACAGGCACCCACAGTTCCAACTAAAGTCATGGGGAGTTGGTGCTCAGCACTTTGTCATATGGAAAGGGCAATTCTAAATGTAACAGCAGGGGTCCCCAAGCACCCAAAGAGATAGATGCCCCTCCTCCCCCCGTTTTAGGGCAGTCTGCCCTGCCCTCTCCTGCCATGCCTTTGATGTAAAATGAATAGATATGATGCAGGAGGCTGCCCCATTTGCAGCCCTGGTGTCTTAAGCCAAACCTACTGCTCCAGACCAGCCCTGCACCATGTCCCATGCTTCACATATGGCATCCTGTTCAACATACTACTCCCCCAACCCTTCACTAAGCTGCACTTGGCCTCTGGCCCACTCAGGCCTTAGGCACCACTCAGTGGGCCTTGGCCCCTCACTGGACCACTTTGATCCCTCACTCGGCCACACTTCATTCTGTAGACTTCAGAACCTGCACTGGGCCTTAGCCCCTCACTGGGCACCTCACCCCTCAGGCCTCAGGTCCCTCCCAGTGGACCTTGGCCCTCTACAGGTGACTCACAAGGCAGTGGGGGCTGAGGCTTTCCAGCGCCCCATCCTCGCCTTTCACTGAGGAGGCACAGGTGTGTCATTTCCTGGGGGCAGCCCCACCACACCATCCAACCCCAGCAAGGTATAGTTTCATGAAATCATTATGTTCAGTCTGTCACAAGGCTGGCAAAACAGATACCAAGCTCAAAGTCTTAGACTTCAAAAATGCAAAGTTTAATAAGTTCAGGTCACTAGTAGAGAATGCCCTGAGAAACCAAGGACCACAGGTAAAGGGAACATGAGAAGAATGGTTGTTCCTTAAGGATACAATCCTTAAGGCTCAGAGAAAATCCATTCCCTTATGGAGAAAAAGTAGCAGAAGGGTTAAAAAAAACCCTCTTGGCTAAGCAGGGAAGTTGCAGCCCTCCTACAGAAAAAGAAAGAGGCACACAAACAATGGAAGTTTGTGACAGCCTCTAAGGAAGACTATTTGGCAATGGCCCACACTTGTAGAAAACAGATTAGGCAAGCTAGGGCAGAAATCAAACTAAAACTAGCTAAAAGAATCAAGGACAACAAGAAGTCCTTCTTTAGCTACATAGGGAGTAAAAAGAAAACTAATGAGAGTGTGGGGCCACTGCTCAATACCTCAGGATCCCTGGTCACTACCACTCAGGAAAAAACAGAACTCCTAAATGACTACTTTGCCTTGGTTTTTCACAAGGCCAAGGGGAACAACATGCCAGGTAGGGCACAGAACGAGCAGGGTGGGATTGACACTGTTCCCACCATTGCCATAGAACTGGTGTACAATCAATTAAAGAAATTAGACATGTATAAAATCAGCAGGACCGGATGAACTCCACCCAAGAGTGCTGCAAGAGTTGGATGAAGTAATCACAGAGCCCCTGGCAAAGATCTTTCAAAAATTGTGGGCCTCTGGAGAAATCCCAGAGGACTGGAAGAGGGCCATGTTGTGCCCATCTTCAAGAAGGAGAAGCATGAAGACCCAGGAAACTACAGGCCAATTAGCTTAACTTCTATTCCAGGGAAAACCCTAGAAACATTCAAAGAGGAGATATGTGACAAATTTGCAGAAGGAATGATAGTGAATGACAGCCAGCATGGCTTCATCGCGGGCAGGTCTTGTCTGACCAACCTTATTTCTTTCTATGATCAGGTGACTTGTCACCTGGATGAGAGAAAAGCGGTTGACATCATATATCTCAACTTCCAGAAAGCCTTTGACCTGGTATCCCATGAGGTACTGATCAGAAAATTGGAAGATATTGGGCTCAACTGTGGGACCGTCAAGTGGGTGCGAAACTAGTTGCGGCATAGGACACAGAGAGTCCAGATGAATGGATCAGTGTCATCCTGGTGAGATGTGGGCAGAGGCATACCCCAGAGGTCAGTACTTGGCTCAGTGCTGTTCAATATCTTCATCAAGGACCTGGATGAGGGGTTGAAAAGCCCATTGGCCAAGTTCACAGATGACACCAAGATATGGGGTTGTGTGGACGCACCTACAGATAGGCTGCAGATACAAGCAGATCTAGACAAGCTGCCATGTTGGGGAGAACGGAACCAGATGAGGTCCAACATAAATAAATGTAAAGTGGTGCATCTAGGAAGGAAGAACCCCCAGCACATCTACAGGCTGGGCATCGCTAACCTAACCAGTACTACAACTGAAAGGGATATGGGGGTAACAATAGACCCCAGCATGAATTAGCCGGCAATGCAGCACAGTAGCTGCTAGGGCTGTGATCCTCCCACTTTACTCAACATTGGTGGGGCTGCAGCTGGAGTACTGCATCCAGTTCTGGGCACCGCACTTCAACAAGGACATGCTAAAGTTTGAGAGGGTCCAGAGAAGGGCCACCCATATGATCAGGGACTTGGCAAACCATATGAGGAGAGGCTGAGGTATCTTGGACTCTTCAACCTAAAGAAAAGAAGGCTGAGAGGGGACCTGATTGCAGTTTACCACTATATCAGAGGCATACATCAAGGGCTCGGTGAACAACTGTTCATCAGGTCACCCTGGGGAAAGCTAGAAACAATGGTCACAAACTCCAGACTGGAACAAGCTCCCCCAGAGACAGTGCGATCACCTACCCTAGAGGTCTTCAAAAGAAGATGGTCAGCTGGCTAGGGTCATCTGACCCCAGATGTCTTTCCAATGATCCTTCAGGGTCCCTTCCAGCCCTATGATTCTGTGATTCTATGATTCTTACTCAGGACCACAAAGAACCTCCTCCATCCCCATAGTTCCTAACCGCCGGGTGATCCCAGAGCTGCAGTCTTCAGGCTGTACAACATCACTCATCCAACTCCCCAAATGCAAGTGCCACTCTGCTCCCAGAATCTGGGCTTATACTCTCCCTGCCCAGCCCCCCTCCAATCAGGTGGCCCCTTGCAGTCAGGTGACTACCTAATTGGGTCTGAACCTACCTGTCGGCTGCCCCAAAGCCTGTCTGATGGTTTTTAAGTATCAGGCACAACCAGTGCACTGACTCACTGAACATAACTAATATCTAACTGGCAGTACCATAGATTTAAGTATTTGAACACAAAAAGGATTACAAGAGTGAGACTAGCACCCTAGACTAGAACTGGCCATTTGCCCTTAGCATTCAGAAATAAGATTGCATGGTAGAATATATATGCTTTTGGTGATTAATACACCAACATTATTTGGAATTCAAGTCCCTGTGTAAAATAAGTGTGTATGCCCAGTTCGCAGAGCATCATGGAACTACAAAGTTCTCTGCATGTGCCAATTCCATGAAGCTACATGTAAATACTAAGGCACAAGTCCTCCTTCACTGCCAAGACATCTCCATCATAACCACCACTTGTTTTAATCCAGTATGACTAGGAATCCTATGTCACCTGTGAAGATGTCCAGATCTCCTATTTTTTCAATGGGGAGTGTATTGTATCTCTGAAGGGACACCATACTTTGCCCTATGGAATCACAGGGCTCTCCCATTCTTTTCACTGGGCAGCATTTAGGAACCTACAGAGATGGATTCTGGTTTTCCAAGGAGGCATATACCTCTCCATTCTCTCAATGTGGAGTTTTAACTCATGTTACAACAACTGTAACTGGTTGCAATTCTACTTGATGCATGTGTCAAGTATCTCCGTCACTTGCAGGCCTGTAGGACACTGCCTGCCGGCTGACTCGAGTGAGACAGTTTCTAATTGGAGTTCTACACACCCACGCTTTCGCCTGCCATGACTTGGTGTTTAAAGGAGTTGGTTCAGTACCTGTATGTGTAGTTCCATTAGCCATCCCATAGCCATCCCGCAAAGGTCCTATGTTCCTGATGGCTCTGCCACCCCTACACCCTTGCCTTTCCACCGGTCTCTGATTGGCTGCTTGGTCCTTCCACCTGACCTCCATCCCAAGAAGAAAAAAACAAAAAGAACAAAACCAAGCACTGCTGGCCTGGGTTATTGTTCCAGCTCCTTTTAGCAGAGTGCAAACAATAATTGACAGTCGTGAGGTCAGTCCCTCTTTTCTTCCACTACCGTCTCTTTGGTGGCTGTCCCCAAGCCTCTTATTGGGGTCGTCATGATTCCCCTTATCCTATTAGGTCCATCTGTGACACTGTTTTTGGCTTGTGCCCTTTTTAGGGACTTCACGATACCAAAATTCTAGAATGCCCCTCTATTGGGGACTTTACAGTACCAAACTCTGCCAGGGTCCCCCGGCTCCAGCGTGGTAACAAGCAGTTCCAAGTACTGCCCGCCGGGTCAACAGTCCTTGCTCTAAGTTCCCTCTGGGGAGCTCACTCTCTGCAGGAGTCTCCTACCAGGTCTCCATGTTGCTCTCAAGGTTCCCTGCAGCATGGCTCAGCTCAATCCTCCTCCTTCCAGTTCCACGCTCCCCGCTCTTGCCTGTTCTGGGCTCTTCTTTATACCAGCATTGGAGTTCCCAGCCCCTCCCCTCCAGAAACACCTGGGTAAGGAGGGTTTCTGCTAGGCTTTTTGGGGCTGTGGATCTGGGGCCACTGGCCCCTTGTTTAGCCCTTGTGCTTTTGAGCCCTGTGACTCTGTCACAGCATGTGGCATAAGACATCTTAGCAGGGCTTGGTACTGAATGAGAAGGTATTTACTTGAATAAGTAACAGCAACCCTGTTGCAGACAGCAACACCGTCTTCACTGACTTCAGCATAAAGTAAGTTCTCTTCTTCCTTAGTTGAGCAATTAGAGCACTTGCCTGGAAATTGGGAGACCTGAATTCTATGCTCTTGGATCAGTTTCAGGTGGCTTAATCCTCCATCTCTTATGTGCCAGAAAAGTATTCTAACTACTAAGCTATGGGCTAACCATGGCTAAGAACATGTTCCTCACCTCCTATTGAAGCTGCCCCCTGTGCAGCCAAAAGGAAAAATTCATGAGACTAGCAGAAGAGCAAGCGAGTAACTCTGGCCTAGGGAGGTGGCCACCATTTTCTGGCCCCATCTCCTCTGCTGTTTATGTATTTTACTCAATTACTTATTGATGTGAGTCTGTATGTAATAACATTACTCTGGAATATGTTTCATAATAGAAAGCAGGATCTGACCCAAGGGAGTTGTATCAATGCAAGCAAAAGGAGGCTCTGGCCTGCAGTGCAAATAAGGATCCAAAAACAAGTGGACTGACATTCCTCAGTACAGGTTCTCTCCATACTTCTATGTAAGGTAGCTGAACAATGAAAGCCATCACGGAAGTGTGGTTTCAGGAAATATTTTACAATGGAGGGAATAGGCAGAGAACCCGTAAGATTGGGTGGGCTAGTGATAGAATGCTAGACAGTCCTGAATATCATAGGTATGCGGACTTCATTTTTATGAAAGGAAAGTCAAAAACTTTAAGGATTCCTACTAACAATATATGTCAGGCTTTCACAAACTACAAGGACATCCTGAAAAGCTTGGAACACCTTCAGCAGCACTACCCCTGGAATAACCTTAGCATAAAGTGGGAAAATCATGGCACAAATGCCAGTTATCCTTTCCAATGCTAACACCATCAACCTGAAAGCATTGATTATTCAACATCAGCTGCAATGGACAGGGCACTGTGTTTGCATGCCTGATGTATGTTTACCAAAACAATTGCTATATTCCCAACTCAGCCAAGGACAAAGGATACAAGGGAGCCAGAGGAAATGCTTCAAGGACAATCTCAAGGCAAATGTTAAGTGTAGTATTGACATCATAAATTGGGACAAACTAACCTGGGACAGGGCTACATGGTGACACTGTGAGAGAGAAGGTACATCTTACTTTGAGGAAAACCGTCTTCCACTGGAGGCAGAAAAACAAAAGAAATGGAAGGATCGGAAGCAATACTAAGAAATCCACAGTTCAATTCTCCCTCCCTTTAACCACTACCTGTGGCATCTGCCAGAGAGTCTGCAGCTCTAGGATCAGCCATCTTACCTCCTTAACCATCAACAGACTCATCTACATCCTTTACTTGACCCATGGGAGTGACCATCCTTGACCATGAGGGATCACTGCCACTGCAGACACCAGGCTTTATTCTCCTCTCCCTGAACACAGGCACATACTTTTCACTATTGAGGATTCTTGGTAATGTGTTTCTATTGGGATTTCCTGCATGAAGTACTGTAGTGAGGACTCCCATTAGAAGCCTTTCCAAGTACTGAAACACTCTTCCATCCTCCATAGGAGGAAATTGCAATCAGATGAAGGACCCTGTGAAGAAGTATGTTCTCTGCCCCCAAAGCTGTTTATGCATTTTAATCCATGACTATGCAATGCAAGATGCAAAAAGAGCACTGAGAGTAGTGGGGCTCCCTCCATTCCACAGCAGTGAGCCTGATATATAATCTATGTGGGCAGCAAGGAAAGAATGGATTTGAAAGATGTTCAAAAATAAAGTCGCAAAGTTTAGAAATAACTTAATAGTAAATGGAGCACTCATAGGACAAGGTGCTAGTCATTTTCAGAATCTTTAGCCTTTATTAACTTAGAGCAATAATACTCAGTCTTTTGACCCTATGAGCTAGATGAATGGCACAGGGTTGGTTCACAATCTGGATTGGGCCCGATGCTGCTCCCACCCAGTCTGACATGCCACGATCAGGCTCGGAGGCCCTGCATTGCCCCTGCCCAGCCCTGCATGGTAGGATTGGGCCCTGTGCCACCCTGCGTGCCCTTCCTAGTGTATGCATGGCCACACTATCCAGCCTGCAGGGCTCCCCACTTGTCTGGAAATTTGGCAACAGGGGAGTGGTGCCACTGCTCCCCACTGCAAAATTTCCAGACCTGTGGAGAGCTCTACAGACCTAATACCATGAATCCAGTGACTGAGCACCCTTGACCTAGTGTACTTGGTGCACACACAAAGCCAAGTTTTGCCTTCTCTGCATGTTCTTATCTTGTAAGTATTTGTGCCTCTAACAGCTGAACAGGATGCAGTTTACAGGATTGTAACATTTTTGCAAAATATCTGATCTGTCTGAAGGAAAAATGTGCAGGAAGTTTTGAGGAAAGCAAATGATTCCAAGAGTGGACAGGTGTTTACACATAAATCCACTTACAGCATATGCATGTGTTACTTGTTTCATGGTTTAAATAAAAGGGATCACAATTAACCTTGTAGCAGAGTGGGACACAGAACAGGATAGTGGCATTTGCCAGGAAGAGATCCGAAAGTCATTTTAGGGTATTCAAGGCTTCATCACAGTGCTGTACAATCTTGTTTTTCTGCACTAAGAAAAATGCAGAGGAAACATAACTGCTGCAGTATCATTTCAAATCTGCATGGGAGCTTGTTAGCTAATGAGCTTAATTTTGGAATCAATTGCTGTCATTTCTTAACAGTTTGCCTCCTTCTCTAATCTCCCATGAAAATTAATTAAATATGGTATGGTACACACTTACTGGGAGACATGCTTCTAGAACCTTCCATGAGAAGAAAGATCTTCTTAATGTACCATCTAGGCAAGACTCATGGTCAGGCTTCAGAGCACATGTTGTTTCTAAGTCCTAAACCCTAAGACTATTCAAGTGTTTTTTTCTCTTACTTTTCACATAACCTGTTGTCGTCAGCTACCAATTGCTGTAGTAGTAAACACAGCTACAAATAAGAAAAGCAGCTGATGAAATTTTGACTTGGAAAGGATTTCTATGTCACTGTTAAATTCTGCTCCATCTTATGATATCTGAAAACCCAGGCTGTAGAGCTTTGCTGCAACTCATCCTGTATATCAGTGGTTGTCAACCCGGGGTAAATATACCCCCAGGGGTACTTTAAAAAGTCATGAGACACCAGGGGGCTCCTGCTGCTGTGCACATGCCAGCAGAAGCCTGGGGGGCACATGCCCCCCGATCTGTGCGCAGGGTGGAGGTGGCTGCCGCTGCATGGTGGGCTTTGCGCACCGCTGCAGCTGCCCCGGGAGCAGTGCAATGCCAAGTGCTTGCCACCGCTGGGCTGTGCTGCACCCTCTGCCCACCTGGCAGCGGGACACGCATGGCATTGCACCACTCCCAGGGCAGCTCCCCTCCGGACCTCTGGATGAGCTGCCTAGGCTCTGATTGTCCTCCGTTCACTCCAGCCCCTGCCCATGCCCCGCTCCTTCCCTCACCACAGGGGCCTCAATCTGCACCCTTCCATGGCCCCTTCCCCTTCCCCACAAACTTAGCTGCTTATGCACACACTCAGCTCCCCCAAATAATGTTAATATAAAGGGGTACATGAGCTAAAACTTTGAGACAAAAGGGGTATACTTATTTTAATAAGTTGAAAACCCCTGCTGTATATGCTTACTATGGCTGTGCAAAATTTCGACAGGTGTTTCATTTCAAAGCCGTTTCGAGCTTAAAACAGCAAAATCTAAATGAAACAAAAGGGCTTTGAAACAGCTTCGAAACAAAACAAGGGCACTCAAAACCTTTCAAAAGTTTCCAAACATTTCGAGTTTCAAAGCCAGGCTTGCTTGCAGCTCGACAGAAACTAAGGAGAGAGCGGGGGAAGAGGGAGGAAGGGCTGCTCTCATATTGACAGTGTAGCTGGCCAGTGACTGTGATCCTTCCCTGAAGTCCCTTCCAATCCCAGTGCTTTGGGGAAGGGACAGAAAAACAGCATAAAATTAAAAAGCATTGTTTGAACTGAGATTTCTCTAGTGGCACAAGTTTTGCTCTGAACAGTTTGAGGTGCAGTTTCCCTGAAACTCCTGAGCCTTAACACACACACCTGACACAAGTTTTGCTTGTCAGCACCTTGAGGTGCAGTTTCCCAGAAACCCCTACACCCATCTCCTTGAAACTTGACAGGCTTTGTAGCCTCAGCAGGGGATACCATCCCTGCTGTTTTCATTTGAGTCAGGACAGAAATGACAAAGTTTTTTCACGATTCCCCATTATAGCCTATGGGCGAAACGTCAAAATGTGTCGAAATAATGAAATAGTTCTGACGAAACAAAATGGAACAGTGCTTCAAAATGGCGAAATGGAAATCCAGACAAAATGGTGGTGTTTCACACAGCCCATTGCTTACATCAGTACCTGAACTAACCAAAACAGGTTCAGTGATTGTGCGAGAAACAAGACTCTGTACGTACCACTCCTAGAATTAGAACTGGTTACCAACCAACCAAAATAAATAAATGCAGTTTTAATATAAAATAAGCAGTACAGAAAACTGAAAGGCACTGTAAAAGGAATGGACCATGGACTGGCATTTGAAGAGAGAATCAAATATATTTTTATTCTAAATGATTAACTTGTTTCATTCATTTGGCACCATCCTTTCCTAAAAGCAGTTTTCAGTAAGATATATATTTTGGAGGAAGCCAGTCTAGCAATTCATATTTCATCTTATCTGATTGTTTGCTCAAATTTCCCAGAAATATTCATTTTAGTTACAAAAAACATTTTTCTACATAATCCTTTTTTTTTTTTTTTTAGCATTTGCGTTACTTTACTGGTCAAAGAGCCTTAAGGAAGATACTAGTTGCCTAATAAATTCAACATATGGTTAGTGTCTTCATATACATAAAAATTAATCTATCCTTCCCAATTAATCCACATAATGTGATCTTTTCTAATATGCTAGAAATTTTGGAAAGACAATGTTATAGATAACAGGGCTGTAGCTGTGATGGTCCAAGACATATATAAGGCAAGGATTTTTTTGGCAATATCTTTCATGGGACCAGCTTGTCTATATTTCTTGCCCTATGATGCCACGTAATTACTCCTGTTCATGTAAAGACACCAGAGACATAGTTCTGCATGTTTGGATATATCTGCATTTTAACACAGGATCATTAAAAATATTAAACCTTTTTGTTTTCTTCTCTATATAGTTTTGGATTTAATTAAATGACATATGCTTCCACATAATTTTTTGTACAACATTTGTTACAGGTGGTTTGCACAGTAGATTTTATAGATTATAACTCACTCTTTGAAAAACTATAATTCAAATATTTTTTCATTATTGCTGCATTGCTCCACGAAAAATAACATTTTTCAGGTAGCCAGATAAGATTTTAAAAAACAGTTGTAATCCATGAAACTCTGCTAAGGCATTTGTTATTAAGAAAATAAAATAATTATGAATCCCTGCTTAGAAGGTTATTATGTATATAGTCTATTTTTTCTGAAGGGCAACACATCAGTCCAGCAAATCATTTAACCACATGTGTCTAACTTTAAAACATGTGAAGCATTGAAGTTAGGCACATGCTTAAATACCTTGCTGGACAGTGGCATAATATACCAAGCTTAATTTCACAATGTTGTGCACTAGTCTATGACAAGGGAGACTAACAAATGGTTTTCTTTAGTTAATTATATTGAAATCCAGAAGTACATTTGTGTCCATTTCCTGGGTGAGTATCTAATCAGTAAGCTATTGTATCAAAACAGTCCTCTGCCACCTTCTTCTGACAGATATCTTTTAATAAACAAAGCAGCAACCACCACTACATTTTGTATTTAGCTCAATCTGGTAGGTATACTCTGAAAACACCTACCAGAGAGGAGCACCTAGGCAGTGGATCCCCATTGGCTGAGACACAATTAGGAACCGATTTGCTTATGTCTGTTAGGAGGAAGTCTCCCATGCAGGCATAGTCATCCCTCCTGCTCAGTTTCTCACTCAGAAATGGGGTTACAACCTTCTTACCTCAAGGAGTGGAACAAGGACAAGAACCAAATCTTTTGCTGTGGAGGACTATATAAAAATGCTAGGTTAGTAAACAACAGGTACCAATGTATTGACATTTACTGAACTAGTAGTGCTGCTCTGTCATTCATGTCAGTTCAGTTCCTGTCAAACACAAATATACAGTCATGTTATGCATGTAGTTAATTACTGTCCATATTTATGGCCCTCAGAAAAAGAAAAAAGGAACGAAGGGTGGAAGGAAGAAAAAATCTAAGAAAGAGAAAGATCTAACTCCTAACAGGTAAATATCGGACCAGATTACCCAAGATTCACAAGGTGACAAATTATGTATCCTTCAGATTTGCCATGCTGTCATCCCTTTTAGATCTGTTTAATTATAGTAGAACAGTGGACTGCTGTTAAGCTTAAAATTCAAACTAGCAGTGTCAGCAGCCTAGCAGTCATGAAGGACCCTACAATGAATAAAACCTGTTTAATAACGGCTATGAAACATACGTGCCAGCCTAGATAAAACAATACATCACAAATCTGCAAATAACCTCCTTTAATGTTTTCAACATTTCGAAGTAAGAAGTCTTTACTGTATCCTCAACAAATACCACTTCCCTTCTCGACTAATGGAATGATCTTGCATCACACATAAGATAACAAAATGCTCCTTTGATAATGTATAGTCCTGTTGTACTGTTTTCAATGATGCATACAAACCAATCCATCAATAACCAGACTTCACTGACTTCAAATTATACCAATTAAATATGTAAAACTATGCACGTGCAAAGCATTTCCAGCATCTTCACCCAATTCTTTAAAAAGTTACTGATCACTATTTTGTGCAGCAGGTGCAGCAACATCCAGTCTCAGGTGTCCGTCAGATTTTACATCTAATTTAAAGTCCCTGAGATAAGAGCTCATGAAATACCACATTTTCTCATGCAAAACGTGCACGTTATATAAATCAATCTCACTTATCTAAAAAATCTATATAAATTCTTGAAGGCACCTTATAATGTTAAATATTCCTGGTCAGAGAACAAAAGGTTGGTTTTTTTACTTAAAGGATATGAACAAATTTCTCATTTTGACACCTGCATTTTCAATGTTCATTTGATACATTTACAACAATCTTCCCATTTTCAACTGTACATTACAAAACAGAAGCCAAAGCTGACATACCAACTAACACCAGCTAATCTAGTGACAAGTTAGGATGGGGATAAGGGGAACTCATAGGGCAGCAGAAACCAAGAACATTGTAGAGATAGTCATGCTTAGCCCCTGGTAGGCAGAAGTACCTTATATTGAATCCAGTCCATTTGTGTAGAGTCTAATATAATGAGACCTCTTGCATCCCAAGTAATACAATCAATCATGCTATCATATTTGGTTTAAAATGTTAAACCTCTCAAGCCAAACTAAAAATTGTACAGCTGCATATAGAAAATGACTTCTCATATCATAGTTTCTCCAAGTAACTAATACATGCATATTTCTGTTCTCTCTAAATTAGAAGAGACTTACTTGATTACAAACACTTAAAGTATATACATTCTATAATATTATAAAGATCACATCTGGTTTTAGTAGCTAAATAGTGAGGATGATTTCTTTGGCCTGTGAGAGCCATGCTTTGTTCCTTCCTGCTGTGCAAAGCAGGGGACAGAATTTCAGAAATAGCCAGCAGAAGCTCATGTTCACCTTTGTGCATTTTTAATGGTAGAGAAACACAGGGGCCTCAGTCAACAGAAGGGCGCAAACACACTTTTATTTAGAGGAGGATTATTTGAATGTTCACGTATCATTAAATTTGAACAGTTAAAATAATAAGACAGGAAATGCAGAAGTTATGATTCCTACAGCAACATTAACACCACATTCTACCTTCTGTACATTTTATGATATATGCTTACCATAAAAAGCATCAAGTTATATTTCTCAGCAATGAAAATGCGAATCAAAGTGCCAGAATTAATGTTGCTGTAAGTACACTAAGTTTTATATTCCAGAATGCTGATAGATTAAGCTACACAGCCTTAACACTACACAGACTAATTTTTTCAAGTGAAATAGCAAAAATCTATTGAAAATGAAACGGATACCTGCCCAAATTAAGATCAGTGATAATTAAAGGCACAAAACGATTTTCTTAGAAGACTAAAAACTGGAATTATTTAACTTTTAGACATGATGTACAAGTGATGTATATAAAAAATCCCGTAAGATTTAGAGGTCAATAGAAGCATTCCTATTAACCCTTCTAATACCAAAATAATGTTAATAAATCTTAGAGTAGTAAATGCACATTGAATAAATTGTTATTTCCTCGACACAATATGAATTGATCTGTATATCTCATTGCCACAAAATATTACTGAAGCAAACTTATTAGGCACAACATCAGAAAAGTTTCTCCTTCTTCATTCCTATGGCTAATGACATTAGAAAAGAGAAAATATTAGATACTCTTACATAGGATCAAAATTAATCATGTATATCCTCGTTTATTAAGACACAAGACAACCATTAATAGAAGACGGCAGAATAGGGAGGGGACTTCCCCTATGGGGGTTTATTCTTTATTTTCAACCACCTGTTTTCCCACTCTCTTACCTTCCTTTCCAGCATCTGGCTCTGGTCACCTTCACACAGGGTACTGGACTAGAGTGACAACTGGTGTATTTACTCAAAAGATTAATCCTATCTTTTTGACTAATAGCTGGTTTATTGAAAATGAAGTTAATTTCGGGAAGAATTAATGAATTGCTACTAATTGCAGATGCCAAGTGAACAAGTATAGTTGTGTTAGGATTGCTGTTGTAATATCATTTAAAAATAATTTCTCAGTAATTGATATTAATGAATGAGTCTGCTACAAGAAGTCATAACTGATATAGTACTATCTGAAAATGGGTAATGTCATGAGTATTAAGAAATCATTTGGCATATAAGGAAATAAAACAATAACTTGAGAAAATACTGAGGAAGTACTTGAGAAAAGACAGTTGTTGATGAAATTTTGTCTAAACTAATCTTTTTGTTCTCCCAATAAAAAGCTACATTTTTATTAAATTAAGGACATGTGATTCAATACAGTTTTATCAGTGAAGTACTGGGCTTTTGTTCACAGATCCCTAGAATTTTCTTAAATTTTGTATATTGTGTATAGAACCATCAATTCTCTCTACAAAGAGCTAGTAGAAGGAGGATTATTAATAAAGCCGAAGACCGTGAAACTCTCCGATTATGTTGGTAAAGTACACATTTTTAATGTTTTGCATCAGACCTAATGTATATTTGATAGATAATCATAATCCACAGTGCAACCCCAATCGAAACAAATTTTAAATGGACAAGTCTGACTGAAACACTAAACCAAAAAAAACTAGTGAGCATGAACTCACTTTTCTGAAATTTGAAATCTGAGTTCATTTTTCTGCTTCTTCCCACCTCCCACCCCCACCCTTTCCTTAAACAGTGTGTGTTTTTACTGTCATGCCTGAGTTAGCCTGGCACCAGAAAGAGAAATATCAGAGTACAGCAAGAAAGCTGTTTGCATGTCTACAGTCAAGACATAACAGTGCTGAAAAAATCTTTTGCACAGGATGTCCAGGTCACATGTCTGATGAGTCTTTGCAACATCCAGATGTTTAATCTAATTTGCAAACTTTTTCAGGTTCGCTAATTACTAATACCAGTAAAGTCAAAATTAAATGAAGCATAGTTGCAATTTCAATAGGATTCTAGGCCACCATTTTCAAACTTAAATAAAATTAGGCACCCAAATTAACAACGGCCAGATTTTAAAAGGTACCTGGTACCCTAACTTCTACTAGTAAACTAAGTGCCTAAATACAGAAATAGGTGCTTAACTTCATGGACTCAAATCTGGAAAGCTTGAATTTTAGGAAAATCACAAGAAGCTCTCAGGAGATGTGAGCCATCAGTTAATGTCTGCAAGACCCTGAAGCCTTTCTGCATAGCAGCCTCGTGTTTTATATTGCACCCAAAACACCTTCCACAAAATAAAATTGAAAAATTATTATATGTGTATAGTCTAATACTCCATAGGTGAAATTCACCCCTATGCAAAGGAGCAACGCAAAACCCATGCATCACTTAAATGCCATGTAAACCATCAAAATAGGGCTTAAAAGAGGCACAGTCCTTGTATTTCCCAATTGACCTTGGGATGAATTTCAGTTTTCTAGATCTGTTCCTTTTAGCATTTACCAAGGAAAGATTCGAGTGCACTCAGGTTAGCACTTGCAAAAAGAAAATGCAATTCTGCATGGGGTACCAATGCCTGATGCATTCTCCACTGTAGCATCCCACCAAAAAATAATCCCTAGTTTTAAAGAGACTTTTTTTTAAAGGATATGGGGGGTTGTGCTGCTCTGCTGCTGTCTTCTCCTGGTCTCCCTATGCCTCCATTACTCACCTGCTACAACTCTGATGTTACTGGATATTGAGAAGTGAAAGGAAGTCCTAGGACTGGTAGCAGCTCCATAGGCAGTTTAAGTCAGCTCCACTGGACTCACTGCCCTACTCAGGTCCTTTTACCCCTGAGCACCTAACACAGTGTTCCTCCTTTCATAGGGTTGCCCTTGTGGGTTTCTGAGGGCTTGCCAAGGCTTCAGATGTTAAAGCCTATCCCCCTTTTCCTCCATGGCCATGCCTGCCTTGGTCCATTGGTAAAGATTTCAGCTTCTGGGCTTTAGGCCAGGCCTCAACAGCTGTCTCACACCTTTTGAAAGTTCCATCTCTGTGTGCTTTAGGGTCTGCTCCTCAGCTTGCAGTTGTCTTTTAACCCCATGACAAAACAAAAGTGGGGGGGCCCTGGGGGCTACCTATCCACAGCTCCTCCATCCCTGTAGCTGCAACCCAGTCCTCCCATTCACGAGTCCAAATCAAGCCAAAAAGTAAGCCAAAAGAACAAAACATCTGTTCCAAAAAAGAAATGTTTCCCTCTTTGTAAATGCATCCTGTAGGCCTTACCTGTCTAGGAGACCTCCTCTTCCAGTTTCCCTGGGTAACTTACTTGCCTGCCTACCTGCCTCCACACCAATGCATACATCACACTCCTCTCCTCCTGCCCTCCTAGTATAGCACTGTGCTAGGTTTAAATCCCCTAATCTAGTGGTTCTCAACCTTTTTTGTACCAAGATCTATTTGTAAACATTGATGGCCAGTCACAACTCAGTGCCCCTCGCTCCTGCCCTGCTGCCCCCCACTCCCAGGCCCCAGCCCCTCAGTGTGTGGGTGGGTATGTGGGGTAGGGGGGGCCCACATACCCAGAGCTGAAACTCTGCCAGCCTGCAAGGGAAAAGCCATGATTTCCCATGTATTTTTCCTTTGAAGGAGAATCCATTTTAAGTTTGTTGATCTATTTTTAAAGTTTGTTTGCAACCCTTTCGTATATTCTTGCAACCCACTTTTGGGGCACAACCCATGGGTTGAGAAATGTTGCCCCAATCCAACCTACTTCTGGTCACCTGACCAGACCTGTTGCCCCACTCTCTCTTCCACCTCCTCCCCTCCACGTGGTCAGGTGGAGTCAGTCACTCATTAACCCACTGCCTTCATTAGTACCACGCTCAGTCCACCTGCAATCTCTGACCTCACCAGTAACAGAGCCAGGGGTTACACATTTTTTTTAAAAGAATTTGGCAGTACCTAGAACATACAATGCATTTGGCCTTTAAAATGCTATATACCTAAGCAGGAAAAAATACAGTCTTTCAAATCACCTCCAAGTGCCACGGTGTTTTTTTATAAACTGTTAAAAGTAACATGGCAATAGAGTCCTTGGCTGCTCTAGCAAAAGCTAAATTAACCAGTATTCTATGCATTACATACTCGTTAAAGAGCAGAGAGTACTGTGAGCAATGATGGAAGCTTTTCATTATTGCACTCTCCCAACCAGTACCAGCTGTCCTTGTCAAGGTCATTGAAGTCTAACAGACATTTCAACAAGGATATTTTAAGAGATCATCTCAGCCAACAGAATAATAAATAGCAGCTTGTGATATTTTGCAATTTTGTAAAAATCTAAACATTCTCCTATAATTTCATATACACTAAGCACTAGTTCCTCACATCCAGTGATTGAAGATGTTTCCTAGAGCATCAATGATGTCCAAGTTAACTTTATATTCCTTCAGTATTTAGGCTGTTGTGCATCAGCTTGGCCCCACCACGCCTTAGAGCAGCTTCAAGGCTGCTCCAAATAATACTTGCATCATCCAAGAGTCATTAAATAAGTAAAGAATTTCTGGAGCACCCAATACTCTAACCATTCTCTTCCTACTCCATTGTCTCCATATAGCCCCTGACCTGCTACTCAAGGCCAATGTTGCACCAGGATAGGATTCTGTCATAGTGGAATCCTCAGCTTTCCAGTTAAGGCAGATTTAAATCATGGTTTTTGGAGTAATACAAAGAGTAATTAAGTTTGACCCTGTGCCCAGCCCTAAAATTTGTTATTTAATATCAAGCTAAAAAAAAAAAACCCATACACACACACACCCTTAATTTAAAAAGGTCAGAATTTTACAAGGTCAGTTCAAAGCCTACTGAGAAATAAGTGTGCATATTTCAGCTGTAACCAATACAGAGTACAAACCGAGGAAGGTCATTTGCTCACAATTCTTGGGGAACCACAATGGGAGGAATTATGCAAGAAGTCACACTGAGTGAAGGTACTGAAATGTCCCTCCATGTGACAAACTGACATCAGTGAGCTAATTTTCTTGGTGACCTTATCTAAATTAGTCGGAGAATATCCACTGTGATTTATGCCTAGTTGCAATTAAACCATTTGATGCCTTCTAATTAAGTCTCTGAAGATTAATTCCTATCCAAGTTTTTTTTTGGTTTCTTCTTAAGAGATAAAAATGTGAAATGAATTTAACCATCCAAGGGGAGGGGGCAATTGTATCACTGCATGCACACAAAATTGCCCTGAATATGACTAAGCTTTACCTCTCAATTGTCTTTATCTTGCATCCCTTCCAGATAACTTAGGTGCTCTCCCTTCTTATTCTAAGGTATTTACATCAGCATACAAAATAATATTAGTTAAAAAACTTGCTATTTATGTTTAAGAAATTAATCCTCACTGAAGTTGCTTTTCCTACACTGTTAAATTTTCTAGTACCAGTCCAACTCTCCCAGATACCTGTCCTACATTGTGCTCTGGATGGGGACCCTGACAGTGTGAGCAGTGTGATTACAGCTCTAATAAGAGAAGAAACAGGCACTTGAGTTTCAGATTGCTCCATCTTGTTCATATCAGTCTGTTTGCTCCAATGTGCATCAGTACATTTTGCTCCTTCTTAAAAATAAAAAGTATACTACAAAGCAAAACACAAACTTTGAAAGAAAACAAGACTGTTGAACTAAGTGTCCCAACTAGGTAAAATGTGATAGAGGGAATGAGGTAGCTGGCCTTTTAACATGCATTTTTTCCAGCCTTGAAATCCTTTTGAGTCATATTGCTCCATTGCAATGACAAACATACAACATTTTCACATCCCAAGATTTTGCCAGTGCTGTAATTCTTAGCATCACTAATGATTTTTTTTGTGAACCAAGAACGTTTTCCAAGGGGTATTCTAAGACATAGTAGGCATGTCCCCATGAGTGGGAATGTGCATTGTCCTGGGGACAAGTAACAGCAGCACATAGTTGCCACTGCTAGTTGTCCCTGGGGACACGCCAGCTCTGACACAGGACAAATGGCCCCAGCAGCAGCAGCAATCTAGCCACTTGGAGCCTGGCCAGCAGCTGGAGCGTGGCTCTGCCCAGCCAGGCTGCGGTTTCTGGTGGCACACACTGCAGACACGTGTGCTGTGCCACTTTCCCCCCACCCCCCTTTGGTTTGTCTTTTTTTTTTAGATACTGGGATTTCCTGGAACAGATTCACGTGCACCACATGCATTTTGCGATGCCTCAAAAGGCTTTGAGGCACCGCAAACCACACATTCCCACTCATGGGAACACAGCACTGCTTTGCTGAATGCCCTCCAGAACCTGGTTAGCAGAGATGAAATTCTGCTTAATTCCATGTTTCTTTTCAGTTCACCTTTAAAGTTTCCTGGGCCTGCATTCCATGGCAATATTGCCCTCTTTAAATCCCTGCCCCCTGACACTACTGGTTTGAGAAGAGCATTTTAAATTTGTATTCCATAATAGTTTTTCATTGCTTGAGTTATGCATTCTATAACAATACGGTGTCACATTTATTAAGCTCATGCTTCCTCCCTGCAGGCGAGTACAGCTATCTGGGGACTACACTTCGTCAGGTAGATATAGAGCCAATGCCCTCTCTCACAGATGTCAGACAGCTAATAGCACTGTATGGAATACTGCCATTAGGTAAGAGCACAGCAAAATTACTGGAGGGCAGAATACAATGGTTTGCTTCCTGTCAGAAACATATATTTTTACTAGCTTTGACAGTGTTGATTAATTGTAATCTAAAGCATTTTGCAGTATAATTGTTTTTCAATTAAACATTTTGAGTGAAGACCATATCATTTTAATAGAGCATAAAAGAGCACGCACATGTCATTTTCAGGTACTGCGTTTACTTGCCATCTCTGTTTGCATTTCAACACTTTGCGAATGGCAGCACATAAAGGAAATCACTTGGGAAAGATAATAACTAAAACAAGCTCCAGTGATTAAAATTAATCAAGTTAAGGGAAAAGCTAAGGTTACAATTTACCTTTTACAAGCTGGCTAATATTACTTGGTACTAAACAATATGAGTATTTAAAGAATTAGTCTGAGTAGATTTCATATATTTGAAAGAGCACACTTCTAACTGCTCTTGTAGTTTTAAGTGCTAGCAACTATTAGTATTGAAAAAGATATTTGGGGGGGGTTTAAACATACAGTCTATACCAATATTTTATTGCAGCATTCCAACCTTGAGGAGTACAGGTTCCTAATGCAGCAAGAGGCTTTACATTTGGTATTTATTATTTTCACTTTGGGAAAAATTTCCAGTCAGATAAGAGGCAAATCCTCATTCACCCAGTTCAGCCCCACATAGCATCATTCTTGGCCATTCATCCAGTTTGTAGTACAAGATGGCCAGATTGTCCCAGGCTCACATTCTGGTGTGCAAAACAAAGAGAAAGAAGGAGCCTTCCTTTCCCTGTTCATGTTTTTCACAAAGACCAGGATCGATAGTGGACCTTGTACTTCAACAGTTCTTTCAATATACATTCAGAAGCATTCTCTGGTTCTAGTCCCTTCCAAATATCAGTGGGTGTGCCCAGGATAGCAGGTGGCTGACCCTACAACACTGCTTCAAACCCAAGAATTTGGAGGAGGAATGACAGTTTTCCCTCAAAGGGCTTAGTCTTCAGCATTAGCACTCAGCCTTGAAGAATCATGGTAACTAATATGTTAAGGGACTTTGCAATGGAGAGTAAACCAGGACCTTCATGTTTCAGAGCATGTCAGTTGATCATGGGTAAACCTTACTGGAGCCAGAGGTTTAGCCACAACTAACTGACACCAAGTTAAGCATGACTCTTGCCTGTCTGCACAGACTCCCGTCTTATTTCACATATCAATTAGATTGTATTAAATCATGACACTGGAGTAGCTAATTTTTGAAGTTAAATCAAGCCAAAGGCTCCTCCTATGGAGTTAAGAGGGTCCATATACTTTCTACTGTTTTTTTTAAATTGGAGATTAACTGAGGAAAAGACCTTGAATTAGTAAAACATGTTATATTCAGACTGTGATAGCAGTCTGAATGCCTTTATGCAAAAGAAACTTATGTATATATAGCCCAAGGGTAAAAAAGAATCACAGAAATTATTTTATCCTTGAATTATATTTTATGGTTAATATTTTAGATAACTGCCCTCAGTACTAGTTAATTGTGTGTCTGTAGGTGAGAGTTTCTTTAAAAATATTCACATGATGGTAGAGAAAACTTCAGCTCAAAAGGAATTTGAGAAGACTGAAAGAAGCTGAAAGAAGTTACAATAGAAGTTGCATTAACTCTGGAGGTGTCTACTGTTCTCATTATAATAAGCCTACTTATAATAATAGTAGATTGGTATGAGGTGACCAAATATATTCATAAAACTTTAGTGGTTAACAATCTTACTACACACTTCATGATACTGGAAGTAAGGCTTATAATATCTTAAGTCAGCAGTTTTCAAACTTTTTGAGCTGAGCCCCCTTTGAGTTACAATTTTGTTCATGGCTCCTCCTCCCCCAACCCAGACAAAAACAGACATGCAAAATATGCTTTCATAAACTTAACAGACTAATACAACTTACATTATCTAATTAAATTACCTATACCTATACATTTCAAAATCACAGATAATGTGCTTATCAATTAATGTGAAGGGCTTGCCTGCTTCTCTGCAAACAGTTTACCTTGCCACTGCTGCTGCTGCCCACTACCATCTGCCTGCCCTGTTCACACCGCCCTCTGCCCTGGCGTCCGCGCCTCTCGCAACCTCCCAAAGTTCCTTCACGCCCCACCAGTGGTGCAGACCCCACAGTTTGAAAACCATTGCTTTAAGTCACTAGTTCACTGAATAGTAGGCTTATTGCTTTCCTTCTAACATCATTTCTAAACTATCATCTTCTTTGCTGATAAAGCCTAATGGCGGTAGGAAAGCAGAGTCGCTCTTGTTCCTGATGCCTGGAATAGAACTTTGGAAGTTTTCTAGAACTGACAATTAGGACTGTGTGAAGCTTCAGGTGCTGATTCGATTCAGAGGAGATTTGGCCCGATTCGGTGGCCAAACCTCCGAATCCAAATCGAACCAGGAGACCTATTAAAAGGTCCGAATCAATACAAAGCTCTCCAAATCAATTCAGAAAATATTCAGATAGCTTCGGTGATTCGGGCAATCCCTGCTTGCTGCAGCAGGGAGCTGAACCTGGACTCCATGCTGGTAAGTAGGGGGTGGGAGAGATGGGGCTGGAGTAGGGGGAGAGAACCATAGGGGGACCTTTGCAAGGCCCCATCCCCTGCCTGCTCCGGCAGTCCCCCATCCCGCCCCGCCCATGGCTGCCCCACCCAGCCCCAGGTCTTTAAACAAAAAGTCCCCATTCACTGGCTGCTGCCAGGCAGGGGGCAATCCCTGCTGCCCCCCACTGCATGGGGGGGCTCTGCCGCAAACCCCAACCCCTGCCTGCTGTCCCAGCCCTCCCACCCCAGCTCCCTACCCTTTTAAAAAAAAATTCCCCACTCACCAGCTGCTGCAGTGGCCTCGGGGCTTGTGGCAGAGCCCCCCCCATGGCATGGGGCAGTGGGGGGCAGTGGGGATTGCCCCCTGCCTGGCAGGAGCCAGTGAGTAGGGGATTTTTTAATTTCTTTTTAAAGGGCTGGGAGTTGGGGCTGGGCGAGGCAGCCATGGGGCGAGGCTGAGAGAGTAGGCAGGTGGAAGAGCCCCCCAGGCGGCATAGGGCAGTGGGGGGGCAGCAAAAGCTCGCGCCCCCCCCCACCCCAGCCTGGCAGCAGCCAGCGAGTATGGGCTTTTTTTTTCCTTTTTTTTTTTTTTTTTTTTTTATAAGCCATTGAGAGCGGGCGGGAGTGGGGTGATTTGGAGTTTTGGTGGTGCTGAATCTATGATTCAGATTTGGCCAAATCAATTCAGGACAGTGATTCAAAATCACCAAATTGAATCACTGTCTCCCAAATCAGCCAAATCCAAATCTGAAGTTAATACTACCCACTTCGCACAGACCTACTGACAATATCCCCACAGAGGGCTCTCACCTTTGGGACTTTTTCCCATACCCCAATAATCTGTTAGTCACCTAGTTTATAAGCCCTCTAGACATGATGCAGGTATTACTGTTTAAATGCAATGTTGAAATGGTAGTTACTGTATAAGGATATAGACCCTTTTTATTTAGCAAGTAAATGATAACCATTTTAATGGACCACATATTGGCATGACAGGCATTTGATACAGTTACTCTGACATTCACTGCCCAGTACACACATTGTATTATAATAGATAAAGTAATATCAAAATAAAACATTTCAATGACTTGCTCCCTGACAGCACAAGTGCTACATCCTTCCTCCCCATTTTGACAGACAAGTCAGGATGACAAACAATACTGAGCGTTTCCCAGCTCTTAGTCTCTCTTCTTTGATTCCTCCTCCTTTGTCAGCATGAGAAAGGAAATCAACCTGTACTGCAGCATCTTGTGCCATGTATGGTAATTGTCAATGAAAAAAGACAAAAGAAAGAAAAAAAAGAAATCCTGCTTCTGCATCTTGCAACACTTTTGTAGAGGAACATCTAGCATTTAATCCTACCTTCACTGAAGAACCCTCCAGTTCCCCAGACAGGAATGAAATAATGTCTGAAGGTGCAAGAGATAACAGCTATTCGGGAGGGAAAGATTGATACACACCAGAGCAGAGACTCTCCCCCAAAGAAGTGGATAAGGTGGCTACAGCTCTGGAAAACAAAAGTACCCTTTAACCATGAAGTTTGAAGGTACCACCCTTTCATGTCCACAAGCTCCTTTTAGTGCAGCTTGCTTCCTTTTCTCCCAAGAGGATATTTCCAGAGGATACAGTACAACTAGAGTATCTACTCTCTGCAGTCTCAGACAGCCACAGAAAACATTTTCCTCTCACTTACCAGTTAAATTGCTTTTCTTTCTGTTGTTCTGTCAACACAACACAGATACCTACCTAATCTGACTTAGATAAGACTCACTGCTTGAATCAGCAGGGCAAAGTGGGCGACCAGCTTTCTTCAGGTCAGAAGAAGCAAAGGATAGAGCCCTAGAAAATGGGAAATCTTAGAGATTGAGCATCATCCACCCTATCTGAGCAAGTAGGCAGAAGGAATATAGGATATAGATTATATACACTACCACCTCCATCAAAAAAAAAGCAGAGGAAACAAACAGAAAACAAATCAGCCAGTAAGCAGGGCTGTAAAATGCCTGTACTGCAAAGTGCAGTAGTCAAGTGCTGTTGGGCGATGACTTGATGGCACATACAACAGCACTGTCATTGCCTAGCTCATTTCAGATAACTTACATTCTAAAAAACAAATCGTCAGACTCTGCAGTTCTTACTAAACAGCATCAATATAATATAAAAGGAAGTTTCCCAAAGAAAAGTGTGACAGCAGAAAGGAAGAGAGAGAAAGTAACACTGAAGATTTTAAATTATACTGACAAATGCCTGTCAGGAAAATATTCCAATTAGTTTGTTTTCACAAAGCACAAGGAGAACTGGAGAGTGTCATTTTGGTGGGTTTGAAGGATTCTGCTTTTTTAACATGTGACATGGATTTCCTGCCCTTGTCCAATTAAAGAAAGTGGGGAACAGCTCTGAGGTGGAATGCTTGTCTTTTTTAAATTAGATCACAGGTATATCTACAACTATCCATCTGTGTGACAGCTGACAGAGAGTGGGTTAACAGTTTAAGTGTAATTGGAGGCAGATGTGTACTATACATAATGCTAGCTGGGCTTGTCTTTTGCATTTAACTGTATTGGCTCACTTTCATTTCAGTGCTCTTTAGCCTGTTAAGTTTGAAGTTTCCCTACCGCCCATACTCCATAACTTAGCAGTGTGAAGCACTAGCCCTCGACTTGTGTGTACAGCTAAAATCGAGTTTTTTCTGAAAGTTAAAATTCAAATGAGTTCATTACTATTGCTTTTTTCTTCAGGAACAAGAGGGGTGTAGCTAACTCACTATATGGCTATAGTTCTCGTTTATACAAAAGTGTATTCTACACCACTTGTGCTATGTTAATGAGACACAGTTCACATTATGAAATATTTATCATGAAGAAAAACTAAAGAATCATACACCATTACATTTATGGCAGACTTAAATGAAACCAATAATAGCTCCTTATGACTTTTTATAGGCTCTCAAGTGCTACATGAGAAGGCTCCACTGGTGAAAGCTCTACTGCTAGCTGGTCCTGCAGGAGTAGGAAAGAAAATGCTAGTTCATGCCCTCTGCACAGAAACAGGAGCCAACCTCTTCAACTTGTCTGCCTCTAACATTGCAGGAAAATACCCAGGCAAGAGTGGCCTGCAAATGCTGCTCAACATGGTGTTTAAGGTACTATGCTTTTTAACAGCCCTATCTTACTGTGGGTTTCTTTGTGATGTCTTTTTCTAAGATTCCTGTCAGATCAGCACATACTCTCTTTTAAATAAATTTTAATTTTCTTCAGGTACGCAGCTCAATACAGTGGTGGAACTGGCCACGGTCAAACAAGTGTCAGCACATATTTGAGATTCCTTTATTGCTTTCAAACTTCTTTAAAACAATTTGTGAACAGCCATTGTGTTCACCACTGTGGAGGATTTACTGCCCTGTGGGAAATCACTTCATGTAACATTTGTCTGCAGCACTATTTGAACAATCTCGCATTACCTTGAATATGAAAAGCATTATGTAAAATAAGAGTCTGTTCCATGTTCATGTTTACGTTAATCGAGAATGTTTGACAAACAGTATTTCGTCAAATAATGCTGGCTGCTATTGGTTATATATATTTGTTGCACAGGACAGTCACTGCAAAAGCTGTCTGATTATCTAAAAAGTATCCTTTTGATAGACAGTGTCTTACCTTAGAATTACATTAACAAAAACTCAAAAGAAAAGGATTTCTTTATTGGACCAACTGCTTTGTAACCACACATTGGACTACTACATCAACATGGCTCCATAAAATCTCCTTTGCTCCTATTTCCTTCTCTCTCTAACCACTACCCCTTTTCCTAAGCAACATACTGTTTACGGCCAGTCTTCAGTTTTTCTGCAGTCTGGCTTCCACCCCTTATACTCTGCTGCAAATGCTTCTGCCAAATGAGCGAGTTCTTTTTGCTTAGATCTCAGAACCAATATCCACCCTCATTAGCCTTGGCCTGTCACCTACTTTCAACTCTTGACCACTATTTCACATGTTGAATCTTGTCCTCCCTTGGCTTCTGTGACTTCATTTTTTGCTGCCTCTCCTCTCCTCCTGCTTCTTCAGCATGTCTTTCAAAGGGTCCTTTTCCCCCCACACTCTTCACCTTTCTGTGAAGCTCCCACCAGGCTCTGTTCTTGATCCTCCTCTCCTCTCCTCTTGTGTAATCTCATAAATGCAAAATTGACTACCATCTCTGTGCTGATGACTCACAGATCTACCTCCATACTCCAGACCTGTCTTCCTCTGTCTAAATTAAAATATTGTCTTATGTTTTTGACATCCCCATAGGGATAACTAGTAGTCACCACCAGGTCCATATGGCTAAAATAAAGTTCCTAATTTCCTGTCACTCCAAGCTTTCTAAGATACTTCCTTTCTCATTCACTGAGAACATCACCATCCTGCTTCATCCTTTAGTAGTCTGGCATGCTCTTCAACTTGTACCTCTCTTCTAAGTCTTCACAACAAGACTGCATGTAGGAGAAACAAGCCCCGCCTAATGAATTCTTAATCAATAAGCAGGAAACTTATTTTTTTCCATCAGAAGTTTCTTCACAGTGCTGATTAAAGATCCTACTATACTATTGTTACAAGGATATAGTAGTTACATGTACGGTATAAACATTTGACATGAGAAAAGCCAGAAAACAGCAGCACACATGGTATATATATTCACAGCTCTGGGTCTTGCTGCCTGACACACGGTGTGCCTCATTAAATTGATCCTTGTCCATGTACCTGATTACTGAAAGATTCACAGGCCTCAGTAGCAGATAGTTTCAGTGATAAATTTTACACACATCCACACTTTTTTCCACTAGTGACAGTGGCATAAGAAGCATTTATAAAAAATTCTTATATAGTTAGTCAAACAAAATTAGGCGCTTGAACATATAACTAAGTAAATAACAGGAAACATAACAGTAATTATTTTTCATGTTATTATGCAATCCATGTAATCACTATTAATACATGAGATTTACTTTCTCTGAATGTATGGTGCTCTATGATGAAGGTACAGTAACCTAGAACTCATAATTACCAATCACTTCTACAAACAAAGGAGTTTGAACAACTCTGCTAATCCCTAGATCACAAAAAAAACCACTGGGATACTTTCTGTCCATAACTGCTGGTGGCAGATGGCAGTCATTTCTTGAGAGACACGCTAAAGAAAGAAATAACACTGGAAAAAAATAGATTTTAAATTTGTGTCAGATGCAAAAATGCAAATACTTTTCAGATCATTATTTCTGGGTGGGGTCTATTACAAGATGTATACCAGCTCTGCCAAAGAGAGAAAGAGAGAGAGAGAGGCTGATGTTACTCAAAGCAGTCACTCTTGAATGTCGTACAGAAGAATTGACTTAAATTACCTTTGTAGGAAAACAGAGATTCTACTCTGCCTCTCCACAAAAATGCATGAGAAATTAAATATTCAATAGCAAGGGTACTAAAAGGCATTGTGAATGTCAAAGACTAAGCTCCTGTGTACTCTTTAAATGGCAGAGAAAAGTCATATAGTGAAGCGGTAGCAATGTTTTGGGCAAAAAAGAAGGTCCTTTATCTGATATTTGACTGTGCCCAAGTAGCCCTGAAAAAAAATCTGATCCTTCAAGCATAAACCAGAATACAGTAGAATATTTTCCATGCACTGAGCCAGACTAAAGACAAGGCAGCCCTGCCAACTTTTACTAGTTGAGGAATTGGCCCTCCGTTGTTCCCATTAATGCGCATGAGTATAACTTCAAAGTTGCACCTTATATACACAGTTTTGCAAGGGAGAAATAAGAGCTTGGTGCCTGACAAAGTAAAGAAAGCATCATAGAAATGGTAACAGCAAGCCCAGAAAAGAACAAGAAAATAGGCATGAGTCTGTAATGGAAGCGAAAAAAGCAAGCAATTTATAAGCAAAAGTTGTAAGGCAGGAAAAATGATGAAAACTGGCATTGCATCAATATTATAGGGCAGCAACCAGGTTAAGTCACAAATACAGTCACACTGCACCTAACAACCTTGACAGGAGGATCAACACCAATAGACAAGAATGCAAATAGCATGTGGATGGAAAAGGGCAACTAACACAATCCTAGCCAGGCTAAAGGGGTGGGGAAAGTAATACCAAGGAGGAAATACCAACATGGGAGTTGTGTGTATAGCAACTCAAAGTATATCACACAGTCAGATATACAGAACAATGCACCCTAAAGTTGAAATTTACTGTACTGTATTTCAAACAGCTTCACTGTTAGAAGATTGTATTTCAAACAGCGGTGACCCCACAGCTTAACACTGCTCACTATGTGTATGTACTTCAAATACCACCCCACAAACGATCCATGTGCTAATTAGCCATCATTCATGACTAGAAGTGGGTGTTTTTTGTTAAGGAAGAACCCTCCAAAAACATATATGGAGATGAGGTGCAGAACAATCCGGTTCGGCTCCACCTCAGGGAAGGTAGGACCACACTATTCATATGCAACAGGTTGAGAGAGGGGGCAACAGAGATTCTGAGTGAACTGCTTGTGGCCCCATTTGGTGATGTTTTCCCAACATCTAAGGCTGGTGAAGGAACAGAAATCATTGGAAATGGGAAACAGAGTCATAGCTCATCTATGGGAGTAAAGAAGAAATCAAAATGTGTTCAATGTAGTGGCTCACCATGACTTGAAAGAGAGTGCTGAGTGGGGCTGAATGCAATGGGCACTGCCATATATTATGTTAAGATGGGCTGTATTAATCTATACTTCAGTAAACCTACCTGGCAGGGGAGACACCATGATCTGGGGAAATACCATCACCACGATGGTGGCAGTGGAAATACCCTGACAGAGGCAATTCAAATGGTATTGTATCGTAGAGGGTTGCACCTTTGTCTGCTTGTAGACAGGATTCCCTATGAGACCCTCATAGTTAGCTTCCTACTGGCCTCTTCCAGTGGAAGAATCTCAGCTATATGCCAACTTTATGGAAATAAGAGATTCCTCTCTAGCTTTCCATATGGCTGAGGGCAAGTCAAACTTGGGGGCATCTGAACCATAAGCTTCCAGGCTCGGGTCTGCGCACAGGATGCCTGCCAAAGAATCTGGAAGCATCTGAAGCCCCAGGAGAAGATGGAGGATGTTTGCTGGTTAGTAGGGCCACATGTGGTTCTTGAATGACTCTCAGATTTGGAATCATTTTAGCTGATTTGACATGGAACATTAAAAATTTAAAAATAAATAAATCTGGGCCTTTTGGCTAAGGTCAAGCACTTTTGGCACAAGGGGATAGTGTCAGGGCTGCTTTTGGCCCTCCCAGTGTTAACCTAGTGTTGCAGTACCTCCAGGCCTGGTGTCAGTTCCCTGTGAAGGGAATACACACCCGGGCCAAACCCCCGGCCACAAAAAACAGGTTCCTTTCAACATTTTTGGCAAGGCCCCTGGGCTCAGGGCTTGCACATAGGATGCATGGATTTAGGAGTATCAAAAGCCCCAGACTGATGACTCTGGGTCAGTCTGGCTACTTGCTTGTGGTAGGACCACACAGACTGGAACAATTGAGCTCTTCTTAGTCAAAATTTGGAACTTAATTCAGAAAAGGTTGCCCCTTGGAAACAAATTTTATTTTTATTTTTTTAATTAGCATTTTTGGCACCCACAGAGGGTATTGGAGCTTGCTTCAGCCTCTCTGAGTGTCAGCCTAGTATTGCAGTACCTCTAGGCCCAGTCCTCATTCCTTCCTTAGGGAGCAACTTCTGTTTTTTTAAGGGACAAGGACACAGACACACACGCCTCTATGAGTATGTTTATGCAATATGGGCCTTATGTTTTAAAATCACGCTTAGTGTTGGTTGAATTTAATCAGCTTCATAGTTGGGTTCCATTACTGAGCACATGCTGCTTTTGGAAGCAATTTTATGATAGACAGTGTATTTAATGAGGTTTCCTTGTATGTGAATGTAACAAAAACACCCTCATCTTGTATTTGAGTAATTTTTTTTTTTAAAGAAGTCAACTTTATCTTGGGTTTTTCCCCCAAAGTTAAAGCACAATATAACTTATCCTTTTCAAGAATTTTAATCATTACACTCTATACGCTCACGATATTATTTATTTTTTAAAATGCCTGGTAAAGGAACTCTGTTTTAAGCTTCCTGAATTATCAACATAAAAATTAAATAATTGCCCTATGCAGCCTCATGTTTTTCTGATCAAATATTCGTTTCCGATTTTCATCAGTTTTAACCCAGTATTGCTTTATGTAGGCTCATCATCTCAAATAAGGGCAGCTGTATAATTTATAATAATCAGTGGATACACTGATCTAATTTTCAGTGATCCATCAATTTCTGCAGAAGCTTTCTATTTAATTAAAGCTGAAATCTTCAAGCCTGGGGAAACTGCCATTTGCCCAACTATGAAAATCAGGCCGTTTATTTGGGGGACTAGACACTGAGATGCAAGTTTGAAAATTTTAGTGTACATTTTTACAGTTATAATACTATTTGAAGCTAGGAAGCATCAAATCTAAAGCTTAGCTGAAACAATAGCTTTAAGATAACGTATGTCCACCCCTTCCAACATGTTGTGACAGTATTTTTTTTAAATACAAGAGAACCCCTGAGCAGAAATCACAGTGGATGTAATTTATAAGAAATTCAGAGACAAAAAAAATCACCAGAATTGTTGCTTTATATTCCGTTTAATACAGAAGTGCAAGACAACCCAGGTAAGGCACTTGCACAAAGGCTTGTCATGAAAAAAAAATGAAGGTTTAAGCACATGCTGAATTTATGCACCTTTTATTAATGTGAGTGGATTCAGGGAGCAAGAGTTACAGGAAAGAACATTTGTTCTCAAACCTGTATCAGATTAGTAGCTAAAACAACAATAGGCATCTGTTTTTAGCAAATGCTGTTGCTACATTAATGCAGTATTAGAAGGGTTAAGGAGCCATCTGCTGGTGACTCCAACAAATTGTTGAATGCAGCAATGCTAATAAAATTTCAATTACAGATTAATTACTTAAAGTGCATTTAATTAGCCATGGATTCAAACTACCCATGGATAATTCAAATGAAGCAGGTTCATGGGGATATACAGTCTGCTTCATATCTGCCAACAATTTAAATTAGATACTAGTGGATTATGGGTGTCTGATTTCTTTTTTTTTTAAAATCAGCACAAAAGCAGTGTGTTGAATCAAAATCACCAGTGTATAACATGAAACCAGCAAACTCCACATATATTGGTCTGTTCATAAAAATCAGTGCTGTGATTTGGCAAGCAGAAATCGTTTAAGTATCTGCTTCACTCAAGAGTCAGTGAGTGAACCCACTTTCTGCTCTGTTTTTTCCAGTTAATTTTGGCAGCAGAGAAAGAAATGAGAAGAGAAAGTAATGGGGATGCCAAAAGAAAGAATAGTGTTAAATGTTATTGAAAATAAAAGGTGGCACTATTGCCTAGCTAGCAAACAATGTGCTGCAACACGTATGGGTCTCATTCATTCTGTTTTTGAAGTTTGATGGTACTGTAAAAGCAATCCACTAAAATTGTGAGTGGAAGAGACAAATGCTCCTCATCTCTCCAACATCTTCAGTGAAGGGACAAAACCAAGGGGGAACCAGGGGAAGTTGCATCCAGTGTTCTTTGCCTCAAGAAAGGCCATAGTAGGATAACTGAGGAAATTATGTGATACCAGAGAACATCTCAAAATGGGGTTTTGTATATGAATTATGTGGACATGTATATATAAAACATACCACATTTACGGTGGGATTTCCAGAAGAATCCAGCATTGGCCTAATTCTGCCCACTCATGGTAATGGGTGTTTCACTATTTGCCAAACACTTTGGGTAAATCCCCATCCTTCTGAAGCATGGTAGAACAGCTTCATCCATGTATGGGGCAGCTCTGGCTGCCATGGTGCCAATCACAGTATCATGATCAACCAGCACTGATTGCAGCTATTTCTGTGCCCTTATGCCCCCGCAAAGGCAGTGTCCACAGCTGCTGGCCCCATCACCATTTCTCAGTTAAGCAACTGCCATCATTATCCCCCATATTTTAACCTTCAGAGTGCTATTAGACATGCTTCGTATGCTCTGTACCTTCTAATCAGGGGTACAGAGCATATATTTTTCTATAACAGTTAGAAAGACTGGACTTATAACCAGACTTAAGACAGACCAGCTTACCGTGTAAAATAAAAATACCAGCAGAAAATTACTCTCCAGTCAGTGCATACTTACAATTCCTCCAAGCATATGACCATAAATAGAAATCTAAATTGTAGCAACTAACCCCAGCCTCAAATAGGGGACAAAGAGAAGACACTCGACTTCAGGCTAGCACAGTCCCTCTGTTAAATCCCACTGCCCATATCTTCCCTGGCTGCCTTTCCAGGGAAGTAAGGAGAGTACAGTCCCTGCGTTCTTTTACAATTCAAAGCACAAACTCCCTCTGCAACTAATATAGAGTAATTCATGACTGCAGGCTGGTTAGTTGTTCAGTTTGCTATGGATTTTATGCTATATTCAAACAAACACATAGGATTCCCACATAATCTCTGAATAAATTGTACACAAGCTTGATATTGCCCAAACATATCCCTTCAAGGAGATTTAGCTTTGTAGGTAACATACAATAAGACTACTTAAATTTCAGCCTAAATTTTCTTCTGCAAGCTTGGCTAGACCTAGGATTTTTTCTCCCCACTCCATGACTTGTCTACCTCAGACCATCCTTTCATAGAGCTAACAATCTACCTAACTAGTATTATTCAGCAATGCAGGAATCAAATATTTGGTGTGAAGGTGGCTCAATAGAAGAGCCCTGTATCTCTAATTGGCTATGCTATTACAATAGAATAGAGACTATGTTTTCAAGAGTACCATCTCAATACATCCCTACATTGTTTAAGTTGTGGGGTGCCCAAAATATGCCTATGAAAATACCAGCTAGTTTATTTAAGGTCATTTTGTCTTATAGGTTAAATATTCTTCTTGTGCAATTGATGACTTTTCCTCTCTTTTCCTTTATATATGGATACATAGACACAAGGATATCTGCCTGTGAGAAATTTTGCAACTTACAATTTTCCGATATTTTAATCATGAATCTTCTTCAATTATAGCACTTATTTTACACTTTCGAAAGTGAGTGAAGAAGCTTCCTGTTCCTTTAATTAGTAATGAATTCAGGGATACCACTTGTCATATTTCACAATTGTTAGATAATCTCAACAGAAGTATTGTTTAACGTAATAGCGTTAGTCCCTCTTTATTTATCAACAGCGTTGAAGACAAACTCGAGTTACAAAATGCACTTTAACCTATCACATTTTCCCTACTGTTCTTAATGATCTAACCAGGCTAACGCACTTTGAAAAGAATGTTTGTTTCATGTAATTCTTCTTTCACTGACTGAAAATCCTAGAATGGTTGTTAATCAAGCATTATGATACATATAACCTATAATATTTATATGCTCCTTTTCAGTAGCAAGAGCTTCAGCTGGAAAATGCAGAATGGAAAAATGTAACTATATTTAATTGGTGTGTGGTACAATTTATTCATACAACCAGTTCTTTTGTCACTGGGCAAACTAGCATAGCCGTGATAATAGCAACTAAAAATGTGATTAATATTTGGCAGCAAAATTTCTAAACCAATGGTGTTACTATAGCAATAGACAGCGTGCAGATGTGTAAAAATCTGTAGTGTTGCTGCCATCCTGCTGTGAACCAGCAGTATAGTGCATCCACATTTTGAGCTAGTAAGGACTTTGATAAGCACCTCCAAAAACTTCATATATGGTGTTTTATTTCTTATGTTAAACTCCTAAATCTGCAATGCCTTGTGCACATGGTCATTTTATATAAGCCTGTTTTGCTTAAACGTATTATGCAACTCTGGAACACAGACCTTCTGTTGCCAAAATAAAACCATGTTACCTGTTAATTAAAGATCAAATTGGAGTTGGGAGATGTGCAGTAAACACGTTAGCCAAAAATTTTTGAACATCGGCTGAGTCCATAACAGTAGGCTCCTAAATAGAAGTGGCCTAACTTGTCAGTAAAGCAATGGTAATTGCAAGTGCTCAGCACTTCTGGGAAGAAAAAAAAAAGTCAAACTACATTTGTGTAACAGCCTAAACATGAATTTTAGAACTTAGTTTGAGACACCCAGATTTGACATATTAAGCATTTTAATCAACTTCACAAATTTCCTCTACCATATTCTTTCAGGTGGCTAAGCAACTGCAGCCTTCAGTCGTGTGGATTGGAGACACAGAAAAAACGTTTTACAAAAAAGTGCCGAAGGCTGAAAAAGAGGTGAAATGCTCCTGTTTGATTCCAGTGCCTATAATAAATTTCACATGCTATATTAGAACTGACAAAAAGAGAACAGGTGCATTTCCTAGCTTAACATGTACCAGTATGACCAGACCTGCCAATGCTCACTTTATAATAGCTTGTCTCACTAACTTTTTTAAAGATATTCTTGTGACCTCTCACAGGCTTTAAAAGTCACATCTCTCTGCACACTTATACCAGTCTTATCTAAAAGTAATCTAGTCACTGCTCAGTGCTGATGGAAGTGCAACAGAAATAATGCTGAATAAAAGAAGGGAAAAAAATCTGGGAGAATTTAAAAATATGAAGCAAGAAACTAGGAATTAAAATAAACTCAAGTGGTTCAGCTTTATTAATTTTAGAAACTGGGCCTAATTAGGGTCAACAATAACGTAGCGAGGACAAATTCCCACTGTAAAAACAAAGAACACGTGTTAAACAGTTAAGTTTACAGATTTCTTTGCCACCTGGGAGTACTGTTCAATTACTTCCTTTCCTTCCCATCATTAGCAACTTCCCACCAGCAAGAAATGTCAAAGATTTGTAGATAAGAACAATGCTCCTTCCTGAGCAATTTATACAACAGCAAAAAATCTGTTAGATGGGATATTCAGATTAAATTCACATAGTTTGCAGCAGGTCTCCAGATATATTTTATCCTGGGAGTCCCATGTCAGCTACAAAGTCTCTCTTTAGTTAAAATGGCTCTATTTTTACCTGGACATAAAAGTAATAATATTAGGAAACTGTTGAAATACTAATTGTGTTAGATTAGCCTATCATTTGAAAACTGTTTAGATTGCTTATTGCATGACCTGTGTATGTAGTAATTGATGCCCTCTGGTGGTCAACATACTATACTGAAAGCAAATAATTTCCTTAGTCTCAAATCTTGATAGTAGCTACTATTGAAAATAAGATTGTAGGTCAAATACTGCCTGGAGTGTTTGTCATTGTATACTTTTCAGTTATGTTTGTGATCAAAGGAAAGCTTCTGGTGGATATACAACTTCAAAAAGAAATGTTGTACTAGAGGCACTTGCATAATTGTGTGCAGATGCATTAATATTTAGCAGAAAATCACCAGTCCTTTTGGAGGCAGTGGACAGGTTCATCAGCCAAGCTTATTTTCCTGTATACATAGCATGAGCTATATACAATAATCTGAACCAGATAAAGGTACCTATTCTTCCTTTTAACATTAACAGTTATCCAGTGCAGGGCTCAGTAAGAAAGGCCCAAAAGAAAAGAAGTGACAGCATAAGGAAAATGGAATCAAGAAATATGGAGAAGCAGTAAAGTTGTTGGAGAATGTGAGCTAAATTCTGCCCCCAAATGGATATGAATTCAGTGAAAGGCAATCTTGCAACCAGAAACAATTTTGCCATTGTGGCTTAGGTTTCATTAATAAATTACCTTAATTTTTTAAAGGCCCATTATATAACTGGCCTTCATTGTCCCTTTGGCCAGATCAGCTCTTTACTATCTTCCCATAGTTGACAGCCAGACAGTAAAGTACACATTTGTTATGGTAACCCAGTTGCCAAGGATATTTGACAAGAAATAATCACCAACTGTCTTTTGGAACAAAAAAGGGTCACCCTCACAATACACCCAACTTCTTCTAACAGGAAGAGAAAATTTAGATCGTTTTTGGCACAGGTAGAGTTGTTTAAATTTTAAGAATAGGATGTCTACAGAATAAGCATTTACTGTAACCAACTCTGTCAGTAGAAATATATAAAATATCATCCGTCACAAAATTGATTGCTCAAGATGTAATTGACAAATTAGGACTTAGCATGAGTCCCAGGGGAAATAGCAGGTGAGAATTTAATTGTTTGATATTTCCTATTACAATCTTCCCAGTGGAGGGGATGTACTGCTTGCCTGTGAACCAAGTGGTATCTTTAACCTCTACCACTTATTTCAGTGAGGTGTTAATTTCTAAACCCACTGAATGCAATCATAATAATTATTATCTCACTGATGTAGAAGTTTTTATCTTCAAAAGAATTTAACATTAACATTCCAACACCTCTAAAAAGTAATCAAGCATCAACCCATATGGCTATATTAGTAGGGATCTACCTAATTCATAGAGGCTGCCCCTCCATTTCACAGGTAGAAGGCAGGCCATTTTGCAGGTAGAGTGCAACAAGACTCCCATGTCTCTGATTAGTTAAAGGAGCCCATTGGCCCTGCCCCTCACCACTGAGTGGCTGCAGGATTGCCTGTCAGGTTGTCCTGCCCCTCACCCACTGATTAGCTGCAAAGACTGCCCATGATGCAGCCCTACCCTGCACCACCAGTTGGTGGAGATGGGCAGCCCTCACAGCCAGTCAGTGGTGAGGTGTCAGGGGATGGCAGCCATCTTGCTCACAGCCCTTCGAGCAGGAACCCTCTCCCTTTCCCCTCCCACCTAGCTGCCACAGCATGCTAAGGACTGCTGTTGATTTTGTGGAATCCATGAAATTGCAAATTTGGTAGGTCCCTATGTATTAGTGATAGACACTCTATATCTTTAGCTAAGCACAAGCCCATTTTAATGCACCAAGGGCCAATCCTTATTAACAGAACAAATTTACTAACTCACGCTTCTTTTCTGAAGTTCTTTCAGTGACAGTCTTATATGGATAGACCAATGAAATAAAATTACTTACTAAAGGGCACCTAAGATATCAGTAGCAAAGCTAAGAACTTGGAAGCTTGGGGTTCAAAGGCCTTATTCTTAGTTCCCCAAGCTGTGGTATCCATTAACATGTCAGTGCTTATTAATGCTTACTAATCAGTCAGCAATCTAAGAAACAGATGCTCAACATATCTTTGAAAAGCAACCTAGGAAGAGAGGGAGAGTACAATAGGGGTGTACAAAGCAGGCCGTATTTGATTCAGATTCGTCCCAAATCCAGGACAGTGATTCAATTCAGTGATTCGGATCACTGTCCCCGATTCAATTTGGCCGAATCCGAATCTGAAGATTCAATGCCGATTTGGAGAATCAGTGATTTGGACATGGATACAGCTTTAAATGTTTTGTCTACATACCTTGAAGTACCAGGCACAGCTCGTGAATCCTGCAATGCTGGGGCAGATGGAGCACCGCCCTGCATGCTTGGTGGCAAACGTGAAAGTGGATCGGAAGTACTTCTGGTCCACTTCTGGGTCCACTGTGGAATGCACTGTCCCCTCCAAACCCCCCTGGCTCAACAATTGGCTGTGGGGGACCCCAGGTGCCACACACCCAGACCCAGGAGGCACCAGTTGCTGAGACACGGGAGCCCCCCAACATGCTCCCCAGTGGACCTGGAGGTGGCCCAGAAGTGCTTCTGGTCTACTTCCAGGTCTGCTGCTGAGCACACTGGGGACCCCACTGTGCTGCTGTGGGAGGCTCCATCTGCCCTAGCATCTCAGCATTCACAAGCTGCCTGGTACCTAAAGGTACGTAGAAAAAACATTTAAAGCTGCCTCTATGTCCAAATCTCTGAATTGATTTGGAGAGATTAAAGGGTCTCCCAATTCGATTCAGATTCAGCCACTGAATCGGGCCAAATCTCCACTGAATTGAATCAGGGACCAAAGCTTTGCACAGTCTTAGGGTACATGTTTTTTGGGGGGGGGGTTTACAAAATAAGCTAGAAAAGTTGGGGAATCCTCTGGCCCTTGAGTTTGGGGTGTTTCCCTGACTTCCCACTTTCTCCTCTTAGGTGGGCGTTATGGTTACTATTACAAAGAGCTGCAAATAACTTATTGTCTGACAAGGGTGTGATGTAGATTCACATGGCATAAACTATATAATACTGAAACTGAGATACTTTACATTGAAGAAACCATTCCATGGTTGGTATACAGTAAAATGTTGCTGCTTGGTATGCAGTAAAATGTGAAGAGCAACCCAGATTCCAATTTTTAAGAGCCTAGATGATTTTGGCACTTAAATGCCTGCCTGGCTGTGGTAAAGTAGATCCTTGAACAGGACTTAGTTGACACTTACATGCCTAAGTTGCAAAAAGAAGTCCTGAAAGGACTAGCCAAGTTCCCTAAACTCTGAGAGAACCAGATCTTCTTCTACTTCCTCTCCTTCTGTTTCCATGACTTTTGCATTTGTGGCTGCCCAGTGGCCATACTTCAAGAGCAGGAATGAAGAGTGCCTTCACCCAGACTATTCCACTGCCTGATGTTTATAAGGGCATTCTCCTGGGAGGAGGAGTATGTGGATTTGAATCCTTTCCCAGGCTGAGGGGAACCATAATCTAGATTCCACACACTTCCTTGGCAAATACTGTAACTACTAGGTTTTTATACAAAAGACAGATACTGCTAACACATAAATCCTTCTCAGATAGGCACCCACCTTCAGAAGACCCCACACTGGGTCCCAAGTGGATGGGAATAAGGAAGAATTTCTTTACTGTCCGAGCCCCCAGGGTCTGGAACAGCCTGCCACCGAAGGTGGTTCAAGCACCTACATTGAACACCTTCAAAAGCAAATTGGATGCTTATCTTGCTGGGATCCTATGACCCCAGCTGACTTCCTGCCCTTTGGGTGGGGGGCTGGACTCGATCTTCTGAGGTCCCTTCCAGCCCTAACATCTATGAAATCTATAGAAATGTCCAAACACAGGGGCCAGCAACATTTTTTGGCAAAGTGCTGAAAACAGCTGCAACCTTAATTTGTAAGATGCTAGCATACCTTGGAGCAGATGGCAGGGGAGTGTCGAGGGGCAGCACAGCACAGCCCTGGCCCCTTCCCCACCATCCACCCTAAGGTGCATATGAAAGCACATTGCCTTCACATGCCATTCTCTGGCATCCCTGACCTAATGTGTAGCCCAGATATAGGCACTTAAGCTCTAAAAGGGGCAAGAGTTCAGACACTTCCCAGTACTTAGCATTTCTAAATTGGCTACCTTTAAACATCCCCTCCTTCAAAGATGCTTGATTAGAAACCTAGGGATGTAACTTCTCTTCCTTGAATCACCCCGCTATAGCCAGGTACCTCATTTTTAAGCATTTTGTTGCCCAAATTTTGGATATTGGCAAAATCCAGATTGCCCTCCCAAATGACTTTTGAAAAAATGAGACTGCCTCTCAAGGTCACTTAGATTCTTGGAAATTTGGCCCCACTTTTTGCTTCACAGTTATTTTGTGACTTTACCTACATATATCTTCTTATAAATTGTAATGATACAGTAACACCTCAGCAACTTGATTTTAGTGTTTTAGCAGTATTTGGATGAATATCACAATAAATTCCTAAACAATAAGAAGTTCTGCTTTCCCTGCAAGTTGGTGTAAGAACGTTTATAATAAAAATCTGATTGCAAACAACTTGAGGTAAGCAAGTACTGAGTTTATGCAGCCAAGTATTTCAGGTTATAAATTCTGAGTCTCACTAAGGTAAAATTGGGGCAGAGTTTGAGGATATGCATATTTCCATCATGGAAAATACAGTTACCTGTTTGTAAAGCTGTATCTCCAACCTGTGCAAGCAGCACAAACAAGATGATAAATCCTAACAAGTTTTCTTGCTGTTGCAGCTTGCCAAGTCCACAGAGCTCCATGTGATATTCATCCACAGGCCAAAGAGGGGACCTTTTCCTTTGAACAGGCTTCCTTCCTTCCTGCTTTCCCATAAGTCAGTGCAAGCAGCTAGAACAGGGTAATACTAACAGCCAAAACCATAGATCCATAATACAAATCAAGTGCTGCTTCACCTTGAAAAGTCCAGGAGACAAAGGCCCAATAAGTTTGATTTTTGATGAGCATCTACTCTGTTTACATTAAATGTAAATGTGCCTTTGCTTTTTAGAGGTGCAAAGCATACTGAGCCCTTTAGTTGTTTTCATCAACCAGAGTTATTTCATCTGTTTAACTAAAGTATCAGTGCTAACATGTCATTGTTCCCTGTATTTATATGCATGCTGTCGAAGATGGAGCCTAAGCGTTTGAAGAAGAATCTCCCCAAAATTCTAAAAAGTTTGAAAGCAGAGGACAGAGTTCTGATTGTGGGGACCACCACCCGACCCTTTGATGCTGACCTCAGACCTTTCTGCAAAGTGTTTAAAAAAATCATACTGATTCCCAGGCCAGACTATGCTTCAAGATTTGGCAAGTATATTAAGTCACTATATAGCATTTTACTACTGACCGCTATCCAAATCCTTTATCATCACAACATGCTGTGTTCAATTCAATTAACACACTCTGTGCAGCTTGGCATTTGAGATTTCAGTTAACACAGTGACAGATCACTTAAAAAACACAATGTCACAAAAATAAAGGAGAAAAAAAAATCTTTGTTCTGCTGTGACCATCCTTCATTTTATGTATTTATGTTTAAGCTACCTTGAATTTTGAACCTGGACTATTATTTTTATCTGTATGAATGAAGAGAACTCATCTGGGTGTTCATTTTTATTTTTAACAGGTTTTTTTTTTTTTTTTTTTAGCAGGAAGCGAAATCTGAATTGCTGTTATTTCTAGCTGTTTTTTCCATTATAAAAAAAAAAAAATTTTAGAAGGTTTTGTTTTATCACTATCAAAATCTTTTTTGCGTTTACAGATCACCAAAAAATTACAAAACCTCAAGATTTTATACATCCAGCCTGTCAAATCTGACATCTTTGCTGTGATTGACAGGTGCTTCATAACTACCATTAATTCACATTGTTAGTTATTTTTATGGTCTTGCATTTTTTTAAAATAGAAGGCTAAATTCTGCCACTGAGTCAGAGATGCATGAGAAAAAATTGGCTCAAAGTCTAAGCTTCCAAGGCAAACTTGACAGATGCCGGAAAATATTTACAATTAAGATTTACACTCTGTATTCAGTTAATGCATTTCTGCCGTCTGGCCGACCTCCTTCTTGCAGGAGTGAAATAGAATATAAGTTTTAACAATGATTTGCCTGGAGTTCTGGTTTCTTGAAAGCTTAACAGGTTCTAGTTATTAATATAGATGTGCACATTTCTGCACTGTGGCTATCAGTTTTGTGGACAGAGTTCAAAATGCAAACCAGAGTCATATATGGCAAGCAGACTTTTATAAAAGCCATCTCAAAGATGTGACTAGCACTAAAGCAAACTGCCAGTAATCCCCCCCACCACCCATGAAAAAGACCTTTTCCCCCTTTGATACCATTAAATTTAAGTCAGCAGTTGAGACATCACTCATTGTAATGGATTCCTCATTTAAAAAGAGAGAGAATTGGGGTGACAAGGCACTCCAAGTGGTGAGTTTTTCAGCTTTGGAAATCGCTTTCCCATGGTTCATAAGAGCCCAGTGATTTTCATAGGCTCAGAAGCCATTAAACTAATATGGATGACTGAGTTGAAGTTCAAAAACCAGGAACAACTTAATTTGTCAGTAAGTTACCTTTGCCTGGAAAGATGTGCTGTGTTGGATTGGACTTGGGAAAAACAAAACAAAACAAAAAATACACACCAAGATACTGGATCAAGAACCTCAGCCCAAAGAAAGAAGCATGAACCCCTAAGCTGATTACAACTGCTACAACAGTCCTTCTTTATACTTATGCCATCACTTTTATCTCTAGTCCCAATGGAAAACAGAATTAAGATAAACCTCCTCATTCCAAGCTGTGCTGCAATTACAATTAGATCAAGGCACACATTTACACAATGATCATACCCTAAATAAAATAGCAGCATTACAGTCTATGTTTATCGTATTACTAAATTGTTCCATGGTCCTGTGAAGTCCAGCATTGAAGAAAATAGTCAAAACAGTTTGATGCTGCCTTTCCAGTGAACATACAGGCAAATACAGATTTTATCTGTATTAAGAAGAGAGTGTCTTGTAATTCCATCCTACTCTATAGTTTTTGTAGAACAGAGGGGACATGGACTCTATGCAGAGCTATAACATTTTGCAATATTCTGGACACCTAACAAATTAACAACAGAAAGCTTCCCTTAAGAGAATGAGGGCATGGCTTGGAAATTGAAAAGGAAGAAAAAACAAAACCCCACATACATCTAAACCAGCAGGACTGGCCCACTATTTTATGGGTTTTATTCATGGTGAATTTGGAAATCAAAAGGAGAGTTCCAACCACAGTTTATTAAATCTTCAATATTAGCAAACAAAGATTTCACTCCATCTGAAACCATCACCTCAAAAGAGGGTCCCCGCACTACACAACCCTGACATACAAAATAAATGTTCGACTGCTTTATGCATCAATTTCTCTATTATGAATCAGTGATTTAGCCAATAGTTATTGAACTTAGTTATAAATCAAGTTGGAGATCACCGTTTGCCAGAATGAAAAATGTGATACAAAGCTGTCAATGAGTATGAGTACAAGTCCATAACATATACATAACAATAGAAGAACAGGGAAAGCAGATTATCTCTGTTACATGAAGACTATTACTAGATGCAGCAACAGTCCTCTAATTTTAACTTTCTCCTTTGCATGTCATTATGCACTGTGTCTTCAAACCCCAGTTACTCAGATGACAAACTAAACTATCGTATGAAGGAATAATTTCAAATCTCATAATTTTTCAGATGAGGGAAAATATTAGAAAAGATTATAGAGATACATAAGAATATAAGAAATGCATGGGTTGTATGATAAAGATTTTAATTAGCATGTCTTTGAGATGTATGCATTCATTTACAAAGGATGAAACTACAAATAAGTAATTCTTGCCAGTCTTATTTTCTGTTGTATCCATAAAGTACTAACAGGCCCTCTCAGAGGTTGAGAGAGGCCCGGGCAACTTCCATTTTTTGAGGCTCCCGGTATATTAAAAAAAATATTAATCCTAGTGCACTAGGCCCCGAGTACTAAGTACTTTCCAAACAACAGAAGTGGGCACAAGTTAGAAGACAGATGCGAGATAAATGCACTTTAGAATATATAAACATAAGTGCTGTCCCCAAAAACTTGCATCTTTTTAAATGCGCCAGTCTTTGAGAATCAGGACCAGATGTGTAGAAGGACATTTCCATGACAGGGGCATCCATGACTCACAAGGTAGCACTGGCTTCCACCACAGTGCTAGCTATTTCTGCATCTCCCCAACCCCCCCAGTTATGCTACTAATAACAGCCTTAGACATCTAATCAAAGTAGCAAGTCTTACAACTAAACTGACTTTACTACTCAACACCTCTGAAAAACAATCAAACTATCGCATGTATCCATGTTATAACCTATATATAAGCTATATTGTTCCATGTGTACAGTGTGCCTACACTCACAAATCAGATCAGGTTTTGCTGATAGTTCATGGTTTTCTTTTCACTCCCACAACTTGAAGCTCAAAGGCTAAGTATAGATAGTCAAAAAGCCAAGGCTGAATCAGTTCAATCACTGCAGGTTAATCTAAGCTATACAGATTTAACTGATAAGCAAGTGAACAGACATTCACTTTTGATTCCAGAAATGCAGCCACATGCCTGCAGTAGCCCAGGCCAGAAGCCAGGGAGCACTAAAGCACACCTCCTTGCTCAGCTGGAGTAGATACCTTAGGCTAAGGATAGCCCACCCACCCTGCAAGTGGGGGAGCTTGCAAAACATCCTGGGATGCTGGGGGACTGAGTTAACATGAATCTAGAGGGGAGATGGGAAAGAGGTTCAATAAACAGATCTAAACTAAGGCTGATTTATCCAGGTTTATCTTAACCCAGTTTTGGCCATTTTGAGAGCAATTTATGTGCACTGAACTTCTGTTGCGTTACAGATTTAAATCAGTTTCAAATCACTTATACTTTTGTGTAATTTCTGTCCATAGCCAATGCGATTAGTCAAGGCACCTATACTGGTTCTCTTGTTCTTTAATGCATGTTTTTGGGTTTCTCTTTCCTCTCCCGTTGGTGATGAAGTCTTATGGAAACACATCATTCTGCAGAACGGAGGCTCTCTGTCCAAATCACCAACCATTAGTTGCCTGGCAAAAATGTCTGATGGTTTCACCCAGGGACACATTATCTACGCAGCGCAAACTGTCCTCACTGAAAGACGCATCAGGCAGTTGAACAGAAAACCACTAACAGCTGTTGAACTCATGGGTGCCCTGGCTAGGCAGGACCCAGTGTACAAAGAGGAAGAAGATATGTTCAAGGTGAAATTAACATGTTAACAATGTTTTTTTCTCATGTTGTCACCCCAGCACATTTGAGGTTTTTGCTTAATAATAGAGAGAATTCAGCTTTGTCTCTTCAAAAACTCTTTCTATTTATTAATGATAACTTTCTACTATTTTCAGAGGAGGGGTGGGAGAAGGAAAGCATGAACGCTCTCTGAAAAATGGTTGTTTTTCTTAGTTAGTCTACTGAGGAAGAAAAATATTTCTGCACCAGAAAATTTCACTAAGTAAATGAATTTGAAGGGTACACAGACCGCCCCCCCATACACATCAAGTACACATGGATCACTTGCAACATTTTGCAACAGGATTCTCTTTCTGTAGACCAGGATTATATAGTTACACAGGGATTAAGTCTTCTTTCACTCAGTGCATCTACACATGTGCTTTACAGTGGAGTGACTAATTAGCTCTACAGTAAAGTGTCACGGTCTACACATGCACCGATATTAGGACACAGTAAATTAATTAACTCTGCCATAAAATAGTACCGTCAGGGACACTACTATCCTATGGCAGAGTAATTTACTCCACCAAAACATGTGTAGACAGTGACAGAGCTGGCTGGGGCATGAGAGTGCTAGAGTGTGGGGGCTGCCTGCCACCTAGCCCCACACTTTAGTACCATCGTGCTCCAGTTAGCCTAGATGCTGTCACCCAGAGCCTGGGGCTGAACCTCAGGGTCCCCTGCAGCCTGGGGCTGCTTCACCTCGGCTCAAAGTGCTGCAGTTCTGGGTATACATGCAGATACTGTGCTAAGGACCAGCTGACTCCAGCGCAAAATTCACCTGAGTTTATATCTGCACATAAGCTACATGCGTAGATGCACCCACTGAGTTACTTTCTGCTTTCTTGGCAGCGATAGTTTACCAAAACACACATGTCCATACTGAAGACACAATAGTGACTGCAGTAGAAATACTAAAGCCAATTTTAAACTAGCTAGCTCAGATTCCAGTCATCAAGCACTTTGCAAGATAGGGTATTTCTATTACAGCCCACAGCAGAGCACTAGGGCTAGGTACAAACTTTCAAAAAGCCCATGGCAGAACTGATCTAAGGTACGTTATTTTCTGTAAGCTGCATAGTTTAGATAACTAGCAAACAGAAAACACATTCATCCTTTAGTGGGGGGTGCAAATCTTAGACTGGGTTCCACCACTGTTAAACCAATCTATGTGTGCTGAACTTCTGTTATGGGTATAGACTGGTTTTGTGTGCCAAACTTCTGTTCTGTTATAGGTATAGATTGGTTTCCAGTCACTTATACCTGTAAAAGTGTAATGTCTGTACCTGGCATAGAGCTTATCTGGCACTGCAGAGAAAAAAAAAAAAAAAAACTCTCTCTCAACAGTCTGAAGGGGATTTGGTTCATCCGTTTGTTTTAAATATTAATTTAGAACCCTAATGTGATTCTTTTTTATTCCTCTAGCAACAAAAAGCACATAGTTTCTAGCAACCTGAACACACAAAAATGAGTCACTCATCATTGGACAGATAGCTCAGATGAGATATGGAATCTGTCTAGACCTTCGTATCTTAGTGTTAAAAATCATCCTGGTGCATGTACTCTCCCACCTCCTGATGAATGTATTCCCAACTCCATTTAGAAACATTTGGTTTTCTGAATGTGGTGAAGTGGGGCTCCCCAATTAGTCAGACTGCTAGTTGCCCCACTTCCCTTTGGGCATCCCCTCCACCTTCCCTATACCGCAGCCCATGCCTCGCAGATGCCATCCGGATGACAACATGCTCCTAGCCTACAGCCGGAGCAAGCTTAGGCCATGCTGTCAGGCCTCAGTCTCATGCACACTCATACCGCCCACCTCTCACTCAGACCTCACACAGTCCACGCTCTCTCATAGGGTCTCTTTCATCTGTCGACAACTTATTCTGCTTTGCTCCCTCTTGAAGCAAGCCCCTTAGGCCATAGGCTTAGCTAGTCCATCCCTTGGGTGGCAGATGTACCATCTTTTTGGCCTCTCCCACAACCCTCACCGAGTTAGTGGCTAGCCAATTCCCCAACCAGGCCTAAGCTTACCTTCTGGGGGCAACTCACTACATGTAGACACACTGGGCACTCCTCCCTCTGGTTCTTTCCACCCCTCACTGGGGCTACTCCTTACCAGGGTGTTCTTACCCAGCGCCATGACTGGTGCTCCAGGGTCTCACAGGGGACTCTCACTCTCCCCTGGAGCAACATGTCAATGTGCAATGTTCTGCCCCCACCCTCACTCAGGTCTCCACACTGCCCCCTTCACTCAGGGCTACCCCCTCACTGGGGTCCTCATTTCTGCCCTCTTCACTGGGGCTCTACACCGCCCCCTCACTTGGGGCCACAGGGCTTCACTCCCCAGTGGGCTCAGGTGCCCTCATCTGTGCTTGGCCCCCAACTACCTCCAGTGCCACCTGACCCACCCAAGGGTGGGAGTTGGGGGTTAAGGCCCCCCAACCCACCTTGCACCAGAGTGGTAACTGGCCTGGCATTTCCTGGGGGCTACTGCACCACTGAAAGCCCCACCAGGCCACCCGCTCCTGGCAGGGTGCAGTTTTAGGTCAAGCCCAGGACCAGGAGCCTCCTAACCATCCCCTACAGGTCCTCCCTTACTTCCAGAATGTTATGGAACCTCACAGCCAGGCAATGTTGCTGCCTTCCCAGCCAGCAGGGATCTGAGCTATTTATATAGGCAGTCAGAGATCTAAAATGGCTGCCTCAATTAAGCACCTGCTCACCGCTTGGTTCTGGTCTTAAAGTGGCAGGCACCCACAGTGCCCTGCAACACATCTTCCCCTTTAAATGGTACCAGGGGAAAGTTTTCCCAGCTGCTGCTCCAAAGCAGGCTCCCCTTGGAGCCTGTGAGAGCCCTCAAGTGGCGAGCACCCCAAAAGGTGCTCCGCCACACTGAACATGGCCAACATTTGTGTGATTTGATCACACTTGCCATCCAGTTAAGCATCTCACCTCAGGTAACAATAGCTGAATGTTATAGCATAGAAAGAAAATCATAATTCTCAACCTCAGGTAGTAATCTACTTGTACCTTGTAGTGTGAGGCCTGGTCTTTGTTGTAACTTTTAGTTGAACTGGTAAAATGGCAAACATTAATCCTATTAGCATAAGTATACATGCTTTGTACAACAGAAAGTATAATAATAAAACTCAATTTTGAAGCTCACTAAAATATAGTTTCTTCAACATCCTGTGGTGGTTACTTATTTGCTTTAATTACTTCCTTAAAATAGATATCTTTTTATCAGTTTTAACATTTGTTTCCATTAAATGTCACATACTTTAGCCGTAATCCTGGTATTATGGGTTAGTAGAAAGAATTGTCAAGAAAGCCTTCAATGTTAATTAAGTCACGTCTTTTAATCTCTTTGCATATGAGGTCCATTTCCCCATAGCTTCTAATCATTTTCATTGCTCTTTGCTGGACCTTCTTCGTTGCTTTGCTTTGTCCTTTTTGAAGTGAAATGGCTAAAACTTAAGGCAGTATTCAAAAGGAGGATTAGTACTGTGAAAAATCTTTTAATTTCAATTCACTCTGAATACTCATCTCATTTGACCTTTATTATTCTGCCACTGTTCCCAAAAACGAATATAAAGAATGCAAACATTAATCATAATATGATTTCTTAAAATGAATTTTCTCAAAATGTCTGCTTTAAATATGTAAACCCAGGGGACATCTACATGTACGCTCTACTGTGGAGTTGACTTACTGGCTCCACTGTGAAGTGTCACCATCTACACATGCAGCACTATTAGGCCAGAGTAAACTAATGCCACTGTAGAATAGAACTGCCCAACACAAGTACTCTCTTAGGCTGGAGCTGTTTAGTGCACTGTAGTGCACACATAGATATCGACTGGGGCTGGCTGGGACACAAGTATGCTACAGTGCAGGGGCTGCCTGCCAGCTAACCCCACACTGTGGTGCCCTCATGCCCCAGCCAGCCCCTCTGCAGCACTTTGAGCAGGGTGGAGCAGCCCCAGACTGTTAAGCTCGCCCTCTGCCAGCCAGGGCTGCGCCGCCCAGGGCCATCCCTAAGTGGGGGCAAAATCGGGGCAACTGCTCTGGGCCCCATGCTTTGGGGGGCCCTGTGGAGCCCAGCGGAGTAGCAGCAGTGTGGAGCTGGTTAAAGTCATCCCTCCCCCCCCAGCTGCCACCACCACTGTCACCAATGGCAATGGCAGCTTTTTCAGATCCATGGCCCATGGGATCGGAGTGGGAGCAAGGCCCTGCATGGGCTGATTTGCCCTGGGCCCCACACCCTGTTTGGATCGCCTCTGGCACCACCCCAACAGCTCAGCATGCTGTGGTCCTGGGTGCAGATGTGAGCCCAGGAGTAATAAACTCTGGCTCATACTGCACCAGAGTTCATTCAGCCACACTAATTGGACATGTAGATGCACCCACAAATATCTAAAACAGAGACATATGGGTAGCTATAACCAACCAGTCCAGCATGCTGCCTCTGACAGTGGCCATTTCAAGATCTGTCAGAAAAGGGTACAAGAAACCCCTTACTGAAATAGCATACTCCATACATAGTTTTTCCTAGCTCCAGGCAGTTATTTATTATCTTATGTCCCAATACTCGAGTGTTTCGATCCCTGATAAACTGTTACCCTAACTCTGGCTATTGTTGTTCATAAGAATATCTAATCTTTTTTTATTCTTGCTATGACGACGCTGTCAATAATTTCATGAAGCATTTCCACCTGTTCAAAGAATTTCTGGAGAATGTATCATGCTACACGCAGTTTAAAATAGTTTAATTAAATTGGAAATACAGAAAAGGTAGTGAAAAGTGAACCAGACATTACAAATCAGATAAAGCAAGGCCTTTGTTGCCAATGCATAGAGGGGGCTGTGGAACCTGCCACATTGTTTCATTACTTTTCAGAAATTCTGCAGGTTTCAAGAGCTCAAGGTTTTTGAGATGTTGTTTTCATTCTCTCAAAGGTATTCAGGTACTTCCCAAGTGTATGTGCACTGCATGCCCACAAGATATGGCAGAATCTAATTATTCAGATCATCTAGGTTTAGATAAGTCCTGAATTAGTGCAAGATGAAGTTAAGGAGATGGAGTCAGATAAGCATGGTTGGACAATGATATTGCCTGTACACCAGGGATGCTAGGCCAGAATCAGTTGTACCTGTTGAGCATCTGCTTGGACATTTTGCACATGCTAGATTTCATTTACCTTTTTAAGGCATTTTAATCCATAAGGCCCTACAGGTTCTGATCAGATGAACACCTTTGGGAGCAGCGAGTTCCCTGGGAGATGAGTAATATGCTCTGTGGCTGGGAAAAAGAGTAGCTAAGAACAGCATTTCCTCAAATTCACTGGCCTTACTTCTCACAGCCAGAGGGTCTTGATAGTTTTCACTACTGCTTGTTCCTGTCCCATACTGGTAAGTGAGACAAAATGAGCTTCTTTTAGCAGCCATATCAAGCACAACTTGCAGGAAACTACTCTATGTTTACAGGCAGTATTTGAGTTACAACAGATGGGAAGAGAGCCTTGTGGACAGTTGGTGTGCAATTGATAAGGAAAGAACAGGGATGAAGAAGGTGCAGATGTAATTCAAAAAAAGACCAGAGTGCAAGACAAGAGAGATGAGTGCTTTGGTGGAGGTTTTAAAGTGAAAAACAGACAGAAACATCAAAATACAGCTCTTTCAGATTGAAGGGGAGAGAGGCAAATTCATTCCTGGTGTAATGTGAAAGATGGGAATGGCCAGTCTTTGCAAAAATAAAAGCACCTTATTATGGACAACAATATCTAGTAACATTTTGGTCCCTAGTACAGCCTTCAATTTTGTGAGTACCATTTGGGAAAAGGCCATTTAATCCACATCACCAATTTTAGAACATCCCCAACTCAACCATTTAAATTATTTTAACAGAGCTTAGTGAGGCCTTGCTAACATTACAGCCTGAGAGCCTGGCAAATTTGCAAAGCAACTAAAACAAAGCCATTTACAAGTCACAGGACTATGAACAAGCATCTGAAACCAATAAACAGCTTTTTAATGATTTTTTTACTCTCCCAGTGAAATTAAAAGCAAATGAACAGATTTGTAGAACAACCAAAAATTATGCTCCTTATAATGCCAAGTTTCAGACCAGAGGGAGTTTTGACAAGCACTATACACCCCTGGAAATAGGGTTGATCATAGAAGTTCTAACATTCCCATAACTATAGCAACACAAATGGCACAGCTATGTATTCATGTTAATGAGGGACCCTTCAAGCAGACAGTTGCTACACTTGTTATAACAGTGTTCTTGGGAGATCTAAGGACTTCATTTCTGCTTCTCCACGAGCCAAGCAGGATTTTAAGGTTCTGTAAGAAATACTCCATTGTACAGGAAAAAAATACCTTAAATGGTCCCATGCTTTATTTTTTGTTATCCAGGCTTGGTATGCCAAGACACCCTTGGGAAAAGCACGAGCCAAAGCACTAATGGAAGGTGAGGAACCAGAAAAGGCAAAAGGAAAAGGAAAGGATAAAGGAAAAAAAAAAGGAGAAAAGAAAGGAAAAAAGAAGAAGTGATTTCCTAGATGAGAACTCCTCAAGAAACACATCGACAAATGTCACCAATCCATGTTTCTAAGGAGGAGGTTAAAAAGAGAAGAGAGGTGCAAGCAAGTCCCAAGTATGTGTGTGACTTCACCGAATAAATTATTTCTAAATGTGTTCCAGAAAAAAAGTTCCAGTATGAAATAACACGCCAGTGTGACTTCTAACTCTCAGGATAAAGAGTTAATGACCACTGAATTTCTCAAGTATCACTAATTTTAACAGGTTAAGGTTTCTGTTTTTGTTTTTTTAATTACTTAAAACTCTATCAGTCCATCAATATTTAGTCAAAACTCCTCATTTATTTCAATGAGGAATTCTGTTTAAAAATTGATGTCACATTAAAGTTCTTCAATTATTTTAACAAACTGTATACTTTCTAAAACTAACCCCTTTACATACTTGTGTGTCTAATAGATTATAATTCCCAATAAAACAGTTGATACTGTAAGAACTCCGTCTCTAATCTTTGTCTGACCAGGGGCTATTACAAGGCTCTTAATGCAGCCTGCTCTCAGACTAAACAACATTAGTTACAGAGTTTTTGGTTGTAGCCATGTTGGTCTAAGGACGTAGGGAGGCAAGGTTCTTTGGGTAGATGTGATATCTTTTATTAGACAAACTGAGTCATTAGAAAAAAAAATGACTTTGCAAGGTTTTGGGCACAAGCACCTTTCTTCGGGCATAGGGAGCCTCTGCTATTGTTCATTCCTTGGGGACCTCAGAACGGCAGAGGCTTCCTATGCCCGAAGAAGGGTGCTTGTGCCCAAATGCTTGCAAAGAACGTTTTTTCCCCCAACTACCCAGTTGGTCTAATAAAAGATATCACATCTACCCAAAGATCCTTGCCATTAGTCACAAAGCATTTCTTTTCATATGAGGACCAATAGCACCTTGCCTGTCCACAAGTACCACATGTACAAAAATTCATGCATCTGAACGTGAGTAAAAAACAAACAAAAGAATCAAAGCAGGAAGTTTACCTTGACAGTATTTATTTGAGTGTTATGTGATACCGACTAGATCAAACTACACAGCTGAAAAGTTGAATTGCTAACACACCAGCTCGCTGAACACAATGGAAGCTGTTTGGGGATTTTTTTCCACACTTCTTGGATTTGCTCATTGCTCCATGGGGCTGGGAAGGAATTTTTTCCCCTCCTGTTGCTACCAGTGTCAAGGGGCAGGTGGAGGGAAAGGGCAGGGTTCACCTGCCTCAGAAGTATTGGGTGTTGGCTGCAGCCAAAGCTGGGGATTTTTACTGGGATGTGTTACCGTTCCCGCTGGGATTAAAACTCAAAGGTACCTCATTAGAGGGTCTTGCCCTTCTTCTCAGGCTCAGACTTATTGCCACCTTTGGGTTGAAGAGGGAATTTTATCCCATGGTCAGATTGCTAGATTCTGTGGGGGTTGACTTTCTCTGTAGCTAGGGGCATGGCCTAGGAAAAAACATTAAAGAACTGAAAAATGGGATAACTACATTTTGTTTAAGTGGACACAGCTGTTGAGGATCAACGGGGAGGGGGTCACAGGTACGACAGGTGTATTCCTAAATTCCTATATACTGTAGTAATTATGAACACAAATATCAACCTTTATCTCTATGTGACTAGGGGCTTAAAATCTTTCCTCTCACAATGGGAATCCATAACAAATAAATCTTATCTATTTAAGTTTTAATGCCATGCTCATGAAAACCTCATCATAACCATGGTATCCAAATGCCTGAACATACCTTTGTTAGCTCAAAGCCAAAACATTGTACAGGCACTCCTCACTTAACGCTGTCCCAGTTAACATTTTTCACTATTACATTGTTGATCTATTAGAGAACATACCCATTTAAAGTCATGCAGTGTTCAGTTATAACATTGTTTGGCTGCTGCCTGCTAGTAGGTAACTACTATGATGTAATTGGAGTCACTTAAAAGTCGCATTTTTCAAGAACATAACTATGACATTAAGCAAGGAGTAGCTGTAATACGCATTATATTCTTCTATTTTAATTTGCAACCCAAACCCATAAAAAGGTATGTCAAGAGTCACTTCCGAAAAAAGATACTGGGAAATAAATCCTAGAAAATTCATCTTTACCTAGAAACTGGTCACAGATCGCTCTGCAGTAGATACTTCTCCTGACAGAGAACAGAAAGCAAAAACCTACTTATCTAACTTCTCTTAGCAAAGTAGGGTCGGAAATGCAAGTTTCCATACCCCCAAAATAATGCTGGAAAAGCTGATGATGTGGAAGGTGATACAACTTCGGAAAAGCCTGACGAGCCTTGTGTGAAAGATCAACTGTACAAGACTTTAACAATATTACTAGGCATGGTGGGGAAAGGGAAATAAGAGGGGAAGGGGAATGCTAACTCATTACTAGTAATTGCTAAGTATTGATTATCTCAAAAATAAGCCTCTTGTGTCACTAGCATCTAGAATAGTTTAGAAGTAGGGCTAAAACAAGCTGCTCTAATTGGTTATATAAATAGTGTTCCCAGTTCTACCAATGAGAGATGAGACAAAGTTCACTGACCAACTCCATGAAGGTCCTACAGGACCTGTGTGTGACAGTGAAAAACTGGAATTCAACACACATTTTTTCTAATGGAGAGGACACTATTTCAGTGCCCTAGGTACTGGTTCATCTATTCTACAACAGCACTTGTATTCAGTGGAAATGAAATAATTCCAACAAAAATCCACCTGAGCCTGACAACATTTCAGAGCAGAAAAGCAAGACCTTTCTTTGTATAGATTTCCCCCCCCAATCTACAGCAGTTAGAATCCCATTGGTAATTAGCCCCCTGGCTGCTAAAATATTGTCATGTCCTGAACAATGAAATTCTATAAGCATGAAATTATACTGCCCTGTATTTAATTACTTACACAGAATGGCTACAAAATTTGGTGTCTTTTTTTTTTTTGCAGAGACTTCTAGCCTCGGCATGTTTTCCAAATTTTGGGGCCCCGAGCACATCATATTCCAAATAATCATTCGCCAATGATCCTTCTTGAAGACTGTCAGAAGTTTAAGTGGCACTGCCATATTGGCTTTAACCTTTTGTTGTCTACAGTCACTGGGAATATTCATTTGGACAAGTTTACCCTCAACCCCTTTGACTTCTTAAAACATAATAGTTATGTTCAACTTCAACAGGGTTGATGGTATGATGTGATCTAATAAGATTAAAATTTAAGCTAGATGTAACTAAGGATATTATATAATATTCAAGCAAGCTCACCCATAATGCCAGTATTCAACTCAAAAGCAGGAAAAAATATGCTGCCCCATTCCTAACTCCATTTACAGGGGCACAAAGTACTTTATGCTTTCTTATACTCTTGCACAGATGTGTATGTCAGGATAGACTCTAGCTTCCAGTTTTCCCACATATCCTTCCAGTATTCAACATCTTATAAAATTATCTCTTTATCTTCACAATTTCTCTTTCAACTGTACCTAATAATGCTGTTCCGCTTCTATTCTTGTAAGCTATGGCTTTTTAATAGGACCGGGGTGTAGAAACCACAACTGGCATATCCACATAGCAAGAAAACACTGTGGGAGCATTTAACTGGTTTGCTAAACTGGGTTTACAGCTGACTTGCATTGCCAGAAAGGCAGAAAGCAGCCAGATCACTCTGAGGTGCATAGCCTTATACCTATAACACTCGTTTAAAAGCGATTCAGTCCTCTAAAAAGATTAGGGAGCAATTTTAATGCTATCTAAGCACTCGATGTAATCATTATTAGGGAAAGTGTAGCTAGTTGAGAAAAAGCTGTTGCATGAAGCAAAGGCAGTGCACACAGCAATCAGTGTTAATGACAGAACTATGTAATTAAGTGACCCTATTTCATTTTCTAACATTAAGTCCCACTGTGAGGATAATAGTGTTCACAAAAGCAATGCTGCTAAAGGTATTTTGTCTGGCTTTTATTATTTGCAAAAATTACAGGTTGAATTACTTCTAAATTGTATGCCAGGTACAATGTAATTACACTCCACACTCAATGTAAAACTGGTTTTCGTTTATAACATTCTGATAGCTGCTTTTATAAATAAGTTTACTAAGAAAATATTTTGAACTCTAAACTGTGGGTCTTGTAGAAAAAGGGGCCTGCCTATGTCAGTATGTCTATGCTAAAACAAATCACAGGGTAGTGTAAAGGTTATCCAAGATAACTTTAAACAAACTGTAGCTACAGCAGCATGGAGCTAAGGGTGGGTTAATTTACCCTGCTCTTTCAAGTGTATCTCAGTCAGTGCTGAGCTCCAGACTGCTGCAGCCTGGCTGCTACTGGTATTCAAGCTGGTTAGTTTTAAAGCTCTACATTAGTCACACCTGTGTCTTCACCAACAGTGGCAATACTGTAATGCTGTCAGGACTGCCAGCTCTCCTTCAGTATCTGCTCAAACAAATTACCAAAGCAGGCTTGTCTATACAAAGGCCAGCTTTTCTAACACAGGGGATCTGATTTTTCTGCTCAGAGAACTACTATAATTAAATATACAACTGGTAGATGCCGTGAAGCATGAATTATTTGTACTGTGGCAATGCCTAGAAGCCCTGGTCATAGCCAGGACCCCAACAGAATGCATCTGTGGCAAAGGCTTCTTGTAACACATACCATTTTAGGAATGGATCTGGCAATGCAGTAAACATTTAGGGTTTTCCGTTTCAAGACACTACCAGCATTTCTGTTGACATTTTGCATTTATGGAAAATGGAATCACAACTCAAAGGTTGGGTGGAGTAGAATCCCTCATTCTGAAAATTCCCAACAGGATTAGTACAATTTGTTATAATGATACCACTCTTAAGTAGTGTGCAATGATTCAGTGAAGGGCATTTGAAAGGGGCAGAGAGGAACCATCTCCTCCTGATTTCTCCCAGTGGAATCCCAATGCAAATGTGTCAAGGTGTCCACCTACCAGAACTGTTCATTCTGCAGTCCTAGCAAGAGAAAGCTAATTCAAAAGCACCAGCAAAGCAGAGAAAGGAAGCTGTCACGCTCATTTATATATGTAAGTGATCTGCAGAATTATCAGTTAAATTATTTAAATGTCCCATTACTATTAAATTACTGGGCATTCATTGTAAGAACAGTCATAATACAGTAACTAATTTGGTATTAATGTGAATGTCAGTTTCATTGCAGTTATTTTGTACTTCATCATAAGATAATTTACCAATAAATTAATTGGTTTAATTGCTTTCCACAAACCCAAGAGAACTGCATATGACATGACTTTTTAAACTGTTCGTTCTTCCTTCCTATTTTCTTCTTTAACCACATGGAGGTGAAAAACAGATAAAACAGACTTTTCTTCCAGACTCCCCATGCACCATTAAAATGCAGTCATGAACAGGGAGCAGGACACAACCCCAAAATGTCTAAAGGCTCAGCCGCAATCTGGCCTTTCGCATTGTAATGTGGTTTAGAAACAGCTCTAGAGCTAATGTGTAAATTCAGTGCAAACTTTGGTACTGACAGTTCAGTCTGATAAATCTGCATGGTTCCACAGGTGGCTTATCCTGTGGTCAGAGCACAGGTTGGTTGTAGTATCATAAACCCAGAGGTCTAATTTTGGCTAGGCACCTCCCTACCTATATAACTTCAGGAAAGCTGCTCCAAGTTCCAAAGAAACCCATTAATACTGTGTGCCTCATTTAAGATTTCTAGCCATTTTAAACTGTGCACCAAAAACAAAGCCAACCAAATCTACCAGACTGGTGAAAATTATGCTCTCAGCTGTTGCAGTTTACTCTTGTGTGAAATACTCTTTGTCTCCCCCACAGCAATGATCCAAATGTCAGCACTCGTCCAGCACTTTGAAGGGCTATCTGCTTGAAAGGCCCCATAAGCACAAGTTGCTTTAGATTTGTGTTAAATGATTAAACATTGGCAAAAAGAAATTTGAACATTCTTTAGGTTTAAGACAGAAAATACAAATAATTTACCAACAATACTCAGAAAAAGGATAGACAAAAAGCTGAAACATATGGATCCTTACATTATAGGAAATTGTCTTAGATAGCACATGCCTAAGATAATTCTGATGGCTGATAAGTCCATAAAACAACACTATTTACATTTCAGAAACAAGACTCCTATACAAGCTGGTGTGTAATTAGATAACTGTAAATTAGATTCATCTCTCAGAGCTGGGAAGTCAAAGGGCCACAAAAGAGCTACTCAGGAGCAATAAGCTTTTTATTTACTCATTTTCCTCCCAAACTATTATTAAACTGGGAAAAAGTATGAAGAAATTCAAACCCTTATAACCTACCTCAGTACCACCTTTTAAGTCAAATGTTAATGATGCATTTTATACTTTAAGGCTTAGGAAATACCTTTGCATATTGAAAGTATTTTTTTAAATAATTTTTAACTAAATATTGAGGAAGCATACCAGGTGTTAATTTCCAGATGTTATACTAAAGCCTTACCTATTCAACAGCTGTATAGTTTTAATTAACTATATTTATTTAATTGAAGGAGAACATTTCCCACAATTGCAGATATGGAAACGGTTATAACAGTATAGCTTATTCCTATCCAGAAAGGGAAATAAGCTTTCATCATGTAAATACATCTAAATTGACATAGCTATCAGTAAAATAAACAAACAGAAACAAAGAAATATGCCACTAACTAAAATAACTAAATTTTCACAACTTTTGCAGATCTAGAAAGATGCATCAAAAAAGCATCATCTGCACTGCCTTTTTTTTTTTTTTTTTTTTTTTTTTTTTAAGTGGTGCCTTTAAGTAATGAAAATGATGAAAAAATACAAAAATATCTGAATGGTAAGAGTGGCATTAAAGCACTTACAACTCCAGTGGCAACCATTGCTCACAAATGGTAACCTGACATTTCAGGAGTTCACCCATGTGAAGAGATTTACATAATGACCACAGTATAACGTGGTTATATAGTAACCAAATAATAATATCACTTTAACAAAAGTCACTTATTGCTTTATTATCTTTTCATGAAAATGTTTAAAATAAAAATGCTCCACAAAAATTCCATCTCAATAAGAGGTGCAATTACCTTCATGCTAAGTCCTTGTATCACCACCAGTGTGGTATAACTCTCACATACATGTCATGGGTTTTGTAGGAGCATTTAGTGCTACACTAGCTTTGCTCCCATTGCAGTCAATAATAATACAATCATTTCATTCAATGGGAGAAGCATTAGGACAAAATTTCAGCCATGGTATCTAGATACTAGTAATGAGTTCTAAACTAGTAATGCTGTTTAGAACTCGAAATGAGGCAACTGAGCATTTTAAGGAAAAGATAATGAAAGCAATTTGATGGAAAGGCCAGGTGGGAACACATGTCTGTGACCCATGTAGCTATGCAAATCTCACCTGCACTAACCCTATGAAACCTAAAAAGTATCCATTGTTTGAGTGATTCAGGTGCAACTGCTTTGCACTCTTCTCCTTCTAGCTCCTTTACTGCAAGTCTCCTTGCTGCTTTTTTGGAAGAAAATTCAAGGATACAGCCAAGATAACAAGAGTGATTTTATCTGCCATCTTTAATCATGGATCTCAAGATCCCATTCAACCATTCATTAATCTGACCAACCATAACACATATCCTTATAATCCTGACAAATGGTACATGTACCAGATCCTAATTAGCAAAAGAGGGAACACCAAAGTATCTAAGCTCTAAGCACTGGTCTGCTCCAGGAGCAATAATTTATTAATAATAGAAACAGCTAGTTAAATATGACTGTAAATGTTATGAAGTCATATTTTCAGAACATAGACCTACAGTATTATTAGAGCCCTCCTTTTATGTCAAGCTTTTTGGTTCTCTTCAGTGCCAAAAACATTTAATTAGATACCATAACTCCTTGTAGAACCAGAACCAACATTTGCCTTTTATCCTTGCCAGCTTCACATGAAGCATTTTTCTTTGGTACTTACAGCGATTTAGAGAAAGTCAGCTACTTCTCATAGGGATCTTCCAAGGAGTACTGAAGTGTTCTGGCAATGTTACAATAAGATTGACATCATTTCCACTTACCTTTCAATGTTCATTTTTCAAGAAGTTTAACAAACGTGTGGCTCTAGTTCTCCCCAGGCAGAAAAGAAAAAAAGTGTTCAAAAGTAGCATAGGGGTGGGGCTAGGGCATTGAAAAAAAATCTTATTTCTCTTTTGCTAAGTGCACATCAAGGTGAAATTCATCCAAGAATGGAATGCTGTTTAAGCCTCACTGTGAGGCCTAAATTCAATTTCCATCCATCCCTGTCACTGATTTACTGTGTGATCTTGGGCAAGTCCCTTTACCTGCAGGATGGTTTCCAGTCGCACCCTACTACTGATTGGAATGGAAGCTCAGCAGAACATAGACTGTCTCTTCCATGATATGAACAGTAGGTAGAAGTGGGTTGGGGCCTGTAGGCACACTCATATAAATCTAACTGCCAATGTGGACTTCACAGCACACCCAACGGGCATGCAGCTGCCTTTCATTCATGCACAGCTTGTTGCAACTTATTGTTTAAGTGGCCATTAAAAAAACAGAACATGCTTCTCTGCAGCAAAAACAAAATTCTGTAATACAAAGTGAAACTGACTGTTCTATTAACTTCCCTCCTGCATCAGCAAGTTTCTAAAATGTTGAAATGTTATAATTGACTTTTCTGTTAGTAGCAAAATGTCACTTTTTCTTAATACTTCATAAGTCAGTAATGCATTTCAAAAGCCTCTAATGCCCCTACCACAACAGGACTTACAAATTAGCACATTTTAGCTTTTCATTAAACACAATACAAAAGTCTTGTCATATTAGGGTTTCTCTTCTCATTATTGAAAGTACTGGTACTTTGGAACTTCTGGTAGCAAATTATAATGCACTCAGCTAGGGTCCATTGTAAATCAGCACTTCAAAAAGTATCACATACTTGCTCCTCTTTAAGCACTGAAAATATTGGAGTCTATTTGAAAAAGCCTTATGGAGTCTCTATCTAGCCTTGCAAATCATCACAGCACTATGTAGGGCTTCCTTTTATTTTCTTGTGGCATCAAGCCATTTTTATTCTTACAAAAAAGGATTATTTCTTGCTGGGATTAAAAAAAATACATAAGATAACAAGCTGGATAAAAACCCCAAATCATTTAGGGCTCTGTTCTGTTCCACATTTGTTTTGCCTGCTCCTGGTTGTGCAGCGTCCATGGGGCTGACCCCGCTCAGCTCACAAGGAGCGGAGGCCTAGTTTGGAATTCCAGAATTCTCCCACAATTCAGAGTCTGGGGTCCGGACAAGAGCCTGCTCCCAGTGCCCTGATGTGCAACAGAAAATGGCCTACAATGCCGACGTCAGGCTGATGAAGCTTTTCAGAGGCTGGCTGATAAAATCACAGCAGCAGAGCAATCAAAGGCAAAAGTGTACGTGGTTCTAGCTAATTTCCAACTCTTCTTCCAACAAAAGGTATTGACAAGGCTGTGTAATGAAAGGACTGCATCCTGCAAGGATATTTTTCTGCCCTCACACTGCAAAGGAGGGGCGTTTTCTCCTGCAGAACAAACAAATGCTAGCACTTTTTTTTTTTTTTTTTTGGTATGCGTTAGCCTTCATGAAAGAGCATAGCCTGCCCTCTTGTTGGCCCTTCAGCATTATGACCTCTATGCTGGATTCCCACTTCTCTGGAAAATCACTTGATTTGTAAAGGCGGGTAAGAGATTTCCTGGGCCACAGCACAGCAGAAGGGTGCCTTTACAGGTGACCCTCTCCAGTTAGAGGCAGCCATCTCCAACTAATAGCCACAAAAATTGTCATAATACCTGTACTGGCATGCTGCTCCCTGCATGGAAGTACTTACCGTGTTGTGCATTAGCTCTCTGAAGGGACTAGAAGGGGAAGTGGACAAGGCAAAAAAAACAGCATCCAAGAGAGACAGACGGGTAATGAGGATAAAATGGGTGCTATTCTGTGTAGAGACATGCAGCACAAACATGGCAGTGCCTTGAAGGAAGAAGAATGTCATTTTGAGAGAGAATTACACACATTCATGTAACAGCTATTGGATGAACATGTTTTATTAACAGAGCCATAAATATTATATGCAGGAAAATGTTTATCCACACATTTTAATACAAGCTACCTTTGAGGAGAAACACAGCAACACCACACAACACAGAGTGCTATTGTTTTATTTAAAGCTTCTCCATACTGCCTATCATCAATTGGCTGGCAACTCAAATAAATAGGGTGTAATGTTGTATGTTGCGTCAGGGTTGACAGTAGTTTTACTAAAGCTAAGGACAGAAATTACGCATAAACCCGTCTAAGGGATCGGAAACTGGTTCAAATCTGTAACACAACAGAAGTTCAGTGCACATAAACCACTTTCAAAATGGCCAAAACTGGTTTAAGATAAATCTGGATGGATGAGTACCAGACTTAACTGATTTAAGTAAAATAGGCTAATTGTTCTTCTGTCCCAGATCCCCTCCAGATTCAAGTTAACTCAGTCCCCCAGCATCCCAGGATTCTTTGCACCTCCCTTGCAAGTCCCTCCCCACACCTCCTTCTAGGAAAGTGGCCTGACTAGCCTTGACCCAAGCTGCCTGCTCCAGTGGAGCAGGGAGGCGTGCTCTAGCACCCCCTGGCTTCTGGTCTAGGCTGCTGCAGACATGTGGCTGCATTTCTAGAATCAAAACTGGGCATCTGTTCACTTGCTTGTCAGTTCAATCTATGATTAACCTGTGAAAATTGAATCCATTCAGCCTTGGGCTTTTTGACTGTCTACACTTGCTCCAAGAGGTTAGCATGATAGATTTGCAGAGGATGGTTTGGATAGAGATAATCCTGCCTCAGGCAGGGGGTTGCACTAGATGGCCAATGGAGGTCCCTTCCATCCCTAGTTCTCTTTGATAATGTACTTCTTACAGTGGCCCTGTAAAGTAGGGAGTTATCATCACCCTTTTACAGGCCTGCAAACGGAGGCAAACGGAAAAGGAATGTGCCTTACCAGAACCACAGACCACTGCCTGCCACTGTTATTGCTTTGCCTGATGGAACTACACTGGAGATGATAAACAGTTCCCAGAAATAATCAAAGCTTGGGGGACTGAGCCAATATCACAAGGGAGCTGTCTATACTGACAGTTATACACAGGTCTACTCTGTTAGTCAACTGTGCATCTCCACTAGCGCACAGTAGAATGGGCAAGACAGACTGACTGAAGGAGTCTTCACCAGCATGTCACTTAAGCCTGCTATGAGCAGCCTGCAAAAACAGTCTGACCAAGACTCCTGAGGCAGGTCTGCCCTGGCCATCACTGGTAGAAGGCCAATGGAAGATTTTTTTTGAGTGCAGGTTCAGTTAGGAAGTTTTTATCAGAACCAGAATTAGACCACTCAGACCATTCAGCCTTCTAATCCTGGCTTTTTGGCCTTTAGTCTCATGCCTCAAACAGAAGATCATCCTTCTCTGTAATGGACTCCTGGTGTATTTTAAGTGCTTGCAGACAAACCAGAAATGCACTTGCTTACTACTACAGACTTTGATGTTGTATGGTGTAGCGGCTTGCTGAGCAACAGCTGTAGCATTTCACTCTCCAACCTAATTCCAGCGCTTGGACATAGTTTTTGCAGTCTATTTGGAGTAAGCTTTGTTTGGTAAATAGGAAAAGCTATGTTTCTTAGTCTATCCAAGCTGTATAACTATGAATTCTCCATATCTTCACTATCTGGGACTTGGGGGGGTGGGGGAGGTTCCCCTTAAAAACTGGGCATTTCTCCAAGTGCTCCAGGGGGAGAAGGGAGCGCTTTGACGAGCAGGGCTCTCATGGCCACTCTCATTAAAGTGCCCTCAGCATTTCATGTATCAGCATCCCCACGTTTGAAAATGGTGTCGGGGCACTTTATCTAAAGCTCATCAAATGAGCTTCAGGTAAAGTGCCCTCCTGCCATTTTGAAGCACAAGGATACTAATGCATGAGAAGTGGAGGCTGGATGGAGCGCGCTAATTAGAACGCTCCAGCAGACTCAATTCATCAAGTCTGCTCTGACCTGTATTTACAGCACACCAGAACAACCTCCCGGCATGTGTGCAGGCAGCCTCAGGTGCTGGAGTCAAATGATTTTGAGGCTCTCAGCTTTTATTTAAGAGACCTCTACAGATCCCAAGAGCTGAAAAAAAGAAAATGGGGGGGGAGGATCTAAAATAGTTATTTAAAAAAATAATAATAATCACAGATTTTAAGCCAGTCACATTTTTAGGGACGTGACTCAATTTTCTACCATGTTAGACTAGCAGTACTGATAAAGACTCCCTGTTCTCACTGTTCCTATCAGCTTAAACCCATAGCTCCCTCTACTTAACACAGAACAAGCACAATGCATTGATGGAGAGATGCAGAAAAGTCCTCTTGGCCCAGGACTGAGACAAAAGTGCTAAAATCCAATTGTAAACTAAACGCAGCCTGGCAAATATGAGATTTAAAATACAATGGTCTCAAGATGGCTGTTGCTCCAGATTTTTCAGCCCACCCTCACAAGGACAGAGTAGTGTTTAATGGGCTGATGGGATTTCGGGTAAACTGAACATCTCGGATATCCTGCTTTTTTCATTGTGTATTTGGTAGATTCAGCTCAATTCTTCAGGATGCATGAAACAAACACTGTGCTGGCTAAGAGCAATTGCATGGTTCAACTAAGACCTCTAACACAGTACAGTTTTGAAATAATGTCTTGCCTCTATTGTTCTCCGGTGAAAATGTATTGCTCATACCTTGAAATAGCAGGTTGATTCAACCCACAGTAGGACCCTTTTTTTTCCTGCCACAGGCTCTGTCTGGATCAGGCCTGAGCCTATAATGTTATACAGAAACCAGAGGTAGATTATTTTACTGGCTTACTTGATGAACGTTTCCCAAAGGTTGCAGGGGACAGTGGAGTGCGGGGAACAGGCACATTAGAAGCAATGATTCTAAACATGTGCTCACCCCCATACACATCACCTGCCACTGCCACTTTTCCCTGCCTCCGTCCACTGTTAGCAAGCAGGAAAAAAAAAAATAAAAAAAAAAATCAGCAGTAGTCAGTGGCAGTAGGCAGTTTCCCTAGACACTAATTTATCCCCTCACCAGCAGCAGTCAGAAGTGAGGAAAAGCATTAGCTGAAGTAAGGGGGGCATGAGAGTGCCCAACCCTACTACAGCAGGCCATAAACCAACACACTCAGGGAAATGCCGGGATAAATCGACCTGTAATAGCTCTAACACTTGATATAATAGTACTCTGTCACCCATAACACTTGTAACCTACACAGTCTATAATGGCTAGGCAAATCTGCAAAGCTGTTGTTCTTCGTTTATTCTTTAAGTGTTTGTTCTTTTATCTATAGTTAAGAAAGAACATATGCTTCTAATACGATTTTTGTTCTGCTTTAAACTTTGATCTACAAAACGCTGCTCGAGCAGCCTGTGTCCAATTTCAAAAGTTCCATAATCTTAGAGGGTTAGATTCAGAATTGGAAGCAACATGTCCTGTTTCCTCCAAATCAAAAATTCAGGTGCTCAGAAAAAAAAAAAAAATCACTACTCAGTGCTGGAATCACCCCATTTCTGCCACTGGGCAGAAGAAAGCATTAAGTCTGGAAAACACTAAAGTAAATTGGGGCCTATTTCACACTTAAGCCCCACTGAACTTTTCTTCCCCCTCTCTAACCCAAAAGGCCCAACCTATCTGGTGCAACTGAAGCACATCCAACCCTGTCTTTCTTCCAGAGCACGTTTGGAGAAGGATAAGAAACCCTTCTACCAACATCCTAGTGGCTAGCAGCTGGGATGTATGTCGTTCAAATCATTCTCTCCTAAGGGGACTTGAATTCACCTCTCCCACCTCTCAGAGTGCCTTGTACCACAGGCTGCTAAGTATTTTGATGTGGGAGGTCTGTCCTGTAGAAGTATAAAATACTTTGATATTAATTGGAGCAACATCTCTTCCTCTCAGATGAGTCCCACTCTCTCTCTGGCCCAAAGAATTATTGTTCTGTGTAAAGTGGGACAGCATCAAACAGGAAAGATTTAAAGAATCCTACCCAGAATCCTTGCCCTTCCTTCATCTCAAGACACCCACCCAGCTAGCAAGCCTTTCTAATCTGATCAAGAAAGAAAAGGTCAGCCTAAGCCATTCCCACCCCTCTGCCCAGGGATGAGCCTTACATATATTCAGGCAAGAAGGGAATGGGTGCTTAAAATTTTTCTATATTATTTCTCTTAATTTCAACTACATACAATTTTCCAGACACACAAGTCAATTGTTTTCAAGTGCCTGGCAGGTCACAAACAGGATGCAAGGGTAGCTGGACTCCCTGCAAGGAGGCAGCACTTTAATACTGAACATTTCCTTCTCTGACCCCTTTCACTGAGGCAACTTGGGATTTTGGGGAAATGAAAATCTAGTTGTGCACTTGTAGTAGTCAATGATTACGTGTGACATTACAAAACCCCAGCCAGCCAATTAGATTATGGCTGCAAACACACCTCTAGAGCCATCCCCTGGCACTGACTCACTGAATGACTAAGGGATGCAGACAGAAGTGCAGCTCCCTGCTGTAACAGAGAATGCCTTCCACAAAGTGCTCTGAGGTACAACGATCCCCCAAACCAAACAGAAGATCTCTGTTGGTTCCGGGGGGGGGGGGGCAGGAATCAAGCTGCTGGCTGGGAGCCTGCAGCTGTTTTGCCCTAGCAACAGCCTCTTCTTCCCAGCCTGTCCCCATTTCAGAATGGGGCTGGGGGAAAGGGAGCAGAGGGGGCTCATTCTAGGGGTTCACTACCTTGGCGAGTGGGCTCCAATACATCCGACCCACCCTCCAAGGGAGGCTGAAAAACCCCCAGACCAAACTCCCTCCACTCCCTTCCTCCATCCCATTCTGAAAACAGCTGGAGGCTGAGAGGCGCAGACACATGTAACAGAAGGCACTATGTTTTGAAACATCTTCATCTGACCCCGTGAGCAATGAGGTTTCAGATTTTTGCTTGATCAGCCATTTTGTGGTTGGTCATGGCTATACATCAAATACCAGATAGGTCAGACTGGGCGCAAATTTTCACTTCCGTCTGTGCCCTTAGACACCTGGGCTAAAAACAAACTTGTATTTCTCCTGGGAGAAAGCTGTTTTGACCTGGGATCCTACAGAGGTATAAGCCAAAGTGCTGGTGATGTATGCAAGATTAAATGTGCTAACTGCTGCTTCCAGGGACAATCCTAGCTCATTCAAGTTAAGTGCCATTCATTTCAAGGATAAGCTACTGCATGTAGAGTTGTGCCAGTTTTCTCTTGTCCCAGGTTTTGCCTCAGATCAATCAAAACCACCTCAAATGCAACATCTGTTTGTTGCTCCAGTCTCTGCCTCAGTTTTGTCATCTGGAAAAGGAAGATAAGGACTATCCTTACCAAGAGTGAAGATTAATGCAAACACTTTGAACGTGTAAAATGCTATGGTCTAGTTTCTATTGCCCTTGCTGCTCTACTACCGAGTAGTATCTTATTCCACGAGTCAGGTTATAGAAGGTCTGTCTCAAATCCAGATAGCGCCTTTAGCTAGCATGCTAAAAACATACTGGTTTCTATAGCCAACAGCACGCAAGGGAGAAACATAGCCAGCATCATGTTCAGCTGCCTTTGACTCCCAGCCTGAATACCCAGGTGTCCATTTGCAATTTCATCCACTGGGGATGGCTGCCGGCACAGGTTCAGAACTAGGCTTGAACTTGTCTCTAGTCTGGCAGCAAGATGCCTTAATCATGCTACTGTGATGCGCCCCTCCTCCTCCTCCTACCTTTTCATATGTAATCCTTTTTAAATAAATGGGGCTACTCACTGGGGCATTACTCCACCTGAATAAGGGGTCAAAAGCAAGTCTCTGCTATCATTAAGGGAGATGCTATTATAAGGTTTGTCTTCCTCATTTATTTCCCCAATTCTAGGGGATTGCTGGCATGCCCCCTTCTCCCTCCCCAGCAAGATTCCACTGCATGAACCACTGTCACATGCTCCAGCAAGCAGCTTCAGCTCTTCAAGCTATTAGACTTTCCACACCAGGACAAGCTATTTCCATCCGCTTCGCTTAACCTGATCCGATGACAGCAGCCACATTCTCTGCAAATTATGTCACCCGTTTGCTATCTCATATAGTTCTAGTTAGATGTGATGCATCGCCTTGTGAGAGAGAGGGCTTGAAACACACTGCAGCATAGGAGAAAGGGACTCTTAAATGTGTAATGAGCTACAGAGGTTTAGGACCTTGCTACAATGGGTAATTGCTCAGGCCTAGAGATGGGGCAGAATGCTGGTTAATGACACTGGCAAGGAACAACAGGAGTTTCTGCAGCTCCTGCAGAAGTAAGAAGAAGCCTCTGCAGTTTGCTCCCTGGGGAAGTGCAATGTCGAAACACTGCTCTGGAAGATCAATTTCCTCTTCCATGTCTACTTTCTCCCTCCTTCACACACCCATGAAGGACAGGTCCCAGGGCAGGTGCAGTGCTCGAAAATGCTGCGTCTTGCCAACCCATGCCAGCTGTCATCCGAGGAGACTTGTTTTATGGTGAGCCTTTCCCTCCTGTGTCTTTTAAACAAGTCCAGTTCTAGCCCCTCTTGTACTGCATGCATCACCCTGGTCCCCAAGCGTGCACGCCCAACAAGACTCGACAAAGGAATTTACCCTGGATTCTACTCCCTCGTAAGCAGAAAGCGTACACAACTAGCTCACCCACGTTAGCTGACCACAGTAGCTGCTACTACATAATCTGGCCACCAGATGGCAAGAAAACTGGTTTGCATCCAAGCTCCCCATGGGAGCTGCTGGCTAGGGAAGTGAGCACACATTTTCTATGCTGTAACCTTCTCACATAGTAAAGTTACTACACATTTTTTCAAAGGGGCACCTATACCCTTGATCTGAGAAATGTATTACATAATAAGGCTGTATATCAAGCAGGTCCTCCATTTTTACTTCATATACAAGGACAAATATTATTGGTATTTTTTGTTGTGCATTCACATTCTCAACTGAACTGTCACAGCTCCCCCAGGCAGGGCTAACTGTGGACTGGCTGCAGTCAGGGACCCAGGACTGAGAAAATGCTGTCTACTACTTTTCTCCTTCAGATTACGCAAAATTGCTATTTTGGTAACAACAGTTGAGGCACTTTCAAGAAGCCCTTTGCCTTCCAGTCTCAAGACAGGTGCAGCAAGGCAGGATCTGTGTCTTGCTGCAGGGCCTGAAGAGCTAAAGCGGGGAGGGGGGGAGGGAGACAAAAAAAACAGAAAGGCAGGACCAAACCCAGGTGCTATTTAGATTTCATGCATCCTTGGGCTTTATTGACCCAAGAGGTCTCAGCAGCTCTTCGTGATATCCCCCTGAGCCATCACAGGAGCATAAGTAACAGAGACCCTGTTTAAAACATATAAGCATGCCCAGTGAGGAGAAACCTTGCTGCCTACTTACCAATTCTCAGCCCATGCCTATGTCAACCAGTTGGGACACTTAAAGAAAATGCAGCCTAAATTTATCATGTCCTGTAGTTTTATTTCCAATCCAATAAAGGGACTTCTCTCTTAATCTTTCACATAACTTACAGCAGAACCCAGCAAATAGAGTTCTGGAAATGAAACATCAATAGGCAACTTTGGGCTAGAACATTAACACTTGCTAAAACAACCAATAAACATACCTCGGTGACCTCATCTCCACCTGCAACTACATGCTCATGCAGAGATGCTGCAATGAAATAGATGTACTGACTTTCAATTGTCTAGACCTGCTCATCTTCCTTGTTTCCCACCTCTAAGCCATAGTAGATAATCCAAGAATTGAGAAACAAATCAGCTCATCACTTCTCACATCCTTCATGGTTACAGAGTCAAGGGAATTCACTCCTTCCCCATCTGCCCTCAGGAGACTGGAATTACAACTGCTCTGAATGTGAAGGGCAAAGCTACAGTTTGATCTTGGTCCTATACAGTTTTTGTCCCTATGTAAGTTCCCAAAGTTCCTTGGTGAATAAGCACCCAAGAAAATATTGGCAAATCCACTTCCAAACTAAATTATTTCCCTTTTTTCCTAGACAACTTCTGAAAAGACCAGCAATGGAATTGGAGGGATAGGGGGAGCAGTAATGAGACTGAAGACTTTTCCAAAGGATGAGCAGAGAATGTTAACATTTAACATGGCCTCCGCATTTTTGCACAATCTGTATCAATCTCTTCAGCAGCCAGGAATTCATTTTTTCATTTGGGCAAAGGAGGCTGTATATGGGGCCAGTTGTTACTTGCTGAAGAAAACAGATTCCTTAATTAGAATCCTCATGGCTGCCTCATTACAGCCTGTGGTCTGATTGAATCTGTTCACCTACTGAAACAAAACAAACCTCTTTCTGCAGGTTCAGATTTGAGATCTGAAATCACATGTGATAGCTGATAATCACATATAGAGACTGACCTTCTCCCAAAGCCCTGTCTTCTTAGTCCCCATCCCCATCCACTGGGGAGTGCCAAATTCCAGTACTGAATCATAACTGTAATATTGACATTAGGAAAGAATTTGCCATCAGGATAGAGTTCACCATAAACAAGCAATGAGTGACTGGCTGACTTACGACTAAAGGTATGATGTGGGCTATGGAAATGTAGTTCTGATTCCCCTGGCCCCCATCAAGGCTGTATTGAGCAGATTAGTCCCTTGCAAGGCACACACTCTATCACAGATATCAGACATTAGGGCTGGAAGGGACCTCACAAGATCACTAGGTCCAGCCCCCTGCCCCAAGGCTAGGAAGTCAGCTGGAGTCAAATGATTCCAGCAAGACAGGCATCCAACTGTTTCTTGAATGTGTCCAGAGTAGGAGCTTACACCATTTCCGGAGAGAGTCTATTCCAGGCTCTGGGGACACAGACAGTAAAGAAGTTTTTTCTTATGTCCAGCCTAAAACCTTCTTCTCGGAGTTTGTGACCATTCGACCTTGTCTTCCCTAGGGGTGCCCTGGTGAACAGACATACATTCTCCAAGTTCCTGATGTACACCCCTTATATACCTACAGGCTGCCACCAAATCTCCCCTGAGCCTTCGCTTCTCCAGGATGAAGAGTCCCATGCCTCTCAGCCTCTCCTCATAAGGCCTGTTCTCTTGCCATCTGATCATGCCAACAGGCTCTCCTCTGGACTCTCCTTCCTTTCTGAATTGCAGAGCCCAGACCTAGATGCAGTATTCCAGTTGCGGCCTCATCAGGGCCAAGTAAACACTTCCTAGGCAAACAGTTGTAGGGTTGGGATGGTCTTATTCTGTGTTTGTACAATGCCTAGCACAAGGGGTCCTGTGGTGATGGGACTCCTCACCACTACAATAATAATTACTAATTACATTTGTTTCTACCATCTCCCTTCCCCTTTATATCTGCTTATGTAGCCCATGAGGTGTTTCCAAGCAGAGAAATTTCAGAACATTAAGTGATCTGAAGCAGCTCTGGTTGTCTGAATGTCTTCCATTTAGATTTCAAGATTTTGGAAAGTCTGGTATAGAAATTCAGGCGATTCCAACCCAAAATTTCAAATCCAAAACATTCTCTTACACTCACAGAAGTAGGGAGAAGGTGGGCTCATTTGCCACATGCTCCTGCCTGTACAGTGGCAATACTAGAGATTTTTATTTCAGTGATGACCTAAGAGTTTTCCCACTTCTACTTATAAAATGGGATCACTGGGGACCTTGTCTATCACAAGACATTAGAACTAAGATAGTCGCATCACCTATTCCAAATAACTGATTCAGTGGATTTAGCACACGACATTGAACAGATTTTTCGATGCATTTTATTATTTGCACACGTTTTCATAGGTTTATAATACAGAGGCTTTATGTTAATCCTCTCACAGTACTAGGAATATATTAAAGGGAGAAGGAAGAGTTTTAGATTATATCAAAGGAATCTAAAAGTGATCGACGCTTGAAAGCCACGCAGACCAGTGATCCAAGCTCAAAACTAGAGTGGATATTATTCCTCATGTCAGACTAGAGCACAAGGATAATACTTGGCCAAAGTATAAACTGAAAACATGGCTGACTGAACCCAACTTTACAAGAATCTCAGTCCAACAGAAGTTAAGTTGGGTGACATGTACATTAATCTTTCCTACTTCCATAATTTACTCCATGCCCCAGTGCCCAGATTCCACACATCAAGAGGTTAATTTATACTGGAGAGAATCAACACATCTCTATTTGATTCTCTTATATAATGCCATTTGTCCCATAACCATGCTGTTTGCTCTTATGAATATAAATTGTCAAAAATCCTATTGAAATGCAGAGAGAAAACACTGTATCTGAACATGAGAGCTATTTTAAGGAGTGAATCATTTGTTTTCTGACTAAAAATTAATTGATATTGGGTACCAAAAAGTCAAGTAATTAGAAGAAAGACTATGGATGGTGGGGAGAGGGGGAAAAAATCAAAGGGTATTAAGAGAAAATGCAGAGACCTGGGAAAGGATGTTTAAGATTGGAAAGTATATAATATAGACCAAGCCCTGAACAAAGTGCACAGAGGTTAGAGGTTGGGTAGAATACAGCATTCTTATTATGAATAATTGGAGCTAGGAATAGATTGGACAAACTGAAAGAAGTAATAGAGATAATGCAAATATCTTCAGCTCAGGCCCAGACAGTGCTCTTGCTTTCTACTCAGAGTTTTTTGTAGTTGTGGCCAGAGTTGTTCTAATTAAAGGTGTATAAAATGTCTCCACTTAAAATCTCCGAAAAGTAAAGACAGATGCCTGAATGTATTCCTAAGCAAATACCTTAGGGAAATAAGAGGCATTAAAAGGAATAAGTTTGTAACAAATGCCAAAACTTACTGCAAAGCTCGACTACCTCTTTTCTCTAGAGTATAGTAAAGAAAAAGATAGAAACACTTGGGCTGTATGTTCAGAAGGAATCCTCTAAATATTCATCTTCCTTCTCAAAAAAATCGTCAGGTTAGAGGTTTGAGTTACAACCCTTTAAATGCTAAGAACATTGATTCTGCTAGCATCTAATGGCCCCAAACTGCATTGGAGCCCCATTGTGTTAGGCACAGTACCCATGCAGACTAGCAGACAGTCCCCACCTCAGAGAGCTTACTGTCTAATCAAAGACTGAACTAGCAGCCCCCAACCCATGGTTTGCTTGCAAGTCACTCTGACAAAGTTAAAACTTTCATAAACTACTACAAGACCGTTTCAGGCTGGACATAAGGAAAAATTTCTTTACTGTCCGAGCCCCCAAGGTCTGGAATAGCCTGCCACTGGAGGTGGTTCAAGCACCTACATTGAACACCTTCAAGAGCAAATTGGATGCTTATCTTGCTGGGATCCTATGACCCCAGCTGACTTCCTGCCCTTTGGGCAGGGGGCTGGACTCAATGATCTTCCGAGGTCCCTTCCAGCCCTAACGTCTATGAAAAATAAATAAATAAATAAATAAAATAAAATTGCAGCTGCAAGGGAGAGAAAAATAAAATGCTGCCCGCAGCATATTACTTGCATAATATTGTCCATAAGACAATGAAGTACTGTTTCAACTGCCCTAGACAAACAACTAAAGAAGAATTTGCTACAATTTCTAGCTAATTTGCCCTTGTAAACCCCAACTCTATTCACTGCTATCCAGCCTTGTGTCCAGCTGCCAGTCAGATTTCTTCCAAGATACAGAGCGCCAGTTCTAATAAAGCAAGTGCTTTATTGCTGCAGTTAATGAAGCCCTAGTCATGCACTTGAGACTTCTGCAAAAAGGAAGGCATCTATTATACACGTGTCCCCTCATTGCCCAACTCCTCCTGAATTTCAAGGAGTATCCCCTTCTGCTCTTGGAATTTGGGATTGAAGATAGGGAGGGAGTCTCAGGGAGATAAAGTAATAAGGGCTATATTACTTTTCTGCAACAGGGACCTTCCTTTAGGAGACAGACAAGACCAGACCTGGGGAGCCTGCAAAGATGGAACCACTTTTACTGCTAAAAGATACATATGGATATGTGGCCACTTTTACCAATAGGGCACATATAGGCCCTATTACACTGGGTGCCACACATGCAGATAGGAAGAAACAGTCCCTGTTCCAAAGAGTTTGCAATCTACACAGCCAATGTAAAGAGCAGACAATAGGAGTCATCACCACCCTGATACGGAAGCAGCTGCAGAGATGAAGTCATGTGACTAAGATCACATTGAAGATTTAATGCCAAATTTCCTCAGTCTTATGCCATGATTAACCACTAGACCATCCTGCCTCACCTCAACTGGCAGCAGAAAGCTCTTGAAGGCGGCTCCACGAGAAGAATATGTAGGAAACCTTCTCCCCATTATTCCTGCTCATAGGAGCTTCTTCCAGTGACAGATTGGTTCCCACCATCATTTACATGTAATTCAAATGTTTGCATCTTTGTAAAGCAAGTAAACAGGTCGAGTACTGTCTTTACAAAGGTACTGTGCCCATATGCCTTTTTCCCCATGGATGAGTTTGGTCTAGAAGAACAAAGTGTCCTTAGGTATTTATACGCCAAGCAGGTATGGTTTCTAAGAAAGGGTAAAGAAGGATCATTTACTTATTCCCAGCATATTTTGGCATATCAATGGTTAAACGAGCAAGGACCAGAAACATCAGAGCTAAAGCTGAAATAGGGTGTCCTTCACCAACCTCACTGAGCTAAAGCATCAGAGGGGCCCCTAAGCATGCCATGCAGCGTGTGCTGCAGTACCTAAGCACAAGAATGTGGGCTGCCATTATTTCAGTAAAGATCCCTGTGGTTACATATATTTGATATTCCTGCTGCTGTGAAACCTTTTTTCTAAGGCATACAGCACTCATTTCACCCCAGAGAAATGTGACAAGCATATGCCTAAGGGCCTAGGCATACAATACAGGTGTTCTCATTCTGCTCAAATAATTGGCACTGCATTACCAGCAGCCCCTGATTATGTACTACACGTTTGAGCACTTGGCTGACAGAACACTTAAAGCCCTGCTAGGTCACCGTCTGCTCCCATGCTCCTGCATCCCTCAAGCCAGGTTAGCCTATAAATAGCCAGCAGGAGGAAACACCCCAGTTCCCTTTTCTCCCTTTGATACTGTAGAATATTGATGTTCTGAGGAAGGCCTGTGCTTGATATTACGCTGTTTTTATTGTTTCAGGTCAAAGTACAAAGAGACTCCAGGCAGTATAAAAACCCATGAGGAATGGAAGAGGTCTAGCAAAGGGCTGACATTGGCTGATTCGCTGTCACTTATTTTGACAAGTTTCCTGAAGCTTTCACTGAAGTGGCATTTGACAGGACAGATAATTCCAAACGCAGTTTTCTTAACAAGCTAAGCTGCTCTTTGCCAGATTTTTTTCTTGTCCTCTTTCTAAACGTTGCTATTTCTGTTTCAGTCAGTGCCTTATCTTCTGGGTTCATTTTAACTGTGCTTAGGGGCTAAAAGGCCTGTGTCAAGTAAGCAGTTCTGGAGATTATAGAGGGCTCACACTGATCTATTACCACCACTCTCAGAGCACCTGAAAAAGAGATTGGGAACAAGGAAGGTAGGGAGTCTCTCTCTACCTCTCGCCGTATATGCACCACTCAAATCTGCTGTGGGAATGAAAATGCCAGTGATGAAATAGGTTCTTTGGGAGCACTTATGTATCACCATTGATTATTTAGACTCGATTATTGGTCAGGCACGAAAGAGTTACAGTATTCTGGTTAACAAGTGTATTTCACATCTGTCTAGGAATCTTTATGTTTTTTCAAAAGGAAGAGCACTGTGAGACCAGTTCTTAAATAATATTCATCACAAAGATCTTTAACTCTTGCAGGCTTAAATCCATGGCTACTCTTGTGCTTAAGCCATGCATGCAACACACCAAAGACAGATCCACCTTAGGCAAAGCCCCTTCAATGTGAGAGAAGGGATGGCAGGTAGGGTAGTCTGCATTATAAGGTATTTTGGCTTTTAGAATTTAATTCCCACCCTGAGCCTGTAACAGCCAGACCTGGTTAACCTTCAAGGAACACAGGTCCTGCACATATATGATGGATACTTCATGCCACAGAGGAAATTATAAAAATGAATAGATAAAACAGGATCCAGCCAATGTGACCCAGGGTCAACTTTCTTCCTAAACTCTGCTGCCTAAGAGCAACAAGATATATCAGCCAAATATTAAAAGTAAGAGGATTCTCTGCACCATCTCAGAATATTGGTCTAACTATCCAAAGTCATGTTTCCTAGTGCAACACACCTTCAATGCTTCAGAAGAAGGGGATGCAGAGGGATGTATATCTTGCCATTTATGCATTCAGAACTAAATTTCTTCCTGACGCCAGAGCTGAAGCATGAGAAATGGTTGTAAAAAAATCACCCTCGTAACACAGAGTTGTCCATGTTACAGACGCACTTGGGACACAACCTATGAGAGAAGGAAGAACAAGGAGATTCTAGCACCAGAAGGGGCCCCACACAGCCATCCAGGCTGACTCCCTTCTCCCCACCTCTGCCCCTCAACCATATACCAGCTTGGTTCCTCCCAGAACCTGGATTAAAGCAAAACTTTTAAAAAGAGATATTTAATCTTGCTTTAAAGACTCCAAATTAGGATTAGCCTGCCACCATGCATGGGTCACAGTTTCAATGTTTAACTCCCCTCACTTACTAGTAGGAGAATTTATCTTTTTCAAAGTTACATATATGACCTAAGCAATATATATGACCTAAGCAAGATCACCTATTTATCTGTATATGAAGCAGCACAAAAGTGGCTCCTTTCCTATCTTGTATGTCATGATCTATAGGATCCTTCTCATCATATTCCCCATATGATTTAGAGATGTCCACATGGGCAGAGCACTAGATCTTCACCAGTATGCATCCCTGCATTAGGAGGCTGCCTTGCTGTTCCCGTCTAAAAATCATATAGTTTATGGGTGCAAAGCAGTGTTCATAAAACTTGGCTCAGATTAAGCAGCTTACTTTGAGCCACCTAAACCTAAATCCAAAGTGGTGCTGGCAGGTCCATAGGAGGTGCTGCCTGGTCCAGGGGTGTGCTGGTGAAACAGGGTAGAGGAAGGGGAAGGGAAATAGCCTAGTCAGGGGGTGGGGGGGCCAGGAGGTAAAAACAGTATAGCCTCAGGGCTGTGGAGTGTAACTGGGCTTTCCAAGCCCCAAGGCTGAGCTGGGGACCCATGCAAACATTCACTAGGCTGGGTTAACCCATGTTAGGTTGGGTTATCCCATGCCAATCAAAAGTTAGTTCTCATCTAAAGAGACTAACCTTAGATCAGGTATGACATTTTAAGGGCAACCTAAGCCCTGTGAAAACTTGCACACCCAGTCACTTAGCTTGCCCTAAGTTTGATTAGGGCAATCCAAATGTAATGCTTGCACACCCTATGGGTGTTTTTACATGTGCTGGGGGGGGAGGGGCAAGATAATTAGAGCAGCTCCACAAGTGGGTGCAGAACAGAAATGCTGAGGTGCCCGTACAGCGCAGCTGGGTCCAGTGGCAGCAGCAGTGGGGCACACCCCCGCTCCTGGGTGGCTGTGGTGGGGGCTGCTGGGAAGTCAAGTCTGGCTGCTCCACTGTCCTCACCCCACGTGGCACCTCCTCACCTAGAGGTGGCAGGACTGGCTGCATACACCACAGCATGAGCTGCTCCCTCCACCCTCCCTCCCCCACTCCTGGGCCAGGCAGAGCCAAGGACCCACCAAGGGCCAGATGAAGTCACTTGGTGGGCTGGATCCAGCCCGTGGGTTGTATTTTGCCCATCCCTGTCCTAAGAGAAGACAAAGCTTCTGTCAGCTTTTGAAACCCAGATTGCTGCTCACTGAGAAGAGGGAGAATGCCTACCCCCACCGTAGAGCCTTCCTGAACTCTGTCCTCTTTAGCACCACTTGCAGCTTTGCGTTGAACCGATACACCCAATTAAGCTAAGAACAGAGGTTGGATTTCTTCTAGTGCAAACCCTGCGATTCTGGCATCCTACAGTTGTACAAGCCCACTGTCCCACTTGAAGTGCTTGCAAAGTACCTGTGAAATACCAAGACAACATTCCCCTCCTCCCAAGAAAATCAAAGCTAATTCAAGTTAATTGCCATTCAAGCTTCACGTGTAAATAACTGTCCTGTGCCTGTCCGGGACAATCAGATGCAGAATTAACCTAACATGTGTTTTTAGCCTAAGGTAAGGTGGAAACCCAGTGAAGCAACAAAAGGTGCAAAATGTCAACAACCTCAGATAATCAGAGAATTCACTGGGCAGATCATGTGACCTGTTATTAACATTAGACAGCCATGACAATATTTTATGATATTTTACAAAGCATATTACGGAAGAAGATTGGACCCTGTTTACATAACAGCATTTGTCCGGTATTTTGTGGAACCATTAAAGGTATTCTGTAAACTACTGAAATCAGTTTCCCAAGAGATTATACAGAACCATGTGACAAGCCACAGTGCCATTGTACAATGTGGCCTACAGAGGTGTAACCGACAGAAACTACAAATCATGAAGTGAAACCCTCCAGTCCACGCCTGGACTTGTTGCATCTTGAGGTCCTATCTCTGAGTTAAGCATGGTAATAGCATGTATTTTTATGCAAAGCAGGTGCTGATTACTTTTGAATCATAGCCAAACCAAGTCAAAACAAGATACAGCAATACCATCACTGGAGATATTTGATGGGATCTATAGCTACTAAAAATGAAATCAAATGCCTTTATCTGCCTTCTAGCAAACCTGCATAAGTAACTCCAGTTGAATCACTATAGTTTTTGACAGACATAGCAGCAGCATTTGGCCCAAAGTTCACAACCATTCTTCTTGCAAAAACACTTCAGTTAAGGCATTTTTCGTTTGCTGGAGATCTCAACGTCATGACAAACAGTGCCGTAGCGGGGTGGGGGAGTGGGATGACTGCCCTGGGCATCAAAATGCCCTGCCTGGGTGCTGGCAGGCACTGCCCAGCTGGGTGGGATGCGTGTGGAATGGAGCTGCGAGCGGTTCATTTGGGGGCCATGGGAGGGCATGTGTCCCCCAAATCTGTGCACAGGGCAAGGGCAGGATGCTGTTGCAGGCTCTCTCCTGGGTACCAAACTTCGTTGCTATGGCACTGATTGCAAAGCCCAAGTCAGAATTAACTTCTTTCCCAAATCTATTCTGATTTCTGTTCTCTCTGATTTGCTTCCTGCAAAACCTAGAGCTGGCAGAGGTTTTTTTTTCTCTCCCCGCCCCCAGATAGAGGCTAAGGTACTGATTCAACACAGCTATCACAATGTGACAGTACTGTTATCATTTACTATTTTTTTTTACAATCCACTTCCAGTCCATCGACTAGTCTCCCTCCCCATCTGACATTCCACTGTCAGCAGTCAGAGAAGCATTTACATCCATCTGCTTTGAACTATTAATCAACCTCCTAAAATCATAGATAGTGTTCTTTACCAGTTACCATTTTCTGTTCAAAAACAGTTGTCCGAGTTCCTCAGGAAAACTGTAACTTGGGTTTCTTTACCTCACTCAGGAATTGTTCATGAAGAATGTAGAAATGAATACAAGACACATTTCACTAGTCAAGTGAACATTTTCATAATTGTTGGGTATAGTAACTGCTTGCCTACTGACAAATAGCTCAGCATTAGGGAGAAGAGTTCAACAGTAAAACATTGAGAGCTGCCAAAATGATATATGGAACCAGGTGTGGAACCCAACCCAGAGAATCTAGCACATTGTTCTGAGGCCTTCAACATCCTGTAATTTCGAATGCATCATCTCCTAGACATTTTAGTTCAAATTCAGAAATTGATGTTGAAGGGGAACAGGCCATTCTTTTCTATTATTCGTCACCATCCAAAAGCCATGACCCAAAAGGAATGAAGGCAAAGAAATGCAGGTGAATCACAAGGAACCAGATGGCTCTCTCATTAAACTACAGATGTGCCTGAAACACATTGTATCCACAATGATACAGGCTGAATCCCCACTAATTAATGCTGACAAGTGAAGTTCAAATGTATCCACTGGTAAGAAATAAATCAAGCCCCTGAAAAGCACAAATTTTAAAAGGGTTAGTTGAGTTTCTTATTTGGCATCCCAAAGGGTAAGCAATTATCTGCATAACTCTGTAGCAATCGGTACTTGGAGAATACCTCCAAAACTATGTTACTATTTTTTCCCATAATTATAGTCAGTTTCCCCTCTAAATAGAAAGGTGGACCTCATAATTAAATATCCTTCTCTCTCACTCAAATTCCTTAAATCATCCTCCCATTAGCTTGGATTTAGATGTTTATGTACATAAGACTCAAAGGGAATGCACATATTTAGCTACATGCAGTATAACTGAGAGCTACAGGGCTATTTCTCTGTCTGTTACTCTTTGGTACTTCTGCCTTTATTTTAACTTTTCAAAGCAATTTCTTATTGTGAGGTTACCACACTAAAGTCAGCTAATGGCCTCTTGAACAATGCCCAAATTTTCCGCATCTGTTTTTTCCCCACTTATAAAAAATAATAACTGTCTTCTACCATCTATCATATTTATCTTAGGAGTCTTAACAGTTACCAAATTTATCCCACTTAAAACTAGAGGGCCAGATGCAAAATGTCTTAAGCATAACTCCTATTTAATGACAAATACTGTTCTTAGGGCTGTACGAAATTTCATCAGCTGTTTTGATTCAACACTGTTTCAACTCATTTCAAGCTTGAAACAGTGAAATCAAATTGAAACGAAGGGCTTCAAAACAGCCTCAAAACAAAACAAGGCTAGTCAAAATGTTTCGAAAGTTTTTAAATGTTTCAAGTTTTGAAGCCAGTAGCAAGGTGGTGGGAGACAGGGGAGAACCAGGGCTGTCCTCCCAGCAGCAGCCAGGAGTGCAGCCTTGCTCTCCCCATCTCCTGCTGCCAGGCTGTGGGAAGCCAATCACAGCACTAGGGAAGGGAACTGAGCCCAGCCTCAGTTCCCCTCCCAAGTGCTGCAATCGGGCTGGAAAAGGAACTCAGTTCCCCTCCCCAGCCCTACAATCTGGATGGGCATGGGAAGCCAGCTGGACTGAGTTCCCATCCCACATGCTAGATCAGGCTGGGTCAGCTGTGCCGACTTCCCAACCCCAGCACGATGGTCAGGTTAGGGAAACGAACTCAGCCCAGTTGGGCTGAGGTTGCTTCCCCAGCCCAATCGGTCATTAGGGTTGGGAATCATGGCATGGGGTTCCTCACGATCAGGGCTGGGGACGCAAACTCAGCCCAGGTGGGATGAGTTCCCAACCCAAGCCCCACCATCAGTCTGGGGAAAGGAACTCGGCCCAACTGGGCTGAGTTCCTTTCCCCGCACAATGGTCGAGCGAAACATCAAAACAGCCTCACTGTTTCAACAAAATGAAATGGAACAGCTGCTCAAAATGAAATGGAGCAGCAACTCAAAATGAAATTCAAAACAAAGCGCTGTTCCGTTCAAACCTCGAAACTCAAGTCGAAATGGAACAGTGCCATTTCATACAGCCCTACTGTTCATGACACATTCTAGGGATATGCAAAAATTCTGGATTTAGTATATGACTATTGTATCATAAGCACCAAATATTTGATCATCTCATTCAGCAGTGTCTCCTATACCAACATGACCTGCTTCTACGTACTCACCTTTAGAAGCACAGTGATGTGAGCAACATGCCAACAAGGAAGTCCACCTGCAGGACAGCAAAAAACAATAAAGTAATCTGAAGGTGACATGAGCTGAAAGTGCAATCATCCTTTGGAACTTTATAAATCAGCATATATTTTATCCACTTTCATAATTATGTATCTTACAAGGCTCAAATTTACTACACAAACGCAATCATCATCATATACCTAGCGGCACAACTAAAAAAAATAACATTCTAATATACCTGTTGACTTTAAGTTATCAGGAAAGAACTCAAAGTCAGTAAAAATATCTCATTTGTCACTGCTATGTTCCTAGACATAGGCTGGAAACTGGACAAGTCACATTTCATTAGACATCACAGTACTTTCACACTTACAAAGTCTCCCATCTGAAGTTGGAGGTCCTGCATTAAGGACCTAATTCTTATTTCACTGCATGTGTCCTCTAATCTCAAGCCATAGGGCTAGCATTCCCTCCAGTTCCTCACTGTCCCTCTTCGCTAGTAAGCTGAGTTCTCTCTACCCGGTTTCTCTCTACTAATAGTAACACTCACTTGGTCTTCGAGACAAAGAAGACAGAGAAAAAGAGAGAGAGAGAATTCCCAGTTGTTCCCTCAAAACAGCATTCACTGGTGAAGTGAAACCAACTGTTCATAGCTAGGGACCTACTGAAATCACGATATGATTTTGCCATTTTCATGGAAACTGCGATTTCAGGCAAGCTCTGTGAAAAAATGTGAGCTCCCTGAAAAAAAAAAAAAAAAAGAAGAAAAGAAAAAGCTTACCAAAAATAAAATGCTGGCTCCGTCTCCAGAGCCAGCAGTCCTCATGGCCAATGCAGCCTGGAGGGAAGGGAGAAGGGGCTGCCAGCAAGGCAAGATAGCTGCCCCACCCCTGCATTTCACCACTGATTGACTATGAGGGCTCTCCATCATATAACCCCGCCTCTCTCCACCAATTGGCAGAAAGGGGAATGGCTGCATGATGGACAGCCCTCACAACCAACCAGTGACAAGGGGCAGTGACATAGTGCTGCCCTATGATCTGCATATGAAATTGGGTGGCAGCCACCTCAAGTTTGGGAGACCCCCTACACATAGCAAGAGCCATGTTGAAATCCTGTTAGGGAGAAATGACAACAGAAGTAACATGGGCAAGAGGACATACACCCATCCACTTGGGTGCATCTAATTTTTTTTGCCATGGTCACTGGTGTTGCATATTACCTCTAGAATAATTTCTGGTCCATCTCCTTCCCCCTTCCTGTTATGAAGTAATCTCTATGATTTTCCTTCCTTCCTGTAGGGGGAATATCATGAGTCTCCGTGCTCCCAACACTGCCTCTCTCAGTGGCCTTCACCCTGGATGCAAGTTGCAAAGCATTTCTAACCAACATGAAAAAACCAACTCCTCTTGGAACAAGATGACTTCAGTGTCCCTTTGTGCCAAGGGCAGCACTATGTTGAGATCCCAGTATGGCTTTGTGCACCCATATCAGAAGCTAATGTGTTTTCTAGTAAGATTATCCATTCAGTGCTCAATTCTTATAAACTGCACTAAGAACAGGTGCCAACATTGTGCTTAGGAAGCAAGACTGGCTAGAGTTACCATCCCTCTGGCCCTCTTTCATCCTCTTCTCCTTCAGTCGTCATCACTCTCAGGGTTAAATCACATGACTCTCCAACTCGGACTCAGCTCTGAGCTCTAGTACATTCTGATTAACTATGTCTACTTCAGGGAGCCTGAATTATTTTTAGCACCTGCTGTTTTCTTTCTTCCCCTCTCAATAATAGTGGTATCTAATAAGTCCAACACTTTATTTACAAAAGGTCATATTTATCTAGAGCAGCCTGTTTAGACTCAAGGCACCCCATGATAAAGTCAAAGCACCCTTGAGAGATTCAAGACATCCTTTGGAAAATGTCACCGCTAAGTTTTCACTCAATTTATGAGTGCAGAAAGATAACAGAGCAATTCTTTTGTTGCAAACAACTCAGAAGACAACAAGAGGTCAGAATGGTTTTAACACTGTGGATTCCTATTGGAAATAACTGGGTTTATCATGTTTGCAGACCTAACACTGCTAGCATTCTGTGGCGCCCTGCAGCACCTTTAAGGCCAGGTACAGACATTGCACTTATACTAGTATAAGTAATCCAAAACTGGTCTATAACAGAACAGAAGCCCAGTGTACACATGCTGGTTTAAAAATGGCAGAACCTAGTCTAAGATTTGCACCTTGCACCAAAGGGCAAACGTGTGTTCTGTTTGCTCCAAGCTAAACTATGCTGCTTGCAGAAAACCACATAACTTAGATCAATTCTGCCTTGGGCATTTTGAAAGTCTGTACCTAGCTTAAAAGGATCACAAGGCATCCTGGTGGAAAAATCACTGATCTAGAGCAAGAGCACTTCAGGAAAAGATGGACCTTAAAATAATAAACAGGCAATATGCACATCTACATGTGTATTTATATACATATGCCTGGTATCTAATCATCTTCCAGGTAAACTTTTTGCTTCCTATACCCACAAGTCTCTAGAATTATAATCCTCCCCATTTTTTGACGCCAGCCTATTAGGATCATTCACTGAGTGTTTCCTTAGCTGAGCTCCAATAGATTTAATACACAAATTTATGTAGAAGTGTATGTATCCACAATGTTTAGAGTTGTTTTGTTTACTAAAAATATTTTAATATGCTGTTTTGTGTGTTTAATTAAATTCCAGTTAACAGCCTAATGCAGCTGCTTGACACAAATCATGAGCAAAAAGTTAATTAGCTAGTAAATAAGCAATATATCATTTGCCATTTTCTAACACACAAAACTGTATAATTAATACAAAACTGATAATATTAAGCTTTATAATTGCTTAAATAAATGTATATAGTTGTAGGGCACCCTCTACAAACCTAGAGTACAGTACCAAACCTAGAGTACAGGATCTCTTTAATTGTAAATCTACATGTTTTCATGGTTGTCAACCATTCCTTCTTTAGGAAACAACCTAAGTACAAATGAAAAGGCTGATAAAAATTCATAATTTATATCTAAGTTTTCCACTTGGCAATTTAAAATCACTGATTCAAATCACCTTGATTTAACTCCATCTACCCTGTCAACTCCAATTTCAAATTGCGTGTTGAGATGTTCTTAACTGTTGCCATGCTGCTTGTTCTTTCAACCACCTCCACTGAACTAAAGTAATACAGGCATGTAATAAACAGTCTAGTATGCCAGTAACTCTCTCCCAATAGGTAGGTTACAAATGGGCATTCATCAAATTATGACATAGCTGAGCCACACCCTGGACAATATTGATGAAAACAGACAAATAAAACTAATACCCATTTTAGAAACATCCCTCTTGAGAGTACTGAAAAAACCATGAGAAAGACCCCAAACTGGCAACACTAGTGGTGCACTTAGCCCATTAGAGCAGTCCTGGGAATTACACTGAAAGTGTAAAGTCCCATATGCATTAAAAGATTTCTAAACATAAGACTGCCTTTCATTGTCTGTGATGGGAAACTAGCTATTATAATCACAGAGGGTAAGTTTTGGTCACCCAAAGAAAAGCAACAGCAAGTGTTGCTATATCAACAAAAGCATGCCAGTTTTGCACTGGAGGAGAAATCAGTCACGTGAAGTATGGATCTGTTCTTAGCACAGCCTATAAGCAACAGTATCCCCAAGGTGGGCACCTGGAATTCTTTCAGGAATCTTAGCCCAAGCCACTTCCACAAAACAATTCTGCCTTCAACTCTGTAACCACACAGTTACTTGAGCAGATCACACTCCTTGCTGTTTGCAACAGCTTTCCCCAGCGAACCATCCTCACAACCCTAAGAATAACACATCATACTGCTTCTATGTGCTATGACACACCAGATCTCTGAGTGAAGGGATATTTTACTTGGGCAGAAGAAACAAAAGAAAGTTGACATCTGAGACATCATAGCTTCACCAGTTACAATTCAAAGTAAACGTAGTAACTCTTAGCTTGGTACTTTAGCATGTGCCACTGACAGGAAAGACTCCTCAGCCATGCTGTGCCAAGGTACCCTCTCCTGGCCAGCCCTACTTTAAAAGCAAGGAGATAAGATGCGGGTTTGTTTCATAGTTTCATGGTTTCATAGTCTGTAGGGTTGGAAGGGACCTGAGCAGATTATCAAGTCCGACCCCATGCCACGGCAGGAAAGAGTAACTGGGGTCAAATGACCCCAACAAGGTGACTGTCAAGCCTTGTCTTAAAGACCCCCAGGGTAGGAGCCAGCACCACTTCTCTTGGAAGTTGGTTCCAGATCCTAGCCACCCTGACAGTGAACTAGCACCTCCTGATATGTAGCCTGAATCTACCCTCTGCCAGCTTGTGACCATTATTTCTAGTCACTCCTGGTAGTGCTCAGGGGAACAGGGACTTCCCCAGTGCCTGTTGGTCCCCCCTGACTAGTTTGTAACAGGCCACTAGATCCCCTCTCAGCCTTCTCTTGTGGAGGCTGAACAGGTTCAGGTCCCGTAGCCTCTCCTCGCAGGGCCTGTCCTGCTGCCCCCTGATCATGCGAGTGGCCCTCCTCTGGACTCTCTCCATGTTGTCCACATCCCTCTTGAAGTGCAGCACCCAGAACTGGACACAATACTCCAACCGTGGCCTGACCAGTGTCACAGAGGGGGAGGATCACCTCCTTGGACCTGCTTGACATGCATCTGTGGATGCATGACAAGGTATGTTGGCCTTCTTGACTGCATCCCCACACTGCCAGCCCATGTTCATCTTGGCATCAATGATGACTCCAAGATCCTTTTCTGCCTCAGCACTGATGAGAAGGGAGTTCCCCAGCCTGTAGGTATGGTGCTGGTTCTTCCTCCCCAGGTGCATCACCTTGCACTTGTTGGTGTTGAATTCCATCCTAGTCTCATCCGCCCACCCCTGTAACCTGTCTATGTCTGATTGCAGCCTATTCCTCCCTTCTAGCATGCCCACATCCCCCCACATCTTAGTGTCATCAGCAAATTTGAACAAGGTGCTTTTTACCCCCTCACCCAAGTCACTGATGAAGATGTCGAAGATGAGGACCGAGCCCTGCGGAACCGCACTGCCCACGTCCTTCCAGGTCGAAAATGACCCATCCATTACCACCCTCTGGGTGCGGCCCTCCAGCCAGTTGGTGAGCCATTTGACTGTGTAGGTATCGACACCACAGTCCCCCAGTTTTCTAATTAGAACAAGGTGAGAGACAGTGTCAAAGGCCTTCCAAAAGTCCAGGAAGACTATGTCCACTGCTACCCCTGCATCTAATGATTTGGTGACCTCACTGTAGAAGGCCACCAGGTTGGTCTGACAGGACCTGCCTCTAATGAACCCATGTTGGTTGCCCCTAAGCATAATCTCCCCCACTGGCCCCTCGTGGACATGTGCCAGAATAATTCTCTCAAAAAGCTTGCCCAGGATCGAGGTACTGGCCTATAGTTTCCTAGGTCCTCCTTCTTCCCTTTTTGAAGATGGGAACCACATTGGCCCTCTTCCAGTCCTCTGGCACCACACCAGAGCACCACGAGTGCTCATAAAGCCGTGCCAGGGGTCCTGCAATGACCTCAGCCAATTCCCTCAGTACTCAAGGGTGGAGATCGTCCGGACCAGCTGATTTGAATACAACCAGTCCCTCCAGAAGTTCCCTAGCCAGCTCCTCACTGACCCTTGGCCTAGGTGCACCTCTCCTGGGGTCTGAGGGGGGCCCAGAGTGGGGGTGGCTGTTCTGGTCCCTGCTCAGGAAAATGGAGGCAAAGAAATTGTTAAATATGTTGGCCTTGTCGTCTGGTGTGATGACCAAATTTCCTAGCATGTCCTGTATGGGCCTCACATTACCCGGAACCTTCTTTTTGCCCCCTATGTATTTAAAAAAGGACTTCTTGTTGTCCTTGATCTGGGTAGATAGTCCCAGTTCCATCTCCACCTTGGCCTTCCTGACTGCCCCCCTGCAGCCCCAAGCAACTGCAGTATAGTCATCCTTGGTGATGACTCCTCCCTTCCATTGGGTATACACTTCCCTTTTAGCTAGGAGACATTCCTGGATGCTTTTGGTGAGCCATAGAGGCTTTTACACCCTCCTGCCCTCTTTGATCCATGTTGGGATTACCTTCTTTTGGGCTTGGAGGATCATCTCCTTAAGGAGCAACCACTGTTTTTGGAAACCTGGCTCCCCTCTCCTCCGGGACCTCAGTGCTTCCCTGGCTATTCTCCTTAACTCATTGAAGTCCGCCCTCCTGAAATCTAGGGCTGCTGCATTGCTGTAGGCTTTTGCCACCTTGCGCTGGATGATGAATTTCAGCAGGCAATGATGGCTGTTGCTCAGGTGGTCGAGCACCTGCAGCCCCCTCACCAGGTCATCGCCAGTGGCCAGCACCAGGTCCAACAAGGTGTCTCCCCTGGTGGGGCTGTGCACCTCCTGGGTTAGATGGAGGTCCTGCACTCTGGTTAGGAACCTACATGAGCAGTCAGACCTGGCTGACTGCTCTTCCCAGCAGATGTCTGGAAAGTTCAGGTCACCCATAATGACCACGTCCTTTGACCTAACTACCTCCATGAGCCGACTTGAGAATTCCTGGTCTAGCTCTAACCCTTGGTTGGGTGGCCTGTAGCAGACCCCCACTGTTAAGTCTCTTTCCCCTCAACTGCCTTGTATTCTAAACCAGAGCACTTCAGAGTGCCCTTCCTCTGATTCTTTGCCCCTCCCTTGATATTCACCGCCCAGTCATGCATTGGGTCCCACCACGTTTCAGTGACCCCCACTATGTCTGGGTTGGTGTCAGCTAGCAGGAGGGTAAATTCCTCTTGCTTGTTTCCCATACTACGAGCATTTGTGTAGAGGCATTTGAGGCCTCCTGAGGATGTGTGCACTGGCCCCCTACTTTCAGCATTATCCTGGTCCCTGTTGCTTACCTGCATATATGTTCTGCTCGTCTAGGCTGGGCTGTACTTGTGGGTGTTGCTTGGTTTGGCAGTCCAAGGCTTCCTCTGCCCTCATCTTCCCCTTCCCCCAGTGAGCCTATTTTAAAGCCCGACGGAGGAGATACGCCAACCTAGAAGAAAACACACACTTACCTTTAGGAGAAAAGTGGAGCCCCCATCCCATCCAAGCATGTCTCTTGTCACGATGTGCAGGTCGTTGTCGAGGAAACCAAAGCCCGCCTCGAGACACCATTCCTAAAGCTGCCAGTTGGTCTTTGCAATGCACGTAACATGCCATCTTCCACGTCTGCTCACTGGTATGACAGAAGAGAAAGCCACCTGTGCGCCTATCTCCTTCAGCATGCCCCCCAGAGCATGGTAGTCTGCCATCAGATGATCAGGGCTTCTCCTGGCTGCATCATTAGTACCCACATGGATTAGGACCATGGGGTAGTAATTGGTGGGATGGATCACGGCCTGGATCATCCCCTTCACATCCTGAATCTTTGCTCCAGGTAGCCAGTAGACCTCGTGTATTGAAGGGTCCCGGCGACAGATGAGGCCCTCTGTACCTCTCAGGATGGAGTCACCTATGATGATCGCTCGATGCTTTTTCCTCCAAGACTGCTTAGCTCCTTTGGCCTGCTCAGATCATGGTGAGTGTGGAGTTGCCTCCTCTCCTTCCTTCTCCTCCAGAGTTGCCAGGGCCTTGTACTTGTTCTCCAGCCGGACTGGAGGAACTGGTACTGCTGTGTTATGAGCAGCCCTTGTTCTGGAGATGACCATCTGCCACTCTGCAGTGGAGGGTACTTCCCGAGGTGCTTCTTCCTTAGGTGTGTGGCCATGCAGGGAAAGGAAATGGCCATCAAATGGCCAGGGTCTGTTCACTACATTTCACAGAGCCCCCTCTGGCTATCCCCTCTAGTGCTACAGCAACCATTTTTATGCTGCTCCCAATAATGAAGCATTCCAATCTCAATGGTATTAGGTTATAGGGCTACTTCCCCAGTCACCACCAAGATACATTAGCATAACCGGGGAAGGAAGGCGGGGGGCGGAATAGGGTGCCAGCATTCATTTAGAGGAGATGCTGGAATAGCACCCCCACCTGCTCCAAAGGCATTTTGTCTATAACAGACCTCTGCAGACTCCCATCCCTCTGGGAATCTGAACAGGCTATGCCCAAGAGTTCCCTCCCTGCCTTTCTGGCTGCAGGCTTTCGGCCACTTACTGCTGCTCACCAACAATTTCTGTACAGGCCTAAGACAAGTTGCTAACCTTGCCAGTCCCAGATTTCTTCCCTGCTTGTACCTGCAATCAACTAGTCTTGCCTTCTCCCAGAGAGAGGGCATTTTCTGCATCAGAGATTTTCCTAGAAGAACTTTTCCCCTTCCTTGATTGGTTGAGGTGGAAAGTAGGAGGTGCGAGGAAGGAAGAGAGGAACAGGGAATGTTAGTTATCTGCTTAGCCAGTTCACTACAGTATCAATGGAACTGGACCAGACTCTACAACCTTGCTGGGTAACCTGTTCCAGTGCTTTATTACCTTTCTAGTGAGAAAGTTTTTTCCTAATATCTAAACTAAACTTCCCTTGCTGCAACTTGAGAACATTGCTCCTTGTTCGGTCATCTGTCACCACTGAAAACAGTCTAACTCCATCTTCTTTGTAACCACCCTTCAGGTAGTTGAAGCCTGCTATTAAACACCCTCTGAGTCTTCTCTTCTCCAAACTAAATAAGCCCAGTTCCCTCAATCTCTCCTCCTAAGTCATGGGCCCCAGCTCCCTAGTCATTTTTGTTGTCCTCCGCTGGACTCTCTCCAATTTGTTCACATCCTTTCTGTACTAGGGGGCCAAAAGCTGGATGCAGTACTCCAAATGTGGCCTCACCACTGCTGAATAGAGGGGGGAAAAAATCACTTCCCTCAGTCTGCTGGCAACACTCCTAGCAATGCAGCCCAGTATGCTGTTCGCCTTTTTGGCAACAAGGGCACACTGTTGGCTTAAACTCAGTTTGTTGCCCACTGTAACCCCCAGATCCTTTTCTGCAGAGTTGCTGCCTAGCCAGTCAGCCTCCAGCCTGTACTGGTGCATAGGATTATTCCATGCTAAGTCCAGGACTTTGCACTTGTCATTATTGAACTTCATGAGATTTCTTTTGTTGCAGTCCTGCAATTTGTTTAGGTCTCCCTGAATCCTAGCCCTACCCTCTAGAACATCTGCTACTCCCCCAGCTTGGCATCCTCTGCAAACTTGCTGAGGGTGCACTCTATGCTATCTTGCACATCATGGATGAAGATAGTGAACAAAATTGGCTCCAGGACCAACCTCCGAGGCACTCCATTTGATACTGGCTGCCAACTAGACATTGAGTCATTGACTACTACCTTCCGAGTCCAATGCTCCAGCCAGTTTTCTATCCACCTTACAGTCCATTCATTCAACCTGTACTTCCTTAGCTTGCCTGAGAGAATGTTGTGGGAGACTGCATCAAAAGACTTGCTAAAGTCAAAGTATACTACTAAGTCACAAAGTCACCTCACTAATGAAAATTCTTGCCATCTAGACAAGCATTTTTCCATATTTGCCCAAAACATGGTACAAAGGCATGTGGAACTTCTATCCCCTCTCCCCAAAACACCCCTTTAGATCAACCCTACAATTCAAATACACCCAATATGTGATGGAATGCTTAAATTAGTAGACCCTTTTCTCAAGTATGGCCTTGTTTTACTTGTATCCTTTTCTTAGGATAATTGTTGTCTTCTCAACAGACAAGAAGAAAACTGTAAATTAAAACAAAGTTCTGGTCAAACTGGACAGGTACAGCAAGACAGACCATTTGCTGAATGGGAATTGATTTCTCAAGTGAAAAAAAAAATCAATAGGCTTCTCTCCTGTTTGGCAAAAATTTTGAAACCTCTCATCTAAGCAAACTATTTTTTAAGCACCGGAGTAGCGGGGGGGAGGTGGGAGTTGTTCCATGTGACAGGTTTTGAATGCAACAGCTTTTCCTGTGCAAGCCCTCTGGAAGGGCCTCTCTCAATATTTCCCCCTGCTATACTTATTGTATAAATACAAAGTTAACAAAAACCACCTCTACTTTTCAAAAGATGGTTTATTGTGCATGGTTCTTTTCAGTGGCTCCGTTCTATCTGGCTGTTTCTCTGCTTTTAATTCCCCACTGGTGTAATCTGAGCATGTTCTTTTAATAGCAGACACACGCACGCGCACACACACACACACAATACTAATTTAGAACTCTCTGACTTTGTACCCTATATTAAAATGTTTCCTACAAGCAAAGTATTGAAAAAGTCCAGCTTTGACTGTATTCCTGATCACCCACTCAATTCAGATTTGGTAAAAAAATTGAAGTCTGCTATGGCAACCGGGAATGAGAAGACAGTGACGGATTTGATTTGTACCGAAGTTAAGCATGTGAATGCCACGATAGAACTATCGAACGATGACTGGATGAAGGAATCTTCAGCTCAGCTGCATCCTTTGGTGCTAGTAGGTAACTGTGATGTTTCCTGTTACAAAAAATGAGGAGAGAGATATGCCTATCATAGAATGTCAATTTCTTTTTAATTATGGGAAAAACTAGCATTCATGACAGGAAAGATGTCTGATAGATGAAGTCTTGTTTTCCAGTGAATTAGAGTTATTCCAGCAGGTTTGCCAAGCTACAAACTGGTGCACCAAAAAAAAAAAAAAAAAAGAATCAAACTTCAAGCTAAGTTAATCACACCATCTTTACTGGATTCTATGGTATGCTTGTTCATCATGTTTAAAGCAACCAGACATTATGCAGTAATGCTGGCTCCCCCCTACATGCAGCAACTAGGTCAGAATCAAAGAGAAAATTTGGGGGGGGTTGCATTTTAAGGAACATTTCTCAGTCCTACCATGTGTTAGAATGATTTCCAAGCAGATAACATTTGTAAGGTTTACCACTGATTTCTTCCTCTGCCAGTAAAACAAAATTTGAACCAGAGTCTTTAAAAACAAAGCCAAGAACTGAATGGACCTCACTAACCCACACTCTGGGCATGAAGCTATTTTTTTTTGGTTGCAATCCTTGCACTCAGCTCTTTGATCAGTCCCACATTAATGTGCCTCTTTTGTTTCTCTGGCTTCATGTTGCTGATCCCCAAATTCCTCCCCTAAACAGCTTAGGGTTACTTCACTTCCTTTATAGCTATGTTTTCAAACCAGGAGGATTTCATATAGTACTGAAATGGTCACCACCAACCCCCAAAGTACTTATTGTTCAACTCTTTGTTGGACTTTGAACTGGACTTTTAAAAGAAAGCCTTTATACCAGACTTCAAATACTGCTTCATTTTTAAAAAGTAAAGCAACCAGAAATTATACTGTATTTAAATTATATTGTATTATATTTATGTATACAATGTGCAAGAGGAATTGTTACAACTCTGTGGGTGCATCTACACGTGCAATTAATTTGTAGCAATAAATTCCTGAGCAGTTTATCCCAGAGCTGCTCCTGCCCTGCTCTGGCCCAGGCTCTGGGTGGTAGCGTCGAGCAGCAGAAGGGCCAACTGGGGTATGAGGGTGGTGCAAGTGCAGTGGCTAGGTGGCAGGTAGGAGACCCCCTGCTGCTTGGGCTGACCGGGTACAATTTATACCCACAGTCAGCGTCTACATGTGCATTTAATTGCAGTTAATTACTCTGCTATAATATAGTCGTGTCCCTGACAATGTTAGTTAGTTTACTGCCACCTAATAGCATCACATGTATAGACACTTTCCTCTGCAGCTAATTAGTCTACTCTGCAGTAAAGGCATGTGTATATGCAGCCTGTATGAACAGTAAGTACAACAGATAGATTAGATGTCAACAGTGGTTTGTACCCATTTCTCAGAGGAAGGCAGGAAATGGAGATGAGGCCTGAGCTTGGTAGGGGGTTTCTATAGCTCTCAAGACAGCCTCCAAGCCTTCTGGATTTCTGTCTACACTGCAGCTGCTACAGATGTAAGGCTCTGCAACCTTAATAAAAATTCTTCATAAAAGAGAGCAAAAGGATGGGTTCTTTTTCTGGATACAAAAAGAATGTTGTCCTGCTATTGTCTAAGCTATGCAGGAGCATATTATTCTCTTATATCTTCTGCTTTGAACAAAAAATTATATGAAATGCTTTAAAACAAGGGAGAGTCACAAGAAGGAAAGAACAGTAGGTGGACTAGCCAGGTGGAAAGAACTTAGCCTAGAAAACAATCTTTTAAAGTTCTCTTTGTGTTTCCCATTCAGCATTAGACACAGGAGGGAAGCACCACAGGAGCAACTAGGGAGAAGAGAAGCAGAAGCAAGTATTGTCAGGGGTCTGGCAGAATTAATGATTTACACTAGTTCTGTAAATAAGGATGTGGAAAGGCCACTACCTAAATACCTGGCATTAAATTAGTCTTTGGACTTTGCATTAAGATAAGTTACAAAGAGGGTAGCTAAAGATGCACAGCCTAAAAGGATGGGCTTATGGCTAATGGACTGACCTAAGACTCAGGAAATGTAGGTTTAATTTTCAGCTCTGCCATAGGCAGCTTTTGTGCATGTAGACAGTTTCCTAGCACCTGGTTTTCAAAGGTTTCGTGAACCTTCTATAGCTGTAAAGATAAATTAACAAATACATTGCACTTAGGAACATATATTGGGGTACCCAGAGGAAGAAGACTGGGTGGTGGTAATGTGGAGGAATTCAAGTCCTACTCTTCTCAAATTTGAAGTCAACTGGGTTCAAAGTTTGACAATCATTTCTCTCTGTCATCCCACATCTTTAAGCAAAAAAGTAAAATCTTGTTATTTCACACTGATGACTGAAAGCCCCATGGCAGGTTACAAAATTTCATGGATTAGCAATGAGGAGAACACATAGTTTAGTAGAGACAGGATAATGCATCATACTATATGTTATGCATTGACTTTGACAAATGAAGTTTAATTATTTATAATGCTCCATGGTGTACTAGTAAGCATTCTCTAGTGTAATTTATGAAAATAATGAAGTCTTGGTAACATGAGACTTCGCTACTGTACTGAGCTGTTGCTGAGGAGTGAAGGAGAAACTGCTGTGAGAGACCATGTTATGGCGTGTGCTAATTAGCAAACTTCTACCGTAAGCAATGGAATTTCACAAGCTACGTGGCATGAGGTCAATTTGCCATAGCTTCACACATCATTACTCACTTTACCATTTTATAACAGCACACAGGGATACAATAATAGGAAGAGTTGCAACATCTACTAAACAGAAATTTGATTTTTTTATAAGGCAGTATTCAATTCAGGTGAAATTTATATGTAGGCATTAAGGAGATGAAGTAGCAAACAAACCTTTGAACTTCTTTGTTTATAATTACACAAAATGCTTTAATTTTTCTGCCTTCCTGAAACAAAGTTTAGAAGGCTGCAGGGGAAACAGCTACACTACTATTAGAGCTTGAAGGGAATTTTCTATTGAATCAAAATGATTTAAAGTCTATAACAACAGGTTTATAGGTACATTTTGTTGGAACAAAACATTTTGTCATTATTGACACTGATAATTTCTTATGAAATTCTGACACATCTCGTTAGGTTCTGGCAGAAAAATTTGTCACTTTTGTCACATTGAGATTTTCTGACAGAAAGCTTTCCCTCAAATTTTCTTCCCCAGCTCTACTTATCTAGTCACAAAAAAAAATCATTAAACCATTGACTACAACATCCATATCCCCCTCCAAAGTTTGTACCATTATCGTGTGAGGAGCTTACATTTTCCCCCTCCAGTGTATATTAGTTTGCAGGGACTGACACTGAACTGCATTTGCCTTCTGGCTGCCCATTCACTTAACCTGGATGAGGGTATTTTGAAAACCCACGTTGTTCTTCCTGGTCTCAACTAACCAAAATAATTTGCAGATCCACCCCCAATTCTCCCCCCACCCCCAAATGCTCCCATATTAGAACGGCAGGTGTTTATTCTAAAAATCTCACATTACACCAACGTAAGCAACTGAACCAGATGCAGGATAACAAACAAAGGCAGGTTCAGGAGGGTGCAATGGCAAAGATGCACCCCCACTTGCACAGTGTAGATCATATGTTGGTAGCTCCAGTTCCCCATGCCCCAATTGCCTGGGTCCCTGCAAAGTCTCAGGCACGGCTGGAGCCCCAGGCTGGTGTGGGACACCCAGAGGGACCAAATAGTGAGCAGGTGAGGAAGATGGGGATCCACCCTGCTGCCACTGCCACCAACTGACTCAGGACCACTCCTGCCCCAATCCAGCTGGGGCTCAGTGGCAATAGTAGGTGAGTCCCTGCTCCCTGCCCTTCACTGTTGGCAGGGGCTCCAGTTGCAGGGGGCAGCTGTGCAGGGTGCTGGGCTTGGCTGGGAACAAGTAGCAGTAGCCAGCAGTCCTCCTTCCAGCACAAGACAGCCAGTGGGACGTGGCACAGAGTGGGAGCACCTGGAATGAGGGACCTTCCTGCCACCACTGTCCTAGGCTGAGCTCAGCATGACGCACAGCCCCTCACAGAAGCTGTGGCTGGAGTGGGGCAGGAGCAGCTCTGGGGTCCCCCTGACCCTATGTCAGGTGGGGACAATGGCAGCAGCAGGTGCATGTCCCCTCCGTATGCCTGAAGGCAACTCTGGTCCCGCCCCGCTGGAGATGGGGAATGGGAAGGGAGGTATCTGTGTTGGGGGGGGGGGGCAGGAGGAGTAGGGTGATGGAGGAAGGGAGTCTCACCTGCTTCAGGGACTCAAAGAAGTCTGCAGCAGTTGCTGCCCTGGCACAGTCTGTCCACCTCCCACACCCCTTTTTTCAAATTCCTGTATCCACCTATAACAACACAGAATCGGGTTCAAGAACATTAAGCTTCTACTTGAGGTATAAGCTTTTGTTAATAATGCAGATGAGTATGTTTATTGGATACATTTTGCTTTCTCCAAATTGCCTGCAAACAGATTGCTGGGGTTTTCTTTTTTCCAATTTAATCCTTATTCAGAACCATTTCCTGATAATTTTGGTAGCTAGTACTTGGTCTCAACTTGTGAACAGATTACCATATCAGATACTTGCAATAGGCTATCTGAGCTGTTTAACTGGATACCTAGGTCAAATGCCATGTTTCTGTTCCATGAGTAAAATAATTATGAATGTCAGCATTGCTGTGATGGAACAAGCTGTTTCTAGGAGTCAGATGCCTCAGAAAAAGGAACCCTGCTCTGTAACAACAGATTTCGTCTTCCTCTATTCACAATAACACAACAAGACTGAACAACAAGAAAAACAAAACTGGGATGTAGATCTTTGAAGATTCATTTTCACTAGGACACCACAGTCAAAAACATGGCAGAGTAAATGTAATTCATTGAAAGAGCAAAGAAAAGACAGGCTTGTGTGTCAACTTCATGTTCCCAAAGTTGTTTGCTAAAAGCAGGAATCTGGATCTTTGAAAATGCAGATTTTTACTTAACTCACACTCTTAGGGAAAAATACTGCACAAAAAAGAACACTAGAAGTTAAGCTGTAAATAATTTCTTCTCCTTAAAAAGCTTAAAATATATCAAACTAAATGTTTGCATTTACAACTTCAAATTTCATTTAATGACTAGCATCCAATATTTGCTCAAAGACAACTTGTTTTAAAAATCTGAATAAGCCCTGCCCAAGTGTCTTTTTCTCAGTTCAGTGCTGTATTTACATATTTGTAAATGAGTGAATCATGCTTTACATTATTTATTTTTAAATTCCTTACTAGTCGATTGCTGGACAAAAAATGTTTAGTGTTACCAACTCTTGTGCCCACCCTGATATACAGAGGCTTGGATTTTTTTTTAATAATACAGCAATCTTAAATTTCACTTTAACAAGAACCCTTGTTCACCTCGTTGTGAGGAAAAGTTTTCAAACCTGACAAATATCAGAAGGAGACATGAGCCAAAAGGACAAGATAACACCCAAAAATATTCATTTTAAGATACCATGATTTTTAAGCCAACCGTATGATTTTGGAGCCCTTGGGAATGACAATCTTAATTGTTACAATGTTGAGCCTTTATAGCATTATGAACTAAGTTGTTATATAGCAGCTGAAGGGCAGTATGTTGGTAAACATGCTCTTAACTTAGTCATTTCAATTTGGCATATTTGTTCTTTCATGTGACAGGAATGAGTTTTCCTAATAATGTGAAATCAGCTCAGACAATTTAAGTCATTATTAATAGATACACTTGATCTGAGGAAGCAAAATGCTTAATGTTTTGTTAAATGAGGTGTACTCTGCAAACATCCATATTCAGAAAGAAGGTTAAAATACTATAACATATTAAAGATTAATGGTTGCAAGGCTACCGCTAATGGAGCAGGCACACTTGTGTGCTGTAACTTTATGGGCCTAATCCTGCAAAAGTAGATGCGAGTAACTTTACTCATGTGAGTAACTCTACTGAGCAGCATACAGTGTATAATCATATGTATAAGTATATTCAGGATCAGCCCCCAAAACTGTTACTTTGCATCAATTGATACCACCACTGCTTCTTACCTAGAGATTTTCATCACAGAAATTTCAGAACACTTTACATACCGAGGTCAGCATCATGATGCTTGTTTTATATACAGAGAAAAACACAGAGAGAAAGGTCAAATGACTTGCCGAAGGTTACCCAGAAGATCCATAGCAGATCTAGACTTAGAAATCATGTCTCCTGACTCCCAATCCAGTGCACTATCCTCCAGGTCAGAGGTACTCATATTTTTAACCTCATGGTCCACCTTAACAACTATCAAGTAATGCACACAATGCTGGGTATGAGCTGGTATAGCCACCCTAGTGTGGCACTATGTGGGCAAAGGAAGCACCATGCAGCTCTCTTCTTACTACCTCCGAAACAAGCAGCAGTACAGCTGTGTTAGCATGGTGTTGTAGCCAGGCTAACTGGCTCTGCCTCAGAGCTGTACTAAGTGACTTCCCATTCAGAAAACAGCATGAGGAGCCACGTCATCTCTCAGCACAACACAGGAACATTTGCAGTGGGATGGCCAAACCTCCCTGTATCCACCTTTGCAGCCCACCCATGATAGCTACAGCTTGTCATCAGGCCACAGACCAGCAGCTGAGAGCAAGCCTCCTTTCAAAGGTCATGCTGCCTCTCAAGGGAAGAAAAATGACCAAAATACCAAAACTCAGATCACAGTGGGACCGACTATTCAGGTGGGAAAGTTTCTTCCACCACAACTAGTCTCATTGGTTTCATCAGAGTGAGCAATGAGTCACTTATCGCAATCTGGCCCTCTGTTAACAAAAGTTCCTGCTCTGTACAGTGACTGCAGAGAGCATTTTGTATAAAAATCACCAAGAGTATGTCATGTTCTCTAAGATCAGGGCATGACAGTTTACCGTCACTGATGTTATTTCTGACTGAGCTACAATAAATTAACTATTATATTTTCCATATAAAATCATGAAAACCAAAGAGTATTAGGTCTGCGAGTGAGAATGGCGCAGTCACTGCAGTGACTTTACACTAGCATCCATCTACCTGGGGCAGCACAGAGCTCAGCCAAGGCACAGGGTAAATCATCCCGCACCAGTCATGGTTATGCTGCAGCCAAGTTGTTGTCAGTGGCTAACACAAGAAAATTAAAGCTAAATTGGTTGTGCCTGCACTGCACTGCAGTCTGTTATGACTGCAGCGTAGACACACCCTAAGAGCTTGCTGACATACTGTCACTGAAGTTATGCTGCTTGTTGAGCTGAACATTAATAGCAACTGCCTCATGATTATTTCCAGGCTGCAGGGTGGAGAGACTCTTCTAGTTTTAAAAATGCAGTACACAGTAAAGAGAGGATACATTTTCCCCAAAGGCTGCAGTGTAGTGCAGAGAAGCAAGGAGAATTAGCACACATGGGGCTCTGTAGTGTTGCAGCAAGACAGCTTCCAGTACCCAAGCTAATTCATTTATGGTTAGTGCTACACTATGCTGAAGTCTACCCTGTAGACATTATCAATATGACCATATTTCCTTCTCGTGGTGTGTGCCAATTTACGGTCTCTTTTTTTCTTTTCAAATAAAATTTTTGTGTTCCAAGCCAAATTAGCCAAATCAATTCCAAATCCATGATTCATTCAAAACCCATGCGGCCTGACTACCAGCAAACATCCTCCACCCCCACCTGGGGCTTCAGATATTTCCAAATCATTTGGCAGGCATCCTATGTGCAGGCCAAGCCCATAGGCTTGGGGTTCAGATGCCCCTGAGTTTTTTTGCTTGCCCTCAGCCATATGGCTGCAAGAACAACCTAGAGAGGAGTGTCTCAGTTCCATAAAGTGGGTGTAAAGCCAAGATCTTCCCACTGGAAATGGAAGTGGGAGGTTATCTATACATTACCTCCACTCAAGTACTACCCCATACCAGAAAAGTGGTCATCCCCTGTCCCTAGGAAAACTGCCTTAGTGGTCACGGTATTTCCCCTGTTGAGTAAGGCAAGATGTCTGCTAGATCATGGTGTCTCCCCATTTGTGGTCTGTTAGATGAGACAGTGTGGCTGGGCTACCACACTAGGACCTGGGAGACCTGGGCTCTCTTTCCGCCTCTGCCACTGAGTTGCTGAATGACCTTGGGCGAGTCATTTTCCCTCTCTATGCCCACTTCCTATTCAATGGATAATGAGACAGTCCTCAGAGGTCTACATATGAAAAAGGTGTTAGCGCCAGTAACAGGCAGATAATATTTTAAGTGAGACTGGAAAAGAAATATCCATCAGAGTTCCGATCATGATTGTTTCCAGTATTTTTTTTTAATAAACTTTTAAAATTCATTTCTAGAACCTCAGGCATAAAATGCCATTTACAGAAAACAAAAGAAACCCAGAAGCACCTGATCCTAAAAGGAGCTACCCAGCTAAAGGACTGTCAAATGCCATTTCTCTCCACCAGGTCCCCAGGGATGAGTTAACTAAGACATGCTATGCAATCTAGAAACAAGCAAATCCAAGGGGTCAGGAAGCAAGCCACCTGGGTAAAATACTAGCTTTTAAACTTCTAATTGCCATCACGGGTGCTAGGATTTCTCCTGTGTCCTTATCCAGTTTCCTTTCCTTAAACCAATGAGCATCTATACTGCTTCTGCAGCAATTTCCAAACCATCACTGAGAAAGCAGCCTGCTCATTCACTCCTACTCTCCTGCCTGTGGGCACTGCCGGCCAAAACCTGGGAAAGATTATCTCAATCTCCAGTACACTCCTGGGGGTGGTGCTGGGCCAGCACTGCCCTAACAACCACCATACAACATTTTTTCAGCATGCATCACACACAGTGTGGGAGCAAGCAGAGCAGACTCACTTCTCAGCAGTAGTTTTAAGAGCACCTAGAAGATTATGTAGAAATGCCCCAGGTCTCTCACAGGTACTAAGATTGTACATCCCTTCTAACAACTCATGACAATTTGAGTAAAAAGCTGGAAGCTAGGAAGCATTATGCTCTTGCCTTTCTTAGCAACCTATCTAATAAGCTTTCTTTATTAACTGTTTATCCACCACAACACTTCTATGGACCCAAGGTTTGTTCATTTATTTTTTATCAGAAGCCCAGACACCCAGGATATAACTGCCCAATCCACACCAGTCCAAGACCAGTAACTCAATCCTGTTTATCAAGCCCACAGATTAGCTAAAAAATATGGTTTATTGTTCCTAGCCTTGCCACAGCCGTTCACTGGTGGAAAAAAAAAAAAATCTTGCCTTAGCCGGCACGTGAGTGAAGTAATTGAGACAGACTCTGTTACATGCACCACTCATGAATACTGAGGGATTTTTTAAATGCTGCCAGTCGTGACTATTTTTAACTGACATGTCAGCAATGCTTGTAATGATATTACTTGTCCCTCCACTGACCACAATGCGTGGTGTATTGCATGCAAATCAAAACTTATAACAAAAGGAAGATCAAATGTAGCTCTCATCAGTGCAATCCACTGTCTCTAGCTTTTTAAGGTCTATTTAGATTCTGAGACTTTTCCTCCATTTCCCACTCATGTTACACACAGCCCTTCCTTTCCATTTACAATATGTCCTCTTGCATAGACTTACACCAGGGTAGGACTGATCTGCCTGGACCGCTTATCCCACACAAGCAGGGTAAACTCTTTCTACAACAGCAGAGAGCTCATGGCATTCACAGTTGCTCATTGTATGGTCAATAAAAGATGAGGAGCCGAAACCAGGTTTCCTTTACAGCAATACAAAATACTGCTATGAGTTGATTTGCTGGAATATAGCAAACTCCAAAAATACGAACCACGTAGACTTATTCCAATCCAAGCACAAACTGCACATTCATTGCTGTCTTGCACTCCTCCAGAAAGTTTTCCTGCCATTGCTTAAAAACAATTGTCTTTTAAAAAGGCTCTGAGTGATGTTATATCAAGCAGAACACAAGGCAGAGTAACACTTTAGACAAAGAAGCTTGGTCAAGACCAGACAGAGCAACTCCAGGCTATAGGTCATGTGAAAATTGGAGAGAGATGTATATAAAGCTTTGTGTACATGGATACAAGCCAATATAAAATTCACAAAGAGTCTCCTTTTTCAAAGTCTAAAGGAAAAACTAAAATATCAAGGAGCTGAGGATTCATCAGTCTGTAAGCACTGAGAATAATCTGATCTGAATCCAAACATAAGACTATGCTTCCCTCAAAGGACTGAGGTTCTTTAGATCAAGCGTGCATCTGGGATCCAGCCTGATATTTCTAGACTCCATACAGTAGAAGTTCAGTGTGACTTCCATAGTGATGTGCTCTCCCTCTCTTGGACAGATCCAGGATTTAGCAAAGGGGTTGTGGGAGCAGCAATCTGTGCTGAAGGGGTGACTGCACCCTCAACACCAAGCCTTTCACCCCACAGTGCTCTTTATTTAAAGTCCCCAAAGCAAGTAAGAACCCCCTTCCCCTTCTGTTCCATGCTCCAAGATGCATGCCATTCCCTCCTCTCCCCCTTTTTCTCCTCCCTGCCTGCCACTGCTGATTTCCCCTCTGTTCTCAGGGTGAGGGGAGCTTCAGAGCCACTGCTGCCCACTCCAGCTGGCTGCATGCAGCTCAGCAGAGACAACAGTGGCAGTGGCTATGGGTTGAGGGGTTCCCCTCCCTATACCTGCTCCTGGGGGAATCAGACAGGGTGAAGGACTCCATCCCCCACACACTGCCACTGCCATCCCAACTGAGGCTAGCCCCCATGCAGCGCAGCTGGAGCAGACAATAGGGGAGGGAAGAGGAGAGGAGGAGATGTTCCTTTAAGCACAGAGGAGAAGGATGGGAGGGATTGTCATCTGCTTTGGGGGCTTTTTTAAAGTCCCAGAACGCTCCCACAGGGTAGTCCAGTTTGAAAAGTGAGGGTACAGCCATGCCACTGCACCCCCTCTGGATCTGTCCCTGCATACACCAGTACAATGGAGAAATAAGAAGGTAAAAGGAAAGTAAAGCAGTAAAACTTAACAAAATGTGGAGAAACTGGATAACTGATATATTGGAAACAGCCGTGACACACACCTTGTACAGAAATGCTGAAACCAGTTCCTACCATTACCCAGGTCATTGACAGATGTGCAGCTCCCTGGGCTAACTCATGACACTTCACAGAAAGCCCCATGAGTTAGACTGACCCTCCCAACCCAAAAGACATTCACTGTTGGGTTGGGAGTGTGGGGGATCAAACTCTAATTTGGAACTGAACTAGCCAGGAGCTGAGTATTTGCAGCTTCTCCCCCAGCTCTGCCACCACCCCACACTCCCCCAGCTCCTGCACTGCCTGCAAGATGGGAGCAGTGGGGGGGGGGGGGGGCGGGCGCGTGGCAGGGGGTACAGGAGGGAGCTTGGGCTGGAGTTGCCCAGCCTTCACTAGAGGTGGGGGCACTCCCATCTCCGGGTGGGGGCTCCAATCCATCCACCCCCACTTCAGCACAGGCTGGGCAAACCCCAGCTTGAGCTTCCTCCCCTCCTTTCTCCCCCACTCCCATCATGCAAATAGCACTGGGGGCAAAGCTGGACTACATCAGCCCAGTTGCCCAATTAGACGCAAGTTAATGAAAGTGCTCTGCTTTGGAGTACCTTCATTTGAGCCCATATATAATGAGGGTTAATTTGTCACGTGATTGGGACTTCTAAAGCACTCTGCAGCCATGCACTTCTGTTAGGGCATGGCTATAAAGCGTTTTCAAGAGGCTGATCATATGACAAACGTAACTTCTGTCTGTGCCCCCACATAATCTCTCATTCTCCCAAGATTGACCCTGCTTACTCTGGAAACTGCAACAGAATTGTATCACAAAGCCGAGATCCTTCCACTTCTACCTTGTTTCCTGGCTTCATATGCTTTCCCATTTCTTTAGACCATTTGCTCTTAGAGTATTTTCTCCAGCAGAGATGTTTAGTTATCAGTTCAGAGAACAGGGTGAGGTGGGGCCGCTAGGGCACTGATATTACAAAGTTTCAGTTTATACAAAACCTGTCCATTAAGAGGTAGTCTTGTCCCTGAGCCACAGGAATCAGGAGACCTGTATTCTATTCTTGTGTTTGCCAGACTTTTCCTATGACCTTGAGTAAATTACAAAGGGCTTGATCCTGTCTGCAATGCAAAATTCCCTTTGACATTAGTGAAGGCACAGACCTTGGTGATCCCTCTAAGAAGTCCAAGAGGGTTTTGCCGTTAACTTGCACGGCAGCAGGACTGGCTTCTCTCCATTTCCTATGACATAAGATAGGGATAAGAATCCTTCCATCACAGAGGTGCGGTAAAGTTCTGAATTCATTAATATTTGCCAAGTGCTTAGAGATCTCTGAAGATACTGCCAAATTGTAAACAGGATAGTCTTATCAATGAATGATAACCACATCCCATCTAATGGCTGTCTTTTGTACAACAGAAACTGTACCAAGTGTTGGCGGGGGGGGAATCAGTCTCAGATTAAAACACTTAATGCATATTTTTTCACAAGTCCTAGAAGCACTACACGTGACTTATTTGCTTCCCAGGGAAAAACAGAAGTTACAGGGCTGACTCATCTTAAATTATGACAAAAATTTTCCTCAAAGACTAAATTTGTATGTTCCCCTGCCAGGCTGCCGTCTGGAATTAAAACAGGAGTTTAATCACAGAGGTGCTGACACAAGACTGCACTGTGAACATTTGACCTCAGCTACCACCTTGTGATTACATACATATGTATATATGTAACTAGTCAAAGCTCACTGTCGCTGTATCCAGAAGTCCATATGACCCTAACGGTATCAAGTAACCATTATCACCTGACCCCTCTGGAGTTATAAATATAACAACAATAGAGCCCTAACTGGATTATAATTGGACAATGATAACAGGACAATGGAAATAAACTATAAAAGACCATCCATCCTCACTGCTAGATCTTATACTAAAATCAGTTGCAGAGCATTGCCATGGGTGAGCTGCCAGGACCCATTGTAGAGAAGCTACAGATCTTTCCCAAGCCGGAATCAGAGCACCCACTAACAGCCCATGCACCAGTGGACAAGTACTATGCAGCACTGGTCACAGGAGACCTGAGAAATCTCCAGGTCCTGATTGATAAATACTATGAAGATGTGAATGTGGTTTTTGAGATCAATAAAGATGAGCTGGAATGGCACGTGAAAAGCCAGGCCTCTTTTGGACTGTCAGGTACTCTTGCTTGCAAGGACCAGTTTGAAATATAATCAGGCACTTACTAACCCAAACTGAGAGAGAAGTAATGCATTTGTTCTAAATGCATTATGCTGTGTTTAATAACCTGTTAGAAAGTTACAGATAAGGCTAGTTTCTGTTTTGATTAATATACTGTCTGTCCTGTGAATTCTACCTTTGTGATGAATGTTTGAAGTGTTTCACTGTTAGCAAATGTTCCAAGCAAAAAAAAAAAGGGGGGGGGGGAGGGATTTCTGTGCTTATGCAAATTCTCACTGGCAGAACCAGGATAAAACAAACATCTCAGGGGTTCAACAGCCTAAATCATTCTCAAAAACAACACATGAGAGCCTAAAGCACTTGGCATATTAGAGGTTTATAGTGCTTACTCTCAAACAGTCCCATTTGGCTAGATGGTGCTGTTTTGCATGGCAGAGAGGAATAAAAGGATACAGAACTGCACTGCAGAAGGTGGCACCCTGCAAACACTGCATCTTGGAAAAGGGGAAGGTTTCCTGGGACTCTGCAGTGCATAGGGAAAAGGAAGTCTGTGATCTGTTGTACCGGACTGGAAGCACAGCATTTCACACCTGTGCTGGTTTTGCCTATTCTTAGCCAGAGCCCACCTTAGGGATAATGGTGCCCTGGACAAACTCCTGTTTTGGCACCCCTCCTCCCCTCCCAAGTCAGTGGTGCTGCTGCAGGCAGACACAGGCATGAGGGGCATGGGGCACAGTCCATTGGGGAGGTGGAGTGGCATGGTGTGCCAGGCAGGCAGACAGGCACTGCTGCTGCCACCCACACTCCCCTGCCCAGCTCCTCCTGAACAGCGGCTGGAGGTGGGAGCAGGCCAGGCTGGGCACTGCTCCTCCTGCTAGTGTGGAGATCAGCCAGGGCAGGCTGGGGCAGAGCGCTGCTGTGAGCGTGGGCTACTCATACTTGCGTGTCCGCATGGGCCACTCATACGTGTGTGTGTGCGTGGCACGCCTCCTGACTACAGCGCCCTGGGTGGTCACCAGTGCTGCCTACCCCTAAGGCTGGCCCTGCTGTTGGCCCGTGGAATTGCATGGTAATTCAGAACTGCATGATATGCTCATGGTACTGCAGACATGCTCCCTCGCAGCCCGCTTTGAAACCTGAAACACTAAGGAGGGTCTGCGAAAGGTAGGGAGCGCTCTCTATACCCTATTTCCCTCCTACTGTTCCCCTAGTTTAGCATATGATGAACAATGGACCATGCCCAGTACTGAAGCAGGTTAAAAAAAACAAAAAACAACTTTGACCTAATTATTTCATGGTCAGAAAAGAGAGTTTCATTGAAATCAGTTGTCTTCCCCTGCTGAAAGACATAGGGCTGAAATTTTCCACCAAGGGAAAGGGGGAGGAAGGGAGGGAAGGAAATCAAACTAAATATTTTGCCTCAGGTCAGCATAAATCTTTACTTCTGCCTGATTGGCCACAATGCCCCATGGGAAAAGATGTTCTGTACACTTTGTGGCCCTGTTCTCCACCGTGGACCAAGCTCACTGGCTGTATGACACCTTCCATAACAATGCACTACCAGTTGCACTAATCCCCTCTCATTTTTGTTGGTTTGTCTGAAAGGCAACAATGCATTTCCAAAAACAGCAATCAAGATTCTCATAGCAGCTTTAAACTGTGCTTTGACCACAATGACAAGATGCTGAAAGCCATCTTGGGCCAAAGTCAGAGGGAACAAAATAAGGCAGCAAAGGAGAATTATAGAAAGTCCCCATGTAACTTTGCTAGTTATACTTCTTAAACTCTTTTTATGGCATAATATATTATCCTTTGCAAAGAACTCTAAATATATAAAATAAGACCAAATCCTGCATTCTCTACTAAACCCTCGTTTGGGAAAAACTCCTGATGAAGTTTATGGAGATTTTGCCTTCATGGAGACTGGAATCCTACTTCAGCAAGGCATTTAAATAGTAATTAGCTGCTGCATAGCACTTTTTAATTAGTCAGTCTCAAAGCAGATAGATAGGCACTATTATTTCCCCTCCCATTTTACAGATTGGACAACTGAGGCACAAAGCAAGAAAGGGGATTAAATAAGTTCATCCAGGAAGCCAGTGAAAAAAGCCAGCAAAGACTGGTTGGTTTCAGCTTAGCAAAAGAATTGAGATGGTCAGTAGAGTGCCACCAGGCCATACCCTGGGGGCCTAGGTACACGTAAATGTTTGCCTAACTCTAAGTAAGTGAAGCTGAACCCAGTAGACCTATTCACCTGCTAGAATTTAGGCACATGCTTCAACAGAGCTTAATAAAACAGGGTAGGATTTTCTAAGAATTCAAGTGAAAATGCTTCCATAAAGCCAATGTAAAAATGGGAACAAATCCTTGTAGGTTAATAAATGAACATTTAACTACACTTATTATTACATTGTCTCTAACAAGAATTCTGAACAAACATTAACCACCCATGGACAGGTGAATAAAAACACTACTTGTTAACAATGTGCCACCCCTCAGAGTCACACTTACTCAACCATAATTGAGATCAGGCCCTATCCTACTAACAGCTAACAGAAATGTCCCTTTAGCTCAAGTGGCAGGGGGTATACTTCTGAAGCAGAAAGATTTGAAGTCTCTCTCAGCCGGTGCCATGAAGTTCTAGGTGTCAGGGATTTGTGAGTGGTGTCAGAAATAAGATTTGAACCAAATCCCAGATGTCTGAGGGGTGAGATTTATCTAGTCAGTTCTTTAAACACTTCCTGGAGAAAGTATGTGTCACAGTGAGTCCACACATTCTCCCTACTGTGTGTTTGTCACTGTACTGTATTGAATGGACTCAGTAATGTTCATCTGAGTTTCATAAGCTCTATAGCACTAATAAGTGTTCTCCACGATCCCAAGCCACAGGAAAAGCTGGAACAAAACCCCCCAAATAGAAAGTCAAAAGAAAAAAAATATATAAGCATCTCCTTCAAAACTTTGTTGTGAATCAATATCATCCGTCCTCCCTATAATGAAGCAGCTTGGTACATATTGGGTCTATAATTGAAGATAAGGGGAATAAAAACATTTTCAGGGTTTGGGCATGCACAAAGGCAACGAGGCTATTCATACAGATAAAGGTACTGCTCTGGGACACAGGAGACTGGGGTTCACTTCCTGGCTTTCCAGGAGACTTCTTGTATGCCCTTGAGCAAGTCATTCTCTTTCTGCCCAGGTCCTCAGTGCAAAAAAGGGATGATGCTTCCCTTAGCACCTCACAGAGGTGCTGTGAAAAGTAAGTTACTACATGTTTGGGAGGCACTAGGATACCACCAACATGCTGCGATAAAGGTATTCGTGTTCTGACCCGGACCAATGCTCTGAGTTGCAAAGGGCTTGGCCTACTGTGTGTAATGGCGTCTTGATCTACAGGGAGTGTGTGGACATAAAGCAAGCGGGGAGAGGGAGGAAGGAAGAGTAGAAGAAAACAGCTGGTACATCTGATCACTATAGAACTGGGATGCAGCAGAGCCAGCCTACCTGAATGGACTATGAACAGCTCAAGAAGGGAATTTTCAGTGGGACCAATGCTGTCATTGCAAGGGCAGCTGCCATGACCAGTCCAAAAGAACATCAAATCCGTACTTTGGCTCAGGCACCGTCCATACCTAACTATTGCAGACATTTTCCCAGTAAGCTACACATTCAGGGACAAGTCCAGGCTCCCAACAGGTTACAAATCTGTATTAGATGCAGGTAGGTAATTAATGAGCAGCCTTTTAAAACATCGCAGCATGGGGCTCAGGGGAAGAAGTTAAGTCTGTGAATAAGATACCCTTTGCGGCTCATTACAGGCACGATATCGATTCTTCCATCATTATAAGAAGGTATTCCTGCCATATGAAATCCTGTCCATTGATGTGTATTCACTGGGGAATTTTTATTCCCCTACAGCCACCATTGCACAGAGTGGCTAACAGCCTTAAACAGGCCTTTTGAAACCCCCAAAGTTTTCAGAGAGATAAAAAAATGCAGTGTACTGCTCTGATTTATTCAGGGAGAAAGCAATGGCTACACACACACGCATACACACACCCCCCACTAAAAAGCAGAATGAAATAAATCAGACTTTTGTGGAATAAGGAGCCAGTAATTCTGTTCAAGAGCAAAGTGCATTAAAGAGCTGCTAAAACCCTGGCATTTTCTGCTGGTCGAAACTTTCCCAAAACACCCTCTGCATGCGCTGTGTGCCAGGCTTACACATATCAAGCCTGTTTGGTCTGCATTTGAACCACTGAAGCTCCCACTGCTGAAAGTTTTAACACTTACTAGATGTCATGTACAGGGCCAGGTACAAACATTACACTTTTATCAGTATAAGTGATTGGAAACTCATCTATATCCATAAAAGAACAGAAGTTTGGTACACATAGACATAGACAGTCCAAGATTAGCATTCCCCACCCCCGCCCCCACCCCACCACCAAAGGGCACATGTGTATTCTGTTCACAGGAGAGAAAGACTTTTTGGCATTTCCATCTACTATGGAACTCAATTCTTTACCTGTTGGTTTCCACTAAAATATGTATGAACAGGGCTGTGTAAACACTAATGGAGTCAGGCTTATGTCGGTGATAAAGGAAGTACTGATTTTGAAGAGGGCAGGCAGGTTGGGTCACTTAAAATTAAAAGTTTTACCTCTGGTCCCACAGAACTCAATTCTCAGGAGTCCCAGTCCTGTGGCTTAACCACCTGTCTTCTCTTTTCTGCCCTATAGGCTTATGGTCCCTAGAGTACAAAAGGGAGTTGACCACCCCACTGTGTATTGCTGCCAGCCATGGGCACACAACCTGCCTACGTCACCTGCTCTTTTGGAGGGCAGACCCCAACCTGGCTCCAGGAGGCCTGAGTGCTCTGCATGAGGCCTGTGCAGGGGGCCACACAGACTGCGTGGAGCTGCTACTGGAGCACAAAGCCAACCCCAACCTCCTGAGTGATGAAGGCTTGGCACCACTTCACCTGTGCACCAAACAGAACACACTGGGGTAAGAGAGCCCACCCCAGGCAACCTGTACACCTAACCCCCTTCTTCTCCCTCATACTAACATCACATCCCTTTTACTTGCAGTTTAGATTTAATGGTCTCTGTCCTAGCTTCCTTTTCACCTTCTAATGTACCAGCCCATGGACAGGGATAATCCTGCCTCAGGCAAGGGGTTGAACTACTGAAGTCCTATAGAAGTCCCTTCAAGCCCTACTTCTCTATGATTCTACGGTCAGTTCTTCCATACGAGGGCTTCATCCATATTGTATTAAATCCCATAAAAAGACTTCCATGATGTTTTGGATTAGACCCTGTATAGTAGGCCTGTGCGAAGCAGCTAGTATTCGCTTTGGATTCGGCCAATTCGGGAGACAGTGATGCAAATCACTGTCCCAAATCGATTTGGCCGCTGCCAAATTGGCTGAATCAGACAGGCGTCATCCCCTGCCCACTCTACAAGCCCCGTCAATGGCTGCCCCACCTGGCCCCAGCCTCCCGGTTCTTTAAAAAAAAAAAAGTTCCCACTCAGAGCAGGCGGGAGGGTATGCTGCATGGGGGGGGCTCTGCCATGAGCCTCTCAGCCCCTGCCTGCTCTCCCCCACTCCCCTATGGCTGCCCCACCTGGCCCTGCTCCCCGCTCTTTAAAAAAAAAAGCCCCACACTCACTGGCTGCTGCAGCCAGGAGTCCCAACAGCTGCTGCAGCAGCCAGTGAGTGGGGGTTTGGGGGTTTTTTTGAGCCAGGAACTGGGGCCGGGCTGGGAGAGCAGGCAGGGGATGGGGCCTCACAGGGGTCCCCCCTACTCCAACCACCTCTCCCCCATCCCCTGCTTATCAGCACAGAGTCCAGGTCCAGCTCCCTGCAGTGGCGAGCAGGGACTGCCGAAATCTCTGAAGCTCTCTGAATCTTTTCCGAACTGACTGGGAGAGCTTTGAATCAATTCAGACCTTCTTATTGGTCTCCTGATTCGATTCAGATTCGGAGATTCAGCCGCTGAATCAGGCTGAATCTCCTCCGAAAGGACTCAGCACCTGAAGCTTCGCACAGCCCTACTGTTTAGCATCTTGGACCTCTTGCAGCACTACCCGGTCCCATAATAATAGTAAATTTATGGATGTCAGAAAAACTTGCATCCAAATGGTATCTTCTTATTCAGCAGAATGTACCCCTTTTTGTACACAGTGTCATCCTCTTCCTTTGTTAGCAACTGGAACAAGTTTTCACTGCTTTTAGCCCTATAAAACCAAGAGGAGATGGAGCTAGACTAGAGCCTAGTCTGGCTGATTTCTAGTTGTAAAACCTCCAAGGTAAATGCACCAATGCATACACCAAAATAATAACTTAACTGCTATCCCTTAGGGACAGGAACTGACGCACCAGCAATGGCTAGATTTTTCAGGTTGCTCTTAGACTAGCAAAGTTGATTTGGATGGAGCACATGTAAGCAAAGCCTGGAAATGTTTGCATCCTCCCATAAAATGAGTCTGATTTTTCTCATCTTGGATAAAGGAAAATTGCAAAGCTGTCTCCATGAGAGAGCATAGTACAAGTGTGGGGTTCTCTGTTGTGTTAGCTTTGCTACAGAATGTTAGTAATCATATCAGTTTTGAAATCATTCAAGTGCCAAGCATATTAAATAATCTTAATAGCTATAAGTTGCATATACCAGTCACAGAATAAAAAACACACAGGGGACCCCCACTGCCAAGTATTGTGGCTTTCATTGGTTTGATATTCAATGGACGTGCAAAACAAAGAAGTTAAATGTCAAGGGAATAAGATCTGAGAGTAGCAAGTGTAACCCAAGTGGTACTCAGGTATATGCCCCTCTCCAAATGAAAGGATGTTAACCAGGTACAAATGCACTGTTGGAAAAGTAACTGCCCTGCTGCATGCAGCTTTCCTCCCCCTCCCTATAGAGAAAAGCCAGAACACGTTTTGAGATTTAACTATATACAGACTTTATATATATATATATATATATATATATATATGAACTACAGCTATAGATATTTACAGAACTAATGAAATGCTCTATATACAGGCAAGAGGTCAGAAAGACAAAGCAGGGGGGTTCACAGAACAAAATACAGTCTTACGCTCTAAGGTATGAAGTTACAAAGCAATGAGGTGCAGAGCTCACAGAGAGGTGCAGGGTTTTCCTAAACCAAAGTTAACACTCTGCCCAAGTGCAACTGTGGACACCCGAAAGGAACTACCCCAGGGATAAGAAAAGGCAAAAGAAAGAAAAGAGCAGTACCCTAAGGTCCAAAGCGGGTATCATAACTCTGCCCAGCTCACCCAGGCCCTGACCTGCAAGCCTTTTCCGTTGGGGTGTCTCCCCAGCTGGGGACACCAAGAGTGGGGTAGGCCTCCCTCCCCGTGGGAACCCCATTCCCCAGATTACTCACAACTTCTCCTGACACTGATGACGCAGCACCCATCTCCTGTACGAGTTATCTGTGTAGGCATCAATGCCACAGTCAACTAATTTTTTGATGAGTATGGGCTGAGCAACAGTGTCAAAGCCCTTCTTAAAGTCCAGAAAGAATACATCCACCATGACACCTGCATCCAAGGATTTTGTGACCTGGTCATAGAAGGCCACCAGGTTGGTCTGACAGGACCTGCCTCTAATGAACCCATGTTGGTTGCCCCTAAGCATAATCTCCCCTGCTGGTCCCTTGCAGATGTGTTTTTGGATAATTTTCTCAAAGCACTTCCCCAGGACTGAGGTAAGACTAATGGGCCTATAGTTTCCTGGGTTCTCCTTCATCCCTTTTTTGAAAACGGGGCCACACTGGCCCTTTTCCAATCCTCTGGCACCTCACCAGAGCACCACAAGTGCTCACAGAGCTGTGCCAGGGGTCCTGCAATGGCGTCTGGCAATTCCCTCAGCACCCTTGGGTGGAGATCATCTGGACCTGCTGATTTGAAGACCTCCAGTCCCACCAGAAGTTCCCTGACCAGGTCCTCTCTGACCTTGGGCCCGGCTGTGCCTCTCCTGAGTTCATCCAGGATCCCGGTGTGGGGGATGTCCCAGTCCCTGCTCAGCAATATGGAGGCAAAGAATTTGTTAAAGAGGTCAGCTTTATCTTCTGATCCAACCACCAGATTGCCAAGTGTGTCCTGCAAGGGGCCCACATTACCCAGTGCCTTCTTTTTCCTCCCTATGTATTAAAAAAGGACTTCCTGTTGTTTTTGATCCGGGTCACTAGTCCCAGTTCTGTGTCCACCTTAGCCTTCCTAACAGCTCCCCTCTGCCCCTCCATGCACTGGGTGCCCTGCTTCATGCAGGGGTTGGAGGACCAAGCTGCTGCCTGCTTGGTCTGCTCCTGGACCCTCTGTGCACTGGCTGTGCACCAACACCACACTCACGTGTGGCAGGGCTAGGGGACAGAGCTGCTTGACACTCTCCGTTCAACAAGTCATCTTCTGGGCTATTCTGGAGCAACTGCTCCACCCCGCTGGCCAGCTCTGCCAGCTTTTCTTTCGCCCTCTTCTTCATCCCTCAACACAGTCACCATGTGCTGGGTACACTGCCTTTTTTATTCCCTCCAGAGGCTCCACCCCCATATTGGAAATGGACCAATCCATTTGTGTGTGGGGGGGGGGGGGGGGGGGTTATTTTCACTTAAAAAAATAAAAACCTTTTCTTGATCTCAATTCTCCCTCTCCCTTATTCCTGACTTGCTTGCTGGAATTATTCCACTAACATCAGTGCAGCTGCACTGGTAGCGAACTGGTAACAACAGAGGGGAAATTAGGACATGGGTGCCCGTAGACATGCAGGGATGCTGCTCTGATGCACTGTAATTACAGCACATCGGACCGGAGCGTGCCAATTAGCGCATTCCATCAGCCTCCGTATCTCGCGTATTCCGTGTCCCTGCGCTTCAAAATGGTGGCAGGGGCGTTTTAACTAAAGCTTGTTCAACGAGCCCTGGTTACAGTGCCCCCGCTGTCATTTTGAAATGTGAAATGCTGAATATACAAGATGCTGCGGGCACTTTATTAGAGTGACTGTCAGAGCCACTCTAATTAAAGCACCCACACACACACTCCCAGAGCACATGTAAAGACATGTAAAGCACATGGACTTCAGAAAGACCTTTTGCCTAAAGACTACTTATTACATTGGTACCTTATTAGTCTTCAAAAAGGACAAGTATGTAAGGAGTTTAAAAAGACCTGTTTTATAAAAGCAGTTCTTGCCACATGATAATGACAAAGCATTACCTGTCTTTTACTAATGAAGAGAGAATTTGGCAAGAATTTCTGTTTCCTTTATTCTCGCATAGTGACTCTGTTTCTCCTGCCTAGACCCTTGCCCACATTCTTGCTCTTTAGCTTATGACTACAAGATACAAAACAACACACATGTATCTTTACATCCTTCCCTCTACCTTTCTCCACTCCTCCCAGAGTCTCAAAAAAACTCCTTAACCAGAATTAATATTTCCAGAAGTCTAGATCTGATCACACTTTTAAACCAAGGGTCCTTCTCTCCAGTTGACTCCTAGGAATTCTCAGATTCCAGGAGGTGTACACCCTTCTCCTATAGCTCTAAAACTCTTCACAACAGGATTTTCCTCCCTTCATCAAGGCAAAGATGTGAGCAACACCACAAAGCAGATCACATGACTATCCAGCTGAGGTTAGAGCCAGGTGAGGATTCTGCTACTTAATGTGTAAGGAGAACTGCACTTATTCTCATCTGGTATAATCATAGATGAGACAGAGAGAAAACAGCCATATTCAGTAGCTGTAACCCACTGATGAGCATTGTAAGTCTGTTCTGGCCAAGCCTACAGATCCCCCCGCAACTATAGGACCTCAGCTCTTTGGGTTAAGCTGTAGCAATCTGTGCTTTTTATCGACTCTGGAGCTCACAGATTCAGCCCTCAGTGTGTTGGCCAAGACAGTGGCCACCCCACAGCTATTTGCACAGAGGCCCCAGAGACAGGAATCCACAGAGCAGAGGCAGTGATGGTAGAGAGCAGCCACATCCTTCATCTCCCAAGGGTAGATAAAGGACCAGCACAGTCTGCAACATGACAGGTGAGGGCTACAGCTTGCACATGATAAGGATGCCATGAAATGTGCCGATTAACATGGTGCTACCAGGGAGCCCCATGGAGGGTTTTGAGACATCCTTCTCTAATGGGCTATTTATTTTCCTTTGGGTATAATCATCGAAACACTGCAAGCACACTCCTGGCACTGAATTCCTTTAGGCATGGGGGAGCCCTGTGTGTAGATGGAGATGTTAGAAGAATTCAGAAGAGGTTATCTCTTTGTCTTGCATCAAGGACTACACTGATTCTAGTCCCACTTGGAAACAAAGTAAGGGAACCTCAGGAAGTGTGTGTATCTGCCCCTTGTTAGAGCAGAAGAGATATCATGGCTTAAGACATTAGTACAAATGTTATTAATGCTAGCTGTGATTTGTGACTAGTTTCAGCCCAGTATGACTTTAAGTGACTGAATCATTAAACCTTGGAAATCAGGTTTTTAAAAAGCTAGACTACCTTGATATCCTAGTAACATTGCTTACAGCTGTAGTGAACTTAGTTGCCTGCCAGTTTAAATGAAAGGCCACCCTTGATTCAGACCTTTCCCTTTAAACAGACAGAGAGGCTAAACAGAACTAGGTTGTGAATCCAAGATAACACTACAGAACAAAAGTATTACAGGCCAGATGTTAGATACTTTGCAAGTAAAGTTCCATAAAAAAGCAGCTGCAAGCTGAGGGAGACAGTTTTCAAATGTAAATATCTCAGGCATTTTATATAAATGCTAGTCTTTGCAGACCAATAAAAATTAAACCAAATCACATACTTGAATACTTGAACAACTCAGTGGTGCAGCTCATGCACAACAAAAATAAAAAATTATATTACAAAAGAGAAGTGGGTTAAAATGGGGTTTTTTGGCCTCACTGAATCCTAACAGCTAATTCAGGACTCAGTTTTCCCCATTCACCTCTAAGTTTCTTTTTTAAGCACACAAAAGCTAAAGCCTAACCTCAAAACCCCTGGCCTAAATAATAATAATAATAATAATAATAATTCTTAGCCTTAGACTTGCAAAAATCATTAACTTTTATTTGTCTAGACACTCAATCCACTCTTTATGCAACCCCATAAAAATATTAGTGGAAGAAGATGGCAATTGTGTTATTTCTGGTCTTAAACATAAAAAGGATCCTTCACCCCCTCCATAAAAATGAATGGGATTTTGCAAGGGTTATTTTTAACCAGTCTCCCACTTAAAAATACCTTTCCTGATATACACGTTTTTGCAGAAATGAGGGGGGAAAAATAAATAGAGTGTGAGCTGCCAACCTGTAATACAACTATCACACAGATGCAACGTGGAAACAGCTGTGTTATAAGCCCTTGAATATTGGGGCTTTATAATGGAAATGCTGACAGACCCTTAACTACAGCAGCGCTACGGGTGATTCTACAATAACTAAGCCAACTACCTTGAAGGATCAAAAATTAATAGACATTTCAGACAGGTTTTGAGGTTTCGACCAGTGCTTTTCAATTGCAAAGACTTTTGCTAAAGTTAGACACTGAGGAGGTCACACTTTAGGTACCATAAACATTTCCTCTTTGATTAGGGGAGACTACTTTCCTGATTTTTTTTTTTTTTAAGTAGTAGATTTTAGGTCATCCTTAATTTTTTACTGACAATAAAGAGCAGGTCATTGACCTACATAGAGAGCTATTTTATTTTTCTCCCTCTTGATAACAATGGCCAGAACACCTATGTGTCGGGTTCTTCTGTATTCCCGTATAGTCGGAAATTCACCATGGGGGCAGGACTTAAAACCTTTGAGCCTCTGAGTGACTGGGATAAAAAAAAATTATCTGGGCTTCCTTCCAGCCATTTGAGCTTCAGAATCCATGAGAATTCAACAAAAAGGATATCAGAGCTTTAATCTACGAGCTTTTTGAAGAGATTTAAAAAAAAAAGTTCCAGTAAAGTTCACTCTTACCTTCTTCACTTTAGGAGCCATGCATGCCAACTTCGCCCTATTTAGTAGAGTTCCTCTCCTTGACCTCTTTTTTACAGCAGAGATAATTAACATGGTGGGGTAAGACGAGTCTCTAAATTCACTACACTCTGTCTCTTGCTTTTTTGCTAAAGCTGGAATGATTAAAGGAGAATCACTTTTTGAGACTAAAATCGAGGGGGAGAAAAGGTTCTCAACTTTGTCCGTGGCACCAGGCAAAAATAAAAACAGGATCCCAGAAAGAGTCAGGTGGTGTAGGACATCTGAAACATCTACTGAGATCTGTGGAAAACTGCTATCCACTTCAGGCTGAGATGGAGCGGCATTTGCAGAAACTTAATCATGGTCATTTTCAAATAAAGGATGACTTTTAATGGATGTATTATTCCAGGTAAACCTACCTGTAGGGCTAGGTCTTCCATTCATACACCTGTGACTTCCACAATGAAGTGTGGGGCGGTGGGGAAGACTGTGTTGTGACTGTATCTCACCCTATCCTTTTGTTTCTCAAGGAGCTCCACAAGCTAGAGGCCAGTGAGAGGAGAGTGTAGAGCAGAGACATTTCTGCTCCTCATACCAGTATGCCAGCTGTCCCCTTCAGTTTCCAGGCTGTAATACATTCTGGAAACCCACCCATGGCACTAGGAGACCTGACAATTCAAGTGCAGTGAGAATCACTCTCAGAAGGAGCAGCTAAGGACAGGACAATCAGCTATAGGTCCTCTGTCATAGTGGAGGGGGTCTCCTGAGGATCCATGAGGTTGGAAAGGTCACAGCCTCCAAAAACCACAATACATGTAAGCACCCTTTTAAGCAGCAGGGGTAATATCAGGGATATCCCAGGGCTTTTCCCTTCTCCTGGATCTTGTTAGATTTTCTTTTTAGAAAGGGTGATGTGGCCCAAAGTAAGTAGTCAACAAGCACCACGGGGCTCCACGAATGAGTGGAAAACACCACCACAAGAGAACTCAAGACCTCGTTGTGCCAGGCACCATGTAAGCATTTATCCAAAGAATCCAACACAGCCCCATAGAATTTAGTCCAACTTAAGTAACATAGAAAAGGGGAAAAGACAGTTAAGTGAATACAATATTTAGGTACACATGTACACACACACTTCCTCAAATTAAGCACCAGCTTTCATCATGTACCTCTCAGGTAAACACTAATTGATAGATTTCCGATGGGTATCTTGGCAGAACAAAAGGTACTGGTTTCACTAATCAGTTCAGAAAGGAGTAGTATTGCCAACCTCAAGCATTAAAAAAAAAATCAGTCAGCCCTAACAGTTTTAATTTGCTCCCTGGTTTGAGCTTTCAGAGTTCACATTTCTAGCTTTTTCTGTACAACCATAAGGGATAGAAATATCCTGTAATTTGTGTTAGGATTTCCCTGCAGTACAATGACTCTTCAACAGTAGTTCTCAACCTTTTTTAGATTTAAGGCAGATTTCCGTAGCTTTTGTGAACTGAGCAGTAGGGCTGTAGGAAGCTTTGGTCACTGATTAACTCTGGCAGAGATTCAGCCCAATTTGGTGGCCAAACCTCCGAATCCAAATTTAATCAGGAGACCCTTTAATCTCTCCGAACCAAATCAGAAGCCTCCAAATCAATTTGGAGAGATTCAGAAACATTTGGCAATTCGGACACAGACAGTTTTAAAAGTTTTTTCTACATAACTCTAGGTAGCAGGTGGCTGTGAAAGCTGTGGTGCTGGGGCACATGGAGCATCCCACAGAAACACAGGGTGGCCCCAGCGTGCTCAGCAGCAGACCTGGAAGTGGTCCAGAAGCTCTTCTGGTCCACTTCCGGGTCCATCGGGGAGTGTGCTGGGGCCCCCCTGCCCCCCTGGTTCAGTGACTGGTGCCTCCTGGGTCTCTGGGGGGCACCTGAGGTCCCCCCCGTGGCTGATCACCAAGCTACAGTGGGGGGTCCCTCCAGCAAGTACTTCTGGTCCACTTCCAGGTTCATCGCTGAGCATGCAGGCCCCCCCCTTCCCCCGCCCCCGCTCCTGTTGGGCATTCCATCCATCCCAGTATCACAGCATTCACAGCCTGCACCTGGTACTTTGAGGTACATATTAAAAAAAAATTTAAAGCTGTGTCTGTGGCTGAATCGCTGAATCTCCAAATCAGCATCGAATCTTCAGATTCGTATTCGGCCAAATCAGGGACAGTGATCTGAATCACTGTCCCCAGTTCAGGCCAAATCCAAATCGAATAGGGCCCGTTTCGCTCACCCCTACTGAGCAGTACCCCATGTCAGAAGCTAATTTGTTTAGTACAGTTCTCACCTCCTTGTAGAGAAGCCAGGCAGGGAGAAGCCTGAACCTGTCATAGTTTCATAGTTTCTAGGGTCGGAAGGGACCTGAGCAGATCATCTAGTCCGACCCCCTGCCATGGCAGGAAAGAATACGGGGGTCAAACGACCCCAGCAAGGTGTTCATCCAGCCTCCTCTTAAAGACCCCCAGGGTAGGAGCCAGCACCACTTCTCTTGGTAGTTGGTTCCAGACTATAGCCACCCTGGCCATGAAGTAGCGCCTCCTGATATCTAACCTAAACCTACCCTCTGCCAGCTTGTGACCGTTATTCCTGGTCACTCCTGGTGGTGCTCGGGGGAACAGTGACTCCCCCAATGCCTGCTGATCCCCCCTGACTAGTTTATAACAGGCCACAAGATCCCCCCTCAGCCTTCTCTTGTGGAGGCTGAACAGGTTCAGGTCCCGTAGCCTCTCCTCATAGGGCCTGACCTGTTGTCCCTGATCATGCGAGTGGCGCTCCTCTGGACCCTCTCCATGCTGTCCACATCCCTCTTGAAGTGTGGCACCCAGAACTGGACGCAGTACTCCAGCTGCGGCCTGACCAGTGCCGCATAGAGGGGGAAGATCACCTCTTTGGACCTGCTCAAGATGCATCTGTGGATGCATGACAAGGTACGGTTGGCCTTCCTGACTGCCTCCCCACACTGCCGACCCATGTTCATCTTGGAGTCAATGATGACCCCCAGATCCTTTTCCGCCTCCGTGCTGACAAGAGGGGAGTTCCCCAACCTGTAGGTGTGGTGCCAGTTGTTCCTCCCCAGGTGCATCACCTTGCACTTGTCTGTGTTGAAACCCATCCTATTCTCGTCCGCCCACCCTTGTAACCTGTCTAGGTCTGATTGTAACCTGTTGCATCCTTCCAGTGTGCCCACATCCCCCCACATCTTAGCAAATTTGAACAGGGTGCTTTTTACCCCCTCATCCAAATCAGTGCGGGTCTGAGGACCGAGCCCTGCGGAACCCCACTGCCCACATCCTTCCAGGTTGATAAGGACCCATCCTCTACCACCCTCTGGGTGCGGCCCTCCAGCCAGTTGGCAACCCATTTGACTGTGTGGGTCTCTACACCACAGCCCCCCAGTTTCTTAATGAGAACAGGGTGAGAGACAGTGTCAAAAGCGTTCCAGAAGTCTAGGAAGACTATATCCACTGCTACCCCTGCGTCTAATGATCTGGTGAACTGATCGTAAAAGGCCACCAGGTTGGTCTGACAGGACCTGCCACTGATGAACCCGTGTTGGTTGCCCCTAAGCATGCAGTCCCCTGCTGGCCCTTCCTGGATGTGTGCCAGCATTATTTTCTCAAACAGCTTGCCTAGGATCGAGGTAAGACTAACCGGCCTATAGTTTCCCAGGTCCTCCTTCCTCCCTTTTTTGAAGATGGGGACCACATTGGCCCTCTTCCAGTCCTCCGGTACCTCACCAGAGCACCACGAGTGCTCGTAAAGTTGTGCCAGGGGACTGGCAATGACCTCGACCAGTTCCTTTAGAACTCTAGGGTGGAGATCATCCAGGCCGGCTGACTTGAATACGTCCAACCCCTCCAGAAGCTCCCTAACTAAATCCTCGCTAACCCGTGGCTCAGGTGTGCCTCCCCCGGGGCCCGAGGGGGGCCCAGCAGGGAGGTGGCTATTCTGGTCCCTACTTAGGAAGACAGAGGCAAAGAAATCGTTAAACATGTTAGCTTTGCCGTGTGGTGTGATGACCAAGTTTCCCATCGCGTCCTGCAAGGGCCCCACATTACCCGGGACCTTCTTTTTACCCCCTATGTATTTAAAAAAGGACTTCTTATTGTCCTTAATCTGGGAAGCTAGTCCCAGTTCCATCTCTGCCTTGGCCTTCCTAACTGCCCCCCTACATCCCCGAGCAACTACAGAATAGTCCTCCCTGGTGATGACCCCTTCTTTCCATTGGGTGTAAGCCTCCTTTTTAGCAAGGAGACATTCCCGGATGCTTTTGGTGAGCCACAGAGGCTTGTGTGCTCTCCTGCTCCCTTTGATCCTCATTGGAATTACCTTCCTTTGGGCTTGGAGGATCGTCTCCTTAAGGAGCAACCACTCTCCTTGGACACCTGGCTCCCCTCTCCTCCGGGACCTCAGCGCTTCTCCAACTATCCTCCTTAGGTTGTTGAAGTCCGCCCTCCTAAAATCTAGGGCCGCTGCCTTACTGCATGCCTTTGCCACCTTGCGCTGGATGGTGAATTCCAGCAGGCGATGATCGCTGTCGCCCAGGTGGTCGAGCACCCGCAGCCCCCTCACCAGGTCATCACCCGTGGCCAGCACTAGGTCCAGCAAGGCGTCTCCCTTGGTGGGGCTGTGCACCTCCTGGGTTAGATGGAGGTCCTGCACTCTGGCCAAGAACCTACGTGAGCGGTCAGACCTGGCTGACTGTTCTTCCCAGCAGATGTCCGGGAAATTCAGGTCCCCCATGACTACCACATCCTTAGCCTTCACTACCTCTGTGAGCTGACCCAAAAATTCCTGGTCAAGCTCTTCTCCCTGGTTGGGAGGTCTGTAGTAGACCCCCACCATTAAGTCCCTCTCCCCTCGACTGCCTTGTACTCTAACCCAAAGCACTTCCCCTGACTCCTTACTAATTAATGAGGATGTGTATTCCTCCTTAATATAGAGCGCCATGCCCCCACCTCTCTTTCCTATCCTGTCCCTCCTGTACAGCCTATAGCCCTTGACATTCACCGCCCAATCATGCGTTGCGTCCCACCACGTTTCCGTAATCCCCATTATGTCCTTATATCTTCACACCTCACTTATCTACTTACACCTCATGGCATCCTTTAAAGGATCTTGCAGCATACCAGGATGCAGTGACACCCCAGTTGAGAGTCACTCCTCTACAAGCTAGGATTAAGAACACTGACTATTCTGAGATTTGTTAACACAGGATATTCAATGCATTAGGCACTGTGCTTGGAATGATACGAGGGAGCTGATTGAACAACCAGCTGATTCAAGCAGACAGGCTAGTATGATTTACCAAGGTATAAGAGAAGTAAGAAAAGTCTTCAAGGTTATGAGAAGAAGCCTGAACTAGGTGCAATAAAGCAGGGATATCCAGGGGCAGGTTGAAAGGGAGTACACCAGTGCAGTCATAACTCCCTTTCAGACCACACTGTAGAAACACCAGCCAGGGACTTTATTTTTAAGTCCCTGAATGAGATAAGACTCTCCCAGCCCAGAAGCAGATGCAGGAAGTGGGAATCTGCCTTTTGCTACTGTCCCCAGCTGAACAACCAGTTCCCACTGCCCCAGCTGGAGCAGGCCAAGAGCAACTGGGACAGTGGTGGTAGTGGCAGGTGGGTCTCTCCTTCTGTGCCCAAAGTTATAAGTGGAAAGGGTAAGAAGAAGAGTGGGAGGGGAGGTGCCATAAGCAGCGAGGGGAAGGGAGGGAGTGCTGAGAGCAGAAGAAGAGAAAGACTGTTACCTGATTAGGAGACTTAAAGCCCCTAACTGCTGCTTCTGCAGCATGGTCTGCCCAACCCAATGTGGGGTGAAGAGGTGTCTGGGAGTGGGGATTCAGCCACCCATATGGCAGAGGTTGCTGCCTTAACACCCCACTTCATAAAATCCTGGATCCATCTATGGGGGAATCCATGGAAGGATTCAAATAGGATAGTATCAGGTCAGAGTAATGGGCAAGGGGGATGATCTTAACAGCTGCATTTTGTCTGGACCAGAGAAACAGCAATGTGAGCATCAGGGATACCAGACAACAGCATGGTAAGAGATGGTGAAGTTCTGGATGGGAGTTTTGGCATCAGGACAGATGAACACATCCATAAAACAAGTGTCAATGCTCCTCTGTTCAGAAAAATAGCACATCCACATTCCCACGGACAATGATATCATGAAAGAAAGTTAAAACAGAAGTACTGGATGATGAATCCAACTTGAAAGATAAATAGGTTTTGGTAGAAGAACCTGTTTTGAGAACAAGCATCTGTATGATCAGCAAGCCACTGAACTTGGGAGAATAGGGACTGACAGATGTCCACTAGGAGAGGGGTAAGCATCCACTCCATCAAGCAGCTATACACATCTACCCTGTCCTCCATTCCACATGTCTTCAAATTATTAGCTAGATGGCTAATGACTTAATGGTTAATTTAATTTACAAAAGCTTTTTGCTAAAAAGAAAGGTGTAACAGTAATGATTAGAGTATGTATCAAGTCCACAGGAGATTGATTGGGGACAGAAAGAAAAATAGAAGAGTTTGCTCCTACCGACAGTGGTAGTTAAAATAATAACAACCACTACAACCACCACCACCTACAAGTAATTTTGAACAAAAAATCATTATTAAAAAAATTCTGAAGAGTTTTTAAATTTAAATTTTGGTTTTCCAAAACTGATCTTTTTCTTTAATGCATTTGGTTTTTCCTCCTCCTTCCAGAATGATTGTTTCTGGGCTTTCCAAGTCGTGCTCTCTCTCTCGTTATTTTACCGCAACTTGTCAAAAGGAGAAATGAAAATTCAAAATTGTAAACATGTGTTAAACTAAACAAAATGAAATTCTTGTTACAAATTGCATTTGCCCAAAACTTTGATAAGCAAAATTACAGCAAGAAAAAATAATGTTTTTTCAATTAGCTGTTCCTGGAAGCAATACCACGCACACACTGTTATAATACATCTTCATGGTACATCTCCATGCTCATGTAACCACACAATTCAGCTAAATCACTGTAACTGCAACTTTGAAAAACGGAGGTCTAAAGTCACAATGGATTAACTATATTTATATCACCATAGAGGCATGCATATATACTAATGACATCATATCAGTTTATATCTGTGTACCTATATGATACCGATACAGCTGCTGCAACCACCTATACTGCAGGTAAGAATCTCATTTTCAGTTAAAAGATAGAGTCTATCCTTCACAGATGCAGAGATAAAGTTTGAAAACATGACACCAGTGGCCACGTTAATGCTCAAACCACCATCACCAAAAACACAATACAAATAACGCCCCCCCCCCAAAAAAAAACCAGTTTATTTTTCAAAATGTTAGGAAAAGAAAAATCTTGTAATGAAGAAACCAGCTCACCCTTTTGACACTCTCTAGACTTGCAACCTGGAGTACTTAGCAATCTGTTCATCTTTTATTTAATTTTCCAGTAAAGAGCAGCTGTGGCAGTTAAGCTAAAATACTTGCAGACCTATTACACCCACCAGAAGCAGAGCAGAGCTGAGGTACGAAAGCTGCTAGTCCACCTGAACAGCAATCCCTGGAGGTGGGATGCCTTGATCTCGGTAAAGGCAGGACGGGATGTATTATAGGGATCTAGTCTTGATGTTCTGGTCTCAAGCTCTTGACAATGCCCAGCACTCAGGGACTGGAATCTAAGCCCTGCTTTACCAAAGTGCCCACCAGTCATAAAGCATTTTTAAGCCATGTCTACCATGCCAGGCAGAGTGAATTATCCTGCCTGGGGCAATGCACAGAGGAGACTAAACTGCTTCCAGTTCAGGAGGCAGAACACATGGAACAGTGCAGCATGTTTGCTGTGGCTCCTGGCTGGGACATTAAGCCTGCCTGAGAGATGAGCCTTACACCAGCTGGCAGCACCAGCCAGCCCACTCAAGACTCCCTCATACCAGCAGCTGAGTTAGGGTTAGCTACTGTACAAGCAAGGATGCTATTTGCATACCTTCCCCCTATCCTCCCAGCACTATGCCACATAGGAACAGACCTAATGCTAACATGAGCAGCAATAATGGTATAGCAGAGGAGGCTTTAACTAGCTACCTAGTGCACGCCTATACCCCCAGTGGTTGAAACAACACCACAGACTTTTGTCTTCAAGTGGCACTGTCTGACAACTCCACTCTGGGCTTTGAGATCATCAGCCTCTTCTGTCACTCAGCCTTCCAGCTAGGTCATGCTCAGTCATACCCCTTCTTGGGCAAGAACCTCCTTAAACTCTCAGATGAAACAATCAACATCCCAAGAAGTGCTAGTCCTCAAAACTAGGTCTTCCTTCCCTCCTCAGGTCTTCTTCAAGTCTGCTCTTTTTTCAGTGTGGAAAAACCTATGGTTTCTCTCTGAAGTCCCTTCCACCTCTGCAGCACTTAAGAAAGGCCTCAAGCTAAATGCAATCTGCTCACCATGAGCTTGTCCTCAGTGCCTAGGGGCTATCTTCCTAGGCTTCCTTCCACACATCTCCTTCAGGAGCACCTTACTACTCCCTTCCCCAAGCTTCTCACCACTTCCAACTTCTGCATCCTCAGGGCAAAGGGGTCAGGTGCCCTCTATCAATCCTCATGAACAAGCCACAGGTGTACTGAAATGATCATTTTGCATGGCTGGCTGGCCCCAGGGCTTTTGACCCTAAAAGGGGAAAAATGTCTGATACATGCAGCCTTACAGGTCCATATAGCAAAGAGAAGAAAGAAAAGGGGGGAAAAAAGGAAGAAAAATTAATCTCCTCCCAGGTCAGCTAATATGACAACAGCTTACCTCCCCACTGCACTGTGCGAATCTTGTTCTTCCCTTCAGAGTCCTGTAAACAGAGCATGCAGTTCTGGGGCTGTATATACTGGTCATGCACATTAACACATCCCCTTGTAAGAACAGAAATAAGTTGCATCAGCCAATTTTGCCATGTGTTACTATGTTTACTTACTGGTTACACCACAAACTACATTCTAGCCTTAGAATTTTTCAGTAATAATAATAATAATAATAATATACCCCTATACCCTATTGGGGAAATCCCAGAACCTGCCCAAGTTTTTGAGGGGCTATCTCAGTGCTCAAGCAGACTTTCCTGCTAGCTGTTAGATGCCAGAAAAATTCATTGTGAGAATCAGTGACCAGTTCACGACCAGACAGCTGACTTCATGGGACCTACAAACAATTTTTACAGGTTAGCTTATACTGTATTTACATGTTGAGTATGCCCATAGAGACTTAATGGAATACCTAACCTTATTGCCTACAGTTCAGGAAAGCATTTAAATACAAACCGAATTGCCCCCTTCTGGGCCAACATTAGTGACTAAACATGGGAATTCCACAGATGAAAACACAGCTCACTAAACATGAACCACCGAGACTCAAATGGAGAGCAGCGAGCACTCTGTATCCTGTGGGTCAGGCACCAAAGGGGGTATGTAATGCAGTAGCTGGTACTTTCCCTAGAAAGAGAAAAGCTCACCCTGAGCAGCTGAAGCCCACACCGCCAGTGCAAATTCCAGATGACTTCCCACTATGTGGCAGACAGGTGCCACCTTAACAAACACTGGGGACTGAACCAGGGACCTCCAGAGACTGTTACAGTCTCTACAAGAGACTGTAAAGCTGGAGCTAAAGAACCAGAGGCAGTAAGAGATTTGCCTCCTTTGGTCGCAGAAGGGAACACAACACACATGCCAAACAGTGGATTTCCTCAATTGGGACCACAGTTTTGTGATCAGTGTATTTTTCCTTCGGAGATCACCTGAAAAACAAAGGGTTAGAGCTTCCACTTGAAATGGAACTACATCCATTTGCACAACATGAGGAGCCTGTTTCCCTGGAAATAGATCCTTTTACTAAAAGCAGAAAGAAAGAGAGGGGGAGAGAGATTTCTCATTAGGAATTCGCTAGTGTTTCGAATGATCACGAGTTAGGTCAGATATTGTTTGTCACAAAAGACAAAGACAGCGTACAGGGGGGAGGAAAAGGAAGAAAAAGTGCTAAAAGCTTACATTAGTCAGGCTGGATCTGAGGAAGTCTTATTTCTGTTAAATACCAGCACTGAACTTCACTTAAAATACTTGAGCAAAGATGTGTGTATTGCATAGCCAAAAAAAACCAACTCTTAAGCAGAGAACCTTTAATGGCTGAGCTCCAAGGGTAGGTTAATACCTCTGTAGTCTTAACTGACTTGGAGGTAGAAAGATACACTAGGTAACAAATGCCATGGAGCTGGGTCCAGTTCTCAGCCCACTGTTTGTGATGGAATCGACATTCTGTAACATATTCAAGGTCTTGCATATAGTAGGCATTGGTCTCCCCCCACCACCACCTCCCCCCACTCATCTAAAAGAAATCCCATGTGCTTTGCTAAACACAGCACAGCCACTTGTCCTAGCATCATTGCCAACTGCCCTTTACGTGTAATGCAGGACTTGACATTGTTTTGCCACTGTATCACCATTACGACAGCTACAACGTCAACTTCTAGCAGAAGAAGTAGCAGTCATTTTGATTCATTTAGACTGGCTTATCACTTCCATTTACTTGCACTAAAAAACACATCGGTGTAGACTGTTTATCTTTAACCCCCTTCTGTTTGTCAGAATATATTCCCAGTTGTGAATGTAAGACCGTGAAAGGAGAAAATGTCTCCCATTGTTGTCCAAGGGTTTATGACAGCCTTCCAGCTCTGAAATTACACTTTGGAAATTTCAAGATGACTTCTGTTACAGGTTTGGGGTTTTATTGTTGGTGGTTTATGGATAGTGCGGGGGAGAGAGAGCCTTTTAAAAAAAAATCACAATCTCTTTGATTCTTGGAAACAGCAGACACTGCCAAACAACTTGCAAGCAGTACTATACACTACTTACAACTCATAGTCTTGAAACATAAAAAGGTGGACCCCCTAAGCACACATGACAGGCGAACACCTACAGTCATCACTGGGGCAAGACCTCCCAGGGATCTCAATTGGATTCTACAGAAAAAAAGAGAGACCGAAAGTCCCCACAAGCTCCAAAGCTCCCTCCCTCCTCCCCTACCTACTAGAGGACTTGGCCCAAGAAAAAGAAAGCGGGGGGAGGGGGGGAGAAAAAGTTCCTTCTGGTGGATCATTGCCACTAACACTGATTTTCTTTCAAGTAAGGGCTTTATTTCACAGGGCATAGGTCTGCTCCCCCATTGATCCCACATTACAGAAAATGGCTTATCCACATGCATGTCCCTTTCAGTAATGTGGAAACAGACTTTTCTAGTGCAAATCAAGTTATGCTGCATCTGGAAAACCACAGAATAAGTTGCAGCCCACATCTCCCTACAACTATCTTCTGAAAATAAGGTGACCACTTAAATAGGAAAATAAAAAATGAGTAGGGAACACCTTTTAAATGTCAGTCCCTGCACCTTGCCTTTTGTAGCCATAGAAACACACACCAACTTGAGTTACTCCATCTCAGTACTACTGTACATAGTGCTAAATCAAGGTCAGGGCAGTGGTCTGAATGTTTTCAGCTGTTAATCATTCTCTAATCTTCTCAGAGTTGATGAATATATAGAAAGACCATTGGCTTTCTAAACTCCCACCCACCTCCAGCCTACGCAGGCAGACCCTTGCCTGAAGGCACAGATGTCAGAAGTGGGTTATAGAGACAGTCTACATAACACTCCAGGGATGTGTCTATGCCAAGAGATGAAACAACTGCAGACAGATCAATTGCAGGAAATGGTTGATCATCCCCTATGACTTCGGAACAGTTTAATACATCCTCACAGTGATTTTGACAAAACCTTTCTAGCACATCTGTGCACACTGCATGCTTTATAACCTTGCTTGTACCCATGCACACTGGACTTCCAGAAGCATTTAGCCTGTGGTGCCCAGAATGCTTGCTGAGAGATGGGCATCAGGGACCAGGGCACAGGTGGTCAGCCCCAATGGCTAGCTGGATAGAGGCTAAGAACCAGAATTAGGAAGCCAGGAGGCTAGTCAAAGTCAGAAACTAGAGTCAGAAATCAGAAGCCAAACATGAATGCCAGGAGTGCAGGAGCTAGGGCTGAGGCAAGATACTAAGATCACGATGGTCTATAAACTCTATAGGGGTGTTTGTACATGCCAGAGGGGTTTCATTTGGTTTAGTTCTCCCTAAATTGAAACAGTGTGTTTTAAAAAAGCCACCATTTCCACCATTTCAATTTCAGGAGAACTAGACTGAACTAAGTCCCCATGGGATATACACAAGGGTGGGGGCCTGAACTTTAGAGCTTACCTGCCTTTCCCACGGTGGGGTGGGGCGCAAGCTGCCGGTGGGTTGAGCAGTCCCTGAGCTACAGGGGGGCCAATGTTTCCCTCTGCGGTGGCACCAGCACCACCCAGGTGGCACCCACCCCCTGGCATCCAGCCCAGGCAGTCCCAGGGAGCACCACAGCCACAGAGGGAAGCACTGGCCCCCCTGCAGCTGCAGAGGGAAGCACCAAGACCCCCAGCATCTCAGGCAGGCAGGCTCTGGGAGAAAAATAAATAATTTTAAAAAATGAGGCTTGTTGCCACTTTTTTTTCCCCCCTTCAGTTGAGCCTGGCTGCACAAGATGCTGCCAAGTTGCACAGCCCCTGACATAAGCTCCAGCACCCCTGCACCATCCCCACCACCTGGGACCAGGAACAGCTAGCTGGCTTGCCACTGGGACAGAGCAGCAAGGTTGCAGGAGAGCAGCTGGATGTGCTTGTAGTGGGAGAAAGCGGCAGGGACAGTGCATGGGGCACTGGAAGCCCACCAAGCCCAAGTTTCCCCAAGCACGTTGGCTTCCAGTGCCCTGTGCACTGTTGCATTTTATTAGGTAGCAAATTAAACACCTTGGAGGTATTTTACCTTCTTACGTTACAAAGTCATTTAAAGCGGAATATGCCATTGAGTGTGCAAACAACAATGCCATTAAAGCAGTGTAAAAGGGCATTTAAGCCACTTTAAAAGCCAATTTTGCTGCATATACAAAGGTCCTAGAAGACTTGTTAAGCAGACAATTTTCCACCTTCTAGTCTGCTGGTTTTAAGACCGTTTGTGACAAGATAACTTCCTACAAGAACAACATCCAGTAACTGGCCAGTATGAGGATGACAAGATCCCAAAAAATGACACATCCTCAGCTAGAGCATCATCCCACAGGGAATCTGGGCCAATTCCCAAATGCCACAGATCGCAATGAGAGAACAGAAGTCTTGCAGCTTTGTTGCTTGAGGCTCCTCATTCACACAAAAAGAGAAACCACCATAGGAAAAACCATAACAGATTGGATGCAGACAGGTCTGAGCTAAAGACCATGGCCCAAGCACTGCAACCTACTTATAGACTCAACATTTGTAAAACACCTCAGGTGTGTATTATGTATTCACAAGCCTTTCAAACCTGTGCCCTTTCAACTTATAACCCAAAATGCTAGCCCAGTACACTTGCTCCACACATTCAACAATCATCCAGTTTTGGCCTTAACATCTAACACCTGGGGATATAAAGGTAATTTGCACTGGAGGAAGAAAAGACAACAGCTTCTAACCCTGGACCTGGAATGCTCTTTGGATCTAAGGACTTGGGGCTAAAAGGGCCCTGGCAGACTCTCATAGAGTAGGATTGTCCTACTACCATGGACAGCCACGTAATACTATACGCTTTCAAACCTGATCATGAAAGCTGTTCATTTTTTTTGCCCCCTACTATTTGGGAAGTTGTCCTAAAACCTCATTCCTTTTATAGTTAAAAATTGTCTTGGCTTTGCAGTCTAACTGCATTCATGGCCAGTTCATACCCACAGCAGAGTCACCAAAACTCAAGGGACTGGCTAACTGCTAGCCACAGCTGTGAATATAGGGAGTGAATTGTATTTGCCCTGTTTCAAAACCATTAAAGTTGAAAATCTGAAAAACCTAGAATTTTGGGTACATGAGTCAATATTCCAGTCTGTCTGTCAATGAAAAGCATAACCTCCTTATCATAATCCTCTCTAATTCCCATTTGCATTCTCCAGCTTCCACTAACTCCGTCAAGTTTTCACCTTCCCTTCCCTAGTCCTGATTCTCCCATTCCCTGGTCCTTCCGTAACTTCTGAATGGGGGCATAGAGATTTCTATACTGTTTCCCTTCCTGCCTGGTATTTTCTAGGAGGAGGAAGCCAGAATCCCCCCATCCCACACCCATCTCTTCGCTGGCCATTGCTGGCAAAGCCGCATCTCTGCCAGGCAAGAAAACCAGAGCCCAACCCTACCATGATGCAGTGTTCAGGGATCATTTCATGCTGGGATTTTTAAGGAGGAATTCAAAAAAGCCAGTGATTCAGATAGCTTCTTGGGAGCCAATGGAAGGGACTGGAAACTGAAAAACTCCCAAGGAGATTTAACAAATCTAAATACTCACAGCTTTTAAACTCACTGCCCTTCAGACATTGAGAGGGAACTGAACCATTGAACAAGGAGTGTTTACTGAAAATGTCAAGTACCTGAGGCCATCCCACCAGGTAGACAACTCCTGGCCTGTCCTCAGCAGTGCGTATTCTGAGCAGGCTGATCACTTGTGAATGGATCGCCTTCCAGACACAGCAGTGTTACTCCATGCAGTTGTGGCAGACTCACCCCTCAAGCCCCCACTGCGTCTTGGGCAGAGAATTCTTAATTCCAATTGGTGGACCCCAACCACCAATCAGGGAAGAGTTGGGAGGAGCTGGCACCACCCCTTCCCTGAAGGGAGGTGGTAACGAGCGCCCGGACTTAATTGGGACCCGCAAACTGCAGGTCTGCTGGACTTCAGGGAGTGGAGCCCCCTGAGGGAATAAAAGGAGCGGCATGAGCCACATGAGAGAGACACAGCGAGGGATGGCGAGGAGAGAGGAGCTCTGGAGAGACCATTGTCAGGGCCCCACCTCAGCCTCCATAGGGCACAAATCGGCACATGGCAAGGCAGCTTGAGCCTGCGAACCCAGCAAGCGGCCGGTTGGGGTGGTACATGGATTGATGCATGGGAAGCCTGCCCTGGGAGCAGCTTAAGGCTGCTCGGGCCCCACGCACTGTGCAGGTCGGTGCACAGAGTTGATCCCAAGAGCAGCTTGAAGCTGCTCAAGTTAGCCCCTCCCCATCCCCACCTCCCAGGCTTTAGGCCAGATAGCTACAGCCCCACAGTGTGGTTCAGCATTGAGCTAAAAGAGCCCTGGTGCCCAGAGCAGGGTCCAGGAAAGGGAAAGACCCCCAGTGTGAGGCCAGGGAACCAGAGCCAGTGAGGGCTTGGCTCCCAGAGGAGCTCCCTAGGTGCCCAGCGCAGGGAACAGGGTTCAGAGGGAAGGGCCCCGAGCTCGAGGCCAACAGCTTCAGGAGGCCTGAGATGGTGCGGGGACCCAGAGGCCAGATCAACAGCCCCAGTAGAAGAACCGGGAGTTACCGGGAACCCAGATCCCGCAGGGGTACCAAGGAAGTAGGCCTGTGCAAAGCAGCTAGTATTCACTTTGGATTTGGATTCAGCCGATTCGGAGGACAGGGATTTGATTCATTGATTTGAATCACTGCCCCGAATCAGTTTGGCTGAGTCTGATTCAGAGATCTGGCTGCTGCCAAATCTCCAAATCAGCCAGAACCATCCTCCCATCCTCCCCAGCCCGGCAATGGCTGCTCCGCCTGCCTCAGCTCCTGGCACTTTGAAAAAAAACTGAACTCACCAGATGCTGCTGGGTGGGGGGTGATCCCCTCTGCCCCACACTGTGTGAGGGGCTCTGCATGAGCCCCCGACCCCCTGTCTGCTCCCCCAGCCTCCCCATGGCTGCTCCATCTGCTGCAGCTCCAGCCCTTTAAGAAAAAAAAGGAAAACCCTGGGACTCACCACTCCTGCCAGCAGGGGGTGATCCCCCTACCCCCCACTGCCCAATAGGGGGCTCTGCACAAGCCCCCCAAGGCCATTGCAGGAGCACTGAATCCCGGGGCTTTTCTCCATTTTGTTTTTTTTCTTAAAGGGACAGAGCTGGCCCAGACAGGGCACCTGTGGGGGGGCTGGGAGAGTGAGGGGGGAGGGTTGGGGGGCTTGTGGCAGAGCCCCCCATGCAGAATGGGGCAGTGGAGGGCAGTGGGGATCACCTCCCACCTGGCAGCACCCAGTGACTCCTGGGGCTTTTCTTTAAAGGGCCAAGAGCTAGGGCAGGCGGGGCAGCCATGGGGGGGCTAAGGAAGCAAGCAGAGGTCAGGGGGCTGGGGGAGTAGGCAGGGGATGGGGGGTGGCAAGGGTCCCCCCATAGTCTCCTCCCCTCTCCCCCAGGACCCCCTTCCTTGCCCCCGCCCCCTACTTACCAGCTCCAAGTCCAGCTGCAGCTCCCTGCTGCAGCCACTGGGGACTCTCCAAATCTTCAAAACTCTCCGAATCTTTTCCAAAGATTCGGAGAGCTTCAAATTGATTCAGACCTTTTAATTGGTCCTGATTCGATTCAGATTCAGAGATTCGGCCATCAAATTGGGCTGAAACTCCTCTGAATTGAATCACCACCTGAAGCTTTGTACAGCCGTACAAGGAACCCTGGGAGGAGTGGACAGGGGGGAAGTCCCCACACATCCTCCATTCCCCAGAGTAGGAGGGGAGGATACCCCAAAAACACACTGGGGAGGGTTCTGTGGAACACCCAGGAGGCCTAGGGGGAGAAGACCCTATCCCATTTGAGGGACCATGTGGTTGGAACCCAGATAGGGGGTGTCTAATATCTGGTACAGTTATGCTTCCTATTTGGTATCTATTGCTATTGTTGATGTTATAAATAGTTGGGTGTATTAATTCTGTATAATGGGCTCTGTAAGGACGTCTTTATTAGCTAACTCACTTGCAATATAGACTTGCTGGATTGACTGTCCTGGGATCCACCCCTTTTCTGGGTCTGGGGCAGGGGTACTTACCTGAATGCCCTCCCTGGGGCAGACTTCCTCTTGCTAACAGACTGTTATACGTATATTTGTATCTATACCTGTACCTATTTTAAAGAGTTTTATATATGTAAATGTTTGCAATTCAATAAAATGTATATAGTTAAGAACTTTGGGCCTGGGCTAACTCTATAAAGGAAAGAGAATCCGCCCTAAATTCTTCCATCCCTCTCACAGCACCGCTTCCTGCCTACCCATCCCATCCAATTGAGGATAGGGCACACTTTTGGGTATGCCTCAGTATGGAAACACAATATGTTTCCAAGCTCCTTATTTCAAAGGGTGGGAGATGCTACTAAACCCTAGTTCCTGATTATCCTTGCTTACAAGCATAAATGTCAAAGCCATCTCCCATACCTACTAGTCATATCCCCCTATATAATCCCTCCATTTCATCAAACTCCTCACTGTATATTTTTAGAAAGGACCTCATGGGTCATCTAGTGTAACCCCCTGCACACATGCAAGATTATCCACTCCTAAACTGTCCAAGATGGATGCCTTATACTACTGATATCTATCCAGCCTCTTAAAAATTGTCAGTGAGGGAGAGTCTACGACATCTGTTGGCAGCTTGTTCCATTGTCCTACTGATCTTACACCTAGGAAGTTAAAATACCTGAGTTCCCCATTCAAAAGTCAGTATGCAACTGTGTCTCAGACCCTGGGTCTCATCCCTCTCTGTTCTGCCCAAGATAAATCATTTGGATTGTATTCCCCACCCCAATTTGCCAAGCATCTCCCAGCTCCTCACTCAGAACTCTCCAAAATATTTGCAACTTCTGCATTGTCCTTAGGTTACAAGTGAAATACTATTTAAAACAGTGGTTCTCAGCCTTTTTAGACTCAGGGTACCCTTTGTGAGACACAAGGCACTCCTCAGAAAATGCCAGTTCTTGGTTTTTATTTGTATTTTTTTGACTGCAGGAAAATAACATAGCAATTCTTCTGTTGCAAAGAACTCAGAAAGACTATAGCAGGTCAGAATGTTTTTGATACTATGGATTCCTATTTGAAATCTCTGGGTTTATTTTACAAATCGCGTGTAGGTATTTGTACATCTAACCGTGTCACCCTTAAAAGGCATTGTGGTGCCCTGGTTGAAAATCTCTGATCTAAAAAGAAAAAGAGCTCACAAAATTCTCTTCCACCCTGGTGTCCTAACTTAGCTGTCTGCCTTTTTTGTCAGTGGTACTGAAAACTCCTCAGCACAACACCTGCCCTTATTTCTATGAACTGAACAAACAGTCAGTACTTAAAGAGAACATGACTGAAGGTATGGGCATGCTATACATGTATTTACTCTGCAGTAATTTGATTTACCTCTGGGATAAAAGTGGAATGGGCACACAAAAGTATAGCATTTTACTGGTATATATACCACTCCAGGACACAGTTATGTCTTAGAAAGTGAAAAGCAATTACACATCCATTTAAGATACACTGGTGTACAATTGTGCGTCTACAGGTCTAGTCAGTTTTGCCCCAGAGGTAAGTGTTTACTCTATACAAACATGGTATTACTGACTCCTCTGGCACCTAGTGGTGAGACACTGTAATAATGCATATTGCAGATTACTTCTGAAGCGGAGGTCATGTGTCCAGCAGGGATCCTGCTGTGATTTTACACAGTGGTTAAATGCAGAGTAAATAACTCAGAAATAACTGTCATGCATGTGCATCTTCAAGTTACATTTCAGTTCCTTTTTAAATAAATGCCAAACATTTGTTTTGAATATACATTGGTACAACATAAAGGTCTAATTTAACCATGCCAGCCTGAATGGCGTCATATCTATCCCTTCAACATACCAACCTGTCCTAATAGTGGCACCTGAATTATGTGAACAAGCCCTGGTGAAAGTGGCCTTCACCCAACAAGCTGGAGGCTAGTAGACCTATTTTCTCTAGTGTCAGGGATAATCTTAGTGCTCTGATTAATAGGATGCAGAAAAGATAGCCAAATAATAGAGTGAAGCCAGCTTCTGACTCAAAAATTCACTTTCCAGTTCTGCTCCCTTAAGTGTTAATGTTACCCTTTTTTTTCCAGATGTGCCAAGCTTCTAGTGAAATATGGTGCTAAGGTTGACCTGCCAAGTGAAGACACCCAAGAAACACCACTTCACGTAGCAGCTAAGCACGGGCTTTATGAGCATGCCCACTTGTACTTGAGGTACGGTGCTCATGTGGATAAGAAGAACAGTCAGGAAGAAACAGCACTCAGTGTGACTTGTGGACAAGGAAAAAATGTTGCAGACCAAGAAATCTACTTACAGATGTGCAGATTGCTGATTATGTATGGAGCAGATGTAAATACCACAGATGAAGAACAGAAAAGCCCACTCCACAAAGCCTGCAAAAATGCTAATTACAGCTTGGTCCAGTTTTTGCTGCAGACTAAAGCAGATGTGAATGCTATAGACTACAACGGATCCTCCCCAATGGCTTGCGTCCTGCAGACTGCAGCATTCAAGCAGGAGCTGAGGCCACATCTCACAGTGCAGACACTGCTCAACTATGGCTCCCAAAAAATATGGCCTACAGCCTTTGTAAAGGTATGGTCTTGCAGGCTCACTAGATGCAGATTGAGATCCTCCAGCTTACATATTAAAGACACCTTTTCAAGGGGACAGGTTATTATAGGGGATCGATATGTGTGCAGGGGCAGAGCAGTGAGGGAGTCTCACTGAAATTCCAGAGACATAAGGTTGAGCCTAGATTCAGGCCAAGAGCAAAGGCTATCAAGAGTCAGTCCAGCTGCAAATGGATACCTGCCTGGTCACTTAGGATGGGACACATTGGACAGTGATGATGATAACGCTGGGGCTATCATTGTACAATGGCTGTTATTGCTCCCTTGTGTTCTGTTGGCTAAAGAAACCAGCATGCCTCCTTACTCTTGCCAGCCCAAATGGCTTTCTAGGCTCAGACAGACCTTTGATTTTGAAAGTGCTACAGAAAAGTTTGCCTCTTAATCACTAGTTCAAATATAGGCCAAAAGAAATGACTGGAAGCAGTTAGCATCTAAGAGCTTTTTCAGTAAGCTGTGGAAAATGGTCCCAACAAACAAGAGATTATATCACACCACTGGCATCAGTTGTCACCTCTGGCAGCAGTCCTGATAGAAAGAGATATGGCCTCTTTCCCACTCCTCCATGCAGAGCTTGGAATTACTGCGAAGAAAATATCCACAACCAAGCCCAGAAATAGGCAGCAGAAATGACTTAGAGGGGTCCTGAGCAAATGCCCCGGTGCTGCTCTTTAGCTCTCTGGCTTGAAAGAACCTAAGTGATATGCTGGAGCAGGCAGCTAAAACCCTTCTAAGCCACCTGCTCTGCCTAAGTGCCAGGCTTAGGGGCACACAGAGCAAGAGCAGATGGTCTCAGCAGTGGTCCCAGGTTCTGCAGAGTGTGGTATAGAGATAGACTCAGGGCTTGTCAAGACTGCTACAGCAGCTAGTCCCAGGGCAGAGGGAGCCAAGAACCCCCCGCCTATCTGAGTCCACTGGCATGCCCCAGGTCCAGAAGTTCATCAGTGAAGCTGTCCTGAACTCACCCCTAGTGGCTATTCTCAGGTCCATCAGAGACAGGGGGCTGGAGAGCAGCCACAAGGACAAACCCAGAACAGCTTTAGTGAAGCATGCTCACGCCGCCATTTCTGAGACACATTGCTTCTACAGTTTAGACAAGCCCTTAAAGTCTGTGAGGGCTGAAGTTTGTAGTGTCCTCTTCTGAGTGAAAGACCTAACTCTTCCAAGCTGTCAAGCCAGCACCTTTCCTGGACACTAAATTCTCACTTGGTTAAGCCAGGGAAGAAAGGGACAGATACCGTTTTTTAAAGGAAGGCATTAGCCCAGTTCACTGGTCAAGGAGTGAATTTTGAGCCTCTATTCATTTAAGAATGGTAAAAAGCCAGTCTGTATTTATGTTCTAATATTGTGTCATTGCAGAAGTAATGTCTTAAAGATGCCCAAGTAATTTGGGCTTTCAAGTCTCATTTTCAAAATGGACATATACAAACAGAAGCCCTAGATTCACTGACCTGCAATGAGGCTTATTGCCTGAAGGACTTACCACCTCAAGGGTTCCCATAATACATTTTGGAAATCTCTTTCAATGATCATGCCGGTTTGTATCCCATTTAGGCACTTCTAAAATTTTTACCTAGAATGCTTTGCTTTGTATAATGGTGGCTTTTGTCAAATCATGCTATGGCATTCCACCATGAACAAAAATGCCCCATCTTTTCACTCCTGTTGATGGTGTACCATATGCCAAAGATATATCCTGTCTGATGCATGTCTAGCCCCATTCTCAGGGATCAGGCTCTGATGTGCACATACCTAATGCTGTTCTAATGGCAGTTACAGTACTTTTTTGATATCTGATGTACACAGAGAAACACTCATTGCAGCACTCCTTACCATAGTCAGAGACAGCAGATATATGCCCTCTGGTATCCCGTGAGAGTGCTCAAATTCACTTTGGCTTGTGAGAGGAAAGAAATCTTTCACTAGAGTCCCCCCTTCCTGCTTGGACTGTCAAAAAGTAGAATGTAATATTCAGCAGTGATAGGTTTATGGCTAGTGGAGAAAGGGTTAGGATAGGTTAGGATAGCCATCTGGGGATGCAGCAGAATCCAAATCACCCTATCTCTGAGCCAGGGGGGACCAGCTTGGTACTTCTGCCTTCAGAGCAGTCTCATTATGGCTTTGCGTTTCATTGATTTTACATCAAACAATAAAGAAAATATTATCCCAGCTTGAAATGTACAAGCCAAACATGTAAGCAAAAGGCAAATGCTGCATCCAAAAAAAATAATGTCACAATAATTCTTCCAATACTTTCATGTATGAACAAGATTTAGGAACTTGCACAGAGCCAAACTTTTCTCAGTTCTAAGGACACCATCCACAAGCAGTAACACATTTAACTGGCTAACAGACAGTCAGGCTGCCATTTGTGAAACATCTGATTCTTCCACAAGTGACATGATGGAAGTGAAGCTTCAGATGGTTCATGTTTCAGCTTATGAAGACACTTACCTGCTGGGGAGAGTACAGCACCCACTCCAGCCCCCTAGTGAAACCTCATAACATCACTTCTACATTAATTCTTTCATGACTAGGTGTTGAGGTCATGTGCATCTGTGCCAGAGATTATCGAAATCCTCTTCAACTCCTACTCTCAGATCCCCATCCCTGAGAAATGGATTGAAGCTATCCCAGAGGAAATATTTCAGGTGAGTGAGTTGTGGGCTGGTTCCTGTGACCAGTTAAGTAGGTCTGCCTACCAAATCAGCAGTTCAAATCCTTTTCCTGACAGTACTAAGCAATCCCATGTTCATGTAACTCCAAGCAATTCAAATTCCCCCCTGGCATGATTGGTCTGGGATAGCTCCAGCTAACAGCTAAAGCCACGTGCGTTAACATTTAGTAAGAAACCAGGAGCAGGTCAAAAGCCAGAGGTCACTAGCCTGACAAGCTAAGTCAGAGGGGTAAAAGCAAGGTACAGATCCAAGGTAGTAGGCTAGGGTTCAGTGCTGAAGATCTGCAGCTAGAATGCCAGGGGACAGGGTAGGAGCCAGAGACAAACTAAGGCCAGGAGCCTACTGTCACATGAGTCAAAAACCAGGAGTGAAATCAAAGCAGGGGGTGAAGGTGTGTAGACCAGGGAAACAAAAGTCAGAAAGATTTTCTTAAATGGAGGGCCAGGGTCAATCAGGTAGGCTGACTGAACCAGCAGGAACTAGCTAGAACTCAGCTGGGCCCATGACCTCATTAAGCAATGGATAAGGGACTCAACCCTTGTATCGCCCCTATCACCCTCACCATTAGAATGACTGCCTCCGATATGTACCTTGTAAAGGCATAGATGGGCAGACAAAGTACAAGACAAAGGAAATCCACACCCCTTGCTTTTAAAATGATTAGTAATGATCCTCCATTGAAAAATTAAAACATTCAAATACTATTGAGGAGAGCTAGAGTATCTGGCAGCCTGTACAAATGAAAAGAAGGAAATCCAAGATGAAAAATAAAACGTGTTGAAGCTTCCCTTAGAAAGGATGGTCCTGCTGGGACTGTTTTACATACAACAGAGCAGAGTCTCATTGCAGCAGTTTTACACTGATTTAGCTTCATAGATTCTCCTTATTTACATCAATCAGTTTGGGAGTGCAGTCCCAAGATTATTACAAATATGTATATTTTTAATATCACTTCTACACAGGAAGTAGCATGGATAATGTACACCAAGTGGTGACAGTGTACATAATGCAAGCACCTTCAGACTTCTGAAGTGAAAACTGAAAGGACAAAATTGCCAGCTACTCTTCTCTAGTTTGCCTGTCATCAAAGGTTTGTACAAGCCCTACCTACTGAACCCAATGTCCTTGATAAGAGAAACACTAGGAATTGGTTCCATTCGCTTTGCTTTTTTTTCCCCTCTAAATCTTGGAAAGTAACAACAATATTTGAGGGGTGATGAACAGCTAAGAGGAGGAGATAAAAGAAAAGAGAGCCTTTGTCTTCCAGATTACAAGCTCAGTTATCTCAGATCAGAGACACAGATAGCATTGGTCATTGGATATGACTCTGGTTCTCCCACAGATCTGCTATATGACCTCCCTTAAGCTGCTTTCTCTCCCGATGCTGCTGTCTTGCATAGTTATGTTGTAAAAGCTGTGAAGTGAGGACTCTGCTTTTACCACGTGTCTGTATAGTGCCTTGTCCCATGCACATCTCTAAACATTACTTCACTGTAAACAACAATTACACATAGAAAACTGCATCAAAAGACCTTTTATGAGTGCAACAAAGCCAACCACTCATACATTAGGAAACACCAGATTGAAGTTTGCCTTAAGTAAAAGTGCATCTTGCCTGTGTGCATTTTGATACAATCTTAAGCGACATAAGCACACGGCATTCTTTAAACAAGACCCCTGCTCCATTCAGGGCACACGTGTCATAGGATCAGTAGTGGCCAAGTCACTGGCAGATTTCCACATCGCAAAACCATTGGGAATTCATTCCACAGCCATCTCCATATGGAAACCAAAGAGTGAAATTCATATTGCCCTCTCATTCTTTAAGGAGTTTGGTTCAGGTCCCAGGTGAGGCATGTAGAAGTGGAGGAGTAGAGAGGCACTATATCTCTTCCACGAAAAAACAGGGGAGTTGCGTCCCTTTAGCCTCTTACGGAAAGGCTGGATTCATTCAATCAAATTTAGAAGTTCAGGAAAAATGTACTTAAGCTGGGGTTTTGTTTTGGGGGTGTTTTTCTGTTTCTGGAAGAGAGGACAGATCCCTTCCTGATGAGATGTATTACAGAATCCTGAAAATGTTATAGTCCTCTGAAAAGAGGAAGCAGTGAAGAGTCAACAGCAGTGTTAGAGCACAAGATGACATCATTGTCGCACTAGTAAAAGAGTGAAATTCATGGCAGAAAGTGGTACAAAGTATAGATGCTGCCCAGGTAGTATACTAACGTACTCCAAATTATTTACTTTATCTATCTTCGGTCACCACATGACCCATAACACTGTAGCATCTGAACATCTAATAAACTTTAATGCATTTAGCTTCACAACAACCATTTTACCTATATGAGATTGAACGAGTTGGCCAGGGACATGCAGGAAGTCTGGGGCAGACTTCAAAATAAAGTAGGTCTCCAGTGCACAGCTTTAATCACCAAGCTGTTCTTCCTACTCTGTCTAATACAGTATATTCTTACCCCAGCTTCCATCCTCCTCTCCCCCAGCTTGACTTAAATGGATTTGTTTTAAATAGAGACCAGGCCACACCTCATCTCTAAGTGTTAACCAACTGATTGCCAGCTCTAGTGAATACAATTACATTCCTTCATCTCTTTAGATATAACCCAGCCACAGCTGAAAATAAAACAAAATCTCTCATATAATGGCATTCTACAGTTATTTCCCCCCAATGGATTAAACACTGTCTTAGAAATGTCCATGTCTCTCATGCCTAGTCAACACACAACAGTTTTATACCTGTATACCAGAATTTTACTGGCAGTTTAGAGTCACACACACAAAAGATTTTTGTGAAGATTTTGTATCTGCAGTAATTTTATTTGTGGTCCTTCCTTAGAATAATTACTTTTACCTTTACATTTTATCTCCAAGTATCACACCACTATATTGTTCTATTCATTCATGAACATACCAGTATACTGGTAATCATAAATTTAGTCTAATCAGTACTGTCCTGAACTGGAAAATGCTCTGATTAGCTTGTCCAAAGCTTGAATTTAAGATTTACTTATTTTCTCTCCTTTCAGAGGCACCTCACTTTCTATGAATCTGTCTTTAAGCTGTCATGCAGAGTCCGGTGTCTGCAACATCTGTGCCGCTTCGCCATTCGGAAAAAGTTTGGCCACCAGTGTCACTCCCTTATCCCTTTACTACCAGTGCCCAAATCTCTACAAAACTACCTGCTGTTAGAACCTGAAGGAATACTGCTTTGAAAAGCCAATAAGAACCAAATTAAAACTTCCTGAAGTCTTCTCACTGACTGATCTCCACTTCGTTGTATTTACAATAGGAGTTTTTGTTTCATTAGAGTTAAAAACCCATTTCCATCGTAACTGGGGGGGTTTCAGTGATTTATAATGTAAACACACATTTGCTTTGAGCTGAAACTTTGTATGGAATTTTTTAATCACACTTCATATTATGGTTACACTTACAGGGAGTGAATAAATGCTTAGCGGGAGTTATAAGCAAGGTATATGTGAATGTTATGCATTATAAAGGATTAATTGAAATCAATAGAATTACTTACTAGCATAAATATAAGTATGCATGTAAGGATCAGCAAGACCCAACCCATGGGTTGCACCAGTGATTTTAGTAAGGTTTCTCCAGCAAGCAAAATAAACAGAACTGGTCTTTATTCCGGTCCTATTACTCATTCATTGAATGGAATGCAGCAATTGACAAGGATAATCTGTAATATAGACTAGGCCCTCTTAGCCCATTCTTTCTCTTTCAAAGAAAGAGCTGTTGACTGAAAGCTGGCTCTACATACAACCAGAAAATTTGATTCACTTTATGATTAAAATGATTCCAGGCTACCTTGAACAGCTTGTTATGGTTCCAGAGATACTCTGAGGATCTCCTCTGACAAATATGCATATAACTCTGCTTTGAAGAGACATCTCTGTGCACCAGGCCTTGGCACATGATGAAGCACCTCAAATCGCCAAAGCATAGACCGGCACAAAACCACTAGGGAGCTTCCATTCGAAGATGAAGGGAAGAATGTCAGGTTTTCATTTAGTACTGTGTTTTTTCCAAAGTATATGTAACGTGACAAATGAAAATTAAAATTAAGTATCAGAATTCTGATGAAAATATTGAGATTTAGCATGATAGCAACTGTTCCCTTCTTAACCCCCTGGCATCCCAGTAAAAAACAGGGGTTTTCAAATGAGCTTAAGGGAGTTACGTGCCAAACTTCACTGACTGTCTGTCTTGCATGAATACCAGCCCAGCCTCTGGCTTTTTTACTTTTCATTCCATCCAGGAAGAGCACACACCAACTGCTGAAACTTCCTCAGCCTGAGGAAGGGTTTTGGAACCCAAAAGCTTGCTTAAAAATTGTTCTCCAACTATTTTAGTTGGTCTAATAAAAGATATCAGATTCACCCAAAGAACCTTGTCTGCCAAACTTCCAGTAAATGTCACTGCTCCATGACTATCAGTAGGTAACCTAACTCCCTTTGGCTACGTTTGAAGCCATCCAAGTCTATAGCACATATTGTAAAGGAACATTACATAATGAGTGACATCCCAGACTCTCTAAAGTCAATGACAGAATTCTTATTGATTTCTGTGAGAGCAAGATTTCACCCATTTTTAATATAATCCTGTGAATTTTAAGTCCAGAAGTGACCATTATGAACATATACTTTGACTTCCAGCATATGACAGTCCTTGAATTAATTCCTGTTAGTACTAACACATGCCTTTTGCAAAAAACATCCAGTCTTAAGTAGAAGACTCCTCAGTGATGGAGAAGCCACACAGTGCTTGATAAGCTTTTCTAATGGTTAATTATCCTCACTGTTAAAAACATTGTGCCTTGTTTCATGTCTAAATGCATCCAACTTCAACTTCCAGTCATTAAATCTTTTCCTACCTTTGCCTACTGGAGTGAGGAATCCTCTGTTACCAAAAATGTTTTCCTCAGATGCACTGTCTTAGATAGCTGTAGCTCATGGTATTGAGTGTGTGCAAGAAAACGTCCTGGGGAAAGGAACTAGGCACAGGCTCAACAAATGTATGTCTAATGTTAAGCACCTGAAAATCTCATTGATTTGTCAGGATCCAGAACATGACCTGCTTAATGTTACACACACACTTAGGCACCCTGTGAATTGTGGCCTAATTCAGAACACTATTTTGTATCATTCCAGAAGGAATGCATCAGGTCAAGTACTGAATTTGCAAAATTTGAAGCAAATGTGTTCAGATCTACTTATCTATCTGAGGGTATGATGCAGGCACCCACCCTTGTAGTATGAAAGCCCCTTCCATATGCACTTGATAGCAATAATGAAGTCCTTAGCAGGTGTCACTGAGGCTGTGACTAGGGCTAGGTATTTGTTTTTGATTTTCTGTAGTATTTTTCAGGTTGATTTGTTTCCAGATTTTGTTTTTCTGGCTTTACAGTTTTCAGTCTGTAAAGCAGTGTCAGCTTCAAGTTCCATCATATCAGAATCAGCAAATTTCCTCTCAATTTGTCTTTGTCATGACTGTGTCTATATGAGTACTGGGGGGGGACGGGACAATGACACACTACACTGGTATGTAATATTCACATATCATACCAGCACATTTTACCGCTCACAAATATTAGCCAGGCAACTCCTCCCTGGAGTATGCTCAATAAAGTAGCACATATTTTAGTGCAATAGTCATAATGTGTGATTAATTCTTTCAGAATGGAAACGTAAGACAAGGCAGTAAAAACAGGCAGCCCAAAGTATAATCTGACACAGCATGTAACCACAATGGAAAGGTAAACTGCTCTGCAAAAAGGAATCAGGACTCGTGGTAGAGGTGATATCTTATTACACCAACTAGATTGTTTTTAAAAATAGCAAAAATCTAGTTGGTGTAATAAAAGATATCACCTCTACCATGAGTCCTGATTCTTTTTTGCCTCTAGAGTAGAGGGCTACAACCTGGATACCTGCAGATAGGAGAAAGGTCTTAATTGATGCACAGCATTTGAGTGGCCTACAATTTATTGAAGATGATTTCAAGTCCATCATAGTAAATTAAATCACTAGTTTCTATTTTCTAAATCTCTATTTTCCTGCTAGCTCCTTGCTTTGATGCAGATGTCACTGGTTTAACCAGATGCTCCTACCCCAACCATTTTTAAGGGGGGGTTGTTGCTTTTTTTGGTCATCTTTGCCAACGCAGGTCTGGAACAAAAAGCCTGTGGGAGGCTTTAGATCGGCATCTAGGTTTATAGGCATCATCAGCCTCTGTGCAAAAGATCTCAGGAAGCTATCTGTAGCTAGGAAAGAGCCGTCTGAAAGGAGTTGGGATTGTTGCATTGTTTAAAGGCATCTTTATGACAACCCCCAGGTGGCGCCATAGGCACAACAGTCGCACCCATCGCCCGGCCAGTGGCGTTACCTGCTCCAGGAGTTTGGCTTGGGGAGTGAATCCTTCTCCATTACAATCCAGAGGGCTTAAAAACATCCTCCTTGTCAGCCTCGGTTAGCCTTAGGAGCCTATAGCATTGCACAGCCCTTCCCACCCCAATAAGCGAGAGATCCCGTAATTAAAATATTGATTATTGGGTTGTGCTCCTGCCTTCTCTGCATTCATCTCCAGCATTTTTACAAGCTGTGTATTTATACGTAAATGCAGTTCTAAGTTGCCTCTATTTTTTTTTTTCAAATCCTGATGCTATAATGACAGCATCATTCTCAACGAGTCCTTTAGTAAAATTATACACTTAACCCTGGAGTGTAACTACATAGGTTTGCAGACGACATCTTATCTGGAGAAGTGGCATTTCAGTGCTTCTGCAACACTAACAGTCTTTGCTTAAGCACTCCAATAAAAAGGGACTAAATTTCTTTTGTAATGTAATTTGTAAGCAATAAACATGATGGAAAACGCAGTAGCTGCCGTCGACAACGCTTAATGCAGGGTTTTTTACTCTGGGTGTAATTATTCATGTGTGTGGTAGGCAGTTCCCTATACATATTTTGTTTCCTATCTCTGAGCAAAGTTAGCAAGTTTCCTTGCAAGGTTTCGAAATGCACATCTCAGTATTTTCCTGCCAGCTCCTTGTTTTGATGCAGATGTTATGGGAAGGGATCATTTTTTTCATCAGCTAAAGACAGGAGGTCACATTAACTTATAATACAGAGACACATAAAAATGCGATTATGACTGCTAAACAGAACACAGTAGGCTGCTAGTTAACACAATGAGATTTCTAGGAAGTGATGCATAAATTCTTCAAAAATGACACATTTTTCACGTTTCATTCCAATTAAATTACTGAGGCAGCTAACACAGCAATGAGCACACAATACATTTGGGTGAAATGAGGGTTTTCTGGATTTTTTTTTTAAGTCTATCTGGATAGGAATGTGTTTTATGAAATGCAGTTAATATTAAAGTGCTATTATGGAGAAAATATCCGAGACTTCAGCTAGTCTGTCTTTCTGGTTCTGTTTGTGCCTTGCAACAATAAAATGCAAATAGCACCGAGCTTCGACGCCCTGACTTTTTAAATATAGATAGATAGATAGATAGATAGATGCTTTGGGAGATGCTTAAGAAATCAAGGTTGTTTTACATGCACAAAGAAACTCCCCATACTTAAATGAGTCATCGGAAGTTAATAAAAATGTGTGTTTTGAACATGAACTAGGAACATTGTGCTGGTCTCAGTGTGACTCCTTCAACCGAGGCTACTGGGGACAGATCCGTGTTGCCCTGCAATCTGGTCCAGCTCTTGCTGAAGTGGTGACTCAGGTTTCTAACCCGGTCAAGGGGGGCTTCTGGCACCGCCACGGATAGTTGTTTTAGACTCAATAATCCCCGAGATTATCTCAGACCATCACAAGACTCTCCTAGTCCCAGAGATCACTCCTGGGATGCATTGCAACGCTCGATGGCATAGAAATGCAAGCCTCCCCTTCCCCCCAGATGCTACGGGTGGGGGGGTGACAATTCCCCTCTTTTCTTTTCTTCGGATATGGGGTATTGCAAGACCCTTTCCTCTATTTGCGTTTTGTCCGGTCCCCATGGCTGAGCTGTCAACACTTTAACAGCAATACGCGCTACTGAATAGGGACCTGATCCTGAGCCCCTGAGCAGCAGTGTTAAAACTTTCAGTCAATACTAAGAATTGGGTCCCGGCTTTTTATTGGGAGGGGGAGTCTATATGGACGTGGGAATTTTTTTTTTTTTACACCCTTAAAAATGTGTCTGGGACTGAGTGGGCAAAGTAGTAGTCATAATAATAATAATAATAATAATAATGTACGAGCTGACCATTGTAATGAAGTAGCAGTTGACTTGAAAAGCAGAGGCTTTGCACAAGCTGCACTGAGGCGGGTGATCCGCAAAGCAATACAAATCAGAAATGAGATTTTGAAGTCCTAATGAACCTGATTGCATGAACATTTATAATCCCCCATGGCTTTAAATGAAATCAGATATAATCAGGAGCTATGGGAAAGGGAGTGTTTACAGGCTGAGATTGGGAAGTGCTGCAGTATTAGTAAAGATGCTGTTCCTTCTATTGATGTCTAAAATGATGGATAATGTGAGAATGGCAAATATACTATTTGTCTAATGGCTCTGCAATTAAATTCCCCTGTAAATGACCCATGCCTCATTTCATCCTAATCTATGGAATTTTGATTGAATTCGTCAGCTCTAATTGAAAAATACTGCACTTTAATGTCTGCATTGCAGTTTCAGGACGATGGTGGTTTTAATGAGACAGTGCCCCTCTGACCTGGGAATATTTTAGACTTTTATTCGGGATTTTTAAACCAGCAGATTTCTCAACTCTCTTCTGTGCAATTGCATGTGACATTGTGCGTACACGTGCGCGTATACAGAGAGATTGTTTTGCAAAAGCACCTTTTTATGAAGCAGCTCTCTGCTTCTGCTGCTCGGCTGGAAAACACTGCCACTGATTTCCGAATCCCCCCAAATTAATTTAAGTACCCAAACGAAGGCTGGTCATCAAACCATCTCTCCGTGGTTCTGAAATCCACCCCCCATGCTTGTTTTCCGGCAAGCCTTTCGCCTCTATCCTCCCTGCTATTGAGATCCGCACCTCGGGTTTGCTTTCCTTGCACAAGTTTGGAAAACAAAAGCAAAGAGCGCGGAGTCGGGGCCAGAAGGCAAGGCGCCCAGAAACCTTGCACAAGGTGCACCGCGGAGCACAACCCGCCCTGATGTGCTCTCTATGCAAATAGAGAAAAGCAATCCTGGAGACATTAGCTAGTTGTTGGAGCATATTTTCTAGCTTGCAATGAGTTCGGGAGAAACATGCAAACGAGCTAATTGGATTAAGCATCGAGAGTGTTTTGTTTTGTTTTTTCCCGGGAAACAAACAAAAAAGAGACCAAGGTTTCAATCCAAGGGGCTGACAGCAGCAGGGACGGGGGGTGGACAATATCCACCCCCCTCTGAAATGCTGTGCAAGAGATGGTCAGGATTGGGCTGTACAGTTTTGCAGGGAGCCTGCTGGGGGTGGGGGGGGGGGTCACATCCTGCTCCCAGATCTCCGGATCTCAGAGCAGCAGCAGCTTGATTGCATTTGACGGGGCGATGCATTAGCAGGCTCCTCACAGTTAATTGCGATTTGGTCACAATCAGCCTTGCAGAAATCAGTGCGGATCAAGCGCCAGGCAGCTCCCTCTGCGAGGATCCTTGCCGCACTCATTGCAAGGCCAGGAGTGAGGAGGGAAGGATTTGCCCTTAGAGCACAAAAGGGAAATGGCTAACGAGAATGCAGCAGAAACAGTGCCATGTCCAAAGTACTTCATGCCACAGCAAGTCACAACAGAGCCATCACAGGCGCAGATACTCTGATGATTAGCCACTGCTCTCTGTGTGATGTGGTGACAATGTGCAGTCCTGCAGGCTTCAATGTGGCAACACCCCTATTGAAATCAAAGAGCCTGGAGGATGCTATGTACTTACCTCTTTCCTGTTTTCCAGTCTTCAGTGATCACACACAGCCTACATATAATTAAGCATTGTCCTGCTGCAGTAGGCATTTTTCCACTAAAATAGTATTTATGACACGTGGTCTACATCTTTAGCGTGAGGAGCTTTAAAAGGCAGGTACTGTGTGATTAAAATTTGGCTAGACCTCCCGGATGAATGCAGGACTTGCTCTAAATGATTACCTTGTTAGGGTCTTTGTAAGTTAGCTTTGCTTTGTAAAGTGGGCAGTTATTGCCTAGCATTTAGTATCTAAAAAAAATGAGAAAATAAAACATACTAGATCCCAGGAACTGAACATACCAGATGAACATATGGATACTACAGAACCCTTTAAAATGAGCACCCCTCTGAAGAAAGCTGGAGCTTCTCGGGCCCAAGGATGTAAAGAGAGATTTGTTTAAAGCTACAAGTATAAAGCTTGATGGTCTGGCCTGGTGCAAAGCCCATGAAAGTTAGTGGTTGTTTTCAATGGGCTTTGGATCAGATCCAGTTAGAAGCAGGGAATGACAGGTTGCAGACCACAGGCTGATCCGGGATAGATCTTCTCCAAGCCACCAAAGACTATCCAGCCAAAATACAGTGCTGCTCATTATGTTGTAACATGGCAAATACGTACCCAAACACATCAGGAATTGGCCATTGGTTTGTGTACTGTTGTGGGCATGATCCTGCATAGACCAACTTGCATATTGCCTCTTGTACACCCCTCCCTTGCACAAGGCCAAGCCAGTGACTGCAAAGGAAGCCAGTCAGTGTAGATGAGATACGGTGATCATCTACACTACTGGAGTTTATCCGATTACACGGCTCAAGTAGCTTACATGGTGGTTGCTTGATGATGGATTGCACAGCTGATGGAAACCCCTCTCCTACCCAAACCTGTAGAAACCCAAAAAAAACACTGGGTAGAAAGGACTTCCTATGCCACCTATGAAGACAGTGACAGTTCTGAGGGGATTCTGAATTCAGGTGCTGCCATGTGCCTGGGCGGGTATGTAAAAAAGACAATAGGGTCAATAACTGTACACCAGTGTGATTCCATTGATTTAAATGGGATTATTCCAGATTTATACCCATATACATGACATGGAAAGTTACATGCACATCACAATGTCAGGTCTGGCAGTCCAGACTGCCCTGCAGCCTAGGTTTTATCTCCCTGTAAAAGGACCATGGGCTGTTCCCTTTTGCTTTTAGTTCTTATGTATTGCACGTTGCCATCCTAAAATTTAATCTTTATTTTCCAGCTGTTAAAAACATCTCCTCTTTCTACCCACAAAATAAAAAAGGCTAAAACCTAGCAGGCCATAGCATGGTTAAGGCACACTAGTAGCCTTCTGTAGCCACCAGCGTACAATAAAAGGAGGTGGCTAGTCTTACACTGCCCAGCCTTAACAACCTTCCTTCACATGTGGGGTAACTGGGGGCAGCCTTCCACATGATACCAAGCAGGAGTTATACGCCCATGCCTCTTAAGACCAGTAGCAAGATACTTCAACTGTTCTCATACTGCACCCCAGCAATACATGACTATAAGGGACACAATATCTTATGCTGCCTCAGTTAGTACAGAAGCTGTGATATGGGATGGCTTTAACAACTAGTGTGAGACACCCCCATGCAGGAATGTATATGTCCCTTTTCCTTTCATATTCTTCCTGTACATTAATCTACTTAACCTGGAGTTTGGGATGGAGGTTGAAGCAAATCTTTCTTATTCCCAGGACTGAAGGTTTAACAAAGTCAGAGAATAAAATCTAAGTGAAACAGAAACCCCCATGTTTTTCAAACTGTACAGAAGCAGATTTACCATAGGAGTGTGTTGTTATTAATATGAAGCTGGAGGCAATCATTTTGCTCGGATAGGCATCTGACCCATGATCTGGCATTCGTGCATTCCCATGTTAACACAATTATCTTGGTTACTTACTGTGAACAAATTCTCTTCTCCTTTCTCAGGTTTCCTCTTACATAATGTGGTCTATTGAATCATAAATCTGTTTAATTTACATTCGCTTTTCAGGAAATGACTTTTAGCAAATTTTTCAGAAGACCCTAAATGTTTTAGGAGCCTAATGGGACATTGACTCCAAAGTTAAATAGGTGCTGATTTTACTCCTGTCACATCCTTTCACTACTCAAAGGCATTTGCAAAGATTTCCTTCTTAATACCTATTTGGTCCTTCGGTGCCAGCCCATTCTTGTGCTTGTGGTATCACAATGATTTTCATGGCAAGACCCTCTGATGTCCACAGTATATTGTGAAGTCACTGCAATTGTAGTGACAAAAATATTAAGCCAAGTGGTAAGAAGACTTATTCAGACACAACTGTCTGTCTTCCATAATTGTTGACCAAATAATTCTCTCTGATTTAAGTACGAGTAGAGGTCTGATCCAAAGCTCGCTGAAGCAAAGGGGAGACTACTGAAGTCAACAAGAGTGCTTACTTTACATGCTGGGAGAATAATGGAGATGAGCTTCCAGAGTTTCTGCCTGCTCATTCGTATGGTGAATGAATATTTACCCCAGCTCCCTTCTCCACATAATGGATGCATTAGAAAGGCATCTGCCAGATGCCTCAGGAAATCTGCCAGATGCCAGGCTGTCCATGTAAAGGAGCCAGGCTTTATATGCAGTACGCTGCCAGCCCCTCAGGAGCCATGCTGCCCATTGCCATGTACTATGGAAATCCATATATATAACCACAACCTGACTCAGTATGATGGGATCATCCCACAATATTGAAGGAAGGAACCAAGACTGGGGAGAACAGCCTGTCTTGCTGCCTTTACATGAGGAAAGGTATGAGGATCCCAGGCTGCATGCAGCCTGTGAGGGGTTAAGTTGCAGCCCTCAAGGCTCCTGCCTGGCTGCTGCTCCCCAAACTGCTCCAGCTGCTGGTGCAGCCAGAGTCTTTGGGTTCCCCCTCGTCATCCTGCTTTCGCTGCCTACCCTGTGCTGGTGGGGCGACAGGGCAGGGCAGGGCAGGGCAAGGGCAGCACAACTGGAGGATAGGAGGATGAGCCTGGGATGCGTGGGCACACTACACAGCAGTAGGGCTCACACTGCAGAAAGAGGCAGGCATGCGGTGCCATGTGGAGAGGAGGAGGAAGGGCCTGCAGGGGCATACCATGCAGCAGTAAAGAAGCAGGAGGGACAAAGGTGCAAGGTGCAGCCTGGGGGATTCCTCAGAGGATGCAGCCTGAGGCTTACCTTGGTGCAGTCTATCAAGCCCCCAGCCCCTTACAACTTGGACAGCCCTGGTTTAATTTTTTCAGGACATTTACTCTAGGTTTTGTGTGATCTTCCCATGGAAAAAACAAAACATAAAACCAACATGTGGTAGATGCCCATGAGTAAGAATGAGTTCTTCCTTCTCCCCTCATCCTGGAGGAGATGGCTTTATGGCATCACGGAGTGGAAAGGAGCATAGCTTTTTGAAGAAGGGAGTGTCTTTTTGTTCTGTGTTTGTACAACATCTAACAGGGATAGGCAGTTATTTCAGGCGGAGGGCCGCTTAATGAGTTTTGGCAAGCCATTGAGGGCCAGATGACAGGCAACCGAGGACAGATAAATATTAATTTTCTAAATCTTTAGGGGCCCTGTGGGACAGATAGAATGGCCTGGCAGCCCGCTTCTGGCCTGTGGGCTGTATTTTGCCCACCCCTAGCATCATGGGGTTCTCTGCTCTGTGTCTGAGGTTCCCAATTGTTATGAAAATCCAAATAAGTAATGTGATGTGCAAATCTCATGGATCTACCAGCTCTGTAGAGGACTCAAGAGCACACACTGGAGATACTGGGGTAATTGGGAGGGGATCACAGGGCTCGGAAGGCCTCTATTTAGCATGGCTCACTGAAAAGCTCCCACCCCAAGCATCTCTTCCAAATATGGGGGATTGGCAGAGTCATTTTACCTGTAAACAGTAAGCTGACACTTCCTTTCAGACATCCTCTTTTGGTTCCCCTGCTGCTAGGTTCCCCCTGGCTGATACAAGCGCCACTGGACATTATAACAACAACAGAACTGAAGCATGAAAACCTAACTGAAATCCCAGCGAGGCCTTGAAATCTACTCCAGAAGGAGCCTTCCAACAATGCTGCTGAGAAAGAGTCCCCAGTACTGCAGCTGTGACTAGCACCACACTAAGGCGAGCACAACCAGACTTGAGAGCAGCTCCAATCGTTTTAGAGCCAGAAGGTGACAGGAAGGGTGAAATAACCCTGCCAGAGGTAACCCAAGCCCAAAGTCTAGCAAGCTCCGTGACAGGCTCGTAGATCAAGCCAGGAATTCTTGGTCTGTATTCAGAGCTCTAGACAGTATCACCCATTCCCCTCATCCTACAGTATAACCCCTGGACTTTAGCCTTCTCTTGGAAGAGCAGGGAAAAAGGAAGGAAGTTAATGCTGGTTCCCTAAATGAACACCCCAAATAACTGCACTTGTTACCCAGCTCTGCCTCCTCCCTTGTGTTTACCCTGACACCCTAAACCCAAAGAAGCTTTAACCATATGAATAAGGACACAGTCCAGCAACAAGCATCAATTCCCCCCATTTTACAAGTGTAGGGGCCTTGCTTGGCCTCACCTACACCCTTGGCTCCTCTGCAGACTGGAGTGAGGAGTCTGGCCCTTGTGTGTTACGCTTCATGGACACAATCACGCTTGGCTCACTTCTCTGATAATCAGAAATCACAGACATTCTCTTGAGGGGAAAACCCCCCAGCTAATTACCTGCTGCACACAAGCCCATTTTTATCTGCAATAATATTCCCGTCTTACAAATGTGCTTGTTTATGGGAAAACTTTTAAGAGGTTTGACAATAAAACAGCTCCAGGAGTTGAATGTTGGTATACATTTCCATGTGCTGACAGATTACCACCTCTAATTATCTATCATTTCAGCAATCTAATGTTACCTCCTGAAAGACTTAATATTTAAACAATAATATAGTAATAAAGATATACTTTTCTGCTCTTCACAATACCATGCCTTCTGCTGTGAATTCGATGGCCACACTGCCATTCCTCTTAATGACAACTCTATCATTTGAATGAGAGTCTTTGCTGTTCCACCTGGGATGGGAAACACAGACAATCCAGGAGTCAAGATGGCCCCTTTCGTCTGTTCTAATTTACAGCACTTGTTTTGTGTTGCCTAAGGACTGTCCAATGCTACAGAGTCCCTCATGGTGCTTATTGGGCACTCTCTATGATTTCATAGATTTTCATAGACATTAAGGCTGGAAGGGACCTCGGAAGATCATCGAGTCCAGCCCCCTGCCCCAAGGGCAGGAAGTCAGCAGGGATCATAGGATCCCAGAAAGATAAAACATCCAGATGTCTCTTGAAGGTGTTCAAAGTAGGTGCTTGAACCACCTCCAGCAGCAGTCTATTCCAAACCTTGGGGATTCGGACAGTAAAGAAGTTCTTCCTTATGTCCAGCCCGAAATGGTCATGGAGGAGTTTGTGACCCCTCGACCTTGCCATTCCTTGGGGCGCTCTGGTGAACAGATGTTCTCCCGGATACTGATGATCCCTGCCACATCCTCTACATGGGGCATGCCAGGCGGCACAGGGCCACTTGTCCCAACATGCAGGACTTTTGCCACTCTCAGCATCACAAAGAGATGGGGCACAGTGCAGAGCTGACACCTCCAAGTTCAAGCTACACTGATTGTTTATACTTGCCTTAATGCAAATGGATAAAAGCTCAGAGACTAGATTTTCAAAAGCACAGCTTTAAAGGCTAGGCTCAGAAATCCATATTTTGGCACCCAAATAAACAGCCATGTTTTCCAAAGTGTTGCACACCCAGCTCCCAGTGAGTGAAGCTGGGCAGCTCTCCTCATGTCAGTGGGGCTGCACAGGAAAGGAACAAGAAGAGAATGGGGCCAAAGATTTGCTGAAATTCTGATACTTCTGTTCAGTAAAATGGGTTGTGTGCTTCCCGGGGCTGTAAAAAATAAGTGCAGGGAGAATTGATGGAATCAAATGACAATACAAAAAGGTAGAAAGGCAGGAAGACAAAACAGATTTTTGTTTTCCATTTGCTTGTATTAGCTGTGTATTTGATGAGGAAAGGGGCTGTGGGTGTGCCTTAAATACCCACTGAAGAGATCAAATAATTACAGATGCTGTGTTAGGGAAGTTGCAGACCCTGAACTACTACACATATGGCCTCTGTAATAAGGGGCCAGGGCATATGGAAATGTGTAGTAAAAGTAAACTTTTCCAAGCCCCTTGAAGTTTGGGAGGAGGCCCAAAAGCACACACACCATCTACAGATGGCCTCTGTATGCTTAGACAGCCACTGAAACATTTATAATATGCCACATCAAGGCATATGTTTTTTGCCAGTAATAATATATGAACATTAATTATAGACAGCTCACCAAACCAAGGAGCTGGATACTATACAAGCAATTTGAAGTGGAATACAATTAAAACTGTTATAAACAGTCATGAGCCAGATGATGCACTCTCCCAACACTAAAATTTGGGGTGGGGAAATTGCATAGGGGCCCAGCCACACTAAAACCATAATCACCTCTGCCACAAAACTGTTTTCAGATGTTAGTCAACATGGAAATGGATAAACGGAGAAAGATCTGCAGAGGGAGGGAGTTCCACACCTGAGGAGCTGCTAGGAAGAATTTGTGGTGAAGGCACTAGATTAGGACTCCCAAAGATTTGGGCTCTGCCAGATTCTTAGCTCTATACCAGGCTGCCTGTATGATCTTGGACAAGTCCCTTAGGCCCATATTTGTCAAGGTGCTTGGATGTCTCTTCAGTATGCATTGAAAAATTCAAGCAATTTAGATGGCTAATTCACATTTGCACCAATGATTTGAGACTTTGGAACCTAAATCTCACTGGAAGTCAATAGGATTTCCACTCCTAAGGGCCATATTCCTAAAGATTCTCAGGGGATGAAAGATGTAGGTGGGTGTTTGTTGTGATTTTTAAAAATATTTGCACATCTACCTCCCACTGATTTCACAATGTGTCATCAAAATTGACTGGAAAATTCCACTAGATACCTCTTTTCATATTTAGGCACCCACATACCCTTACAAATCTGTCCCTAAGTCATTTTGAAAATTGTCTAAACCATTTAAGGCCTTGCAACACTAAACAGAGCACTGTCTAAATACCTTTAAAAACCAGGATCTTAGGGCTCATCTAGAGGGAAATTGACTGTCACAGCTATAGTGGAATAATTATCCTGCTATAACTATGCCCCAATAACTCCCTTTGTGAGCATTCTATTGTAGAATAAAGGTGACTTTATACTGGTACAATTATCCTGCTTCTAAATACCAGAATAAAGTCACTTTTACTTGGGAATTAAATGCTCACATGGGAAGTCATTCAAGCAAAGCTACAGAGGTACAATCATTTCACTCTCACTACGCCAATCAATTTCTTCATGTAGACAAACTTTTAATCTCTCTGTGCCTCAGTTCCCCATCTGTCAAATAGTGACCAATGTTTCCTTTACCATAACATTGATTAGAACAAGAAGATTGGACTGTGTACTTTTCAAGGCACCAGCTGTCTTACTCTGCATCTTACTGCACCCATCATAGAGGGACTCCAGCCTCAACTGTAACCTCTAGGAGTTCACATAATATAATGATAAGAAGAAAATTGTCTCCTCTTAAGCTGTTATATGACACTGGGACAGACATGGTCACGGTAATTTGTTGGTATGGCCAGGCATCAGCAATAAGGGACTTAAATATCAACAAGTGGCACTTCGAACCAAGCCACAATGTTATACGCAACTGATGCAAGAGACACGCTCAAAAGAGAGAGACGGGTAATACAACTGGTCAGCCCTGTGAGCCAGTATGCTGCCACTGGTGCCCTCTGCCCTAGTTGTGAAGGACGAGCCCTGAACAAGACTTTACTTAACCCAGCCTTGTGGTCTCCAGGGCCTGGGTTGCAAAGTCACTCTGAGATACCTAAGGGGCAGCCTGCCCTAACAGCACAACAGGAAAAAACATTTTCCTATACAGCTTTCCACCTGAAGAGAAACAGGCAAATGACAGCAGCAGTAACATCCTAACAGATTTCTGGAATAATTTAGGACTGAGTTCTTCTCTCATTCTTCTCTTCCCAGAGGTTAAACTGCAGATGAACTCTACTGATTTCAATGCATTTGAATGGAATTGTTCTAGAAGCCTACCCTTGCGAAGAGGAGCATTTAGCCTTCTGATGTTTTCCTCATTCAGGGTCCTAACACCTTTCACTGCTTTTCAATCCTCACCCCCTGTTCCAGAAGCATTTTGCACTGAGTTGTAACTTAAGAGCAGCACCCCAAGGAAGACCCTTTTGTCCAACACCTAGTCCATGGGGCAGATGTTTAGCAAGCTGCTACAGCTGGCAGCTCATGCCCCACTGAGACCATCTCTCCTCCCCTTGTGCAGCCAAACTTTTTGTGCATTTTGGGGGTGCAGGGATGGGAAGAGAAGGAAGATGTAAGGCAAGGCCCCAACCTTGTGAGTTTAAGGAGTGTACTGCTGTATGCAGAGGTGTGGTGGCAGGGTAGTAAAGGCACCTTGCTGTGGCACTACAAGAGTGAGTTTGGACTGGGAAATCCAAGCAGCTTGCACCATGTTCAGCACTCCTTTGAATGCCACAAGCTACATAAACGGGTATACCTTAAGCACAGCAGCCCAATGGGCTTTGACTCATGCAAACCTTTAACTGAATAGTTGATTTAAAGCAAAATATTCTCACCTTGGAAAAAAGCCCTCCCGAGCAATGCAGCTCTGTTCACTTTGCGTCTGTCCACTGTTCCTTTCTCTATCTATCTCCTATCCTATCGCAAGGATTGTCCCCTTTACTAAGATGCTCATTGTGCATTTGTACAGCACCTGACACAACCCTGATCTCACTTAGCATTACTGCAGCACAAATCAAACAACAATAGCCAAGGTAAAATGGGGGAGGAAGGGAACCAACCTCTCTCTCACTTAGAGAAACTTTAATCTCTCCCCTGAATTGCTGCCATTCCCACGTGGGTTCTCCAGCTGGTCTTGGGCCAGCTTTATAAACTTTGCTGACAGCAATACCTTAGCATGGGCTCTACCTCATGGGAGGCTACAGTAATAATAACAGAGCTCATTTACTCTGCATTTCATCTGGAAAATCTTAAAAAGCAATGCATGCATGCCAGTTATTCCTCCTCCCTGACCCAGGTCCTCAGATCCCATCATTCAACCTTGATTTACTGTCATTTTGCTCACCTTCTTTTTTCCCTCTCCCCTCTCTCCCTCTCTCTTTTTAGCCAAGTGCCAAACATCTGTCTTGCTTTTTCTTTCATTTCCCCAGAAAATATTTGATCCAATTATTTATAAATGACTATCATGTAATTAAGACCTGCCTGGGCACACAGGCCAATCTCCCCTCCCCCCTCCCCCCCATGCTTTGGACAACCAGTGAAACAAGGTTTGTTATATTTTTCTTTTTCTGGAGAATAATGTCAAGGCACATTTTGATTGGAAAAGCAGGAGCATATGTAGTAAGCCTCACAAATATTCCATTTTAGGAAATTCACTAAATGGTGGCTGATGTTCCTAAATGATGGTGGGGGGCTTTAAAGGCAACTTGTTTGAATTCACAAGGGCAGCTGCTGTCCACAAACAGAGCACACAACAATGCTCAGCTTCACTCACCCTTTAACCCTTCTCCTGTCCCAGCTCTCTGTTTACAGGTAGGAAGGATTAACATATCTATGATCTGGCAAACAATACACTGGGGAAGGCAGATTTTAAAAAAAAGTGAGGCTACTGTTTTCAGAGGGAAATCTCAGCGCGTTTGAAGTTCACAGGGGATCAGTAGCTTTGTTTAACAGATTGGAGGCCGATAAACAAAACCCAAAGGGCTGAGAGATAACTGCTCACCTGCTCACCTCCCCGCCCCAGGGGAAGCTCTCCAGTATTTCCTGCCTGCCACAGATCCTGCTGTCCAACTAGAATGCTTCAGCCCAGAAGAAGAGGGTTTTTTCCCTTTTCCACCACCCTAAGAGCCGCATCCACTGACCTTCAGCCCACTGATGTCAGTGCCTGCCATCGCTGATGCCCGCTCCATTCAAATCGGTGCTGGGTTTTAGCCCCTAGACCTTCAAAAGTGCAGCCTGGCTTGTGTGACGGTATGTGGGCAGCCCCCCTTGGCAAATCAGATTTCCCTTCTCTGCCCTGGCACGTGCTGTCCCCTAACTCCTCTGCTCCTAATTCACAGTCGTGGGACTCTTTTCCCAAATCAACACACTGGGAATGAGTTGACCTGCCAATGTAGGGGCACTTTCTTGGGCGCAGCCCTCTATCCCCATCAAGTCTGTAGCTGGAAACTTCACAAAAACGCTTCCTTAATTTTTGGGCAAATTTCATCCGTTTTATTTCTTCTTTTGAGAAGCGGGGGAGGAGGTACTAAAGAGGAGCAATAAGAGACAGGAAGAAAATAAGGGGGGGGGGATTAAAGAAAATAAAAGAGAAACGAGGTTATCCATTACCCCAAATTACTCCCTAATCTGTAGCTGACAACTCCACCCCAGCCATTAGGGAAATACCAAGGCAGAAATCCTGGCTCAAATGATACTGACTGCAGGAATCTTTGTCTACTGTACAACGGCAAAGAAATAGCTGAGCCCTGCACAGCATAATGTTCAGGGGAACAAAAGATTTTTAAAGACATTCTGACCTCCACGGACCCCAGCACCATTTATTTTTTTTTTAGCATAGAAATACTAATTTGGAGCGATCGGCGTGCTGTTATGGCATCTGCAAGTATAATGAGCCCAACTGAGCAAAGTTTGACGAAGTTACAGAGTGCAATCCGCAACGCTGAGATTTAAAAAAAAAAACCAAAAAAAAAACCACACTCTCCTGGCTGCAAAGTTGCAAAGACCCCGATAGACCCGAACAAAAATACAGACAACCAAACTTCTCGCCTACAAAGTGATCGGGAGGGAAATTTATTTCCCGACTCGTCCCCCAGTGAATGGGAGGGGGTTGTCCAGGTTTTTAAATTCCCCCGAGGCAGAAGAATAGGAGTCAAACTTTCTTATTATTATTATTTCGGTTTATAAACCACTTGATCTGTGCTTGGGAAACTCTATTAATTGAATGGGTTTGCCTTTTTGCCAGGTCCCTTTATCATTATTTATGGGCTTTAAATTGTTTAAAGTTCCCTTGACGTTCAATTTACAAGTTTAGGGACTTTTTTTGTTCGGCCTTTTGTCCTCAAGAAAGACATCGTGTTGGAAGTGCTTTGAAACGCCAAACATGAGAGGCTTGCCAGTGAAAAGGGAGCAGGCTAGATCGCTTTTAATTCCGTCGTGTTAGTGAATGGCTCTTTTACATAATTGCAGGAGCTGTTTCAAAGCCGAGCCAGAGGCTGACTTCACTTAGAACCACATGGAGTCTATTTTGGGCTTTCAGATAGGGGGGAAAAAAAAGCATGAATAAAATAGTTTAAAAAGATGAGGCTTCAATGCTTTGCTACTTGCAAATTGGTGTGTCTGATGGGGAATTTTACACAAGAACCTCTTTGTGAGCCCATCTTGGACACTTGAGGGACTATTCTGGGTTAGCTGGATGTGAATGGCAACCGTCCTGCCCCTAAATAAAACCAGGATCCAATGATCCCACTTCTGTAAAGAATCCACAATGATAATAATGATCATCATCATGCTGATGACTTCCCTGCGAATCCAGCATGTTCCCCCAGGGCAAGCGGGGCTGTTCCGCTAGATAAACCCGGACCAAGGGAGGCACCGCGAGGAGAGGGAAGGAGGCTGGGAGCTGACACCGCCACGCTGCCTCGGTGGCGGTTTCACGTCTGTTTCCCCTGGAAGCCCGGCAACGGCAGCAGAGGGGCAGGGGCGGGCTGGCACCCCAGCGAAATAAACGTGTAGAGCCTGACCGTGTCCCGGTCCCGGGCAGCTCCCTCCGAGCAGCACGCACCTGGCCGAGACATTAGAAAACGAGGCGGAAATTTCAAACAGGATCTAGTGTTGCAATAAGCACCTCGCTGCCAGCTTCCCCGATGCGGGAGATGCCGCCCAGCACCGGGTGCCTCGGAGCCAGATTTGGTGCCAGAGGCTTTTCCCGGTGGCAGCCCCTGGCAAAGTTTGTGTCCAGACAGAGCACTCGTCCCCCGCCGAGCTCCACTCGTGCCTGGCTGGGGAAGCACGAGAGGGGGGTTTTGCAGGGGGTTTTGTCTTCTTGTTTGGGGGGGAGGGGGGACACGCTTTTCTTCGCGTGATCCCAACTGCAAAGGCATATATGCAACTTGCACATAGGGCATGAGAGGAAGGAGACTGGGGCCCTCTGCTAATGAGTAAATGAAGGGAGGAGAAATAGAGAAATAAAAAGATTAGGAAAGATATAGAGAAAGGAAGAGAAAAAGATAGAGAGATAGATAGGTAGATGATGTACCTGTCGTATGCGGGTCATAAATCTCTACAAAAAGCAGACTAAAACCTGTAAAAGGGTTTTAGTGTCTGCAGTCCCGAAGCTTGAAACGCATTGCAGATAGTTTAAGGTGTCTGGGATCGATCTTGTTAATCACCACAAAACTCAGGGATACTTTTATGACACGAACAGTCGTTTTCTAAGCAGTTAAACATTAGATGAGAAAATATGACTATTGCGCTGGGGGGGAGGAAGGGAAGCACGCCGGTAAATAAGGACTCCCATTCATGGGATCACGCCGGAATCCCTAATAAAACAAGCCCTCTGCAGCCAATACTTCCCTTGGCGATTTATAGATGCAAATAACATGGCATCAAATTATCCAAAACGGGGAGGTAATTGCAGGGATTGGCGGTGGCCTGGCGAGCCGAGCTGGAGCGCAGCCCGCCAGCCCCGCGGCGGGACCGGCCCGCGTCGCGGGGGCCCCGAGCCCGCTGTCACGACAGCCGTGCGCGGCTTTGTCTCGCGAGTGGGGATCCTCGCGGTCTGCATGTCGGAAGCCGCCAGCGCTCGCCGCGTCCGCGCCACGGGCTGGCAGTGTGCGTGGGTCCGAGAGCAGAGCCCGGAGCAAGCCGGGCCAGGTTGCGGGAGGGCTGCGGCTCGGCAGGGACCGCTCCGGAGCCGGCGGCCCTGGCAGGAGGGCCCGATTCCCGGCCCGCGGCGCCCTGCCTCCCGGCTCACAGGCCGCCGGGTGCCTCGGAGCGGCGCTCCCGGGGGTGACTGCTGCCCGCACAGTCCGGCTCGGCACCTCTGCACGGGCACGGGCACGGGCTCTGCCACGGAGCCCCTCAGCCGCACTTCCCGGCCGGCTCTCAAACTTGCACTGCCCCCCCCCCTTTTCAGGACTGAGTGCGGCGGAGTCCCCGGCATCACCGCCGGGCTGGAGGATGCCCCCCCCCCTTTGCTGTTAGTGAGACTGAACGGAGCTAGTCGTGGCGGGGCTGGGAGGGAGGAGAGGACAGGCGCGCTTGCAGAGGCATCGATCCGTTCATAACTATCGATTTGTCTTTCTATTCCCATGAAACGTGCCTGTCCCATTCCCAGGGTAGCAGCCCCCCTCCCCCTCTTTATTCTTTAGAGGTTACAGTCCCCCCTCCCCAACAACCAAACGAGCAGCTTTCAGCGCGGGGACTGTTACAAAACGATCCCCGGCGGCCCCTCGGCCCGGCCCTGTGCAGCCCAGGGACCCTCGGGGCAGATTCCTGCCGCCGCTCGGGTCCCCCTCCCCAAGCCGGGGCTCCGGCGGGAGCCGGCACGTTTCACCCCGAGTTCACACGCAGCAGAGACGCAGGCGGCTCCGGCGCAGCCCCCGGGCGGCTCGTCCAGGCCGGCGGAGGCGAGCGCGGCTCCCGGCCAGCCGGGGCTTCCCCTGCCAACAAAGCGCCGCGGCTCCTCCGAGCCCCCTCCAAGGACCCGGGGACCTGGCCGGGCTGTCGTGGCGGCGGGCGGCGGGGAGGCTCCGGCGGAGCAGCCCCCTCCCTGTCCCTGCCGGGGGGGTGGAGGGGGCGCTTCGGCTCGCAGAGATCCGGGAGGGATCGGCAGCGGGGATGGGAGGGGGGGCGCACGGCCCCGCACACACAGACACACGCAAATACACCCCCCACGTACACTAACACCCCCACCACACAGACACAACCCCCCCCACACGTACATACACAAATACACCCCCCACATAGACACAAATACACCCCCCACATAGACACACACACCACACACACACACATACACGAATGCCGGGGCACGTCCGATCTCTCCCGCGGAACAAGCGCACAGGCCGGGACCCTGGGCGGGCTCAAGCCCAGACCCGCGGAGCCGAGTGTCCGCATCCCACACCCCTTCCCCCCTTTGATCCGCCGCACGTGAATGGCTGAGAAGGGCCCTTGGAAGCGCTAATGGCTCTGCGCCCCCTGCCCGCTGCCCCCGGCCCCCCCGGCCCGCGCCCGCTCCCGCCGGAGGCTGCGTGGGCGGGGCCAGGCCGCCCCCCCCGCGCACACCCCCGGTGTCCCAGCCCCGCCCCCTCTCGCTGGGCCAATGGGGGCGCGGGCCGGCGCCCACGTGAGGCGGGGAAGGTTCGGAGCGGGGCAAAATGTGAATGAGAAAGACGAGCGCGATTTAAAGGTGCTGGCGGCGCCCGGCGGAGCCCAGCGCGCGGCGGCAGGGACGGGCCGGGCCGGGCCGGGTCGGGTTGGGGCCACGCGTGGCCGGGCTGCATCCCCGCTCCCGTGCCGGTGCCGGTGCCGGTGCCGGTGCCGCCCATGGGCCGTGCGGGGCGCTGAGGCGGGGCGGACCTGGCGCCGCGCTGGGGAGCGGCCGGGTGCGAGCCGAGCCCGGGCGCCGCGGCCGCGGCCGTGCTCCTCGTGTGCCTGCCCCCGGCCGCAGCCTGCATGAGCGCGGCCTTCCCGCCCTCGCTCATGATGATGCAGCGCCCCTTGGGAAGCAGCACGGCCTTCAGCATCGACTCGCTCATCGGCAGCCCCCCCCCGCCCAGCCCGGGCCACTTCGTCTACACGGGCTACCCCATGTTCATGCCCTACCGGCCCGTGGTGCTGCCGCCGCCGCCGCCGCCGCCCGCGCTGCCGCAGCCCGCGCTGCCCCCCGCGCACCCGCACCACCAGATCCCCAGCCTGCCCGGCGGCTTCTGCTCCAGCCTGGCGCAGGGCATGGCGCTCATGGCCACGCTGCCCGGCGGCTTCTCGGCCTCGCCGCAGCACCAGGAGGCGGCCAGGAAGTTCGCGGGCCCGGCGCTGCAGGGCGGCTTCGACAAAGGCGACGGGGGGCCGCCGGACGGCGAGGACGGGAAGCCCTTCCTGGGCAAGGACGGCGCCCTGCTCGCCTTCTCCGCCGCGGACGCCGTGCAGGCGTCGCTCGGTGAGTCCGCGGGCTCCGGGACGGGACGGGACGGGACGGTGCTGCTCAGCCGCCCCCTCGGGGGCTCCCGGCGGCGCCGCTTCCCTCTGGGCGCCGGGATCTGGGGTGGGCTGGCTCCGGGCTCCTGCCCCAGCCCAGCCAAAAATGGGGGGGGGGCACTGCTCTAGTGCTCCCTGCTAGCCGAACCTCTCTCTTTCCTCCCCCCCTTATATCGGAAGGGACCCACGGGACCCGGGCAAGCCAGGACTCCTCCCTCCCCAGGCTGGGAACTTAAATCAGCGACCCCGGGGACCGGCAGCTCGGGCTGAGATCGCGGCCGGCCACGTCCAGCTGCTCCCGCCCCGGGTCGGGAAGGAAAGTTGGGAGCGCGCTTCCCAGCCGCAGCCCGTCTCCCGGGCCCCTCCGCCTGGTGCTCGGTGGAAAGCGAGAAGACGCGTCCCCCCGCCACAGGGGTCGGGAGCAGATGCCGGCCTGTGAAGGGTTGCAAATGCTCATCGGGGGAAGAGAGAGCCCCGCAGAGACCCGGCCGGGCAGAAAATGCCCCCCCCCCGGGTGCCATTTGCTCCCCTTCCCTCGCACCGCGAAGCCGGGGCCTCCCTGCCGGCAGCCGCGCGCGATCCCCGGGGCCGGGCTGGAGGGGCCCGTGGCCGCGCTGTGTAACGAGGTGCCTCTGGTTCCTTGCAGTGGGGGCTGTCCGGGCGCAAGGGAAAGAGGACTCGAAAGCGGAGGACGACCCGAAAGGCAAGGAGGAAAGTTTCTCCATGGACAGCGATCTCGATTACAGCTCGGACGACAACATCACCAGCCAGGCGGCGCACAAAGAAGAGGACTCTGGCAACGCGCTGGAAGAGAACCCCCAGAGCACAAACTCCTCCAACAACACCACGTCCACGGGCAAAAACAGGAGGAGGAGAACAGCCTTTACTAGCGAGCAGCTGCTGGAGTTGGAAAAGGAATTTCATTGCAAAAAGTACCTGTCTCTGACAGAGAGATCTCAGATCGCCCATGCCCTCAAACTCAGTGAAGTGCAGGTCAAAATCTGGTTCCAGAACAGAAGAGCCAAGTGGAAAAGGGTGAAAGCAGGCAACGCCAACTCCAAGACAGGAGAGCCCTCCAGAAACCCCAAGATCGTGGTACCCATTCCCGTCCATGTCAGCAGATTTGCCATCAGAAGTCAGCATCAACAACTGGAACAAGCCAGACCCTGATCCGTTTCCCTCCCCCCCGCCCTCCCCCTTCTCAGATCCAAAAGTTCTGGATCAAAAGCTTCGAAATTGGGTTTAAACAGTAAACTGCAAAAAAAAAAAAAGAAAGAAAAAGAAAAAAAAAGACTTTGATATGAAACTTGCCACATATCGAGCAAAGCGAAAATTTATTAATAAAGAGGTTTTAAAACTGTTTTGGTTCCCAGCGGGAGTACCAGGCCCTCGAAGAGAGACGCAACAAATATTTATTATGCTGTCCTACTTTGTACATACAGTGCTGGATCTCGGCTGCAGTATTTGGACTGTGATGGGACAAATGACTAGGCACACCAAGTCTTTACATTCCCGAAGAAAACCACCACCACCAAACTGCAGTACATATTAACCACCTTTTGGTTTTTGTTTCTTACCGTTTTGAAGGTAAAAAAAAAAAAAATGAAACAAAACTAAGAGTATTTTTTTGTTGTTTGGGTTGGCTGAGTGGCAGTCATTTGAGTGAATTTTTTAATATATATATTATTTTTTTGCCTGGCTTTCTGTCGAGATTTGGTTGCTTATTCTATTAAGCCATGTTTTTTGTTTTGTTTTTTTTTAAAGCACGATCCTCTCTGTTGTGTTTAATTTATTTCAATGTAGCTGGTTTCATTATAAGTTATGAATTTTAAAAGCAAACTCAGTCTTGTGAATAAAAACAAAGAAACAAAAAAAAAAGAAACAAAAAAAGCAATCGACCGACGACTATTCTGTACAAATTTTCGACGGTTCCCAGTGTCCTGGGAAGATTTTAACGATGTGGCCCTTCGTTTTGGGTTTGTTTTGTGTGTTTTTGGTTTTTTTTTAAGCCAGGTTTAGGGTCAACGAGGAAATATTTAGCATACTGCCTGAAGTTCCCCTCTGGGGGAGAGGGCACCTGCCACAAGGCTGATGACTGGGGTGATATGGAAAGAAATGCCTTGCGACATGCTGTAAACAGCAGTGCTGCTGAGAGGGGTGCGATGGGGGGAGGAGGGGAGGGAAGGAGGGGGAGGTGGTTCAGCCTGACAACTGAAAGGCTGGGGCTGAAGGCTCAAGGCCAGGTGGGAGCTGATAGAAGAGAATAAGGTTGCCCTTCGTGAGCTGCTGGGTACGTTGAATTGGAAAGGAATAGGCAGTTCCTCTCCCCCCAGTTCCTATAAATACCTAAACACACAGAGCGAACTACCCGGAGCCTTAGAAGCAGCCAGCACTGAAAAGCCGGGAAATTAACTGCCTTGCTTTTACTTCCGACAGAGGGATAAATCACACGCACTTCTGGGGCTGCTCTCGCTACCCAATAGCTGTGTGCAGGGTTACTGGGGAGTGTCGAGCGAGAGGGATCCAGGCAGAGGTTGCTCTTGCAAGTGAAGCTGCCTCGGGATTGTTACCCACCGGGCTGCGCTGCTTCTGCACAGGAAATTACCGGGGCTAAATCGGGGCGTGTTGGCTTTGATCCGTCTGAGGAGCAAGAAGGAAAACTGAAACCAAGAGAAAAACTGGCAGGACTGGAGCGGTATTTAACATGCAAAGTCCCGTCCCCCTCAGAAGTTGCCATTATGCCACGGTGGTTGGCACGAGCACAATGTAACACAGTCAATGGAGTGGAGAGGGCAATATTCTGCTAAAGGGACCAAACGAGCGAACTCCTTGGAAAGAGGTGTTTTTCCTTTGCCCCCCCCCCCACACGACCAGGGGGTTGGGAGACCAGATCTTGACACACACTTGGTTTCAGCCTGTCTCTCTGAACTCACATCGGTGACGTTGAAATGCACATTTGATAATCTTGCTCTTGCCCCATTTGCTTCTTTGCCCACAGACTTCGATTATTACCGTGCATTTCAACGCCTTTCCTGCCAGAGAATTTTAAGCGACCACCCCCAAAATCCCCCGTGCAACTCACTTAGGAGGCGTCTACTCTGGGTAGCAAGGGCAGAAGCGATTTACAAGCTAGGAAGAAAAGGAATTTAAAAGAAATCATTCATTTCCTGCATACACTAAAATAAAATTTCCAACAAACAACCCCCGCAACTAATAATAAAAAAAAGGTACTAGGCTCCTCAACTGTCTGTGAATGTGGATAATTAAGGAGAGCTGCAAGGAGCAATTTGCTATGCAGATAATGATGAGACTTCTAGTTTAAGCTCCAGTGAGTAAATCAAGTGTTGCAGAAGGTCAATACCAATATTGACATAATTTATATCAGTTGCACTTCATCATTTTTTTTTTAAATGCTGGGTTTGAACTGCATTAGAATGGTCTGGAAATGAAGCTTTGTGAGGACAGTGCCTTATGCGTGTTTTCCCTTCTAAACTCTCTTTAAAAAAATCAAATATCTCCAAGTGGCGCGATCAACATGGCTTTTTCCTCCTTTTGCTACACCAACTATATTATTTATACTGACTGATAAACGGTCCAGGCGCATTAAAAAAAAATCCAGAGGAACAGCAACTGATAGCCCACATTTATTGCCCGTATGAATCTTGGGCACTGAAAGGAGTCTATGCATTTCGGCAACAGCAGATAATGACTGGCCCTGGTCCCACCCCCGCCCCTAAGGATCTGTTGATACCGAGGGTTTGAAATGAATCCTACCTCATAGAAAATAATTTATAGCTACTGAGGTACTAGAGAAATAAGGTACAGCTGTGAGGGTGTACGAGCTAGTGCGGTTTAAGGGTGGGCGGTGCAGAAAGGAAGTCCCGACTTGCACTTGTTAGACGAAGAGAACCTTCGTGTGTCCCAACGTTCTACCCATGGAACGTTGCAACGCGGGGCGCCGGGCGCGGGGCTGCCCACAGCGACGCAGAGAAACGCGACACTTCCCCACGGCTTCTGGAGAAGGGAAAAAGAAACGAAAGCAAATGCACAGACTCCTAACCCCCCGTGACGGATCTGGGCAGAGCCCAAACTGCGGTACCCCCCCACCCCCAATCTCGATTTATTTTAAACCATGCGAGCAGCATTACAATGCAACCTTTCTTCTGCAAACGGAAGCGCTTGCTGCCCAGAAGGCGCCGAAATAGAAGCTCCAAGTGAGTCGAGAAAGTTTGGAGCTAGGCAAAAGGCGCTGAGCCCGCTAGAGCCACTTACACCGCTTTGGAGCTGGGAGGGATTTTCATTTTAGGAACGAACAGCTGTTCCTTTGCCCCATCTTCCGCCAAGGGGGCTGGGAGGGGAAAAGACACACGCGACAGTGAATGCGAGAAAAGCAGGCAGCTGCCAAACGCTCAGCAAAGTTATTTACTAATCAAAGTTTTCCCCCACTTTGTCCCCTAGTAAAATAACGGCAGTGTACAAGGAGGGAGAGCAAAAGCGTGGGGGGGGGGAGCTCTTGAAGTGGAAGCCACTAAGACAGGGACAGAAGAAAAAAAGATAAACAAGTGAGGGGGGCTGATAGCTGTCATCATCACCACCATCATGGCTTTTCATTTGGCTGCCTAATGAGTCAGATCACAGGCAGAGAGAAAAATTGTCAATCGCCCAGGCTCTAATGAATTTTTTTGCAAATTGTAATCAAGCCAGGCCGTCTCAGCTCGCTGATTAATGAGACCCAGGAGGCTTGGCCAGCACCTCAGCTTTTTATTCCATCCCGTCCTCCCTGCACTAAATTAACAGCAACTTGTCTGAGCTTCAAATTAACTCCCAATGATTAATTCTGATGGGGGGGCCTGAAGAATAGCTCGTCCTAATAGGCACTGGCCTGTGATGCTGTTTGAAATTAATACACTTCCCCTTCGGCTGCCTGCTTTAATCCAAGGTTGGGTTTTGACATCACTATATTTGTTGTTACAATAAATTCCTCTTACATCTGCAGATCAAATAATTACAAGGCTTCGGCAGTAAGACAGGAATCGGGGGCCAACTTGCAACAGCCCCAAGTTGGATTGTGGCTCCCCCAGCCCCTCATCTGCCCCTTTCTTTGACACTTGATTGTAAGCACTGGACTATTTGCAAAGTAAATTCACCGCTAATTATTATTTAAAAGGGCATTTTTGTATCTCCCTGTGCGGTGCTATTTTCCCCTACTCGCCTGTCTCTTAAATCAGACAGACAATTCATTTTAAACACACTACTGGCGTTTATAATCATCCCATTAGGACAACGAGGGGAATGATTATTTTGGTAGGCAATAATCCCCCCCCCCGCCCTTCCCATGATGCATCTAAAAAAACCTCCGGGAAGACACTTTTTTTGGCCACGGTAGCTTAGCTGACGAGGAGAATATGGAGAAACTTAGCTACTTCCAGTGCACTTGATGGCAGAAAAGCAGGAGAAAAGGGCCGTTCCTGGTGTGTATCACTGGCAGAGTGGTCTTCCCAGAGTGATGGGGATATCAAAGCATTTCCCCAGGGATCGGGAGGAGCGGCGGAAACTGCTGCCATTTTCCAGCCCGTGTGCCCAGCTTGGGTCAAACGCTGCGTTGTGGGCGTCACAACCATCTCTTTAGTCCTCGGCCTTGGGGGGGCTTTGAACACCCCCCCCGCCCGCCGCCGCCGCCTTCGGGAGGGCATCCTGGCTGCCCGCGTCCCTCCCTTTTGTTTTTATAGCTCCGATGATCATCATCCCGTGTTGTAACACTGTAAACTCATCGTGCTATGCCCTGTATTGCATGCAATTTACCACTACACATATGTCTCTGGGGTAAACACATCTGTTCTAAGGAGCCGAGGCGCCTCCCCCTCGGAAGGGTCAGATCTCTCTTCCATCTTGTTTCTGTTTGTATTGACTTAATTGGTTTAATTATTTCAGCTGTGATTGGCAATACTCAGCATTGTATCTTTTTAACTGCCCCTCCTGCCCCAGGGGTCTGCCAGTGATCTCTGTCAGGAGGAGGCAGCTTGTTTAGCCATCCTGCAATTTACAAGAGTCCCTTTGTGCTGGGGAGGGAGATAAAAGTGGGGCTGTTTTCCTTCCACTGGGAACTGAGGGTGCGGGATGGATTTATTATTTTTTCTTCCCGTAAAGGTGGGGCAAGAGGGAAGATGATGCTTTCACAATTCATTTATTATCGTTGTTGGTGTTGTACTCCGACTGTCATCAGGGGCAGCGAGGGAGGATGAAATCCCCCCCGCCCCGGACAATGCAAGAGGGTGGAAGAAAGGTCTGACTGAGCTCATTTGCAAATAAACGTGTTGTTCAGCTGGTAATCGCCCCGACAGGAATCCCCCCTTAGCAGAGCCAAAGCAGAATTAAAACAGGACGAACTTTAATATTCTTAAGCCTTTTCCCGACAAAGAGGGAGAGAAACGCAGCGAGTCTGGCAATTGCGGGTCTGATTTGCTTGTCCCCCCCCCCCAATGAATCTAAAAATGACTGACGACTTGCATTGGAACAAAAATTAACTTTATTTTTCAACTGATATATCTTTGGAGAAGCATCTGAACAGGTCCCCAGCTCCTCTTAGCTGGAGTATGTTTCGAGAGAAAGTTTATGCCTCTCTAGGTAGACCAAGTAATTTGGTCGAGCAGCAGTCACTGAAATGAAGCGAGGGAGCACATGATGTTTTTTGCCTAAGAGGAACCGCGCCTGGCAAATCTTTTCCCCTTTTTTCTTTCTTTCTTTTTTTTTTTTTTTTTTGCAGCCTGGGCGATTAAAAAACCCACGGCTTAAAAATACTCACTTACCAGTGATCCGATAGCAAGGGCTGTCGCAGGCAACCATTTCTGTGCTCGGATGTTGCCACCATAGGCAGCAAGATCAATCTTCATATTCGGCCCTTACGGTGTAAACAAGAGAAATATGAGCCTGGTAACTGAACATGAATGCAAATCACACTGTCACAGTAATAAAGTACCTGAAACACTGACACACAAAAGCAACACCATATGTATGAAGACAACCTGTATGAATTATAAATTACATCATAAAAATTGATTGCCTATTTTAACCGTTCAGAAACACACACACACACACACACACACACACAATCGGTGTTGACTTTCACCTCGCTGTCTTGTGCTAAAGGTCATGCTGCCTTCCAAGGATCCCGTACATTTCTCAACACCAACTGTCTGGCACAGTCCTGGCAGGGAGAGGCAGAGCCCTGGAGCTTTGCTAGATCCCAGACCTTCAAAGTGGAGGGTTTCTCACTGCATGTCAACACAGTGCTGGTGCTTGGTTCTTGACCTGCCTTCCTGCTTCCCAGCTATGACAATCTAGGCACAGACCTAGATTCAGAGGCATTTGGATGGGCATCGGTTGGACCACAGTTCCCAGGACCTATTTCCAGGTGACCAGGCCACAAAAGGACAAAAGCCAAGGTGGCATCACAGAGGTGTCATCACTTTTGGAGTGCTGCAGGATGCCCTGAGCTCAAATGTGCTCTGCTGGCTACCTCGAGAGGCACTGCTGCTGGCCATGGAGACAGCTGCTTGCAAGCCTGGGGGAAAGGTGCTAGTGACCTGTATGTGGGGGAGGAGGGGCTCACTGGAGAATGCCATCTGCCAGATGTCACCAAGTGCCCTCTTAGGCATTGCTACAGGGAGCTATAGCTTTGGTAATCTAGGTCTTCCTGGATGGAGGGTGCTGCAGTGTCCCAGTGGAAAGGTGACAGCACAGTCTTCCACCCATCAACAAACATTTGCCTGGGATGGTTTTGACAGGGATAAGTCTGCCTAGAGCAAGGGACTGGAAGACCTCCTGAGAGCACTTCCACTCTATTTTACCATGAGTCCATAACCCTCTTCCCATGGTAAAAGGTGCTGGCACAGGATGGTAAGATCACAGGAAAGTAGGGCTGGAAAGGACTTCATAAGGTCATCTAGTCCAGCTCCCTGCCTTCGGCTAAAAATCCAACCCAAAGCAAAGGCTCAAGGCAGGATCATCCCTGACTCCAAGTAACTATGGGCTGTGACCAGGAGGGAATGACACCAGAACACAAATTCAGACTTAGGCACAGACGGGGACTTACGTCCAACAACTAACAAGAGGCTCCAAAGGGGCCATCAGCCCTCACCTCCCTGTCCCAAAAATCTGCAACAGATCATTCTGGGTTGAACAGAGGGAGCCAAGAGAAGTGGTACCCAAAAGCCAGACTGCCTAGGGCTGTAGCAGAGTTTGCATGCCTTCCTGGCCACTTGCCATCACTAATGTACTAGGCCTGTACATTACAGCTATAGGACAGCCCTGAAGGTGAGAGGGATGCTTAGATCTGCCTAGAAACAACCTGCAGTTCTGCACTCCAAGCGGCAGGGAGAGAGAATGGCAGGTGAGACTGAGAGATGTCACCCCTCCCCCCTGCTTGTGATCCAACTGGGCACACGTCTAGTGTTTGCCTCAGGTTTGATCTCTGCCTGAAGGCAGCACTCATCCTGTAGCTTCCTGCTGGACAGTCAGGGGCTAGCAAGGCTCTGACATGGCACTAGCCCCCCCACCCCCAAACTCCTGGGATGTGCAGTAAGTGCCATCCATTCACTTTCCCAAACGTTTGCGTGTTCTTCCACCCTCCCTGCTGCTGGGGATGGAGTGGGGGGGGGGTCTGCAGCACAGCTTTCTGCAAGCCTTGGAGCCTCGGCTACGTTTCAGGATTGCCTTTTGAAGAGTCCTTCAAAGGTTTCTCCCTCCTCTCCCACTTTCTGATGGCTTGGGCTTCCCAGCCACTAGCATGGGTCTCTTTACTGCCAGCAGCAGAGGGGACACTGGCCTGGTCCCCCTCCCTGCCCCCGCCCCCCCGCCAGGCTTTGCAAAGTGCAACCCTGCCATGGGAAAGGAGGAAGCGCCTTGCAAAGGCAAACTGGGCACGAGAGAATGGAGTCTGCATGGGCCTCAGTTGCTCTTTTTTCCTGCTGCGCCTCAGCCATAGAGAACTCTAATCTATTTATTTCAAGCCACTTCATCCACTCTCTTGCTTTTGTCATGGCCCCAGCCCCTGGCTTTGTGGTATGACCGCTGATCTTTTAAAAGCCCCTTCCCCTCTAGTTTGGGGTCTCCTTGGCTGCCTGAATTACAATGGATAAAACAGGATTACACTGACCTGATCCTATTAAACTCTGCCAGGCGATCTGCATTGACCTCCCTCCAGCCTGTTCTGCAAACTTACTTAAAACTTTTTTTCTTCTCCGCTGATTTAGACGCAAATATATGCAAGAGGCCGGGCGGGGAAGGGATCAGCCCTGGAACTGATTTTAGGCCAAACGTCAGCAGGAAAAGGGTTATTTTCCAGGTCGCTCTCACATGGAGTTTTGATTATTCTGGGACAGTTCCTAGCTACTTATATCTTAATTCTCTTCCCCTCCCCCTCCTCCCCAGTACAATCAATGGGACTAATTCCTTACTGTTACATAGCCAGCGCAACACCAATGATTGCAGTGAGTTACCCCAGCACAAACATGGAGTAACATAGTATGGAATCAGGCTAAGTGTATGAGACAGTCAAAAAAGAGAATCAAATGGATGCAGTAATAATTCAGATTATGCAGAATTGTGTGCATTTCGGGGGGTGGAGGAGGAGCCAGGGCAAACTCCAGTGGTCAAACACCAGCAGTTGTCAGTGCTCCTTGAGGCTAGTCTCCCCCCTGAAATAGTTTCAATTTTTTGTCTCGGAAGCTGAGAGCAGTGGAGAAGAAGACTGGGGGGGGTGGGGAACCCCCATTGATTTAAATGGGAACAAGATCTGGCCTAATTACTACGACTACAACTGGCCACATTTTGCTAGGCACTGTACATACATACATGTTGAAGATACATACATGTTGAAGTGGGGTTGAAGACAGCCCCAGCCCTGCAGAATTTACATTCTGAATGTGTAAGACAGATGAAGCAGGGGGAGAAGATGATGTACTGTTATCTCCTATTTAACAGGCAGAGATTAGGACAGAAAAATTTAGTGATTTGCCCATGGCCATACAGACAGTGGCATAGCTGGGAATCCAACCCCTGTTTCTTGAGTCTCAAGTGAATACCATAATTTTAAGATCACCTCTCCTGCCCTAAAATATACTTCCCCCATGCATTTTCATGCCTGAGAATCTTACTTTATAGACATGGTGTACTAATCCAGGGCCAATTATGTATCCATCCGTAGAAAGCCTCAAGACAATGGAAATACTGCTTTTGTCACACCAACATGTGAAGAGACAAAGCTTTAAGGGGACTCTTACAGGAATTGCTCAACAGTTGGCAGGATGGATTTGGGGGAAGGGCTGGACAGGACCAAAAGGATGACCATGGCATGGTTGCTGTTACAGAAAATGTGATGTTGGGGCTTGTTTGCAATAGTCACTAAAGGCCCGAGGTGTGCACCAGAAAGGGTCTGCCTTTGGAGTGCTTTCTATCTGTACTTAGATGAGCAGGTCCAGCTGGCAGACATTTAGTAACACCAAGGAGTGGTGTTGTGAGAAAGGCAGCTAATGGAACCTGTGGGTATGCCTGTGGGTATGCCTAGCCATGCTCAGCCAATGTTCACACTAACCATTTCAATCCAGCCTGCTAGGGTGGAAAAGCTGTAGCAGTCTCAGGTCATCTGTACTGGTGATGGTATATGACTCTGCTTCTGCTCCACAGTCTTCAAGCAGGAAGTGGACAGTTCTTTCCCTGACCCCTGTTAAGAGCTGGGGTTGAGAACATCCAAAGAAAGTCATCTGCATGGCACAACATTTTCTTGGTCCAAGAGAACCCAGGAACAACCACTCTTGAGCACCAACTTTTGCACTTTGTCTATTAGCTATTTGTAATCCGTTCCTGACAAAGTTAGTGGTTGAGTTCATGCTTCTCTGAATCAGGTGCTACCCTGCCCTACCTCTGGCCTGAGTCCAGACTGACATGGCTAACCACCTTCACACAGTTACAAGGACAGCTTCCCGAGGGGAGAGGTTTTGGTCAAAATGAGTTTTTGGAGCAGATACAGTACAAGACCTTCCGCTGAGAATTCACGATACAACAGCCAACTGGTCAGTGGAACAGGCTAATAGCATATGACAAGTTTACCAGGAACCTAACCAACCACTAGGAGGGCAACAAGCACTTACCAGTCTGCTCTATTTGGACATCTCAGCTTTGCCCCAGCACAGACCCTTTTAACATAATCAGTGCCAGACCAGTATCAGAAAGTGGGGAGCACAGACTGATGCTAATATACAGGGTTTTATAAAGTTCTTGTACAACTTGAAACTTTAAGAACTTTGGATATACACATGACAGAAATAAACTGTAACTGGTGGTTGAAAGCATAATTCATTAAGTTTTTTAGCATAGTGTAAGCTATGCATAGGGTAAGGATCACAAATGCGATTCATGAAATCACTCAGCAGCAACTGGAAATGTTTTCTATGAGTTAGTTTCATAGTTTCTAGGGTCGGAAGGGACCTGAGTAGATCATCTAGTCCAACCCCCTGCCATGGCAGGAAAGAGTACTGGGGTCAAACGACCCCAGCAAGGTGTTCATCACCGAGTTGGAAAATCAGATTGAGCAACCTATCACGAAAGATGGCAGCTATGTTGAAGTCTAGATATTTGAGTTGCCTTATGTTAAAACTTGATAAATTTTGCTTGCAATCACCATTTATAGTTTACTCTATCATGCGTACATCCAAAGTTATTAAAGTTTAAAGTTGCACAAGGATTTTATAAACAACTTGTATAACTAGCACCTGCTTTGCTACATAACCATCTACAAAGACATCACATATTCTCTCAGGTTCACCTTGGTTTTCTGCCTGACAACATTAACTTTAGCCATAGTTTAACAATATAGAAAACGTATATCGAGAACATCCAATATGACACATAGTGTAGTAGGATATGCAACTAGTGTAAGCAGTGACTAAGCATGCCTTCCCCACAAGCTGGTCATCTTCCATTAGCGGCCTTTCTGAGAGCACCTCCCCCTAGTGTTACAAAATGTATATGGGCTGGGGCCTGTCCTGTACCACAGATATTGAACACTGTGAAGACAGAACCCCTCCGGTGCACAGCATGGCCTTTAGTGACTAGCGGAAACAAGTCCCCATCATGTTTTCTGTAATAGTGATGAATACAGTTTTATTACATCGCCAACAGAAGACAGACTGTTTTCAGCACCGATTCAAGGGAACCCACTGCTCGCTATGACAATTGTCAGCAATAGATTTATTGCCTGGGACAGAGAGGAGCCTGAATACAGTTGCAGACCAGGACTGGGAATGCACTTTGTGTGGAGAATGCAGGAAATGTATTAGTGATATTGGTTGCAGTAGAAGCGACAAAGAAGTCTGGACAGCGGACTTGACTTGACAGAGATGCTTAGGGAATCAAGGACAGAAGATCTGGTATTGTTTTCTTAAAAGCTACTGTGTATCAGGGCATTAACATACATCATCAAAAAGCTTGCATCACCATAAGTAGGGGAAGGGCAGCTAGAATCTAAGAACAAAGCCAGAGTGACAACTTGCTTTTCAGTCAGTGATTCTCAGCCAGGGTGCCACAGCACCTTGGGGTGCCTTGAGATCCTTTCAGGGGTGCCATGGTGTGTGACACAATGTTAGCACTGTATACAAACAAGATAAACCCAAAAATTTCATGTAGGAATCAATACTGTTGAAATCATTTTGAGCTACTGTTTTTCTGAGCTGTTTTTTTTAAACTTTCTGAGTTCTTTGCATTAGAAGAATTGCTTTATTATTTTTCTGTAGTCAAAAAAACAAGCAAAAACTAAAAGCAGATATTTTCAAAGGGGTGCCTAGAGTCTAGCAAGGGTGCCTTAAGTCTAAAAAGGTTGAGAACAGTGCTTTAAATGGTAGCATGTGTCTCATGTCCACATAATGTGTTGAAAGGATAGGATCTTGAAAGTCTCTTAAATTAAAAATTTACAAAATGAATTGATTTTTTTTCAAACTCATGATCACCCAAGGGTCTCAACCACTCCTAATCAAGTAACCCTCCAGAGCACAGCCTGGAAAATGATCATTCACTGATAATAATTAGGACAGCAATGCAGGTATTCCCTTGTTAAGGTTGGTGTACACAACATGGCTTACCAACAGGTCACTGAGAATCTGATTCAAAGTCCAGTGAAATCAAACCAGTGGAAAGAGTCCCCTTGATTTTTGACCAGTCCCATTTGCTAACAGAAAACAACAGGAGCAGAAAATGCATTTGCAAAGGAGTGTCTGTTTGAATAAATTAACTAAATTCATTGAATTACATTATTCATTGCCAGTAGATGCTTCACATTGCATTGGGTCTGGGCTACAACACCATCTGTGAGGGATAGGATGCCTGGAATTTGCCTCTTCATTCCACTGGGAAAATATAATTACCAGGCTCTAGAATAATCCAAAAATCTGGGTAAAAATATGAGAAATGTATACTTACCTTTCAGGATGATTAAATCAGTGACTAGAGGCCTGATCCTGCTCTTGTTAGCAGCAGTGGCAATTTTACTATTGATTTCAGAGGGAGCAGTTTTTGTTCTCAAGCAGTGGTAACGAAGACATGTGAAGCTCAAATGATAGCTCCCATTACTCCATTTTAGGAGTTTCCTTAAAAAAAAAAGAGTGATTTGATCTAATAAAGTAAACAAACACCTCACAGTGTCTAGAGTCGTTTCCTGTTCACAGAAAGACAGAAAAAGGCTGACTATAAGAGAAAAATGAGTAAATACGCACAACATTGCTGTTTGGTAAAAGCAGATGTGTAAATTAAATACATTTACATATTCCCATTATGAACAAATGACTACAATAGATTCCAGAAGAGTAAAACATGGTTCATTAAAACATTCTCCATAGCTGCAGTTACTTGAGAGAAGTTACTCTGAACCTCTTCTCAAATAAATTGAAGACTGTTTCTTTCAAGATGGGCTTTGGCTACATATTTTTAAAATATGCTTCCTCTGAGAAGGCCCTAATGTGAGATGGCAAGGAATTATGTGCTTTCAATCAAGCCATCATCTGGTATTGTATTTTTCATTAGTTTTTTTGGACGACTACTATTGTAATATAAGCATGTACAAATAATAAACAATAAAGAAAAATATACATTCACAAACACACTGGCAAGCACTTTAAGGGATAGCATCCCTAGCTGAGATATCCAAAACAAGAGCAACTGAAAGAAACCAGGGACATGGTGTTCTAATTATGCAAATTAAATAATTGTTTTTCCACTGGCAGCTTCAGCTTGTAACCAAAACTGAGAAGCTGCTGGGTTTGGCATCAGAGACATGTGACAAACAGGATTCATCCCACTATTTCACTTTGCTACAACACAACATTGAGATTAAACCCCCACCCCCCCACCCCCTTCACTGGGTCTGCTCCCTGCAGTCCTTACACAGGCAAAATTCCCAGCAAAGTCAACAATTCCCAGCAACGCTAGCGGGAGTCCCATGCAAAGACAGAAGAAGTTGTCGTGCAATATGGAACATGACGACAAAACAGGGATGGTTGGAAGTTATAACTGAAAAGAGAATCATAAGGCAAAAACATTTAAAGAAAAACAGGCGGATTCCTTCTTCCTGTAGAAAATGGAATCGATACAGTTCAGTAAAGGCCTATTTACCTGAAACACTCTTATGCAAGTCTAAATGAGATCCCCAGAATGTGTGTCACATCACCAATAACTCACTCAGATACCCTACATGCTATGCATCCAAATGGTTTTGATGCTCCCAAGGGGTTCTGGGTAAACACAGCTGTACTGTATATGTAATGGACCAAATTATGAAACATTCCTTGGGGCTCAAAGATACCGTGCTAGAGAAAAAAACGTAACACAAGAAACTACATTAAAAGAACACTATGAAGGCTGCAAAATGAAGGCTGCAAAGTCACACCCCCTAAAGACAGGGAATACAAGAATTAAGGGGATCAGTACCACTTGAATTTGTCCCTTTCCCTACATCTGCACTGTAATAGCTTTTAATTAAAAAGTCACATTATTTTTTTTATACAGGGCCCCAGCCTCATTCAGTGCACAGAGGGGCAGTGTTTTCTTAAAGAGCTATTCTCTAATCTTTGGTTTACTTATTGTTCTGAGTGTGTCCCTTATGCCTTATTTACTGCACTCTATTCAATCCACATTCAAAAAGCAGAATTATTAATTCCTTTAAAGGTCTTCCTAGGGCACTTACCATGCCAATACCTGAGTACTTTACAACTATTCATTAATTTATCCTTCTTTCATCTATAACCTCTTTAGGGCAGGACTTGTTGATAGGATTGTAGAACTCCTAGCTGATACGTTCTGTGTTGCTCAGTGATTGCTCAGGTTCGTGGAGGTCTGCAGTCATCCACTGTTCAAGGGTTAAAGGATCAGTGCTGTGCATCGTAAGCCGCTGCATAAAACAATCAGTTCCAACTGGCTCTTGCCAGTCTCTTAAAAATACAGTTCCCCATAACATCCTACTGCAGCCAAACTTAAGTGACAACAAATTAATGTTAAAATAATACAGAACGTCAAATACAAGTTAACACTCTAGGAACACAGGACTCACAGTGTCCCCCTGGGCTATCAGATCCAGTCCCTAACTTCCTTAAGTAACCAGGTTATATAATCACTTTCATAAACTGATGAGGCTCCACCTTAAACCAGTTTTTTGCCCTTACTATCCCTACTTTCTAGCTGTCTTCCTCTTTCCTGATACCCTCTGCTGGCAGAAAGAGAGTGAAGCACAGTTTTAGCCTTCTCCAGTCGTCTTCTACATTTCCAAAATTCATCTCAGACAGGGCTTTTACCTTGCTCCATTCTTTCACTCAGATTATTTTCTTAGATCATTTTACTCCTAGTACCATGTCATTTTTCAGCAATCACTGAGAGCTCAGGAGTTTGCCAGAGGTCTGTTTCATGTAGCTTTTGAATTCTAACTGATGAGCATTTTGTAACACAAACCTCTACACAGAGTAACAACTGCTTCCAAATGAATGGGCCCCGATGCTATAAGAACATAAAAAGTTGCACCAGCACCCCGACTGGGTATTATTTATCTCCATTTTGCAGATGAAAAGCCAAGGCTCACAGGCAGCCTTGACAGGACCCACAAGTGGCGACTGCTCAGTTTGAGAAATCTAGAACCTGATTTTTTCAGCGTATTTAGTATTAGACAGAAACCAGACTATTTAGTATATTAGATAGAAATCAGCCTTCTGAAAGAACAGCTCCTTTTGACGTGAATTGCACCAGTGAGTCCTCAGTAACTTCTGAAAAAAAATCACTCAGGAAATGAGGAACACAGTTAGTAACCGCTTCTGAAAAGTTTGCTTTCAGGGGCTTCCTTCACATGACACAGGAACTCCGACTGCGGCAGGGACTCCTCCTCTAATACCAATACTCTTATTTACTGTCTCCCATTCCCCTGTTTTTCCCCTTTCAGGTCTCATAGCTCAGGCCTCTCTTGCCCAGCCTGCCCAGTCTATGTTCCCTGGTTCCTAGGCTTATTTTCCTAATCCGTCCCCTCAGTTTTCCACCACAATCCACTTGATTGGTTTTTGTCCCCTCTGAATTGTATTCAAAGGGTTTGCATCTCCATGCTGCCACTAGGGAACCACCAGGGGCAGCTATGAGACACAAGAGACAAAGGCTCTGTGATCCCATGGTTTGATGGCCTGGGGCAGCCGTTACAAAGAAAGCTGAGTCTCATTTCTGTGAATCCTGAAATCCTGTTCACTGAAAGGCCCCATGCACAATCCAGTCACACAGAGGGGCAGCGAGTAGATAGCTCCTGCTTAATGTGATCTGAGGTCGTGGTATAAATGTAGGGTAGTCAGTTTTAGGAGCTGCAAGGGACTTGAGCATGATCAGCAAGGACAGAATCTACACCGGTTTTGTCTGTTAAACTCCAGCCAAACCCCATTTATCACGTGCAAACTGCAGTTTCTCAAAAGCTTGTAATTTAACCAAATATGGGCCAGGTAGTAAAGAGATGGCAAAAGGCATGCTCTCCCCAGGACAAAGGGTAGGTACTTCTGACCAAATTCTAAGTCTCTGCTTCAAAGCATAGGGTCTAGAGCTTTTCAAAGGAAAAAAGTGACCATTTTTTAACACTACAAAAAAAGCACGTTTTTCTGCAGCATCCTTCTCAGAAATGGCCAAACCATTTTGGTTGTCATGTTCAGAGCTGGCCTGAGACAGATGCCTGGCCTGGAAAAATTTAACCCAGATAAAATTTGTCAACGTTTATCTGTCAAATTTGAAAACAGCCTTACCATGGGAAGCATTGCGGAACCTCAACCACAAGTAGTGCTGCTAATAGGACCCACAACTAACAGTTATACATAATAAACTTAACTAAATGAAACCAGTAGCAATGGCTTCTCTAATCTCACACAGTACATTCATTACCCTGTTTTAAAAGGACCGCACAATAAAAAAGACCTTATTAGAACCATAAACAGTTGTACAGTGATATTGGTACTGACCATCTACAAATAATCTGTTCATTTTTAAATAGCCACCTAGGTGCTTATGGTTATAGTCTTAACCGAATAATATCTATCAATAAAAAAAATTCTGTTCAGCAGTAGGCCAATGGCTATTGCTGAGACATATTCGTATTTCTTAAATGGATGCCTGGTCCTATATCCACATCTGCTCCTTTGCCCCCCTCCCCAATAATTTTCATATTTCAACATTTCCAAAGCTGTGATAAGTTACCATGAAAGTAAGATAATAGCAAGTCTTTCTATGAGAAATTGTTAATTTGGAATTTATAAAGGACTTTCCTTAATGAATAATAGTTGAGAGCAATCTGTCTTCCTGCCTCATTTTGCAAAGTCACATTTGTAAAGTGAGGTGATCCCAGTTACTCCTTCTAATAACTGTCTCAATTCAGAAAGAGGTTTCATAGATACACTGAGGAAATCAGGAAGAGAAGAGCATGTCTGATGACACCCCTCCAGTGTTAGTATGAAAGAAGTACTGCTTCAGTATACCCAAAAATATCATCCACATAACAGAGGATAGCATGATTTATTCAGTTACATAACTTAGTTTTGGTACTGTACATTTAATGCTCTGACTCTACTGTATGAAAATAATTTCCCCAAGACAAATGAAGACAAAAGACATGCCCAGATACTGCCCTTTTGTAATGGACTTTACTTTTGTTCTTCTGGCAAATGTTTTTCCTTAATCTAATGTGAAATTAATTTTAACACTGGAAGTGTATGGGGTGTTCTGTGCATGCATAAACATAACTAATGTAAAACAGTTATAACAAGCCTCTCATTTCATCCCTTTATCTTTTACAATGACCATCCTCTTTCCTTTCTGCTTATGGCTCTTACTAGGTTCTTATTAACTTGTCCCTTCTCTCAACTTTTTGCTCCTTGTTTATGAATTCTCTCTCTCAAATACCATTGTTTATCTGTGTAATACTATTCAAAGCTATCAATGTACCTACATAGATTCATCATTGCACCATGGAATTAATGTATTCTAGATAGAAATCAATTATAGCATCTCTATTACAATTTAATTTGTTCTTACAGTATCTCACCTGTACTAGCAAAACAAAACAGCTGACTCTTTCTTTTTGGAAATGTATGTTGGGGGCACTGGATGGTCCAAGATGTTGGAGAGGAGAGACAGAACTTTTTTCTATCTCAGTCTCTAGTTTGATTTTAACCTAGAGATCCAAAATTACTGTTGGATGATAAATGCTCCGTGGCTCATAAGAAGAAAAGGCACTGGTTTCAGGTCCATATCACAAACAGTACCCATATAAGGCAGTTTTGGCAGTGGACACAGACTGGCTGGAAATTGGACTGGGTCTCAGGAGTGCTGTGTTCTATTTTCAGCTCTTCCACTGACTTGCTTTGTGACCTCAGGCATCACACTACCCTGCACTGATATTTACCATTCATGCTTTAATTAGGTTACAAACTATTTGGGAAAGAACCGTCTCTGGCTATGTGCATGCATAGGGCTGACCCAGTCAAACCTCAGACTCACTGGGGATCTCTTATCTGAATACATCCAACTTCAGTTCTGTAGGAACCTCTTATTTGCACACATCCAACATCAGTAGTTTGATGTTCATATATTTTGCAATGCATTTAAAGTCTGAAAAAAAAATATCCTTACCCAGCTGCTGCTTGAGAAATACCTGCCAGACTGAAAACACCTGTACAGCTACCTCGCTGACCTCCAGCTAGCAAGATTCTCTGCTAAGTCTTAGGCTAGTACGCCTACCTGTTCAGCACTCAGGAGAATGACTTATTTACCAGGACAGAGAAGGATCTAGTGAAGGCAAAGGAAAAAAAACTGCTAAGCTGCAATCAGCTTTGGATCAGGCCTCTACTGAACTACTTGGTCAGAGACAGGGAGGAATAGGTGGCCAGGCAAAGAGTTAAAACAGGCAAGGAGAAGAGACAAAGAAAAACAAGGTCAGGGGAAAGGGCAGGGAGGGAAGGAGGAAGGAGAGAGGTGAACTCTGCTGGGGGCATAAAAATAGCTGCAACCACAGCAGCAGCTGATCACGCCACTGTGACTGGTGCTGCAGCAGCCCATTTGTCCCAGGCACTGTGCATCTGCCTTTGGCACAGAGATGCCCAGCTACCCCTCTGCCAATCTCCCATCCTCTAAGCAGGATTGGGGTCCCCCTTGCCTGTATTTATATCCACTGGATGCCCAAAGCTCCCTGCATCAACAATTCTCCTTCTCTGCCCCCATCTCCTACCTACTGATCCAAGGAAGACCTTCAGTGGTAATGGGCCACTCCCAAACAAACCCGGCCCACTCCCCACAGTGAGTTCCCTGCCAGCTCAAGCCTTATCTGCCCTCTGCCTCTTCACTTGTCTCACAGTGCTCCGCTTCCTTCACAGTGCCTGAGCTCACAGCGTTGGTCTTTTACCTGTTTCTGGCTAAAGCAAGCATAGCTGATGATGTTCAGGACTCTAGTGATCATGCTTTCAGACTCTTCTTTCAACTTGCAACGTCTCGAAGCTCCCTTAAAAAAACAAAGAAGCAAACCTAACTTCAGGATCTGGGACCTCATGGAAAACACCAAATATCATGTGGGCTGCCAACGTTGTTTCTCCAGAGACCAAGCTAAGTCTCACTGGCCTAAAAGACCATAGTAGTTGCAAATTATGGTCTTGTAACCAATGCCACAACAAAGAGTGGCTGCCAATACTATGGGACATGATCCTCTGGGTGCTCTGTGCACAAGGAGCTTAGAGGCAAACACTGTAGGTACTTGAAGGTAAGAGGGTAACTAGAGACTCCTGTATTAAGATGCCAGACACTAAAAGGTGCAAATACCCTGGACACATTTACTTTAAATTACCAACTTCAAAACAGTGTTACCAAATCTCACAACTCCATCATAACTCCAGTGGCTGGGGATTTCTTTTTAATAATGTGTTTCACAAAATATGATGGAAGGCTGCCAGCTGGTGAATTTTTCATATCCTAAGGGCAGGTCCAGTATTAGGTATTACAGAAATGCTGGTAGATGCACCAGATAGCTAAGGTTGACTTGAATTTTGCACTTAAAATGGGGATTACACGTCTTTACTACACATGAAAGCTGTAGCATAAGGCCTCCCTCCCCCTGCTCGCCCCCAATTAAGCTTTTACGTGAGTGTGGGATGAAGTTTCTGAGGTTTAAGAGTGAATTGATTGTTAGGCTGGGAATTAACATCAATTAAATAGCACATTAAGATATTTAGTATCCAGTATCAGACTGGATTTTTGGCCTGTAACAACAAAGGTCTCTTCTTATATACCATCCACAGGTCAGTGCCCAACATCTTCCTGTTATGGCTTCTGTGGCTACTGCAGCCCCTTGGCCAGCTTTGTCCCTCCCTGGCTATGAGCCTTCCAGTGCTCTCTCTCTCTGACTACCCACTGCGTGAGTCTCCCTTTGCCACACACCTTATAGATTAGCTTAGGGGTAGGCAAAATGTTGGATCTGGCCTGTGGCCAGACTCCATTTCCCAGTGGCCGCGGCAGCAGCAGTGATTCTTTCTGACTGCCGCTGCCAGCCCCACTGCCTGCGCACCCCAGCCTGTCGGCCCCACACCCGTCGCTGGGGGCTGGACCCGTGTGGGCAGGGCACATGGTTGGGTGGCTGGGATGGGGCTGCAGGCCAACAGGGAGTTGTGGGCAGGGCTGAGGAGACCCCAGGATCTTGGAGTGGGGGCAGTGTGGGGCCGGGGCCAAGCTGCAATCTGCTGCCCACACGCTCCTGTGATGAGCATGGGTTCCACAGGCAGGGGCGGATCGTGGCTCTGCCCCTGCCCCGTGCTGTCACTGCCCCACAATCCCAGCCCCAGCCCTAGACACAGCTCCCTGCATGGCTCCCAGCCCGTCTTTACGGAGACTTTGGGATCGTGGGGCCATGACAATGCAGGGCTGGGGCAGAGGCACAATGCATTCCCTGCATGTTCCTGCCCACAGAACTGGGGCTCTGCGCTGGCCCCAGCCCCGCTCTGTCATCGTCCCCTGATCTCCACATCTCCATGGAGACTGGCTGGGGCATTGCATCCAGGGCCAGGAACTTGGGGTGGTGACAGTGCGGGGCCAGGGCTGGGACCGGGGCAGAGGCGTGACCCGTTTCCCTCACACTCCTCCCCGTGGAACCTGCACCCATCGCAGGGATGTGCAGGCAGCGGATCGCAGCTTTGCCCTGACCCCATGTCATTACTACCCCCAGATCTCAGGGTCTTCCCAGCCCTGCCCGCAGCTCCCCGCTGGCCCAGGGCTCCAACCCAGCTGCCTGGCTGCGCGCCCTGTCTGCACAGTCCCTGCCCCCAGTGGCGGGTGCAGGCAGATGGGCCAGGGTGCCTGGGCAGTGGGCTGGGTCCAGCAGTGACAGCCAGAAGGAGCCACCACTATCGGGGCTACTGGGAAATGGATGTGGCCCTCAGATTTTGCCCATACCTGGACTAGCTGAATGTGATATATAGAGAGAGAGCACAAGCTTTTGTTAACTCAAGTTCACTTAATCAGATGCTGCGAAGGGACGGCACTTGATACACTGCTCTGTGCTGTCCTTTCACAGCAGCTGATGATGTGAACTCAATTCAGAAAAGCTTGTGATCTATATATAGCTTATTTAATGAGTCTATAAGGTGCATATCTACCCTGCCTACTGCCTGACTTCAGATTTCCTCACTTTCCCTTTGCTGTCAGGGAAGTAAAGGCTTCTGTCTTCAGCACGGTGCTCCCATTCAGCTTCTGGCTTCTGCTTCAGCTTACCTTGCTGTACTGTCAGCTGCACCCTATGTCCCAATTCCCGTTGGTAGACTTCTCAGCTGCGTTCCTCTCTCCTTTCTTCAGAAAGTTCATTTTCTTTCGGGTTAGCTTGTCAGTTGGGAGCCCTCTGTTGGCTGGCTGTTGAACAAAACTGAAGAGGGTATTTCTTATTTTTTAAATTACTTTGAATAATTGGAGAGGGAGCAGAAAACACCTGCAAAAATAATTTGAGGGTCAGAGAAAATACCTGTAGTGAGAGACTAGAAGAGCTCAGATCTGTCTAGCTTATCAGGGAGAAGATTGAGAAATGACTTGAAGTGACTTGATTGCAGTGTATGAGTACCTTCACTGGGAGAAAATATCAGGTACTAAAGGGCTGTTTAATCTACTGGAGAAAAGTATGACAAGAATCAGTGGATGGAAGCTAATGGCAGACAAATACACGCTAGAAATAAGGTACCTTTTTAAAGAGAGGGTGCTCAAACATTTTGGAAAAAAAACTACTCAGGGAAATGGTGTATTCTCTGTCTCCTGATATCTTTAGGTCAAGACTGCATGCCTTTTTGGAAGATGTAGTTTAGTCAAATGGAAGTTATTGGGTTCAACAGAGGAGCAAATGGGTGAAATTTAATGGCCTGTGATATTCAGGAAGTGAGAATAGATGATCTAATAGTCCCTTCTGGCCTTAAAATCTATGAAACACAGCAGCCAGCAGATACATTGTGATATTTTCACCAGGTGACATCTGGTACCTTCTGGTAAAAACAGCCATACCACTGAGCCCTTTCCTGGATTATTTCTCAGGTGCACAAAGAGACTTAAAGCTAACTTGCAAAGGAAAAAAAATGTCTGGAGTCCCTTTTTGCTTCTTTTGGGTGGATACAGGAGACTCCAGAGACTCTTTTTTTCCTCCATCCCTTTTAATTTCCATTAGAAATTTCTTCTGAAATTTCTTCTGAAAGATGGTTTCTGAAGAAGATCATGACATCACTACAGCCAAGGAGAACTGAACAATAGAAAGGAGGAGGGATTTTTGAAAAACTATTATAAACATGTTTTTATTAACAAATTCCACGTCAGTAGCTAATTAACAGTCCAGAGAGAGGATCTCTCCTTTTTGAAGTTAAAAGTTACACCCTGTTCTTGTAAAAATACATTTTAAGTCCTTTAAGCATGATGATAAAAAGATAACTGCAGCCAGAAGGGACAAGGAAAATACAAGTTTTGTTTACTGAAGTGTCCTTCACATGATAGCAGAGATATTCAGCAATTTCAAAGGGCAGATTAAATACTTTCCACACAGTAAGGGCAAACCATACTCTTTTCACTCTAGTTGACTTTAGGATTGAGGAAATCCACATGCAAAGGAAAACAAAGATAAAGTCTCTGCAGTAGTGATACTGGTAACTTAGCCATGCATCTGAGCAGAGCACAAGGTGCAGCTTCCTCACAACCACCCTGCAGCAGCTACAGAAACTTCTCTACATTTAAAGGTGCCATGCACAGGAAATAAAATGACATCCTCTCCTTCCAGTCACCTAATCACATATGGCCTTTCAGCGACCATTTACATTCAGCTCAGCATCACAGATATTACATAAACCTAACCTGAAGAAATTCCTGTGTTTTCATAGATTTCATAGACATCAGGGCTGGAAGGGACCTCGGGAGATCATCGAGTCCAGCCCCCTGCCCAAAGGGCAGGAAGTCAGCTGGGGTCATAGGATCCCAGCAAGATAAGCATCCAATTTACTCTTGAAGGTGTTCAATGTAGGCGCTTGAACCACCTCCACTGGCAGACTGTTCCAGACCTTGGGGGCTCGGACAGTAAAGAAATTCTTCCTTATGTCCAGCCTGAAGTGGTCTTGCAGGAGTTTGTGACCGTTTGACCTCGTCATCCCTTGGGGCGCTCTGGTGAACAAACACTCCCCCAGATCTTGGTGGTCACCCCGATAAACTTATAGGTGGCCGTCAGATCACCCCTGAGCCTACGTTTTTCCAGGCTAAAGAGTCCCATGTCTCTCAGCCTATCATCGTAAGATGTGTTTTCCTGACCTCTGATCATGCGCGTGGCTCTCCTCTGGACTCTCTCAAGCTTCTCCACATCCTTTTTGAATTGTGGAGCCCAAAACTGGACGCAGTACTCCAGCTGTGGCCTCACCAAGGCCGAGTACAAGGGGAGAATGATGTCCCGGGATTTGCTCGAGAAGCATCTATGGATGCAAGCCAGCGTTTTGGTCGCTCTACTAGCCGCAGCATCGCATTGCAGGCTCATGTTCATCTTGTGGTCAATGATGACCCCCAAGTCTCTTTCTTCTGTAGTGCTAACCAACGTAGCACTGCCGAGCCTATAAGGATGCTGCAGGTTTTTCCTCCCAAGGTGGAGAACCTTGCATTTTTCGGTGTTAAACACCATGAGGTTCTCATCTGCCCATTTGCTGAGCTTGTCCAGGTCAGCCTGGATCACCCGCCTATCTTCTGGCGTGGATGCTTTGCCCCAAAGTTTGGTGTCATCGGTGAACTTGGCCAGTCCACTCCTGACTCCAATGTCCACATCGTTAATGAAGATGTTGAACAGTATGGGTCCCAGGACAGAGCCTTGAGGGACCCCACTGGTCACAGGGCACCACGATGAGTGACTGCCATCAATTACAACCCTCTGGGTCCGACCACGGAGCCAATTTCCCAGCCAGCGGATCGTGGTGGAGCCAAGGCCACAACTGGCCAGTCTGGCCAAGAGGTGATCATGGGATACCAGATCGAAGGCTTTTTTGAAGTCAAGATATATGACATGAATCTCTTCTCCCTTGTCCAGGTGATAGGTCACCTGGTCATAGAAGGAAATGAGATTGGTCAAACAAGACCTACCCGCAACAAACCCGTGCTGGCTATCCCTTAGGATGTTAGCCTGGGGCAGTCCCTCAAGGATGGCCTCCTTAATAAACTTTTCTAAGATCTTCCCCAGGATAGAAGTCAGGCTAATGGGCCTGTAGTTAGCCAGATCCACTCTCCTCCCTTTCTTGAAGATCGGCACCACATTGGCCTTCTTCCAGTCTTCGGGCACTACACCAGAGCGCCAGGAGTTTTCAAAGATCCGTGCCAGGGGCTGGGCTATGACGCTCGCCAGCTCCTTGAGTACCCTGGGGTGCAGATTGTCAGGGCCGGCTGACTTGAAGGTATCCAGCTTCTCAAGATGTTCCTTCACGAGGTCAGCATTTATGGAGGGTAGGGGATCCCCATCACCCGGATCTCCCTGTCCCATAGCAGGCATGGGTGTCCCATGGGACTGATGAAAGACTGACGCAAAGTACCTATTTAATAGGTTGGCTTTTTCCTGGGCGTCAGTTGCCAGTTGACCCATCTGGTTTAGCAGGGGTCCAACGTTGCCCTTGCTTTTCCTCCGGCTCCCCACATATCTGAAAAAGGACTTTTTGTTGTCCTTGATGCTTGAAGCTAGTTGGAGTTCAGTTGCAGCCTTGGCTTTCCTGGTTTGCTCCCTGCAGGACCAGACCAGTGCAGAATAATCCTCCTTGGAGGTGAATCCCGTCCTCCATCCTTTGTAGGCTTTCCTTTTTAGCCGTAGGAGGTCCGCTAGGTCCCTGGAGAGCCAGGGGGGCTGCTGTGCCTTCTTGCTGCCTTTCCTCCGTGTTGGAATAGATTTAGCTTGTGCATTGAGGATCGCTTCCTTGAGAAGCAACCACTCTTCTTGAACTCCCATCTCTCTGGGGCCATGGTCCCTAAGGGCCTGACCGACAAGCCTCTTGAGCTTGTCAAAGTCAGCTTTTCTGAAGTCAAAGACTTCTGTGTTGCTGACTGACTTGCCAGCTTTACGGTGGATGGTGAAGGTGATCAGCTCGTGGTCGCTGTCACCCAGCTTCCCATTGATCACTAGGTCGCCGATTAGGTCGTCCCCAGTAGCCAGTACCAGGTTGAGCAGCGCTTTGCCTCTCGTTGGCCCATAGACTTCTTGAGTCAGGTAGAGGTCATCCACGCACGAGAGAAAGCTTTGCGACCACTCGGATTTTGCTGAGTGATCTTCCCATGAGATGTCCGGGTAATTGAAGTCACCCATGACAACCAAGGTCCTGGAGCAAGCGGCCTCAGTCAGTTCCCGGGCGAACTCCTGGTCAAGCTCAGGACTTTGAGTGGGAGGTCTGTAGTAGACTCCCACCGTTGTGTCCCCTGTGCCATATTCCCCATGAATTTTTACCCAGAGGGTCTCTAGCTGTCCATGCTGGTCGCCAACATCAGCTTTCAGGGACATGTAGCTTTCCTTCACATACTGAGCTACACCCCTGCCCCTTTCGTCAACACGATCCCTCCTGTACAGGGTATAGCCCTTTATACCCGTGGTCCAGTCATGGGTGGAGTCCCACCAGGTCTCTGTTATCCCAATGACGTTATAATTCTTTGCACTGAGCAGGAGGACGAGCTCGTCCTGCTTGTTGCCCAGGCTCCTGGCATTAGTGTACAGGCAGGCAAGTGTCCGTTTGGGGGCTCTTGCCTTGCCCACAGATTGTGCCAGGGCTGGGGCAGGGGTGGGCTCCCTTAAGTGCCTTGGTCCGCTGGCTTTGCAAGGGTTGCTCAGTGGACCAGCAGTGGCAGTAGTCCCCCCCTCCCCCAGCGGGCTTAGTTTAAAGCCCGGTGGAGCAGGTCAGCCAGCCTGGCTGAGAAGAGCCTCCTCCCCAGGGGGGAGAGGTGGAGGCCATCTCTTCCCAGCAGCTCGCTGCCTCTCTCGCCAAAGAGCTGGCTGTGGTCATGGAAGCCAAAGCCCTCCCGGTGACACCAGCGTCGCAGTCTTTGGTTCACTACGTGGATCCTCCTCTCCCTCCTCAGCCCATAGCTCGAGACTGGGAGGATCGACGAAAACCCCACCTGAGCTCCCAGACCCCTAAGCCCCACTCCCAAATCAATTCCTCCTCTGGCCCACCAGAAAAAATCATAATATGCTCACTCTGTTTACATACATTTATGTGATTTTGAAATTATAATCGATCCTGAATGTTGTTGCACAGTCTGAAAAATGTATGCATCTCTTTTCCTAATTCACCAGAGAAAGGTGGTGATATTTTTCTTAGCAGACCTCTCCCAGAGTTGCTTTTTCCCTTTTTTCACTGGGAGAAGAGACTGTGATTTGAACTGACTGCCCATCAGTGCAGCCTTTCTCTCTGTAAAAATCCAAAACCAGGGGCTTCTTAGTAGCTTGAACAGAGGTCTTACACTGCCAGCTCTCCAAGCATTGAGTGCCTGATTGGCCAAATACTGTTCTATTTGTTCACTTGGCACAAAACCTCAACTATTTGAATATTAACTGGCCAGGCCGATTAGTGGCATGCCATCCGCCAATAAATAAATTGGAACCATCTCTAGACCTGATTGGCTTGCTAATTAAGCTCAGTTACAGGGAAATCTGCAGTCAATCAGTCTGGTCATTACCAGTTGGAACCGTGCACTGGTAGCAATAGACTTATGACAGATTTCTGTTTTGCTGGGTGAGGTTTTAACTGAGACTGGGAAGAAAGACTGCATCAAATCCTCTTCATCTGTCAAGAGTAAGGAAAAATGATCAGTCTTGGGAATCTTTAGGGTTTGTTTTTTCTCCATCATTTAACAGTATGCTCACCATGAAATATCAGGTAGAGCTGCATTGCTTTGCTTCTGACTGAAACTGTTTGGCATTACATCTGCTTTCCAGGCCACAAAGTCTGAGAAACCAGGGGATAAACATCACAAAATGCTACCCATTCAGAAGGGTAAACACTGCATTTTATTTCCTTTTTTTTGGCCCATTTTGTTCCCCTCAGTTTTCCATGCCTGACTCCAAATTCTTTTCTTCTGCATCCAGCCTAAAGCTTTTGGGCACCAGAATTGTTTGTAGCTGCTGCCAGCTGTGGCAGCATCCTGATGTACAGTTTAGTGACAGCACAGTTTTGAAAAGCTGTAAGTAACAGAGATTTTGTCGGGACTGATCAGACCGTGCATTCATACCATCTCCTTTGTGCAGCCTCTGTAGACAGAAGCATGACAACTTTATTGAATAACACATGAAAACAGCAGAGAAAAGATATGAGTTCCTTGAGGGAAGGCACTATGTAGGACTACTAAGCATTATTGTTGCTATTAACCAATACCATTATACAGTAAACTCATCCTCAAATGTGGTTATATTTTCCTTGAAGTATATAGTTTTTTTGTATGCGGCCAAGGAGTTGCTGTCACATCTGTGAGATCTCGGGAAGGTGGGTTGACCCGGTTAAAACGTTCATGCAATTAATGTTCCCATTGCACTCACTGGACATTTGAGAGCAGGCAGTATCTTACAGGGAACATTCTGCATCTCAGAAGATCAAATATGAATGTCCTACATGATTTGGTAGCAAAGGAGAAAAAAGAAAGACTTGGAAAGAGTAAATCAGATTGAGTTTGCCATTAAAAATCCCAGTCACAGGTCTCTGCCCTGATGACACAGTTAGCCCTGGTCGCTGTTCAGTCCTTGTACAACTATGTACATGTAATGAGGCAGAATCCAGTTAAGGTGGCAGCGGCCACTGGGGAGATGCCAGAGCTGAAATGGCCTGAACATATTATGTGCTCCTTAGCTATCACTTGCAAAGTGAGATGAGCATCTCAGGTAAGGCCCAAACAACTTATGGTCCACTTAGATATTTAAAATGAAAGGAATACCCCCAATTTCAGCATTTCTTATTCTCTGCTGTGTACTGGATGGTCTGAATCTCCTTCAGAATCACCTACCTCTCCCCATGTACAGTCTAAGGAGCCTAAACACTGAACTCCGTGCTGCTTGATGACTTGCTATGCTCACTATTTCATTTCACTGCTTAAGTCCTTTTGTGGAACTGACCTTTTGAGCACTGTTCAAAAAGTTTTAGAAAGCACCCAGCCTGTAGAGTTAGTGTAGGACATCATTTCCCAGTCGCTCTTTAACATGAATATATCCCGCCCCCACTTTTAAATAAAAGTTAAAAAGGGAAAGAGAATAAAAACCACTCAAGGGGTTCTGCTTCAATCAAGACATCCCAGGCATTTGTATAATCACCATGCTTTCAATTGACTGCTCTAATTCAGAAAGGTTTTTTCGAGTTGTTGTGAACTGCTGCAACAAATCAGTCACTTTGATCAGACTCCATTTTTGGGGTGCCTTATTTAGCCCACACACCTTTTTCTTTTCCTTGTAATGGAATAATTCAGATTTTTCAATGCTAATGAGCAACTTTTTTTTTTGGAAGATGCATTACCTCAAGTGCCAGCATAAAATTAATTATAGAAATGCTGTAAAATGCCCAGCAGATAGCTTTGTAAGACTAGAATCCTTTATCATCTTTGCTTCTCTTCCTTTTTTCTCTGGCTGCTTTTGTTTCTTTCTTCTTTGTAGCAAATGAGAGGTTTCTTTTTGGCTTAAAAACAAACAGATCTTGAAAATGAGCAGAGATGGAGATTGGTCAATATCATATGCAAATAAATAAGTGCTAATTACAGGCAGTGTCACTGTGTGTCAAGTGCAGTTATTGTGACCACATTTATTGGCCAATTAAAAGCTTTACTGGACATAACAAGAGACAAATTATGGCTTTGTGAGTTCTCCTGGCCTGTCACAGAGAGAATGTGGTTTGTGGTTTTATTACAGTTCAGCTAGTGGTTTCACCAGAAGTAAATGCATTTTCCCTATAAAGTGCACAGCCTGTTGTTTGTAACTTACACACCTCAAGGTTCGAGTAAAACTCCAGAAAACGCTGGTGGAAAGTGTAACACTGTAGGGATATGGCATCAGGTGGAAATCAAGTAATCTGCAACTCCCTCAGAAGACTGTCTGGCACCAGTCCAGTTAAGGAAACAGAGGCAAAATGAAGGCTCTTAAGAAACCTCATACTAAAGGAAGGGATCTCTGCTCAGGTCAACTTTAACTTTAAGGCTAAGTACAGACAGTCAACAAGCCAGAGGCTGAGTTGATTCAGTCTTTGCAGGTTAGTCTAAGGTGTGTAGATTGAACCACCAAGCAAGTGAACAGACATTCACTTTTGATTTCAGAAAAGCAGACACATGCCTACAAAGGCCCTGAAGCCAGGGGAGGGTGCTAAAGCATGCCATCCTGCTCAGCTGGAGCAGCCAGCTTGGGCTAAGACTAGCCTGCTCACCCTGTGAGGGGGTTTATGGGGCAGGTGCAAAGCATCCTGGGATGCTGGGAACTATGAGTTAACTTGAATCTGGAGGGGATCTGGGACAGAAGTTCAATAAAATGACTTAACCTAAATCTGTTAAGTCTGATACTACATCCATCTGGGTTTATTTTAAACCAATTTTGGCCATTTTGAAAGCGGTTTATACACACTGAACTTCTGTTGTGTTATAGATTTGAACCAGTTTCTGATCATTTATACTGGTTTACGTGTAATTTCTGGCCTTACCTTAACAGGGTATCCTGAGCTTGTCTTTCTTTAGATCTGCCATAGGCAGGCATCCAGGGGTGGGCAAAATGCAGCCCGGGGGCCGGATGCAGCTCGCCAGGCCATTCTATCTGGCCTGTGGGGCCCCTAAAAAATTTAGAAAATTAATATTTATTTGCCCTGGGCTGCCTGTCATGCGACCCTTGATGGCTTGCCAAAATTCAGTAAGTGGCCCTCTGCCCAAAATAATTGCCCACCCCTGCATTACACTCAACTGCTAGCATAAAGGATAACAATGTACAGGAAACTGGAGCCCTATGCTATATTTCTAGCTTTGCCACTGACTCTGTTACCTTGGGCAAGTCATTTTATTCAACCTGTGCCTCAGTGTACCTATCTGTGAAATAGGAATACAAATGCTTCTGCAACATACACAATCAAGAGCACTGTTCTTGTAAAGTACCAAAGTTTGTGCATATCATGTCTCATTTTTTGGCATAGAAGTTTCCTTAGCCATAGGTGAAGGTGGCCTTGGAAGCAGAGTGGGTTACCTTCATCACCCTTCTTCCCTGTGTGGCCTTTGGGATCACGAGGAAAAAAACTTGTGTTGAAAAGTATTGGTGATATTTTTGCATGGGACCTTTGCATCCCTGTATCTGCTGTCTTCCTACAAGGAGACAGACAGACTTTTGTCAGAGGTATGACTCAGCTGCCAGGATTCAGTAGAACATGCAGTAGTAACTCTTAAACCAGGGGCGGGCAATTATTTCGGGTGGCGGGCCACTTACTGAGTTTTGGCAAGCCATTGAGGGCTGCATGACAGGCAGCCAGGGGCAGATAATTATTAATTTTCTAAATTTTTTAGGGGCCCGAGGGCCAGACAGAATGGCCTGGTGGGCGGCATCAGGCCCCCGGACCACATTTTGCCCACCCGTCTTAAACTGTCAGCATTTTGTAGGAGATTACCTGCAATGATTTGTTTATTTTTAGTAAATGGGGAAATTTATAGCCCAAAATATGCATCAAAAGGCAAACAAGATGCATGAATAACAAGGAAAAGGTTTCCTTCAACTTCTGTCTGCAAACCGTCATGACTAAGAGAACTGAATTCTTAAAAAAAAAAACCCCACAAGAAAAAAATATCCCCACATGGACTTGCTGTTGCTTTCTAGCTTGATTCAGAACCCCGACAGGCAATCTCAAATGGGAGATATTTATTAGAAGAGACTATGACTTCACACTGTTCATGATCTGCATGTTCTGTTCTCATTCCTCTGAACCTGTTTTTCCAATTTGGGTTAGATTAAGAAGGAAAAAAAAAGGAAACAGGAGTATAAGATGTTTCAAATAGCTGCTGAGAGCACAGTGCTTAGGTGGATCACACTTACGGCTTCTGTGCTCTGGAAGTGACTGACTTATTAATTCTAGGTTCTGGCACTGTCAATACTTAGGTTGGGGGGAGATACATAGGACCGTACAGGATCTGTGGCACTTGCTACCTTATTCTAAAAAAGGGGGTTTCCCATTCCTGTTAGGGGATACCATATCATTTTTCTTTATTCCCATTTTACCATAGTTGTATGTTTGTTGCGGCAGGCCTTGCGATATATTTTCTTGTCTTACTGTGAGGCTAAATGCTACCAGCTGAGATTGTTTCTAAGGATGCACAGAGTTTGGTTATTAACAGGGATCTTGGTTTTTCTCCGTTTAAAAATCTCAAATTTGGTGGTTAAAAAGTCCAAAATTTTCTGATTAAAAAAACCCCCAAATCCATATTTTTCTATGATTAAAATGAGATACCACTATATATGTAGGTATCCATTGAACACAACGTTTTATTGATATATTTACAATTTTAAAGCAACTTAGAAGCCTACCAATGCCTCAGTCATTAAAATAAAAAACATTATAAATACCTATATATTTTGGTGTTTGCTTTGGGGGCGTTTTTTGTCATGGAAAATCAGAGCCCCCTCTGCCCCCTTTGCTCACCATGTTGCTGTCCCTCCACTGCTTGTGGTGCTGAGCAGCCCTGATATGCCAGTGTCCCTCACTCCCGATCCACAGCCTCCCACCCCTCAACTCTGCTGGTGCCCCTCACTCCCAACCCAAAGCCCCTTGGACCTGCTGGTGCCCCCCTCTCTGCCCGCACCCAGGGGCTGGGGTCCCTCATTCCTGATCCACAGTCCCCTGCCTCCCCTTCTTCCCCACCCTCGGCTTGCTGGAGGAAGCCACAAGCTGCCAGGGCTACAGGAGCCAGCGGTTGCATGCTGCCTGCACCTTGCTCCACGTACGCCAACCACAGCCAACCAGCAGTACCCGATTCCCTGTTGCGCATGGGCAGCGGCAGCAGCTGCTGTGGCCAGATTGGAGGGGCCTCCCTTTCCTCTAGTAGGCAGAATGGCTGGAGCAGAGCTGAGCAGAGCCTGTTGTGGGGGAGGATGTGGGCTGCCTGCTGCAGGGCTCGGGGCTCCCCATCTTGCTGCCCTCCCCTTGGGGGCCTCCACAACCCAGTGGGCAGGACCTGGAGTGGGAGGGCAGAGTGGGACTCTGGCAGCAGCAGGGGTGGCAGCAGCTACACAGAGTTATGCTCCCCACTGCTGCTAGGCAGGCAGGGGGTGCCTCACCTTGGCAATATGGCTGGTGCAGGGCTCTTGGTGGTCATGGCGGTAGTGGTAGCACCGAGTCTCGCCACCCCACCCCACCCCTCTCTGCCATGCCACACCAGGTCCCATCTGCTGGGCTGCAGAGGCCCCCCAGGGAGAGGGCAGCAGGGCAGGGAGCCCTGAGCCCCACAGTGGGCAGCCCCTATCCTCCTGTGCCCCATGCACAAAACTGGAGGGGCACATGCCCCTTGATGTCCCCCTCCCCAGGAGTGTGTGCAGTGGCATGGAGCCAGCTCCCCTGCCATGCCCTGGACTGCTGCCCATTGCTCCATCCTGCCCCACCCGCATGGACTTATGGCCACTCCTGGGCACTGCCCCAGCCCCAACCACCAACCCTGCCCCACTCCCTCCCTCACTGTGACTACCTCAAATCTTTGCCCCCCAATGTCACCTCTATCCCTTCCCCCCTCATAGACTTACCTGCAGGCAGCAGGGGGAGCTGCTCTCCACCGCTGCCTGACAGTTTTGCTGGCACTGTGCATGTGTGCACTCTTAAATCTCCTCAGACATCTTTGCACTGGACTTTCCACAAGAAGTCAGATGTTAAATAGTTTGTTTTAAAGTGAGAAGGGGATTCCTGTCCAATGGCACTCAGCCACAGCAGTCATAGTTAAATTCATATTTCTTGGGATGGTGGGGAAAGGGTACAACAAGGTTTATGACTAAACCTAATAAACTCTCTCTTCCCTCCACCTCTACCCAGTTTGTATTTTATTTGTTTTTCCTTCTGTTTTTATTCCAAGCACTGCTGCAGCAGCATGGGGAGATCATAATCAAATTCTCAAACCTAAACTGTTTCCAAATTCCAACTCCGAGGCCTGGAACTGAATGTCCTTGTAGTTCAGGTTCTGGCTGGTCCACACCGAAACTGAGAAAGCCAAAATGGTGGAAGTCCCTCAAGAATCAGCTTATCTGATTTCAGCAATATCAAAAATGAATTATATCTGCTTCCTGTCCCATTGTGTATAGAACAATGCTCTCTCCATAGCTCTGGATCTACTGGAATCTCATCTCTTCTTCAGGATACCCATTTACCACGTTTTTTCTGTGATGAACTGGAAACCCAGATCCCTGGATATTACTCTTGCTCAACTACAGAACCAAAGCCAAAACCATCATGGTAAGGTAACTAGGGGCTGCAACCCTGTCTTGAAATATGTCATGAGATTACTAACTGGGTAGAGCTGCAGCCCCTCTCTCAAAGAACATGGCTTTAAATCAAGCCCACCTCATATTGAGCCTGGCAGCACCTATAAGCCATGTTACCAGTCATGGAATGGGGCTAAAGGAGAAAAGATCAGCAAAATAATTTGATAATTGAGAGGCTGGGGTTTTCCCTTTCCTTTGCCGTGGGCCCCTTCTCCATATCTGGAGATTCCCTAAGCAAGGGCAAGGTTTTTCCTGCAAAGGTCTTATTCCTCAGCACAGGCCTTTCACTTGTTCCATTGGATCCAGTGCAGAAGACTACATTGTGGTAGACGCCTAAGTTGTCAAGACAACTGGACAAAACTGGACATCAAGGGGATGATATAATTCCTCTGATTCACACAGGCCCTTGTTTTCATTTTAGGGAGAAAAACGTGGATTTTCTCATTTACTGGAGAAAAACACAGGAAAAGGTGGGTGTCCCCTTGCAGGATGGCAGAGTTCCAGCCTGCAAGGGCAGGGGGGAGCAGGAGAAGGGTGATCAGCAGGGGGCACCATGTGCACATGTATGCATACACATGCACATGGCAACCAGGCAGCCAGGAGAGCAGGTAAGTCTGGTGGCAGGGGGGTGGCAGTGAAATTCAGGCCCCCCATCATAAGGGAGTTGGGTTGGGCTGGGGCTGCTGCCCAGCTGGAATGGGGTTCAGGGATGCAATACATGTCCACAGGACCCAGGAAGAGGGTGGGATGGAGCCACAGGCGGATCATCGTGGGGGGTGGGGGTGGCTGGCTCCCCACTGTTGCATGCACTCCCGGGCTCAGGGCAGGGTCAGGCTGCCTGCTGCAGACTTGACTTCCCCACCCTGCCGCCCTCCCCCCAGGGTCTCTGACTCAGTGGGTGGGACCCAGCATGGGAGGGCAGAGTGGGGCAGGGAAGCTTGATGCCGCTGTCAGAAGCCCCATGCTGTCATGGTTAAGTGCCCCCTGCCTGCTTGGCAGCAGTGGAGGTGGTGGCGCAGAGTTGTGATGTTATGGAGCACCCAGCAGTAGCAATGAGCTTCCCCACTAGGCCTTGATCTGCCTTGCTGTGCTGGGTCCTGCCTGCTGGGCCCTGGAGGGGAGGGGGGAGTAGGGCAGGGAGCCCGAACCTGCAGTGGGTAACCCACCCCTGCCCCCCCACTAGGCTGTGCTCTGGCTGTGCTGCCCGTGGAGGAGGGGGAGCAGGGCTCCATGCTCCACTCCACCACAGCAGCTGCCACCTTTTGCGGGCGGCAGCAGGGGCTGGGAGCTGCTGTGGTCTGGGGTAGGGGGCTACAGACCCAGGTCCCTGACTGCATATCCCTGGTAGCTGGGACCCCCCTCTGACAGGGCTGGGGCGGGAAGGCTTTGGGTGAGGAGAGAAGGGCACCAGCAGGGTTGGGGGGGCTGTGGGTGGGGGGCTAGGGGCAGCAACAGGGCTGGGGGGTTGTGGGTTGTGAGCGAAGGGCAATGGTATGGGCAGGGCACCAGCATATCAGGGCTGCTCAGCACCACAAAGCAGTGCGGGGGGCAGGTGGGACAGCTGCAGCTGGATCTGCGTCTTGGTGAACAAAGGGGGCGGGAGGGGAAACTCTAATTTTCCATGATAAAAACCCAGAATCAAGCGTAAAAAATTTATAGGTATTTCGAATTTATTTTATTATAGCAATTGAGGTACTGGTAGGTTTTCAAATTACTTTCAAACTGTAAATATATCAATAAAACATTGTGTTCAACTGATACCTATATATATATATAGTAGTATTCAATTTTAATCACAGAAAAACACAGATTTTGGGGGATTTTAAAGCAGAGAATTTGCAAGTTTTGTTTAAATCAGAGAATTTTTGATTTTTAAACAGAGAAAACCAGGATCCCTGGTAATATCCATGCTGGATCAGAGCCACAGCCGATCTCTAGTCCAGTATCTGTTTTGAAAGAAACCTGCATAATCTTCATTCCCCATCCCCTGAAGCAGAGTCCCCTTAAGAATTGTTCTGAGCCTTGAAACGCATGCTTTTTTCTCCTTAAAAAAGACAACCCCTAAGTGTTTACTACAGCTAGATTTTCTTAGTGCCCATATAAATGCCCAACACCTCCCAACCTTAATAAGCTCTTGGCTTCAACAATGCAAGTTCCATAGTTTACATAAATGTTACGTGCAAAATTTTTTTAAAACCAGTCTTGAATCTACTGCCTTTGAATTTTAATGAACCCTCCCACCCCCAATATTATTGCGTTATAACAGTGCAAAGAGGAACCCTTGATCCACCTTCTCTATTGTTGCTTCTGTAATTTTAGTATGTTGTCTTGCGGGGGAGGAGTTTTGTTTCTAAGGTAAACAGTTCTAATCTTTTCAAACTCACATCCTTGCTCATTCTCATTTTTGAACTCCTAGTTTCATAGAAACCTTTTACAGATGTTCTGATCAGTGCTATGCACTATATTCCAGGTGAAAAATAAGCCATTAATTTATACAATGGCATTATTTATATTTTTAAGCATATTTACCCCAATTCTTATACATCTTAATATCTTATTTGCTTTTTTGTTTTTAAAAAAGAAAACCACACTTGTGCATCCAAGAGCCCTTTCTTGAAATGTCCACAATGATACCCAAAACTCTTCTTCCCTGAACCAAAACGGAAGAACCCAGAAAGGTGTGAAAGTAGTTCTGATTTTCCGTACCAAATTGTATTTACATTTACTGTCATTGAATATCATGTGCAGTTGTACTGTCATTTTACTAGTTCGATTAGGTCTTCCTGAAAGTCTTCAGAGTCCTTTGCTGACTTGATTAATGATATAATTTTATGGCACTTGAAAGTTTTGCTGCTCCTCTGCTCACCCCGTCCAAATAATTAACAAATACATTAAACATACAGGGCCCAATACGGAAACTTGAGATACACTGCTATTAACTTTTTGCTTTGGTGAAAGCTGACCACCTTTCCCCCATACTTTGCTATTGTACCTATTAGCTAATTTTTGATCCATGACAATATTTTGCCTTTCACTCCTTGGCTGCCTAGCTTGTTTAGTAGCCTCCTGTCAGAGGCCTTGTTAAAGGCCTATGTAAATGTCGCCTGGTTGTGTATTATCTGCTGCTTTAAATGACATTTTAAAAGAAATCTAATACATGATTTTCCTTTGCAGAGACCACAGAGACTTTTCCATACCATCACCTAATAGGTGTTTATTATTATTATTAGTAGTAGTAGTAGTAGTGTTTTAAATTATCATTTTAACCAATTTAGCAGAATATAACAATTCCCAGGGTCACCCCTGGAAACTTTTCTAAAGCCTAGGTGCGACATTGCCTACTTTTCATTTCCCTGGGAAGGTAGCTGTTTTTAATGAAAGATGGCCTATATTTTGCTAGCTTAGTAGTTCATTTCATTCATAGAAGTAGGTCCAGGATAGACATCTCCTAATATCCTTCATGGCGGTATGCAAAGACAAAAAGTCATAACAGACAAGGTTTTTTTTCCCCTCTTTATTAGAAAGAGACCTATACAATATAGTAGTCCCTCTCTGCATTACTTTACAAGTTTTTCCTTTTTTTTTTTTTTTTAACTCAGAATACTGTACAGCTGACACAAAAATCTCAAGATGAAGAGTGCAGGGAAGGAAAACATAATACAAACTGGCATATTTAATCAAAACAAGATCATATGAAACGACAAGCAAAGTGAAATGTCTGTCAATTGTTTTAATTACAGTACAAACAATATAAATAAAGCATCATTGAGTCATTGTAAAACAAACTGGCTGAATGAGGTAATATAAAAAACAAAAAGAGCCTTTTTTTTTTAATAATTTCCACACTGCTTTGTCATCATTTATACATTACTATTTACAGAAACAGAAAAAAACTCACTATAAAGTCTGCCATGTGCTAGGTATTTTCTTCCTCTACTGAAGACAAGTTTCTCAGGAGTCATTATTCACTTGCTCCCTTTCTCTCCATCCCAACCCCCACTTTAAAGAAACACCACGATTACAATGCAGGGAAATTGAAGGATCTGAGGGCTGAAGGGACAGAATTTAAAACGTAGTGTTTTGCATTCAAATGGGGTGTGGAAAAAAGAAAATGTAACTACCAGAGGTTGGTGATTAACTGCTGTTCCAAAAGAATGCATTCCTTATAAACGTGCTGAGTGGATTGAGCACCAAATTCTAATCTCAATGAAGTCAAAAGCAAAACTCCCCGACTTCAATGAGACCAGAATTTGGCTCTTCATGATTTAGAGACGATTCTGCACAGCTCTTCATAAGACTCTGATTCAGTAAAAGTACTAAAGGACATGCTCAAATCCTACTATAGCCAATGATAGGTTCATCATACTAAGCACTGCATTATTGGGCCCATCAAAACTTTTTTCGTTTGTTTTCTTTTTTAAAAAAAAGCTATATCTAATCGTATCTACACAGTACAAATTTCTAATAGGTTTAAAAACTCTCAACCCACATATTCCCTCTCACATTGTGCATCAACCTATTGTGTAAAAATTAAAGACGTTCTCGAAATTTAAAAAAATAAAGATGATTGCACCATTTTGTGTTCCTTATTCTGTTGCTCAGAAATCTTATTATTTCCACAGAGAAGAGGGCTGTGCTTTAAAGGATACTTGATTTGGACCTTCTCTGTGGGTTGGTAAAATGACCTTAGTGGAGAGATGTAATGTACAGTTTGAATTCAACTGAAACCCAGCATACATGGGGGGAAAATGCCCAGAAAAGGTTTTAAACGTCATTTCAAAGAAGAATTATTCTGTTACAGTCATTTCAGGTGCAAGAGGTAAATAAAATGTTTTTTCCTCCTCCAAATATTTCCCAACACATCTTGTCTAGCTACAGAGAAGTGGCATCTTTTCCTTGTTAAGCTTAGTTTCTTTTTGCTGCTTTTACTCAATACAATTGTAAGCTGCAGTCACCACTGGAAACAATGCTGTAAACTGTGAGGACATCATTTCATCTAATTTTCTTGGATTATCTAGTACTACGTAGTGTCTGAACACATCATTTACACAATGCCTATGATCTCCTTAAACACAAAATAACTTGCTGAAGTTTAACTAACAAGGACATGTTGAAGAGAGGGTCAAAGAGATCTGAGGGAACAATCAACCTGGATGCTGCTCTTTTAAACAATCTGCTGAAAGCATATTCCTGAACAATCTCAACCACCCGCACATGTACACCCATGCACACGTGGCTGTAAGACCTGAAGTGTCATTTATTTAAAACATCTAGTCAACTGCAGTGAGGCAGCCTGTCATTCTCGAGTAAGTCAGCCAGCCTGCTGAACTTCCTAGCACTCGTATCTAATTTTATATAAGAAAGGGCTTCCAAGTGGTGTGCCCTCTGTCCCCCTCAACTTTTACTTCTCTTTCTCACTCACAAATCTTTCATAAACTATACACGTAACACTATGGCTGCCTAAGCCACAGTGGCTAACCCTGAGGGTTGGCTAAGCCTTTTATAATTATGCTGGAGCTGGGATGTCCCAACTGTAGTGGTAAGTTTAGGGGTTTTGGTTTAATTAAAAGTTGAGTGTGCTTACAGTTGAAGGAGTTTTCTGGATGAATTGATACATCCTTGGAACCAGTTGCCCTCCTCAGTCAAGTAAGAATCCCACACATGCAATGTATACCCAAAGATACTGTGATCTATGAAAAATTATATCTATATATCTGGTGTGTAATGCAGAGTAGGTATCCATAATTTTGTGCCTCTATCTGGGAATGCCTTGTTTAGGTAGTTCCAAACATGTCTCATGCATGCACATATCTATACATATAAATTAGGCCTGGAGAAACGTGTGTACAGCTATGCATAACTAATTGAAAACCTGGCTCTTGCTAAAGATTTGCATATACGTGTGTGTATATGCACACACAGTATATTATATAATACACACAGTACACATTCTATGATGTTTAAGTGTATAGAGAAATGAAGTGCAAAATATTTTATACCACTTTTTTTTAGCAGTATCCTGTGATACACTGTCTTCATCTTGCTCCTTTCATGACCTGCCCTGCACTCTGCCCACTAAATTCAATTCTATTGGGTCTTGTTCTAAAGATTTGAGATTTTGAGACTACTTGTCAAATAACCACACATCAAAACTGTTTACAAAAAAAAGCCTGCTACATATTTCCTTTCCCTCAAAATATAAAATTAGCATTGGACTTACACTGGCCATAGGTGCTGATTAGACAATATCAAGTCACCAACAAGTGACAGGTTTCTAGGCCCCATGCCTTGTGATCCATTAGGACTAGAAAGGTGTGTTTTATGCTACTGGACTGGAGTTGGAACTGCCCCATTTTATGATCAGAGCAATCAGTTATAGCCCTGAGATGTTATGTGCTATCAGACTTCAAAGCTGCAAAATGTGACTTATGAAATACCTTGATAAATGCAGAGGTTTCTAAAACATATTACTTACTCTCTTCTTCCACCCATATAGCTGGACTCATGCTATTAGGGTAATCTGCTCTTAGAGGTGGAAGGACACAAGAAAAATAGTACCATAAATATTTTCAGAAACTCTAAAATATTGACCCGTTATTCTGTAAAATATGTGGCACACACAAGGTACCTGATGGTCTGCATTATGGTCATCCTAAGTTTTGCCCATAAGACCTTTATAAACATACTGGCCTCCTCCCCTGTCTCTTTCTATCTCTCACACACATACAAACACATACTCACTAAATTAAAAATGACTAGGTGTAGAGCACTGGAAGAATCTCACCTGCTAGAACTTGGAGCACTGAGATATTCAAAGCAAACACTCAGAGGTTTGTGCACAGGAGACCAAAAAGAGGAGACCTCAGCTGCGAGAGTCTATGAAGCAGACCATTGCCAAGTGAAAGTGCCACAAAAATTCTGGAGAAGTGCAGATGTTAATCTGAGAGCCAAATGTGTTAAAATGCATAAAAATATTCATTTTTACCTGCTCAAAAACTACAAATTCCTAAACTACTCAGGAGACGTTAGTAAACAATGGGGAACTAATTCACCCACATATTGCCATCACCTGAAATAAAACACAGAAACCAAGATTTTCAAAAAAGTGACTAGTGATTTTGGGCTTGAGACACTGTCAGAGGACTCAATTTTCAGAAAGTGCTGAGCAACCAGCCTTCTGAAATTAAGGCACCCAAAATGACTCTCTTCTTCTGAAAATCTTGGCCAATGCTCTTCTATATTTGCTCAAATATGGACTCAATCAAATAAGCAGAAATTTCTGAGAGATGGGAGAACCACAGTTTTGTTTTTTCATTTTAAAACCTTGCTCAGGATAACACACCTCAATCAAAACATGGCCCTACAATAAAGTTACCTAATTACAGTTTTAGGCATTTGTTTTGCTCATGGTATCTTTTGCAGTTCAGAGATCCCTTCACATATAAGTTATTTTGCTGATCATCTTCCTGTAGTTCAATAGGCAAGAAGTAAATCCCCATCTTAAAAAAAAAATCACTTTCAACTTTAGGTTTATTAGTCTGAGAGGCAAGGCTTTTTGTGATATCTTTTACTGAATCAACGGTCCAGTTATGAGAACTGTTGGACAGGCTTTCACCCATCAAGGAAGGGCACCTGATGACCAAAAAGCTCGTTCAATAGCTCTCCCAACAGCACAGTTGGTCCAATAAAAGGTACTACAAAAAAGCCCTGGCTCTCAGGTATTTTCTGGACCATCACAGCTACAACACTCCAGTCCAAGGTTTGTTAGTGTTATTTTACTTCTTTTATCACAAATAATTTGAGGTTGGAGTACCTTTACAATGGAGAATGCAGATGAAATGCTAACAAACACCTTTCTAAATTATAAACTTATTTATATTTACAAAGACAGAAAAAAAAGATATTAAAATAAATCAGGGGTCCAAGACTAATGAAGTAAAAGGTCAGAGATCCCACACACTAATGACAATAATAGCCCAATGTGGGAAAATAAAGGTGCTTGATTATAAACTTGAACAGGGAAATTATCGTTCTCCCAGAAAAGTGACAAGCTCCCAAGCATTTGGTCCCTTGTGTTCTTAAGCTAAAATTGGCATTTGTTTCCTCCTAAGGTGAAAAATGGCTCCTCAAGACAACTGTGAAGGACTCCTCCATTCACTTAGAGCTCTTCTGTGAAATCTGTGCTTGTTTTACTATTTCTGCTTTATATTAGACTTCCCCCCTCCCCAACATTACTTCATTTTTCCTCCTCACCTTATATAGGAGATGAAGCTGTCCACAAACTGTACCATTTATTACGCCACATTATAGTGCTCAAGATACATATTTGTATGAGAATACTTAATATTACATACTCACAATCTCTGTAATTTTCCCGCTACTCAAAGTCTCCCTCCCGTGGGCAAATCTCCAAACAAGTGCTCACTACACAGCCTAATTTGAAGCGGGGGAATCATGGCAAAATAAACAATATGCATCTTTATGAAGCAATCACACACCACACCCTAAACAATTCACTCTATGCTTTCCTAGTAACAGTTCAAACAGCTTTCTGAACAGCACCAAGACATGGATCACAGCCGGATTTTCAAGATACGCTTCATCAACTGCTCCTATGTAGATACACAAAGTGAAGTCTAAAATCACCGGAGTGGGCCCTTGACTAAACCACTGGATCAGGATTGGTTCTGAACCTCCCAAAACACTGGACACAGTCTACTTATCTAAAATGAGGTGAACTAAAGGGTCCTTTCAAAGCTCGGGGAATACCAAGTTTCAGATCCCAGATGTAAATGTACACATCAGCCTCATCCCTAGTGTTCTACAGCAAGTAGGTTACACTATCTAGAAGAAAAAAGTCAATGACATTGACCAGAGGCGGCTTTGCCATAAGGTCTTAGTATTTGTGTGTAAAGTGCAGAGAAGACTGGAAAGAGTACAATGAAATCATGAAAGTGGTTAAATGGGGGATGTTATGAAAATCAACTATGAAATTCCATTTTCTGAGAAAACAGAAACAGATTTAGCTCTCTAGCATTTTTCTACTGGGATTTCTTATTGACTGGCTTTCAATTTGTTTTTAATTTGCTCATAACATGCTCAAAGGGCGTAAACATTCTGGGTTCTACAGAAGCCACAAGAGGGGCGAAATGCAAGAGCAAGGAACAGCCGTGGACAGGTTAAAAGAATGGAATCACTGTAAACAATTACTATAGTTTCTGGAAGTGTCCCTGAATCCTTGATATCTGGACAGGTCAAGAACACCCTCTACAAAGTGCTAATATATCCCTTGTAAGCACCTGGTGTCAGGAAATCCCAGCTTCCAGTGCCAAGCAACGTTAGGCTAGTCCAACTGGATATCTAAGAGATTTTTCTCCTGTCCCTTTTCTATTAACCCTAACTAAAGGATTGCAAATATTGATTAAGCGTCAACATCAGACACCTTATACCCTAGTTCAACTCTAGTATTCAGGGGGTGGAGTGGGATTTTTCATACAAATGAAAACATCAAACTTTTCCTGGTTTTAAATTCAGGAGATAAACTGGGATATCAGGTGGGAAGATGTGTTCGCTTGTTTGTTTTTTAAATACAGTTCACATTGATTACACTGTGGAAGATACAGGGCTAGCAACAAGCAGGGGACAAAATTTATACTAGCCTGAGTTCATCACCATATGTATGACTATGCGACCTGTTCCAAAGTCCTGTAAGCTCAAGCAGTGCTATATAACTTTCAAAGCAATTCTGACCAAATATACTTGAACTCACAAATGCGGATACAATTTTCCTATGAGAAAAATATACCTGAAACTGCTCACTTACAGCCAGTTTAAGCCTAATTGTCTTTTAAATACCTTTTGTGCTGATCAACTTCAGCGAGGAGAAGGGAAAGGGGAATTGGCTGTACGCAAGACTAACACAAAGAATGAAGGCTTGCCAAAACCTAGTAACATATCAATCAAAACAACGCCAACCCCTAACACAATCTAGTATGTATTACATGGACTTCATATATGGTACTGCTGGCCCTCCAAATTTTTCAAGGAGAATGCTGGGAAATGGATAGATTGTATATTTTCCCTGCAGCAACCCTTCACATTTGGGCTATGCAATCAGAGACAGGTAAGCTGCATACAAAAGCCCTGGTCCATATTGGAATTGACAACTCTTACTATGATGTTTCGGGAAATCCCAAGCTTAGACTAAACACAACTAAACACAACAGCTTTACCTAAAGTAAGGAGTTAACATTCAGGTTGTATGGATAACTCATTCTTCCTATTCTAGAGTGAAATTTCCTTTTCTAGTATTTTCTGGACAGCTTTATTTAAAGAGAAAACTTTTGCCATGGAAGTTCATGATGGACTTCATGGTTTGCCACCAAGTCAGAAAACTTTTAAGATAGCCCAGTTGCCCTAATATCCCAATGGCCTTGGGTGTTTCATGCCAGGAAGAGTAGTAAAAACAGATCACTAAGAGGGAAATAGAAAAGTATTTTCAGTTTGGAAAACATAACAGCTTTGAAATGGAATGTAGGCTTAACAACAGCAATAGATTTAAAGCAAAGTATTTTAAAAAGTGGATCTGAATTTTCAGAAGTATTGTGCACCTGCAGCCACAGCTCAAGTCAAAGCGAGCTGGAGGTATTTAGCACCGCAGGAAAACATATTCCTGATTCCTACCTTACTTACATGCCAACAGATGTGAGTTCAGGTTACTGTGCTCTTGCAACAGGTGATAAGGTCACAAGAACCCGGTAGCACGGGACTGAGTGAGCAGTCCCATGTTTAGCTGTACATGTTAAAGTTAAGTCATCCACCAGAAATAACATATCTGTCAATATCTAAGCACAGGAGGGTGCATGTAAGTAGAGGAGGAACAATTGTGGAAACTACTCAAAAAGCATTTGGTTTTGAAATGCACACGATATTGCTGGTCTAGGTTGGTAAAACAGGAAAGCCTTTTCTATTCACTGTTCAATTTCCATACAGCAAAAAACAACAAACACAGTATGCTAAAGGAGCAGAAAAGGCAATCAGTGTTCCCTTGCTTTTCCTCTTAGGGCATCTCTTAATCAATCTTTTGTGGACTCTGGGTCTTAAGCCATACTGCCCTTTTTTTAGGTTTTGGATACCTTTGGGACATTAACATTTTTCTTTCAAATTCTGTCCACATATATTTCACTCAGTTCTTTATTTTCTCCTTCCTTTCTTATTTCAACAGAAACGCAGAGCCCCCAAGGAAGCACAACACTGAAGGCCTGTGAAATACATGAAGAATGGGGAGATTTGCAAATTACTATGCTATGTGCACCTGACTGACTTCACATAATTGTTCCTTTGCCATCTAATTCAGCTCAGATTTCAATGTTCTCCGCAATATAGCTTCCCCCCATCCTCATATTGCCATATGCCATTTAAAAATCACTTGCTTTCCCCAGAAACCTTGCCATTTGCTTATCTATGCCAAAATCTGAGTTTTTAGAAGGTGGCAAAAGCCAGCATCAGTCTGGTGATACCACAAAAATAAATCACGTATTAAAAATGAGAGCCTGAATCAACTGTCCAAACTCCTTCTGTAAGTCATTTATGTGAAACAAAACAGCCAAGTTCAGAGTCAAAAGAGCCATGCCATGCCCAGCCTGGAGAAGGACATCAATTCTGATATGAGACAAGTCAGATCTTCATGGACCCAGGCTATGGCTTTTTGTCTTGATCTATGAAAGCTTCATGGTGTCTAAAGTAAAATATGCTTATGCTGCTGACAGACATCCTCCTTTCCCTTCTAAAAGATCTCAGTATGCCTTTTTTGTATGCCAAATATGCCATCATCTCATTTCGATATGATCTTCAAAAGACTTGCATCAAACAAATGGAAATCTAGTTCACTGCTGGAAATATTTTCAATGTACAATGATCTGTAACCCACAGATCCTAGCTAGTTGCACATTATTTAGTACACATCCATTACAGTTTATAAATTAACAGAGGTGTCATTTGTCTGTACAAAAATCAATGCATATTTATGAATTTTTTTATTCAAATAGATTTTACATACATATAATCTAACGACACAATACAAAAATCTGTATAACTTAGGCAATGCATCACAGGAGTGACCAAAAACGCAAGACATTTACCGTGGCAAAATGACATGTGTCTCGTGGCTGAAAAAATATTAGCCTTTTATGCATTTATTTTACTAAATGTACTTGAAATGTTTTTCCTTAGCAGTATTCATTATTCCTTTTTGTGTTTCATAGTTACCCTTATTTATTTTTTCCATTTTGTTTTTACACTAAGGAGACTGCAGTCAAATAACACTCAGCAACTGATTTCCTCTCTTTGGACTGAAAAATTAAACAGATACTAAATTATGACAGTGAATTTAGAAAGGAGGGCTCCAAGGGCTTGAAAGAACATGTCTGAGATAATATGATGCTTCTAAGAATATTGCAATCACATCCAAGCAATCACCGAAGCGTGCCATGTAACTACCTCCTCAGCTAATATGCTTTTTTCTCCGTGATGACTAATCATGTTCTATTAAACAGCGGTAATGCTGGAAGAACTCAACTATACAAGTGTAATGAAGCCAGTATTCTCCCTGGACAGATTAGCTACAACTGATTTGACACATACCATCATAGGAGCTTCAAACCTGACAAACTCTGTGCTTGCTTCTGATTTATGCCGTCAAGCTCTTCAGAGAAGAGAATGAAATCCAAGTGTTCCGTTTGGTAGAGGTGAAATGTACTGATGTGCTTAACTGTCATTTAAGAAAAGTTACCGTTTTTTCTTTCTTTTCTTCTTCCTCCTTTCTTCTCCCTCTACCCCCTCCTTCAACACTCGTACAGCCTATGGCTGGAGACAGCCAGTAAAATGGTCCAATATCATGTGCTATGATTAGAGAACCCAAGACCAAACTCTCTCTCACCTCCCTTTTCATCATTCTAGACATTTTTTTTTAAACTAACGGTTTCTGCAGCCCCCTTTTCTCCTTCTCATCCCTTCGCACTGTCCACATATGCTTTTTGTTTGCTTGTTTGGTTTAGATGGGACAGGGATAGAGGGGAAAAAGGGAAAGGAAAGTTATAAGACTCTGACACAGGTCAGAGCTGTGAAAGAAATGGAGCTATGAGGCTGCAGACACTATTTAGGTCACTGAAAAATACCCAAGTTCCTCAGATGATGGTGGGCATTCTTCCACTGCTGTTGTTCCTGTTATTGTTCTTCCTGGACAAATTGGGTGTAGCCATAAGGACAAAACGCTCATCAGGACAACCGTACTGCAGGAGAACATCAATGCATTCCTGGCTTGTGGCTTGTCTGGCGTAGGCTAATGCTGTGTTTCCATGGGCATCGCGGGCCATAACATCCACACCATACTGCAGAAAGAAGAGATGTCACTTGAGACCCTGCTGCTAACACAGTATTAGCATGGAGGGAATGAAAATGGAAGAGCTATATCTGAGTTTAAGTGGAGGCTGGGGGTTGGGGGGAAAGAGGGGAGGAAGAGAAAAATACACAGAAGACAGAATGCATGACACAGCCCTTATTTTCTTATTTTGTGGGTTTACAGAAGATCAGCTTTCTTCCAGAACATCTTCACATGCTGCCTGTAACAATCTCTTTATAAATGCATTTTGTATGGCTATTCTAGAGCTAGAGCACTTATCCCTCCCTGTCTCCTGCACATCACCTAGTTTCTATCACACTGAAGTAAAAAGAGAGACATATTTTCGTCAAGGCCGCTCTGAAAGCTTATAATAGGAACATGTAGACTAAGGAAAATAAAGAACAACTTTAGCAGACTTCTGAAATATGCTGGCAGCAATACTTTGGAAGACCTTACTGGAAAAAAAAAAGTTTTGCTAAATAGGAACAAGTGAGAAGTAATTCAGAACTGTGTACCTAACATCACAAGGGAGATACTCACCCAAATTAAGAGCTGTACAAGCACGACATTTCCTTTCCTGCACGCCAAGTGCAGGGCAGTACGCCCATCTCCATCTCCACACGTCTCATTTACTTCTTCCCGCGTGCCATGGGCCAGGAGCAGGATGACGGTCCGCAAGTCTTCCTCAGCTGTAGCTCGCAGCAGGTGCTGGCCTAGGGAAAGCTCCAAGCACTGCAGAGGGGCAAGGAAAAGCTTCTGCTCATATTTAGCACGTATCCAGCGTTCTTTTTCTTCCCTAGAGAAGGAAAAGGAAATACAACCTTCAAAACTGGGACCACTGTCTTTGACTAATAGCATACAAGGTCATTACAAGACACAGTGACATATGGAAGCTGGTTGGCAGAAATTATTTTTCTTGCAAATTTTAGCAAAAGACCTGACACAGAAACATTTCCTTTAAACTTGAAACTTGCAACACTATTATTTATTTGTACTGTCACTGTGCCTAGGAGTCCCAGTCATGGGTAAACATCCAACTGTTCTGGGCCGTGTACATTCACATTTCTCCACAATCATAAGGGACTAGAGATCTAAGTTACATACTGACTATATGTAATAGCCTTTTACTTCAAGAGTGCATTGGGTCATAAATCATGGCAGATGTAGCCATATTACTTAACCATACCACTTACAATCTTTACTCAGGAGGTGCCCAGGACTAAAGCAGTCGAAAGGATCCAGATCAGGGAGAATATATATTGGTGTTTCCTGAATTATACTTAGACATGCACGGTGATAGCACTGAAGTCATTCATGATCTCGCTCTCTCTCACCAGAACACTATCAGTGAACAGTGACAGGACAGTTAAGTTTCACTAAGGGAAAGAAGTTTAGGAGTTTTTTTTAAATGGAAAACAAAAAATTTGAAAAATGGCTTCTTTTGCTGGGACAAGTAAGTGGAAAAAGTGTCCTAAAATACTGTTATATCATAGGACAGCAGATTACTCTGCCATTGGTTGAGTCTTTCATTTATAACCCCCACCCCTAGAACTCCGTAATGTCCTCTGGGCGATCCTCTCACAGGTAAATTCCCATTTGTAGGTGCTCCTGGCCAACAGAACAGGTATCTAAATGGAAATCTGCCTACCTGTGGACACCGCATACAATATCTAGCAAGGAAACTCATTACTGCTGACATTTTTTCCTCCAGCGGGAAAAAGAAAAGCTCTGTTTATGCCTTTCAGTAGTGTTTATACTACTTCTAGTAATCTAGTGTCAGGTTAGCCCTAATCTGTTTTTAAATACTTATGTAAACAGATACTTCCAACAGCAAATCTGGATTAGTTTTGCACCACTTCCTGGTACATGTGGAGTGACCTTACTTTGACCTCCCTAGACACTTTTCATTCAAAGCCTCCAAAAGCATGAGTTTTGCAACACGAATATTAATTTACCCTATCAATATGCAGTATTTTTCCTGTCTAAAGAAAAGTACGAGTTTTCAGTGTATGAGAAAAATGGGCATGCTCAAAGCTCTGAATAGCTACTACATCTAAATACTGACACTGTTCTGAATGCTGAAACATTGCCTTTGAGTCTGATACTTGAAATACAGGATATTTTAAAATGCTCAGAATTAAGGAAAAATGCTTGTAAATAATGTTTAGGTTGTGAGACAAAGTGACAAGAATGAGGACATTCACAGGAAGGATTAATATTCCAAGTTTTAACTTGTGCTGCTATGTTAAAAAATAACTAAACATGCAGAGAAAGAGTGGTCTGAGAGGGCTGCAGTTGCTTAAAATGGGCTCCAAGATGCCATTTCTGTATTTTAAGTGCTTTCCCAAAATCAGAGGATGTTGTATAGCTTTCATTTATCCCAAGCTAGTACATCATCAAGCCAACAAAGTAAGAAGGCGCAGGCTTTGGTAAGGCGCATTTGAAGTATGCTTTGTATTTATTAAAAATGAAATGGAGTATAATGACAAATTATTTTATAAACACATAATTTACACTTACAAACTGGGCAGGACAAAAGAATTTGATGGATCTTAACAGTTCCACTATGGAAAAAAGTGCATGCATTCTTTCTGAAGGAGACCATTATTATAAAAAACCTGCTTCTACCTCGGTCTGCTGAACAATACACTTGTAAAATATTAGTTATGTGGACCGGAAGATCACAGAATACAGATCAACTCTATTCTTCCCCCCATCTTCCCTGAAATTGGTTACTTGCATTTCTAATCACAGTCATGACACCAGCTGTGGTAACCAGGGTGAATAGGAGTTGCTTTCAGAGTTTAAGAAAAACTGTCTATTCCACTCACAAGCTGGATATGAGAACAAGATCCTTGGGGGGTGGAGGGGGTGAGCATCATTTCAGCCTAAGTCATAAAATGTGACTGCATGTGCACTGTATGGAAGCAACACTAAATACTGCAAGTTCAGGTGAAAACCTTCAGATCACTCGGCTACCCTGGTTTTACAAATTCATTGACATAAATTTACATACATTCTGAAAGACGAGGAATGAGGAATCATTTAAATATATGTTTCTTACACACAGTAAAGAGAACAATGCTGCTGGGTGAGAATGATGCAAAGACGGGAATCCTGCTATCTTTGGGAAACATGTGAGAGTCACAAAATGCCCAAGCCCTACCCACATTATCTTGATGCATCAAAAGGTTTATTCAGAAGGGAAAACAAAACACACAGACAAAAAGCAGAACACAAACTTATTAATTCTGAGAGGGAGAGCAGCCCATCACTTCTATTTCTCCCATGGGCTCAGGAGAGAAGGCAAGAGGAAAAGGATACTACCCATCCTCTTGTCAAAAGATTTATATTGCTGCATAAGAAGATAGCACCTTCTGTTTGTCTCGCACAATTATGTGATCAAGATTCAGTATAAACTCAACATTTGCTGCAGAGCTGAAGAGTTATTTGTCACCCAAAACATTCAATAAGTACTCTAGAGTCCCTGCCTAATCGGGGGAGGGTTCTGCATTTTACAGAAGACATGATGCACCATGCCATTAGCTTGCTGTTTTATTGCACCTCAATTTTCCCATGTATAAAATAGGTGCAACACCTATGTGCTATGAGTGCTTAATTAATTAGGCCCCTTCCATGAATGAACAGTCCCATGCGAGTATGTGTGGAGTGCAGTTCTGCTCAATATGAGCAGCAGTACTAGTTTTTAAGGAACCCTGACAGCCTCCAGTGGAAGGTATAACCTTAGATACTGCAATTTCAATGATAGTTTCTAATGTGAGAGAATAATTTATATTTAAAAACAATTCCAGACCCTGCAGTTATGGGAGAGTATACTGGACAGTGTTCATCTACAACCCATTACACATATAGATATGCAATGTCTTCTTAGTACATTCCTGATCAGTGTCTGAAGCTTTAATACCATCACGTATGAATGACCTGCCTGATCAAGTATTCCTAAAATTCCACTCACAATTTTTATCAGAAAGTAAATAAATCCAATAAATCCAAACACACACACACAGAGTATAGGACACCCTGGCACAGACTATTTCTGATACCCAATGTCAAATGGGATTCAAAACACAAGTGTTCTAAGTGGGACACACGAAACATACTTAATTTAGACTTTTGTATAGTAAACTATCCTTAATCACTTCACGGATAGCTGGGAGATGGGCAACCTGCTCTCAAAGCATTCAAAATTTGGAATTATTTGTCTTGAGTAAAAAAAATCCAGGAAGTCTCATTGACATCCTCTCTTGCGTTCCTCGTACTACATCTTCTTTCATATTTGGTAGGAATGATTTAATTTTCTGTGGAAAGTTCTGGGGATTTTTCTTGGAGACATTTTGGCTCACTGCACCTTGTTCACCCCAGAAATCATGCCACTAGGACATAATGACTACAATTGTTTCTCTGATGTCACAATTTCAGTACTGGGATCCACAGCTTGTCTTGGTTGAGCTTTCATTTTCCCAAAGGAAAGGCCAGTCCAAGAGCAGAGTTGTCAGCAGTAGATCACTTAACCTCATTCCAATACCCTGGAGGACCACTGTTCACATCCCCTGTTAGCTAATGAGCTAAAAAATGAATTATTGGAGCGGTCAGCAATAAGCAGAAAGAGGAGGTACAGTGCTTCATTTCAGCCTCTGCTGACATACCTTTAAATAAATCAACTGAATAAGAGTGAGAGGAAATGAGAGAAAGAGCAACTAATCAGAAAAAGACACTGAACCAATCCCTAAAAATAAAAGAAATGTGCAGCTGAACACCTGCTGGTAAATATTTTCTTCCTCCTAGCCCCATTTGGCACCCTATTAGCCCCTTCTCCGGGCAACCTCTTCTTTGTTAGGTACCCCCAGTTGTAGCCACCCTTGCATGTGAAAAACCGTATCCTAACCATGATTACCTTCCTTGGTTACTGTGACTTCCAAAATTCATTAACATCCTTTTCTCTGGATCAGAGAGCAGGCTAAGGCCACCTCACTGGAGATCTTACAGCATGATATGTTTGGATCTTTTCTAGCTTGCCTGGCCCAGGAGAATGCATGTTTGCTCTTCCTGTATACATTGATTAAGGATACAGATTTTCTTCAATGACCTTGCTGGTTCAAAACACAACCTTTTTACTTGCAGTCGTTTTTATTTTTGAACATACGTACATGGGGAGAATTAATAATCAACTGCAAATTACTAGATGAACTTACAAACAAGCAGAAGCGTTCTAGAAACCAGATAAGGCAATGCTTGAGCTTTTCACCTTTTAAAAGCGAATACCAATATACTGGAACCTAGGTTCCTGACAAATAAAGCTTCACTGTTTACACAAAGGCCAGAGACAAGGAATAATCATCATTGTGCTGTCTTCACCGTGCTAGGAAAAGTGCAGAACCACTGAGCCCTGACCAACAAGTGCCATCGTTTTCTTGACTTTAGTAGGTGTTACCATATTCTCACTGAACTTGAAGTCATTTTAGTCTGATAATTAAACACAGCCAGGACTTTGGTACCATATGTGGGTTGAAGTTTATTAGAAATAGAACAAAACTCCAACCCTCAGTTTATTTTGATCTAATTAATTGCTTGCTTCTCAAGATAGTGACCTATTATTGAAATTACTCTGTCAGCCATATCCCATCACTATTAGCTGGAAGCAAAATGAGGAAATGTAAAGAGGGAGGACAGAGCCGATAGGATGAAGGGATACAAACAGCAGATTTGCTTTTGACACAATTATTTTGCTTCACAAACTAGGATGTAGTCTGTGCTTTCACGTTAGAGCAGAAGCTACACATTTTAGAGTCCATGTCCAGTGTAACTCAGACCCTTTTCTACTCTACCCTTTTCATCGTTTAACTCTCCTTTTTCAATGAGGAATGCATAGGTGTACACCTAACACAGATACAGGTTGGAGCTGAGCATTGTTGATTTTATTTTGGCTCTTCCTACTCTTCCTCCCTACTGTTCTCTTCCACCTCCAGCCTCATTCTCCCTCTTCAAATGGACAAATGTATTAAGAAGAGAAACAGGAAAGCAAGGTGAGAAAAAAACCACATTCACTTTGGCATTAGGAACAATGTAACTACAGGAATTTACAACTTGTTGTTTAGTCAGACCATGTACGAGAAGACGCATGACATTTCAACATGAAACTTCAACAGTGGAGGAATAAATTCTTTTCATACCTGTTTCACAGATTAGCCAAACACAAAGGAGTTTCCAGAAGCAACATTTCAATTTTTATTTAATCTGATATATTTCAAAATATCCAAAACAAAGCACTTAAATGATGAACGATCTATTGACACAAGAAATGCTTTCTCTAGGAAAGCTTCCAGACTCTGAACATCTCATATACTCAAACCTCACTGTTTTACCACTTAATGGCTGTACATTTAATACAACCAGCATACTAACATTTAATGTGGCAGTTATCCGGCTAGCTCAGCCACAGACGTGCCCCACTTGCTATCCCATCGGGAGCTGACAAGGTTAATGGGTCTGTTTCAAGAAAATGATATTAACCCAACCCCTACAATACCCCAAAACTGGCTTTAAATGCATCTCCTGTAGCGTCCCAGGATGTGTCAATGACTCAGTGATTTAGTGATGCAGAGAGCATGCGTCAGACAATCAGTGCCGTAACCTCATCATCAGAGAGCCTGGCTTCTGATTATGCTGCAGGTTTTCTTCTAACAAAGCTGTTCGAGATGATGCCTTTCAGTATTCAATAACTTGTCCCCCCTTTGTTTTGTTGGAATATTCAACATGGTGTTTTTGGTAGGGAAAAGCAATGGAACAGAGACATTTGTTTGGGGTGGGAGAGGGAGAATGGAAAAGGTGAGAGAGATTCACAATATTTTTAATTGTGACTAGAAGGGAGGGGAGAAGAGAGGGTGAGAAGAAAGAGCTAGCAGCAAGGAATTTCCAAAGTGTCTTCCTGCCTCAAGCAAAGCAGGAACTGGGAGGAGAGGCATGGAACAGGAGTTGGGAACAATATGCTGAGAAAACAGAGGGGGCTTCCTCTCTCTGCAGGAGAAGACCCCACTCTATTGCAAAGTAAGTGCTTAGCAGTTGACTGCTTCCTAACATGCATGCCTTCTCTCCTAGGCTGCGTTGCTAAGGGGAAAGGCGCACAGGCCCACTAGGAATACAGGTCCCTGGCAAACAAGGAGGCTGCAGACAGCAAACAAAGACTGATGGGTATTTATTCCTTAATTACGGAAAGCTTTTACAAAACTGGCCACTGTAAATCCCGCATGCTGAGAAAGGGAGTTACAGGACAAGGATTTATGTGCACCAGGGCCAAGAGGAAATAAATACCTCAGTGGCTCCTGATCAATACCTGAAGTGTTTTGCCAACTTGCAGGGTGTTTTATGAGCTGTAAGGACAGAAAAGAATCATTAATAATTAAATAAAGTCAACCTATTAAGCTTATTACATCTTACACGTTATAGTTAAACATGGCAGGCAGATGAAGTAAGGTCATCTAGAAAAGCTGTGGACAGTATGACATGCAAATATACTGGGTCAATAACACACACAAGCTTGGTGTACAACTCCAGACCTGTGCTCTGACAGCCCATCAGCACAGGTAAATTTGCATGGTTATGTTTCTATCATTCTCTCTTCACAAGGAGACCATTTGCATGGAATTGAAGTTCTAGTTTCATCAAAGCTGCAGCTTTGTTTACTAGAAAATAGAGGTGTGATGCTCATAATTGAATGTTGCACAACTGCTCCAAATTCAAATTTATTCTCATTTCATGTTAAACTTGAATATGGGTCTCTTTTGCATCAATAACCAGCCTGTTTGCAGATGGAAATGACCCATATTTTACACATATGGGTCCTGTCCATACAAGCGAGCATGTGCCTGTTGCAAAGCAGGTTGAGATGCTGCAAGAGGCATTCTGGGAAAGAAAAAAATGTTCTCTGCACTGTGTATTTGCAGTGCGAACGCTAAATTTGATACCAGGAAATCCCAATGTGAAAAAATAACACGTTGGAAAAAATCAGCACAGGGCATGCTCCTGGAGCATGCTGTGAAGCAACCGGAGGCTGGGTCCTCCAGAGAGATGCTCTGGCCAGAACTTCTCTATGGCTCCCCCGTGACTGCTGCTCCAGCATGCTGCTTCATTTGGCCCAAAGGTCAACTGTGCAGCCACAGCCCACTGACAGGTGGCCCAGAGGTGCAGGAGGCTCTGCTGCATTGCCCATACCACAGCCCAGGCAGCCGTGTGGTCCCCGCCTGGGTCTGGCAGGCATGCAGACATGGGGCCACAGGTCCAAGGGGGAGGATGCTGTCGCATGTGGCAGCAGGTCACAGCCAGGCAGCAGACCCCACAGCCAGACTGCTGCAGTGGGTAGAGGGTGCAGGGATCACTCTAGATTAGGGCTGCTTCAGCAGTCTAGCTGGCACAAGGGGTAGTGTGTCCAGATAACAACTGCCTGGACCTCAGAAGCTCCTGAGGGCAAACAGACCGGACCTGCTTGCCTGGGCAGGTTTTTATACTGCTGGGGCCAGCACCTTTGCACCTGCACTGGCCCCAGCCTCTAGCTCCCGCTGGCTGCAGATCTGGGAGGAGCTGAGCTGGGCCAGTTTAGTGCAAGTGGCACAATTTGCCCCGTACCAAAGTGCATGTTCAGGCATGTGTGCCGAGGCACAAATCTCCAGCACCAATTTGGGCCTCTGCTATGTGAGCTGCTGCAAGCACATGTGCCTGCATGTGTGGATGTGTCCATATATGTCTGCACGTGCTTACACAAAACGGTGGTTCTACAAAGGCAAAGAGGTATTTTTCATGTTTCACCTGTCATCCAACCAATAAAGTGTCAGTCACAAAAGTTTATTTAGTGGTCCAAAGATATGAATGCTTTCCTATCACTTAACACCACTGCCACTCCTAGTACTTCAGTGTTATCATTAACAATTTGTGTTAATTTCTACAGCTCACTAGTTGCAGATTTCTAATACTTGCAGCCTGGTTTGAATTTACCTATCGAATTGGTCACCTACTGAAAATCACCTATCAATATTTAACACCCATCCTTTTGATGCAATAAAAACTCCAGCACCCCTTCTCTGCTCCCTGCTTCTGCCACTTCCTCAGTACCCAAATAACATCGCTTTCAACTAACAGCATTTCCTATGCTTCTAGTTTTGCTTTCAGTGATGCTACAAAAAACCCCTGAACCATCCCCTCAGGTGCGAGACACCTGCTGGATTTACAACCATATAACAATAATTACTGGCCAGACCAGCACATTGAAGTTTACTGACGTGAATTGACTTGGGTAAATATACTGCAATTGTGGACTCTGATACATCGTATAAAGCAGCAGTAAATGTAACATTTTCATTGCAGAACATACCACTAAATCAAATAGTTTTTAAGGCACACTTGGTAAGACATCACATCAGAGGATTACTCTGTCGGTGATTAAATAAAAACTCCACAATACGCTTTGCAGAGAGAACACTGCGGACATTAAGAAAACACTCAATTTACTGAAAATAAAGAAATCTAATTGTGGCAACTACAAATCCTACAAGCCTGTTACCCAGTCTTTTCTTGTTAAAAAACTAACCATGTTTTTATTCACATGTGAACTACGAAGCAAAAAAAAGCTGCAGACTAGCAAAAGCTTGTTTTTTTTCTGTGGTTTGTCTCAAAGCCTCAAACCCTAGCATGTACCATACATATATGTGTACTATACATATGTGTACTATAATATGTGTACTATACATATTTTAAGAGATTACCATCAAAGTCTGCAAAGAGAGGAATAATAAAGGGAAACTGTCAGATTTCTCTATATCCAACTTAGGGAAAAATGTTGTAAGAGTCTCAAGAGGAGCCTGGATAAGCTTTTGCAAGAGATAGCTAAGGCATAATATTTCTGCATCTGTTTAGGGGGCTTTGGACTAGATAGCCCTTGAGGTCCCTTCCAACCCTATGATTTTAAAAGGAGCATACAATGTCTGGATGAATGGTTTATGGGGGTTTCCACTGGGATATAGAAACATTCACTTATTTGAATTTAGCCCATGTCAAATCAGAAGTTGGTACTTTCCAACCACTGTTTGACGGCCTAAAAAACCTGCAAAAGCTGGTGGGCTCAGTCCATTTTCTTGTAGAGAGATGTTCACACATAAACAAAACACTGTTGAGGCAAAACAACAATATACTTGTTTTTCTTGTTGACAGTGTCATCACTAGGATCCCGTGGACCTATATAATGTACAGTAAGAATCTACTACTTCTAAAGTCTGCCAAGAGAACGAGCCTGAGGCACACTTTTCACAACAGTATTTGAAGTTTGCAATGAAACTATATACAACCCATTTAAATAGACCATTCCAATTTCAGGGTTGCCAATCGGGCAACTTCCAAGAATACTAAAAATATAATGCTTAAAAATAAGAAAGAAAAAGGAAGTTACAAGTTATCTTACATTAGATACAGATACAAACTATAAGCCACAGTGTACCTTAGTTTCTTGAGTGATTGACAAAGTATAGAAATAAAGAAAATATTAACTACAAAGATATACTTTTGGCATTTTATTATGCCTATATTAGCTTACTTGTGTAGATAACCTAAACATGAAATTCAAAATATACACAATAGTTTATGACTGACTGATTAAAAATTTTAGTTTACTGTTTAATACACGTCACTTCATTTTGAGCATTTCACTCACTCATTTGCTATTAGTTAAGGATAAATTTCTCCAATATGAACAATACACTTCAGAAAACTACAAGCATTATTTAAATTTGGCTCAAGAAGTTGTAACAATTCCTCTTTTCTTTTAAAAATGGTATAATTTCTATTCTGACACTGAATTTTTCATATTAAAAGCACAGAAGGGATGAACGACTGCTTTGAATGGATGCTGCAACTGAAAATTTTGTGCAAATTGGGATCAAAATATCATTATAGCTGTTTATACAACAAATGCTTAGCTATTTGAATCTAAAGTACATCCAAATTTATCAGGCTTTTGCTTTCATGCTCATGATTATGTAGAGCTCCTGTATAATATTTAAATACTAGAAAAAGTGCAGCACAAATATCTCAATACATAAATCTCAATAAATCTGTGCCAGGTGAGAGACAGACCGAGGTAGCCAAGTGAAGTTCTCATAGACCCAGTGTAATGTGGCATATAACAGGGATGTACATCAGCAATGCACTTTACAGCAGTTCTTCCTGTGATGCGACTATCACACTGCATTAGGGATACCATAACAGTCGCTGATGTGATCTGCTTTGGAACATATCGCATCATAAACAGATGAAAGAAGAGAAATGGAGCTTTTCCTCTGCTCATATTGCTATAAAGTGGGTAAGTATCCTAGTTATGAGCACACCAATGCTTTATAAATAACACGGGGGGAAATCCAAGGTCTATCCAAGAGCTAATAAACTTGTGATTTATACAATAAAAAGGTCTCAGACAAGGATTTGCCTAAAGCAGATTGTACATGGGTTTTTATATTGACAGGGAAAGGAAAGACAAGGCAAGATTTGAGCTACAAATTTTGAATATAATTTTTGTTTAAAGACCAGAAACCAAATGGTATTCTTGCAGTACATGAAGAAACTTACAGGAAAAATTTAAAATCTTGGTGGTCCTAGCCTCCTGTTCTAACATAACCTGTTATAAAATAATTTGGGCGACAAACCAACCAAAAACTTATTCTGTTTACTTTACTTTTAATTATTATTTCTTTTTAATTATTATTTTTTATTATTGTTTAATTATTTTTAAAATACTGTACCTCCATCAATGCAAATAAAACAGGAACTGTGTTCATTTTGTTTCTCTAAAAAATAAACACTTTTTGAAGAAACGAAAAGATTACCCTAGTTAATGCACACACAATTAAAAAGCTAAATAAAACAGTAGTAAATTCAGTACTTTACCATAGATTATGAAAAAAACATGCATTTTTTCAGAGCAAGAAGAAACTAAAAATAAATGTTTTGATTTTGCTAAAGTCGGTAGCAAAGGAAAGACATTTACAGCTGAGGTTTTAGTGAGATGAAGAACAAACACATCATTAAAATCAATCCAATTTATAAACATCTTATAATAATGTAACATAGAAAGGTCTTTTTCCTCACCTGGACACCAGACCTCCCTTCCCTTTTCAGCACCTTGCATCAAGGTACGTCCATCTCTTGCTTCTTTCACCAGCTCTTTTTGACTGACTTCTTCCCATCTCTCTCTCTTGGCCATTCTTGCCTTGTTTCTCCATCTCCTTCCTTGACAATTCAGTCTTTTCTATTCTCCATACCCTCCCCTTAGTAGCAATCTTTGTCTTGTCTACCACATCCTCTTTCACCTCCATGACTGTGGACCTTTTCTGCCTCCATCACCATTTACTCCAAGGTTCTGGAGCTGAAACTGAATATTAATATACTACTATACGCCTTCAGTGTTTTAGATCACATGTCTCTGGTTCTAACTGGCGTGTTAGATCACTTGGAGTCGTCCCTCCATTTAGTCAACAGGTTACACAGGTTAAAACCCAAGTTAAAATGAAATGAACAGTTGATGCTCAGCATTTTTGAGAAACAAGGCCCCACTGGTGTGAAAATGCCATAATCAGATTCCCACATTTTCTAGAAGCATAAAGCAGCTCTAGCATTTCCTCTAGCACATGAAAACAAAATGAAATCTTGAATAAATAAAAGTAATTGTAGTTTCTGCCATGACCATCATTCACTTTCTTTAAGGGTACCAAAGAAAAAAGAAGGTGTCGTATAAATGCCTTTCTGGCTCTAAAAGCCCAATAGTTCTATGTTAGGGTTTGCAAAGATGCCTTTAAAATGGAATTCAGCTGAGTCCCAATAAGGAAAGTTAACAGTAAGTTAAACAAAGAGGATGCCTGTATAGACAAAGGTGTTTCACTTTGAATTGGACTACCTATTTCACATCTGTGCAAACCCCACTGATTTTAGTAAAAATAATACAGATAAAAACCTGACCCAAGTCTTTGAGACTACTATCCTAGATGTCTGATAAAGAGGCACAACACTCAAATGAGTTTTGTTTATTACTTATGAAAAACTATCAAGAATGTGGGCCTTGGTCCAACTCAAAATCTATGTAACAACATATCAGAGTGGTCTTTCAGCAGAGCACTGGTGTTATCAATATAACCAAGCTGCCAGGAACAAGATAAGAATGTGATGCTAGGGGAACAAGTGAGTTGCATACTTTGAAAGTTAGGGTAGTGCCCTTGGACATCATTTTCCAGTCATTATTGGGCACTAAGGCTAAGGACAGATATTACACAGAAACTGGTTTAAGTGGTCAGAAACTGGTTTAAACCTGTAAGAGAACAGATGTTCAGTGCACATGAACCAGTTTGGAAATGGCTGAAACTGGTTTGAGATAAATCTGGTTGCATGTAGTATCAGACTTAACTGATTTGGGTCAAACCAGTTTATGCAATGTCTGTCCCAGACCCCTTGCTGGTTTAAGATAAACCAGACTCCCCAGCATCCCAGCATGCTCTCTGGGCTGGGCAGGGCTCTCTGCTCCTCAACAGTGCAGGCCCCTTCCTTCTGCTCCCTGGCCAGAGCTCTGGCAGAGACTGCAGGCATCTGCCTGGCTTCTCCCTGGTAAGCAGGGAGTATTCCCTCCACCCCTCTGCCTTATGGAGAAACCTCAGCATTAGCTAGCAGACCACATGCTGGCTACAGTCCAGGCCATGGGAGATGATAAGGCAGATGGGCTTTTTGGAGCTAATCAAAGGTAGCTGGTAATGTCCATCCTTGGGAAAGCTGTTTAAGAAGAGCTTGAACTAATGGAGAGAGGCACTGTTTTCTTAATGGCGTGATAAACACTGAGTTAAGGGTGATAAACAATCCCTACTGGGCTCCTGGGGGGGGGGAGAGGAGCAGGGGAAACCCTCCCTAAGCAGAACGTCCTGCCAGGCCTGGCCACACCCACCTTAGCTCAGCACTGAGTAAGAAAAGGGAAAGCTGCTCTACCGCTTCCCAGCTTCTAGCCCAAGCCATTGCAGGAATATGCCTGAATGTTTTCAGTCCAGAGGGGATGTCTGTACGGATACAAACTGGTTTAGCCTAGTCAGGTTAGACTAACCTGCAAAGATTGAATCGATTCAGGCTCAGGTTTTTTGAATGTCTTTCCCTAGCCTAAAGCAACTAGATCTTCATAGAGCAGGCAAATGCTTATGTCACTTTCAGGTCAGACACTCAAATGCATCAGTCACTTTTGCAGCCTTAAGCTTTGCGATGTAGTGGCAGAAAGATAAGAATTTGTACCTAGGAAACAAGTGCAGAAAATTTAACAGAAAAAAAGAAAAAGGATAGGTAACTTGCACCAAATAACATGACTGGAAGCTCCAGTCACATGCAGAAGAATGCACAGGGATTTAAGATATTTGCCAGAATGGATCATTTTTAGCCCTTTGCCTGAGAAGAGTTTGCGCAAAAGACACTTTTTTGTTTCCTGCTGCTTTCCTGCATAGTCTCTTCAGGGCACATTTGGAAATTATTTAAAAAGATGAAATACCTCTAATCTGTTACCAATTAGAAGAAACATGTGAATATTATTTTCTAATTTGTGACTTGAGTGTGTCTCAAAACCAGAGAGGAGTAATTGAAATAATTACAGCTGCTCCTGAATATTTCTATTATGCTCCTGAAATAAGAGAGCGGGTATGTCCTCTTTTGCCTGATGTGCCCCAGGGCTGAATGTATCGATAAGTACATCAAAGCCTTGAACATGAACTGCCACAAAATTGTAATTCCTACCAAGTGCATGTTGCCTTGTGGCAGCTAGAACCTAAGGCCTTTTAAACTGATTAGTTAGTTCCTAATGGTCTTTGTCAAAAACTCAGACTAGGGGGAGGGAACTATTAAGGAAGAGGCAAAAGTTTAATAGTAAACACTCAGCTTTCTACTCTATTCAGGAAGTCCACCATGAAACTAATTTTCAGAGGGCTACTGATGTATAAGATCTAACCCCTGATTTATAATAGCAGCCATGTAGATATTTTTCTGAAATCCAGACAGTGCGACTTGAGTGACTAACTCCTGAAAATTGGTAATTTCCTGGTGGTTAGCAGTAGCGGATTCACCAATGAGATATCAGCAAAAGCTAATAAATTTATAGTGCGTTATATGCCAATTAGACCCCTTCAGCCATTCAAGAGGCACTGCCACCAATCAGGTTATCCTTCCATAAATGTACTCTTTAGAGCTGATCTCATCACAAATCAATCCTGCATTCAGATTTTCAAAGCACAATTCTCATTAGTATTACCCAGCAAATGTACTTGCAAAACAATGCAGTGAGCATTTTTTCTTCTCTAAGAGCCCTTTCCCAATGCCCTGTGCCTAGTTATTCTCTTCTTGTGTACAGTCATGCCAGTACTTCAAATGGTAAATAATCATTCTCAATATCATATTCATTCTGCACAGAACCAGATTTATTACTTACTTCATACTGGGGAGTTTCATAGTCATTCACAAGCCATCCGTGAATCTCTTGGTTAAATTACATCCCTGTATTTAATCATGCACCATGCAATATTCCATCAATACAGTGATTCATATTAGTTCCCTTAGCTAATACAGTCTTCCTCCCTATGACATACAAAAGCAGCAGACACTCAGCAATGGGTTATTACAGCACTGCAATTGGAAAAGGCGAAAGAATAAAAAGTATAGAAAGAAAAATAAAAAAACCTGAATGAGCATGTTCAGTACATTTTATACTCTTGCCACAATCTGTATTACCTCTTTGTGCTTAGACCTATGCAAGAAATGTTATATTTTAGATTACATAATGGCCTTCCAAAGTGTACTCCTGTCCTCTGTAAAAAAGGGCCACATAAAACCTTTGGGTTTTGGCTGTAATTTAAGGCAGTATAGGTGCACATTAGTCAGCATTATCATTCCCAAAACCAGGGTAGATACATGCATTTCTAATTCTTAAGACTCTACCCAAGGGCATTTCATTGACATGGATTGCATATTCATTTATGGACAATGCAAGGCACCTTGGATGTATAACACAGCACACATTTTCCTTGAATTATCTTCTTTTTCGTCAGAAGTCTAAGAACTGAATCTGACAAGTGTGTCATGCAAACATGATGTTAATACTGCTATGTAGGCCTTTACATATTTCATTTCAAAATTACTTGCCATTTGTGCAAAGCAGCTGATCAAATGTGATCTGATTGAACTAAACATTACATGATTTGCTCTAGTCAGCTGCCAGAGTAAGTGCTAATAGCACCATTAGCAGACAAAAACTGTACGTTATTATTGCATCTCACCAGCTTTTTGCAGCTTTGACAGGTACACTTGTGGGTGCACTGAACAAAGTTTGGGGGACCCTGTATGTCCGCTGATCAAATTCCTACCAAGGAGATAGCCTGGCCATGGCACCACACCATCCAGAACAAAGAGGTGGCGTAAACTACCTCCAACTCCAAAGGTCTATGGAGCCTCCAGGAACTGCATTGCAAATTTTCCTTCATGGAAACAGATTCTGTTACGATTTTCCACTTTAACTTGTGGTGATATAACATGGTCTGAGATCCTATCAGAGCTCACAAAAGATACTAAGCCTAACTTGACTGCTATTGTAGAATTACAGTATTTTTGTCAGCGAAGTGCAACAGAGTATATTAAGAAAGGACTGGATGGCTCAGAGGACAGGCAGGATGAATGACATTTTCACCACTAAATTACTGGTCCAGTATGGCACAGAGTACATGTAAATATATTCTGCCAAATCCAGCTCTTGCCCTCAATTGTTCTTTGGAATTCAAACTGTCATGAGTATAAAGCTTTTTGAACCCTGATGGCCATGAAAACTTAAAGAAAGCATAAATGGACACAGTATTAACTTTTCTCTAGTAGGCTAGTTAAAATAAAAGCCACAGGAGGCATGAAATAGTCTGCTCATTTCAGAGGGCTGTTTACTTTGACACCTAAAGATTATGATTTAAATACCAGCATAACTGTATTTCAATTGCAGATAATTCATGCAGAAACACAATGTTCACGTGCCTATTCAACATTTCCAAACTACCTTCTCTTTGCTTCAATTTCTTGCCTCACAAAAGCTACTCAACCTCTGTTTCCCACTTCCTGACCATTTTAATGATGAGGTATGTACTGCCAATATTATCTGTTAGCATGCTAACAACTGAAAGTGAATATGGTCATCTTTTCTATATTTAATTAAAACTCTCATTTCTTCAAATCACAACAGAGGTGCCTCAAGCTTCTATTCTGCTGTGCCAGAGGATCTGGATCCAGTTATATTCAGCCTATGCTGGGGCTAAGTTATTGCTAGTTCATGATCAATGGCCTGTGTGAAATGACTTAGTATAGTTTTAGTTCAGTTCCTACATCAAATCCATATTGATTCCTCTTCTGCAATTTTAGCAATGGAACCCCTATGAGCTGAATGGATAAAGGCTAAATGGGAGAGCAATCCCTGAACCAAAAAATCCAGATTGAGACTCATAATTGGGCAATATGTGGAAGCTCATCTCTCACAGCCTGTGTCCTAGCAGTTTTGCAGACAGAGAATACCACTACTGCCAATCAGGTACCTTTCCTAAATTCATAATTGGATTTTCAGGTGGAGGAAAAATGACAGCTCCCCACCCTGCTCCTTTTATCTGGTGAGCTAAATTTTAGTTCTGATAAAGTTCAATTTTACTTGCCATGGAGGAGCAAGAAAATTTTGCGGTCTCTCCATATAAACATAAGAACAACATCACAAGATGCCTCAGCCTTGGGCTGTCACCTGCATCTTATTTCTACTTAACCTCTTAAATAATGTTGGAATTCACTTTGTCCCCTGATGGGCACCGTAATGAGAACCAACTGTCAATCACAGCTCCATTAGCGTGGACAGACTTTCACTTCCTGAAACAATTTATTGGATTCCCAGAAGCAAATGGGCCTTCTTCCTTTTCAGCTCTGTTTTTAGGGGAACTATTCAAAAGGAGTGGGTATCCCTTCTGTTCCTGCTGAGCTGCCTTTGTTTCCTCCGTTTACTCATGAAAACAGTTTCCTGAGTTTACCCACCTCTTCTGTCTTGGGTAGGCTGAGTGTTTGCCAAAACTTTTTTTTCTACTGCTCAGTTCACCGGCGCTATACAAAACCCACCAGCTGTTTCCAGCTACTGGCTCAGGGAGAAAGTGGGTTTTACTGTTAACCCCTTCCCAACATAAAGTTATTTCCAGAATTGGAATTTTTTTGGATGGTCCAATTTCATACAGGACATATATGAGATCCCACTGATACAACCACATGCTCTATTTTCCTTATGAGAGATTGAAAGTAGCAGCATTCCGAGGTGCCTACTTCTGATTTACCCCTGTAAAAATCTGATTTGTAGAATTTTAATTTGATGCTTGTTTTTGTTTCCTTCCTTTATTCATGGGGAAAGTCAAATTGCAGCTCAAAGAAAAAACGTACTAACAAAGGATAAAACTACTTTATTTGAAACATTATCCATAAAAGGACCGTTTTCAGTTTTCTGAATACGTGCTGTTCTTAAGAGGCTTCTTTGCAATTCGTAAATCTATTTTGATGGGATAATAAAATGTATTTAAAAATATTTCAATTTCTCCCCAAAGGAATTTAAATGGTCAGTTAATCTTTCTGCTTCAGAACAACTCACTGGAGTAAACAGAAGAGGGCTCAAGATTATATAAAACAATGTTTTTTTTCTTCTAACACTGGTCTTGAAGAATAAAATACACTGCACAACTGCACTTGAGCATTAGCAGTATGCCCTTTTAGTATAAATCAGTTTAACTTTTAGCCTGGGAAAAAGAATGTGAAACAAGAGGATAGTTATCTCTAGCCTTCTGTGATTCTCAAGTCAATAGTAAATTGGGGGACTCGTTAGTGCCATAGCAATCCAATCAGGATGAAATTATGCAGTCATGTAAGAAATAATATCTATTAGGCTAATTTAATCAACGAATACTTTACAGATGAATTAGAATGCAGAATCCAATTATTTCAAACATTCGGACTGTCAGCTGCTGTGTTTTTTAAGCAGGGGAAGAGTATAGAAGAGAGATTTAGGGAACCTTTTTTATACGGCAAAGAATAAGGTATACTTTTAACCGGCAAGCTTATAACAGCTAAAAACTGACAACTACAATCAGCACCTTCCAGTGATCAGAACGATCGCACTCAGGCGGGTCTAATCTAACCGTTCTACATGGCCCCTGTGACACGTTGCTTCTGTATATTGGCCTAGACAGCTTGATTTGATATTTCAGTGACTGATAATTAGTCTCAAGTCTTCATAATTTCCTCTTGCCACTCACCCTTTAAAAAGGGCTCAAAATCTTTAAATTACATTTTTTTTTAAAGAAAAGAATGTGGTAGTTGGGTGACACCGTCCTGCTTCAGAACTCCATTTTGCTTGAACATGGGGTCATTCCTGAAAAGGAAAACATGATTCCGGTGCCAAGAAGAAGAAGATTACATGTGGTCAGTTACTGATAATAAAAGGAAAAATTACTTCAAAGAAAACTGGAACCTGCAACAGAATTTTGTTCACCTTGTAACAGAATTCATGAAGCCTTAATCAAAATTATCGTGGATACACACACAAGCATAAGACACTTTCTGGTTCCAATACTGGCACACTATATTCTACAGAAATAAATTTCTCCTTACCTATCATTTTCTTCTTTTTGAAACTGCTGGGTTGGATATTTTATCAGAGAAAAGAAACAAAGGAACTGCCATAAGGGAACAAATTTGTGATCAGTCTGGAGTACTATCTGCTCTCCAATACCAATCAGCACAAGATGCTCCAGGGGGAAGCACAAGAAAACTTGCAGATTGGAAAATGGGAGAAACTGTTCACTCATAATTGTTAATAATTAGAGACTGGCTTGAAAGCCTCAGAACGTGAGGTGTTATATCCCTTCTAGCATTCAGTTCTGAAGTACTGAAGCAAGTCCAAGACCTGCATACTGGGACAAGATGATTGACAGTCATCTTGAAAACCAATGTAAAGTGGTCACAATAGCTTGTGTCACTCTTTCTCCAAAGGTACATCAACAGTGCAACTCATAAAAAACCATGTATGGAAGGCTGACTTCATGCTCTGTGAAGGTACATACTATAGACCACAATATTAGTTTGCACATCTCCTTGGAGCACTTCCTTTTGCAGCCGGTGACAGAACAGGACGCTATGAAAAAATGTATTTATATAGCACAATGTGTGCGCCTGTGGCTCTGTATGGTTCTGTACAGCAATTCTTGATTAATCTAACTATAGAGTCTGAACACTTTTTTGCCCTGGCATCTGGAGTGGTTTGCTCATTGACTGCCTCTTGCTTATTTAAATCTTTAATGCTCTTCTGATGTCCAAATTATGCCTGTTTCACGTGATGGATTAGCACAGAATGTGGGAAGGATAATTTTCTGCAATCTGTGGAATATCAAATTTTGATTACTTTGGGAGGCAAAAGGAAAGTTATAAGTAAACTGTTTTGACTGATAAGGAGCAGAGGGATACTTTATGCAGTGGTTCATTGGAAGTGTTGATGAATGCCTGCAGGACTCTGATGAGTCTCTACAGAAAGCATTCAGAAGCTTCAGAAAGATTTAAGATATTTATTGCGCAAATAAAACAAAACTTAGTGAGGTATGTGGGTGAAGTGGCATAGGATGATTGCAATCTGCTGATTAGACCGAGCGTGACTAATTTTTACAGAACAAACACAAACTCAAGTTTAGGCTTTGCTGTAGAATATCTAAAATGTTGGTGAAGTTGGTTACTGTGGGAAGTTATCTTTTTCTTCATCCCAGCACTGAAACTCATTCCAGAAAAACATTTATAATAGATATTCTTTTAGACGACGTCTTTGGGAGCATAAACTATTTTCTATCATCTCCATTTTAGTAGCATTCTGATACACTACTGAAACCTAAGATGGATGATCTGAGAAGATTGAAAGAGCCCTGAACCGACATTTAAACCAGTTGGGGAAAGGCAAATATAAATTTACTGACAAGTTTTGTGACAGCAAAACTCCCACTTTAGCTTTGGGATGTTTTCCCCTGGGAAAATAATGTGGATTTTTTAGTCCCTTGCTGAGAGAAAGGGAACTATTATTGACTTTTCAACGTCTCCCATAATCCACAAATTTAGAATATGTCTATTCTTCCTCTACTGGATTATTTGAAGATTATATGCTAGTCCATTTAACATCCCCACTTCTTTTTACATGAAGAGCTGTGATAGCTGAATTTCAAGTTACTTATTTATATGAAGAAAGGTGCCCGTTGTGTACCCTAGTATGTCAATTTGTGATCCAGGAAACCTGATGCTTTTGCCAAGTGCTGAGAATCAGACAAACTTCCATGTGTTATGTCTTCCCAGAAGACAATTTTTTTCCCCCAGAGACTATCTACCTTTACGAGGCCAAGAAAGTTTTTCAAAATGGATTTCTTTTGGCATAGTAAGTTTGCTAATGTCTACTGGAGTTTGCAGAAACTTGCCTCTGAAATGCTTGTACATCCTTGTACCATGGCTCTGAAGACTTGAAGGTGTAGCATTTTCTGTGAAGAATTAATACTGCTTTAATGAGCTTGCTTTTCAGAAACAATTAAAAACCTCTCTCATTCAGTCTCTGTGGTGACTTGGGTGTGATTCCTCCTGGATTTTTAGGCTTGGTAAGAAAAGTGGATGACATTTTTATGACCTCAAGTGGGATATGAAGTGCATCTTGGTGAAAGCCCCTCCGGTCTGTTTCTAACCAGAGACAAAAAAAGAACTCCATATTGGAAAGGTCCTTTCAGACAGGAAAATCTGGAAGATTTCTGATCCAAAGTTCTAATGGCCTATATGTGACGTGTCCAAACCATTGCAGCTTCCTTTGTTGCAGAACCTCCAACAACGGTTTGTAGGCTTCAACTTCTCAACTGATTTGCTGCTTGACAGACTCACTGGTACAATGCTTCATGTACGAGACACACAACAGTCTCTTAAAGCAGTGCATTTCAAAAGCCTCAATTCTGTTCTCTAATTTCTTATTAAGCATCCATGCCTCGCAGCCATAAAGCATCCTAACGATGACCACAGCATGCAGCAGATGTAACCTTACCTTCTGTGTAATATTACTGTTTGTTCAGATTTTCTTTAGCTTTGTTAGTTGGCTGGTGGGAATCGCTATTCTGGTCTTGACTTCCTTTTCAGATGTTAAGTCTTCTGTGAAGGTGGCTCCCAGATACTTAAAACTTGCTACTCTTTCCAATAGTTAACTGCCAATCTTCATATCAACACTGCTTGCTGGTGATCTTGGAGGTCTTTGCTTTTCTCAGCACTTATTTCCATTCTGTAGCGCTTTGCAGTTTTGTCTAGCATTTCTGTAAGTTCTTGAAGCTCTTCAGATCATTTTTCCTAATTGTTTTTGATCAAAGCAACATAGACTTATCTGGCTATTTCACAAACAAAACTACAGCTGCAACTGTATCTGCATTTTGCATTTCTGCATCAGGAAATTTAAAACTTTCCATTTGTTGAAAGCAGATCAGCTCCCAAAACAGCTACAAGGAGGACTTTCAGAGAACTGTTTTGGGTTCAGCACAACAGAGATGATGGACCCTTTGAGCACCATCTTTGGGCTATACGACAGTCTTTGTACCAAAATACCTGGACAATACACATTCATATGTGATAACTGTATGATTAAAAGAAACAAATACTAAAAAACTAGGATGATCGTTTGATGCACAACATTGGGAACCAGACCCATAATCACATGTTCTCAATGGTGCACTGATTCCAGTGTTGCATGAAGTGAACCCCCTACACTTTTATTAGCCATGCTGGTAAACTAAGCCAGTAGCCACAGCAATCAAGTTATTTGCTCTTGGTTTATCTTTTGGGAAAAGCTTTGCCTTCTACAGGGGATACAAAAATGTGTCAACCACCTCTAATCCTGCCTGGTTGCTTAGAAAAAGCTCCCTTAGAGATCAAGTGGGCAGCAGCCCCTTAACAGGAACTGGTCTATGAGCTACCGCCACATGTCTAATTAATGACCCTGCCGGTCGCAGCTGGAAGAGCTGAGCTGGGGGTGATTAATTAAATTAGCTGGCAGAGGAAATTACAGTGGAAAAGCCAAAGTTTGATTGCTCCATAATTAACCGCAGTGCAAATAATATCTGCATCTATAACTTCCAGCGATGAGATCAGAAGCCAATTGAATTTGGCACTGATTGAAGTCGTAAATATCCTGTGGTGAAAAATGATAGGTTTGTTCTGAAGGGAAAACTTACAGAAATGGACATCTAGAGGATGCAATAGGGGGAGAAGGGACACCCGAGGAAACAACACTGGCATTAGACCTTTATTTCAGTAGTAGCTTCCTTTCTCTTGCTGTTCAGCTGCAGGCTAATTTTTTTATTTCTTTGGTTTCATTTGAATGATGAGGATAAGGTACACAGTAAACAAAGTATGTAAAACAACTAAACTAAACCCTGTTGATTATTTAGTTAAAATGATCTGTTCCTAAAATTCCTTATAACAGAATCACTGAATCTAGGAAAGGCAAAGACCTATTGGATCATTCAGTCCCTCTTCTCTGCCAGTGGAGGCTTGTTTCATATTGTAAATTTACTAGTGATGGAGTTTCCATTATTTCCCTTGGGAAGCTATTCTGCAGCTGAGTAGGCATAGAGCCTAGGAAAGATTCTCCTATAATCAGATTAAACATTTATTTTTCTAATTTCATCCTATTATTCCTAGTCATTTTTCTTTTTACTATTATAATACTTTCTTCTGAAGTGTGTATACCCTTCAAAGATTAGCAAACCAGTCTGTCCCTTTGCTCCCTTGCAGTTATCACTTAGGCAAGCTAACCATAGCTTAACTCTTTTAGTACTGCCTCATAAGTTATATCCTGCTGCTTTGAATTGCTTTTGTAGTGCTTCTCTACACTACCTTTAATTTTGCAATAGTTTTCTGGTAGCAACATGCCTATAACTGAACATAATTACAATTGTTTCCCCCTAAGCCCAGGGTAGGCAACCTTTTCTAGCTGTGGGCCAGAGCAACTTGCACTCGGTCAGAAGTGAGTGCTAGTACCCAACTGTCATTGCTGCTCATCACCGCAGTGGCACAGGGAGAGTGCCATAGCTGAAACCCCACTTCCTCAAGGTTGGCTCCAGTGGCTCTGAGAGCTGGATTCAGCCCTCAGGCCATAGGTTGCTGACCCTGCCTTAAGCCCTGTTACCCTAAAAGGTGCACAGCTATAATTTTTCAACAGTATATTTAGGTTATTTTCAAATGATCAAATTTTTCAACTTTCTTCAGCAGTATATTTAGGTTATTTCAGCTTTATTCTGGCAGTAACTTTGGGTTAAAGATAATCAAGATTAAAGTGATGACAGGGATACTGTACATCCACCAAGTGAGTGAAGTTTTATCTGAACAACCATTTCCAATGGAAAAATTGAATTGCCCATCTCTTTCTGTATAAACAAAATTGTATTTTCTCAAAATGGTACTGTCTTTAACTTGATTTTTATTGTGCAATATGGATGTTGGAATGTAGACAACCACTTACAGGATTCTGTTCTTAAATATAATTCCTAGGAGTTTATACTTGATCTGTAAAGTTCACACTCGTTAAAACTTAATACAATAAATTACACGTGATCTAAATTACAAATAACACCACTCCCTAACACTTTAAAAATCTTATCTTTTACAAAATTCATCTATGGCTTTGTTCATTTAAAAATAAATGCGTACTAAGAAAAATCACACAGATCAAGCTTCCACTAAACAGGTAATTAAATGCATCTTAAAATGAGCAGGACAAAGAGGTCTTTGACAAAACTGTGAATGCAAACTTTGAGGATATTTGGCTGTAGCTATTTAAAATGAGGACTGATCACTGCAGTTATCTTTAGGTCAGATTTCAATATTAACAGATTTATGAGAAAGTCAATTGGTGTCTCCTGAAAGGTACACTCCCTTAGTGAGTTGCCCATTTTTGTCATGTGGGTAGCAAGGAGCCAGATCAAAAAAGTTTGTGCCTGTTCTTCCATTTGCTAGTAAACAAATGAGCAACACTGACTGAGACAGAAAAAAAGTGTTATTCAATTTTGTCTTTTTGATTACTGTCTGGAAGAACATAATGACAAAACAAAACATGAGCAAAATTGGAAATATATAAGCAAACCCATGATTCTTAATCAAAATTAATTAAAAAAATCAGCAAATCCTGATACATCCTTCTTGTACACTAATACTACTGTTAAGTCACTATGCATTTATTGGCTATCAAATTGTACCCTTAATTAACTTGAGCCTTGACCTATTTTCCCTTGCTTTGGAGTCAGGATTGGTGTCAGTATTGTTCTCTTTCCTCTCTATTTTAGCTAACAACATTGCAAGTGATTTTTTTGGCCCAAGAAATGTATTGTTTATCCGAGAGCTTCTGATTCCCAAGTCTTGCTGGGTGAAACAGAGATGCCTCTATAGACAGGCTGTTGAAAAATACTTCTACTGATGAAAAATGTGCTTTCATTTGGCATAGGTGTTTTTCAATTTTTGGGAAAAACAGGAATCTGATTCTCTCTGATTCTAATTCTGTTTATCTTAACAGTTCTCAATGCAACTTTATTTTGAGAATCCATTCACCATGGAAAAATTCTTTGTAGTGGAATCTCTTATGTTGCCCACGACCTATATAGCAATATATCTAAATGTGATCATCTCACTTTCTTTCTGAGTTAATTCTCAACATACACAGTCCACAAAAACAACAGAGGAAGATCTAGACTTTCCTCACACTTACCTGGGCTCTTAAGAAGGCCCTTTGTGTATGATATACTTTCAAATTCCTGTGGGTATTTTTCTTGTCCCTGCTAAAGATCTACTTAAAGTCTATGTTAAAAGCCCCAAAACAGCATCATGAATGATCACTCCATCCTTTCATTTTCAGGTCTGGCTTGTTTTGCTTTGCAACATGGCACGTCAGAATTACTGCTCAGGGTTGTCCAACTGCTAAGCAGCTGGGGGCTGCATGCCATGCGGGCCACACCAGCAGGCACTGCACTACTGCAAGTCGCACGACCCTTGCTGTGCTGTACATGGTTGGGCAGCCTCCTCTCCCTTCCCCCCCTACACGCTCTTACACCATTTCCACGGGTGCCTCCCCACCTCACTGCTGCACCATTCATGTGTGTAGCTCCCATCTCAGCTCCCTTGCTGCACCATGCTGTGCACTCCCTCAGTGCCCTGGGCAGAATATTGAAGGCTCATTTTTACTTCTTGAGTCCAAACATGCCAAAATTTATGGACTGGTTCTGATCACCTATTCTTTCCAACTGGATTCTGAGAAATTCCTTTATATGTGTTCTGCATGTCATTAAGTTTGGTGCACTACCTGTTTTTTGGCAAAGATGTGGTAAAAATCCTCATACATGAAATAGGACATATGCTATATTAAATAACTCATGCCACTTCACATTTTATTTAAATACTAACAACTGTAGAAGCTGCACTTTTAGAGGATGACTTTCAAGGAAGTTAGTCACCCAATTGCTGTTGATATCAATAGGAACTGGATGCCTAATTATTTTGTGCCTTAGTAAAATCTCCTCCTGACCTGAATGTTTTTCCTTGAGATCTTTTTAGGAAAAGATCACACAGATCTAAAAGGATCTCAAAGTATCTTATAAGCAACAGCAGCTTCAAAATGATAAAAATGTCCATGTGAAGAAACCTACAAATTATAATGATTAATACTTACATACATTAGATATATTATATATATACATATGTAACTTACACAGGAAAGTAATCAATAACACAGAATGGACAGCCGGTATTCACAAGGAATGTGAAACATCTGAGTTTATTTAACTTCCAATAATCTGACTTGCTAAAAGCACCTAGAAATTAAAAATCTGCGCATCAGACATGTAGATGTACTGCTGATCTGTGAAGGATGCCACATGCAGGTACTTTACTAAGAACTGGTTTCAAAAGGAGCTACATAGAGGTTAGAGAGGGAAATTCCATACCATAATTAAGAAACATGTTTTTTACCCCATTTCTCTGCTGACTTTAATTAAACTTGCCCTAGAGCAATGGGCTTAAGTGAGGTTGGGGAACTCTTGAAAGTAAAAGTCTAGTTTGTTTCACAGGCAGCATTTTCATATTTCTTGCTCATCTTTTGTTTGAATCTGCAAGATTTTCTTTTCTTATGCTGCTTTATGACCTTTACACTAAACTAAATGCTTTAAAGTATGCATTCATAGAAAAAATCCATATTAACTGGTGTCATGTATGAAAACATTTGACTCCACAGGATTTTTTTAGTTATGGCATTTCAGTAAAAAAATAAAAAGGAAAACATAAATAAATTGCAATCTAACTTAAGTTCATAAGCACCAAAGCCAAGATTTTCAAAGTGACCCGACAGTTTCGGTAATTTTACTAGGTGTCCAATACAGACCCGACAGGGATCCATCCAACTGGTAGGTGCAAAGTACTCTGGAAATCTTTGTTAGCTCAAAGTTTAGGAGCCCATTTTCATGGGCTTCACTGGAGTGTCTAGGCAGGATAGGAGCATAACACTATCTATAGCACTCTAAAGGTCTAGTTTCAGCATATATAAACATACCCACGCTAGCTTAAATCTAGTTAACCTAGACACCAATAGCAATGGGGATGTAACAGCACAGGCTTTAGCATACACTATGCACCCAAGTAATACCTATCTATGTCAACACATGTTAATTGCCACTGGCATCTGAACTAGCTAGCTGAAAATTAGTTTGGTTATGTCTACACATGCTGCAATTACACCTCTGACTGCAGCGTAGATACAGCCTAAATCAGAATTCCTTAAAAATTAAAAAGGAACCCAAATGAATCAAATAATTTGGAATTTTTCTATTAGTCAATATTACTGGCTTTTGGGTTTCTTTGTGAATCTAAAATTCAAGCTAGATTTCCCAAGAAAACAAAAGTTTGTACAAAGAAGCCAGAGGACATGCAGAAGGACATAAAGGCAAGACAGCATGCATGTAAATCAGAATTGGGGTTACAGGAGACTAGTATGGGGTAGATCGTATATGGGGTAGATCTCTTAAGCCTAAATCTTCTGGTATTGTTCATTGGAGGTCATGGAAAGAAGGACAGAGTGATTATGCAGGTTACAAACATTACTCTTCGTTTTGGGAAAAGCCTAAGGCATTGAACCAAAGTCTCGTTTTAAATCTGTGTTAGTCTCCACACCTCTTAGTTTGACTGGCAGTGGAGGTGACAAGAAAGGGGAAAAAAAAGTTTCTCACTTAGAATTTCTGAACTGGCTGAAAACAGGAAGTACTTTGGAGATTCCTAGGCCATTAAAATAATCTTGCTAAGCATTTACACTTCAAGGCATACCCCACTTGAACCTTTTTGAGGTTTATCCATTGCTGAGATGTCTTTTTGGTACGTCTCTCTCTCAGGTCAATCCAGAATAAAAAGGTTAACTATTGTACTTAGAACTATCTATGTAATCTGGATAATGGGCACAGTTGGTAGGGATTTAATTTCACTACACTGCAAAATTCAGAAAGACTCTAAGGGCTTTCAGATGCCTTGTCTACATTCACTTGAGTGCACTGTAGTCTGCAATTTGATATATTTTTTTCTTTAAAGCTGATGGATTCTTCTGGTTGTATCAGTTTGCATGGGTTCTCCACCAGGCCTTCAACAGCTTTACATGTACTGCACTTGCAAAAACCACCAAAACCTGCATTACCTTTTACAAAGTAAACTATTTAGAAGTGGAGGAAACTACATTTGGGCTGACACGTATTTCAAGATTCAATCCAATCAAAAGCCAGCACCATCTTTTCAATGGATCTACTGTCCTTTTCATTTAGTTATCTTACTGAAGTCTCATCTCCCCAGTCCCTTGCCATAGGCTACCAGCTACCTGCAGAGAGAGAAACAAAGCTCAGTCTTAAACAAAAGAAAAAAAGGAAAAATTACAAAAGAGAGAAAGTTGGTCACAGTTACAACAGTGGAGCCCTGCAGGTTCTGTAGCCAGGACCAAAGCAAAGGCATGCTGCTGTTGCTACTTCTGTGTCCAGTGTCACCGTCCAGTAAAGAAACCAGTATCACTGCATGGTATTACCTTCTTTAAAATGCTGTTAAGCATTGCCCATCACTAACCTACTTTATTAGGCATCTTCCTCTTTTCCATTATATGGTAACAGACGATCACACAAGGCTTGCTAATATCCTGACAATTACTGAAAGCCACCCAAGCTGGTTGTAATGCATGCTGCTGATTTGAGAAAAGCAGTACTACCATTCATGAGCATGACAAAAACCGAGGAATACTTTGGCAAGCCATACAACTCTGTGTGCTGATGAACCAAAACAAAAACTAGAGAATTAGAGGGCTAGGTGACAGGAACAGTCAGCAATATGGCACCTGTCCTCATTAGATGCCTATTATGGAGACCTTGAATTTTCACAAAGTTGTACATGTTTTAACAACAGATTTAGTTAACTAAGTGTGCGGGGCGCGAGCCAGGTTGTGACTGTCGCCCCGGTGGGTTCTATCCCCTGATGTTAGTTTGCAATAGGGAGAGGTGGACTTGTAGCGGTTCCAGAACATTTCTTTATTCATCTGAGTTCTTACTTACACACCACTGATGTAGATGTGGCTGCGCAGGCAGTTACACTTGGTTCTGTCCCGATTCGAATAAGGGACGAACGAACAAAAAACAAAACAATGGATCCGCTTACTTACGCACCACCGGTGTTGAATATGGCTGCGTGTTCTGTCCCGGTTTGGGTCAGGGACGAACAAACGACAAACAAATGATGGATCCAAGAACGAGTGAAAAAACAAAACGATCCGTCCCGGTTCGAATAAGGGACGAATGGAAAACAAAACGATGGATCCCGAGAACGAGAACAAGGACGAATGTGCAAATAATTGCTCTGGAGACAGGAGAAGCCGTGGGAAGCTGGCCAGGCCTACCCACTGAGTGGTGGAAGCTCTGGCTTCTGCTCTAGCTAGTTAACCGAGCGATGGATGCTCTGGCGTCTGCCTGGGGTGGAAACTTCACCCTAGTTTTTATAGGCCAGATGACAAGCCCAATTTCAAACCCCTAATTGGTCACATTTTCCTGCCAAAATATTCGCGGGTTTTCCCCAGGGGATGGGGTTTTCCTAGTGCATGGCCAGGGGCCATGCAGCAAACCAAATAGGGGCTTTCCAATTTGTGAGGCGAGTGTTTGGCGGCATCTGTTGCTGGGCAAAACTGGCAGAGTCCAGCTGGAGCGTGACACTAAGTTAAATGAATATGTACACACTCAAACTGATTTAGTGTGCGCAAATAAAGCTTAAAAAAAATATAAGCAATATAAGCAAATTTTTGAGCTCATACACAAGCTCATTTTAGACTATCCACATAGCAGTTTTACCCACAGCTGTTTGCCGCCCCACTGCACCGGTCTTGAATCCGCTCCATTGTGGCAGTAGGCAGAAGGGGGTGGCGGCCAGGGAGAGTTGAGACAGACAAACAGCTGTTTCTGTTTGTTGGTCCCAGCCCCACCTATGTCACACTGGACTCTTGATCATACTACTTCAGTGGAACAGTCAGACATTAGCTCAACCTCATGTTAGGTAATACAATTTGGAGATACTCCTAGCTGGAAAAGTCCTCCTTTGCTACACTATGACGACACTTAGCATGTTTTACTGCTTTAATGCTCATATGTTTTAAGTGCAGTTAGCATATTTTAAGTAAATTTAACACATCCTGGGCACATCCCCACTAGTGGGAATGTGCATTTCCTTGTGGACTAGTTGTCCCTGGGCATGCCCCTGTATATATATTCTGGAGTGTGGCATATTGCCTCAGGTGGGGTAGGTTAGGCTCAGGCCAGCACCTGGGCTGGCTCCAGCAGCCTTACCTGAGGTCCTGGTGGCCTCCCGCGGCTGCAGCAGCTGAGCTGGACAAATCCAGGCTCTGGTTTCAGGCAGCATACACTACAGCCATGAGTACTGCCCCACTTTTTTATGCCATGGTTTTAAAATCGGGATCTCGCCTGTCAAAACAAATGCTGCACTGCTAATTAACAGCATGGTGAATGCGTGCATGTGTGGTTTGTGGAACCGCAGGTAGGTTTGCAGTGCTGCAAACCACATGTAGACATTCACAGGGATGCCCCACGGCCCAAGTATAACATGCAACAAGGCCCCAAATGCTGGTCATTATTAGCCAGCTATGGAACTTAAAATAAGTTCCTGCTTTTTATATATACAGTTGTATCCTCAAAAATAACTGACCTATTTAGGATATATGTCTCAGTTCAATATATTTCACAGATAACATTTGGGCTCTAATTCTTTCCAAGGATTTTATAAATTGTTAATGTTTGCCCATCCCTTTAAAAAAATCCCTACTTTTCCCCCCTCATGTCAGAGGACTAAGATGTCATTAGGTCTTCATCTAGGTATCAAGTGTTAACTTGAACTCCTTTCTTTCAAAAATTCTCGACTGAATAGTTCAATTATTGAAGATGGAGTTGGAAGTGATCCCTACAAATACACTTTCCATATTAAATCCCCATTTTCAGTTACTTATAACATTTAATGCTACTTATAACATTGCTTAAATACGTAAACTGATTTTTCCCATGCTTAATTTATTCCTTAAGCTGATTTCTTTGTTTTCAACAGAATTTTTATAAGAATGAGTTTGAAAAAAATACTATATTTAGTTGGTGGAAGCCTATTTCCCCAGTTGTTTGTTTGAAGAGCGTTCTATGGTCTTTATGCTTTGAAATTTGGAAGGAGGGCCCTGCTACCGGAACAATGCATTTTGTTTTCCCTGTAAAAATCCATCCAGGTTTGGCAGTCATAACTTTTGAAACCTACTATATGTACATACTCAGTACAGCTTTTTAAAAAGAATGCTACTAAAACACTGAAAGATTCTGCCTGTACTAAGTATGCCCAGCCCTGGAGCTTCTACATGTTAGCTGTACCAAGCAAGCTCTCCGGTCCAATGTTATTTCTTATAATTAATTTACATCAACCAGCTGAAAAATGTGCACCCTAAACATAAGTTTCCACAGTTCTCTCTGAAACACCAGATTCTAAAAGCTGTTGGTTGTATAGACAGACATACAAATTGTATCATTCTCAGAGGATACTACTATAAGCTCTTACCCTAATTGTTATATCTACAGGATTTTATAATGATACAAGCCCTAGCAAAACTGCTCCAACTTTAATCCTGCTTTATTCAGGGTCAAAGTTAGGGTGATTTGGCTGCCTTGTGTCCCTACAGGATCATGCAGGTATAAGAGTTGCAGTTTAACAACTGATGCACTCTCTCAGTGGCAGGTCCTACTTCTTTTTAAAGCAGCTAAAATGTGTGTTTGTCCATACCTTCTGAATAGTATTGCAAGGCCAACTGTATTTCCAGTTTGGGAGACTCATTAGCTATCATCAAGATTTTAGCAATACCTATGCTCTACTTTCGTTTTAAGTTATTAGTTCAGGACAAGAATCATGGTTCAGACTTCAGATATTGTAATGCTAAATTCATTGCAAATTTCAAGCTGATCAAGCTGTCAGAATTTTTCTGGTATTACGTATAAAATGTATTCTGTCAGAGCCCACGTTACCCTTCTCAAAATCATTCACCACTGATGTATTTTGTCTCTTGATCAGAACTGGGAATATCAAATAAGATAGATCAATTTCCTTTAAGCTTCCAATTTTTAAAACTTATTTCATTAGAATTTTTGGCATTATAGCAGCATTTGCACTAACACACAAGATCTAACTGAGAAACTTGGTCTTGATTCAGGTTACAAGGTGATGATTGTGAGGAAAGGGCCCTTTTAATAGGTAGTCTTTTGCTGCAGTCAAAATGCTTTTTGCTCTGTCTTTTAATTTCTCTGCTGAAGACCTGGCCGCTATTTGTATCATGTAGAGGGGCTGCTAGGTTTATTTGGAATTGCTCTTACATATTACTCCTCCATCTCTAATCATTTTTCAGCGTTGTGTAAATTTGGAGGACTCCATTTTAGGGCAATAATACAGTATTATGGCTGGAGCTCCCATTGCTTTTTCCATTCACTAATATGAAATAGTTATACCTCCTTTATATTTAACCTTGTTTTTATATATATATATATAAAAACATATTTCTATAATATATCAAATATATTTATATTATCTATCTATATATTATGCCTCTTATTATATTTACAGAATTTATTTTTATTTATGCTGCTGTAAAAATCCATCCAGGTTTGGCAGTCACTCTTCTGTTTTTCCAAACTGCTTGAGTGGTTATTAGACTATTTCAGAGTAAAATACAAATTTAAGGTGTGTGGCCCTTGATTTACGTTAACTGTCATTGCCCTTCTGGACATTAATTTAAGAGAAGACACATTCCTTTTTTCTGACTGTCATTAAACATAAACAACCCAATTTTTAGCCATTTGAGGAACATGTTGGCCTGTTTCTCACTTACCTGGCCTATACAGATTCCAACATACTGAACTGGATATTACCTCTTACTCTACCCACATAGGTGATGAAGAAGTAATACTGCCTGTGTGATGGAGCTAGTCTTAGAAAAATGGGGTTGGAGGGGACCTCCAATTGCCATCTAACCCACTCCCTTGCTCAAGAAACTGACACTTTCTTAGGAAATGCTTTGTTTTTGACAAACTGGCATTTTCTTACAAACAAATGTTTTACTAATACAATTCCCAAGCAGCTCTATGCCACCAATACTACAGTTTGGGCACTGAATGGACAGTGAGTCATGGTTGCTAGTTTTTCCTGTGTGTTGACACAGCTAAAACTCCTATGTCTTCTTATTCTTGCACTCCTTTCCCTGTTTTTACCTGCAGCATATTAACATTTTTATTAAGTCTTCTGCCTTGTAGTTGTGTGTGAAGGTTTGAAGTGGCAACTGGGGGAGTGTTGGGTAAATGATCCACTACAAACACAGGATAATAGTTCTGATGGCCTGGGAAGCCCCTTCCAGTCTGATGTTCCATATCTTGATTCAAAAGTAATGCAGGCACAAAAACAAATGGCTACAGTTGGTTATGAACAAATTTAGACTGGAAAATAGAAGATTTCTATCACAGTAGTGAGGTTTTTTAATGGTCTTCTTGGTAAGGTAGCGGGATGCAAACAACTCGAATCACTTGAAGATTGAAAGGACAGTGTGAGAGAAATGGGAGTTCTTGGTTCAAAAATCAGTATGCAAGGAATGCAGAATCAGGAACTTGTGATCCCTGAGTTTGGGGTATGAGAGGTAGATGTTTAGTTAAACCCAGATGTCCAGGCTTTTGGTGATTGCTTGTAAGGGCCAGGGATGATGTTTTTCCCCTCTAATGAATAATGCTACTGGCCTCTTCTTTTTTATTTTTAAATCTTTTTCTTTTTGTCCCTTACCTTCTACATCTCTAGGACAATGGCCACACACCTACGATGGGGAGCTTTTGACTGGGAGCTGGTGGTATTCCTTCAATACAAGAGATTTTTGACTATAGGTTTTTGCTCCTCCAGTCTTGGTCATACTGACTGCCAAATGTGGGGACAGAAAGGAATTCTTTCTTCTAGGTCAGACTGGCAAGGAAAGATTTTGCTTTTTTTGTTTGTAGTGGGGGCCGTGTCCTTTTCCAAGGAGCCTCTGAGCATACACTAACATTAATGGTCACTGTCATTAATGGTAGGCAATGCCTCACTCCAACCCTGCTTTTAGCTGCAGCACACTATAGGGTAGGGATGTCAAACACATCTGGCCCAGCAGGGTTGGTTGACAGGCTGGATAAATGCCACAAGGCCAGTCCATGGGCTGGATCAGGCTCATGGACCGGCCCTGCAAGCTGGATCCAGTGCACAGGGCTGGGCTGGTGTGCATGTCATGAGTGTTCCAGACCAGCCTTATGTGCTACATGTCACACCAGAACCAGTCCCATGTGCCATGCAGAGCATGTGCCAGCTCCAGCTCCATGTGCCATATGCAGCATGAGGGTCCAGTGCAAAACCCACAGGGTGGCATAGTGGACTAGATGATTAAACTCCATGGGCTAGATCTGGCCTGCAGGCCATATGTTTAACACCTCTGCTGTAGGGTATTTCTGGCATTTCTGATTTTCTGCCTTGCTGTGTGTGATGATATGAAGTAGAACCTTTTAGGAATCTTTGGGTAAATGGTTATCTGCCATTAGATGGGCCAAGAGGCCTCTTCCCATTCTTTGTTCTTATGACACCAATTTTCTCCTTAGACTTGACAATGAAATCTTGCCCCACACATGTCCATACAAAACATGGCTGCCAATCATTTTTACCACTATGTCATTTTGACCACATCAACCTATTATTGCATTCTTTCACTTCTCCCCCTTTTATGTTGCATTCAACAGAAGTTACTTGTTTCCACTTTCAAGGTCCTTCTGTAGCCTATTCCCTCCCTATCTTTTCTCATTCAATATCAAAAGGTCAGCTCTCACCTGTGATTGCCCCAGGAGGCCAAGCTCCCTCACAGACTTATAAATTGTCAAGTAAACTTCATGCTTTCACCTACTCTTTCCCTCAGGCTTGGAAGGACCTCCCTATAAACATCCATGAAACCAATTCATTATTATTGTTCAAATCCCTCCTTAAAATTTTCCTTTCTCATGATGTCTATACAAATCTTGTAGGCTGGTTAGGCTATTGGGTGTACTGAGTGCACTGTTTACCCTGCTGACCAATACTGTTTCACTGCTTCTTTGTATAACTCCATCTGCCTGTATCCATCAATTTTTTATATCTTATATTTAGATTTCAGGCTGTCTGGGATAAGGAATATCAAACACACCTGCTACGGGAAGGTCCTAGCTCATGATTAGGAGCTCCCCTTAAATGCTATGATGATGACAACCACGATTATGAACCATATATGGCAGTCCATTTTACATGGAATTTTGGCAGCTGCAATTCTATGATATTTGGCATTTCTAAGCAGACTTCAGAAATTAGGCCTGAAGCAGAGTACACCGCAGTAGCCTAGGCAGGAAGTAAAGGTGTTCATGACAGATTACAACAGGGGCAGGCAAAATAACCCCTTGGGCCAGATCTGGTCCATCAGGCCATTCTATCCAGCCCACAGGGCCCCTAAAACATTTAGAAAATTAATTTTTATCTGCTCCTGGCTGCCTGTCAAAGATGACAGGAGCCGGGGCAGTAGGACCCAGCGGGAGCTGCCGGCAGGATCAATTGGCTGCAGAAGCAAGTCCAGCACTGCCCCACCCCTCACCCCAGCCAGAAGCCTCTGCTTAATAGGGGCTCCTGGAGGCTCCTCCCTTGCAGCTGCTCCTGCCTCCATGTGCCAAGGGAAATAAAGATAAGGAGTGGGGGGGAGGAAGGTAGGGGAGGACCGTAGGTGATTGCCCTAGTCTTCGGAGCTGGCCAGGCTGCTGGTTCCTGTGGTGCCAGTGCTGCAGCTGGGAACCACATAGTGCTGGGGGGGAGGGGAGGCACTGGGGAAATGTCTGTGGCAGGTGGGGAGAAGAGACACTGAGTAGCCATGTGGAGTGCAGTGACAGCTGGGCAGAAGCACGGGGCCCACACCAGTACACTGGGGCCAGTGCCGGCAGGGCCCAGACCAGGGCTGCAGAAGTGCGGGGCCGGGCTGCTGCGGGTTCTATGGAGCTGGGCTACTTTGCTCAATCAGGGAGAGGAGGGAGCCAGCCCAGCTCCATAGAGCACCTGGCAGCCCGGTCCCATGCTCCTCCCACCACTCTCTTGGGCCTGCCAGCACTGGCCCCGCCAGCACTGGCCCCGTACTCCTGCCCAGCTGTCACTGAGCAATGCGTGCCTGCTCACTGCCCCTTCCCCTGCTCGTCGCAGCCATTTCCCTGCTCCCCTTGCTGTCCACCATACTCCAGCACCACATGGTTCCCAGATGCAGCTCCAGGATCACAGAAGCAGCTGGGACGTGGTGCTGGAGTGGCCAGGGGAGACGGGAAGTGGCAGGAGAAGGGCAGCAGTGGCAGACATGAGGCAAGTGGCAGTGAGTGAGAGCACAGGGCCCACGCCAGTACCCTGGGGCAAAGAGAAGCAGGAGCGCAGAGTTCAGGCTTGCAGGAGTGCTGGTGGGGGCTCTGCTTGCCGTGGTGGGGGGGAGGAGGCTGTAGGCAAACCCTCTCCCTCCACAAGCCACAACCCTCCCCAGACATCCTCCCCCCACACACTCATAGCCCCCCACAAAACCCATACCCACCCAAACACACCCACACCTATCCACCCCCCACAAATCCCACACACACACACACACACCCTGCCCTACACCCCACAAACCTATACCCACCCTCCCACCCACACCCCCTACAATATACATGAGTAAGACTTCATTTTAAGCTATTGGGCAATCACCTGTTTGCACACTACACAAACACATGTAAATCAGGACAAAAATATGTTTTGAAATGAAATTAATGATTATTGTAGTACATGTTTGATTTTTAGAATATAATTTGGTTTTTATTGGTTCTGAAATGGCAAAACCCCTTTCTGAAAGGAGTAATTCCTGAGGTGGCAAAGGTCAGGGCCTAGGGGGCGGGACTTCCAGCCCCAAGATGGTGATCAGGGGACGGGGCACCTGCCAAGAGGCAGGGCTACCCATGTGGCCTCGATTGTTGCCAAAATTCAGTAAGCAGCCCTCTGCCTGAAATACTTGTCTGCCCCTGGATTACAGCTCTGCACTTGACAGGAATTATTGATATCTTCTGATCAGTTATAGATGATGATGGGACATATGAAACGTAGCTGGGAAACATTAGATGGAGTAGGATTAAGGCTACAACAAGCTATTTTTGGTTTAAGTTGGTTGTAAATCTTCAGTATATTATGCAGACATTTTCCCCTTCTGAAAAAAATGTGTGCATGTCACAAACACAAAGCTGTATATACGTGCATGTTGTAACAGTTATGTGTGTGCCTGACCATGAAGATCTGCCCAGATAGATTATATCTATATCCCCACATGCAAAGTAAACCTGTTAAAAGGCAAATGATTGAAAACAAACTACTTAAGCAAGGCTTAAAAAGTTTAAAATTTTCTACATATGTTAGACATTTGCCTTTTAACAAAGGCACACTTTGGAGGGAGCCAAAATAGTCTTTTACAGGTTTCTTTTTCATGTACACTGCAGAGGAGAAATCTATCAAGCACACACAAACACATGACAAAAATTATAATGATTTTTAAGTGAAATTGTTTTGAAACCCTTACTTTTATAAAGTTTTGAATTCTTAATCAAAGGTATAGTTTTATTAATAAAAATACATATTTGTATTGAACAGCATTATATCTAAACTGATCATCAGTAAGGTGCCTGGACCATCTTTCTAACAATCAAACACCAACCATGGTTTTGTCTAGGCAGCAGTATTTTACTGTAACAGTACTGGTTTTCAAGGTCTGTCAATAGCTGTAGAAAGCTGTGTCTTTTGAGGCCTGCTAAAGGTAAAATCTGAACAATCCTTGGTGGTTATTCTATTTTGCTCAAGTATCTTCATTATGTGCATTTTCTGAAAATTATTACTAATGGACAAGAGTTTAATCTGAAAGCATGGCAGTCTACCATGTCAGAAATAGTTTATTCATTTAGTCAGAGATATAAGGGGCAGGTTTTGGCTTACTACCAGTAATGGATCAGTAGTTTTATTTACAAGTGCACCTTTCTAAATGTATTGATGTATTTCTATTTTATACATTTGCCTAATTGTCTTTGTGCTTATAATAAAGTATTCACAATCCAAACATACATCTAGAATAAATCTGAGTATACTTGGAAATGGGTTAATGAGGGCAGAGTCTTGATAAAGACAATGAGTTAGTTACAGCTCACAATCTGATTCAGTCTTCTCTACTAACAGAGCTCACTAAAATATCTTAAGCAAAATCTTAAGTCCCCTAGCAGCTGTTTGGTCCATAGAAGCACAGCTGTCTAAACTTTATTGGCAGTAAATGTCATTCTCGCACACAAACTGCATGCCTGGAAAACCCAAAGGCACATCTTGGTCTGTTAATGCTATCACATATGATCACGTTCCCCGATGAGATGTGAAAACCGAAATGGAAAACGTCAACAAACTCTGGCCGCAGTGAGGACTGGGGCATGCCCACTGACAAGCGTGCCACAATGACAGGAATTTACTTTGAGTTGCAATTAGTGGCACTGTCATTTTTGGGCGCTCCTGCCAATTAATTAAGCCTGTCAAATGGAAAAACAGCAGCATTCACATGATAATTTATATAGAGAGAGACTAGCCTAGCAAAGCTGCTGCTGCAGCCAACATAATTCCCTTGCAGCGCTTAAAAAAATAAAATAAAATATAAAGAAGTAGAAAGGGGGGTAGGGGGAAAGAAAGTTAAACTGTCCTTGTTATAATTGTTAACTCTGATCGCTCAAGTAGAAGACGGGCTGATTAAAACTCCAAACGAGCCCCTAGCTCGCTTAAATCTCAGAGTCCGGAATGATAGAATCAGAGGAGTTTATTCATACCATTAAGCCCCAGAGAACTTAATTGAAAGAAGAGCATAGCCTGGACCTTGACAAGCGGGAGGTCACAGTAATTGCTGCCGGACATATTTAACATTAAGATAATCAGGCCATTAATTACCCTTTGGATCATTAAATCAGCCAGTTGCAAAATGAAATTTCTGCCTCTATTACTCACTTGAGAGACCACAGGGGTGGCTTTTAATTTATCAGTGAGCTTGAGATACAAAGGACCAGGCTTGGGGAGGAAGGAAAGGGGGAGAGAGGGGGGCTTGCTTCAGCAGAGGCAGAAATATCAATCCGCCATGCTTGGTGATCGTGGCAAATTAACTAGGTAAGATAACCTCAGCTTCTAAAGGCAGAAGCTGGGGGTATGTAAATAGATGAGGGCAGACAGGGAGATCAGAGCCTGCACACCACTTAGCAGGATAATAAAGGAAATCATCCTTGATTATCAGTGCTAATTTGGACACTGCCGGTAGCTTGTTATGCGTGTTCTGAGTAGCATTTAATTAATTCAATTGCTTGTTAATGAGGGAAGTGACATGTGGGGAGCAGATGCCACCCAACTGCAGATGGGCTCTGGTCAGCCCATCACAATAAAACCCTTTTTTTTAATCCTCCCCCCCACAAAAGTGGGAAAGGTGTCAAGCATGGAAGAACATTCAAAAGGGACAAAACACTGACCTCATCAGGCCAAGAACTGTTAAGAAATAATAGGACCCGACGGTTGCAAACATATAGGTTCCCTAATGTTCCCCGAGGCCACATTTGTACAGTGCATCTTTATGTCAGAAATTTGAGACCGATATGTCTATAATCGTGATATTATGATCAATATCAACAAAACAGAGGGGGTGAAATGGAATCTCTCAACAAATGCCAGTGTACGCTAAGGAAATTCAGCTGCTCTTTTTCGTATCTTTGCCCCTTTTCAATATTCACTCCATGAATAAATAGGAATGAACCTAGTGTTCTAAATAACACAAAGGCATGAATTTATTTTACCTGCAAGTTATCTGCAAGAAGCTTTCACTGCCAGGGGACTAAGACATTTTCTATTACAAAAGCCTTGCATTTGTATGGCAAGAAGATGGTTTAGGCTTCAGACTAGAGTTTTACCAAAAAAAAAAAAAAAAAGCTAAATATATTCAAACTGCATTATGTTTTCTCTGACATCATTACACTCAGTTCATTTGTGAATGGGAGATCAAATGAGATTTTACCTCTTAAGGTGAAAGTCAATTCTAGAAATTGTCAACTCCCTATTCAAGTGTTCTCAGGCAGAGGTTGGAACCTTTTCATGTTTCCTATGACCTTTGCTAAATGGAACAAACATACGTTGTAACTGCTATGCAAACGATCTACAAAACTGAAAAGAGAACTGATGCTGTGGCAATAACAAATTGTGCTGACTTAAGAGTTGTTCTGTATTTCAAGAATGCTCAGCTGAAAATTGGAAACTCATACAATGTAAGGGGATTAAGTTACCTTTCTTCTTTTTTTCCTGGAGGATTTTTTTGAAATCCAAATCACAACAATTTTGCTGCATGTTTTTAAGCAATACATTTTTTCCTCTGGTATACGCAAAAAATGAACAGTAGAACTCAATACATTCGTTTCTACATTCAGAAATGTGCATTATCTGTTAAAAAGCAAAATCAAGTCTCCCAGTGGCATTTAAAGGATTTCAGTTGATTGCCGTGTCAGCAGAACTTTATACGTTTAAGCTGATGCAAAAGCAACTCATAGGTTTGAGTTTACTAACAGTACATACTTCAGTCTTGAGGTAAATTTTGAATGAGGATTGGGGGCATTTGGATCTATTACAATCCTCAGTAAGGCATCTCAAAACGATGAGCATTAAAATTCAAAATGCACACAAAATTAATAAACATTTCTGAAAATGTTGACCATAATGAAAATAAATGCATAGAAGACATGACCCCCCTAGCACATACTGATTCAGCAGTCATATGGTCAAACTGATGTATGCGAACAGAAAACTCTGAGATATGTGACATTTGGAGGACATGCAAATATCTGCAAGAAAGCCTACAACTGCTTAGATAACTTCCAACCAATGCTGACAAGAGCACATGCAAAGAGCTTGTGACTTCCATTAACTGTGATCCCCAAGGCTGACTTTCCTCACTTATCTCTAACAATACTTTCCAAGATTCCTTTATCAAAGAAAATCCTACTCCTGCCCAACTGCTACTGTCCACACACAACTCCGATATCGCACCGAAATCAATGTTTTAAGTGTGTGCTTAAATAGTATCAATAGCAATTAGAGAGGAAAATCCTGATTTCATCCCCAGATCCAGTTAATTGTCATAACATTGATCCATTCTAATTTGACTTCTCACTCCAAATTAAACCCACATTACTGAGGGAGGGATTCAGGGCAAATCCCCCCCAGACAATAAATTTAATATTGAAGACACTTGAAAAAAATGGCAGTTGTTGCAGGATCCATACTGAAAGATCTTTTTTTTCCCCCTTCCTGGGAGTAATTAAAAGATGCTTTTCTTGACTAATGATCCCCCTGTTTAGAAATGGGAAGTCAATACTTCTTCAGCAGCAGTCAGCTTCAATTTGTCACAATGCTCCAGAAGTTTGAACAGCGGTTCTCAGGGTTGCTGATAATTGCTGGAACCAATTACAAGCTTTCTAAAGCTGACCTAATCAGGGGCTCATGGACAACAACCAGAAGGCCAGCTGTTCACATTTTCTTTCTGGTTTTACAAATTCTACCATGTTTTTTGTTGCTTAACCAAGTTTCCATGCTTATTAGTAACTCACGTTTGCTTGTTTCTTTCTTCAATGTAGTCATGCAAATATCCTCAAACTCCAAGCTTGTGCAGAATGTGGCTGCTGCTTTGCTTTGCAGCACTTCCTCCAAGAAGCATATTACACCTGTGCACCCACAGCCTGCACTGGTTTCCAATTTCTTACTGGTGCAATTCAAGGTGTTGCTATTGACCTATATAGGCTTTAAAAGGCCTGGAGTTCTGTTTACCTTACTGACAACCTCTTACCCTTTGTGTGATTCTGGCAGATGTGAACAGTTGTGGAGAAGTCTGACCTAAGAGCCTTCACTTTAAAGGGAAAATGCCAAGAGAAGGACATTTTTCGGCAACAAATCTTCAAGCTTTGTTACCTGTTCCCCCTAGTCTGTTAGAGTCTCCATGTGCTGACCAATAGAATATGTTGTGAGACTTATCTGTTTCTCATATAGGGGACAGGGAAACCTTGAGAAGACTTAGTAGGGAGGGATTGGATAGGTGAAGGAGAATCTGGTTTTGGTGCACTTTTCATATTGACATTAGTTCAATTAATTTTGTATGCATCTAAAAATCATGTTACAGGGGTGTAGGTTGTAGTCATGTTGGTCTAAGGACACAGGCAGACAAGGTTCTTTGGGTGAATCTGATATCTTTTATTAGACCAACTTAAGTCTAAAAATCATGGCATACCATACATCTAGAAACCAGGATAGACATATTTTTATTAAAAAAAAAAAAAAAAATTCCTGCTTCCTGGGGAAAACATCTTCACATATTACATATGACTACAAATGGCTTCCCCAAGTCATCAATCCCAGTTCTCTGCATTCACAGGCCACTATTTGTTCAAAAGGCTCCTCCAGGATGCCTACTCTAATACCCTTAAATACCACAGTCCCAAACACCCTATATGCTGTAATATACTACTGGACTTTCTCCCCTTGCTCCATCCTAAAGGATACGCATCTCTCAGCTCCAGTTCTTTCCACTGAGCAGATATACACAGGACTTAATTTATATCTTTATCTAACAGACTGGGGTGCATATATGCTGCTGCTTAACATGCTGGAGGATCTGCTCTTCAGGTAACACCAAGCATTTTCAAATTCCTCCTACTCCAGCACACAAAATAATGCAGAAAGTCTTTATTCCCTGGACCTTTATTCAATGCTGCCTAAAGCTTCCTGGAATAATGTACTTTGCTTGCACACCAGAGTCAATAATTTTCTTTTGCCCCTGCAAGCCTGTAGGCAGCCATCGGTGGGATCACTTGAGACACAAGGACTATACCACAAAAAGGTGAAATGCATACAGCTTTGTTTTTCTCAGCAAATTTATCTTAAAAGACAACCCACCCTTGGGCCATGTCATCTTTAAAAATTAATTTTTTTTTTTGTTGGGAAACATGCCTGCCAGAGAGACATGTAGAGTTTATGTTATTAGTCTATGATTTTCTATTGAGGTTATTATTTAGGGTGGGGGAGCATGGCATGGATGTGCTGCAGAATGTTTAACAAACCAGCTTGTCACAGCTCAAAGACAAACTATTATAAATGGATGTTGGTGTAAAATGAATTTTTGGTGGGGTATAAAGGTACTCCTAGGAGAATATTAGCAGCTTGGATGTGATGAGTAAAAGATGCCCACATCTTCACTATTTTATTCGGGGTACATGTGATATCTTTTATTAGACCAACTGAGTCTAATTAAAGGTAAAAGATATCACATATACCTAAAAAAGCTTGCCTAAAAAAAACCCTATTCCATTCTGCAAATTCCCGGTGTACATTCTTATGCTGCCTTGATCATTATAGTATTTGAGCAATCTACAATAATGCATTAAGCAGTGTGACTAACATCTGTCATATTTTTGTTTGCTTATTCTCTGATCAAGAGGAAGTGTACGAAGTGGAGTGGTTTTGTTTGTTTTTAAATATCGTACATGCACACACTGCTGCATGTTTATGTTAGAGAAGGCAAGGTCAAAGAAAATGTGCTTTGCACTCGTAAGTAGAGTGATGAAGTTTGCCAACATCCTTAGTTCCTGTGGAAAACTGTTACATAGTTCTAACCTGATCCTTAAAAAGCTCCATCTCTTGCACAGATGCACACCTCCCACCTAACTTTTCTTCTCAGTCAATCAGCTCCGCAATGCACTCCAAATAAAACTTCACTGTATCATGTAGTGGACTGAATGGGATCTTATTACCTGTCTTCTCCTAATCTTTTCTTGAATTTCCTAGCCTGTGTCTGCAGGTCCTGCTCTGAAGCCTGAGTAACTACCAGGTGGCATGAAACATGGAGTGGGGTCACTGGCATTAGAGTTGGAAATATGAGGAACTAGGCAGGAACTAGGCAGGAATAAGCAGGATTAGATCAGGGAAATGAAGATATAGTGAGAGAATGGAAGTTGAGCAACTGTGTGGGGATGGAGACATGAGTAAGTGCAGAAGGATAAGGAAAATCAGGGAGCAATGGCATTTCTCCTATCTCTTCTACCTGATGGAGCTTCAGTAACTCACTGTGCACAGGACTCATTAAGTTATCATATACCAGTCAGCAGTCCTCAGGTCCAGAGAGGGTACCTGGGCTGTCTGGCATGTGCAGGACCATTAAGCTGTTAGGGCAGTGGAGGGGAGCTCATTTTGCACTCCTGCTATGGGCCACAATAAATTAAATCCTTTTCTCCTTAAGCTGCAAGAAAGGAAGGCTACTGATTTCTCCGTTTGTCCTCAGCCCCCCCGTGTCAACTTACTCTTTACCATAGCTCATAACATCTGAATGTCCCTATACTTCTGCTCATCTAATTCTGCTCATTCCCCCTATAACCTACACCATACCCCAAATCCGAAAAGTGTTTTTCCACTTTTAATCTCCAGACGTATAACTGTATCACTGCAAAACTGGAGTCAGCAGTAATAACACTGGAAGAACAATTTGTTAAATTGAAACTCTACCACCTAACTTATCTCCAAAATGTGCAGAATTGTAACTAGTACGATGCTTATTTAATACTACAGGAAAGTGAGAAAATGCAAAGAAGTGTCACAAAAGCAAAGTAAAACATCAAAAATGGAGTTTTAAAAAATGCTTGCTCTGGAAGAAATATCAACTTTTACTAAAAAGCCACAGAAAATGCAACTGAACATTGAAAAGTATTTCTCCAAATGTTGTGAGAAAAACCCAATAATTAAGATAAAATAAGTTAAAATAAGTTAAAATTAATTAAGATTAAATAAGAAGAAACTGTGAGGCAGCAGAGATGGTTTAAAATAAAGTGTACGCCTGTAACAGAAACTGCAACTCTCCTCCATCCCCCAAGCAAGCTTTAATTCAAAAACAGTCATAGAACTGAATTATTTTAATTCAAAACTAGGGTTACATATATACTAAGACAATGTCTTTTATTATACGCATTCTTTTTATTCACTTTAAGATTCAACTAAATTCAGGAAGTCTTTTTTAATAGTCAGAATTAAGCTTTCTTTCTAACCCCTCATGATTACAAAATAACAGATATTCATTTTATGCAGTAACAAAACCACTGTCTTTTGGCTAAACCTAAAATTATTAAATAATTCTGTTGCAAAGTGTTAAGCTCAGTGTAGTTTAATTTATGAAATTCTTGATTTATTTGATCTATGTAACAAATATATGCCCTCAAACATACACAAGGCACACAGTTCACATGCACACAAACCCTATGTATGCATGTCTTGTGAATATATTTGTACACACAACTATTCATCTAAATAGCCCGATTAATATACTGGCTTCATTCTCTAAGATGAACCAAAGGTGGCACCACAAATTCATTTTTCAGTGCTAACAAAATGATGCAATAAGATACAGTTGACTTTATTACAGTCAACAGCTAAAACTGATTTCTTCAACAAGAGGCCTGTGTACAGACTCATTATTACCCTTTTGGTAAATGGTGGTATTGGACAGAATAAACTCCAAAAATAAAGTGTATACATTAATACATCAGTTCCTTGTTTTATTTCTTTCAAATGCGTGAGGCAAACACTGAACACAAGTGCTAAACCTCCATCATAATATCTGATACTTGGGGACAGAACAGTGCTCAGATGCAGGCGGCTCTATGTGCTAACCCCCTGGAGTGTGGCACTGTGACAACTGCAAGACATGCATTTCTGAAAGCAACTTAAAAGGCTTGGCCAGCTGGGCAAAGCAGTCCAGGCTCCTCCTCATGTCTGAAAACCTGCTCTACTGAAAAAGAGACAGCTAACAGTCGCATTGCTTTCCTCAAGCAGTATTCCTTAATTGCTATTTGTGAATATTAGCTCTTACATTTAATACTCATGATAATTAAGAGCATCCATCTTGTTATTCTGTACCATTTGAAACTGAATACAGAATAATACAAACCCTCCCTTTTTTTTCATGTGACATACCATAGTGAGAGGATCTTCATTATGTTGATTCTGTACATAAAATATTATGATGATCTGTATGCTCTTATAGAAGACACACACACATCCAACAGATTTATGCTTCTACATACTGTGCTTAAAGAAAGTGAGCAACCTCATTTTGAAAAGAACTCTCAAAACAATAGCAGCAGGACCGTACAAACCCAAGTATTTAGAGACAGGTATAAAAGAACAAAGCAAGATGCTGGCAGAGCTTATGGTTATTGAAAACACATTATTAATTACAGTCAAGTATTCCAAGAAAGAGAGACTTTTAAGTCCAGTTTTTAAAAAAAATATACATTCAGTCTAATATAGATCAAGGAACAAAAGTTTGAGAGGTCCAAACCTCCTGCTGTTTCATGAGAGAGAGAACTGGTAAAGGACTGCAAAGACAATCTTGTCAAATACAAAATGTATCAAGTTCCCTGAGTTTTCGTCATTTTTTGGTAGGACAATTTATATTTACCAGGGATACCTCAACATCTATTTAAAAATGGATGCCTGAATTTAGACTCCTGAAAGCAGTAGATGTGCCAACACCAGCAACTACCACTGAAGTGCCTAAATAAGGATTTACGAGTGCCTTTAGTTGTGTTCTGATGAGTTCTAATTAGGACACGCCAGCATCCCCTCACTGTCGTGTGTATTAGGACCCCCACCACATTTCAAAATGCCTGTGTGGCGCTTTAACTAAACCTCATTGAATGAGCTTTAGTTAAGCGCCCCCACGGCCATTTTGAAAGGCTGGGGGAGGAGAGCAGGAGAGGGGGTGATATACATGACAGAGAGCCTTTTTAATTAGAGTGGCTGTCTCGGAACCACTCTAATTAAAGCTGCCCCTTCCCACCTCCGAGCACATGTACAGGCAGCCTACATGCCTAAACACGGACATTGTTCTTTTTTCAAATGCGGTCATACATTTTGAACATATTGGCTCTTTGTATGCGTTCATTCAAAGAGACCAAGATGGCTTACCTTGTGGAGTCTGATGATGGTTTCATACGTCCTTGGCTACTTTCTTCCCAAACACTATTTGCTAATTCATTCCCAATGGAGGACATCACCTTGATGAGTTCTATTGGCCAGTCATCCAGGTCAAGTGACCGAACACGTGATAAGTGTGTGCCAAGGTTTCGGTGTATACCTGAGCATTCAATACATATTAGGGCTCCCAGATTCAAGCTGGCCCAGTCAGGGTCTACAGAAATACAAAACAAGCAATCATCAGGGAAGGGGAAAAAAACCAAAACAAAATTCTTGAGATACATTCTCTGTTATATTTGGAATTGCTGAGCTTTATGGATAACAATTTGGATTTGGGAAACAAAGAGCAGTCTCTTGCTCTCAGCACTGTTGAGAATCCTAGCAAGAAGCAAAGGCAGTCTGGTTTCTAGGGAAGGTCTAGTAGTATCTGTGTGGCATTCTTCCGAAAGACCCCAAATGATTCAAAAAAGCAACTGTGGTAGTCCTAAAGGCAGGCACACATGTCACTCCTTCAAAAGTCAAAGGGAAAGTTTAATCCTAGAAAGAAAAGAAGAGATAGGGAAAATATAAACAGAGTAGCAGGTAGCTCAGGGTGAAGTGGTAGAAAAAGCCCCTCCTTGGGTATCTGGAGCCACTTGTAGCCAATTACTACAAGAGAAAAAGGAAAAGAAAGAGCTACTAGATACAATGTCTCTGTTGCTAACTATATCAACTCCCTTAATAACCATCTATATCATCACCTACATATGGCTTTTTACATCTAACACACTATGGGGTATGTTTTCATCTCTAGGATCAGGGAGATAAGTACTAAGATGAAAATGTGCTACTTTGAACAGTCCTAGTTTTAGTGTACTAGCCAGAAAGATTCTGCAGACAAAAAAAATAACCCCACAAACGATAAGGCTGTGACAAACCTGACAAAAGCCGGGAAATTCAAAGTCATTTCCCAAGATGGTTCATTTTTGTTACCATCCTATGTTATTTAAATCTAGATTTGTATGAATCTCTCTCGAACAAACATTCAGTTTAACAAATGAAATAAAAGACTTTTTATGGGAGATTTTTGGTGGCTTTTTTCTCCTGTCAGATCTTTTCCATTCTCCTTTTCCTGGGAGAAACGATGGCCCCCTGAAGAATGAGCAGGATATCTCAAATATCAAGAAGGAAAAACCTGATTAAAATGACAGGGCAGGAGATTTTTATTTAACCGTGTAAAATTCAGCGCTGGTCAGAAAATGACTATCAACTTTCCCTCCCTCAAGGAAAAGGTTGGCAAAAGATTATCCCCTCTCCCCCCTTTCCTGCAATGAGAAACTAAAAAAATAATTACAACCAAAAGATACTGAAAACCAAAAATATTTCTTGGTTTTCAGCCAAAAAATTAATGTTATCTAGAAAGGCAGACAGATTTTATATTTTTTTTCATCTGAAAATCTAATGCCCATTAAAAAGTTTAAGTAAAAATTTCAAGCAGTCCTAAAACTTCTTCAGACAAATCTATTCAACTGTAATGTAATTAACATTTATTCAGAATGAAGAACAGGTCTATATATTAACATTTCTGCCACTTCCAAACATTATATTAACTGTTGAGAAAGCTAAGTACAGTATATAAACTTTAGCCTTCCAGTGAGCCTTCTAAGAACAAGGAAGGCAAAACTTCCTATTCCTTTCAACATACGTAAATCATAGATGAAGTATGAAGAGACACAAACCCCTCCTCATCCTCCCCCCCGCATTCAGGTCACCTTTACAAGAAGAAACTCATGTAATATTGAATGTTAGCTTTAAAATATATTTTAAAATAACCATTTAAGAGTCAGGCTAATAACAGAACGCATTTTCAATTAAAATTTACAAGACTGAAGGTTTGGAGTAAAATCTCTAGTACTGACTTGCCAAAACCAATGTTCAGGGGCTTCAGGTTTCCCCTCAAACATCAGTGAAATGTTTAACACCTAACAATAGAACGACAGCTCCCTACTCTTGCCTTAAAATATTCATAAATGAGGAATCCATAATGGACAATTTCTCAAGGCCTCTTCTGACTTCACAAACAAGGAAGGTGACAGGCAACCATCTTGATGAACAACAGTTCTTCAAGCACTCTCTCTCTGAACTGGAAAATTATCAAGCAGTAATATCTTACAAAGGAGTCGGGTTCTGGGGAATTTTCATTAAATGACTGCTGACAGACGGCTCCTCTCTTGTACTGGCCATTACAGCTAGAAGCCAGATTAAGTGAATAATTCTACAAAAAACCTGAGCAGCAGTCCAAGTTTCAACTTATATTTTTGTGAGAGTCAACCCTCAAGTACCCTATGAAGTTTGACTGAGACCTAGGAATATGTGGTTTCACATTCCCATGTTCTCGAATATAGCAAACAACAAGCTGGCCATCAGGAATGGATTGACTAATAATATGGAGCTCATCATGCATGTATGCTGTAACTTGTATTAGATACAATCACAGAATGGCTTCTTCTGAAAATTAACACAGAAGTTTTGTTAACTTTTGCACTCCCAGCATGCCACATGTAGGAGAGCATTTCTTTTGTAACTCTTCTCTTATGGCACAGACATGATTCATTAAGCTTGATCTAGGTTAAACAAAAACCAAAAAACCAAAAAAAACCCCCAACACACACATGCACAGGGGAAAACCAATAAGCAATGTTTGGTATTTGGCAAATCTTGTAGTCCTTTTGAATATGCAGATCAAAACTATATTTCTATCTACATTCTCCATTGATTCTACCAATAATCCTGGGGTTAAAGTATTATAGAAGTGCTCAGGACCATGGTCCATGGACACAATGAATTATGGTCTCTCTTTTCTGGATACACCTAGATTTTATGACAGAATGAGACAAAGTCCCTGATCTATTTGTTTTAAAAAAAGATTATATTTCCACTTTGTTTTACCTACACACGGAGCACATCTACACGAGACATTAAATAAGCAGTAGACTAATTCTACCGTGCATTAACATGTCACGGTGAAGGTCATTGTTCATTATCAAATAGGCTAATGAACAGTACAATTAGTCTACTACACATTAGTGTCACTTAAAGGTGTGCACCAGTGCTACTGTGCAGTAGTGCTGGTTACTGCACATTGAGTTAGTACCCGTTATTACAGGTACTAAACTTAATGGGCAGTAACTTCATCACATTAATGAATGTGTAGACATGCCCAGTATGTCAAACAGACAATACAAGCTTTTTTGACTGCTGAACATTTCCAGACTAAAGGCTTCTGTAGTCCTGAATAAGGGGTTCTGAAAACTTGTGGAATCAACAAGATAATGGTGATAAAAATATTATCTGCATTTCTGGGAAGTGGAACAGATTCAGAATTTGGTCTGGGGTCATTATCTCTTTCAAGAACTTCAGTGTGAAGAACCTAAAGGAAAGGACTGAGATGGAAGCAGGCCTTTTGAGGGGGAAAAAATCCCTCAGAAGACTTCTGCTTCAAAAAAGGGCTTTGATTTAGCGTTCCTGACAAGATCCACACAACATCCAAATCATTCAAGCACAGTATTTGGAAACAGCTTTCTTCTTGGGCTCACCCATTCTACTGCTTTGTGCTAATATGAACCAAGTCCAAAGCCAGATGGTTGGCTTCTTTATTACTACTAGAACCACAACAGTAGTAGTAACAACAGAAATTAAATACCAAAACAAGGTGCTAATAAGACAATGGTTTCAGGAAAACAGGTTGAATAAGAATTTTGAATTTGAAGACTTAATTATGACTGGAAGGAATGGAAAAATGGCTGAGGCTGCAATTTCATATAGTCCATTGCTACCAAACATTTAGATCTGTGAAGATACAGAGACCCACTTCTTTCCCAAGAGTTCTGAGCTTTGATGGGTGAAGTTCATAAACTCAGGCATGGAATAGAGGCCCTGTAAAGGCAAGTCACGAATAAAAAGATTGGTACATTCCAAAAGATAAATGGATGTTTACATATTGTCTCTTAAAAATCTTAAAAGAACCTGAGGATTAAGTCCTGAGGATATGACTAGCTAGTTATACTTTAGTAAGCAGTATCATTGAGGAGGCAGACATTGTTGTGAGGGTATCATATACCCTTTTCAGTCCATTCTAGCCAACTGAAAATAAGGTTCTGGTGAAATACTGGAAAATGAAAGAGACAGAAGCAGAACCAATTTTACCATGCAGTCTGCTCACATACAGTAATGAATACTGCAAATAAACAAAGTATATATTTAGGTCATTTAGCAGAATTAAATTCTATTACATAGAAATGCATCATTTTTGTATGCATATTTTATATTTCATTTGAACTTGTGCCAGTCTTCCAAGTAGGTCTGAATACTGGTAACCTATTAATATGAAAAATGCATTAAGAAGTTGTGGAAAATAAAATATATTGTAATGAAGAAAACTCAGAATTTGTCTTATATTCTTCTTTGCTCACTTACTAGCACTAGAATGTAAAGCCCTTGCTTTATTTTTTGTATAATCTCTTTTGGTACCTGCCTTCAAGAAGCCCCCATAAAATTTACATGAAAAATCTATTCAAAGCATGTCAATACCTAGCTTTGACGGTATCTGAAATAGGATCTGGAGCTCAGGTGCTCAATGCCCAATGTAACAAAGGCCTCAATCACTACACAGGCAACATATTCAGCTCCTGGGACCCAGAAAGCATTGGCATTACTCTCAACTTTCCCTCCATGGACAACCTCTTATTATCTTAAAAACTTCAAAGGAAGTAGTGACAAAACTTCCCTTATTGCAGGGCATATTGGCATGAACCGGTTCCTCCAAAGGCAAAAGGAAAGGGAGGAAAAAAAAAAAGAAGGGACCAAGTTGTATTTTACCCATATTTTAGAAAGCAAAAAAAATTCTATATGTGAGGTACCTTTCTAAGATTAGTAGTTGGACAGTTAAACATTGTAGTTTAAAAAAATTAACTTATATTTTAAATGCTCACTAGTGTTTTAATGGCCCCTCACTCAGGCCATTCAAGAGGGAGGTTGACAGGATGGTAATATGATGGGTTTATTGATAGGTCACTGTGATCAGCTTTATTTTTATTAGTACACATAGTGAATGATATGTGAGAGACCTCTGCATTTTTCTATTAACTGTTCGTTTTAGTCTTACATCTAGGATGGGTGCTAAAGAGAGAACTGAATCATGTTTTAAATCAACAGGTCTATAAAACTTTGTTTGTAAATGTTTAATATAAAAATAAAAAAATGACTAACTTAATTTCTTATTGCTTATATAATTACCAGAAATAAATGTTTTTCATATTTAAGAGGGTATAAAATTTGAATGCCATTTTCTTCTGTATTACAACTAATTGCTTTCGACGTGAGAATATGGTCTTGTAAGTTTTAGCCAAAACCTAATTCTTATGATGGAGGCACAAAACCCTGGAACTAGCGGGTAACAGACTGGTGAGCTCAACCTCAGTGGCATGAACCCAGAATAAAAGAAAGCACTAAGGGAAAAAAAATCCAAAATCAATATCCAAATAGTAACTGGTTTATTTTTCTTTGCCATTTAAATAAAAAGAAAAAAGAAAGAAGTAAGGCCAGGTAAAGATTTTCACATCTAATAGAATTGATAGGGTACATAATCCTATTAGATCAAGTAATGCCTTTATTGAAGGGTAATGGGAGCATCATACGTTGTTAAAAAAAAGAAAAAAAAAGCTGAAAGAAAGCCATCTTCAAAGAAAAGTGTACAAATAAAAGGTGCAGAAAGAAATATATAAACTCATACTTAACGTGAAAAATGAAACACTGGAAAAATCAGGACATTTGAACACACCATGAATTAAGTATGAAAAAACATAAAATGTACCTAACTAATCAAATTCAATAGTGAGTTACAAATGTGAAAAGGGATATGGGATACAATACCGAGAGGGCAAGAACCAGAACAGCTGTTCACATAACCCTGGACCAAAGAAAATGTGTAAGCTTTATAAGTCAAGGATAACATTTCTCGTGTAGCAATGGTTGTACTTACTTTGAGCCTCACAGTCCACACAGTGAGAATTGCCTCTGATGTTTCTTATTGACTGAAGGGCCATGGCCTCATTCTGACTTGTCAGTCGGGACTGTGTATATTTAAAGAAACACACATACAAGAAATAAAAACCCAATGAAAAGATTTAGATAACACAAACTGTCATCTATGTGAAAGGGAAAAAAAAAGAAAAAAAAAGTTCAGATCAGGTTGAATGAACATGATCAGGGAATATGACATTTTTGGTTTGCTTCTCAAAGAGTTGATCCTTTGGCATCTTTAAGTACTGCAATTCAGTGCTTGACACGCATAACTTCCAATTTCCATCCTTACTTCTGACAGCACAGAGTTTTTCTGAAGTTCTCTACACAGAACACAGGAAGTCTGGGCATTTCTAAGATATAGGACTGGATTCTGACCAAGAGTGGAATTAGACAGAAAAGACTGAGCTTAAAAATGAAGCATACCATTCATGAGAAAGATGATCATAGCTTGATACTTCTCAAAACCAATTATTATCATTTTAAAAATTCCGTTTATTTTATTGATGTGAATATGTGCATATCTTTGTTCAAGCAGATTAATCAATAATTTGCAAAAGAAACAAAAACCCTTCTATCAGCAAATGGGCTGTAATGAGAGTTTCTCCCCACGGTAACCTATATTTTGACCTGAAGATGCAATTTTCCATGCAGATGTGGCTCATTGTCTATATCAGCTAGCCCCTACAGACTGTCTGGATAAAACTGGCTAACTGTACTGAATAATGGACTTACGACACTGATTTAAAAATGGGCGCAGAATCAGACCTTCTACATGCTGATCTGTAGCGTACTTGTGATTTGTCCATAGGTCACAAAAATAAGACCACTAAATCATTTTACTTATGTTTCTAAGCTCCTCCTATGCCCTTCTTCCAGAGGTGAATAAGAAAACTCTCTCACAGAAGGCCTTTATGCTCAAGTTGTTTTAGAGTTCATTACACAATGAACCCAACAAACAAACAAAACATTATAAGTGGCTTCATTTATTTTAATAAAGCAAATATCTATTATAACAAAAATGAAATTCTTTGTTCATTTACTGTGCGCTAAATATAAAAACCAGCATTCTTTGCAATTATATTAATATTTTTGTACAGTGGCACTTGTTTAGTCGTCCTATTGTAATGTATGTAATAGTGTATGACTCAATCAAAATAGGCAACAGGAGTAAGTGGACAATAATTTCTCTCCACAGAAATAATAGCTAAACAAAAAACAGCTAGTAAATTACATTAGACCAATAAATACCATGGTTTAATTTACTGTGGTTAAACAAGGAACCAAAGGCAGCACTCATTTCAAAATATAAGTGTGCTTTTTAATGATGAAGTAGACCAAGTCAACACGAACAATGTAAAAAGACCTTTCAGTTTGTGGAGTTTCTTTCAAAACCAAGAAGTTCAAGAACTGGAAACGATGAAGCTCTCCCCAGAAAGAAACTGGGATTTGGGAATTAGAGATTTAAAGAACAGCTGAAGTAAGGAGAAAAAATTACTTTTGCCATATATGAATGTGTCGTGCTGTAGCACCTATTCCATGGCACCAAAAGACATGGCTGTACTTTTGCTTCCTGATTATTCTCCCATTAGCTTGCCTAAAACAAAACAACTAAGAATGAATTAATATTAATTAAAGGAAAAAAAAACTTCACTGTAGTGTCACCAAAACAGACTTGGACAATAGAGGAATAATTGACCATTGCTTCTTAAATGTATACACTCTGATCATAAGTGAGAGTGCTCTTGGTCTGGATAAGACTGAATGTTTTTGCTATTCCGCAAACTAGGGCATTTAATGGAATACCAGTTTGCACAAGCCTAGTTGCTGTCAGTACAGACATGGCTTTTAAATAAGTTGCTATTTTCACAGGCACAAGTCCTTAAACTGCTCTTTTACAGACCAGCTCTGGAAGATAAAGTCTGGACTGACAGAAGTAGATAAAATGTATAACTACCCATAAATTAGTTAAAAAAGTTAATGATTCATCTGAAATTATAAAAATGAGGAGAAAAATACCTGATAGCTTCACATTATATTAAACATGAAAGCAAAAATATAAAAAGGGTAAAGTAAGTTGTATTAAATTGTTTCCAAGACATACATGTTTGTATTGTTTACTCTTCTCAGTACTTTGTGTCTAAAGACTACAAAGCCCTCACAATACAGGCTTTCTTCTTTCTTACATTATCTAGATTCTGATTTCTCTTTAACAATCTAGGAGCCTTGCTTAATTCCAGTATCATGTTATACACCTTACCTTATTCTTGCTGCTCTCACATGACTGTAGACTGGCCAGGATCTGACTCTCTATGGCTTGCACCCATGCATCTCTTTCTTCATACGTGGTAGCTTCAAAGTGCCAAGTCTGGCCAGTGAGGGACACAATGATAAACTCAAAGTTTTCCTCTTGTTCTGAAAAAGAGGCGGAAGAGCACTTTTAATTAAAGCAGCAATTAGCCATTAATACTGCCTTTTACTTGAATAGCATCTATATGGTACTACGAGCCAATGTAGGTTTGAATATATATTCAAATGCTCACAAAGCAGCAATCTTTGTCAGAATATGCCTCAAGAAAACCCTTGTTTTGATTGTTTCTGACTTCATAGTATCACTTCATGCAGTTGAAGTATATACTATTTCAGGGAAATATGCACATTTTACAGAAAATATTTCTATATTTCTCCAGCTTTCAGAGTAAGGCTTAAGGACCTATCTAATGTAAATTTTTCCAAAGTATATATCAAAGTATCCTTCTGGGTAAATATTCCACAGAATAAAAAAATGACAGCACAAATGTTCCAGTATAATTTTCCATAGTTCTTCAGTGTTTTGTACATACACTGCATGATACATTCATATAAGAGTGTTTATTGTATGTAGGAGCTCACGAAATGAACGTTAGTCCAAAATGTTTTGCTCATGAGCTTTTTGCAACTAGAAGAGCAGGGAAAATAACATGAGAAGCTAGAGAAAGGTGGTTAATGAATTATGTTCCTATAGCCTTCAAAAAAAAATAACAACTTGGCCCAAGGAACACAATTTAAGGAAGTATCAGCAGAACTGTAGGAAAAGGAACTCTGATTTCAAATACCCTTCGTACACCGGAGTCAAATATAAAAGAAAATTCAAAGAAGCTGAAATAGCAATAATCAAGTTGGTTAAGAAAGATCAGAATAAGACTATACAGTTTTGTTGAACATCAAATATAGTAGCTTTTAGTAAGGACATTTATAAGCACTTGTCTGCTAAAGACTTTAGAACCATGGAACTCTTGCATTATTTTGTCATCTATAAACACGCAACAGTAAATGATAAAATATTAAATAATTCTATTTAAAAGCAGCAGTCTTGCTCACTGGGAGTCACTCTTTTGACCTGTGGGACAAATGTTTTTCCCTATTAAACTTGATTTCCAATTTTCAGGTGAACGATTTTTCTGATACAAAATGACAGAACTTCATCGGAGCTCAGTTGACTAAAAACTCGTGATATTTTGGTGTTTTATTGAACTTTTAAAGATGCTTACATCCATTCTCAAAGAAACTACCTGGCCTGGACAGGTCAGGCAGAACTAGGCTCAAAAAAGAAACCTCCCAAACACTGGACAAGATGACTTCTCTAGCTTAAGTCAGCACTGAGGTACAACCTGGAAATGGACATTGGAAGGAAATGCAAATGCAGAGGGTTGATTTTATTTTGTGGTGAATCGGGATGCCTCAAGCTGTCCCTTTAAATAAAACATGGAAAACACTGTGGCTTCCTGCAAAGGCTTTAGAAAGCCATGCCTTCTTGCCAATCTCATTTTTGTAACAAGCCACATCATTGAATTATGATGGGCCCCAACTTTGTGATTCACTGGTTTGACATCAAGATATTACTAAGTACTTTTAAGAATGAGCTTGACAAATTTATTAAACATATTATCTTATGTGGCTATTTGTGATACCAAGATACTGGATTTGATGATCCAGATATTCCTTCTGGGCTCACACGCTGTAACCTCTACAGCTCCCTTGACATGTTGCATCTGTTGCAGGATATATGCGATTATTCTGTAACGTGCCATGCATTGAAGGAATTTGTTCTAAAAAACTTCTGCCACAAAGAAGTTGCTGTTTAAATAGCAACTTCTTTGTCATCCTGAGACAAACTGAATGTGTGGCCAAGGAGAGAAACCTCCACAATCCCACAGTGCTCTCCTCTTCCTCCCTCCCTCTAAGGGAACAGAGGGAGAGCAGCTAGCTCCCTAACAGCCCACCCAGGGGCATGCTATCATGGAGGTTTGCAAGTTGCCCTGTCTCAGTTGCCTCCTTGAGCTGCTGGCAGGAGCTGCCCAGGAAGAAAAATGAGCACTTCACACTCTGTCGGGCTGCTTGTTTGGGGCACCAACAGCTGAATTCTAGTTATTGGCATTCTCAGCTCCCGGGCTGCAGTCACACTTTAAATGTCTGGGGTGCCTGTGGCACAAGAGTCAGGAATACTGGCTGCCTGTGATCCTGACTCATGCTGAGGAGTCACTAGGACATTTAAAGTGTGTACCTGCAGCCTGGGAGTTAGGCACATGCTTTAGATGTCCCAGCACACCAGCAGAATGGGAACAGGGAATGCCATCATCAGTGTTCCCAACTCCCAGGATGCAGGCACGCATTTTAAATGTCTGGGCAGAGACAGGGACTGATGGGGGTGGAGACCCCACGGGAGTCTCAAAGACTGCTAGGCACCCAGGATGAGAGGATTCTTGCAGCCCAGAAACAGTTAAGGGTTCCTGGTGTTGGAACACTAGGAGCCCTTTAAATTACCAGGACCTTTCAAGAGCTCCCGGGGAATCTCAGACCAGCTGGGCTTTTGGGCCACCCAGGAACCTTGCTCACATGCCTGTCAGTGAGCGTGTCCGGCTCAGTAATAGGGCTCCAGGGGGTGGAGCTACAGAGCGGGCACCCCTATCACTGCGAGCATACCTTGGCTGCACTCCAATCAAGGGACTCCGAATGTTTCAGTATCAAGGGACTCTGAACATTCAGTAGCCCATAGCATTTGCTATTTCTGCAATAGACAAGCTTCATAGCACTGCAAAAATATTGTCTAGAGGCAGCCTGTGACAATGCAGTTATGTAAAACAGTAACAAGAAAGTTCTTAGGGCAGGCTATGGACATGGACACATACAGCACTTTAAATGGTTTAAATGCAGCTTAAACTTGAAGTGGACAGACATGCAAGCCTGTGAAACCAATTTAAATCTGCCTGTAACAGTTTAAAAGTGTACCTGGAAGGTCAAGTGCTTCACTGTGAATTGCTTGTGCTACATGTAGATATCAGGCATTGTGCGTTACAGAACACTTGGTGCCCTCTAGGCATCCCACACCTAACACTCCTCCCGCAGAACATACGCACGCGCACGCACACGCACACACTTGCACACTGCTGCAACTGGCTGCTATGGTACACAACCAGAACTTTACTGCCTTCCCCCTGTACCCAACCATACTTTTCCCCCCTTTCATTGGCACTTTTTTATCATTGAGCTCCCTTGCACTGCTTGTGTAATAAAAGCTATTCTTCTAACAAATCAGCTGTGTCCCAGACTCCCTATTTTACCACAGCCTCTGGGAACTAAAAAAACCTGGGGGTGCCTAGAGATGTGCTTGTTCACATTCTAATTACAACATGTCAGAGCAGACTTGATTAATCGAGTCTGCTCCATGTTCTAATTAGATTGCTCCAGCACTGCCTTACTGTCATGGGTGTTAAGCCCCGACTTGATTCAAAATGGCGACGGGGTTGCTTCATCTAAATCTTGTTGAATGAGATTTAGATAAACCATTCTGTGGCCATTTTGAAACATGCAAGGATTTAATACCTGTGACAGTAAGCTGTTTTAAATGGAGCAGCTGTCTGGGAACCACTCTAATTCAAACAGCACCCTCAAGCATATGTATAGGCAGCCCATGGGTCCAAGGCACTCCCCTCTTGTGTCCCCTCCTGCAAGTCAGGCAAGAACACTGCAGGCTTCAGTCATCTGCAGGTGACTGAAGTTTACTGACCTCGCGTTTAAGAGAGAAAGGGAAGATGAACAATGAAAATGTCCCCAGCCAGAGGTCTGAAAAAAAATGCTGGGCTGTGTGCTCACTCCTACCCCCTGATATCAGAGCCATAGCACTCCACACAGTTATGAACCAGTTCCTAATCAATGACATTTGGGAAGGGTTCTGTGTCCACAACTACATATATACATACGTGTATGTAGGAGTATGCCCATGAAGTACTGCCAAGAAATAAGACCTGTCCATTTGTAACCCTTCCCAAATCCCAAAATTAGGTAACAGAGATGTATGGTTGCCAACCCAAGACATTATTTATTTTACTGGCAATCTGCAGACATTTTACTGACAACCAAAAATTTTTATTAACATATGTTTTTACTGACATGTGTTTTATATAACATAAATGTCACCCTTATGTCATGCTCTGGACCAGGGCTAGGTTCAAACTCAGGGGTTTAACAAGAACCATAGTAAAAATGCTTGGCTGTCACTAAAAAGTTTACAGACTGTCCGTAAAAAAACCCCCAAAATTAAATATTGGCTTGGCAAATCTGTCCTGCAACAATGGTTTTACACCATGTTGGCCTCACCCCAGGAGTTTCCTACTCACCCCCATACTAATACCCTTGACTGTGCCCTTCACCAGCAGCAACACATGCTTGGGGAGGTTGGGGGCTAAAAAGCCCTGACAGAATGTTCCCTGTAGGGTGCTGTACTCCTGATCAGACAGCAGAGGACTCTTCTGTGCTCTGTCAGTCCCTCAATGCTGCTTCCTGCTGATAAACTTTCAAGTTGCTTAGGTTTCCCCGCCCCCCTCAACAGATGGCTTCATTTTTTTTTTATGAAAAAAATGGACAGGTCACAACCTGGCACAGACAGCTCAAGATCATGCCTGAGCTACTTCAAGCACAAACCCCAAGCTTAGTTTCTGAAAAGCATGTGCTCGGGTTACTCAGATATGCTCCTAAGCCATCTACGCTATGCTCCTAAGCCATCTACGCTGTTCCAGTTGTGGGGTCAGGCAATTTGTGTGATTCTGGGCTTGCTTTTGAGGTCATGCTGACATAGTCTCATGAGTTCTGTTGAGGATGAAGGAGGACTGGAACAAATTAGAAACAATAGTTCAATAAGAGTAAGGGGAGGAACCAGCAACAATTTTAGCAGCCCTCTTAGGAATTTATCATTTTTACCATTTCTAATAGGTGGAGCCCTCTCCAAGTGATCATCAGGACTTTCCTTGAAATGGACGAACAAAAAAGGAAGTCATCTAAACCACCATTTATCCCACTTCATGAAAACTTCCTAATATAGATAGTTCCATCTAGAAACCTTCCATATACCAGGTTTCATCTATTTATAAAAGATAAGCTTTTCTTAGCCAGATGAGTGAATCATAGAATCAAGTGTAAGAATAACCAAGTACAGCAAATTTTTAACTCAAATGATAAAGACAACTTTCTCCAACCTCAAACAGACTATTAGACTACAGCTGAAAGAGCTGAAACCAAATCTGGCTGAAGAAATTCATGAGCCTAAATAGAATAACCAAAAGAGAGCCACTGAGTGAAAACTTCTACTCACATAAGTACTTTATTAAGTACAGAGAAGGCTTTGTATAGCTCCAAATAAATGGAAGTGGAAGACACCTAAAGAAAATACAAAGGAGAGGCCAGTCCAATATTTAAGAAAGGACTTCTTTTTTGAATGCATACAAGTTAGATTAGCAATGTATACTAGTAAATTAGCTGTGATTTAGCCTGTTATTATTTGGTAAATCTTTGCTCTACTCAATCATTGCCTAAAATCTAGATTTATCTTTATCACCAACTTAATTTTCATGATTAAGTCACAATTCTAATGTTAAGGATACAATAAAGAAAATCAAAGACTGCTTTAACTAAACCTTTCTACTGCTAACAGCCTTGAGCATACCTATATGGCTAGGGTAACTAACTTCAGATGGACTGGAAATATGGAGATTAGAAATAGAATCTACAATTTTGTTGCATACCCACTATCAGTTAGCATTAAAGCATTTAGGCATTGTTATTTTATTTGGTTTTCTGGCAGGATCTGTTTTTTTCATTGCTAAAACTTCTCCTGTCTCCTGACACACCAAGCATTGTATTAGGCTCCCACCATCCATTGTCAATGTTAAGGAACTTAAAATACAAGTAACCTACAAGCAGCATTCAGTCCTCGCATACTAGTCTCCAACCATCAGGCTGGCTTTACCTTGAAGTCTTTTCAACAATACCTGTTAAAGTTAAATTGGATGCCGTCTTTCCAGACAACCAAAACTTGAAATGAGGATGCAAGAATTCTCTGAGTTTGTTCATTATTTCCTTGTTTACAAGTATCTACTGTAGCATGTACCAAAAAATGCTATGAACACTACACACAGCTTAGGGGGGTACCTCTAGGCACTTTCCACTATTTTTATTGCATATATAACTTCTTATTCCCCCAAAATAGATTTTTGATTCATAAATTTCTTGTCCAACCCCTTGATCCTCTTTATTGTAAGTAAATGGCATAAAACCGCTGCTACCCTGACTGATACGGAGGTGTGCACCAGTGGTGGAAGGGTTCAGTAGGTTATAACATATATTACTTCTAGATAAAAAGGGATACATAATTTTTCAGTGGTAGGCTATAAAGATATTTTGGTCCGGTCAACAAACTGGCTGGAAGCCTGCCAGAATACTGACCATCAGTAGCTGAGAACAGCAGCCCATTAAGGAGATGGAAGTTGGTATTTCCCTTTCAGTCCATTGTGCCTTTGAATTCATACCAAAAGAAAGGGGCTAGATGCAGGAGATCAGAAATAATTGCATCAGTTGAAGATGCGTTTTATTGGAAGTTTGCTGTTTAATACAAAATTTGATGAACAGACTGTGTTAAACTTGTGATCTTAAAATAACAGAGCATATTGCAGCTCATCAAGATTCCACAAAGCAATGCCTACAGAGAAAATATGTGCAGTGCCAGGCAGCATATGTTTAAAATATTAGACAGTACAGACACAAAACAGAAAAATCCAGTTAACAAAATGAAATGAAATTGTTCTTTTTGTTACACAGCAATATTACAGGTTGTGCTGTTTAAATCCCTATGAGCCCAATCACAAAATTTTATTAAAGAGTTTTCACCCTTTAACAGTTACTCATAGAAAAGTCCACTATAATAGTATTTTAGCAACATCAACCTGTCGAAATCAACCTGCCCAATTACTCCAAACTACATTAATAACACCGGATATTACACTAATTGTGTCCAGTTTCTATGCAGACGAGGTCCCATGGGGCTAATTTTGCATCCTCAGGGGCAAGCAACATTGCCATCAAACTGATTTCACAAGGAATCCCTCCTCATTACACAAGTCCAGGCTATCAAACTTTTTTTTAAAAAGGTTAATGGGCCAATCAGTCATCAATTATTTCCTGGAAGCCTAGCAGACAAAGGGTTAAAGTGGTAAAAAACCCCCAGAGCTGCAACTGTTTTCCATTTGGAAGCTATCAACAGGAGATGTCTGACAAGAATACACTTTCTTTTTTGGGGGGAGAGGGTGTGTGGGAATTGGGCGCTGAAATAGGGAAAGAGCTGGAGGGAGACAATTCTGCAATAATGATGCAATGGAATCCAAAGAATAAAGGATTCCTGTGATGCTTTTTCAAATGACCAATAGAACTGGATATCTGAGTCAACATGCATCAGAAACTATGCAGTGCTCTGCTTACGATTAAGTGCTCATGTAACATCTCCCTTTCATGTTAGAATACCATTGTTTACACTGTAGATGTTGATTTTACCATTAACCTTGCTTTTTAAAAACACTGTTACTGAATTTATCTGGAGTAACAGGTCATTAATATTTATTTTCCCTGTGGCAAGAAGTATGTGTTGTTTTAACAGAAACCCACCCCTCTGATAAAAGTGAGAAACAACCATTTCTTAGATGGAACAGGCCACAGGAGTAAAAACAAACATTTGTAAACAGCATATACAACTGGATAATACTCTGTAAGGATCCACTGAAATAAAGCTTAAAATTGGTTATAAAATATGGCTTCAGGTCTTCTCAGTGGCTGAAACCAAGGAGATATCCCTTATTCTGTCAAACTCCTTGTTACCTTTTCTCTGTAAGCCTGTAAATGTTAAACCAAGGAAGGATCCCAAGGAAAACAGAGTAATGTATCCAGCCACCCAATGAATGTCAGTAAGTGTCTTACCATATCTGACATTATGACAGCAAACAGAGAGAGGTCTAATTTGGTAAATTACACTGGACAGGACCCACGCTTACAGTAATAAGATATACTCCAATCACTTCATACTCATAAAGGCTATCTCTCTTTTGAGAAAAATGAACTCAACTCTGCTAAAATCTTCAAAAGAAAGAAGCAGCTGAGCAAGTGTTTTGCATTATCAAGAATTATTCTAAAATAACATGCAAATTGGCCTGCTTTCTAGATGTCTGTTCCTGCATCTTTTGCTTTTACTGTTATGAATTACATCAAGCATCTACTGAACATCATCTCTACTGATGGAAGGGAATTGTATTATGGTAGCATCTAGAGACTTCAGATTAGATCATGGCTTGTTTTGTTAGGTACTGTATAGAGATGCAGTGCCTATCCTGAAAAGTTTACAACCTAAACAGACAACATAAACAATGAGATGGGAAGCGGAAGCATCATGTCCTTTTTTTACATGTGTAATAGTGGGAATAAATAACTTCCCACGATCATCTGTGAAGACTGTGGCACACAAAAGAAATGAAACCAGAATTCCAGTCCTAGTCCAGTGCCTTGACCACAAGACTTATTTTCATTTTACTAGTTCTATATTTTGTTTTATTTTTGAGATACTGATTATGATACAGGTGTTATAACAGGAATATTAACCTGGATGTTTAACAGATATTTAATACTCATTTTCTATACATTTAAGTTGAATGATGACACTAACTCTAACAGGGAGCATCTACACAAGATGCTTTACTGAGGAGCTGACTAATTAGCTCCGCAGTAAAGTGTCACTGTCTACACAGTGAGGCTATTAGGTCAGAGTAAATTAATTAACTCCATTGTAGGACAGTACTGCCTGACACAAATACTATCCTATGGCAGTTATTTACTTTGCTGTAATACATGTGTAGACAGTGTCCAGGGCTGGCTGGGGCATGAGGGTGCTACAGTGTTGGGTTGCCAGCTGGCTAGCCTCACACTGTCATGCCCTAGCCAGCCCCTCCACAGCCGGGGGGGCGGGTAGGGGTGGGTAGGTGGGGAGGAATTCTGGACTGACAGATTGACCCCCTGGGACCCTCTGCCAGCCGGGGCTGTGCCACCCCAGCTCATGTGTAAACACTGCACCAGGAGCAATGAACTCCAGCGTGAACTGTGCTGGAGTTTTTTGTGTTGCATTAATATCATGTGTAGACACACCCACAGAGACCTTATTTGTTTCTCTTAAATATAAAGTGGCACGAAATTAAGTACAGAAATAATAGTATTAATATTTCTAAATGCCAAAAAGTATCTTTGGCAGTTGTGACTCTTGCCTGAAATCTATTTTGACATACCTGAAATGACACCTTGCAAGATTAGTTTCATAATAAGGCGGTTCCAGAGACCTATTTCAACTCCAGTCCTGACTTCTTGACACCCTTCCCAAATCTTAATCATACACATTTTAAACCAGATGTAATATTTCAGTATAAAACTGTGTTTATGTTCTTGTAGTATTCATAATTTTATACTCTACTCCTGTAGTTATAAAGTAAGTACAGCAAGCAAAAGGCATGCAATTTATTTAGGCACTACAAAATATTAGCTATCACTACTTTTTGTCACTTAGCATCAATTACTTTCATAACTTGGATGGTTATAAGTATGTTTGTTAGCAGCCCCAATTAAGGAAATATTTGTGCCACGTCCCACTGGGCATGACTATGCTAATACTTCTCTCCCCTTTCCAAATCCAGTGTCTAAATCTAATTAGTTTTGAAATTCAACCCTATCAGGACAATGTAACTCTGTCATCAGTTGCCCACAGCTCTTGATAAAGGTTGTGTTCCACTGGAAGAATTTTTTAGTGGTACTACTTTATAATACCCTACCCTTTAATGACAAACTGGAGATGAAAAGCTCATTACTAGCTCAGGGGACTAGATAATTGTATTATACATATTTGTTGTTTTACAACGATGCCAAGAGATGAAGGTTTTAAGAAATCCATGGAATATTTTTTCATTTCACTTTATACAATATGGGAGTCAATACTCGTCATTTAGCCTTCCAAGTACTTTTGTAAAAACTAACATTTCAACTTGCAGTTCTAAAGCTAACTTTAATTGGGCATATAATTTGAAATCAAAAGGACTTTCTTAACACAAGAGCACATTTGGAAGAAGTCAGTCTTGTGACAGTGACACTATCATTACTGTTAAATGGGGATACCATAAGGCCAACAGTAAACCAAGCCTCCCAATCAATAAGGACATCATTATGCCACTACTGAATAAGCTCAAATCTAGAAAACCTTTTGGAAATACACCAAGAAGCTCTATGATGATAACAGGAGCAGCAAAGAACAATGGAGGGAAGCCTGGGCAAATACCAACCTGCCATAGAAATACATCGTTAGCGACCCTACAATCCCTCAGCCAGGATTTAACCTACCAATAAAGATTTGGTCGTCCCTGAATTCCATCCAGACACTTCATGGAAAATATTGACACCTATTCCATAAATGGAAAATCGAGGAGAGTCTGGGTTGCGACTGTGGTGTGATTTTTCAGACAGTGCAACACATTGTGAATGACTGCCCAATTAGATCATTTAATGGCAATCTAAAATCAATCCATGCAGCTACCCCCGAAGCAGCTGAATGGCTATCAAATTTAGATATTAATCTATGAATGTTGTAATCCTAAAATGTCATCGAGAGAGAGAGATTATTATTAAAGACTACTCTTATGTATTACCTCTTGAAGGAGGTATTTCATAAAAGCCTGCTCAAGCATTTAGGAGTCAATATAAAACAACATTTTGTATGTAGCAAGACAGTTTCAGATACTTTATAAGCCATATACAACTTTGGGATTAACACTTGAAACTTGTTATGTATTTTAGTCACGAACATGGTTTTGATATAGTTATGGACATTTAACTACAGCACAGAGTCAGGTCTTTAAGGTTAAAAAGATTCACCATGTGTTAAGCTTCAGATGTGAAGATACAACTGTATTTTAACTAAGTAATAATGGAAATAGGTGCAAATGATTCTAATGGAAATTACAGTATTGAAAGATGTTGGGGTCCTTCATACATATACCAACTTTATACACTCCTTTTTCACTCTGAATAAATATTGTTTAACTATTGCTTTGTCTACAAAAAGAATAGTCTTTGACTTTTCAACTTGTCACAGATTCTATAGTAAAATAAAATCTAAAACTAGTGATTGCAGCTCTCTCTAATAATTGCCATGCAAATGTAGAAGTAAGTCATGGGATGAATAAATAAAGGTGATTCTGCTAAACTGGAGGGGAAGAGAGGGAAGATGAGTCTGAAGACAGATGGTCTTATCAGTCTAAAAAGACTTATTTTTTCTCTAATTATAAAAGTAAGATAACTTTAAGTTCTTTTTTCTTATTAGACAGTTATACTTGCACAGATTCTGCATCAGTTACACCCCTAGAATAAGTAATTAAATCAATGTGTGCCACTGATAATGTCTAAAGGTGGAATTTAGTCTTCAAGTTTGTTGATTGTCTGGGATCCCACCGGTTCCTTTTGATACATATTATCTATACTCTGGGGACTGAAACTTATTTAATTCAAGTTCCTGTTACCTTACTGTATGGAAATCATTAATATGAAAGGATTGTGTAATGAATTATGATAACACAATCACACCAGAACTGCCATTTATTGGATTAAACTATAGGTCCATCTTGCCCAGTATCCTGTGTCAAATAGTAGGAGAGAGAGGATGATGAAAGAGTGAAAAGGGTATGAGCAGGGTTTTCCTCCTGCTCTTCTGCCACCTGCAGCCTCCAGTATGTTAAGAAATGTTGAGTCTGCTGCATTTTTAATGCAAGGTGAAACTTAATGTTTGTGCACCCAACAGCAGTAAAATATTTCCAGTTCTGAAATAAGTACACCACATCATTAACAAGCAAAAATTCTCATGATGTAATATTTTAGTTCTCAATTAAAAACCAGATTCATAAACTTTGCTATCAAAACATAACTATATCATGCACATTTGCTATAATTACAACACAACACTTTGAAAAATCCAGCACTTTTCCAATGCATCTATGAAGTATGTGCATTTCTGCAATTACTTGCATAGAATTTTAGTACTGCTTCTACAGCAATATTGTAATATGTAATAAAATTATATTTTGTTCTTTTTCACATTCAAATTGTATCCTTTCCTGTACAAACCTGAAGATAAGACCTTGAAAAATTCTTCAGCACCAAATTCTGCTGCTCACTCTGTGAAACATGCAAAATACAGCACAGAGTAGTTTTGTAATGAGATGGGCCAAAAAAAATATATATTCTTCTGGATTGTTATCTCTATTACAGTTCTCATATTTGAAAGCTCAGTCACCTTAATATAGGGCTTTTAATATGTGGACTGATGATTAACTGTACATTTGCCAGTGTTGCGATGCCAATTATTATCCAGAGACTTGATGTAGCAGCTCAAAAATGCAAAATTGCTCAAAACACCTTTCTCACTGGATTTTCTCTTTCCCCTGGGATGAATACTTCCAAGAAAGATACCCTTGCCTAATTTTTTTTAGATACAAAAATTCTCATTGGTGTTGCTAATCACAATTCTTAGGACCATAACTTTGACAGAAACTTTGTCCCACAAATTAACATATCCTTAGTATGCCTGTCATATTTAACATGATCAATATTAAATATTAGTCAAGATACTGAGACTAAACTGTTGCCAAAAATAATCACGGTGTCTGTAAAGATGTAGACAATATTTTTTTATTGTTAATCTTCTTACTAAAGCAACCAATAAAACCCAGGCCTGGGAGGAGCGATCCAACAACTTTCCTGCACATGTGATCTGAGGAAAAATGAGAGTGAAATGCAGGTAATATCTGAAAATATTTTGCAAATTATAAGAAAGTATATTGAAAAATTCCTTTAAAATAGCAGGTAAACTTAGTTATTAATTGTTGGCAACTATCATCTCACTCCAATTTATTTCACTTTTTATTCTTCGATGCTTGAAAAGGTAACAAAAGGATCAAATGATATCGCTTTGTTGTTCTTACGTTAAAAGGTGAAAATTTTAGGTTTACAATGAGGAATTAAAGAAAATTATAATAAAAAATGCTTCCTTAACAAGCTGCAGTAAAAATGCACTTTTGTTTGCCAGATACATTTTATCTGGCGGTGAGAGCAAGGCATCCGACAGCAATACAGTAGTAATTGTGCAAAAAGAGGACGGTGATATAAATCACCAAAGGTTAATGATCAGGATGTGAACAGAGGGACTTGTTTACAGAAATAGCATGCAATTTAAAATTTACAAGAGATTTAATGCCACTGCTTGGCAATCGCTAAAATCAACAGCCCAGAAAACAGTGACATTAAGAAAAATATTACAGTTATAATCATTCCAAAATAAGTCAATTAGTGTTAGGGCATGCGCTTGCGATTACTTGACCCATTTGGTTTGCACTTAAGTGAAAAAATTTTTCCCCCTATTATACTGAGATTACTGAATTGTGACCTATTTTGCATTCCATATTTTGAACACTATCCTTTCTCACATGCTGCCTGAGATGGCGGCCGAGGGTTTTTCTCCTTGCCTGGCTTCCAAGTAATTCTGACCTTTGACATTTGTAATAATAAAAAACGAAGGCAGTTTATAATTGTGTTGTTCAAATGAAGGTGGGGGAAAAATTCAATCTGCTATTATACAAAAGCCATGACGGCTGTCTTCAGTGAAAAAAAGCAATGTAAGTCAATTTGTGAACTTTGGCACCAGGCGACCTTTAGAAATACAACAATATACAGAATTTACAAGCAAGAGTAGCACATGCAAATGACCCGGTACTGTCTCGCCTTTGGATTAGAGCTACAAAGAGCATTATGGAGAACGCTTTCACAAAACAAATTAAGACTGTTACTTAAATGTCACGGCACACTATTGTATTTGGCTACAGATCATTACACCTGATACTAACACTTTTAAAAACTGTAATAACTTGGAAAATATTACATTGAGTGCCCACATGTATAAAAGGAAAATAGAAAAAAATAAAAAAGAAAATGGGTTCCTGAAGTAATTTAAACATCACCACTCCACGACTAGAGGGAAAGGTCAAAATTTAAGTAAGCTGAAAGGAACATGAATGGCAAAATAAAATGCACAAACAAAAAGATGAAAAGACCACTGGAATGACTCTGCAAACACAAAATGAAAGCACGCATGCTTTGGGCAAATTTGATTTCCATTCCTGCATTTGGAAAGGGAGAGAGGCAATGGGGACAAGTCTTGGAGAAGCAGGTAAAAAGGGGACAGAGGGGAGGTGTTAATCTAAAATGTGCTGTTTTAATTTATTACCTTCAGTGTTGGTACTGCTGCTGCTGTATATATTTCGCAGGCTACCAACACGGTTTAGTTTCCAAGCTTTGCGTTTGGCTGCATCCAGAGAGCAGAAGGGAAAGAAAAAAAAAAGAGAAAAGAATAAAAATAAAGAAAAGAAAAATGAAAAAGGGGAGAAAAGAAATGTCAAAGTATCACGTGAAGTAAAATACAAGCACAAGCAGCTACACACACAACCACACACACATCCACAATGCGCACAGAACAATATAGCTTCCCTGTACCACCAAAAACATGGTCAGCCCCTATTTTTTTTAATTGAAAAAAGATACTTTTAAATCTTTAAAACATGACAAGACTTGTCAAGATTAATTGGATCAGCTATTGTAAAATAGAAACAGACAATGGAATAGAAAATGTACTTGCAGTACTTCTATAATGATGCACTATTAGAGAGAAGACAACTATTGAGGTGTAATGCTGTTTAATTCATAAGGCAAAAAACCCCCTGCCAAACAGAGGGCTTTCCTTATTGCTAAGAGAAAGTATTAATCGCTACATGCCTGAAACAATAAAAACTTAAATTTCTGGTGATCATGTAATAGATTTAAATCATCAAACAACTATGAATGTTGTTTCTCGTGTTAGGCTTAAATGTGATACTTAATAATTATTTTAGGTGTCAAGTAGATGCTGTCACTATGCAAATTTTGTTTTTTTCAGAGGCAGGTCACTAGCAAAATTGCTTATTTGGAAGGTAACATAAACCGTCTGTTTATAACAGAATCTCTCATCGCTTTATCAGAATTAGAGCAAACTTTTAAATGCCTATTCTATCCTTTGAGTTTCAAGCTCCTGCTTCTGATAGTAACAGGAATAACTCTACAGAAACTACTTAAATCCTCTACTCATGATGGAAGATTAATTCCCTCACTTTATTTGGTTCTATATCTTTACCTCAAAATCAAATTCAAAACATGAGAAATAAACCCAACAGCATATTCAGACTAAAGTTCCATGAGACAAACTTCATTTTCCTTGTCAAACCAAAAGCAACCCCAAACACACTACTGGCATTCAACACAAAACAGTACACAACCCTCAAATCATGTCTGTTATTTATCCATAGAACATGCACAATATGAACAATGGGCATGGCAAACATCTGACATTCCCACCCAAAATGATTCTTATATGTGACCTAGAAGAGCCATCTCTAAGGATGAGATGGTAGAGTATCAATTTGTGGATGCATGACTTAGCAGGTACTGTTTTCATAAAACTGAGTAAGTACAGAACAGGGAACAGATTTCACTTGTAACACTGCTGAGTGGCAAATCTCTCCATCACCTGTCAGAACCAGTAAAACTTGTGACTTCAAGCCATGCAAGCATAGGAAGACACAAATGCCAAACACTGAAGCAGGCCTCATATCTGCCCAGTCTTCTTATTCATTCAACCACCAATATGCACCCATAATACTTTTCTTGAGTAGATGAAAAAAACACTTGGTACAGGTGATCAGTATCATTGCCCCCATTTTACAGATGTGCAAACTGAGGCATAGGGATGGAAGTGACCTATTTAGGTATATCCAGCAGGACAGGGCTGGAATGGAGAACAGAACCCAGGTTTCCCGTGTTACAAATCCAGTACTCTCTGTATTGAACTACACTGCTTGCAGAGCATGTATCAGAAAGAAAATGGAAGTTTCTTAGTCTCTGTTTATCTGTGGTCACGGTACACGGCGCAGCACATTTTGAACTAGAAAATTTACCATCTTAGCTCATATAGAGTCTATGATAAGAAATTTCAGGTATGTGATAGATTATTATGGTTTTGCCTTCCCCCAGCTGTCCTTCAGCTTTTGGGATGATATGTACACTACAGGAAATATGCAACCATTTGAAAAAACGTTTTTCTTATTTTCTTTTCCAGATATATATCCTTTATCACCACCATGGACTGCTTCAAAAATACCCATTTTCCACAGAAGAACACAAATAAGGAATCCAATTAGAAATGTTAATATGTAACTAGATTTACACTGTCGGTGATGCAATCACAAACTCAATCCAGTTTAATGCTGAAGGGAGAAATTCCTTCCCATTCCCTATTTCAAAAATTCTCTAAATAAGCACTGAAAATGACCTACCATACCTACACAACCAAGAGCATTCCTATAAAAGTTATTAAACTATAATTGAAGAAGAGTATCCAACTACTCTAGAACATTAGAATATACACTTTTTAATACAGTGGAATCCAACTTTTAATGGTTTGCACTGAGAAGGGAAAAATGGAAAAAGTGGAGATTTGAGTGCTGTCACCCATGCCCTTACTTTAAAAAATATATTACTTAAATGAAGATATACAATATTATCTGGACATCTGAGTGATTAGGTCAGATTCACGTATAGCTATAGTCAATTCTAAAAGTATTTACTATGTCCTTTAATATTAAGGACCTTCTCTTTTAAGAAACATTTAGTAAATCTCAGCAGATAGTAACAACTAGAGAGGCTCAATTTCCCAGCTGAAAACTTACTTTTCCTTACAAAATTTACATATAAATAGGCAAAATCTAGGCTTAGCCTCCCCTTTCAAAGGGGAGGCTATCTCCAGTACATAAAGCCCCTTCCCAGTGTGCTTTGTTTTTCATTTTTCATACTCTAATCGCACATTAGAGTATGGATGTATAAGCAGGAAGTGAACTTGCAGCCTGGTTTTCTATTAACCTATTGATGAAATAATCAATTTTAATGTGTTAAATGTCATGCCTTTTTCTTGCTTTCAAACAAATGGACTTTTTCCTGCAGATGCTGAGATCCTGAAACATCTTTGCATGTCCTGCAACACTGATAAGACCCCAGTAAACTTCTTTATTGGGGTGCTGTGCTGTCTTAGATAATACAACATTAACCATCAACAGACTTTGGACAATGCCAAATGCAGCCTGAAGGTTTTGACTGATGTACATAAGAACACAGGGCCCAGCTTAACCAACCTACCTTGACTGCCTTCAAATTCTGTACTGACTATAAATTTTTGTTACTTACAAGGAAGGCCTTAACAGGTACTGGAAATCATTTTGCCTGGTTTGTCATTGGCTTGCCTCCCAGGGCATTCAGTCCATCTAGTCTGGGGTCCCCTTCTAGTTCAAAAAACAGGTCAATGTAAGTTATGTCCATACTAGGATGTACAACACTTATTAGGAATCTAACTACAGAAATACTTGCTGTCTTTTATGAAACATTCCTATTTTGAAAGGACATTAAGATACTTTGAATTTGCTAGTGTGTTTTCACTAGGCTACTTTTCCATTAAAAAAAGCTCCTCTTTTTTAAACTATAAATTTGGGTTCAGATCTCTCAATTTAAATAAAACTATCCCACACAACTTTTTTACCTTTTTAGTTTGCCCTAACATATTGTTTTCCATCTAATATGTTGCAATATCATAACCTGCCTTATTAATGTGTTCCACAAGGTGTCAAGGAAGTCTTTCATCAATACCTTTAAACTTGCCTTTGTTTTGTATACATTGCCTATTAAAACCTAAACCCAACTGTCCCCGAAATCAAACCTGAATGTATATACAGACTTCAAGGAACAATTTTTGATCAAAGCTAATTAACACACAGAATTTAGACTGATGAGATCAAATTTCTACCCCTTCAATCAGCAATTTAATTTGTGCTTTCTGACATGCAAACTAGACTGGTACAATAAGTCATTATTTGTTGCTTGGTGATACAGAGCTATACTATTAGGAACACAGCTCTCACCTGCCAAACAGCAGCACAATTGTTATAATAGTTTACTTCAGCACAAATCATAATCCAGCAATTCCTGTTATGATCACTCTTGCACGAGATTATAATTTCAATCTTTGTGATACTGAGGCATCTTTACAAAATGAAGGGTTAAAAAAGTCTCGAAGTCTTGAAAGCTAGCCACTTCTGTTGAATCATTTCTAGAATCTGATTTACTATATGCATAGCAGAAACTTCTTTCAGCTACCAAAGTAAAATATATAATTTAAAATGGTCAGATCAAGTAAACTAACTGATCCATAAGGAGGGAAGACCAATGAGTTTCCACAAAGAACATACCTTCTTGAAACATTACAATAGGACATACTGACGGTCTTTATCACAGAAACTATGGCAGAGGAAAGCCAGTTGTTACAGCAGTTGTTCAATTCAACTTGGAGAAAATGTAACTCATTTTTGAAAGAGGCTAACTGTTCTAACAGAGCCACTCACTAGCCGTTTCAGACAAAAACTTCTTTGTGGAATCTAAGCTTTTAGATATATGCCTATCACTATTTTTCTTATGAATTAAGTTATTAAGAATTTGTTCCCTCCCCGCTGCACCCCCCAAATTTGTTTTAACTTTCAGTGCTTAGTTGCACACTCAGTGGATATGCAGCATGCTTTTAAAAAAAATCAGTTAGCGTGTCTGCATTTTTGCAGTACGTGACAAGAGATGTGATACAGTACATGGTTTAATCTGGGAATTTTTGGTTTCATTTTTGTACAGGTTTAAGACATTCTACCAGTTCTCAAGAAGAAACACTGAAACCCCTAAGTACATGCTTTCATTGTAACCAACAGATCCCAATCCATTTGGACTTCCATGATAGTGAATTCTGTATTCAAAAATCAGGATTGCATGATCTTCTTTCCTCAAAAGTAAGACGCGACTCTTAGAGCTGGAGTCTGAGGGTGTTTATACATGTGCTACTGGAGTGTGGGGGGGGAAGAGAGGGCACTTTAATTAGAATGGCTCTGAGAGCTTCTTGTGCATCAGCATCCCCATGCTTCAAAATGGTGACGGAGGCACTTTATCTAAAGCTTGTCAAATGAGCTTTAGATAATGCACCCCCACTGCTATTTTGAAGTGCAGGGATGCTGATACATGAGACACTGGAGGTTGCTGGAGCACGGTAATTACCATGCTACAGCAGACTCGATTAATCGAGTCTGCTTTGATGCACTGTAATTAGAGTGAGTTAAAGTGGCCTTGCTGCTCTTGTATAGGCATCCCTAGTGACTCCCCTATTTAGGCTGCTTATCATTTTTTAAAAACATTTGCCAATTTTATTTGTTATGAAGTACTCTACAGTTTCCAGAATTTGCAGGATGATTCTGAAATCTGACTGCTCTGTTATCAGAAAAGTGCCTTTTAATATCTCTATCTGAATTCCATCAGAGTTGGCTGATTTATAAGACGTTGTGGAATACTCCCATTGCCTGGCTGTCTCTCACAACCACTTGGTTTCGATTTGCTGACAAAACCTCTCAAGATTTTTTTCAGCGTTGTGCAAGCATTTCCCCAAGCATCTCCCTTCAAAAGTGCACTTCATGTGAAGCCTTTGCCCAAGACACAGATTCAATGGACCCTCCTCATCCTCTGGTGCATCAAAATGCACTTTGATCTGGAGGGAAACTGCACTGCACTGGAACTCAGGAGCCCATAAAATCCAGTCGCTACATCTACTAGCTGGTGCTAACACGGGTCTTTCAGAGCTTTCATTAGTAAGCACGACCTCATAAAATAGGAATACAACATGCATCTTTAATTTGGTAACCCACATCTCAGATTGACTTGATTTGGGGTCATTTGCCAAATATTTCTTTTCAAACAAGGTGTCTGTAAATAGGGATATTCCTGCATATGCAATTCATTGCTTTCTGTGTGGTCATTACACAGCTGCTAAATTCTGTTCAGTTACATGTGTGATATTTTCTTAAAATAACTTCAATCAGTTTGCATATTGTCCATAAACTCTGTTTTTAAAAATACTGCGCATTGTAAGAACTCATGCAATCCTTATGAATAGGGACTTACGCAAATTAAGGAAGCATGTGGCTGATTTTGCACACTGTGTGTGGAGCCAGCCACCAATTTTGCGGGCTGATCGTAATGCCCTACCCATGCCTCTGACTAGCCAAGGGGCCCTGCCCCTTGCTGCTGATTGGTGGAAGGGGTAGAGCCACATGACAGGTGGCCCTCTCAGCAGTGAAGGGTGGGGGGAGGCAGCCATCTTGGCTGCTCTTCTTTGTGCCAGCAACCCCCTTTCCCTCTTATTTTTTTCTGCAAAATCACAAATTGCATAGGTCACTACTTATGAAATGAAACTCTCAGTTTATTTACTCCAGGGATGTTAAACTCATCTGGCCCTGCAGGCCGGATGGATGGTGCAGTACTGCACCATGAGCTGCATCAAGCCCATGGACCCCCCACCTGCCCACATTCCTGCTCCAGTGCAGGTTGCATCTGCCCAGACCGGTCCAGGTTGTGACTTGAGCGAGCACCAGCACTCAGCCTGAGCAGGCACCACTGGTGGTGCAGCCCAGGACTAGACTGAGGAAATGCTGTGGCCTGCAATGGCCCGAGGGAGTGCCACAGGTGGCACATGGCCTGGGCATCTGTGCAGGAAGGGCTGGGTGCAGCAAAGAGGGCAGCGCCAGGGTCCATATGCTTGACGCCCCTGACCTAGAGGAACAGCAGCATACCAAGCTCCTCTCCCCTTACCAATATGTCCACTCTCTCTTAACATTGAAGCACTCCAGAAGTGTAATTCTGTTTAACCTCCAGTCCTTGGTATCTCTGCTGAATCTGTTAATTACATTTATTCTACTTATGACTCATTAGCTGTGTTTGAACCTACCATTTCCAAATATGAAGGCAAGCAAATGACAGAAAATCTCAGCTCGGGCCTTGCCTGTCATAGAGTTCCTATGAGTAAATCCTGAGCAAATCACAAATTAAAATAATCTTAGATGGGACTATAACAGTGTGTTCCTCATTTTCTATGTACTCGACTTGAGACCCAAGGTTACTGATTTACTTAAGTTTTGAGCACTGATCATCACAGCTGTAGTGAATGGGACAGGTGAATGCTCAGACCTTTTGTCAACTAGTTAATGTGGTTTAGAGAAAAAAAATGTAAGGATTGAAAGTTAGGAGGTTCTGAGTTCTTAACTGGCTTGCAACTGATTTGGTGTGTGGCTTCATGTAAAACTTATTTGCTTCTGTCTCAGCTTTCACTTATGTCAAAAAGGCAAACATTCTTTTATAGGGGAACTGTAAGGATCAATTAGTTAATGTCTACAAAAAACTCTGCATTTGTAACATGCTAAAAAAGTATAAGTACTATGAAAATTTGATGCAATTACTAAGACACCCCAAACTAGCAGGGACGACAAAATATTGGTCTGTTTCCTTGACCTCATCACCTTTCTGTAAAACTCTGCTATTTCAACAGGGATGCTGGGAAGACAAATCCATTAGTATCTGGAAGATGCAGATAACCTTAAATTTGCTTTTTGTTAAATTTTTAGCATTCACTTTATTTGAACAATACGCTTTTAGCTTATTTTGTAAATAGCATATATTTATATTTTAAAATATACATACAAACCTATTGAAGACAGGAAGACTGCACATATGAGAGAAATGCTGCTTTGGAAAAGCCTTTTGCTAAGATAGGGAGTAATTGGGAATCATTTAAACTTAATGACTCCCAATTACCACATATCTTTGTATTTGCTCAGCTAACAGCTCTACATCTGTGACCATCCCATTGCAGACAGGATTTTGGTTTTGTTTTCTTTATAGGAATCCCAGGTATTTTGCTTTAATGAACCTATTTTTCCCTGTTCATTCATTTTTTATTAGTTTGGTACTATAGTAAATATGTGTGCTATCATTACTATTACTACGACATTAATTCTAAAAAGACCCAATAATGTATTGCCTATCAGGGTGCCTGTGCACAAATTTTATATCTGCAGTGCTCCCCAGTGGAACTTAAAATTGTAATCTTCTGAGTCTTGTTAAGAAAAACATTAAAACTTATTATTTGTATTTGGTAAGTATAATAAAACACACTTCAATTCTTAGGAATGTCTTTATGTCTATAGTTTTGACTCTGAAGTCTTCCTTTATCATTGTACTAAGAAACTACAGACTTGTTAATGTCACCTCTGGTCTCCATCTGACAGAGTTCTTTGTTGATTAGATAAATAGTCCTCAGATAGCTGATTAAAAAATGATGTAGCCGTTAGGTTGTGTGTCCAAGCCTTGTCAGCCATGTTGGATGTTAAAGCGTGCATGAATTACATCCCTGGAGTGTGCTGAACAGTGCTGATTAAATGAGGCACGCCACAGCCCTCAGCATCAATTATCAGAAATAATAGGATCTTTTCACCTACACTGGAAGAAGGGGGTTGGGGATGGAGTCAGTGTGCCACTCATTTCTGAGAATATCTCATCACCACAAGCACAAAATAAATAACCCTGTCCATTCACATAAGGATGTTTATTTTTTTGTGAAACAAGTTAAAGCATAAGAAACTATAAGATGCTAACCTTCGCAGGTTAAAACACAAGTTAAACTGGTACGTGCCAGTAAGTAAACTAGACTTGTATAAATGCCAGTCTTACAGAAAGGCAAGCTTATCTGTCAGAGAAGCAGAGTCAGATGCAGGCTCTGGGGCAATCTGCATAAAGCTACCACCACAATGGGGACTGGATTCTACTTTTTTGCCCTCCTCCTGCACTTTTTAGTGTGCTCTGCATCCCATGATCTTTCATCAGGAGCCATTTCACTGTAAAGCTGCAGATTGGAGATTTCTCTTTTGTGTTGGCCATCTGAACATTCATTTGCTCAACAAGACTGTGCCAATGTTCTGTTCTTTCATAATAGGAGCAGAATTATTTCATAAGATGCAACCCAGAAGATTCTTACATTATGTGAACTCACTACTTCAACTGTGAAGGGGCTTGACACAATGCTCTTTTCCTAGAGGACACCATACAGGGAAGTAGTAATGTTCAAACATCCATTAAAAGGCCTTTGAAAGGATTAAAAAAAACCTAAACCAAGAAAATACAATGCAGGACATATATTTAGAGAATAAAATAACCTGGCTGAATTGAGTTTCTGACCTGGAGTAACGTGATGCCTGTAAATTTGATAAAAAGACAGACAACTTTATAAAAATATTTAAAAAAGCAGTCTAAATATCTGACACACATTTAAATCTTCTCTGCCTTACCTAGTAAACTGAGCGGTATGAATTGCAGATTTTAACATATTGGATTTAAATGGCAAAACTACTTTAAACTCCTGAAAGACATTTGAAGGCTCTGAAAGGTCTCCATTTAGTGAGTTAATGTGGTCTCTAATAGGGAGACAAACGTAAGATAAAAAACAAAAGCAAAGAACAAAAGGTATTTTATAAAATAAGGAATTCAAGCTTGGTTATTGGGTCAGATTTTTCAAAGGGGCTGAAACACCCCAACAGCTCCTATTTAGGCATCTACTCAGAACCAGAGAAGTTGAGAGGTGGTGAGCTCTTCTGAAAATCTGACAATGATTCTTTCAGATTGGGAGGGGAAATTGTTAAAAAAAAATACTGAATTGTGAATTTGTAAAGCAGCTAACCCTAAACTTGATATTATAATTTAATATCTGATGATGGACTGGAGACTGACAGTCAATGATCCATTTTAAAACTGTGAAACAATGAAAAGTAATGCTATTCGGAAAGTATTGCTATTTTACTTAAATTTAGTCTGCAGCTTCTCCTTTATATAATCCAAATGAAGAAAAGAGAAGAGCTGGATGTGAAAGATTCATAGTGACCACTGAGTATCTAAAGTATCATATTTACTCTTTTAGGAATATGACTACTGTCAATTAATATTAATAAGGAGCAGTTCATAAAATGGTTAATTTTTCTTTCCTGAATAAGGTTTTTCCCAGTGAATATTCTACAGAATGTAAAGGACTAGGAAGACTATCCAGCATGCTACATATACATTACAAACATCCAACATTCATAGAAAAAATACTTGTTAATTGGAAACATTTTCTTTTTTCTCAGTTTTTCATTTCCTGCAGAAGAAAATTATAGGTCTTTTATACACCAAAAATCTTTTTCAACCACCTAGAAAAATTGTCTTTTAATAAAAGCTTTAAATTGTACTATCATATTTCAAAGGCAACGAACAGTTAAAGCAGCTAATCAAAGGCATAATTATTTAATGACTAGTACTCATGCTATCTAACAGGGCCATAATTGCTTGGCTGTGATCACTAGACCACCAGCTTCAATACTGGAAAACAAGTAGTTTGCTTGTAGCATTTGATCAACCAATTTCTAAGGTTAGTTTCTTCAATCAGGTTGACTTTATGAAGGTAGTTGAGTTATTATGGCATCAGATAATCAGTTATACTACCTCAATGTTCCTAATTATATTTGAATTAGAAATAATTTCTAGGGGAAAAGGGTGTCAAACAACATAATACCAATGTTTCCCTGGACACAATAGACTGGCAGCCACCGCCACCACTACCTTTTAGTAGTAGTTAATGACACAGAGCAGTTTTCTATAAATCCTAGCCTACCTTATTCTAGTGATTATAATGTAAAAGAACAAACTGGTAATTACAAAGGATTTTTCCCCTTAACTGCACTTTAATACTTATTGTCGATACTCCATTTATTCTGAGTTAGTGGAACAACACATAAGCTGATCTTCTAAATATGGCTGATTTATACTAGTGACTTCTACAAATGGAAATGCTGGAACCTAATGTCCGATATCTCAGTTGACATTATTAAAGCTATCCAAAACTACTTATTTACATGAGCTTTTAAATTTGTTGGCTTTGCAGTGATATATTTACTTAGAGATACCCTATTATAGAGAAACTGCTTGAATCATAATGTTTCAGTGTGGGGTGCTAAATTCATAATATGAATTGTTACCCTTATTGACTCAATTTTTATTTCATGGTTGAGTATTCGAAAGATTCCTGTGTTTTTAACTACCCAACAATTTGATTCCAAGATGAGTCTTACTTTTGTATTTAACATAGATTGAACTTCCAAAAAAACCAGGACAAAAGGCACTGGGCATCACCAACAAAACTGGATCATTTTTGTTAAGCTACCATTTCAACCAGATAACTTGCCTCATGCTGCTTGTTTCAGTCTTACAATGTTATAATTTAATGAATCAACAATAATAGTGTATTGCTATGGCAGCCAAAACTTCTGTTCATGTTGCTACAACACGGTGAGTAATCCATTTCATCTGTGAAAACAAATCACTTTCATATTTAGATTACAAATTAAGTGACTTGCAGGGTTGCAGTTTCTACTTTGCAATGCTGCCAATGCATAGTGTAACATGGTTATATTGCAAGCAAACAGAATTATTTCTAAAAAGTAAAAAAAAATCATGAGACACACAAGAAAAGGGAGGGTGGGGAGGGGGGAAAGCATCTGTGGCATAATGTCAAAATGGACTTAAAGGAAACTATTAGCATAATACCAAGCATACAGGGGACATGGTTTTCTCAGTAAGCCTACCTTACTACTTCTGTTTAGACACAGTATTAACTCACTGCAAAGAGAAAATTCTCACTTGCTTACTCCACAGAGAACCACTACTTTTATGGCATGATGGATTTATTCTTGTTTCGGACCATCAGTTTCATCTATGGATAGGGAGCCTGCAATCTTGCCTGTTATAGGCTGATAAACAAGGAACATTTAAATCCATTAACCAAAGATGCATTGTTCTATACTTTCTCCTCCTCTGAACAAAAAGCAGCCACATTTTGTTGATAGTGCAAGCAATTACTGTCAAGAAAACAGTTACAAAACAAGAGAAAGAGCTATTTCCACTCAAAGAAGTTTTAGTCTCAATTCTTGCTTTAAAAGTTATTCTCAGTGCAGGAATCCTGAAATATCTGAAGTACTCTGCCACTTGCTTTTCATGCAATTTCTTTTCTAATTTATATTGGATGTCACAGTGGAAATATAGTAAACTAAAAATAAAATCTGCTACAATAAAGAAATGTAATGCAAAGAATTAAAATCAGAGGGAGCTGGGAAATTTAGAGATGATCCTCAAGCAAATACATTTTTCCATACAGGGAAAAAACCATGCAGTATTAAAAAAGTAAAAAATATTTATGGACAGCAAAGTGAATTAAAGGAAGTACTCTCCTAACAGATCTATAAATCTCTCCTTCAAATCTCTCTTGAAGCCAAACTTTTACTATGACGCCTAAAAAAAATAAGACAATGCTTAAAAATTGTGGCTGGAGAGAAATTCAAGCAGGCAGTTAAGTAAATCAATATCTCTGTAATTACAAAAAGCTAAAGAAAATTAAAATAACAAATACACTGAGTATAGTTTGTCTACTAGTCCCTTAAACATTCTTCACTGAGAAAAATGTGAAATTTGAGGTAAGAGGTGAAAATAAGAGGTAGAAATCCTAAATGACATGTAATGTTAGAGTTATTTTTAATACATGTAAATAAAGAAATCTGTCACAAAATATTTCAAATAATGTCAAAGGCCTCATTTACCTTTACTTTATGGTATTAATGGGTTAACATGGATCTACCATAGGGAAACAGGGCAAATAACTTACCTGAAATTATGATAGTGACCAAGTCCCTTTCCTGGGGATAAAGACTATGAAAAACAAAAGTAAAGTCTCATACTCCCAAATTAGTCTATGGTGATGGTTAAGACCATGTTAAAGTCATGTGTAAACTGCCCTGGCTCTTACAGAGATTTATAATAGAAGACATACCTAATTATAGTCATGCTGTTGCAAACTTCTATAGATCATCATCCTTCAATGTTTCTGATGCACAAAGTCTAGTTACCAGCTCATCATATAGGACTGAAGACAAAATTAAGAAACTAAGGCATGGTATTGAAGTTGAACTTTATGTAAACCTATCAGAAAAGGTAATAAAAACCCAACTGCTATGATAACTCTGAAAATAAACGTTTTGTTAACTTGTAAAAGCCAGTTTAAAAATGGCTAACGTTTCTCCTACACAGTCTTAATGAGAAGAGTTCATATGCTACAGCTGTTGCAGCACTGGCTGAAATGTCTACAATGATAGAGAGGAAAAGCTTTCCTAGGGTGATATCTTTTATTGCACAAACTACATAATTGGCATAGAGTTAGACAAGCTTTCAAATGTTCTTCACCAGGTTACTCTACTATTACTATGACTACTATAGATTAGCTTTATTACAAGTACTGTAGAAGATGCATATAAATGTTTATGTTCTCTGAAGGATGTACATTTCCCTGCTCAGGACACAGGCCAAATGCCAATGGATGGGATTTAGGATAAATGTTCACAGGAGCATGCTACTTGATACAGCTTTACCAGGCCTATTTGACTTCTGAGCGGTCAGATGCCATAGGCCCTCTGACCACATGCCATACAGGCAGCATGCCATTTGGGTCATATGTCATGTGGGCTAAACCATGATGCATGGGCTCCCCCCCCAACCTGTGTTGCACTGTACCACCCCCCCATGCCAGCACTATGCAGGGTCCCCAAGTTCCCCCAACCCCTCCCCCCCATCCGTGAGTTCCCTCTGCCCCGTGGGCTGTACTACACTGCTCCACCCTCTAGGGGCAGGGATAGGAAGCGGAAACTGGCAGAGAAAGTGCCAGCCCAGAGACTCTGGCAGCCTCAGCATGAGAGAGATTGGCGGGGTGGGGGCAGGGAGCAGTGCATAGGCCACAGTATCAGGAGATATAGGTTAGCCCCACCTGGGGGTTACATACAGCCTGTGGGCAGCTAATTGGACAACCCTTAAAGACAGGTTTCTTCACAGCTCTGATCCATTATGGAAAATCTTACATCCCTAGGGACCCAACAACATGTGAAAAACAACTTAAACTGTGGTCCTGGCTTCATTTCTTAACCATAACATAGATATTGCAGGCAGAATCTAAATGCAACAGAGAAAAACAGAAGAAGGGGAAAATGTATGGAACATGAGAGAGATCAGATGATAAACAATTCTCAACACAGAAACACAGAAATGACAATACCTTGACAGAACATTTTACATAGAATTTATAATATAATACTTTATAAACACATAGACTTTTCCCCACAAACCTTAATGATGAGTTTGATTCTAGGGTGATGGATGAGAGGCATGGATACTTGTTCCCAAACCTCCCCTTATTCCTGGATTTGGCTTCTCCCTTTGCTGCTTTGCTAAGTGAGAAGAGACACATTTCCCTCCTGTTCACTGGTTCCACATCACAATGCAGAGAACCATTCTGGACCAAGTAGCACAGAATCCATGCTGAGTGATTCTCCATAAATGTCAGTAGGGGGCATGCAGTTCATCATGGATAAAAGGAGGAATGATGTGAGTTAGAGGTTCTTGCTCTATGCAGAAGTCTACTAATTGGCCTCTAGTACCCACCTTCTCTTCTGTCACATCATCCTGTATTACCTCTATATGTAAGAGATATTTAACATAATTTACCTTTTAGGACTGGCTGGTGTCCCAACAGTGAAGATGGTGACCACATGGTTCAAAAGAGTAATAGGTGAGGTGCCATACATCGTTACGTACAGTACAAATCTTGACCAGGTCTTGACTACCTATCAAAAGTCATTATCACCTGATGGAAACTAGCGACCTATATGAAATGAGACTATCACAGTCTCTTAATGGGTAAATGACTCATGATACATAGTTCCATGGGAGGGGAGTTAACTGATCTTCAAGTGCTCCTTTAACATGGAAACAAATGTCCAACAACTACAAAGTTACACTTTAAATTGCTCTCACTATTAAAATAAATTAGTTCTCCTCTCCCCCAAGCTATTTCACAACTTTATAAGAAAGCATCCTACATGTGTATTTATTTAACTTAGAATTCCTCAACTTTACTTGAAGTCCTAATGTTGTCAGGACTATTCATGTGACACACCTAAAATACTATTATTAAATCTTTAGGTGGATGTGGTATAAAAGTATCCTGTATACTCTACAATCCAAGTTACACTTTGAACATATGAGAAACACATTAGGATTGAATTGTCACACTACTCAGTTGTTTTTCATTAATATCATCTTACGACTTTTACAACTTGGCTTATCTAAAACACAGATGGAACTAAAGAAAAAGACCACAAGAAATCAGTGATTAGGTCTGTGAATAAAGTTTTACAAAAGCCCTGGAGGTTAATTTTACATATATATACTTTTAACATATTTTGTCAGAGTATCTGCATGAGACAGGCTGCTTGTAACTAAATTCAAAGTAACTGTGTGACAAAGCACAACTAGAAGCTAGTGTCAAACCTTTCCTTACTAGCCAAAGATCTGAGCTGTTAACTACTAAATGGCTACATGACAATGGCTGTTACTAATCACTTATTGAATAATGAAACTGACACAACTGATAAAAGGTTTCAATCTTGGAAAAAAATGATTTATAGTATTTCACTCTACTGGCACTGTTATTTGTATGACAAATGGCTGGACAGACACCAGTTAATCTCCACACACCTCCAACTCTGATGTGGCAGCTTCTGCTTGAGCATCCAAATAATCAAGAACAGCTAACAGTATAGCTATGATGTTGCGAGGGGCTGAATGCTGGTATTTTATCAAGGCTGATCCCCAAATCAATTTACGCAATGGATTTTTTTTGGTAGGGGAGGGACAGCATGTGGAAAAAAAAAGAGAAGGGGTATCATGGAAACTATAAACTGCAGCTTGCAGCAAGGTATCTAGGCCACGCACCTGCAACACAGAAATGAAATCATCAATACAACCAAGGCATTAATGATTTCAGAAAGCTCAGTATAGTTTATAGATTTCCTTGATGGCAAAATCTGAACTGCAGCATCATACAGACCTGTCAAGGTTGTTTGTTACATTGTAGCGTAATAGAATCCCTGCTGTGTGCAGCAAATCCTATTTTCCCTCAGATGGGAGAGGGATGTGGCTTCTTTTGAGATGTTACGAGATAGTTTTTTTTGTTTTTTGAGAAATGAATGAAACTTTATATTTATAAGCAGCATACCAATAGCACCTCTATCTGATTGGTACTATCAGCTCCATTCTACTTTTTGCAGAAGTCAAATGTATTTTATAATGGCAGTTCTTCATAAAGACTACATGCAAACAGAACAGAGTGATTTTTTCAGGGTACTGTTTCTCTCATTATTTCACAACTTAGTATTCAGCAGTTTTAAGTTTGCATGTGAAATCAAACAGAAAATTTCCCATTCTAATAAGGACAATGCGATTAAAAAAAATCTGAAGCAAGAAAATAAAAGTATTTCATTTTTTGCCAAGTGAGCAGAAGTCATGTGCCAAAGGTTTTTATACTCTTATAAAAGAGTAGCCTTGCTAATTCATACTTCACTAAATCTCACACCTTATAAACCATATAAAAATATAATTTATATGCAGATTCCTTTGGTAATGTCTCATTCTTTATTTTATCCCCCAATCCCAACATCACACAAATTAAGGCCCTGATCCAACAAAACACTTAAAAATATGTGCTTACCTTTAAGTAAGTAGTCCCATTGACCTGAAGGGAATTACTCATATATGCAAAATTGAGCAAATTCAGAACTGATTAGCTAGATTAAGGCCTAAATGAACAAAATGTATTTTGTAATGCATCATTCTAGTATTTGCTCCCCGAGGTCCTGAATCATCAAAGTGCTTAAGCATAGAAGCAAAGTTTTTAAGGTCTGGGGAGACCATCATAATCGTCTTGCAACTGTTTGCATAATGCAGGCCATACGGTAAAGTGCTTTCTGCTGTCAGAAAGTCTTCCTCATGTACATACTGGTAGACACTGACTGAGGCCTAGTCTACACTATATGGTTTTGCCATTAGGACTGAGGGTGTCTCCATACTCCAAGCTGCTCTGTAATGGCAGAATCTCTTTCTTCTGCTGGTAGAGAAACACCACCTCTAAGTGAATGAAGGCTTTTGCAGCCACCCAGCTACTGTGCCTTCTATGCCATGTCAGAATAGCTGATAAAAAGGAGCCACAGATCTCACTGAAGCCAATCATGAAAGGGGGTGAGCTGCACGTGCTCTTTAACCTAGAGGTAGCCTCTGTCTGTAGCCAGAACTTCTGCACACAAAAGGCCCAAGTCACCTCCATCTTCCCTATATAGAACTAAACTGTTTTAAAATGTTTTACTGTAAGCAACGTTTCCAAAGCCTGAATATTTTTTGTAGTGAATTTCTTAACCTTTTAGTTTTCCTGCATCACTTGAGGCCCCAGAAGTGGCTATAGCATTCCAGGAACGGTCTTACTTAGGCTACATACAGAGGTAATACTATATTTCTCTCTTACAAATGTGACTTTTTGGTGTATGGACTTACATTTGACTATTAAAAAGCATATCAAGATAATACCTTGTTATTTCTATCACCATAGCTCCTAAGAGCCCAACTCAGACCAGGATGTGATTTGGCTGTACTAACACAAAACAAGAAGATGGTGATGAGAAGAGATAAAAGAATGATAACGACAGAATGGAGGAGATCAAAGAAGCATTGAGATCATGTTGGTCAGCAAGCTAGACAGTGATCTAAGCATATCATGCTTTTCACAGGCATCTTGGCAAAGGAGAGTTTTAAGGATAATGCAGTAGTTTTGCAATAGTTTGTGACTGTTTACAAAGAATTCTGCCCATAAAGAACACTGGGGGAAAAGCTTGAAAATTTAACAAGTGGACAATAAAGGCAAGTAAAATGGCCTAATCTAAGGCAGAAGTCAACATCTCACTACAGAATGAGAGATGATAGGGTGGGGATAGGCCATAAAAGGCCTTGAAAGTGAAGTGGTAGGTTTGATATGATGGAAATCAAACAAGGGGAGGGATAAAAGAAAGGGGTGACAGGGTCAAAGTGACAGGCACAAAAAATGATCTTTGCAGCAGCATCATGGATGGATATGAGTAGGGCAAGGCTGAATTTGTCAAGGCCAGAAAGAAAGATATTGCTGTAACTGAGATGTAAGATTATGACAGCTCAGAAGAGCATTTTTTTTTCTGTGCTGTGTGGATAAACACAGGGAAGGCCATATTTTGAAGATGTTATACAGAGAAACGATAATAACGTCTGAATGTTGAATACCTTTGGGCAATGGCTGACAACCTTTTCAGGCTGAGGGCTGCAATGACCCAACTCGGGTCAGAGGCGGGATTAGAGCTAGAACTGGAGAAGCAGCAAGGGAGAAGCTGCCTGATGCCGATGCCCCACATCCGTGGGACTGATCAGTACGTTATTGACTCATGCTTAGAGAAAGGCGTAAGTCAAAAATGAAGCCCAAGTTGTATGGAGGTGGATAGTATTCCTATGTTAAGATTGGGCTAATGGTTAGAAATCAATGAGATGTTGGAGACAGGCTGTTGTACTAGGTTTAGATAGAAGGAGACAGGTTGGGTAAAGTAGATCTATGAGTCCATGGCACAGAAAGTATAGTTGAATTCAGGGGTGTTTGGATGTGATTACACAGTGATATGATGGAGAGAAAGAAAAGGGATTCAAATATGAAGACCTCAGGAATATCTACAAAAAGCTGCAGGTTAAATTAGGAGGATATGCTGCAAAGCACACTGAAGGAACATTTATAGAGATAAAAGAACCAGGAAAGAAGAGTTCCATAGAAGGTGTGTGTGTGTGTGTGTGTGTGCGCGTGCACACACACATTACAAGTGAAAGAGAATGAGGATGGAGACTTGGTTCTAAATTCTGGCTATGAAGAAGAATGGTTTTAGTGAGGCAGAATTTGGATTGGAAAAAATCTAAAATGGAACTGGAGGAAAAGACAGACTCCTACAAACAACTATAAACTGCACATCCAAGGAACTTTGAAACAAAAGGGAGAAGAGCAATGGGAACACAAATGGAAAAGCATGTAGGGTTAAGGGTATCTTTTTTATTATTACTATAATTTTTAGAGTGGGGAAAGACTAATGAAGAGCCATTCAACTTCTGAGTGATTACCCCTGGATGAGCCACCTGTAGCCCCATCCTGCTCCCCTCTGGGGCCCTGCAGCTGCACATTGTGGTCCTGGACCCCGAGCCCCAAGCACTGCCCGGCTGGGCAGCAGCCCCAGATCTGCCTAGCTCCCTCCCTACAGAGGCCTCAATCCCCCTCTTCCCACAATCCACTTAACTGCTGGAACTGCTCTGGAGGCTGCCTGGGTACATGTGGCGTCCCCCATCTCACTGCCCTCCTGCCAGCCTGCCAGCTCATTACAAAATCTGTGGGTTTCTCTTGTAAAACAAGAAATCCTTGTTTGCCTCTGGTAAAAAGGTAAAATCTGTGGTTTACTCCATTTTTCCAAGGGAAACAGAAAACCCGGATCCCTGGTGAAAAGATGGCTCAAATGTGGATATGGGAGTAGAGTTAGCAAGGATGGCAGCTATTTGGTGTGAGCTTGGGGCTGGCAGGTCACACCTTACTATGGGAAAAGGAACAAAAGAGTCAAGTCAGAGGAGAATGAAACAAGAGATAATCAATCACATCAATAGAAGAAGGAAAAAAGCAGGGAGGGGAGAAATATAGCACCTCCCCCTGGGGGTTAACCTGCTGCTCTCAGGCTCCTTCCCTACCCTTTGCCCCGCTGCATCTCCTGCCAGGGTCTCCAGGTTTCCCCTCTCTACTCTCTAGTTTCCACTTTGCCAATTTCTGTGACATTATAGCCATGAATTGCTTTCAGATCATTGATAAAGATACTGAATAACATAAGGATGAGAACAGATATCTACAGGAATGCATCAGGAACATCCCTATTGGATGACAGCTAGCTAACCACTTATGATTATTTATTGTAAGTTATTGCTTAACAAGTTTTAAAACCCTTTCATATGGACTACACTGGTTTTATATAGTGCTGTTTTAATTTTTTATTATAACATGTAAGACTACAATTTAAAAACCTAAGTATACTATGCCAGCATGGATGTCTCATAAAAATAAGCTTTTTGATAAGACCTATCTTCCACAAAACCATGTTGATTCACATTTATTTTCCCCAATATCTTTTCATTCTTTACACGCCAGTCTTTTCATGATTTTGGCAGGGTTCACTACAAGCTAACTAGTTTCCAAGGCATCCTATCTACCTTTCTGAAAAACTGGCACAACTTTGGCTTTATTCCAGTCCCCTGAACTTTCCCAGAGCTGCAAAATTTGTGAAAAATTCCCCATTAATGCTCAGAAAGCTGATCTTGCAGAGTAAAAAAAAAAAGTTTAACTTAATTAGTTGGTGCTTAACATCTTTCCTAATCACATACTGAATAGGCACAAATTTCACCAAATGTAAGATATGACTATATCAGTCTGCTTCTTTCTAAATGCAGAAAAATATGTTTTACTTTTTTTTGTCTTTTCTGCATCACAATTGAGAATTTTACTGGTTTTTGTCTAGTATCAGACCTGTACCACTACTAGGATTTTGTTTCTTCCTGACAGAACTGAAGAATTCCTTCTTATTGTCCTTTAGTGTAACAGACAGGTTTAGCTGATATTGTTAGCTTCCTTTGTCAACTGTTTGCAGTTTCTAACTACTAAAGGGCATGTATTGGGAGTCCAGCAAGAGGATATTGTGACACAATGGAAGCACAAAAATGACAGGAATCCAATGTGACTGCACAAGGAGCTTCCAGAATGTCTCAAAACTAGAAGGAAACTATTGAGGCAATGGAAAAATGTTAGGTCATCAAGGAAGCATACCAGGAAATAGTAAAAACTCACACAAGGAAGACAGTCAGGCCATATGAAGACAAGTGTGGCTATGCGGTATGACACATACCACACATTCAGTTGTTTTCTGCACTGCAGGTGAGCGGGGGGGTGAGGCTTGACCCCTGAATGGTGCATGTAGGGGCAGCGTGCGCTGTTCAAAACCAAAGCCTGGCTGGCTGGAGCTGCACTGCGGCAGGACTCTAGGTAAGGCCCAGTGCTGGCCCCAGTCTTACCTGCCCCAGCAGGGTTAACTTGCCATGTGCATGAGGGTGTGTGGCACAGGTGTATCCCAGGGACAACTAGTGGCACCACAAGGTGTGTTGCTGCTAGTTGTCCCCAGGGAACCAAATGTCCATGTACATGTGGACGCAGCCTCAGACTTTAAAGATGTTAGTCCATGGAAAAGGGGAGGCAAGGAAGAACAGACTTGCCACTGGGATGAGCTGACATATGGGCTAGGGACAGACATTACACATAAACAGGTTTAAGTGATCAAAAACTGGAATAAACCTGTAATAGAACAGACATTCAGTGCACATAAACCACTCTGAAAATGGCTGAAACCAGTTTGATATAAACCTGGTTGAATGCAGTATCCAACTTAACTGATTTGGCTCAAACTGGTTTATGCAATGTCTGTCTGGTTTAAATTAAATTAGACTCCCCCAGAATCCCGGCATGCTCTTTGGCTGGGTGGGGCTCTCTGCTCCACAGCAGAGCTGGCCCCTCCCCTCTGCTCCCTGGCTGCAGGTGCAGCAGAGACGTTTAGGCACAGCAGCATCTTCCTGGCTTCTTCCTGATCTCCCCCTCCCCTCACCACTCCCTGCTAAGCAGGGATCCCCCGCCCCCTCTGCCTTACACAGACACTTCAGCATTAGCTAGCAGACCAAGCTGGTGGCTACAGTCCATGCTGTGGCAGACAGCAGTGTCGGCTTAGGGCTTTCCGGAGCTAATCAGCAGCTCTGCAGGTACTGTCCCTCTGTTTCTTCTTTGTTTAAGAAGAGCTTGAACTAATGAGAGAGGCCGTTTGTTTTCTGATGGAGTGATAAATGCTAATAACAGACCTTATAAATGATCTGTTATGAAGGAGGGGAGGGAACCCCTCCCTAATCTTGCTATAGCTCAGCCCTTTGGAAGGGAAAGGAGGGCTGCTCTAGTGTCCCCCCCACCCCCCCCAGCTTCTTGCCTGATCAACTGCATGCATGTACCTGCATGTCTGGGATGTCTTTACACTTGCAAACTGATTTAGCCTAGCCAGGTTAGACTGCAAAGACTGAATCAATACATACTCAGGCTTTTTAAGGTCTGTCCCTAGCCACAGGGCCCTGGTATACATTCAAATTAAAGCTGGTTAGAGTTGTTACACATTTTCAAGCACTAACTTTAAAGCTGGTTGGCTCTTTTTATAGGTAGACAGTGATTGTAATCATGTGATAATTACTTTTCACCCATGGCTGGTTTTGTCAGGCTGTGGTCTTGAATCCAGGGCCTTGGTCTGCCCAGGACAGGTGCTCCTCCCAGTCTGCCAGTTCCTAAACAAGATGCTGGGCCAGTCACAAGCGGACAGAACCCTCTAGCTGGACCTAGCCACACCACTCCTGCCACCAGAGTGTCCAGGTTAGGTCAGCTGGCCTGGCACTCTTCCTGACCTGAAAGAGGAAGGTGAACCCTGTACTCAAAGCTGCTATACTCGGCTTATGCTGCTTTTGGTTTCCTGACAGACTTTCTAGATACCTGACTCAGTATTCCGATGGACCTTTGTTTGGCCTGACCCTTTGGATACCTGATCTGAACCTGGTTTGATTTCCTGGACGCCTGACCCTGACCCTCTGGATCTAGGACCTGGCTCCTCAGACAGATCTCCTGGCCTCTGGCTTCTCTTCATTCTGACTTGGTACGCTGCCCCCAGACTATAGCTGCTTTTCTGGACCCTGAGTTGACCCACAGACCTTGCTGCCCCTGGACCAGCATGAGAGGTCTAAATTTATAGTACAATTAACCAGTTAATTGTGTAATATATGTAACACATAGCAGGGGCCACAGATTTACACAGGTAGAGCACACTGCAAGCAGGACAGTCTGGTTTTCACTACCAGAGATGGGAATAAGCTAGGTCCATCTGATCTAAGGAAAGAAAAGTCATTTTTTCAACCCATTTCCTGTGTCACTTTTGGTGAATAAATACCTTTTGCTATACTGTGTTTTGAAGAAGCTGTTTATGTACTACTGCAAACTCACTGGGTCATATATTCCCCAAAGAGAAGTAAATACTTGGTCAGCTGCTAAGGTAACAGTTGGTAAGTAGCAGAGTTGTAGCCCAGTGATTCATTTTTAGTGTGACTGAAATGTGTGGTTCCTATCCCTTATATAAGGAGGCATAGCTGAGCAAGACAAAAAGGGGTTTAAGCCACAAGCCACCTGACAAAGATCTGAAACATAGTTTCATAGTTGTTAGGGTCAGAAGGGACCTGAGCAGACCATCAAGTCCGACCCCCTGCCATGGGCAGGAAAGAATGTTGGGGTCAAATGACCCCGGCTAGGTGATTATCTAGCCTCCTTTTGAAGACCTTGGACCTGCTCATGATGCATCTGTGGATGCAAGACAAGGTACGGTTAGCCTTGCTGACCGCATCTTCATATTAGCAGCCCATGTTCATCTTGGAATCAACAGCGACTCCAAGATCCTTTTCTGCCTCTGTGCTGATGAGAAGGGAGTTTCCCAGCCTGTAGGTATGCTGCTGGTTCTTTCTCCCTAGGTGCAGTACCCTGCACTTGTCAGTATTGAATTCCATCCTGTTCTCATCCGCCCACCCCTGTAACCTGTCTAGATCTAGTTGTAGACTGTCCCTCCCTTCTAGCATGCCCACCGCACCCCACATCTCAGTGTTATCCACAAATGTGAACAAGGTGCTTTTCACCCCCCCCATCCAAGTTACTGATGAAGATGTTAAATTGTGCGGGCCTGAGGACCGAGCCCTGGGGGACCCCACTACCCACATCCTACCAGGTCGAAAAAGACCCATCCACCACCACTAAGTGCGACCCTCCAGCCAATTTGCTGACTGTGTAAGCATTGACACCACAGTCGCCTAATTTTTTAATGAGAATGGGGTGAGAGACAGTGTTGAAGGCCTTCCTAAAGTCCAGAGGCTACATCCACCGTGACACCTGTGTCTAAGGATTTTGTGAGCTGGTTGTAGAAGGCCACCAGGTTGGTCTGACAGGACCTGCCCCACTAGTTTAATATACAAGTACTCTTCACTTGATGTCATCCTGGTTAACATTGTTTCGTTATTATGTCACTGATTTATTAGAGAGCATACTTGTTTAAAGTTGCACAGTGTCTGGTTATAACATTGTTTGGCCGTCGCCTGCTAGTAGGTAACTACTGTGATGTAAGTGGATTCGCATAACATCGCTTCGCTTAAAGTCACATTTTTCAAGAACATAAATACGACATTAAGCGAGGAGTAGCTGTATGGCACTGCTGTTTTTTCAATCAATTCCATTCCTACTCACACGTTGGAAAATTGTCTGGTCTTTTCACCCACATTACCACTAGTAAGACTTACAACACAGCATTTGATAGTACTTGTAACTGTAGTTGGACAAACCTAAGGTAAAAAATGAAAAGTACCATGTAGGAGTTAGGTATTAGAATATTTATATTTTGGATGACCAGCTGTCCTTGGGGATTACAAAAGTGTGCATACCCATGAGCATACAAATAGGTATACTCTTTCTCCAATGAACTCCATTCTTGTGAAAAATGTGGGGCCTCTGAAATGTGAAGTACCATACAAGAAGTTCCTTACAGAGTTAGCATCTTCCTAAATGAGGATGCTGATAGGCACAGCCAGGATACAGAAAATTTTCACATAATCAATATGTTGATTTAGGAGACAACCAGAAAAACTGGATTTTATAAAGGCTGCAGCTTCACTTTTTTGGAAGCTGTCATATATATATTTTTTTCTGGCTCTGGAGGGCAGTTTACATCAATCTTTTCCCTAGTTTTCAAAGGTACCGTAAGTTAAACTTTGGGCCTAACAACCTTGACAGGATCCCTTTAAAATTTTTGAGATGAGCCACTGAGTAGTATTATGACAAATTATGGGACCCAATGATATGTAACAAGAACATCTTCTCAAGCCAAAGCCTGTTGAGGAAATAAAAACTTTAAAGAAATATTTCTGGAACAAAGATTTTTTTTTCTCATTAGTGAAAAGAACTGTAGACAGTGAAATCTGCTAATTAACTACAGAGTAGGGTATTCATGTGCAGTGATTGCATTCACTTAAAGACAGTGGGCAACTCAAAAAAATGATGCACATGAGCAATTCATATGCACTTTGCCCTATTCTTAACAAGCTATGGACAATTCATGAAAACTTTTAAAATGCATTCATTTTAGAAACAAAGTTGTTTCATGCCTATTTTTTTGTATTTCCCCTCTATCTTCATTACCAAAATAATCTGAAAACTGTTTCTGCAGTCCTTTGTTTGCAGAAAGGAACAATCCTCCATTTGACACACCACAAAAGAAAACTGAAGAAACTATTTTGTGCAGGTTCAGAACTAAAAAGCAGCAGCAGCCAAGATCCTGGGAATTACTGTTTTCATGAAATAAATTCAGAAATAAATACCAAAAATATATGGTACAACATGTAAGCAGAATAAAGTATTTTCTAATTGTCTTCAGTTGCTTGACAAGGAATTCACTCTTAATATTCATAATGCCTAATCCATTAAAAAAGACAATGCCAGTATACTATTAAGCATCATTAAGGCTAGCGTACAATTACCATAGTACGTATGGAAAATCCCTATTTTATCCCTCCCATCACCATTAATAAAATGTATACATACATTGGAGAAATCCCATAAGCCTAAACCACCATCTTTAATCTGAAATTCTGAAGTTGTGGGTGTTTTCCAGTTAGGAAAGGCAGATTCTAAATCTTGACTGCTCCTAAGAATTTCAGATCTGGATCAATCATTCAAACTAAACTTCTAGGAGGCAACGAAAGTTATTTTAGTTGGATGGCTACTGAAATTCATCACCATCCTTTCCCTGCTTCATGACAGCATGTGAGCAGTGGTTCTCAATAAGAGATCTATCACAGATCCCTTTGAGGTTAAGATGGGAGTTAAGCAAGGCTGTGCCATCACTCCAACACTCTTTTTAATATTCCTTACTGCAACGCTACATCTCACCACCAACAAGCTTCCAGTCAGAGCAGAGCTAACTACCAAATGGATGGCAAGCTGTTTAATCTCAGCTGACTCCAACGTCAGTCATCAAGCTCCAGTATGCTGATGATGCTATAGTGAGTTCTCTCTCAGAAGCAGACCTTCAGGCAAATCACTGACTTGTGTGCCACCATCAGCATACAAGAAAATGGGACTGATGCTTAACATTCAGAAGACTAACGTCCTCCATCAGCAAGCTTTTAATGAATGTACTCCAGCTCCAGTAACTCACATTCACAGTGAGACTCTGAAGAACGCTGAGTATTTCCCGTATCTCAGAAGCCATCTCTCACAGAAGTCTGACATGGACAAAGAAATCCAGTGTCTCAAATGTGCAAGTGCAGCCTTCAGACACCTGAGAAAATGGATGTTTAAGATTACAACATCAGGTCTGAAACCAAGCTCATGTTTTATTAAGTAATGATCCCCACCTTACTGTATGAAGCTGAGATATGGACAACGTATAGAAGACAGCTCAAGTCACTGGAGAAGTACTATCAATGCTGCCTGCAGAAGATCCTCTGAATCCAGTGGATAGACAGATGAACCAACATTAGCACCCTCTCGCAAGCAAACACCAGAAGCATTGAGGCAATGATCATCCAATGTCAACTTGGCTGGCTTGGCCATGTCATCTGATATCTAACTCCAGACTCCCAAAGCAAGTTTTATTCTCCCAGCTCAGTCAAGGTATATGCTCAAGAAGAGGGCAGAGAAAGTAATTTAAGGATGCCCTCAAGGCCAACTTGAAAAAATGCAACACTGACATCAGCTCATGGGAGACTATTGCCCAGGACCACCCCAAATGGAGGAAGAGTCTGCTGCTAGGATCTCAGTACTCTGAAATCTCATGACAACAACAGGAGATGGAAAAATGGGAGCAGCAGAAACAGTGTTGCAAGTCAAACGAAGAAACCAGAGCCACCCACCCCACATGGAAACATGTGCCTGAGCTGCAACAGAATCTGTTGATCCCAGATAAGTCCCATCAACCATCTTCGGACACACAGAGAAGAAAATCATGGAAGATCATCATCTTTGACTGCAAGGGATTGCTGCTGCTGAGTTAGATGGCTATTTGTGATTCAAACTTTGCCTTGTTTCTAATAAGACTGTAGTCTATAGGTGTCCTATAGAATTACCTGCTTTCTGAAACAGCAAAAATTAACTGGATCATCTATAAGTGACTGCTAAAATCTGTTTCCCTACCAAACATGTATACATTTTATAACACATTTTAGATTTAAAGACCCATCTCCCTTTCTTAAGAAAACATTATTTCCGTCTTTCTAAATGCAGGTGCCATGTTAATTTTCCAGACACCACTAAATCAACCTATTTCCTGGTTTCTACCTTATCTTTGCATCTCAAAATGGTTGATATCAGAGAATTCAAATATTCCCATAACATCAGTAATCTAATGGCTAGTATGAATTTAACTTGGCAGGGTGAGGTAGAGACAATAATGAATAAGATTCCACATTGCATGCTCCTTCAATTTCATGGAAGAGAAAGAAAAATCAAGTCAAGTCAACTACTCACCTCAGTATATCTACTGAACTCTTCTCTACTAATTATTTTGGACCATCACATCAGACATGCCTGGATAAGTTTTAGAGCTTAGAGTAATTCAGCATATATAAATGTGCTATAATAATTACAGCAAAGTTTACTTTAAGACAGTTACAACAAATATGCCCTACCTAAGCACTAATTTAGTCGACTTTATCCATTTGCCTAGAATAGGGATGGGCAACCTTTAGCAAACATAAGCCACAAGCTGCACCCTGGCTGGCACTGCATGCCACCACTGCCCTCCAGTTACGCTAGCAAAAGTGAGCAGAGGCTGCTATGAGAAAGAACAGCCCTTCATGTTATGTGTAGCAGGGAGCTGGAGCCAATGGAAATGATAGGCACGTCATTAGAAAAATATGGGTCAGAGATCTGGGGTATAGGTATGCCCTTAGTAAAATGCAGACTGGATAAGACCACTGCAGGCCAGATCTGAATTTGGCCAGGGCTGTCCCCTGACCTGAAAAATAGTACTTATCTTAATGCAAACTAGTGGAAAACTTGAAGGTACTTTAAAACTGTAGTTTTTAAAGACAATTGTAGAAAGTAAGTGGTTAACACATATTTAATTATCTGGAACATTTTATTTTTGCTAAACTTATAAAAGAACATCTTAATTAGCCAGCATGCTTAAAATTGGATTTCTACTCCAAACTGAGCACTAGGAAGCCAGGTGAAGAGTCCCATTTGATTCTGTACTACAATCATAGAAAATTAGGGTTGGAAGGGACCTCAGGAGGTCTAGTTCAATCCCCTGCTCAAAGCAGGACCACTCCCAACTAGATCATTGCAGTCAGGGCTTTCTTAAGCTGGGCCTTAAAAACCTCCAAGGATGGAGATTCCACCACCTCTCTGGGTAGCGCTTTCCAGTGCTTCATCACCCTCCTAGTAAGAAAGTTTTTCCTAATGTCCAGCTGAAACTTCCCTTTCTGCAACTCGAAACCATTGCTCCTTTTTCTGTCATCTGTCACCACTGAGAACAGTTTAGCTCAGGGATAGGCAATTATTTCAGCTGGTAGGCTGCTTATGGAGGCTTAGTGAGCTTTTGAGGGCTGCACGGGTAACCCTGTCCCTTGACAGTTGTCCCCCACTCCCCTCCGGCTGCCATCTTGAGGCCAGAAGTCCTGCCTCAAACCCTAACCTTTGCCACCAGAAGTCCCTCACCTTGCCCACCACAAATACTCCTTTTAGAAGTGGAGCGTTGCCATCTTAGAAAAAAAACCCAAATCATCCACTAAAAGTCAAACACCTACAATAACATACTTTAATTTTATTACAAAAAATATTTTTGCCATGATTTGCGTTTGTGTACTGTATATAGAGGTGATTTGCATAATAACTCAAAAACAAAGTTTAGTCGTGTGTATCGTGTGGGGCTGGTATGGGGGGCCATGGGAGGATGTGTAGGTGTATGGTGGTGTTTGGAGGGGTGTGGAGGCTGTGCATGTATGGTGGGATGTAGGGTGCATATTAGGCCTGTGCGGAGCAGCTAGAATTCACTTTGGATTTGGCCAATTTGGGGGACAGTGATTTGATTTGATGAATCGAATCATTGTCCTGAATAGATTCTGCCAAATCTGATTCATTGGCTGAATCTCTGAATCAAACAGGCCCCATCCCCTGCCCACTCTCCCAGCCCTGTCAATGGCTGCCCCGTCCGGCCCCAACCTCCCAGATCTTTCAAAAAAAGCCCGGCACTCATTGGCTGCTGACAGGCAGGTAGGCGATCCCCGATGCTCCCCACTGCCCTGCACTGCATAGAGGACTCTGTTACGAGCCCCCATCTCCTGCCCGCTCTCCCAGCTCCCCAGGGCTGCCCCGCAATAGAAGTAAGAACATGTGCATTTCATACATAAATTTGCAACTGCATGTTAAGTTTTACATTCCATGCAATGAAATGATAGTGTTATGTTCTGATGTTTGCGATTCTAATCAGATGTCTTTTCAATTCTGTATCAGTCTAATCTTCAGAAATCTTTCCTTAAATATCCTCAAACAAATCATCATAACAGCAATAATTTAAAAGTGCACGTGTAATTATTTTAATTGTTATCAATATCTTCTTTAATGTCAGCATCACCCATAATATATTATATTCTTAGAAACCTCAAATATACACATCTATACTAAATAAAAATAGCTATTTTAGCCTTGACTACACAGTCATAATGCAACCAACTACAAGGGCAGTTCTGAGAATTCTATAATAAGCATGCAACAAAAGGAAAATGGAGGGAGGGAGAGTGTGTTGCTGTGGAGGGATTTGTGACCTAATTCCTATGCATAGTAAGATCACTTCTAAAAGGACAGATGATGAGGTCACCAGAAGTGGACAGCAGAAAGAGGTGGGATTTTTTTTTTTGGGGGGGGGGGGGAGATGAGTTGGAATACAAACTTTGCAAATAGACCAATCTGACAACCTTTCCTAAGTAACTGATCCAGTTCATTCAGTGTAAAGTATAGAGGACAACCAGCACGTTGAATTTCACCTGGTAGCTTACTGTCATCTAGCTCTCAGTGCCAGGGAAAGATGCATGACTGAGCAGGTTCAGTTCTGCTCAAGAGACAGGATACTGTATTCTGCAACCAGATGAATGTACAAGAAGATAACTGTGATTAGTCACAGTGGATAAAGTATATTGTTGTATTTTTTTTGGATGTCAGAAAGCAGGGGTGACTAAGGTAAGGTTTTTAACATGGAGGGCTGCCAAAGATATTGTGCCAAGTGTTTTTGGCCACTGATGTTAACGTAAGAAAAGATGCATTTAGGATGACTTTAGGACCACAAGCTACCAAGGAGGGTAGTAACATGTTTTAAAATAGTGCAATGGTCATATACTTGAAAACTTTTCAAGACAATTCTGCTTCCAGTTCAGCATTATTCAAATCTTTTCCTGACAGAATTAAAATAAACAAATTTCATTCAATCCCTGATCAGAGACATTAACTGAAATAGCAGGGAAAAAGTTTCTTGGGGGGAGAGGAGGGGGGAAAGAAAAAACAGATAGAAACAGAAATAAGTGTCACAAAAGGTACCGATCAATGACACCATCATAGTCCACGTGCTGTCACACCATTACAGCCTAAAGACAGTACCACTTATGAACTTTTTTGTGATCACTTGTGTAGTATAAATAACCAATTTTCTACCAAAAAATTGTTTCCTTGACAAGTTAAGAGTAACAAGTGGTAACTTGAATTGCAACGAGAAGTTAACTTGCCCGAAAGCTTAAGTCTATCCCATCCATACAGTTATTTCAGTAAAAGAGATCACCCACAAAAAACCTTGTTGTGAATATAAACCCAGTCATTTAATTTTAAAATAAAGTGTTACATTTGTTTTTCTGAAATGATGGCATTTCACATATATGCACTGTTTACATGAACCAAAAGAGGTGAAGTGGGTGGAGGAATAAAATACACACTACACAACACTGCTCAGTTATTTTCTCCATCATGGTCTTTTTCTTCTCCTTAGCTTAGTACTCTTTCCACAGATGCATTCAAAGCCCCAGAGATCTAGACTTCCCTAAAAAAATCAACGCTTTTGGTATCTTTGTCCTCCAGGACATTCACAGGTTGCTACCACCACCAATGGTAATACTGGACTGACTGCCCCATTGCACATAATAAAGACAAGTTTTCATGCCTTCCTTTGCATAGAGAAGAATGCATATTGTTTAAATCCACCCTTCTTATTTAAGTCCTTGGGAACTGAGCAATAAAGAAAAGACTCGAGAATGCTATGACATCCCTACACCTAGAGTTTGTCATGAATACAATGAAGGTATGTATGAACAGTGTGGACAATGAGCAGACTTTTACTTTTGATGCAGGAAATGCAGCCACATGCCTGCAGTGGCTCAAGCCAAAGGCTAGGGGGCACTACAGCATGGCTCTCTGGGACATAGTCGGTATGGTCTGTGTGTTAGCTTCCTCTTCCTGCCGCCTCACAGGTCTCAGATAAACTTTTTATCTAATTTACAAATCAAATCTTCAGCAACTTCACCCACAGTCTGAATTTGGCATTCAGGGAAGGACTGCCAGTGAGAAGATTAAATTAATGTGGATTAATTAATTAAATTAATGGCAGTCCAGAATTACAGCAGCAGGATTCTGCAGAGTTGTTTGTTACTTCCTCTTCCTGAGTTCAAGTGCCTCTGCGATTTGTAGTCCACAGTCACAACCAGCACTAAGCAAGCAGGGCAGGATAGCGCTGTATATCGGGGAAGGGATGTTTAACCCCTCTCCCTGGCCACAGACCCCAGCAGGGGTTCCTGAACCAAGGCCCGATACCCTATTTTTACCAAAAATACCCCAGAATTTTATACTCAATCAATTATAGATGAGTAACATAGCTACATCAATGTATTTATATTGTAAACAGCAATCATATTGATTTGGAAGGACTTCTTTGAGGTGACTTTGCTGGACTTTTTGAAAGGCTTTTAGTTGGAATTTTTGAAGGGTTCTTGGCTGGGGTCTTTTCAGGAGTCGTGGCTGCAGGTTCTTCTGGGGTCTTGTCTGCTTTCTTAAAGAAAGTGTCCAAGGAAGTTTGGACAGATGTTCTCCAGGGAGATGAGCAATGCAGCGAACTTGTTCGCTGGTATGGCATCATATCAGTTCAGGCGTTGTAAAGTCGAAACTGATGTCACATAAAGTTGAAACAGGGTGTCAATTTATAAACGTTGTAAGCGCGAAACATTGTAACTCGAAACATTGTAAGTCAAGGACTGCCTGTATATATGTATGCTTTACATATATATATTTAAATATTTAATAATATTTAAATATAAATTTAACTGATATACATGTATGGACATATATATCTATCCATCCTTTGGAACTTAAGGCATTACTTGAACCTCAAAAGCATTAAAAGAGGATTGAAAACCTATATTCTGAAGATCTTAAAGGAAAAGAAGACATTTTGATGACCCTGCTTAGACATGCCTGGTTTGGCCTCTAAACAAGAAGTCATAACTGGATTTGGTGAAGAATAGTGGAAATCTACAGAAGTCAAAGCTATTTTATAAGGGTAAGGCTGGTAAATTAGGGGCAATTTTTACTAGACTCCACTGTTTCCCTTTTATTGGAGTTTTTGGATCTTCCAAACCATGCTAGGCTCCAAAAGGGAAGTGTCACTTTTCAGTGTAAGGGGTACTGAATTTTTGTTTAGATCTTAACAGCAACCCTGGAGATTCTGCTGTTCTGTCTGCTTGAGTGATGCAGTTCCATGATGGAGGACTTTAGAGGTCCTCCATCATGCTCATATGGTTAAAGCACCAATGTTCTTTTCCTACTTGTGTGAGGCTCTTTTATTTCACAAGTGCATACTTTCAACTGTTGACAACTGGAACAGAATTTGCGTGTTTCCACATAAATTAATCTCACTGGCAGTCCTTCCCTGAATGCCAAATTCAGACCATGGGTAAAGTTGCTGAAGATTTGATATGCAGATTAAATAAAAAGTTTATTATACATCTCCTTTTTATTTCTGGAATTAATACATATATATGCAGAATGTGCACACACACACAGAGTTTGTAGCCTCTACATATCCACAATAGCTTAAATTTATGTATGCTTCTCTATTTTCTAATCTACATAGAATAGAGAATCTACACAGAATAATCTTTAGGTTATTCAGATCTAACCCGAGGTAATTCTATTCTTTAGATTATTCAGAAGTAAAATGCTAAATTTTTGGTGTTGGAACCATTTTCTAAGCTATAGTACAAGGTCATACAGACAATTATTTAAAGTGTAATATTCAGGCCCTTGATAGTAAATGATCAAACAGTGGTTTTTCTTCTGATGTTAGGAGTGATCTCTATTAAGAGACAAGACACTTTTATATGAAATAAATTAACATAGTCTGATCACCATCTAATATATCAGAATCTAAACCAGGAACAAAGAGACAATATATTCCCTTGATTCTTTTAGAAATTATCCTCATTGTGGGATTAGGAATGGTGTTCAGTCTAAATGATCAGGTTATCTTTAACATTCACTGCTAAGCAGAGTACCCACTAGCTCAGGCACCGAACAACACATCCTCTTGCAGTTTGAAGGTTAAACTGGATTAATTTGGAAAACCTGAAAATTGATACACTATAATTTAACATGTGCTCAACATGTGTGCTCAGCAGCAACTGAAATGAAATATCTTAAATATTATCCAACGTTACCATCATTAAATATAAATTAGATGGAAACAGGGGAAAGCTAAAAATTGACTAGGAGTTCAGATACTTTAAATGGCTAATATGTCCATTTTTCACCTGAAGCCCTCTCCAATGCAGTTTTGCTATTAAGCAAAACCTAAAGAAAGGTAATCAATTCCAACTAAAAAGCACTTATCCTGGAATGACTGTGTGTAAGGCACTTCAAACCCCTGGCTGGCTGCCAAAACCCAGACAACAGCTATCAATGTTTCTGACTATCACAGGAGCACAAGGGGCCATGCATAATTGACTAGAAGATGGGCTAAAACTGTGCCCAATCAGTGTGTGATCAAAAACGCGTGGAATATTCAGCGCCACTTGATTACATGGAGGCACGTCCTTTCACTCTCCTCATGAAATCTCTTCAAGGTCCAGAGTACTGTAATAAGATCATTACTGTCAAGCGGTACGAATCGCAGGCAATGAGTCTTGGGATAGGAAGTCATACTTCACAAGCTCCTCTGGTCTTTTTTATTTTTTTATTTTACTGCGTGTTGAGGCAGCAAGGCGACGAGGTGACAGATAATGATCACATCACTGTGTGGCAACTAGAAAGGCACTTTTAAGAAAAGCACAGAGAAATCAGCTTAAGAGAAACTCAAACAATTTTTCTTTGCTTTTTTTCCTCAAAAATTAAATAGAATTAAACTGTGTGCAGTATTCTCTTTTCATGAACTCTGATTTAATGTCACTGAATTTAATCATTTGATAGATTTTCATATTATAGTAAAGCCTATTACCTCACAGACAAATGGCCAATTTTCTCCATTTCCCACTTACAAAAGAAGCCTTTATTAATTTTGTGTGCGTGTGTGCGTGTGTGCGTGTGTGTGTGTGTGTGTGTGTGTCGGGGGTGGGGGAGGAGTAGTAAATGGCAGGGCCTGTTGACGTTTTCTTTTTACCTACTTCTTTTATTGGAGATACACACTATATTTAACGCAGAACATCTATTATAGGCAATCTAGATCTATGAAAAGAAAGGTGTAGGGGTTGGAAAGGTAGACAAGTAGATTAATGAACAGAGTATTAAACAAACATGCAGCAAGCTAGGCAAAATCTTGCACACGGCATGAAAGGTACATTGCAGCTAGAAAGACACAGAGAGCTGCTGACTAAATCTGACAGCCAATTCAAGGCAAGTATTTGATTAAAACTTAGAACAACAATGTAGACTCGAAATAACTGAATGATTAGGAGTCTGAAATAAACAGTGATACAGACTTTCCCCCAACTGAAGGCTGTCTTGTAAATGCCTTCCTGTAATGGAAACATCAATACCACAATAGCATCAAAACTAAAATCATACAGGGCAACATTTCGCAAATGGGGAGGGCTGGTCTTTCTAGTAAAGCACCAACTGCTTCCAGGGGAAGCAAAATTCAGGATAGGATTTTTGTTTGTTTGTTAGGGGCTTCTTTTTTTTTTTTTCTTTTTTGGCCATCATATCTGCTTGAAGTAAAAACAAAGAATTTTTTTGAATGCCGAATACTAACGTAACATCTGGTTCCATATACTTAACAAAGGTTTAAAAACAAACAAACAAACCCCACTCCCCAACATACATTTTCTTATAAGAAAAATATTACGACGATTTTTGAGAAACTCTGAGGGATAGTTAATTCCACAGATGACTCCAGGTATCCAGTGTTTTCTTGCAACAAAACTCTTCCTTCATTTACATGCCACATAGATGCATAAGTGAGTCATAGTTTGCGTCTCCCTCTTTAGGAAGAATGATGAGCTTAACTTACCCGAATTTTAGAATGGGACATACCCCATTAAAAGCAGATGTCAATCTAGGCTGTATTAACTTACTGGAGCAACATCACAAGCACAGATGTTCTACATAAAGTCAGCAGATAATATGTATATGACTGAAATTGATGCTTGTGATCCCCAGAGGGCTGATACATTAGGCCCAATACATCTAAACTTAACACCCCTGTCCTGTCTACCTATGGAAGTTACTCTATAACTTGAGAAGATTAAGGCACACAACAAGCACCTATGGGAAAGGAATTATGGACAGATACAAAATCAACAGGGGCTCAGTTTTCCAGATGAATTTCTGGTTATTTAAGAAAGGGAAAGAGAAGTAATGCCATTTTCCTGGTTGGAAAAATCTGAACTTGCCCACTCCTCTATCATACATTGTAACCATCAGGATCACAAAAGCCTGGGCAGTTAGAAAAGTAGGTCTCAAGCTGTAAGTCTTGGCAGCTGGTGTCTCCAAAATATCTCCTGTGCAAGTCAGCACACTTAAGGAAAACAAATGAACTAGATATGAACACTAGAGTCTGTCTTCAATTTGTTTTTATTTTTTATTTAGTAAAATCATTTGGATACAGACTAACTTTGCTCAATTTACTTTCATTTTACAGTGCCTTCTGGAAAGAAGCCACAAACAACATGTCAAAGAACCTGAATGAGGAAAAAGAGTGGAAAGGCAAGGAAAAGTCTCTGAGTCTGAAAGCTGTTCCTGAATTCTGGATCCTAAGAATGCTGCTCCACACTACTCAAGCATGTTACTGGGAAGAAAGCAACTCTTTCTCCAAAGGCAATACATTTTGATACAATAATAACAAGGGAAGTGACAGAACCAAGGGAGCCACCATTATGGAGAGAATCTTCTCTACTCCCTTGAAAACATTTTCACTGTTACTTTCCTTAGATGTAGGTGGCACCAGGATACACCTGGATTCCTTTACTGTAAATGAGACTTGCCACGTCTGCCTTGTTCAGATGACCTGCTTGGAAACCCTTATGTAAGCACAGAAGAATGGGGAACTGAAGAGTCTTGGCGCACAGCAGAATATCTAGTTATTGTCTCTGTTGGATTTAGACACATTGGGCCACACATTGTTTTGTTATTAGGTCAGGTACTTTAGGATGGTGCAATTGAGCTCACAAGGTCTTCTTCAGAAAGATTACATCCCGCCTATGCTCATATCTCCACCTATCCCAAAAGCAAACTTCTGAAGAGTGATTCATTTGGACACCAAACATACGTGAACTTTTCAGCAGAAATGTACTCTTTTATCATGTTCAGCATGGTAATTCTAAAACCTCAGAAAATGATCATCACTGTGTAGTCACTCTATGCTTTTAAAGTAGGATCCTACAGTCCACTCTAGGACTTTTCATAGGACTTTTCACAGTTCACTCTATGCTTTTCATAGGATCCTACAGTCCACTCTAGGACTTTTCCATTAAGAAAGGAATTACCTTCTACTACGTGGGTCACAGTAGACAAAGTAACGAACAGGACTGCTATTGTCAGGAATTGTCTTGTAGTCTAACATATGAATTTGCTTTTCATACATTGGTAACTTTTCCCATAATTCATCTCAGATTCTGTTGGAGTGTGTGGCTTCTAATTAAGAAGTCTTTAGAACATAATGTCAAATGTCAACTACAATCCATATATCCAGCGTAAGATCAGAATGAGTCACATGCTCCCCAGGTCTCAGATTTACATGCAAAAAAATCAGAGGGCACTTCTGAGCAAGTCATCAGTACAAACAGCCTTATTAATCACTAACCTGTTTTATACAGTATGAATCAAAAAGTAAGGCCTTAGTCAGTTGATACCATCTGTCTCCCAAAAAGAAGACTGTGTACTTTTCAGGGTGCACCATTTTGTTTAATTCTGGGTGCATTATGTAAACATTTCCCAAAGCTAGCATGTTGTCATTTGCAATACCTAGTTATGAGTTACTGCACAGAATTTAAAGGACTTGGTTTTGATCTGTGAACTCTAAAATGCTGAAGGTTTGGACACACATTTCATAGATTTCATAGACATTAGGGCTGGAAGGGACCTCAGAAGATCACTGAGTCCAGACCCCATTAATACTAACGTAAACAAAGAAGAGACACAGAGGGTGTGTATACATGTGTGTTTTACTGCACACATGTAGACGCAAAAGTGAAAAGTGTCACTGTCTACACATGCACTGATATTAGGGCATAGTAAATTAATTAACTCTGCCATAGGATAGTACTGTCAGGGTCAGTGCCATCTATGGCAGAGTAATTACGTGCAGTGAAATTCGTGTAGACAGTGACAGAGGCTGGCTGGGGCACAAGGGTGCTAAAGGGTAGAGGCTGCCTCCTTCCTAGCCCCATGCTTTAGCACCCCCGTGCCTCACCTAGCCCTCCTGCTGCCCAACACCACCACCTGTGCACCCTGCCAGTCTGGGGCTGCTCTGCCCCGGCTCAAAACACTGTGTTCCCAGGTGCACGTGTGGACTCTGTGCCTGGGAGCAGCTGACTCTGGTACAAACTGTGCTGGAGTTTACTTCATTGCCTTAACAGCACATGTAGATTCACTCACAATGCACAGCCCTATGCTACTGTAACTTACTTCAAGCTAGTATAAAAATCACCCTTGGAAAAAAATCAGGTGTGAGAACTACACTGGTGTATAGTATACCTGTGTAAGCATTAGGGCTTTCTATGGGTCTGGAAATTTGACGGTGGGGGAGCGGAAGCAGCTTTAATTGCTCCCAGAATTGCAGCAGTTAATGCTGCCACTGCCCCCCGATGCCAAATTTCTGTACCCATGGGGAGCCTTGTGGTCCAGATGATATGGCCCCACGTGTCAGACTGCATCAGTGTGTGGCTGCTCCATGCATGGTTTCAGGCACAGGCTGAATCTGCCACGCTGGAGTGCCCTGGTGGGCCAGACTGCATCCACAGACCAACCCTGCACTGAATCTTGCCAAGCACTGATCCTGTGCATGGGATTCAACCTGTGCACCTGTCCCACACCACTCATCCAGTCTACAGGGCTAGAGAGGTCAAACACCACTGGCTTAACACTGGCTTAATACAAAGATTATCTGCCACTGAATGGTATAACACTGTACTAGTCTCTACTGATGGAAACTACCTCAAAAGAGCTGTTCATCTGCCCACTCCAGATCCCGGTGTAATCTACAGTGGTGTGCAAAATCAGTGTATATGACATCAGTATAAAAGCACTGTGCATCTAGTCACCAGTATTTGCCATCTTGAAAGACCACCCTTTTCCTGATGCCTTAGTGCTCCAGCTGCAAAGTGCTGGTATAAACCAGGGTAAGTTGATCACTGGGCATTTCTCTATATATGTTGCCTCAACTTTAGAACTAGGTTCACTCCATCAGTCCAAAATAACCCATTCATCTCCATAAGAACACTGGAAAATCCATCTTTTTAATGGGGTTTTGGGAGAAGAGTGCTGCAGGTCTTGATGGTATGAGGAAACACTCTACATTCAGGATATATAACATTCTTTTACAAAGCTGCCTCAGGCTGAACAAATAACATAAGAAGAGTATAAGTGTAAGCGCAAGCTATACAAATAATTTCCATGCTCTTATTTTAACCAAACTGTAGAGGTTTGTTAAACAGAAGAATCACAGAACAAACATTTTAGCAACACTTCATCATCTCTATGGATATCAAGTTTAAGTATTTATGATAGTCCTCATCATAACTCATGTTAATACTCTTTAAAAAAAAAACCCCTGATTTTATTTAATAACATTTTATTAGCTTTAATTGAACTATTTTAGTTTTAGATAATATTTGCTGCACACTGAGATTTTGTGGGGGTGATATTAATCTTTGCAGGATGTTCACTGTACAAGTAGTTGCTTACTTGGAACTACATTCATAATTGCCTTTAACATACTTGTTTCATCTACTCTTTAACTACGAGAGAGACTAACCAAAACAGTTGAAGTATGGCTTCCATAATACAGCAGAAGAGGTCCTGCAATGTGAAACAGTCTGTTCCTAATCAATACTAAATTTAAACTTTGTTATAGTAAACATTCCTGTTTAAAAACATTTCCCTCCTTTTCCTTCCAATTCACATTGTGTAGAAGAGGATCAAGGCATTTTGTAATTAAGGCTATTACCTTTCACTGATGAAACAGTTTTGTGCGTATTGAGGTATCTGATGCTAATAAGATTCTAAGGTGTCCCTTATTTTCATAAACCTATAAAGAATACTTGTAAATTTTCCACAAAAAAAAAAGATCAAAACATATCACAGCAAGACTATGTACTAAACACTATAAAAAATGTTGCAGTTTCTAATATACCAAGCAAATAGTTGGATCACTTGAGACAGATTTTTTTCCTTTTTATTCTACAACTGTCTTTTTCTAGATATCTAGGTATATAATAACCACCATTTAACCCTGGGATTCATCCTTCCCAGAATCCCCCTTTTCTGCTGACCACCACTGTGCACCTTTTCCTCCAACCAGGAAGGCGGAACGAGCAGCCTCTTCTCACCCTGGAGTTAACAGGAGTTTTAAAGACCAGAAAGAACCTTTCAACTTGTTTAGTCCGCAATGAAGTAGGCTAAAACAATAGATGAGCTTCACCTCCCTTGTCTTCCACTCCTCAGCATCAACATAACGGCCTTTCAACAGCAAACCTTTTATGTCAGATCGTCTGTGACAACTAAGGCTGAAGGTTTCCCAACTAGTGACCTTTGTACCTTGGTTAAAAGTGAATCTCTGTAGATTCGGTCTAGATTTTATTAATTTCTGCCCTCCTGTTTCTCAGGTGTTCAGTGATAGTCCACTATTATATCTCCTTCAAGGCACTGAATGACACCACTGATGATCAGTGGAATTAAAACTAAAGGCTGTTTTGACCCTGAACCTTTGAAGGTAACCTTTGGAGATTTAAGACTTAAATGTACAGGCACATTTGGCATCACAGATTACAATTACAGTCAAATATAGTTTACATTGTCTAAATTTCTATCCAGGCATGGAAGGAAGATGTGCTTAAAACCTTTTGCTACCCTCACTTTTTGAGATGAAGAATAAAAATTCTCGTGCCTTCAGGAAAACTGCAGCACAAAACCTCTGGATCTGGGAAAAAAAGACCGTTCCAAGATAAGACACATAACTACTAAACTAATCTATTTCACATTCCATCTTTTTGGTCTGGTACTTTACAAATTTACAGATTTCCGCAATTACAAAATATATTTAACAGTACTTACTACATTGCTCTGTACAGTAAATAAATGGGGTGAACTAAATGATAACTAATGGAATTCAGTGGTAATAATGAATTAATTTAAAACCTACCAACTTAAATATTTTTTTTTGTTGATTCCCAATGCAGGTAGGTAAAAGCAAGTAACTCTTGAACAACAGTTGTGATTCCCAAACATTTACGTATTCAATCAATTAGCACAGAAGTTCAGACACCACTTTTATATCAGTTTGGGTACCCAGTTTGAAATACTGTGAAAGGGCCTATTTTCAGAAGCTGCTGGGCATGTTGTTTCCAAGAACCATGTCTTCTTAAAAGTTCCCAGATTTGCACACACAAAAACAAAGGCTAGAAAACAGAGCTTGCTAGCCCTTGTTGGAATACAGACCTTTATAACTTTAAATGCAAATGCTGTAAATAACATTTTTTCTGTCCACTTCTAGATGAGTTTTTTAATGAAGAGCAGCCCATAGAAAAGTGTGTTAGGAAAGGATATGAGGGATGAAAAACAATTTCTTGTGCACATAAACAGGATTCAAGCTGGACAGTTTTATGTTTGCATTACCACAAATCCCAAGGTTTCGGTTTTTGTGGAAAAGTGGATGGGGGTAAATTAGTGGATGTGATACTGCAGACTCTCTGTCAGTTGGAAGTCTTCAAGAACAGGTTAGACAGACACTTAGCTGGGCTAATCCTGCCTGGAGCAGGGGGCTGGACTATATTACCTCATGGGCCCTAACATTCAGCTTTAATATCCTAGGATCTTTATGGAAAGATGCTTTTGGATCACAAGTGTTTATATTATGCAATCCTGGGCAGTTTCATTGTCCAGGGAAGTCCAGAACTCAGGTGTTTATAAGGTAGTAATTTACATTTAGTTATACCAAATAAGACTGTCTTAAGACGATAACTACCACAAATCCTATAATATTTAATCAATTCAGGAAAGTAACTTTGCTGCTCTCTCTACTGACTAATCTGATATGCCCCTTTCTTTATCCCCAGCTTTAGCAACAGTACCGTTATCTCAGGGTATGAGTCATGACCAATGCTAAAGTTAGTGCTGCAACTGTAGCTTATGCAGACATACCTTTACTATTGTTGAACTAACATTGATATTTCTAGCAGTGCAGGCAAGAGAGTAAACAGCTCAGTGAGAGCTAACCAAGTACTTACCTCAACTGCTTAGGTGGATTTTGCAGCTTGTGCTTAACTGATTGGTGTTGCAGATACACTGCAGAAGTAGCCCAGCAAACTAAGTCGTAGCTACAGGAACTGAAATCACAGCAACAACGGCAGGAAAAGACATTCTTCAGTTTACAGTGAGCGCCTAATGAGATAACTCAAAATGAAGGCTTTACTGTTATTTGACTCATCCAATTCACTGATTGATGCTTTACAGTAGCAAAGCAAGGCACCTCCAGTTACTGAAATACAGGAAGTTTTCCAAAAATGTCTCCACATCATCTTCCCTCCAGTTAATCCAGATTATTTAGATCATTAGTATTTAATGTGGGAACCAACCCTTTCAGAAGTGAGCAGATTTGTTTTTATGTAAAAAGTGTTCAAGACACTATATTTTACAACTAGAAAATGTTGCTGCGGTTGTGTGTCTTCTTGCTTTAAAATGCAGTAGGAAGACAAAAGTTGAAGTCAAACTACTTCTTCCATCAACAGTTGGGAAGATGGGCTGAAACACCAACATAACTTTTAGGAAATACTACAAAAGAGAGAAGTACCATCTACATCTGAGGCTGGACTTCATTAATGACTAAGGTTTATGTATGGCAATGGTACCCAGTGTATCCCTGGCCCCATGGACCAGATAAGCGATACAGGGCCAATCTGTGGCCTTGGTGTGGCATGTGGGTCTGGTCCACGGCCTCAATACTGCACAAGATCAGTCTACAGGCAATTAAAACTGTCACAGCTACCCTGCCACTGCCAAACTTTAGGACCAGTGGGGAGCACCATAGGTCAGACAACTTGGCTCCACGGGCTATTGGTTGAACACTACTCATATATGCCATTTCCACCACAGTGAGTATTTGATTAAAACAGCTACTTGCAAGGAGAGAAAAAACTGAGAGGTACAATTCTAAGGCTAGGGACAGATATTTAAAAAGCCTGAGCCTGAACTGATTTCATCTTTGCAGGTTAGTCTAACCTGGCTAGGCTGAACCAGTTTGTAACCACGCAGACATCCCCTCTGGACTGAAGAAATGCAGGTACCTACAGTGGGTGAGGCTAGAAGCCAGGGGGCGGCTAGAGCAGCCCTTCCTATCCTTCTACAATGCTGAGCTGGGGGGTGGGGGTGCAGCCAGGACCTGGCAGGAAACTCTGATTAGGAAGAGTTGCTCCTGACTAGCCAGCAGGAAGTTACACAGCATTTACTTACACAGCAGGGAGTTACACAGGGAGTTGATAACAGAGCATTTATCACAGAATCATAGAAGTAGGGTCGGAAGGGACCTTGTAGATCTTCAAGTCCGACCCCCCGCCTGGGCAGGAGAAAAGACTGGACTCAAATGAGTCCAGCCAGGTAGTCATCAAGCCTCTTCTTAAAGATCCCCAGGGTAGGAGCCAGCACCACTTCCCTAGGAAGTTGGTTCCAGCCCATCAGCAAAACAAAAGCCTCTCTCATTAGTTCAAGCTCTTCTTAAACAGCTTTTTCCAAGGAAGGAACAGAGTGACCTTACCAGCTGACCTGTTGATTAGCTCCAAAAAGCCTTAAGTTGACACTGTCCTGTCTACCTTACGCAGACACCTCTAAGCATTAGCTAGCATACCACATGCTGGCTACCATCTGTGCTCTGGGACAGGGTGGAAGGAGGGGGTATCCCCGCCTGAGCAGGAAGTGGGGGGCAGGGGGAAGCAATGCAAATGCTGCTGTGCCTGCTGTCTCTGCCAGAGCTCCAGCCAGGGAGCAGAAGGGAGGGGCCAGGTCAGCTCTCTGGAGCTGAGAGCCCCGCCCAGGGCTGCAAAGCATCTGGGATGCTGAGGGACTCTAGTTTAAGTTAAACCAGGAAGGGGTCTGGGACAGACACTGCATAAACCGGTTTGACCAAAATCAGTTAAGTCAGATACTATATTCAATCAGGTTTATCTCAAACCAGTTTCAGCCATTTTGAATCTGGTTTATGTGCACTGAATGTCTGTTCAGCTACACGTTTAAACCAGTTTCTGATCACTTAAACTGGTTTATGTGTAATGCCTGTCCTTAGCTTAAATGTTTGTAGACTGACATTTGAAACTGGCCAGGGACCAGAACAAATGAGCTTAAAATCAATCCACTGAGTAGAGTTATTCAAATAATTTGCTTTCATTCAAGTATTCCAGGATCAAAGCAAAAGATTCAGGCAACGCTATTCAGTGGCTTTTAGGTTGATTTGTAGTGGTCCCTGGCTATTTCTAATGTCAATCTACAAACAGGCTTTGAATTTTTAGTTTTTTAAAGAGAGCCCGGGGTTTCTTTATTTGAGTCTTCTGGTGTAGTTTACCTGCTTTGTCAAGTTTAAATTTTGTCCTTTGTAAACTTACAAACATTTAGATTGTACCTACCTCTGTGAAACCACACAAGTAAACAGACATACCAGGTGCTCCAGCAAAATCTTAGTTCCCCTCTTTTTATTACAGAAACTATTTTCTTGCATCTAGAACTGCATACATTTCCTGTGATATAGTTTTAAAAGACAATGCAGTCACAAAAACCATGTCTCTCTTTTACATATGTGAGACTTTCATCGAGAAAACTAGATGAGAGAGGACAAGAGATTGCCCTATTTCAGAGGTGCAATATGAGCAGATTTGTAAATCATTTCAAACGTGCTGCATGCTAGAAATTTAAGGCCTCAAAACTAGAGGTTTCCTTTTTTGAGTGTTTACTTCAAATTAAGTTGCATTTGTGGTTCACTCTGTGACATGCATGGATATTCCCTCAAATCTGATCGACTTCTGTGGTGTTTGATTACTATTCATAGATGGTGTGAATGTGTGTTCAGATTTGTCATTTTTATGCCTGTAGTGCAGTGGTTCTGAACTTTTTGTAGGCTTGAGGTGCCCCTGGATAGATTCCAGGAACCCCTCCAAAAATGCCAGCTCTTAGTTTTCACTCTTTTTTTGACTACCAAAAAATAATAGTGCTAATATTATGTGGCACAGCACCCTGATAAATACACTTTTATAATGTCATAAGACACCAGTCAGTTGCTATCAGTGGTTCAAGTTTTTGTTTTATGACACAGTTAATCCAGGAAGATAATGTTCATCCTCCTTTGTAAATTATACATCTTATCTATTAAGTATGAGATTTTTCAGAAGTCCTTCAGGACTGTCTAGTCTCAGCTCCTTTTAACTTCACTGAGAACAGATTTGGAGTTCAATGGTTTTGATTAGCAGTTGGTAATGTTTTTAGGTTGTGGGCCACTCAGCCAGTTCAGGTCAGAGTGGGGCAGGTGGGCGACATGCAGGGCCGTCCTGGGTGGGGGGGCAAACTGGGGCAACTGCCCTGAGCCCCATGCTTTGTGGGGCCCGCAGAGTGGGACGGAGCAGCGGTGGCATGAAGTCCAGTAGCTCAGTACCCCACCACTGATGGTGGCGGCGGCAGCCTCTTTGGATCCAGTATCAGAGCAGGGGTGGGGCCCCACACAGGCTGATTTGCCCCAGGCCCCGCACCCTGCTTGGGTCATTTCTGGCGACATAGGGAAAGCACCTACCACCACAGCTTTTCTCTACAGCAGTACCGGGAGAGCACCCTCAGCCACTGATTCTCCCCATAGGGGCAGGTGAAAGCAACTGATGCTGAGACCTCCTGCAGCCAAAGCCCCAGGTCCATGGGTCACAGGGGTTGCTGATCCCTGCTTTTGATAATGCCCACCTTTAATTTCCTCTTCATTTTCTTTATGGGCCTCAGTTTTCTTTTGGGGTGCTTTTGCAAACTGAGGCCCATAAAGAAAATGAAGAGGAAAAAGACTCAAGACAGGTTAAATATATAATCTGACTACAAAGCCATGAATTAAAGGGAGTGGAGCTGTAAAGATAGTGAAGTTACATGGAAAAAAAGCATTAGAAATTCTTATGCTGAAAGTCAATGTTTTTAAAATACAGGGTACGTACAGATAACCAAAGAAAGATATACGGAGGTAATAAAAGCATAAGCAAGAAATGAAAATATATGTAAAATAAGGATGACTAAGTAGTACTTAATATGTCCCTTTTCAGTTGTATACTATTATCACATCTCTATTTGAATGTCTCAGCTGTCTACAGTTGTCATTTTTTTTTCAGAACTTGCCCCTTGTTCTTTGATACTGAATTAGCAGTTTTTACTCTCCAAAGCTTACAACCATATGCTTTTCTTACTTAACACTCCTGCTTTCTCCACACTGTTATCCCATTGTCTCCCTTTTTCATCTTTCCTTATATGTTGAGTCCCCAGATTCTACGCGTTCCAACTACCCTTGTTCATTTTTTTTCTGGAGCTCATTCGATTGAATCATAGCTTGTTTCTTTTCTTCTTTTCTAAAGATAAGTATTTTTTATATGATAGCTAGATACTATATATATTGTTACCTCTTCTGCAGGCTATTGAACAGCTAGTACTGACCGCAATGGAAAGAATAAGCTAAGCTAAAAGGAAAAAAAAACAAACTCTACTTGGCCTTTGCTTTCCAGTACTTAAAAATGAACCCAAACATTTAAACTCTCCCCTTTCCCTTTTCTCCTTAAGTAATTCATCCTTTCTATAAGCAGCCGAATATTCAAACAATAGGAAGCATCAGTGGCACTGATGACTGCCTCCAGATCAAGGAACTTGCTTGAACATAATATAGGATTTAAGCAATTTTGAACGAGGACACATACATCCCATCAATATCCATTCACTGAGCGGGCTGTGATTTAGTTTTGCCTTAAAAACAGGTCCAAACCCTCATTCCTGATAGTGATAATGAGTGTGACAGAACATCAGCTGAGGGATGGCCCTGAAAGTAAACATTTGTTGAAGCAAGATCTTTAAGATTACAGAAATTAGTGTTTTTTTGATGTCTAGAAACCATTCAGCTGGTAAATGACTAGTTTATGGCTTGTTGCCTGTATGTTTGGTTCACCTTTAGAACAAACGTGAAGTCAAGTTAAAGTAATATCCAACAAATTCACAAAAAACACAGAGGCTTCCTGGAACAATGAGTGGGAATTTGGAACTGCACACAATGTAGAAAGCTTACCTTCAGCAGTGCCTGAGATACCATCAGTTTTGAAATTGCTAGTGCTTTTCTTCCTGCGATGTTTCTTTCTGTTGGCATGAGGGGAAGGAGGAGGATCCAGTTTGGGACTGGTTGTACTGGAGATACTGGGACTTGAGCACACAGAATCTCCCAAACCAGTATCTGCAATTTGACAAAAAATGGAAATAGGTAAAAATAAAATAAAATAAAATAAAGAACTCTATGACTACTGCATCATTTTAATAAAAACCTGACTGCTCCCATTCAAAAAGAATCTTACAGGGTATTAAAGTTATGTGCTGTCACTTAGTTACCTCCTCTAAGGCAAATTCTAGTTCTTGTTAATTTGTTACCATCCAATGACCAGAGAAAAGAATCTCCCAAAACTCTAGTCTTCTTGCAGAAGGTATTAATGAGCAACCTGGATAAGGCTCCAATCCTAGTCAACTTGAGTCTTTAAAAAGATTTTAATGGGAATTCAATTGAGGCACAAAGATAATTTTTTTTTTTTAAACCAGGTATTCTGTTTTCTCATTAAGAGCTTCTTATCACCAAAAGAACTTACCATATTGGTCCGATTACAAGTTGAGCCCACAATTTTGGGTTCAATTTTAGGAAGAATAGCTTCGGCGCCCCATAAAAGCCATTTATTTTCCTAACCTACAGCATGTGTAACTTGACAATCTTAATTTTCTTTTAACATACTCTGATGGAATGGAATATAAAAAAAAATACCAGCAGAAAAAAGATCTTTTCTTGTAGCATACAGTCCATTAAAATGGTTTAAAATTCCTCTCTCTCTTTCGAATAAGGCAAAAAAAAAAGTCTCATTTGATTCTTTATTGCTGAGCCATTGTCATATGTGAAAAACTAGAAACTGCATCTGTTAGTGAGAGCTTCTCACTTATATGCAGCCCCACTAACGTCTAAATTAATACCTAATCTGCAGTTGATGGGACACTGCACAGGCACAGATGTCTGCATCAAAAGTCTTCATTTAAAGATGGGAAAACCTAGGACTAATGCATGAAGGCAATCCATAACCAACTTATTTGATATAAAAAGCAAAAACAAAAATGCTGAATGAGAATTTGAACAGACCACCTATTTGTAAAATCCAACAGACTGAACTCAAGTTATGCTTTTGTTGATACAATATAAATGGAAAATGTTATGCATGAAATGTTATAAGTATGTCTTTAATCTCATACCATTTTAAAATAATTTTAAAACATGTGCATCTAAAAATGAGTACCAAAGGATTTCATAAAATTTAATTTTAAAAAGTGCCAACTTTTCTCCACTTCTACAGTCATAAAAATTTCAGGAGTATCATTTAACAATAGTTTTATCTATTTTATGAAATGATCCCTGATTGAAAGAAATATTGCTATCATACTCTCTGAACCTGTAGGTGAATTTCTATCAGGGAAGTAACTACTTAAGGCTTTTTTAAAGGTGGATAATATGATTTCAGTTTAATAGCAATTAATTTCCAAACTAAGAACAGTGCTAAATATATGTTTTTATTGATTTAATAATCTATACATTTTAAAAATACAATAATACTTCAGATTAAATTAATTTCCTGGAACTCCTTTATGTTCAATACTAAATATGGTCCACCCAAGATAAATTCTTCCACCCAGTGTCTAAATTTGCTTGCCTCCAATTTGACACTTTTCAATATAAAAAATAAAAAACGAATTTTATTAATGTTTAATAAAACTATTAAGAAATGCCAACTGTAATGAAGCATCTGTTTCATTTAACTTTTGAATAGATGTTCATTTTTAATTGCTTGTCTGATCTGCTTGTTCAGAAAGTGAACTGTGGGTGGTGAACTCCACAGGCTTAAAAAATTTATGCAAGAATTACACCCATTATTAAGGATTTATTTGTCCTTTATCCTCTTTAGCTGATACAGAAAGAAGAGAAGGTACAGAAAAAAATTGGATGCAGAAAAGAATAAGACAGAAGTAAGATCTGACTTGATTAATAAAGAAAACTTTATAATTTATTCTCCATATTATTTTTGCATTTATTCTGCATGTTTTACCTTTATGATTGTCATGAGGAATGATCCTACTTTGAATACTGTAAAAACATGAGTCTGCAATAAGTTAAAACTGTGTTTAAATGAACTATTCATATGTTACAGTAGCTGGCCAAGGTATTTGTAGTTGCTGGTATATTCTGTCAAAGGTGAAAACACCAATTATAAAACTGAGATAAAAATGTTGTAATTGTTTATTTGTATTTGCTTACTAAAAACATGAGGTGAGATTTACAAACACATAACCCAATTTATCTAGTCTACATAATCTAGAGAATTATCCTATGGTGAGTCCTCATTACCCACAACCTTTTTAGGTAATTACCTGCTGTCCTTGGGTCAAACTGCTTTGAAAGTGAAAAGTCTGAGATATTTTCCCTCCCCTTCAACCAGAAAAAAATGTAAATCTTTTGTAAATGGATGCCAGGCTTATACTGTTAGTGTATTGATGCCCTATATTCCAGTTTCTGAGACCACCCTTTGAAGATAGAAGTTATTTAACATTCTACTGGTTTAAAATATGAGCAATCAAAATGTACTAGGCTTACATGCTGTGCTTTCCCATTTCTGACTACTTCTCTTGCCTGACAAGGTATTCTTCAAATTGAAAAGAGGGCTCCTGAAAACTCAGCTTCGGAAAACTGTAAATGAGTTCAAGCTTCAGCCCACTGAATGCAATTTCATACTCCTGACTGAATACAAATAATGCATTTTATTTTGTATCAATTACCACGCGTGAGAACAGACGACCACTGCCGACACTATTAAATATGAAAAAAGGAAAAGAAAAAGGCACGCCAAATTAAAAAAGCAAGCGCCTCATTACTCCACATCTAAACCAGCTTTGACAGAGGCACTAGAACTCATAAGATGTGTTTCACTGAGTTGGGCTGGGCTGCTCTGTAGCCATCCTGTGCATTCAATGTCAGCCATTAGTTCTTCCCAATCGGGCATCAATGTTCAACGCACACCCAAAAAAATATATAATACTAGTAATAATAATAACAATCTGCAGACTCTCCGAGCTTCAACACTTGAAGTATGAGTCAAAGAAGCAGTTTCACTTTTCACTCGGGAAGCTGACAAGCATGACTAGAGGGGGAATAAAATAACATTCAGTTCGCATAAATATCAAGCAGGCTGCTTGAGACTGATGGGCCAGGAATGTATTCTTAGCCATCATTCTGGCAGACAGGCCCAAGGACACTCATAACTTATTTTACAATCATTTAGTTTCAGCTCAAGTGGAAAACGTGACAACTTATCTCTGCTGACAAGATGCCATATCGAACCTTACAATTAACTCTCCCACGATTATCTGCCCAGCCCATCATTAGCTCTGCAGTGTTTGATGGAATGTACAAGCAACTTTCCCTGATGATGGTCATCATTTTCAGGAGTGTATATCTATGGAACATAAAGGATAAAACTCTCTCCCTAACTACATTGCTAGGGAGCCAGGTAAGCTACCCAGTATATCTTTAGCTGTGGAACGCCTAAGGCAGCTTTGGAAATGGCATCTGAGGCAATGTCCTCCAGAGGGACATTTTTTTCTGAAAAAGACCACCACATACCCCTGCTTCTGACCACTGCATATAGATACATTCCTTCACCCACCAGAGCATGCCCCCTTGGAGTGTGGTGCGTACATCGGTGGTGTAGTCTATTCCACACAACGACAAATCAAGATTTGGCTTAAACAGGCTCCTTGCCTCTTCCTCAGCATACCCATAAAGTAGACAGCAGCACTGCTGTTGTATTATAGATGTGGGTCTGGGAATTTTTCCTAGATTAACGGGATAAAGTTTGAGTTGAGAAGCTTTACATGAAAGAAAAGGGGAGATTCTCACCTTGCAAATATGACATACAAGACTGATTTCTAGTCCTGCAAAGCCCTAAAAACTGAGTTTTAAGGGTATGACACTTAGGGAAGAGATTTGTTGGCTTTCGCACTGAACTGCTGTGTCTTATGTTGTATACATGCATATCCCTTGGATTATGAGAAATAATTATTCCAGGGGTGAGGGAGGGAGGGGAAGAGACAGAAAGGGGAAAAAAAACCCATTCTTTTGATATCCTTTTCCCTTGCTCAGTCACAGAATATAAAATTAAAAAAAAAAAGCCCTACTGTTTCTAATGGTTCTTTATGGTTTCTATTACAGCGTGTGTTCCAGGATCAAGACTAAAATTTAACTCCATTATCATCATCCAAGCACAATTAAAGATCCTTCCTATGGAATCTGTGGAGCATTTGGAGGTTGGCTCCAAACCATCCTCCATGTTTTTGTCCTCTCAGGCAGGTGCCTGTGGTATGGTGATAACTGAATGCCATTCTCCAAAGTATCTGCACAGAGCACTGTAGAGATAAGTATTCTAGCCACTTTTACTAGCAATGCAAACAAGAATGAAGCAAAAGATTCCTATAAAGGAATCAAGGAGGAGGAATAGAGACAATAGGTAGGTTTATGTGCTTGGGGCTGGAGAAGAGTGGTGGCTTGAAAATGGTATATAAAGATCTGTATTTTGGGAATTGGCTTATAGGTATAGATATATGCATTACAAGGGTGCAAGATGGGCTGCAGGGGTTAACTGATTTGTAAGAGCCTGGTTTTCACACACAGAGTTCCATATAGCCCTGGAGACAGACATGTTGTCCAACACAACAAAGATGCAGTCTAGAAAAAAGCCTGGGAACCAAGGAAGTATGTACCATACTGTCCCATAACATGAGATAAGTGACACCAGCTAGAAGGCCCCAGAGCAATTGGGCTAAGTCCCTGTTTTGGGGGAACAGACCAAATAAGGAGAAGGGCTGGAAGGCTACATGGACATGTGACCACACAGAGGAACCAACCAGAAATAGCCACAGATAAAGAGTCATCAAGGGAGAAGGAGAAGACAAAAGCAGAGACTTGAGATTAAGAAAGGGGTCCCTTCTTCTCTTCCTTTCTGTCCCTCCCTGTTGCTCTTCTTCCTTTCGGTCCTTCCCTTTGTCTCATCCCCCACCCAGGTTCCTCTTGCTCTTCCTCCCTGAGAGAGGTCCCTATCCCTGTCCTGCAGGAAGGGTTCCCAAGGCCACCACGGACCGAGGACATAAGACCAGCCTGTCTCATGCACCCTGCTGGGTGTGGGGGGAGAGCCTCGGCAGCCTACCTCCTGACTACTGACACTGAAGAGAAAGAGCCTCAGAGTAAAGACCGCATCCTCGCAGATGTACTTTGACTCTGATGACAGCCCTAGGATTCGGAGATACATAGAATTGCTTTATTGTTTGTAATGCTTCTTTTCTGTTATCACTGTGTAACAATAAATGTGCCTATTATCAAGTGGAAAGGTCGTGGTCGGTCTGAGGGTGAGTCCCTCTGCCCCAAACAAGGTATCTGGATCCTAATTCCAGAGCCAACAAAGAGGAGAACAAAAGATCAAGGGGAAACAGTCAACCTAGGACAGATAGGAAATAAATGCAACACAAAAGATGATTTGAGATACAAAGCAGGAAAATTAAGTTCTTACATAGACCACAGTTCCCATTAACACGCAGCTCTCTCTCTCTCCTATGTAACAGTTTAAAATGGACATAAAGGTATTCTAACCTTTACAATCTGTATTTGTTTCAACTTATTTTACATTTTGTCAAACTGCCTATTCGCAAAACTTGGGAAGAAACTTCAACAGCTGATGCTATTCCCCAAAAAGTCTGGCTTGATCTGGTTTACATTTTTCTTTATTCATTTATTTTGGCATCTGGTTAAACTTCTCCAACAAACTTTCAAAGTGAAATTAGAGTCTGTCAAACATAGCTCCCTAATGCAATCTTATTCTCAAGAGGCTGGAGATTGATTAATTTGGTTTCTGATTTTCTAAAGTGGCAAGAAGTCAGATATTACAAAAGCAGAAACTATTAATGGGATCAATTGAAGTGAAAAAACAGCAGTTGAATTAACACCAGAAGCTTCAACAGAGGAAAGAGTGCAGACAAAAACAGCAGAAACAGCTTTGACTGCAGTAAAATCTTTACTATGACCCAAGAAAGGCTGAATCCAAATGAATACATTTCAGAATTTTTCCCATGATACTAGTGTTAAATAAAATAAGTCAAAGATGTCAATAGCTATTTGGACTGAATAATAAAAAATAGCTGGACACTTTTATCATCTGTACATGTGTTTTAAATAAGGAAGTGAGAAAAGCAACCTTTTATTTAAAAAAAGGAGGAAGATTTAGACTAAAACCATCTGTAGTTATATATCAGATCCATTTTTCTGAGCTGTGGCTCTTCTGGCTGTGAAATCCAATTCTTCACAGCTTCCCTTTACAGCAATCATCATAAATGTTCTATCAAGTTCTTTATATTTCCATTCTGCTTCACACTGAAGTTAAAGGGATGCTGCAATACCACAATAATTGTGCACAAAGCAGCCTGGGTTAGAATCAGACAGGAATGTACTGTACTTACAGGAAACCTAACAAAACTGTAGCTCAGTATAAGTCTGTATTAGTTAAGTGAAGATTTTTCCCTCTTTTTTTTAGCTAAAGGGGGTTGTATGATGAACGGCATAAAGTGGAAATATTTTCAAGATAGGCAAGGGTCAGATCATTAATTGGAATTAGATACTGGCATCTGGTCATTGTTTAGTTGAATTTAGGTTGGACATTCAAGCTGTAGAGGGTTTAAATTAACCTGCTGCACTGAAAGAAATTAAAAGGGAGCTCTGAGCAGAACTGTGGGATAGAGATGAAAGAGCCTCAGGAGTATTCTCTTTCCACTGCATCTACCATTTTTCCAGTCTTGTGCCTAGAGCCTGTAAATCACAAAGCTATCCTGTCATGTATAGAATGCCCCATTGAATGGACAAGTTACTGATTGCATTCCCCTCCTCTAACAGCAATTTCAATTAAAGACAAAAACAAGGAGTTTTAACACAAATTTCTCTACTTTTTGAAAAGCCTTAAGTACTTACTATGTAGCTTTTGACATATATTTGCATGCTTCATGCAAAAGATACTTGGAATCAAGTTTAGAACACAGATCAAAAAGACACTTTCTCTGCAAATTGGTGGTGGGGGGGAGAGGGAGGTAGGGATAGTCTTGGTTTACCCAAGGTATACACACTGCAAAGGCAGTATCTTCTGCACACAAACTTTCTTGTATCCCTTGAACCCCAAGTTGCTTCTCTTTAAGAGCCCCTGTAATTTCTGAATAACTGAAAGGAGCCACAAAAATAAAAACTATGCAAGTCATTTTCCAGAGATCTGCTCCCCAAAGAATAAACTCTTCCAGCATCAGCTGTCTTCTCCTTGAGAATATGAATGTTAACTGCAGATAGAAATGAAAGTAAGTTTATAAAAGTAAATTCACAGTGCCCCTTTTTCAAAACAGAAGAAAAAGTTACCCATAATTCACCCTACTGCACTGAGACAAAGCAAAATTTGTAAGTGCAGTAAAGATTAGCCATGCTTTGGAAGAAGGTTCAGGACACGTAGACAAAGGTAGAAATATTAAAGGTAGAATTCCTGAGTTCACTGTGAATTACCTACCACATGTAGACTCAAGTCATACCCCTATACATTAAAACAAATCAGCTTAAAGAGTTGGCTGGGCCTGGCAATTTTTCTGTGGACCAGCAGCTGCTCCAGTGCTCCCATTTCCAGGGGGACTGGAGCAGCAGGGCAAAGCTCCCTGCCCACTTCTCACACCAGGGACTCTGGTGTGAGGAGTGGATGTGAAGTAGTGGGTGGCTGATACTCCCCTCCTTCCCTGTCCATGGGAAGAGGCAAGCAGCAGCTGTCCCCCACATTTTCTTCATACTAGGGTGACCCGTCTGGGGAAGACATGGGAGATTTTCGTCACCACTGGACTTCTCTGCAGATTGGGAGGAGGTGAACAGCAGCTGCTTTGCCTGCCTTCCTCCGGTCTTGGGAAGGTGTGGGGATCATTTGTCCACTGCGCAACTCCTCCTGGTCCCCTGCAGGGAAGTATACAGGCATTCTTTCTCTTGGGAAAATGTCCCCTGGAAGTAACCTCTACTGTGTCAGAGATAGGTTTTGTTTCTCCTGGCATTGCCATTTTTCTTTTGGGATAAACTGTGCAAATGCCTGTGCTCTCATGGTTTATACCTGGAGATGTGCAATTCTCCCAGTAGAAACCAAACTCCCATACGCAGCCACAGTTAGTGACATTCATTTATCAAGTTCTTGCTTAGGGAAACAAGTATGCTGATTAGCCTCAAATACACAGTGCTTCCATCCTCTCTTCAAGCAATTTTCTTGATGCTCAGTTAAACCTCCCCTTTTGAAAGGCAAGGATAACTGGGAAAACAGCAGCTATTACTCAGATGAACCTGGACATCAGTGAACTTCTGGGTGTCCATTTAATTTGGAATCTGGCATGTTATCGTACTACTGATTGCAGACAAAGTTTACCTTAAACGTAACATGCATGTTTTAAAGATGGTGGTAGAATGTCACCTCTAAAACCTGCAGCACTTTATCTTCCTTTAATTTTACAAAAACCTGAATTTGTATAGGAAAAGGAATTAGTCCTAGAAACCTTACTTATCAAATTTTAATAAACAGTATCTTTTTATTACCAGATTTCTACCTTCTACCATTTGAGGTTAATAGTGACAACCCCAGCTCACTCCCAACTAAACAAAGAGTTGAGAGAGGCTTTTGCTGTAATCTTTCTATTGCTAGTATCCCAACTGTTACAAGTGTCTGCTTTAACAACAGTTTGCTCTTTTACATTGTGAAATCCCAAGTCCCTTGAAAATATTAATGTACGCTATAATAAACAACAACAGTAAAACATTTTCCCTATATTACAAGATGGGCAAACTGAAGGAAGAAATTAAAATTAGTTTCCCAAGGTCATGCAGGAAGTCCTTAGAGGTAGGGACAACATTTTAGTCTTTCAACTCTAATCCTGTACATTAACCACAAGATTATCCTTTCTTCTTTATAACCCACAAATAACCTTCAGCATCAGAAAATCAACTGAAAAAGTGTTTAGTATAATTGTAACTGTCAGTTCACAAAACTTAAATTAAAATGGCTTGATACTACTATTTAAAAAATCAAGTAACATTTAATTTAAACATTTTACAATTAAAGCTGAGCAACTGCTATATAACAAACAGGCAGTTAGTTGCCTCATGCTAGGCAGGAGAACATTATGGTCCTCCTGGTAATATATGTCAAGAGCATCAGCATGAGAAAGTAAAGGAAACAAGAGAAGTGACACTAACTGTACTCTTTTCTAACTAGAAAACAAACACGGCTTTTTTGTCACTATACAAGATCCAAAGTAGCTGAGCACAGCTGAATCCAAACAAGGTTATACTTTTCATAGGTACACTAATTTATTCAGATTACTTGAATTTTGTTTTTTATTCTCAAATACCATTATATCTTAGTCTTGGTAGACTTGAGACACTTGAGATTTATTGATATGACATCCTTGTTCTCTTTCTGTAAATTGTCACTGGTAAGCAGATTTATTGGGACAGGATCAAGTCCTTATTCTATTTTTGTGGAGATTAGTAGCTCTTTTGGAGTGTTTAAGCTGAAGTGAGTCCTAATTCTAGACTTCTAGCTCTCAGAAATTTCCTTGCTCTCCTGAAAGCAATGCTCTAGGAATTGCACAGGGCTCCACTGCAGTCCTTAAACCAGATACTTTAGCACTAGCTTGTATTGTGGGTGGCGTACCATGATCACAGAGTTTAGTAATGGTATCAATTGCAACAAATGAAGGGCTCAGCAACTTGAAAAGAAATGTCCTTCCATCTGCAGGAAGTTCCAGTCTTTGTGCTTCACCTGTGCCCGAACAATCACCAGGTTGTAAAGGAGATGCATATCAGATTTAGCACACAGGACTCCTTCACTCCTTGAACTGTACACAATATGAAGATGCTTTGAAGTGTTGGATTCCATAGGTAAAGTATACAGGGTGACCCTGCACCTAACACTTTGTGATCTGCACTGCAAAGAAAATAAAACTTGAAAACAGACATCCCTAATGAGACATCATCTCATTATTAACTGGAACAGAAACTTCATTAAGCATAAAAGAAGAAATGCACTGTTTGCTATTTGCTTAAACATATTGCTACATTTACTTTAAACAAACATGATGAAAAACCCAAACTTTTGGAACTGGGAAGCTTATTCAATCTACTGGCAAAGATGGTGGTGCCTTAAAAGAAAACTGCTGGATTTAGGAAGTTTATAAACTGCTGAAGGCACCAGCTATTAAAAAGCTCCACAAGAAAACCCCACCTTCAAATAAAATACACTCAGCTAACATCTAGTAGTAGCTATTATGAACAGCTGTCTTTAATATTTTTGATGAATTTAGCCACTCTAGTCAGATCTATACAACTGTTTGTATATTCTCTGGGATTTTAGTCTATTGCTAACAATTTTCCTGAAAAAGATCAGGAAAAATTACCTCATATCTATACTATAGCTTCAGTTAGGTAGGGTGGCAACTCAGCCACCAGTCTCAGTGGAAATTCTTATTTAAATCTATGGCTATGAATTTGAAGATTAAAATAATTTGTAACTATAAACAAAAACATATTTAAAAGTTTAAACCAACTTTTTATGTAAATGAAATTAAACGACAGCAAGAGTGATGAGGTATACATTAAAGGTATAGATAGTAGCACTGTCACCTTCAATAAGGACCTTTAAGTTCTGACAAATACTAATATAAAAATTGAGAACTGAAGATATTTTACAATCTTCTAAGTACTATTTCTGTCAAATGTCAAGTGTATGAGCTACAAAGGACCACCTTGTAGTTGAAATCAGACAAGCAGACAGCTGTTTTTACAGAACTTGAAGTTAAAAGTTCTCCTTTCTGGGGATATCGGTGCCAGATATCTACTATCCGTACTTTATCAGCACTAAGTTTCGGTGGTGTTTAAATTGCATGCATAGCACTAACCTTACACCTGAAAGGTCTTAACTGCACGATCTCTCTGGGATATGAACTTGAATACCTGATTCAGAGAACATTCACTACTCTGACTACATCTTGGGAAGCAACCGTTTTTTCTCTATGATGCGTAACTTTTTCTGGGGAAGGAAAACCCAAATGTAACCAAGTACAGAAAAGGCACTGATTTACTGAATGTATCTGGATAACATGCTAAATTAATCAGTAGTAATTAGTAAATTAGAAAACGCTCTTAGTGACAAGGTACATGCTATGGCCATTCTGATCATTTTCAAATCTAAACATTACACTAAATGTAAAAGACTATATTTAATTATCATTTAGGCTACAAAAAATGCTGTCTCCAATTAGAAAAAGTTAATTCGGTCACACTGCAAGCATCACTAAGTTCCACATTTACCAAAAAAATGTGTTTATGATAGCCAAAACAAAGTTATGGGAACATAAATATTTATATTTGTTGCTTCTCTGTTTCCAAACTTGCTTAGTAGGCAAAGCGTCACTTGCTTTCACAGTAAAGCACCACAGTCTACTCATGTGCCAGTATTAGGGTGCAGTAAACTACTTAACTTTGCCGTACGCTAGTACTGTTGGGGACAGTACTATCTTATGGTGGAGTACTTTACTGCACTGACACATGTGTAAATGCTAACTGGAGCATAAATTGGGCCTGGTCAGCTCAGCCAGCTGGAGGCCTGCTCTGCCCCATCTCAAATTACTGCTGTTTTGGGTGAATGTTCAAACACAGCCTGGGAGATGCTTACTTTGGCCCGAACTGCTTTGGAGTTTATTGTGCTTCATCAATTGCCTGTGTAGACACCCCCGGTGTATCCTTTTTAACTTGTGGCTCGTTATCAATGGCCTGACACCATATTAAGATAATATTTACCTCCACGATTGATAAAATAGATCCTAAGAACCTTCTTCTGATATACTGCTTTGAAGCCAACATGAAGTAACACATGATGCCATATCTGAAAACAGTGGAGCAGAGTGCAAATGGCAGCAGATTTATTCCAAATACAAATGAACTACAATGAAGTGGAAACTTTGACAAATAACTAGGGAAGAACATAAGAGCATTGCTTGGGCATGTGGGAATGTAGTCAGGAAGGCCAAGGCGCAATTGGAGTTGCAGTCAGCAAGGATTTGAATGGTAACAAGAAGAGTTTCTACAAGTATGTTGGTAGTAGGAGGATCAGGGAAAGTGTGGGTCCCTTACTGAATGGGAGGGGGAGCAACCTTGTGACACAGGATGAAGAAGAGGCTGAAGTGCTCAATGTCTTCTTTGCTTCAGTCTTCACAGGCAACTGTACTGGGCAGCACAGCTTGGGGAGGAGGTAAGTAGTCCTCCGTGGTGAAATAACAGGTTAAGGACTACTTAGAAAAGCTGGACATGTATAAGTCCATGGGGTTGGATGGGATGCACCCAAGGATGCTGAAGGAGTTGGTCAATGTGATTGTACAGCCATCATCTTTGAAAACTCATGGTGATCAGGAGAAGTCTTAGATGATTGGAGAAGGGCAAACATAGTGCCCATATTTAAGAAAGGGAAAAAGAGTATCCAGGGAACTACAGACCAGTCAGCCTCACCTCAGTCCCTGGAAAAAACATGGATCAGATCCTCGAAGAATCCATTTCTTAGCACTTGGAGGAGAAGGTGATTAGGAACAGGCAGCATGGATTCACCACAGGCAAGTCATGCCTGACCAACCTATGACAAGGTGACTGCCTCTTGTGGACGTGGGGAGACTGGTGGATGTGGTATACCTTGATTTTAGCAAGTTTTTTGATACAGTCTCCCACAAGGTTTTTGCAGGCAAGCTAAGGTAGTATGGAGTGGATGAATGGACTGTAAGGTGAACAGAAAACTGGCTGGAGCATCGGGTTCAGAGAGTAGTAATCAATGGCTCAATGTCTACTTGGCAGCTGGTATCAACTGGAGTGCCCCAGGGGTTGGTCCTGAGGCTGGCTTTGTTCAGTGTCTTCATCAATGACCTGGAAGATGGCACAGAGTGCACCCTCAGCAAGTTTGCAAATGACACCAAGCTGGGAGGAGCAGTAGATACACTGGAGGGGAGGGCTAAGATTCAGAATGACTGAGACACATTCAAGGACTGGGCCAAAAGAAATCTCATGTGGTTCAACAAGGACAAATGCAAAGTCCTGCACTTAGGATGGAACAATCCCATACACCAGTACAGGCTTGGGGCTGACTGGCTGAACAGCAGCTCTGCAGAAAAGGACCCAGGGGTTACAGTGGATATTAAGCCAAATATGAGCAAGCAGTGTGCCTTTGTTGCTAAGAAGGTTAACAGCAGCATACTGGGCTTCATTAGTAGGTGCGTTGCTAGTAGGTCAAGGGAAGTGATTATTTAGCACTAGTGAGGCCACATTTGGAGTACTGTGTTCAGTTTTGGGCCCTCTGCTAAAGAAAGGATGTGGACAAATTGGAGGTGAGGGGGCTGGGGTATATGACTTACGAGAAAAGACTGAGGGAACTGGGCTTATTTAGTCTAGAGAAGAGGAAACAGAGGGGATTTAACAGCAGACTTCAACTCCCTGAAGGGGGGTTAGAAAGAGGATGGAGTGGAAGATCTCAGAACAAGGAACAACAGTTTCAAGTTGTGTCAAGGAAGTTTCGATTAGATATTAGGAAGAATTTTCTCACTAGGAGGGTAGTAAAACCCTGGAACAGGTTACCCAGAGAGGTGGCAGAAGCTCCATCCTTGGAGGTTTTCAAAACCCAGCTAGACAAAACTTTGGCTGGGATGATCTAGTTAGGGATGGTCCTGCTTTAAGCCTGGGGTTGAATTAGATGACCTCCTGAGGTCCCTTCCAACTGTCACTTTCTATGATTCTATACTGATTAGATAACATAACAGGTGAACTAAAAGTGGCAAATATATAGCATCTGAGGTCTTACGATGTGGAGGTGGTAAAGGAGACTATATATGTTTTTTAGTCACTTCTCACTGTTTCTATGCCATTATTCTCAGTAGATCGTTCTGACTAGTTAATACATCAGCAATATGTTATTGCCTCTGCCCAAACAAGGTTTACTGGGAGAACGTCTCATCTACAAGAACATTCTTATTATGACAAGTTTACTCACTATTATAGCACCAGATCTGTGTGCCAGAGAGCATCAATAAGGTATATATGCTGAAGGAAAGTAGGGGCCGCTCTACTTGTGCAGGTAATGGCACGATGGGATCTAATGCGTAATCCACACAATTATGACTTCTGCCACTGTGCATGGCAAGAAGTATGACTGTGGGATCGCAAATCAGATCCAATCACATCTTACTGCTGGTGGAGGGGGAGCCTGATCCTAGGCTCCTCTTGTATCGGCAAGAAGCAAGCTGCAGCAATCTGCCAGCCACAGGTGTGTGTGGAGCCCCCTGCAGCTGGGAGCCCTGTCTAGGAGCTCCCAAATTCAGCGGTGCTCCCCAGATGGGAGCTCTGATTAGCTGACAGGGCTCCCAGCCACAGGGCCTCTGGCCACATGTTTAATTAAAGGCATGATAGGATGCAGCTACAAAGTTATTGCACAGTTGTGAAATAACTGGGTGTGTCTACATGAGCTGCTTTACTCTATAGTATACAAATCTATTGCGCAGTAAAATGTCACTACCTATACATACGTGGCATTTACTGCACAATAAATTATTCTACTGCATGGGTGGCTACTACCCATGGGTAGCTAGATTAACTTGTAGGTAGTAGATTAACTGCACAGTAGATACTTTGCAGTACTGCAAATGTAGATGCTGACTGGGAGCAATTGCGAGCCAGTCAGCCCAGGGGACCACTGCTGCCTGGCTAAGCCCTCCATTTGGGAGGAGCTGTGCAGCTGCAGGGTCAGCTGTCTCCTGACCCCATGCACACATGAGGACCCATCCCCATGTTTACAGGGCTGGGAGAGCTGTGCGGCCACAGGGGCAGCCATCTCCCAGCCCCATATGGGGACCCGTCCCCATGTGCACGGGGCTGGGAGAACTGTGGGATTTCGCTGATGGGTCCCAATGTGCATGGGGCTGGGAGACAGCTGGCTCAGCAGTCCCACAGCTCTGCCTGCTTTGTGCATATGGGGATGGCCTCACATATCTGAGGCCAGGTGACAGATGCTCCTGCTGCCGGAACAGCTCTCCCAGCCCTGTGCACATCAGAACTGGCCCCTTTCCCCCTTCCAGCCTCCGGGCAGGAGCAGCCTGTTTGAAGCGAATCTGCACCCAACAGGACATGTCAAAATGTTTCCAGGTGCAATTTAATGTGCATTAATTACATGGGTAGACACACACACTCTTCTTTTTATCACATCATTGATTGATTGAACATGTGGCCAGTGACCACTTACAGTGTGATTAACTGGTTAAACATGCCTTAAGTATCACGTGTAGATGGGACCTAACTGAAGCCTCCCACTTGTTATAGAAGTACAGGATAGCTTGACATATAACCTGGCAGTTAGGTTCTTGCTTCTCAGGCCTCCCTCTCTATCGTTATGATCAGATACAGCACAGAAAGCACTAGACTGAAGATCTCAAGCTGGTGGAAAATAGATATCCCCATCTAACATTTTATATCTATTAGCACCTTTTAATTCTGCTAACCAACCTAAAGGACCAGATTCCTTCTCAAGAGGCTCTAGACATGAAAATTTTTCTTCTGACATTTTACAGTTTTCTGCAAGGGTCTGTAAAAACCCTTTCTTTCAGCAGGTATGGAATACCATTGGGGGAGTAAGTGAATAAGATGCAGCCAAAATCATGCATACATGCAAATGACACAACTATTATGCATCATTTCTGCAAGTGCATGGTGTCAAAGTCAAACTTCCTCAAGATAATCTGATATCACAGTATGAGGGCCCTAGATAGAAAACCAGCCAACAAATTCTTATCTGCTATTGGACAAGTACAAGAAAAAGTAGTAAAGTAGTATTAGATAAGTAAGCTTTGTTTAAAGGCTTAATTGAAACTTTGTCTTTTTAAACAAGTACACATTGCGCTTTGATAATTCTTTCATTATAATTAACAAACTCCCTCTGAAGACAGATAAAAACCATATTTAGAAAAGACCTCGGCATTTGGTTAGGTAAGAACCCATATCCTGACTGCTGCTGAACCAAAATACTGTAATAGTGATCTGAAAATATATGACCAAAATACTATGCTGCAGCCTTGTAGATCTCATTTGGTGGGACTGACCTAAGCTTGTCTTGCTGATGCTGCTATAGTCCAGAATTGACTGAGTCTTGACAAATCCCTTCAAATTTCAATTCTGCTCCTATGGTGCAACAGTGAGAGATGCATGCTGATGGGCTATAATAAGGGCTCTTTCGGACACAAACTTATGTTCCCATTGTTACAGGAAAACAAAAATGGCTTTCCGTGCCTTTCATTTTCTTAATCAAATTTGTAGAAGAAAGCTTTGCCATTTTGAAAACTAAGAGGAATCAAAACATATTGGCACTATAACAAAGAATTAAAAAGTAAACCTTTAATTAAGCCAAATCACAAAGCAGACTCCTAATATGGAAGCAGACTTGAAGTAAATGCACACTAGCATTTAAAAACAGAATACCTGACAAACTATTCTTTATTTGCTTTCATTTTAAGACCAAAGCTTAGAACTCTGCAACAGTTGACGGCCAGAACTTTTCCCATCTGAAACAGGAGATAATTATTTTAGATGGTTGTATGTTATTAGCAATCATTGCAGTGAAGGAAGTTCTTGTGTGCAGAATATAGCAACTAAATAAAAAAGGAATACTTCTGAAAAGCTCTGTGATTTGTAATACAAGATCTTACGACAGAACTTTGCTGTTCTATATGTAAAACAAGACTAACGCAAGTTCTAGAAGCAACTTATGTGCCTATAAAGTCTTTTTAAATGTACTGTAGGACAGAGGTTGGTAATCCCCCTCCCTGCCCTGGCACCTATGCCAGAGCATGGCATTGAGGCCATTTTGCTCAGCACGCCACAGCCAGCTCAGGCTCTGCACAGCTGTTGCTGGCTACAGAGCCCAGGCTGCTTGCAGCAAGCAGCAGGGAGTCTGCAAGCCCTTCTGCAAGCAGCCCAGGCTCTGTGGCTGGTAGTAGGTGCCCAGAGTCCAGGCCGGCTACAGCTGGGAGGCTGCAAACAGCTGCACTGGGATCTGGAGCCCGGGCCAAGCTCCACGGTAGCAATAGCTGCATGCACACCCCTGGGCAGATGGTGGAAGAAGGGCCTGGAGCAGCATAACCCGGCCCCTCCCTGACCATCTTCCCGGAGCTATGCATGCAGCTGCAACTACCATGGAACCGATGCTGGTGCTCCAGAGTTCAGTGTAGCTGTTTGCTGCTGCTGCTGCTGCTGACTGCCTGCTGCTGCTGCTGCTGCCCAGAGCCCGGACTGGCTGTGGCAGGCAGCCGGGAGGCTGCAAACAGGCTCCAGAGTCCTCGGCTGGGTTCCATGTCAGTGGTGGCTGCACCCGCACCTTGAGACAGACAGCAGAGGACAGGCCGAGGTTGCACTGCCCCAGGCCCCTCCCCTGCCACCCATCCAGTGGCATGCAGGCACCTGCAGCTCCAGAGCCCTCCTGGGGCTCTGAAGCCTGGCCCAGCTGTTTGCATCCTCCTAGCTGCTTGCCACAGCCAGCCCAGGCTCTGGGCAGCTGCAGCAGGTGGTACGCAGACTGCAAACAGCTGCATTGGGCTCTGGAGCCCTGGCACTGGCTATGTGGTGGGAGCAACTGTTTGCTGGGAAATCCCAGCCCCTCCCCCACTGTCTGCCCAGAGGCATGTGTGTAGACACTGCCAGCAACAAGGATTGGGCCCCTCATGGCTTCCCTTTAGTCTGCCACCCAGCATGCAAAGTCAAGGCGTGGGTCAGGGTTGAAGTGTGTTTGGCACTCCAGCCAAAAACATTGCTGACCACTGCCGTAGGATACATTAAGTGATCAGAGACATAACTCAACATTTTAAGAGCCAAAGCAACTGGCATCAGAAAAGTAACCTGTGTAAAGTCTGCTTGAAACTAGAAGCCCAAAGTTCAATCCATATCCCATACTCTTAACTTGAGGCTGATGAACTGTGGTAAATGCCTAACCACTAGAGACAGACCAGAAGTCAGGGGCTCTGCTTTATACAAGTTACTGAAGCCATTACACTTTTAGGCATGAAGTATACAAGCATGATATTCAAGCAGACTGTGTGCCATTGTAATCCTTTATATTATGTTGAAATCTACATATTAGTATAAATTGAAATTGAAAACATGTACCATTTGGGAGACATATTCCAACACCCCAAATCTCATCCACTAGCTTCTCAGAGTGGTTGGGCAAAATTTTATCTTGGGGTAGAGGGAAAAAAAAGTATGTTGGTTCCTTGTTAACATGGTCTTGAAATGTTAATTTTGTAGTCTAATAAAGCTCTCTAAACACTCAAAAAGGGGTCTATTAATATACTGAGCTCTATTAAGACCTATAAATCTGTAAGTATTTGAGAATAGAGATGAGCAGTGTTTATCAGCAATAAGAGCCAGAGTCAGTAAGATTAACTACCAGACAGGTTATTCTGATGGAAAACTGAATTTCCCACTTAAGTCTTAAGTGCTCAATGTTTATGTCAAGCATTAGCATTGTTGGTCAAAAGTTCACAGGTACTTCAAAATTGTACTGCTTTTTCCTTTATAGTATGAAAAATTAGAACACTGCATTCTAAACACTAAAAAAGAAAAAAAAACAATTTGCAGAAGAAAATGCAGAAGTGGATTTTCCCTCCTCTGCTAAAGAAGAAACAGACAGATACATGACTAGGTCGAGTATTTACACCTGAAAAGGCTCATGTGAAGCAGACACAAAGGACCTTGTCTTGGACCAAAATTTAAAAACTAAGGAAGTTATGAATGACTCTCCTTAGACCATATGACCCTCCTATCCCCCAGGAATGTGAAACCATAGATAATACTTCAGAGAAAATTATCCATCAGGAAAATGATTAATCAAAGAAAAAGTCACAAGCATCCAATCAGATTCAAGAAAACCCATCAGCCAATAGTTGTTGCGGAGGTAATTGTTCTAAATCTATCAATAAAGCTAAGCTGCTCCTTCATTGACTGCAAACACCAATTTCTTTCACAGAGAATTATAAGTTGATGTTCATGGTCTCACTACTGCCATTAGGGTGATAAACAGTTTAAACTACATCAGGATCTGACATGTAGATCAATTCTGGGTCCATAAAGAATCTACACAAGAGGTTCTTGGACAGGGATTTACTGCCCCCAGTTTTTATTCTCTCTTGCTGCTAAAATTACTTCTGTCAAACACTTACAAGAGCATGAAAAAATGTAAAACGAATTAATTTTTCATGTAGTGCTAGAATAGTCTTTCTACATTCAGAAACTTAAAGACTAACATGTTAACGCGTTTAAAATTATGTGGAGCAGCGTGTGGTATTTAGCTAAATAGTGATCCAACCCCATGGTTTGCTCACAATCAAGCAGACAGCAATTTGAAACACTGAACTAAGCTGTCTAGATTTTCTCTAAGGGCAGTCACAGGCTTCATGTTACCAGTGCCAAATTATATAAGACATTTAATTTTAAATCTCAGGTACTTAAATGTAAAACCTTACAACAGTAATAGTCATAAAGCAGTAGGGCATTCCATTTCAGAGAATGGATTTTTCTATTTTTTCCCCTTTAATTTAACCAGCACCTCCTGTTTTGTGGCTCTGCCCACTACAAAGTAATTTATCTAATTAGGAGATGCTCACAGCTGCTTAAAAGACAGAAGCCCCAGGAAACCAAAGGTCTGGATAAGAAGACTTTGAAAAGTTCTCCCGAGCTACACAAAGTATTAATTTAATGTGAAAAAAGGTGCAGAGAAAAACTGAATCCCAATACGTTATTTTGTCTACAATAAAGCCACGTGACAATAAGCAGGCATATTCTCCAGTACATTGGCATTTGAATTCCTAAAGATGCTTAGCTTCTCCCCATCCCTGCTGTTTGCACAGTATTATCTTTTTATGACTCTAAAATTCAAAACCTTTTATTGGGGGGAAAAAGACTGAAATTAAAAAGGGTTTTTCATGTGTCAACTTGCTAGCACAAAGGACAAGTGCTATGAGCTAAGAGAAAAAGGATACACTGGTAGCAGTGAATCATGTTTGAGTTTTTGTCGTAGTTCTATCATAACAGTTAATGCTTATGTTGCCATTTAGTTGTTTAAGACTGTCTATTAGCAATTTTTTTCACATACTGAAAAGTTTTCCTAATATCTTCAAAATACAGAACGAATGCATTTTTTGAATATGCCACACAGCTAGCCTTAACTGTTATTTCTTATGATCCATGATTATTGTCAAATCACAAAAAGATACTACAAGTGCTGTCCTTGAAGTCATAGAATCATAGATTTGAAGGGACCTCAAGAGGTCCCCCTGCGTAGATACAGGATATGTTATTCCTAAACCACTGCAGATAGATGCCTAGCCATTTCCTTCTTGAAAACCTCTAACGAAGGAGATTTTACAGTTTCCCACAGCCGCTTGTCTCATTGTCTTAAGGTTCTTATAGTTAGGAAGCTTTTCCTGAGTTGTACTCTAAATTTGCTTTGCTGAAGTTTAAACGCATTGTCTCATGTTCTACCCTCTTCCTCATGGCCTTTCAAATATCTGAAACCTGCTATCATGCCCCCCCACCTTCATCTCCTTTTCTCCAAATTAAACATACCTAGTCGTCTCTATCTTTCCTCATATGGCTATCACCTTTTTTGCTCACGTATAGAACTGTACCTCTACATATTTCTTAAAATGAAGCGCCCAAAACTGGGCATAACATTTCACTGAGGTCTATCTAGCCAGCTTCAAGTGGAACAGTACCTTTAGCTCCCTATGTCCTCTACATAATGCCTCTGTTAACACTGCCCCAAAAAAATCTGCTTTGGGTTTTTTTACACTATCACACTGCCAGTTTACACTGGGTCTGTGACTCACCACAAAACCGAGGTCCTTCTTGGCAGTGCTACTGCTGTGCGGTTTTCATTTTGTTATCTATAGCACAGTTCTCCAAAGAATCTACAACCCCTCCTAGTTTTGTGCATTTCTGCAAACTTTATTAGTAAGCTCTCCATTCCTGCATCCAAGTCACCGAGAAAAATCTTAACTGGCACCAAGCCCACAACAAGCCCCTTTGGAACCAAACTTGAGTTTTCCTGACATTTATGCCATTGATAGCTACTCTTTGCTTGCAGGTTTTCAGCAAATTACATACCTACCAAAAAGTAATTCTATCAATCCCACATTTCACCAGTTGATTTATAAGAATGCCATATGGAATTGTGTCAAGAGACTTACACTTAAGTTCAAGTATATCATGTCCACAGCACTCCCCTCATCCACCAAACTAGTTACTCTGTGACAGGAGAAAATCAAGTTGGTTTGGTTGATTTGTTCTTAAATCTGGTGTGATTTATGTACACCATTTCATCCTCTTAATCTTTATAAACTGATTCATATAATTTGTTCTAGTGACTTCCCAGGATTAAAATCAGGCTGATCAAACTGTAATTCCCTGAATCTCCATTTCTCCTAATGTTAGCCCTTCTCCAGTCCTTTGGAACTTGACTTGTCATCCATCTGACTTGACTTGTCTATTACTAGGCAAATATTACTGCCAGTGTTGCTGAGATTTCTCCAGTCACTTCCTTCAGCCCACTAGGATGCACTGAGTCAGGTCCTGCTGATTTAAATGTATTTGAATTTGCTAAAAGCTCTGACACACTTTACTATATTGGTAGTTTACTGTTGAGTCTCCAGTGCTATGTCCTTTAGCAACTGCCAGGACCCCTTTTTATCCTTCAGTCTTGTCTAGCTTTATTTACTATTTCCCTGAATTGGTTAAATGTTGTCCTTCTGAAATCCAGTACCCTTGTTTTGCTGTTCTGATGCCTTCCTTTTCTTTGGATTATCAATTCCATCATTTTATCATCACTTATTCCCCAGATTCTGATCACTTGCATGCTACCACCAATTCTTCCTTTCTGCTTAAACCAAACCCAAGATAGATGACCACACAGCTGTATCCTGAAACTTCTGAAACAAAAATGTGTCCTCTACACATACTAAGAAGCTGCTGCATATTATATTTTGCTGTGATATTCTTCAAACATATCAAGGAAGTTAAAATCCCTCATTAGTTCATTCATAAATTTTAGGTACATTTGTTACCTGCTTAAAAAAATGCTTCAGCAGTCTTCTGGGTTTGGTGGTCTATAGAATGACTGCACCAACATGTCACAACTGTTCTTTTCTTTCTTTATATTAAGACAGATATACTAAAAAAGTTCACTTTCTTCCTCATGGACCTCAGAGGATGTATATAGTTTTCTGAGATATAGCTGGATACCACCACCTTCCCCCACCCTCACTCTCACCTTCCCTTTTTAGAGCAAGGTATCTCTCTCAATTCTGATATTCCAATTGCAGGAATTATCCCACACAATTTATGCAATGCCAAGTCATAATTTTTATTACAAACTAAGACTGCCAAGTTCATTCTGCTTATTTTCCTATAAGCAAGCTCTGAAGATTCTTTTCATATTGCCCTGACATTTCCTCTTGCATCTCTCTCTACCAAAGTTTAGTTTCTCAGGTCTCCTTCGGAAGCAAACCTCTTCTCTGAGTTCTCATTCCTTGGCTTACTGTACCATGGTTAGTAGGTTTTCTTTGCCTTTTCTTATGGGACCTGATTTAAAGCCCACTTCACCAGTTAATCAAATGATGCCCAACAACATGCTTTCCAATTTTCGTCAGGTGGGGTGCCATCTCTCAACTGCTGTCCTCAACCTACCGTTGAATAATTCAAAATCTAATTCTTGACACCATGGTCTGAAGAATGCATTTACATCTATGACGTGACATGGCTCCCTTGAAGGTAGGTGGAAGGGGAGCTGTTTGGAATGTCCTGGAGGCAGTGACCATTAGACCCTGGTGAGGCAAAGGGGAATGAAGGTCCCTGGCTGAGGGAGCCACATGCAACTGAGATGAGGTTGATCCCGGGAGATTTGCACAGGAATTTTTTATGAGGGTTGGTGATAGCGTGAATAAAATGTAAGAATTTTGTCAATGTTGTTTTACTATACTTTGACAGAAGAGTATTTGATCACTTTTTCTTTTTATAGAATTTGTTTTTCCACACAAAAAAACCCTTTTGTTTGTCAGTTACTTTACGGAAGTGCCTGTGGTAAATCACTTCTAAGCAAATTAAAAACCTGGGCATAATCCATTCAGCAAAATGAGGTACCAACAGGCTTACACAAACTTAAGATGCATCTCAGGGAACACCATGACACTATGATTTCGTCACAAGAGTACTTTATGAACAGCTCACATTTCTCCATCTGGCCTGCTACAGGCCCGTTTTACACATGTGAAGAACTAAGGCAGATAGTGAGTTGGTCAAGGTCTCAGACAAATTACAAGTCCAAGCTAAAATGGGAATATAAGAATCTCTCTCTCAACATTTAATCCATTGGATCATGCCCACCTTTCATGATATGCAGGTGTTCTTCCTTGAAGCTAGAAGCCAGATCTATAGTTTGCAGTACAGAGGTAGAGAACTAGTGACAGCCAGCAAGAGGTAGCATTCAAATTAATCTGAGGTCTTCTCAGAAATCAAGATATCAATGTGAATAGATTTACCATGTGCAAAGCTGGCTGTATGAGACTCAGAAATATATCCTCTGATTTTGCTCAATAGATCTCTATCTCATTTACAGTCGGTCTGCATTTTGAAGACCCTCTCTAGAAGTGGTACCAGGATACTTTTTTTAAAATAGAAAATGTTTGCAGACTATTAAGATTATTACAGCAGTAAAGAGTAAACTGTAGAAAGAAATAGTTCCATTCTTCAGAGAGCAAACCTAGGAAGCAAAGACAAAACCATGTACTTCCATTTGTAGATGTAGTCAATATACCTTGGAAACAATATATTTTGATGACAATCCTGGTTTTGCTCTGCTTTGAATAGTTTTAAGTCTATATGAAACTTCAGGATAAGGTTAGTTGTCCAATATAGTTAGTTGTCCTTCCACCTGAAGTTGCATATGCTATTTCTACAAAACCAAAGTCTTTCCATGTCAGATGGAAAGAATGATGGAACAAGGAATTCAAGAACACTAAAGGTGGAAATTTTTATGGAGGTACAAAAGCGAAGCAAATACATGTCCATACTCCTTGTTATGCCACAAATAGTGGTCACAACACAGGTGGTATCAACTGATATTGCTATATAGTGGCAGATGTCTATTTTATGGTATGAGAGCATAGGCAACCCAGTGCTGCCTGTACTCTCCAGCTACCCCAGGCAGGTGATCTGGGGACTTGAGGAGCTGAGTACAGCCCAGAGGGGACTTCAGTACACCTCAGGAATTCCTGGGCACAAGTCCTGGGAGCTCTCAAGTCCTGGGAGCACCTCCCCAATTTTCCCTGCTTAGAGATATGTCCTTGCGATATGCAGGATGGTCCTTGGTAAGCAGGGAAGGATGGGATTTTCCCACTTATCCAAACATATCCTCAAAGAGTCCAAGGATGTATTTGGTAAATGGGGAAACCAAGGTGGGCCACTCAGAAGGCTTGAGGGGTGGGATCTTGTGCAGGAATTTCTAGAGTGCGCAGGACCAGGAGACGACCAGGACTGGGAGAAGACACAGCTTATTGCCCTGCAGCAACATTGGGCTGGACAATGGGCAACATGCATTTCTCCCAAAGAAGAGGATGAGCTGTGCCAGGATGCATACCAGCACGGCTGATCAGCTTCATGTTGCAATGTCTATTTCTACCTTAAGCTGGTCCTTTGATTTCTGAAAAAAATGACTTCTGTCCCATCACCACAGTTTTGTATCTTACATCTACAAGTTCAGTTTCAGAATATTTATATATTTTTAAAAAAAACTAATTTTTACTGTTAACATTTTTATAACCTCTAGTTGATAACTGATTATAAGCAATAGTCATTGTTCCTTTAAATACTGTTAACAGTCTACAAGAAAACTTATGTCAGCAACAGAGACATTCCTTTGTTGCAATATTGCTTTAGTAGTATCAGTAAAGATGCCTGATAATTCACTATTACGATTTCTTCTACTATAAAAAGTAATATTTTTAAAAAATATTAATTTTCTACATCATCTGTCTGAAAATTAGATATGGCAAAAAATATATAATTTGACCATTTTGGCTGAAAAGGAGGCTTTGTTAATTTACTTTTTTGTCTCCTCTCTGCTCTCACTGAAGAGCAGTGACTTTTACTCATGGCACCATATCTAGATAGGTGACAAGTCTTTACACAAGAATGAAAGGAGAGAGAGAAAGAAAGATGCTGTCTTACCACTGCTGATGCCAGAGTTTGCAATGACCGTTGCCTCACTCCATTGGTCTGCACTGGAGACTGAGTAGGAGCGCTGATGCATACCATCAGGACGACTGTTGAAGGAGACTAGACTGATCCCACTTGCCATCTGAGACGCAGAAGTGCTAGTAGTCACATTTCCTAGAAATAAAGAGATCACAGTATTACAGAAAATAAAACTGATTTCCATTAAATAAGCAGCATCTTATCATGGCGCAGAGGGAGTGCTCATGTCATCACTGTATTTGCCCCAAACATCTGAAAGCTATGTTCATCCTTGCACATTCATGGAAATGGAAACTCTTGCATGGCCTTCCTGCAAACCTGCTGTACACATTAGCCAGCATTGCCCCCAAACTAGTCATTCACATACACCAGGCAGACTTATGCTCACACTTTTGGGGAACATTGGTTTAATGTATAAATATTAACTCAATTTAGCCAATTCTCATGGTGTACCTTTTAAACCAAATTCCAACACATGATAGGGACACTGACATACACTCCTAAAATACAAAAACTGTAATAACTAATTAAAACAATCTTACATTAACAGAATTTTAAGTAAGTACATGTGAGTGAATCCAAAATTCCAAAATCTAAAGTGCCAGTAAATAAACTGGTATTAGTGTCACAAGTACAATGACAAAACTCTTCTCTTTGGAGTAAAAGAAACATCCCAAACAATGCACCAGAATGTTGCTACTATCTTTGTAAAAACTCAGTCCTGTCTTTCGACAGACAACAGCAAAGCCATATTCCTGACATGCCCGGCTTTTAAAAATTGAGACCCAGTAAGAATAACCTTAAATACTGTATATGAATTAGAAACAGTTTTAGCATTTTCATGATCCATGAAAACAGAGAGAGAATGGTTCAGTAAAATGTTTAATGGAGGGAACAGGTCTCTCAGCATTAAAAACAGATGAACAGTGATCTGGTTGAACCAATTTTAGTGTCAAACTTAATTAAAATCCTTTCCCATGAACCCTGGGTTCCAGTAGCCTGGTCTTAGTCTCAGCCTCTCCTTTTTATGTCTGATGTGCTGAAAAGTTCAGTCTGGAGTTCTGGCTTTTAAATCATAATACCACATTTACCCAAACATAAGATGAGATTTTCTCCCCCAATCAGCATGGAGGGAAAAAACTCATCTTATTTGCATACCAGCATTGCCCCCCCACCCCCACCTTACCCTGCAAATTAAATACATGGTCTATCATTAAATTGCTGCTGGAAGCAGCAAGAGGTCAGTCATGGAAACCAGCTATTGAGTTGATTGAATGCAGCCAGGTGTTTTTCAGGGCAGACTCTTCTATGCCTTTGACTAACAGAGGGAGTCCACCATGGGGCTGATTACTATTGAACAGCAGCACACAGTTGTTCTTCAGCTGTTTTAAGAAAGTAAAACTCACCACTTATTATGCCTATGCCTGCAAACCTAGGGCAGGGGGTACTTACCTGCTCCACTCCGGGCTGGGCTTTTAAAGTCCCCGTCAAACCAACAACCTGATTGGAAGTTAGCATTAAGGGCTATAGGCTTTACAGGTGGGATAGAGAAGGAAGGAAAGGTGGGGGTGTGGCCCTCTATGTCAAGGAGCAATACACATCCTCTGCCAGCAGAAGGGGGTCAGAGGAGGGGCAAGCTGAAGTGCTCTGGGTCAAGATACAAGGGGGCCATGGGGAGAGGGATCTATGGTGGGGGTCTACTACAGACCCCCAACCAAGGGGAGGAGCTGAACCGGGAATTTTTGGGCCAGCTTGCAGAGGCACTTAAGGCAAGGGATGTAGTTGTCATGAGTGATTTAAATTACCCGGACATCTGCTGGAGCCGGGTCGGACCATTCGAGGAGGTTCCTGGCTGAGATACAGGACCTCCACTTAATTCAGGAGGTGCACAGTCCCACCAGAGGAAATGCCCTGTTGGACCTTGTCCTGGCCACAGGCGATAACCTGGTAAGGGGCCTCCAGGTTCTTGACCACCTGGGTGATAGCGATCATCGCTTGCTGGAATTCACCATCCAGCGCAGGGTGTCAAAATCCTGCAGCAAGTCGGTAGCCCTAGACTTCAAGACGGCCAACTTCAACAAGTTGAGATTAGTGGGAGAGGCGCTGGGGTTCTCGAGAGCAGGGGAGCTCAGTGCCCAAGATAAGTGGTCGTTCCTTAAGGAGACGATACTCAGGGCCCAAGGGGTGACCATCCCAACAAGAAGCAAGGGGGGCAAGAGTGTCCAAAAGCCCCCCTGGCTCACCAAGGGTGTCCGGGAATGCCTGATTGCCTAAAAGGCAGCGTACACCCAGTGGAAGGGGGGTGCTATCTCCAAAGAGGAGTATACCTCTTCTGCTTGGGCCTGTAGGGGGGCTGTCAGGAAAGCTAAGGCGGACATAGAGCTAGGACTAGCATCCAAGATCAAAGATAATAAAAAGTCCTTTTTCAAAAATATAGGGAGGATGAAGAAAGCACCGGGAAATGTGGTGCCCCTGCAAGATTCTCTGGGCAATTTGGTGGTTGCGCCAGAGGAGAAAGCAGACCTCTTTAACCAATTCTTCACCTCTGTTTTCTTGTGCAGGGACCAGGACTTCCCCACCGTGATGCAAGACGGACTTGAGGGGAACGCCTCCAGACCTCAGGTTGGGGAGGACCGGGTTGGAGAGCTTCTGGAGGGGATGTGTTCAAATCAGAGGGTCCAGATGCTTTCCACCCCAGGGTGTTGAGGGAGCTAGCAGGGGTTATTGCAGGGTCCTTGGCACGGCTTTACGAGTGCTTGTGGTGCTTGGGCCAGGTGCCAGATGACTGGAAGACAGCCAATGTGGTCCCCATCTTTAAAAAAGGGAGGAGGGAGGACCCAAGAAACTATAGGCCCGTCAGTCTTACCTCAATCCTCGAGAAACTCTTTGAGAAGATTATCGAGGAGCACATCTGCGATGGGCCAGCTTCAGGGATGATGCTCAAGGGCAACCAGCATGGTTTCATTAGGGGGAGGTCATGTCAGACCAACCTGATTGCCTTTTATGATCAGGCCACAAAAGCCTTGGATGCAGGTGTTGCCATGGATGTAGTCTTTCTGGACTTCAGCAAGACCTTTGACACCGTCTCCCACCCCATCCTCATTAAGAAATTGGGTGACTGTGACATTGATGCCTACACAGTCAGATGGATTGCAGATTGGCTGAAGGGTCGTACTCAGAGGGTAGTGGTGGATGGGTCATATTCGACCTGGGGAGAAGTGGGCAGCGGAGTCCCCCAGGGCTCAGTCAATTTCTTTATCAGCGATTTGGACAACAGGGTGAAAAGCACCCTGTTTAAATTCGCTGATGATACCAAAATTTGGGGTGAGGTAAGCATGCTAATAGGAAGGGAAAGACTGCAGCAAGACCTGGATAGCTTACAGGAGTGGGCTAACAAAAACAGGGTGCGTTTCAATACTGACAAGTGCAGGGTGCTGCACTTGGGCAGTAGTAACCAGCAGCACACTTATAAGATGGGAAACTCCCTTCTTGAGAGCACAGAGGCAGAAAAGGATCTTGGAGTCATTTTTGACTCCAAGATGAACGTGGGCCGACAATGCGAGGTCACAGTTGGCAGGGCTAACTGGATCTTGTCATGCATCCACAGGTGCATCTCAAGGAGGGCCAAGGAGGTGATCCTCCCCCTCTACACGACACTGGTCAGGCCACAGCTGGAGTACTGTGTCCAGTTCTGTGCGCCCCACTTCAGGAGGGATGTGGACAACATTGAGAGGGTCCAGAGGAGAGTCACCCGCATGATCTGGGGACAGCAGGGCAGACCCTACAATGAGAGACTGCAGGACCTGAACCTGTTCAGCCTTCACAAGCCAAGGCTGAGGGGGGACCTGGTGACCGTCTATAAACTTACTGGGGGGATCAGAAGGGTTTGGGAGAGAACTTGTTTCCCCTAGCGCCCCCTGGCATAACAAGGAATAACGGCCACAAGTTGTTGAGAGTAGGTTTAGATTAGATATCCGTAAGAACTACTTCACAGTTAGGGCGGCTAAGATCTGGAACCAACTTCCAAGGGAAGTGGTGCTGGCTCCTACCCTGGGGGTCTTTAAGAAGAGGCTTGATGCCTACCTGGCTGGAGTCATTTGAGCCCAGTTTTTCTCGTGCCCAGGCAGGGGGTCGGACTTGAAGATCTACAAGGTCCCTTCTGACCCTACTTCTATGATTCTATGATTGGCTGAGCCCTGGCAGGGGTTCAACCTATACTAGACTACCCCTGGAAATGCATGGGGCTTCCACCATGTTCCTAGGGCTCTGCTGCTTTTCTTCTCCATGCTCCAGGTAAGATTTTTTTCTTTTTTTTAAACTTTTATTTTCACCCTCTCTCCTCCCTACTGTTTTAGGCTATTTCCAGCCAAATAGCTGTTTCCAGGGCTTTGGGGAAGACGCTAAATTTTGGGCTTTTCCCTAAAATACCCTGAAGCCCAAATCACAGTGTTCCCGCTATATAAGAAAGTACAAAACTGCTGCTCAAAAGTGTGTTTAAATCATAGATTTCATAGACATCAGGGCTGGAAGGGACCTCGGGATATCATTGAGTCCAGCCCCCTGCCCAAAGGGCAGGAAGTCAGCTGGGGTCATAGGAGCCCAGCAAGATAAGCATCCAATTTACTCTTGAAGGTGTTCAATGTAGGTGCTTGAACCACCTCCGCTGGCAAACTGTTCCAGACCTTGGGGGCTCGGACAGTAAAGAAATTCTTCCTTATGTCCAGCCTGAAACGGTCTTGCAGGAGTTTGTGACCACTCAACCTAGTCATCCCTTGGGGCGCGCTGGTGAACAAACGTTCCCCCAGATCCTGGTGGTCACCCCTGATAAACTTATAGGTGGCCGTCAGATCACCCGAGCCTGCGCTTTTCCAAGGGAAAAAAGCCCCATGTCTCTCAGCCTGTCATCGTAAGATCTGTTTTCCTGACCTCTGATCATGCGCGTGGCTCTCCTCTGGACTCTCTCAAGCTTCTCCACATCCTTTTTGAATTGTGGAGCCCAAAACTGGACGCAGTACTCCAGCTGCGGCCTCACCAAGGCCGAGTACAAGGGGAGAATGACGTCCCGGGATTTGCTCGAGAAGCATCTATGGATGCACGCCAGCATTTTGGTTGCTTTATTAGCCGCAGCATCGCATTGCAGGCTCATGTTCATCTTGTGGTCAATGATGACCCCCAAGTCTCTTTCTTCTGTAGTGCTATCCAACGTAGCACTGCCGAGCCTATAAGGATGCTGCAGGTTTTTCCTCTCAAGGTGGAGAACCTTGCATTTTTCGGTGTTAAACACCATCTGCCCATTTGCTGAGCTTGTCCAGGTCAGCCTGGATCACCCGCCTATCTTCTGGCGTGGATGCTTTGCCCCAAAGTTTGGTGTCATCGGCGAACTTGGCCAGTCCACTCCTGACTCCAATGTCCACATCATTAATGAAGATGTTGAACAGTATGGGTCCAAGGACAGAGCCTTGAGGGACCCCACTGGTCACAGGGCACCACGATGAGTGACTGCCATCAATTACAACCCTCTGGGTCCGACCACCGAGCCAGTTTCCCAGCCAGCGGATCGTGGTGGAGCCAAGGCCACAACTGGCCAGTTTGGCCAAGAGGTGATCATGGGATACCAAATCAAAAGCTTTTTTGAAGTCAAGATATATGACATCAATCTCTTCTCCCTGGTCCAGGTGATAGGTCACCTGGTCATAGAAGGAAATGAGATTGGTCAAACAAGACCTACCCGCAACAAACCCGTGCTGACTATCCCCTAGGATGTTAGCCTGGGCCAGTCCATCAAGGATGGCCTCCTTAATAAACTTTTCTAAGATCTTCCCCAGGATAGAAGTCAGGCTAATGGGCCTGTAGTTAGCCGGATCCACTCTCCTCCCTTTCTTGAAGATCGGAACCACATTGGCCTTCTTCCAGTCTTCGGGCACTACACCAGAGCGCCAGGAGTTTTCAAAGATCCGTGCCAGGGGCTGGGCTATGACGCTCGCCAGCTCCTTGAGTACCCTGGGGTGCAGACTGTCAGGGCCGGCTGACTTGAAGGTATCCAGCTTCTCAAGATGTTCCTTCACGAGGTCAGCATTTATGGAGGGTAGGGGATCCCCATCACCCGGATCTCCCTGTCCCATAGCAAGCATGGGCGTCCCATGGGACTGATGAAAGACTGATGCAAAGTACCTATTTAATAGGTTGGCTTTTTCCTGGGCGTCAGTTGTCAGTTGCCTCATCTGGTTTAGCAGGGGTCCAACGTTGCCCTTGCTTTTCCTCCGGCTCCCCACATATCTGAAAAAGGACTTTTTGTTGTCCTTGATGCTTGAAGCTAGTTGGAGTTCAGTTGCAGCCTTGGCTTCCCTGGTTTGCTTCCTGCAGGACCGGACCAGTGCAGAATAATCCTCCTTGGAGGTGAATCCCGTCCTCCATCCTTTGTAGGCTTTGCTTTTTTATGGAGTACCTGTGCTGAAAGCTGCAGCAGTTTGTAGGAAGTTAAAATGCATCAATTCTGGATGTATTTACCCATACTAATTTGCACATACTTCATATTCACTGCAAAGTCAGTGGTTTTTTGGTCCTTTGCATTTCAACTTAAAGGAGGAGGGGAGGAGAGCAGGCAACTGCTGCAGTTCTGACTCTGGCCCCGAGTCTGCATCAGGGGCAAAGTCAGACCTACAGTAGTTTCCTATTCCACTCTCCTTGCTCCATGCAGTTTTTGCCCACCCTTCTGTCCCTTTCCCACCCTTAGCAGGCACTCTTGGTGCCTGACACTTTAAGGGCTGGAGCAGGCAGCAGCCAGGTGCTTGAGTACAGTGATTATTTTGAGATCCAGGATATATATAGGGTGAAGCAGCAGCTTGCTGCTGGAAGCTGTGAGAGACATCAGCTGGTGGAGCTGAGGCTCAGGAACAGCCTGGAGGTTTATCCTACTGTATATTGTGTGTGGGTAGTAAGGGGGTATATGTGGCAGGGAGTGTGGGTATCGTGGTTGGGATGAGAGAGATGGGGCTGGGCTGCTGGCTCCATTGCATGTGCCTCTTATGGACTGCATGTGAGCCTCACGCAATGCAGTCAGGCAGACATCCACACCCAGTCTCCAAGCTCTTGCCACCCCACCCTGGGTCCCTGTTGGTCCCAGAGCAAATGCAGGGGCTCTGTACCTGCCTGCAGCACCGTTACCCCACTTTCTCTCCCACACGCTTGGCTGCCACCACCACACCCCGCACAACCCCCACTAATTCTGAAACTGAGATTCTGCAAGTATCGTTTTTTCTTTTATTCTACATGCCTTAACTGTCTGTACATTTACTTTGAACAGTAAATGGTTCCTCTTTTCTTCTGGATAGGAATTACAGTTTCCAGCTTGAACTATACAGGAAGAGGAAAAGCCTGCAATTTTTTTTGGTTCTCCTGAAAGTCTTTTTATAGAGGAAACAAATTAAAAGGTGGCCTGATATGCTGCTCTTTACAGCATTTTTTTCCATATACATTCTCTCCCATGTTCATTAGTCTAACATTTCCAAATAAAAGTACTGATTGAACCTAATGACTCATGGTAAGGTCCACAACACAGTAATCCTTTGTTCTTGTTTGCTGCAGCACCTATTTTAAGCACTTTTGGAATCAAAATGGTAAAGGATTTTGTAAAAAAAAATATTTTCCAGAAGCAAAGTTAGGTTTCCTGTTGATAAACCCCTCCAAATCTTTCTCAAATGCTCTAAAAATGGCATCCGTCATGCTGGACTGAAGAGTGATGCAGACATTTTTTTCACTCTATGCCTAGTAAAATGAAACAGTGACTTTTGATGGATTCCTGGAAAATAATCTTCCTAGCAATGATCAAGAAAGAGAAAACTAGTGTATGAAAGACAAGACAGAATATTTCTGCAAGACCATGGAAAGACAGAAAACAATTATTGGACATCTCTGTCTGGATGACATATCCCTATCAGTCTGAACTGGTGGGGCTGAGCTGGAAAAAGAGATGGTATTTTGTAAGTTGACATTTTCTGCCCATTAAAAGCAGAACTGCCTGGCCACCGTCTAAATATCAATGTGATACAAGAGCAAAAATTTAAAGATGACTGTCCATAATATACTGAGTATTTTATGCTATAATTGCAATGTTTAAAACTTCATGTATGACTTAAACTTCTGCTGAAACAGATTCAACCTGTGAAATTCTTTTCTATCAAGCAAATTCATTATTTGGTAGAATCGTGCAACAACAATTCAGACTTCTGAAGAATTTTGGATAGGTGGCAGCAAAGCCTCTTGGAACCTAGGAAACACCTTCTTTAATGGAACTGTGATACAATTAAATTAAATATTGCTCTATACCCTTTTCTGACCACTGATAAAATCTGCTTCTAGTCTACCAGCTTAACCAGATACTTTCCTCATTTGAAGATGGAAGCAATTGTTTGATTTTTAATTTAAATTTTGGTCAAGGTAAGAATATTTTCTGAATAAATTCACATGTGAATTTGTATAAAATGTTCTTTATTTAGAAAATTCAGAGAGCCTGAATTTTATAAAACTGAATTAAAGGGTTTTTCTGACAATCTATACAGTTTTAGGACAATTCGTGTAATTACTTATTCACTTCTGTTTTCCAGAGTTTTCCAGTCCACTGTTCATTTTTCATTCTGCAGTTAAGCTAATTATAACAGGCATTGGACACTTATCTAATACCATCAATTGGAAATAATGATATTGTGCTTGCATCAAAACAAGGACTTATGAATGCCAACTGCTGTTCTTATGGACTTGTTATACTACACAAAGCTACACTCCTACTCATTTTTCCTCCTCCAGGAGGCTAACTCCACTCCCCACATCCAAGCAGCAACATTTCTTTAATTCTGCAGGTCAGAATGAAATGGCTACTAGCAGGAACCATTCCAGTCTCTCAGCAAATAAGCCAGCTAGCTCACAAGATGAAGTCAAAATTCATGGAAAAGTGAATTTTGCACACTGTGATGCATTTATGTCAAGTTCTTACAGGCAAGGTCTTGCTGCACTTCTGCAACTATCTCCCTCTCTCTCAATATATCAGCATTAACATGAAATGCATGGTCAACTACCTGGTCCATTCTGAGTTCTGAGAGAGTGCTTCTTCAAATACATCATATATGCATCAGCTGGTTGCTTAAGTTGATTAGCAGGGGGCAGTTAAATTACTATGCTAATCCATGTATTCTCAGCACTATTTCCTTGATATGGATATGTGTATATGCTTACTGGGAAGCCTTGATTAGTTCAAGCTTCAATGTGTCAAAGGCTCCAGATTCTTTCCAAAGAATAATTTTAGCTGTACTCATGTCCCTAAAGTGTAAGAGCTGATTTGAAAAGGTACTTACTTCTACCATATGCTATTTTTCTTTAAACAATTTGCATTTCAAAGTGAAAATGGCATTTATATCTGTATGAATATCAGTATGTTGCCAGAACTGGTCTCCGATGAGCAAAAAAAGATGCTGGTTTCCTATTGAATAAAAATGTTTTCATCTACCGAAGTGGCATCAAAAGAAGAATTCCTCTTTCTAACTACAGACAGCCTTATGATATTTTAAGCTACCTTTTCATATATTATAAAATATCCTGTTATGATACAGTTCACAGAACACTCAACTACATGTTCATAAACAATCTCTACAAATACAATCAAGATTAAGATTCAAGGCACATTACAATTTTGGTTAAAACGTAAAAAGAACACTTATTCAGCGAAGTGAGAATTGTAATATAAAAGGACACATGGAAAAGAAATGTGTTTTTTTTTAACTCACCAACTCACCGTGAAAACGTAAAAAATGTACATGTTCATATGTTCAGCCCAATGCACATGAACTAAATTAGGGAACCATATTTACCCCCAGCTTGTAAGAATATAATTTAAAAAATGGGAACACACATGTCCACAGTGTGAGAACATAGCATGCAACTTGCATTGTCTATATTGCTCGATTTAGCTCTTCACACAAACTGAAAGGGACTAAATATGTCAGATTCAATACTGTGAAGAACTTTCCTAACTGGGAAGAAAACTAAGAAAAGTCAAATGCATAATATTTAGAGACATTTTAGAGGGGCTAGGGTGCAATGGGGAGGGAAGTACTAATCAAATTCTATCCAAACACATGATTTCATACATTTTTGTTCAGTACTTATCTGGTTGCTTCCTTCTCGGAAGTCTATCATTTGTAATGTTATTTGTATGCAAAATTAATATTTACTGGGATGCTATACAGGCAACTATTTTGGTTACTTCTGTCTTCTTCCAATACATTACAACTTAGCAACAAAAAAAAGTTAGAGCAAACCATCACTGGGCAGCACAGGTTTTTTTAATGGACACATCACTTCAAACTAAGCCTTCACCATCTGTTCCGCCCACTAATTACAAATGCAAAATGAATATAATTCACAACTGTACCATAAAAAAGTGATACAAACAATTCAAATGCATGCAAGCAGTCTTCATTCACTGCAGCCTGTACATTTGTGATTTCCCATCATCCCCAAAGTAAACAGTTTGGTTTTAAGATGTCTTCAGATACAAAACATACACTGCGAAGGAAGAATTGTACTTGTACAAACCAAGCTACACAAGACGTAAAGAGAAAGACTGGAAGAGTATATAAAAAGAAAGCCAGGAAACACATCCAGCTAGGGTATAGCATCTGCCATCACTACATTCATGCTTTATTTGTGCAATGCTCTTTATTTTTACTATAAATTTCTCTTCCAAAAGGAAATAAACCTCTTAAGGCCAGAGGGCTCAGCTCACCAGCTGTTAACACTAATGAAAAATACATTAGAATGGTGGGTCAGGAAATTCTGACTCCTAATATCAGAGGGTTAATTGTTCTAAATCACACTGGGTGAATTTATGGTGCAAGATACGGCATATTTTTGAATGCCCTCTAATTCAGTAAAAGGCACTGTCAAGTGGTTTAGGCCAAAACTTGGCCTGGTGTTAGAAAATCATGGCCAAAAATTTTCTGTAGTAAGACAGGGGTGAGTGTAGGTTGTAGCTGTGTTGGTCTAAGGACATAGGCAGACAAGGTTCTTCCAATATCTTTTATTAGACCAACTCAAGTAGCTGGAAAAATTCTTCTTTGCAAACTTTCAGGTACAAATACTCTTTGTCAGGCAGACGAAGCATCTCCATGTGGCCTGTGCTCTTTGTGGATGGAGTAGTAAAATGGCCAGAGTAAGTAGTACAACACTATTTTACAAGTTGCAAGAAACATTTTATTCTCCACCTCCTCCCTCCAATGCCCAACCCCAACCACAACCATCTCTACTCCTTTTTCATTTCCCTAGTAAACCAATTCTTGGAACTATGCAGAAATTATTTTTGGTAGGCTAATGTTTTGTGGAGGCTGGTGATGATTCAGGAAATGCCCCATTGGCCTTGCATTCCTTTCAATGCTTATTAAAATATATTTTTGCAATGACCTAGCACAAGGCTGTCTAACTTGTAAACCTTTGGGGGCCACAAGTTCTGGGGCTGCAGGCCACAGGCCACTAAGCTGTGTTTTGAGCAGATGCTCTTTCCAGCTCTCATTCCACTACATGCTTGCACAGACACCTGCCCCACCACTGCACTGCATGATCCCTGTCCCCCTGCAGGTGGCCCCGAACTCACGCCACACTACCAACCCTCCTTGGGCTAGAGGCATGAAGCAGCAGTCAGAGGAGGAAGTGGGAATCCAGAGACTCTGGCAGCTGTTGCAGGTGGAGAAATGGTGGAAGCAGCAGCAGCAGCTGGGCAGGGGCCTGGAGACAACTTAACCCCTCATGCAGGCCACCGTTTGGACACCCCGACCTAGCAGAATGGACTGAAAACTGGCCCTTAAAGAATCCAGTAATGAGTCACTGACTATCATAGTATAACCCTCCAAGATAAAAAGAGCTTTTTTTTCTTCCCCTGCTGGCCCAAAATCCAAGTTCATGCCCAGTGCTGAAATCTAGATGTACTGCTGCTACTTACTAATTGGGCAGCATCTAGCAGAGTCTATTCTGAATAAGCAGAATAAGTCAAAATGATAAAGACATGGACTGTCAGCTATCAGGAACATCATTAGTAGGTAACATTCATGGCAAGAGAAATAGCAGGACTAGAGTTTGATAACTTAAACTTTTAAATTAAGGTTACTGACAAGAGTTATTAATGGGAAAAGGGAAAGAAAAAGAAAAATACGTATTTTACTCATCAACTCTTTGCTATGGATTCCATCTTGTCAAGTGCAATATGAGTTAGCAGCCCACCATTTTCATCTGGGAGATGCTGAGGGTCTAAATAACTTTCTGCTTTTGTGCCTTATATGTAGTAGAAGAAGTGAGGGGCTAACAGCATTTCATAAAACAGTTCAGGTCAAAGGGACTAAGCATTCACATTTTCTTTCAAGAGTCCTGGAACTTCTTTTTATTAGCAGTCCAAAAGCTCCTTAGTATATTTTTCTGAGATTGTTTTTTCCTTGAAGTGATTTTATGAAAATAAGTTTACTGACACGGCTCAATTACTTATGCAAAATTCTGAACTCACCACTCAAGCCAGGCTGGGATCTTATTTGCAGGCACAAATTAAGTTTGGTCAGTCTTTATCAACAGATTGGGAGAATGCTAACACAATAAATGCTCTGGTGCCACAGAAGGAGAATTGATGATTTAGTAGAAAGGCGTTTTCCTTTCAGCCATTACTGAACCAAAGCCTCAGATAAGATGAACAGTATCAGATAAGCTGTAATTTGAATGAAACTTAAAATCAAGATCTTGACCAATTACTTTTATTCAAGTTCGCATAACACTTTTCCTTACATTTTCATTAAATAAAGGGTGTTTTTAGCTAAATAATAATGTGCACATTTAATATACCTTGCACTGTTCCGAGTCTATAAACTATTCTTTACCTACAGCACAAGTTCTGTTTCATATCTCCATGTGCTGTTCATGAGTTGTTACTTAACAACCCAGAGGTGACTGCACTGCATTGATGTGAGAAGTTGTTTTGGGCCCTGAATGCTGCAAACACATATGCGCTTAACTTTATAAAATTAATAATGTAACATCAATTAATTAAAAGGAACTACCACTTCCATGTGCAAGTGAAACACGTGTTCTGGCTTGTGACCACACTTCCATAAAGTGCATCATTATCCCTCTGGATGCTCATGGAAGTTATTAATGTCTACAGTGGGGGAAAAAAGCCTTATACATACATCAGATAAACATCTAAATTGAGGAAAATTAATGGATAAGAAAAATAACTTCATAATCCTTGTATTAGCAATACACCTCCCCAAACACTAACAGCTGTAATCGTGCACCTAAAGAATCTGACTCTTAGGGTATGCAGTAGACCATCATTATAAAAATATTTTCTATGCCATTTTAAACTAAAACAAAGAAACTTTCTTTCTAAAAGACAATAGATATTATTTTGATGTTAAATTTTTTTATAGCTATTACCACGGTAACAGCAGCTTAGCGAATGCATGTCTGCAGTGTGAGCAGTTTTGATAAACAGCCTCTGCGGGCCACACAACGGGGATAATGTATCCTTAAGTACTGCCAATGAGCTGCCATTCTGCACAGCCAATTACTTCTGTGCGTCTGTCACTCAAAGGAAAAATGACTGAGCCCATTAGATCAAACCTTTGTCACTGTTCCTAATGCACTCTTAGGCCTCATTAATCTGAGGGAGCAGCAACACAGCCGCCGGTGCCTCATTGCCTCCCCCACAACAGGACCACGTGAATCCTCTCATCTCTCCCCCAAGTGCACCACGTTAATCAAGCTCTCCTTATTACCCCAGTCCCTGTCACGGCGGAGAGCGCTCTCTCTCTTAAATGCTCTCATTATGGCCCATCTTTAGAGCCGGCTGAGTGGAAAAAAAAGAGCGAGAGAGAAAGAGAAGAGGAAAAAGCAAGTCCGATCACATTAATATTCATGACAATAATTAGTATTCTAGGTCACTGAATATTCATGCTATTAGTTTGGTTTTTTATGGGTTTGCTGGATGTCCTGATTGCTGGAGTGTGGAGGAAAACAGCATGGTTGGGACTTTAGATGTCAACGGCAGTTCAATACTCAAAACACATTTGTGAATTTTTTTTCCCTTTTGGTAAATCAGCTTAAACCCTCCTGATGGCTTTAATATTTTAAAATCACTGGGGGGGAAAAGCTAGCAGTTTTTGCAAAGGTCTTAACATCCAACTGGTTAGTATTTCAATATGTAATACTCAAAACTCAACAAGATCACATCAGCAGGACAAGGCAAATTTGTAATCTTATATAGGAGATAGCATAAGAGAACATTGAGGCATAAATATCAGTCAGACTTAAACCAGTGAAGTCTAATCAGTAAATGATCTTGTCTAGTTGAGCATCTACATTTGGGTCCACAAAAGTTCAAAACATATTTTAAATGTTTATCTTGGTAATTGTCATTAGCAATCAGCCCTATTTGGAAGTGGGAGGAAGAAGGAATTCAAGTAAATACAGCATTTTCTAACCCAATTCAATCTCTAGCACAGTTAAAAACCCAAGCAAGGAACTGTTAAAAGATTAACAGAAACTTAAAGAAAATGTACTTGAATAAATCTCTCTCTCCCTTGGCTATACACTGGAGAAGCTCAGGCTACTGTAAACTACATCTAATTTTTTCTCCTAGTTCTGATCAGGGCAAGCAATTTCATGAGTGAACTGCAAAAATGTCCTTGAAGGATCACCCTCAACTGGGATGAGAGTGTAATCTCCAAGGCGCTTATAAATTCACTTTTTTCTGTATGCAAACTGACATCTTTCTTTTTATTTACATATTGCTTGTTGCTGGATTATCAGGAACAAAACTAGCAATAGAATAAAATGACTCATTTGAGAATCTTCTATATTAGCAAATCAAATGAAAACCAGATTTTGTTAATTAATAAAAGGAGTTTTGTTCAAATTTTACCAAGGCCCAAACTTAGCAAGTTTCTAGTCTGGAGCAAAATCATACTTGCATGTAGAAAATATAGAAAACATTCCTGTGTTAACATGTAAGCCTGTCTGGTGTACTGGAACAGGCTAAAATATTTCAGCCAAACTGTTGCCAATATATGCACACTCATAAGTATCATGTTGGGGAAAAATTGGCCTCGTCTTTGAAAATAAGAAAGTATTTGCCCTCTCATTTTTCATTCCTTTCTTTACAGCCAGTGCTATTAAAATATACTTCAGAGCAAAAAATAACACTGTAAAACAACTTCATGATTATTGGGCTTAGTACAACTATACAGTTTACTAAGCACCACACCTGATTAACCCTTTTTTTCCCCTTAAAGTGATGATGAGTTTGATTATACAACCTAATCTCACAAAATACCCGCAATTTAAAAAAAGCCATAAACCACAATTCAATCAAGTCAATGAAAAAACACTTATTGATACCAGCAGATTTCAGATTAGGTCCCAATTCAACAATGCCTACTAAAGATAGATAATATCATCCATGTATTATTAGGTTGCATGCCTTCCCTATCTCCTAGGAAGTGACACACCATACTTCAGAGGCTATTACAACTAATCTTCTAAGTTTACTGTAATGACAAATTTTGGTGGAAAATGACTATCTGCTCTGATGAAGAATACTATAAACTTCAGTTCAGTTTAAAAGGAAGATAATTTAGATGCAAGGAAAATCTGTATTGCTATTGGAACCTGATGATGTCATGTTAGGCATTACACTTTAAAAGTATACTATTCCAACTTAAAAATAAATACTGTGCTTAACATTTTTTAAAGAATGTCTGGAAGGCAGTCCATTACAACTTAATCTGATTCTAAGTACTTTGGTGTAAAATAAGATTACTTAATGGCCACTGCATAGCTTTGATAGATGATCATGATTAATAACAGATATGAAACTCACATTTAGGAGAGCATCTTCACATTTTTGTAACACGTCCAAAGTGTCACATATAGTTAGCAAATAATAATGTTTAACATACTTACTGACGGCTGTCTAGTTAACACATTTTAACATACTTCACATACTGCACATACACCACTACATGTAAATTTAAAAGCACTAAAGTCTTCTTAAATTGTGTTAACCAGGAAGCAATTTACTTGCAACAGTAACTAGTTCTAAAGGCAAACTTTCTATATCAGTTGCTGTATGTTTCTATTTGGTTTCTGTTTGTTTGTAACAGAAGAGGAAATGGATGACTCCTGGGACAGATTATGGGATATGGAGTTCATTTCAAGGTCACCACTTTGATCTAACCAAGCTTGGCAATAATTAAAAACTTGGTCTGATCCTATTCCAGGTGAAAGCAATGAAAGTTGTGCCAACAACTTCTAAAGAAGGAGAGCTGTTCAGTGATCAATTTGCTGGATGGACAGATGTCAAATCCTAATAATATAGCCACTATAATTGGCACTCCCTGTTGGCAGCATTTCTGAAAACAGCAGGAGTTGGCTACGTCTGAGAACCACCTCTCTTCAGGCCAGGGTTGAGGCACACTGATAAGGCACAAGACAAGGCTCAACATTTTCACATAATTTTAGCTGTGATTTATTTATTTTAAAGTGCAAAGTTTTATGGGATATTCTGCAAGTTGGACTTCTTGCAACATTAGCGGTACATCTTTTAAAAGCTGTGGGGTAAACAAGCCTGGCACACTAAAATGAAGTGAGAACCTATGCCATCCTTCTCTCTAAGCAACTTGGCATACAAGTGTACATTTCCCATGATAAATGTGTGCAAACCCTTAATACTTGCAAACAAACTATCTCTGAAATTAATTTGGAGGAATGGATGCATTCAGTTTGAATCTCGCAAAGGAGCACCCCACAAATGGCACTTTACTGCAACACTGAGTCCCTGCCCTCTTTTGGCCAGAAACATCTTCAAATAAAATGCCAGGACTTGTCAGAAGTGAAGAAGTAAAAAAGGGTTTGTTATTGTGGGGGAGGATTGTTATTGTGCTGGCTTCCTACCAGCAAATACAACCCTTAATGCACAGACTCTCTTTTATGGCAGCCAGTGTATATGGTTGGTTGTCTCACTGTCTCATCTACTTCTTAGCTTTCACTATTCTCCTCTATAAATATATATTCCAGAGTAAAGGGAATCAGTAAAGCTAACTAGCTTTATGGGTTTTGGAAAATAAGTAGTTAATTGAAGAAATCTCCTTTAGATTCCCTCACTAACTGCTTTTTCCCCTCAGTGGCCTAATTTCAGGGGCCATGAACAATGCAAAGAATGGGAACATGATTTATGGGGTTTTGGGTGTTTATTTCCCCCAGATTACTCTCTTAGATGCTAAGGATGCAACAATCAATTGGCAGATGTCAGGACTGTGATCCTTAATAATGGATGGTTGTATCTGTGCTCTTGTTGAAACCTTTAAAGTCAGGAAAACAAAGTCAGATAAAAAGTTATTTCAAATTGGGAGAAATATTTCCAGGAAAAGGTACTTTTGTTCTCAGACATATAATAGCATTTGAAGTGCCATTCCAAACATTATTACAAGTAGTTTTAAACAGTGACTCCAGGATTAAACAAATATGTACATGAAGTCTATGCCCCATCTGCTATTAATAATTATTTTAAAGAACAGATTTAATACTGATTATTTCCAGTTATTGTGCAGATTTGTAATAGCTGAATTCAATGACAAGAATTTTGGGGGGTGATATCTTTTATTGGACCAATCACTCAGTTGATCCACTAAAAGATATCACTCCCCACCCTCCCCCAAAACCCTTGACTCTTGCATATTTCATGGACCATCACAGCTACATCACTTGCCACTGCCAAAACACTATACGGCAACCATTCACACATTTTATTACAACCTCGCCACAAAGAATCTATTTCCTTTTTTTACTCCAACAGTACTTTAGCAAAAGTATACAACAATGGTTAGGCCTACTGTTCTGTAGAACAATTTAAAAACTAAAATAGTACACTTTTTTACAAAGCTGGGACCCTGCATTTAAAAAAATACAATCAATGGGAACAAATATCCATAAGGATTTCCAAAAATTGGTTCATGACAAGACTGGGCAAAAATTTCACTGGGTTATCATATAATTTTTTTTTGCTATCTGCTTGCACGCTCTCACACCTTGAAATTTTGATGCTCAAAATGCTGTCACTGTGGAAAAACACAAAAACTTCCTTTTGCATTACATCTGTCGGGAAGCAGAAATTTTATAAACAGACATCTCTGAAATATAACTTTATGGAGTTTTGTATGTAGAAAAGAAATAAATGGTATGTATACATGAGAGAAACATGATACTGAATGTACATGCATAGAAAGGCTTGTGAGAGGGAAGGTGAGAGGACAGGTAAGAACTGGGACTGCTACATCACATAATGAAAAATGGTAGGGGAGGAGAAAACATGTCACCTATGTAATGACATCTTGAGATTGACCTGTTATGGGAAAAACACCAGGTCCTGTTCTTAGAACATCAACCAGAGGTATCACTGGAGCACACAACCCAGCCTCTGACAGCACACCTGGGTAATACAAGAAGGGATTATAAGCACCTGGGTTTCAACAGGAAAAGTGTGCAAAAGTGTTTAATTATTTTTTCAGCAAAGTGAAGCTATTCCATTCCATTTTGGTGTTATTTCTGAACAGTAATGTATTGCAGCAGAGTTGACTCATGACAAAAAAGATTAATCTGGCTGCAGCTCATAAAACAGCAAAGAGAACAGGCACAGGATGACCCATAACTACTTTCTCTTCCTAATAAAGATGTTCTAGTATTGATTATGTAAGTGGCTAAGGTACTGACAGAATTCTGCTCCATCTTAGAGAGCACCCCTGGGAGAGGGATGGGGGGGGCACATGCTCCCTGAATCTATGTGCAGGGCGAGAGTGGGCTGCCACTGTGGGCTGGGGTGGCACCAGTCTCTTCCAGGCAGGGGTGCTGTAGCCCACAAATAGCTCCCACTCCCAGTACAGCTGCTGCCTGCCCTGAGCACAGTTCCACTGCCAGGAAGAGCCCAGTGCTGCCCCGCAACCTCAGAACGCAGCAGCAGCCCGCTTTTGCCCTGCACACAGATCCGGGGGGCACATGCCCCCCATGCCTCCTCTGAGGGTGCGCACAGCAGCAGGAGCCGTGCCGCTCAGATAAGCTGCTCGCAGCTCCTTCCCACACCCCACATCACCCTGCCTTGGCTGGGCAGCACCTGCTTCTGCCCCAGCCCCAGCTGCACTTCCTCACTGTGGGCGCCTCGATATGCCCTCCCCCCACGCCCCTTCCCTCCTCCTCAACAGACTTACCAGCCTGACACTGCTTTCCAAGCTGCCGGGCCACATATCAGCAAATGGACTGGTATCAGCTGATATGGCTTGTTAGTAATCGGCCATTGGTATTGTCCCAAAAAATCTTTATTGGCGCACCTCTAAAAACATGTATATAATATTCAAAATCAATAAGATAGTAATGGCTTCTTAAAACTTTTAATGAGAACTTTGATCTCAGATAAACTTTTAAGAAATCAACCTAATAGAGATAAGTACACTGAAACAATGGATTTAAATAATATTATGGAAACATTAGAATTTTAAAAGATTATATCACCAGCTGCAATCCCTTCTCAGACTTGAGCATGTAATTAATGACTGGAGCATGTAATTTGTCTTGATTCTAAAAAATTGGGGAAAATACTTTCTACCTAGTTTTTTCAAAGAAATGGAGCTTAATGTAACTAGAAATACTTAGATATAATATGATAAGTGTCTTGGAGTATCTGCAGTCAAAAACAGTATTCTTGGATACCTCTCTGAACATGGCAGTCCAGTCTAGGAAAAAAAAAACTAATACCAGCTGACTTTGGATATATGACTGGTCTTACTCAACCCCGCCCCCCCCCAACTTGAAGGTAACTATATTACACATCATTTTCATATGCAAGTTAAAATAAAAACTGAAAGCACAATGGACACAATTTTCAGCGGTGTGTAATATTTTGCATTTTTTTTTACAGTCATGAATTTCTTTGTTTATTCCCTCAAAAAAAAAGGATACATTTTGGCTAATTCATATCTTGCTCTTCATATCATAGCAGTTACTAGTGCCATTTGTAACAGGCTGGCCTTTAAGGGTCAGGTCTCAGTGCCAAAGGGCCGCTTGTTCAGAGCTAAACTTCTGCCTCACTCGTCTGCCATGCCTTAATGGAAATAAATATGATTGCTGTTTCTATGGCAGGATGGTGCCCATTGCTGTCCCTTCTGATGCAAAGGGCCTTGATACATGCTCTGGCCTTCCCTTACACGTGCCCCGTGCCTCATTGACGTTCATTCTCACTTCTGGTCCTTCCATATTGTCACATCCAATCTTTCCATATTCCCAATTCAGTAATCCTGCCCCTCATTAGGGACACTCATCTTTACTGCCCTCAACTGGGCCACTCTACACACTTGGCCCCTCACTGGGCCTTCTGACCCTTCACTAGGGCCACGCTTGGGCCCACTTTGGGCTACTTCACTATCACTCGGCCCCACTCTGGGCCTTCTGCCCCTCCCTAGGGCCACACAGCTTCACTCTGGGCCACTTCTCTGGTTCATCCCCTTTGGGCCACTTCACTGTTGCCCTCCTCACTAGGGCCACTTGGGCTCTTGCACCCTGTTGGGCTCAGGTGGCTTGCACTGTGCCTGGCCCCCTGCACTCTCATTCATTGGGGCTCAGGTGGCTTCCACCATGCCTGACCTCCACTACTGGGGTCTCTCCTGCAGTGTGGCTCATGTGGCTTCCACCATGCCTGGCCCTACTACACTGGGCTCAGGTGTCCCCCTCTGGGCTTGCCTGGCCCAGGTCTCTTCCTTTGTTGGTAATCCGCCCATAGGCAGGGGCTGGGGTTTTCAGGCACCCCTCCTCACTTTTCACCAGGAAGCTAACTGGCCTGGCATTTCCTAGGGGCTCCCTCACTACAGGGAGTCCCACCAGGCCACCTTCCCCAGTAGGGTGCAGTTTCAGGTCATGCCCAGGACCAAAAGCCTCCAAACCATCCCTATAGCTCCTGCCCTACCTCCAAGATGTTACAGGAGCAGCTCAGCCTCCTTGCCTGCTCAGCTCATCCAATTCCAGGGTCCTCCTACGATCATGTGCTAGCCTTGATGAGGCATGCACCCACTTGATGGCTGCTTTACTGTCAACTTGAAACCTTAACATGGCAGGCACTGCAGGTTTCAAACCGCCATTCTGGTACCAAATATTCAAATCTCTTCACCATAACTCATTTTTTTAAAATGTCCTAAAATAAGAAATATCTTCAAAGACGCAGTGCCTGAAATTAGAAGAAACAAATGCTGTACATATTTTTCCTGTACTTCAAGCATGTTTAGCTGCATTTTCTCCTTTGTAGTCACTCTACAGTCCAATAGAATATCTCATAATAAGAACATTTTGAAATGAGTATTTTCAAAATAAAAAAACAAAACCCACAGAAATATTAGTTTAATTTAGCACACATCAAAGCTGAACAGCACATGCTTACATTTCTCCTTTAGCTGAACTGAAGCTGTGATATTCTGTGTCTGCAAAGAATGCCTCTAGCACATCTCAGATTTACAGCTGGTGATGTAATCTTCTAAAACACTAATGTTTCCATTATATTATTTAAATCCGTTGCCTCTATGTACCTGCCTCTACTTACTGTTGATATGAATGCTAAAACAATTGAGAAAAGAGCTCCACTGAGAAAAAAAGTTGGATTTTTCATTTGATTGACAGCTTAGAGGCAGATATAGCTATCCAACTGTTCCAGGTGTTTTTAGTGCTACTAATAGTGTATCTGGTTTTTATCAGATGGTTTATTTTAATAAAGTTTTGAAGCTACTGTTTTGCCATATCAGAAATATATTAATTTGCTCATTTTCCATCATACTTAAGTGAATTTAACTGCATCACCTACTTTGTAATCTGTGGATCATTTACTTCCCTAACGTAAATCACTGGTTTAGAGCCAGCTCAACCTTCTAAGTGCAGTAGACTGGGTGATTATGATCCAGCAGCACTGCAAGCCACCATTTCTCTCCAGCAGTGGATGAGGGTAGAAAGAGAAGTATGGAGGCATGTGGCTTCCCATGTTAGAATGAGGGGAGGGAGAGGAAAAGACAACCTCTGGTTTTGGAGGGGATCAGCAGCATGGTAGTAGAAAGGGAAGGGAACAAGCTGGGCCAAGTCACTTTCTGCTGATCCCCCATACTGCAGGTCAGATATAGTCACTCTGGGGACTGGATCTGGCCCACAGACCATCACCATGACTGATCATCATGATTTAGAGACTAAGACCTGCAATGAGTTCATCAGATACAAAAAGAAGGTAAGCTTTGACCAACCCTGATTTTGGAAAAAAAAAATAGCACTGTAATTCTTTCAGGATGTTAGAAGGAAACTAATTGTTTAGATTTTCCAAATGCCCCAAGATTTGTCATCTTAAGCTGCAGGCCAACAACTTGAACTTAACAGGGTGCCATCAACAGACTGATTCGACGCATTTCATGAATCATGTCAATATTCCGTGGAGTTTACACTTCTACCAGAAGAATGTGATTATTCATTATTAGTATTAATATTTGAGTCTACTTACTGGCCTTTCTTTACCAGACACCTGCTATTCTAAATCTGTCACTTTTTCAGGATTTGGAAATATGCTTGTTGATTTATCAGTGAGTGTGACAACCTTGCTTTTTTTCCTTAAATTTTTTTGGTCATTTTATGTTAGTCAAAAGATTAAAAGGGTACCCCAAAATTTGGTTTACATGACAGAGAAAGCATCTCCAAGGGAAGAAGTTTCCCTTTCATTTGCAATACTCTTCCCCTCAGTTTCATCTTCTTGGTTGAGGATCTTGCCTTCAGCTATTTAGACAAATTATTTTGGTTTAAGAATAACCATGGCAGAAGAGGTTTACAATGGAAGGCGCTGGTACACCATCCTACTCCTTAGCCCAAATGTTTCTTTTAGCTATACTATATATTTTTAATTTTTCAAAGCAACAAGGGGGAAGAAGCAACAATGGCTAGTCCCTTGCCAAACCCAACTCATTCGAGCCATTCTAGGTACAAAAAGATTTCAGTCACTCAGAATTAACAGAAAGTTAAGTCTCAAATGTTGAACAGGTAGTGCTGACAGACAAGGGGAAAAAAACCCAGAACTGGAAGAAGCAGCACATTAGTTCAACTTGGCTCTGCACAGTCTGTATAGATTGGGTGCTTCAGTGGGTTTATTTGGTGCTTTTATCCAATAGCCGTTTCAATCAGCTATTAGATAAAAGCACCAAAAAAGTCCTGCTGAAGTGCTAGATTTGTAATGTGATGCCTCTCCTGGGCATGCACTTGGCTTGGTGTGGGGGTGCATGGAGTTTAAAGTAAAGCGCTGGGGTTTTTTTTACATCTGCAAGCAGCATTATTTCTAAAGATTCATGACCTTTACTGAGCAGTAACTGGGAACAGCAGCAAGAAACTGTTTGAGGATTGGGCTTCTAATTTTCAAAAGGATGAGTTCTGCATGAAAAAGAGGTTCATCCCAGAAATCTCTGCTCTCTAGGAGAGGTTTTGGTTTTATAATTCTACTACTGGCTGGCCAGCCCACCTAAAACTGCACTTTCCCCATGGTCTGCTGAAGTCGCACAGTGAGAAGTGCTACTGCTCAAGACAGCAGTATTTACAAAACAAAGTGTGCTGAAAGTTCACAAAGTGCAAGAACAAACCATGTTGGCATGGTTTTCCCAATGCCACCTCCATTTGCCATACAGTGGCAGCCTGTCCATGCTCCTTCAACTGAGCATTTAACTTAGCATTTCAACTACAGCCCAAGATAATATAGTTTCATAGTTTCTACGGTTGGAAGGGACCTGAGCAGATCATCTACAGCAGGAAAGAATACTGGGGTCAAACGACCCCAGCAAGATGTTCATCTAACCTCCTCTTAAAAACCCCCAGGATAGGAGCCTGCATATATGTATCTGCATGTCTGCGTGACTGTCATGGAACCCCTGGGACAAGAGAAGTAGGGGGGAAGTGGAGAGGGCTTGCTCAGTACCTCCACAGTATTGTCTGGTCTGACTACCCCCTGAAGCCAGCCTAGGCATGGCTCTTAGATTAAAGGGAACTCTTGCTTATTTTAACTCTGAGACCCTGGTCTTTTGGTCCCTGAATCTCTCTGCTCATCTCATTGGCTCTGCTTTAGAGAGCTACCTACCAGTTCAATTGCCGAGGGAGGGGCTCTATCTCTTGGTAAGGAGAAGTGCACTCTAAAGTTCCAAGTGGAAAAACTGATAGTTCCTCTTCCATAAAGATATTTACTGGGGTAAAGCCCACCCAGTCAGAGATTCTCTGGTAGCCTCCAAAGGTTTAAGTAGTCCTTCTGACCCTAATCCAGTCCACAGAAGACCAAGATCAAAAGTTGCCCAGCTGTTCACTTTCTTTAGAATCTCGTTCACAGCTTACTGCCTGCCTTTTCCAGGCTTTCTCCATCTATGGTGATGCTTCCCTCTCATCTTCCCTGGACTCCTCCCGTGTGTCACCTACAATCCTATCTTGTTGAAGTGTCAGCAAGGCTTTTCAGATCCTTGATGGATGTATCTTCTGTCACATAGGCCTGACAAATCTGGCTTCATTATCTCTTAGCCCCCTACCTTCCCCTGTACGAGTCAAGTCAGACATATGAGGCATGCAACATTATTATAACATGAACACATTTCAAACAGAAATATTACAACCCCCCCCTCAGTCTGCCACAGCAGCCCTTCCAAACAATTCAATTTCTGGAGGTCTCTGCAGTTTTAATTTTTTCCACGTTCTGCATTTGAAGGTAGTGCTTCTACTGTTTACAGAGAAAAGCTTCAACACGACTGACTTTGAAGAGTATGCCAAACCAATAAGTGCCTCTCACAAAACACAAATCAGGACAACAAAGCCTCTGTCACATATAACTGTCCAACTTCATACAATTAAAAAAATTAAAATACTAATTAAATGACTTGTTTCTTTAAATGTAAAACAGCAACAGCTCAGCTGAGAACACACACAGTTATTATGTTCGTTCATTGTGATTGGCTATCAATGAAGTTAATGATGGAAGAGTATGATATTTATCCCATACAAAGACAAAAGAAAGGACTCAAGCCTAATTGTTTTCTCCTTTGCTTAACATCCTTTAACCTGCAGTAAGTTAAGCAGAAGCCACTACCAAAAAGAAGGTTAAATTTGTGAAGAAAGAATGAGCCACCACGAGAAGGTAACAGCCACAGAAGGAACAGGATGAGAAAAGAACGAGTTGCTTGCAAAAGGTATTACTGACATATTAATGCAGGTGCAGGCAATTATTTTGGGCAGAGGGCCACTTACTGAGTTTTGGCAAGCTGTCAAGGGTTGCTTGGGTAGCCCCGACCCTTGACAGGTGCCCTGACCCCCAGTTGCCATCTTGGGACCAGAAGTCCTACTTCCTAATCCCTGACCTTTGCCACCAAAAGAGCCTTTCCTTGCCCCCAGAAATACTCCTTTCAGCAAGGGGTTTTGCCATCCCAGAACCAGAAAAATACCCAATTATATTCTAAAAATCAAACATCTACAACATTCATTAATTTGATTTCAAAAAATATTTTTGGCCTGATTTACATGTCTTTGTGTAGTGTACACAGAAGTTATCACGCAATAGTTTAAAATGAAGTCCTACTCTAGTATAGTGTGGGGGTGTGGGGCATGGGGGTGGGTATAGGTTTCTGGGGGGCAGTGGGTGCATGGGTATATGGAGTGTGGGGAGGTGGTGGGAGTGCTGGGCTGGCCTTGCTCCCGAGTCTTGCGGGCTCCCTTTGGGTCCTACTGCACCTGGCTCCTGTCATCTTTGTCAGGCAGCCAGAAGCAGATAAATATTAATTTTCTAAACTGTTTCGGTGCCTCGTAGGCTGGAAAGAATAGCTGGCCAGACTGAATCCAGTCTGCTGGCTGTATTTTGCCCGCCCCTGTACTAGTGTGCCACAGTAAAGGACTCATGGCCACGAGGGTAATACATGAATCTGAACAAATAGGATAGAGGGAAAAAAAGACTTTGATAGGAGCAGGGGGAAAAAAGGCGATCTGCCATCAGGCACAGGGGAATTAGCCAGGGAAGGGAAAGAGAAGCCGCCACAAAGAGAATGGAGCATGAAGAATGGGACACACCTCTTTTCAAACTCACTTTGATACCTGTCTCCATCACTTCTCTCCTTCCTCCTCTGTTTTTCTTTGAAGATATATTTAAATTGCACAATATTTCAAGGTTTAAAGTACATTTCCTATAATGATTTTCCTAAACAATTTTCAAATATTTTCAAACTTTTGTATTTACCACATGGACATATAGTAGATTTGTCTTTGTCACAGAAAGCAATTGCCAAAGCAATTCAAAGACTATTTTTGTGTGTATACTGACAGTCCTAAAATAAAGGATTTTAACTTAGAATGTTTTATTAAAATGAAATATAAAAAAGGTCTAAAGCCTTCTGAATGAATGTATGGGAAGAATCCCTAGTGTCTGTCTTTATTCAGTTTAGATGACAAATTTGCTCTTCATATTTAGCTATATAATAATAATATAGAATATTTCTTGAACTCTTACTGTATTCAAAGCAGCCAAATCACTTGTGATTACCTGTGGGTGCCCAGCACCTCCTATAAGATGTCTTATATGGATATTTTACTATTAATTCATGTAGTACTTTGAGAATACTTTTTAGTATTTTTCTTCTCCCCAAATTAGAAAAGCACGAACTTGTTTTAAAAAAAAAAAGTGAGTGAAAATACTGGCAAGAGAAAGAAGAAAACCTTAAGCAGTGGGTATAAACTACATTTTTTTCAGTGCTAAGATGCTAGTATTGAGCTACTGGTAGCTTTTGGGGACAACTTCTAAGCACAGTTTTGGATAGTCAACATCATCTGTGAAATTAATATAATATGCCATACAAGAATTTGACAAGTAATAATGTTTGCAACTGTACTATTATAAGGTCACAAGGGTTATTGATCTATACTGTTTCAACACGTAATTTCTTCTTCCCTCTTCCACTAGTATAGCACTATGTACTTAAGTCCATTATGGATGCTTGGAGGATTACATCTTCATTTAAAGCATATGACATCTGTCACTGTCTGGGACAGAATACTTGATTAGTGGGAGCACTGGACTGCTTTGCTATGGTTGTACGTACTGTTTTATGTCACAGTTACTGTTGTAGTGCGTACTGTATACAGACAACATTGTGTTAGAAAGGTTTTGTCAGCACATGCAGGGGATGTCCACATTAATCATGAATGGCAAAGCCAGTGATTTATGCATGTCATCCCAAATGTATCGAGAAAGTCTTCATCCCACCAACAGGGCATCAAGTATGCTGCATTTTGCAGGAAATGGGTTTTTTTGTTTTTCCCGCAGCTTCCTGCTATCCCCTCACCTCTACAGACAAATGCCTCAGTTACCAAAATCCCACTGTACAGGGTTCACAGGAAGCTATAAACCTCTCTCTAAATGACCTCAAACAGGGTTTCACAATGAATTTCAGAAATTTAGAGTCAATAATTTAGACTTGCCTTTTGTGAATCATGCTGGCAAATTTGGGTTTGCCCTGTACAACAGTATAAGACTATCATTTTTAAAGATACTGGATCTAGTAAACTAGCACTGGAGCAGGATTGACTAATACCCTTTCAAGCCTTAGGAAGCATTTGTCTGGCAAGTGCTTTAAAATAATTTTGAAAAAAGTAGCAATTTAAAGCTTCTCAAAATTTTGGGATCTCTTGTGGGAAACAAATTAGTGGGCAGAGGGAAGATTTACTGGCCAAAAACATCATTTGTCACACAGGTTTGAGATGTATTATATAGATATTCCTATATGGGTAGCATATATGTATAAATGCACACATATATTTACACATGCAAACATTAGCCTGGAAGAAAATGCCTTTTTTATGTTGCATAACAAGATTGCATCTTACCGGAATTAGGCGAGATGTGTAAACTGCTCATGTCTTTGGACAGGCCATTAGTTTTGGGACTGGAGATGGGTGCACAAGCTGATGTAGCTCGAGGTGGCCTCTTCCCAGGGACTTTCACAGTAGTTCTCAATAGATCAATTTCCTTCCCATGAACATTCTGCATGTAGTCCTGCAGAGAAAATAAATGACATGGGGAGAATGGTGTGAATGAAGTTCCAGATTATAGTTACATACTGGGAGCCAGAGAATAAAAAGTATGAGTAACTTTTTATAAAACTCTAGCTTGTAAAGCATATAAAAATGAATTAACAGGCTAATCCTACCCACTTTCCAACTTGCATGTGTTGACTAGTGTGAACACATTCAGAAAAACTCTCTAAAAGTCCCCTGGGACTACTCAGTTCAAAATGGCAGAAGAGAGTCTGGCTCTCAGCCACACCAGCTTTCCCTTGTATCCCCCTGAAATGTAGCTGGGTGGCAGGGGCAGTGACATAAAAGTTGGCAGGGCTTGGAGCCTGGGTTGGGGAAAGTCTGTGCACACCCAGTTCCCAGCCCCTCTGACTTCTCCTTGCCATCTGAGCCACTCAGCTGACACAAAGCAGAGCAGGGTGAAGCAGTCTGCTGTGCTGTAGTGGCAAAGGGCAGGAGCCTTGCTGTGTAGCCAAAATGTCCCACCTCACCCTACACTGGAACTGCAGAGTGAGAAGCAGGTAGGGAAGCCCTGTCCTCCTCATTTACGGGAGCAGCTGCTGGGGAAAAGTGGGTAGATATTCAGTCTCCAGAAGAAACTCTCCTGGGGGTGATTTCACCCTAGTTGTTCCCAGATTACTTTTCTCCTGGATTAATTATTTTTGCTCTGGGAGGAAAAGCTTGAATGTCTGCACACTTTGAGGTTCTTCCATGAGAACTGTGATTCTCCTGGTAGAAACTGAACATTTGCACGGGACCAGAATCTCATTTTACTACGTCCTGGGTAAGAGATAAAGAGATTAGTTCTATTTACAAAACAACAATTTGGTATAACCTTTGTGTTCTGTGTCAGTTTTGCACAAATTAAAATACAGTAACAGAAACATAATTGAGCATGTATTGCTTATGGGCTCTAAAATGAAGCTTAATCAGATAGTGACTCAACCTCAGCATGTGTTCTTTTAATAGACACGTTTTATTTAACATACAATATCTAATGTATTTTATTTACTTTTGTTAACAGAGAAATTTAAAGTCTTCATTCAAAACTCTCAAACTAAATGGAGTATACAAATTCACAATTAGCTTTCAGGTTATGAAATATCATGGTACAGTGATGTATGAATAAGTCAAGAATGAGTAAGAGAATGTTGGTAAACAGGGAATATATATGCTCTTGGCATATTATTACATTATTAATTGAGGAAGCCCAAACAAAACAGAAGCTCTTACAAGTACTAAATGACAGCTTAAGTTGCTTCTATTAATGTACTAAATACAAACAAAGACTCTTGGGTACAAAAGAGTAATCTTGTGCATCTCCCTGGGAAGGAGAATGGAAGTGGTGGACTTTCTTGCAGTGGAATGTCAGCTTCCTTCCCCCATACCTACCTTTCTTAGATCTGCACTGGGGAATAAAAGTTAAAATTATAAAATAATATAGCAACTTCAAAAGTACAGTACGGCTTCAGATTGGAACAGATGAGGGTCTGGCTGTCATCTGGAATATGCTGTGTTAAAGAGAAGACAGCAAACCCTATTTTGATATGCAAATATTACACATATAACTCCCCTAGATGTTAGTTGCAGAAAATGCTGATCTGAGAAAAAGGGGAAAAAACCCTTTAACAAGGCATGAGGGTAATTCAAAGCCAAGTACTTTTAAACAGCACTTAACAAGTCCCTAGAGCCCACTCAACAGCGGGCCACCCCAGAAGTGCCATCTTCTGCCCCTCAACAGCTTGAAAAAGTAGTAATTGCAAATCCATTTGCATTTTTCTTCTCAAGTTGTCCATGTTCATCATTCAACAGTGTTAAAAAAAGAAGCAAGCACCAGAGCAAAGGGAACCCTCCCCAAATGCGTCAATAACAAGATAACTGAGTGCCTGAATCCCCAGAACCCATGTTCCTGCACCTTTGCCATCGCTTGTTTTTTACATTTCGCTCCTAATTATGTTGCATCTATTGCCATACACTTAATTAGCTGCATTAATGTGATTTCTTTTCACATAGTCAAGCAATTAAGAGCTATGATTGAGTTTCATTCAATTAGCCTCAACAAACATGCTAATTGATGTCCCAGATGCAAATGAGGTGCAATGAGAGAAACCTGCTAGCAATTGAGAGTTGTGTCAGAGAGACCCACAGCTCTCAGCTTGCTGACAGAAGCACAGCTTAACATGGCTACCACCTTCTGTGGAGCTGCCTTTTGAGGGGGAGAGATAAGCCATTAGTGCCTCAGTGTACCAAATAGATCCCTACAGGAATAACGTGCAGCACTGAATCAAATCAATGTTGTCTCCAATTCTCAGAGCAATGGCTGATAGCAGCACAGTAAGTGAAAAATGCATAGCTTTTTGCTAGTGTGGTAGGTACAACCAATATTGTAAACAGCACATGTACACAATTTCTTTATCTAAAACTAAAGAAAACCCTCACCATCTCATCTCTGAGCTTGTGAAATACTACATAGGTAATGGCCTACAGTTATCAGTAACTGGTGACTTCATCTTAGTCAGCTTTGGGGCATGCTGGTATTTGAAGTTAAGCCCAGAACACATCAATCAATCAATAATCCCTAAAAATACACTCTCTGTATTGATTCTCATAGCTTTTCCTCCTGAGGTTACCTTTAGCAGTCTGCGCATATATAGTGCTGCTGAAGTGTTAATTTGACTACTCCAGGCCAGGGACCATTATCTTTAGGACTAAATAAATTCCTATCATGTCAGTGTCATTTTTAAGCACCGATTTGTGGATGATGCAAAATTATGTTTCAGAACACCAAAAAATGAACTGCTCCCAGTCAGAAAACATGAAGGTTAATGCAAACTAAAATAATTTTAATTGTTGCTTAAATACTATCTTTCTTTTAGAAAAAACAGAATAGAAACACACTAACATGAAAATGATAGCAATCATTTATACAGGCACAGAGACCAAAGAAATGTCCATGACTGTTTTCAAAATATACCTGTTCTTGAGAATATTTTATCTTGATATTTAAGGATGTTCCCACTTACAGGAAAATACTAACAGTGAAAGTGTTAACAAAATGTTGGCACAGGCCTAATGTTGGCTTTTGATTTAAAATATAGCCTTAATGGTGACATATCAACTGTATTTACATGTTTAATAAAAATATAATATACACATTTACAAGCAATTCAGTTCAGCTGTTTAGCTGTCATATGTGCATTCCAAAACAATCTTTTAAAAACCTAACATAAATTGCTATGAAGAATCCTTCAGTGTAAAACTACTACTCCGTCAAAGGAAAAGCACAACTGTGCTGAGGAGGGGAGAAAATATTACAAACATGAAATTGAAGAGATTAGGAAGCACCACAAGAGTATACTTTCAGGGTACGTACAGGCATTCAGGGAAGTTAGGGAGAGGTTAGAGTGAGTTAAAATTGGCCACCCGATATAGCTTAGTTCACCCACATTCAGACCTTACATTTAAGGTGCAGACAGAAGAGCAGCTCTCAGTTGTAAAACATGGCACTTCACATGAAGCAACATGAGTTACAATGATTCCCTGGACCCAAAAGACTTCCACTGGTGGGTCCCAGGGCCTGGGGATTCAGCTGCTGTTCAGCACAGCTGCAAGCCTGCAGCTGCTCTCCCCTAGTAATGCTCCTCCCCACTCCCAACCCTGGTGCTTTTTTTCAAATGGGAAGGGAGAAAGGGAGTGGAAGGACCTTGCTCTGGGGGTTGCCCAGCCAGCACAGGATGGTAGGGCAGATGGATTGGAATCCCTCCCATGTTGGGGGGGAGGGCGGCTCCAATCCACCTGCCCCACCATCCAGTATGGCTGAAATCTAACTCTCTGCTTTCTTCCCCCTCCTCCCTTTCTGAAGACAGTGCTGGGAGCAAGACTGAACTGCGTCAGCCCAACCCTGTTCCCAGCATGTGCAGTCACAAGTTACTGAAAACACACCATTTTGGAGCATCTTCATTGGAATCTTCATGCAATAAGAGTTCAGATTATTGTGGGATTTATTAAAGCGCTCTGCAGCTATGCACTTGTGCTTGGTGACATTTGTAGAGCACTTTCAGGGGCCAGATCAAGTGAAAATTATCACTTCTTCTGTGCTTTTGGATTCCTAGTTAGGTCAATCTAAGTACAAACCATTTAGAAGTTCCAGGAACTTGTTAGATTGGTCAGAAAATGGCTGACCTGATCAAATTTAACTCTGCCTTGGAGGTCAGTGATCAGTTTACTAGATTACAGAAAGTAACAGGTAAAGTGATTTAACTGAACTTCTGTGTGTGTTCCCAGTGCAGCACCAAGGCTGGGAAAGGTCAACCACTGCCCCTAGCCCCAGGACTGCACTCTTCCTACCCCTTCCCCCACCAGCACCAGGGGCTACTTTTAGCCTCCCCTCCCTGCCCCTCCTCCCATTGCCAAACAGACACCACCTCCCCCAGGGATCAGTCAGCCAGCTCCTCTCCCTCCCCACCCAAACCTTCTGAACCCATAGACTACTCCCCATGCTGGTTCCACCAGTGTTTGACAGTGCTGGGAGCTGATGGAAGGGAATTGGGATGGGTGGTGAGGGAGCATGGGTTTGGGGGGGGGGGGGGGGGCGTTCACTGGGAAGAAGGGATTGTTTGTCTGGAGGTGGGGGAGGAATTTGGTGGGGCTGAAAATGGCTCCTGGTCCCAATGGGGGGAGAGAGCCCACCAATCCTGCCAACCCCTCCCCACCACAGAGCTTCCAGCTCCTCCTCTCCGCCTTCCCCTCTTTACTTCAGTCAGGATCCTTGGACTGGTGAAGGCCAGTAAACTAACCCTGAGAACGGTTTGTGGGATTGAATGCAGTTTGGTGGCTTGAAGTGGGGGTGGGACTGGAAAGGTCTGGGGGGGTTGGCAGGCTCAGAGCCCCGCTCCAATCCTGCCAACCTGTCCTGATCCACCCAATACCTCCACAGACCCTGAGAGCCTCCAACCCCCAACCTTACACCCCAGCTAGGCCCCTATCATGCTTATCCCTCCCCTATCCCAACTTGTTAGACTGGGGCCATGTAAACACTGGGTTCTGAAAACAGTCCTGGTCTCAGGACTGTCTTCAGAACCCCATCTAAACCCCCAAACTGTTAGCTGTAATGTCTGCACGAAACCTCAATAACACAACTTTGGGCATCCCAGTTTAATTTATTTCCTACATAGTATCTGTCCACATGATAACATGGTTTGGTGATTTTTAATGCCACTTCAAACAAAAGAGGTCAGACAAAATCCTACTGTGTTTTGAGGCATGGATCTGACTAAGACAATACACATTTATTTTAAAAGCTGAATTATAGGATCATGCTCATTCATATTGTGGTGCTGGCAGCAGCTGGCAGTTGGGTTCTCCCTCCCTGCTTCTCTTCCCCGCCCCCCCCCAGGTGTTCCCCACCAACCTGGAAGCAGGCACGGGGAAGGGGAACCCACCTGCCCACCAATACCACCACTTCAGGCTGGGCACAGCTCAGCTGTTTCATTGGGAAAGCATGGACAACGGGTATACCAGCGGTGGTGGGATGCAGGGGAGGGGAAAGGATGAGAGAAATAGAAAACATGCCTCTGAGAATGGAGGGGAAGGAAGGGGGCATATTTACCTTCTTTGGGACTTAAGTCCCTAGTTGCTACTCCCAGGGTGCAGTCTTCCTGCACTGGTGGGGAGGAGGGGAAGGAGGAAGCTGGGAGCAGGGAGGCATGCAGCCACCCCTACAGCACCAGTAGCTGCTCCCATGCTCATCTTCATAACATCTTGGATCTATTTCTGAAATTGCATATTGCTTTCATTTCTATGTCTCCTAATCTGGATCGCAAGTCTCTTGGTGCAGGAATTTTATTTTTAATATGATTTAACTATATAACGCATTGTGCCTGGTTTACAAATGGCAAATAGCAGGGTCTAACCACTGCATTCCATTTTCAAAGACTAGTTTATTGTAAAAGGAAAACACCTCTGCCATCAGCAAACACCTACTGACTTGCAGAAAGCACCTCTGGTTATACGTCTTGCTATTATTTTAAGAACGAAACACTACAACATATCCAAATAAGCAAATATACATTTGTTATAGTTACAAATATACAGTATTCAAGTATAGAAAATATACAGACTCTTTCATTTATATTAATAGATGTAATATTATATAAACACAGATGTTGTATATATTTAACATATACATTAAAAGTTCAAGATATACACACAGACACACAACTTGAGGGGGGAGGGAAGGGGACATGAATATCCAGTGCCTGGCTTTTTGTGCGAGTTATTAAACTCGTGTAAAAGAGAAATATAAATACAACCTTTCTGATGTGATAACATTTTACTCTCGCTGAGTAGCAAATAACTGTACAAGAAACACGGAAACGGAGAATCAGAGCTTGAGTACTTCAAGGCATGAAAGACCTTTAAAAGGGAACAAAAATGATTAAGTGGATAGGTGCAGCTCCTGATGGTCTAAGTGGAAGAGTCCTTCACTATCTTATGCAATAAACAAAGCAAGTTCTCTGATTAAGACTCTTGCTGCCAAAGTAGACTAGGGATGAGAAATGATGCACATATTCTACTGCTCTTTAATGACCCCTGCTGGACAATTCTGAAGTCCAGGTGAAAGCTATGTGCCTACAAACCAGGTGAAGTCTCAATGAAAGAATTCAAAGGAGCATTAATAGCATGGAATACTTATGATTTCTTCCAGTTGGTCCTGACTCTATCAAAAACAAGCTCAGTCAGAAAGTTTGCCATGATAGCTGTAAAGTTAAGCTGTGGATGCTCTTCCCTGGGGTCAAGACGTATCACTTCATGGTTGCCTCATGTCACAGAACATGTTTTGTTTTTTTAAAGCTTAATTCTCTCATAAAACTGCAACAGAAAATGGTCAAATCTACTTTTATTTTCTTCACTTGCATTCCTCCTTCCAGCATCCTTCCCTTCATCTGTAACTTACTTGCAGAAATAAAGCACAGACTGACCCAAACAGCATGGCCTTTCTCTACTTAATGAATGATACACAAATATTTTTGAGGTTCTCAAGGTATTAAATCACAACAAGAAAAAAAAATCTATTCTTCCCTTTTGAAGGGGTTCATGTTGAGACAAGCAGACAACCTAATGTCTTCTATTCTAGGAAGTGATTTATGCACAGGGCAAATAGCCAGAAATTCCATTCCCAAATTTACTGTTGGGTTGCCTTATGATGATGGGAAAAATATTTGAATCTTTATGCTTATTTCTTTTTAAAAGCACACAAAAATATTTGAGAGGCTTGATCCTTTAAGTCTGGTACAGTGCTTTCTGATGCCCCTGTGAAAGATATGGTACAAGTACAAAAGCATGAAAAAGAAAGCCTAAGTTTCTATCACAAGATGATATTTTAGAAGATTCAGGATGGTGAAAGCTAAGAGTAGATGACATATTTCAGAGAACAATTCTGATTTAGTGAGCCATGTGTGGTAACCTGAAAAGCTATTGTTCATTGTCAGCAACAACTGCTTTGGAAAAAAATCCATGTGGACTGGTAAATGCTGAAGCCTTTACTTTTTAGTGTGTACAAAGCAGTCAGACATTTTTATTGCAAAATGCCGTCTGGAAAAGATGCAAAACAAAATTGCTAAACTGCAGAGGAAAAAAAAATAAGGGGGAAAACACAAAAGGCCCCCTTCCCTTTGCTTATTGAGTTCAAAGGCATAACATGCAGCACCCTGCAGCAAATGGGAAGCTACACTAATTTTAAAGCCATAAAACGCTATAAAGTGCCCTGCGGGGCAGGACTACACTGAAGCTAGTTGCACCTAAATAAGACATGGTTCATTTACTTCGCAGCTTAGCCTAATGTAATCATCAGCGGATTTCTAGCCTAGAGTTGTAACAGGCAAATAGCCGATACTGCGGAGGCGACACTCCCAGCCATTGAGGGGGCCTCAGCTAGATTGCTGTTGATTAGAAAATTTTTCAGTTTTGACAAGCACTTAATGAACATAAATCGCACCTTGATTGGTTTCCATTTGGGACCACAGGCACACCTAAGAAGAAACAGCCTGCAACTCCACTCTCTCCATCCCTTCCTTGCAAGTATCTCAGTTATAAACCTATAATCATGTTATGAGCCATAACAGAAATATATTTATCAAGTGTTTCTGTAAAAGTAGCAGGAAAAAAAATACTCTTGCTGTATTCCCTCCCACACAGATACTGACACTGTGTCCTTTAATATTATAATACACTATGAATCTTATGAAAAGGCACCACAATGCTACCTCCCCATAAAAATTATATTAGGAGAAAATTGGTCATTTTACAATATAAGAGTCTGTTCTGGAAACATTCTGACCAACCTAAAGCTCCCTCCGGGTCCTGGCAAAGAGAAGGTCACCCTAGCCCTTTACTATTCAAGTTAGGAATCAAGACCATACAATTAAAGATATAAAGAAAGCATTCACTGTGCCTTTACTGCAATTCCTAATCAGTTCAATTGGTGCTCTGAAAAGGGGTAAAAGGTTGGACGAGCCTTTCAATATATAACAATGTACAGACTCACTCCTCTCAGACTACACAGCAAGGACAGATATAAAACATTTAGTAAACATTGGATCAGAGTTTGTATATTCTGAATAACTTATGCAAAATACCTAATGGTTAGCTCTATTAAACAGGGAGCTTTACTTTAAGAAAGCCGTTTAATAAATCAGTAACTTGGCTTTCACTGTTTAATTTTATAATGTGCAATATCCAAACATTTTGCCTTATCTTTTTTTCAGTGAGCGGCACTTTTCACTGATATCTATTACATACTGTACATTTGTACTGTTCTGCAAGTAACAGTTTCCTGGGTGCTGCAATATCCTACACTAATTACATGTGATAAATCTTGTCACACACTCTGAAACAAATGAACTCAAAGCCAAAATGCTTAATCTATTCACAGGTCACTTCTTGCAGAAACAAGGAGAGTTTCTATCAGATCATGGGACTAGTAACATGGAAAAAGCAGAAATAATCACTCTTCATTACCCTAAGCACAGAGTACTTAAATGGAGTCTTTTATGGTGCAGCTCACTGACCATTATACTGGATACTGAAAACTCCACATTACATTATGCCTGTGGTTTGCCATGGTTTTTTCATTTGGTATACAGCAGGTGCAGCAAGGCTTTCATCCACGGATATACTCAATTTGAAGTGAGACTTACACCGGTTAGGCTTTAAAACTATCTTACCCTTGACATTTGTCCTGTAATGCAGGGTCTTAGATTAAAGGTAGCAGCCATGTGTTTTGTGTGCTTTTCTCTCTCTTGCTTTTTTAAATCTAATCCCTTATCATAGCAGGGATCAACCCAACTCCTACTTAACTATACACTTCAAGAGACACATTCCATAACATGGAAGATATATTTTAGTTACAGTGAGAGTTAGTCTCCTAATGGTATTCCAACCCTTTTGCTCCCTAGATAGAAACAGAGATCAGCAAAATATTTTGCATCCCATATCATGACGAAGCTGGGAATGGGAGCATTACCAGTCATTTAAATTGCTTTTCAAGGGGATAACTACATACTTGCTATTAGTAACTGTTGTAACTTTTGCACAAAATACAATAGAATTACACACTGGTAAATTGTTAGCAGTATTTTATTCTGGATAAGGGTTTAGAATAACCTTGATCTGCATTTCTGCTTGAATGGTGGCTATGGTATCAACACATTAAATAATGAGCAAAAGTTGTACACAACACTGTATACGCTCTGTACCAGTTTGTTTCTCCACTTAATCAAAGTAGGGAGGGGGGAGAGGAACATATGCTTCTCCTCTTTGATTTCTTTTCCTTCGAATTTAGACTGCATGCAAGCCTTTCAAGGGGCGCACAAACATTCATAAAGGGTACATAACAATGTGAACTTGGGAACATAGTTATCTTTGCTTTACTTCAGTTACCATGATGAAATAATTTTATTATTACTTGCATACTTTCTGGAAAGGTATTCAAAAAGGAGTTTCACACATAGCACACAGACAGTTTCATGTCCTTTGGAATCACAACAATTTATGCATGTGTGTTTTCTTTTATATTGTGTAATCAAACAACAAGGGCAAATTTATTAACTCAGATTAACTATAAATACTTTTGGGAGATGAAGCAGTCCAACTTAACATTTTTCTGAGCAACAGAAAAGCCTGAAAAAGATGATGCTTTCTTGAGAATGAGGTCTAGGAAATTTTTTAACAATGAAAGCAGTCATATATAATTATAGAGCTTTAAGAAAAAAGCATTAAATATTGTGAGATTTGTAAGAAACTGGTTAAACATTCACAAATTTTCTAGGTCTTTGTGTGTGTGTCAAATTTCAGTAGACTTATGCTGACTGTGATTTAAAAGCTGCAAGGGCCCTATAAAAAGTCAGTCAGTCTGAAGAGTTTTACAGGTTCAGATTTTGTTACTGTCTTTTAACAGGGTGGGTGTGATTGCAATATATTGTTGGCACATATGCATGATGTTTTAGCCTACAATAGATGAAAACTGGTCATAATTAAGTCCAAATACTATTATTAATCAGTAGTTGCTTTGGTTAGTTATGGAAAATACATTTCTAACACTTAAGAGTAGAAACATATATTACCTTTGTGCTGCCATAAAAATTATTGGCAAACAGATGTCCACAATTCTTGTCATGTCACAAATGCCCCAAATCTGTGGCTGCGACAAAGCTAGTAACAGTTTCTGCTCCTTTATTGTGGCAGAGGTTTGTTTGCTTTATGGCACAAGAGTGCAGGCAGTCCAGAACTGCCCATACCACCTGCCTTAGGCTGGACAGCTCAGGGGGCTTGACGGATCTGATCCTGCACACCCCAGGAATTCCCATGCAGGATTGGGCTCCTGAAGCCCAGGAAGCTCCTATCCAGTTTTTCACTCATAAGAGATGCGCCCCAGGCAACCTCTGGAGAGCATTTCTGTAGGTGGGGAACCCTGGCTTTCCCTACTTGCAGAGACACTCCTCAGAGATTCTCTAGGCAATTCCAGGGGGCATCTCTGTAAATGGGGAACCACAACTTTCCCTTCTTACAAAGACACACCCTAGGGAATCTCCAAGGAATATCTCTATAAACAGAGAAAGCCAGGATTCCCCTCTTACAGGGGTGCACCCTGGAGATTCCCTAGGGTGAGCCTCTGTAAGCAGGAAATCCCGGGTTTTCTTGCTTACAATAATGCAGGGAATCTCCAAGGCAGAGCTCTGTAAGTGGGGAATGAATATGTTGTCTGTTGTCTTCAGGATTGGCCTTCTGTCTGATGTGGGACAACGAGTGACACGTGTTTGCCCAATTAAGTGGATGAACTGTGGCAGGACACATCAGGCCATAGCTGATCAGCTTCATTTGGTGATATCTGTTTAAAATGGGCTAATTTTCTATAAATGGTGGAGCAAAATATACACAAATGGTGGAGTGAATCACACGCACACACACGCAACACAGATTCTAGAGTTGTGGCAGCCGCCTGGTATTCAGACTGATGTAGCTTAGGCAAATTTCATCTGGACAGAGCGTGACAGATTTTCTCCCTTGCAGCACTAACAGAATCCCAATGACCTCTGTGAAGGTCGTTACAACAGAAACTAGCTTGAATGGGAGCAAGATGTAATAGAGGCACTGGTCTAGAAAAGTAGCCCCCAGGAAGTCACAGTACAACTCTTCTTTTCATACAGCATGTATCCAATATATATAGATAGCTTTTTACAAGAATGGTCAGTAAGACTGTCCCCTTCTCCCCTCCCTCCTTCATTTTTTTTTTCCTTTGAAAAACAATGGAATGACAATCGTAGGAACTTTTTCTCAGGGAAAGTTATAAACTCATTTCAATTTCCCAGAAAAATCACAATGAAGAGACAATTTGTTTGTTTTTTCCCCCAGGGGAGATGGTGGAAATGATCACCTTTTGCACGACAGGAGGTACCAATATTTTTAGTACCACATCTCCCTGCCCAATACAGAAATGAGACCGAAGTAATAGGAAGGGCATTGTTGAAGCTTTGTTTGTACCCTCATAAAGTTTTGAATTTGGTTTTCTGTGTAGAAGTTTAGCCTTGAGTAGCATTGTGTATCAAATGCACATTTATAAGCTTGGAAAGTGTGGAAACTGAAATCTCACATGGGGAACCTCCCCTCATTATGTGAATTATAGTTCAGAGCAGCATTCACAAGTTCTCATGATAAGCTCTGCCTTGAAACACAAATACACAATTATAAGCTTAGAAAGAGAAACTCTCACTCAAAGGAAGAGAATTCGTATGTTCCTAATCTACCAGATGATATATATTGGTATATATATATATGTGTAAACAAGTCCTCCATTCCCTGCACTGTGTCAAGATGCAACATAGATAGGTTAAAAAGAAATACTAAAATAGATTTAAATCCCCTCTGAAAAAATTACATTAAAAAATGTGAGGGAGGAACTGAGAAGTAGCTACAGGGGCAAAAAATCCGATACCAGCAACAATCACAGATAAGGGCCTTTTCATCTATTGACCTGTGGCATCATGGCTAAAACCCCAAAAGGTAGACTGTGTCCGAACAGGTATTCATCAGGCTGAGGAGCAGATAAAGACATTGAGAACAACACTACCCAGCATGTGTTCCAGCGCATAAATTTAGGGAGCCCTAATGCATGGTACTATGCCATTAAGAGCCAAGAGATGCCTAGACAAATTCCCATGGGTCCCTTTGGGGAGCCTGACATAGAAATCTTATCGGCCAAATTTCAGTCATCTACTCAATGGCTATGCTCTAGAAGTGTAAGATGAATAGGTAGCTATGGTGAACTATGAAGCCTGCAGGTCAGAGTTCTCTCTCATTATCCCTCCATTTTCTATCAATGAAGTCCCTTAGGCATACCAAGGGAAGAGAAGGTTTGAGGTTCTTGAAAAAAGCCTGTCATGACCCAAACATGAAACAGTGGGATACTTATGTACATATTTTTCTGCCTTTCCTTAAAAAGGAAAATGAATTTTGTGATTGTGAAAGGTGTCAGCTGACAGTAATAGCAATGGAAGGTATTTAGCTAGCACAATATTGCAGCAGTTTCTCCTCAGTGCTCTGCCACTGTGACTTGGCTTTGCCAGAGATGAGATGCTAGTTTGATTTCTGTTTCCACAAAATCTTATGTTTTTACTAGTTTTCCAGTGAGGGTGCCAAACTGCAATACTCATGTATGTGATATGGACCTATATGCTATGATACAGAGATAAACCACTGACCTGTTTCTCAGAGACAGCTAAATATATACCTTCTAGTAAGGACTTCTAATCACTACTGCCTTAGACAAGATACAAAGTGTGTTTGTTATGTTATTAGTACTTTATACACATTTTAATGTTGTCAGTCCACATAACTTTTGGATTAGCAGCTTTATATTCCAAATGAGGCTACTATATAGATGGATTAAAATTAAGATTGATTTCTCTCCCTCTTTCCCTTCCCCAATACTGCTAAAGCGCTATCAATTATTTCATATTATGGAATAACAATTGCAGAATTTTGAAAAACAACATTTTATACTAAATGCATGATCTTATTTAAAAATAACTACTCAGACTAATATCACTTTTCCCATAAATATTAGGAATTTCAATTACAAGTACCAAAACAGTTTCTTTCTCTTTCCTTGCCAAGGCCCTAAGTCAGGTAATAATTTTTTTTTCCTTTAGAAAACTTAAATGAAATATAGTTACTAATGGGTAGTAGACATATGACTTTGGTGTTAAAACAGTGCTAGCTTTTTGTGCAGACAAGTACAGATGTAGGCCCACAAGAAAATACTTCAACACAGCAAACCACCAGATTTACCTTTTTAGTCATTTGTTCAATGCCTAGGATAATAACTAAAGCAAATCATACTTGGAGAAAGGAGAAAATACTTGGAGAAATCATAATCTACTTGGAGAAAGAAGGAGTGATCATCGGCAGCCAATGTGGATGTATTAAGAACAAATCAAGCTAAACCAACTCTATTTCTTTGGGGATGGTGTATGTGTCATATACTTAGTCCTTTGAAAAGGGGAATGTTTCAAAATGACACTAAGCCATGTTGCATTCAACCTGTGAGGTGTGGATAAGATGGGAACGATATAAACGTAGCAAGATTGCTCCAATTTTAACAGGATGAAGCTCAGTTGAAGCTGTAGAGGTTTTGCTACATTTGTATCTTGGCGTGTTCTCATGTAATAATCAGAATGCAATAGCTGCTGCCCTTTTGAAACACTCCCCTTCTGAAATGCCTCCAAATATATGTGAGTCCATATCTTCTCTTTGATAGAGTAACTATGGTGATAAGGAGAATGTAGTGGACATGATATACCTGGACTTCAGCAAGGTTTTTATCACTGTACCAAATGACATTCTTGTTACTAAGACAGACAAATATGGACTAGATAAAGCTACTGTTAGGTGGATATGTAACCTGCTGATTAACCGCTAGGAAAAAAGCAGCTATAAAAGGGATGGATGTCAAAATTCAGGATGTCTCAAGTGTATTCCATAGGGGTCTGTTTTGGGTCCAGTGCTGTTTAACATTTTTATTAATGACTTGGATTAAGGAAGAAAGATTTTACTGATGAACCTTGCAGAAATGCACAAAACTGGGAGGGGTTGCAAATACTTTGGAGGATAAGATTAGAATTCAAAAGGATCTGGATAAATTAGAGAATTGAGCAATAAATGACAAAATAAAATGAAGCAAAGACAAATGTAAGGTGATGGATCTACAGAAGAAAATTCAAATGCACAAATGCATAATGGAAGGTAACTGGTCAAACCAATGACTCTCAACCAGGGTGCCATGAGATCCTTTTAAGGGTGCCATGCAGTATTAGCACTACTAGGTGTGTAAACACCTAAACTGATTCAGAAAATAAGCCTAGCTATTTCAAATAGGAATCCACCGTGTCAAAAACATTGTGACCTATTGTGCTCTCAGTTCCTTGCAACAGAGGAATTGCTATTATTTTTCTCATAGCCAAAAAACAAGTGCAAGCTAAAACCTCTCATTTTTCCAAGGGTTGCCTTAAGTCCAAAAAGACTGAGGACCACTAGGCTAGATAGCAGCACTGCAAAAAATGGTCAGGGGTTTATGATGGATTATAAACTCAACATAAGTCAGCAATAAGATGGTGTCACAAAAAAGTGAATTCCATTTTGGGCTACATTAACAAAAGTATTCTAAAACACAAGATGTGACAGTATTAGTCAACCTGGTGCTGGGTATGCCCTAGTGAAATAGTGTGTCCAGTTCTGAACACTGGGTTTCAGGAAGGTTACACGGAAATTGGAGAGGACCCAATGGCAAATTACAAGGATGATAGAGGGTTGGACTGCAAATTGTATCAGGAAACAACTAGTTACCTTTAGTCTGGGAAGATGGAAATGAAGAGAGGGAAACTATAACAGATTTCAAATGTGAGAAACGACCATATAAAGAAGAGAGAACAACCGTCTTTCCTTACTGAAGAGGACAGCACACAAAGCAATGGTTTTAAACTTCAACAAAGCCATTGTAGATTAAATTAAAAAACCCCACCCTTCCTAAAAGGGCTGTGCAAAATTGCACTGCCAGTTTTGCTTCGATGCTGTTTCCAGGTCAAAACAGCAAAATTGAAATGGAACAGATATGGTCAAAACAGCCTCAAAACAAAACGAGGCAGATATAAATATTTTGCCTTTTCGATATTTCCCCCTTAGGCTACAATGGGGAAGGTTGAAACAACCTATAACTTTGTTATTTCTGGCCTGATTTGGATGAAACTTGAAGGAATGGTAGCCACTTCTGAGGGCATGAAGCCTGCCAAGTTTCAATGAGACAAGTGCAGGGATTTGGGGAAACTACACTCCAAAGTCTTGAAAGCAAAACTGATGTCACATGTATGTGTTAAGCCACAGGGGGGTGAAAACTGCAGGGATGGTAGTGCTGAGGCCACCAAGCCTGCCAAGTTTCAAGGAGATAGGTGTAGGGGTTTGGGGGAAGGTGTACCTCAAGCTGCAGATAAGCAAAACTCGTGACATGGGTGACACTGTGTGTGTTAAGGTGCAGCAGGGTGAAAGCTGCAGGCCTGCTAGCCCCTGCTGAGGCCACAAAGCCTGCCAGCTGTCAAGGAGATAGGTGCAGGGGGGGTTTGCGGCCCTGCACCCCAGCTGCTGACAGGCAAAACTCGTGACGTGTGCTTGTCTGACTGAAGATCCCCCATCACTTGCCACCACAGACCTGAGGGTAATAACTGACCACAGTATGAACATAAGCCAGCAATGCAATGCTCTAGCCAGCAGGGCCAACAATATCCTGGCATGCTTCAATTGATGCATCTCCAGCAAAACCATTGGAAAGAAGTAATTCTCCTGCTCTACTCAGCTCTACTCGGCATTTGTGAGACCACAGCTGGAGTACTGCATCCAGTTCTGGGCTCTGCACTTTAACAAGGATGTGGTAAAGCTTGAGAGAGTCCAGAGAAGGGCTACCCATATGATAAGAGACTTGCACAGAAAGCCATATGAGGAAAGGCTGAGGGACCTGGGATACCTTAGCCTGGAAAAGAGAAGGCTGAGAGGGGACTTGGTTTTGACCCCGCTGTGGCTTAACATGTACACGTTACACGTTTTGCTTTTAAGACTTTGGGGTGCGGTTTCTCTAAACCCCCTGCACCAATCTCCTTGAAACTTGGCAGGATTCATGCCCTCAGAAGAGGCTACCATTCCAGCAAGTTTCATCCAAATCAGGCCAGAAATGACAAAGTTACAGGCTGTTTCAACCTTCCCCATTATATCCTATGAGCAAATGTAGAAACAGGGTCGAAACGGTGAATCTGTTTCAACGGAAGAAAACGAACCAGCTGTTTCAACCCAAAACAAGATTCGAAATGGAACAATGTTCCGTCGAAACACTGATCAAAAGGGAATGCTGCCGTTTTGCACAGCCCTACTTCCTAACTCGAAGCCTAGGGACAGACATTACACATAAACAAGTTTAAATGACCAGAAACTGGTTGAAACCTGCAACAGAACAGACACGCAGTGCACATAAACCAGTTTGAAAATGGCCAAAACTGTTTTGAGATAAACCTGGTTGAATGTAGTATCAGACTTAACAACTGATTTGGCTCAAACCGGTTTATGTAATGTCTGTCCCAGGCCCTCTCCTGGTTTAAGTTAAATCAGAGCCCTCCAGCATCCCAGCATGCTCTCTGGACTGGGCAGTACTTTCTGCTCCAGCCGCAGGGCTAATCCCGCCCCCTGCTCCCTAGCCCCAGCAGGGACTGGCTCTAGCCGAGCCACTGGCTGGCATGGCCCCATTAAAGCAAAGTGGGCAGGGAGGGGGTTAACTCTTCCCTCCTTCCCCACCGCAGCTGGGGTCTGTCAGTTTGCCAGGGAGTAGAGGGGAGGGGGCCGTGGTGGTGGCCCCTGGGGCTGCCAGACCCTGGCTGCAGGGCAGAAGGAACTGAGGGAAGAATGATCTCTTCTCTCTGCTGCCATCACCTAAACAGGGACATGCTGGGGATCTTTTCTGTGCTAGGGGGTGGGGCTCTTCCCTCTCCTCCTCTCCACAGGGGTGGTGGTGGGGGGCTCTGTACAGTGCTGGAGGGGGACTTCTGCTCCTCCTCCCCATCCTTCCCCCTAGGGTGGGGAGGGGGACTCTGCAAAGCTGCCCAGCCTCCCGAGGGGAACTCTTCCCCTGCTTCTCCCCCACCATGGGGTGGGGAGGGGTTTTCTGTGAGGCTGCACACCACCAGAGGAGGACTCCGTGGCCGCGAGAGGTGGGGGGGAGGGGAGGAGTGGGGTGAAGAGTCCTCCTCTGAAGCCGGGCAGCCTTGCAGGGTCCCCTCTGTGCAGGGGGTGGGGGAGGAAGGGGCAGAGCCCCCCTCACTGACAGCACTGAATAGAGCCCCCTTCCCTGCTCCGTGGTGGCACGGGGTGGGGGGAGAAGCAGGGAGAAGAGTCCTCCTCTGGGGCTGGGCAGCCTGGCATAGAGCCCCCTTCCCCATCAGCACCCAGCAGAGTCCCTCTCTCCATCCTGCGACAGTGGGGGAGAGGAAGGAGTGGTAAGAGTGCCCCTCTAGGGTTGGGCAGCCCTGTGTGCCGGGATTGCTCCCAGCTGTCAGGGAGCCACTGGGGTGGGCAGAGCTGTCCCCTCCTCCTCCTCCTCCCTTGCCATAGCGGTCTGGCCAGGCTCCCTCTTCCCCCACCCTTGGCAACCTGCAGGCAAAGACTGGGGTTTACTCAGGCCTGGCCAGGCCTGGTTACACCCCCACCTCTTCAGCTCAGCTTCCATGTGGAAGTGAAGGTCTGCTCTAGCGCTCCCGGGCTTCTGGCCTGAGCTACTGCAGGCATGTGTCAAATGTCTATCCACTTGCAAACCGATTCACTCTCTGCAGGTTAGACTAACCTGCAAAGACTGAATCAATTCAGGCTCGGGCTTTTTGAATGTCTGTCCCTAGCCTAATAGAATAAGCTGCCTAGGGAAGTTTTGGAATTTCCTTCATTGGAGGATTTCAAGAAGCAGTTGCACAGGTAACTGTCTGGGCTTGCTCAGGAACAATACATCCTCCATTTGTGCAGAGGGTTGGACTGAATTACTTCTGAGGTTCCTTCCAGTCCTATAATTCTATGAACATTCCTCTGTTACTGGAGGAACAATTTCTAGATCCTGTATTTTATATCAATGAGTAATAAATCTACAGAAGGCTGCTTATGTACAAATTCTGTACAAGTTCTGCACAGAAATGTGGTTGCATCTCAGTCTTGTGCTATGGTTTGCATATATGACTGGATATGAAGCAGAAGCTATCTGCATTTGTAACCAAGACAGTGAAGAACTGTTTATCAAAGATGACGGGGGCAATCTTACCAAAATCTAACAAAACTGGCTTTACATTGTTACAGCCTTACAAACTCTTAACTCAAAGTGAATTTTACAGCACATTTGAACACAAGGTAGGGAACAACTCTGGCCCAGTGGCCCGGAGAATGCAAACAATTATCTCTGGAGACTGGATGCCACAGGGTGGACAAGCTGTATAAGAATACTTCACAACATGCACTAATAATACCAATATATGAAAAGAAAACAGTCCATGAACCTCGCTGCACTATTTTTGCTATGCTTTCCAATGGCCCTTCAAGATTAATTAAGATTAAGGTTTTAAGAGTCATGCTGTATGTTCACACTCACCCCATAAAGAGGTTAAAATACAGACGTGCACTGCCATTTTCTTTCAACCATATAATTGAATGGCATTTTAAATAACCTGCTCATATCATGTGAAAACATATCATGCCAGAACAAAAGGTATACAGAAAACGATCAATTTTTAAGATATACTATAACATGGAACATATCAGTGCATTTTTTGCTGGCTCTGTGATGCTACATGTTGGCTTGGTGGAAATAATGGCATATAGCTTTAAAATTCTTAGCCACTGAAAACCTTGCTATAGTGGGAGCTTCAGTGGCTGGTTCTTTTTTAAGCAAATAGTTCCAGTAGTTCCTTACTACTAAACCACTTAAAAATAGCTAAAGGAAAAGGAATAAGGAGTTATACAACCTTCAGAGCTGTGGGGAGGAGGGTTAGCAAGTGGTAATACACCAAGATGTACACTTCTAGCAAAAAACAATTACAAGCTAGTAATTACCTCTTCTTTAAATTGATTCCTTCTAATCTCTAATGGATTTACCTCTAATCTCAAAGTAATTACCTTGACTCTCAATGGATTCTCACTCTTGGGGAGACTAAGCAGCTCCAGGGAAACCTTGGAAAAAGGTTCATCTGCAGTATGAAAAACTAATAATGCATATGCACCTTGACCAGCAAGAACAATAAGAACATATACACAGAAAAAGGTTTTAAGAGGCAGATAATTGCAGCTTAGCTACTTATTGCCTGATGAGCAAACATGGAGCACTACTAGCTGAGCTGCTGAAGGTTGGCAACATGACCATGGCAACATGACCACGTGAGATCCAACTGCCTACTTCAAAACAAACAGAAGTACCTTTATTTCCATGTTATTTCAAGTGCCATTCTCTCCCCTGCTTTTACCTACAGCATATTGTTGTATTCCTTACGTTTCCAGTTTTGTATCCTGTAGTTGCCCAGGAGTTTGAAGCATTTGCTCTGATCTTTCGGTAACCGGTTCCCTGAAAATTAATGGGGACAGGACTCTCTGGTCCAGGAGATGCCTCTGAAATCCAAAATTCCAAGAAGAGGGGCTGCTCTTCTGTGGGCAACACTGAAGCCAATTTCAACTTGCAATACTCAACAGAAAAAGTAAAGCCACAAGCAGCTGGACTCCCCTAGCAGCTCAGATGGGATAAAGAGAACAAGGGACAAAGCCAAAGAATCAGTGCCTTAGCATTAACTACAATGTAATTTAGGAGATATAAGGAAGTGACATTAGAGATGACAGTAAATTTTAAACATCTAAAAACTCGGGGTCTCCTCTGGACCCATATCCAGATGCCCTGTACTCCACAAAATATCTAGTGAAAAGCAACCCTTTAGACAGATGATTCTCATAATTTGAAGGAGAAATAAAACTGAGAGAGGTCACAATTTAAAACATTTGCTTCTGAAACAACTGAGAAAGAAATGCCCGATTACTATAGGTTTGACAAGGAAAAATTGATTGATTTTTTTACCATGTTACTGGTACCCAGTGCAGCAGCTCTAACTCCCTCGAATGGGGAAAAAACATGTTCTCTCCACTCCCGGTCAGCTGACAGTTGGGGTAGAGCAGGGTTGGGCAATTACTTTGGCTTTAAGAATTTGGGTGAGCTGTTGTAGGTGGAGTGGGCGGGGTGGGGGGGGGAGAGGACTGGCCCAGTGCAGGTGGTGGTGGTGTGGGGGGGTTGTTGACCTGGCCTGGCATGGTGAGGGCAATCAATATTTTCTGTCCCAGGTCTGTCTGTCCTGCACCCACCACTAGGGGTACTGAATGGAGCAGACAGGCGGGGTCTCCATGGGACTTGCACGAGCAGCGCAAGCTTAGCCAGGTAGATGGGACGGGGCCATGGAGCAGGAGGCGGGTGGAGCAGTGTCTGGGAGTGGTATCTGGTAGCAGGACAGGTAGGGACCAGGCTGGGATCATGGAGCAGTGAAAACGCAGGGCCTGGGTCTGAAGCAGAGCTATGATCCTTTCCCTACAATTCCCTGCTGTGTGGGGAGTAGATCATGACTCTGCCTTGGGCCTTGGTTCCATGCTGTCACCACCCTTCTCCCTGGTTTGCCGATTCCTCCAACTGCTCGCGGCCCCATCCCATCCACCCGACAGAAAATGCCCTGCCCACAGGGATCTTGGTCAGTCTCTGTCTGGTGTCCCCAGCAGTGGGTGCAGGACAGATGGGCAGGGGTGCCTGGGTTCAGCACTGGTGGAGACGCTAGCAACAGCAGGCAGAAGTAGTCATTGCCAGGCTGCCAGGAAGTGGAGTCCAGCCGCTGTGCTGCTCTCACCCTGCTGCATGCCTGGGGATAGCAGGACCAGCTGCATGCACCACGGCTTGGACTGTCCCGTGTCCAGGCTGAGCAGGGCTAAGGGACCTGCCACAAGCTAGATAAAATCTCTTCATATGCTGTATTTTGGCCACCCCTGGGGTAGAACTACAACAGTGCCACATCTCCATCTCCAGCAGGTAGTACTATTATGGAGTAGTGACCATGTAACCATAGTGGACTGTGCTATAATGGCTACACAGAACTAAAGGGAAAGGAAGGCTCCTTATGTTTTCATCCCTTCAGGAGTGCTGCGGAAATAAAGTTTGCAACAGAAAATATTTTAATGGCACATATAAAAACTCTGAAGGAATATAAAATCTAGAAGGTGCTAAAGTTAATTATTTTTGAACTGCCACAGCCACTGCCAACCAAAAAACAGCTACATTAGCCTTAGAAAGTACAATATAATTTACTGCACTTGGAACCCCTTTTCCAAGCCAAAATAGCATTTCTTACAATCCTGTTACTTACAGTTTCTCTTGCAAGTCCAGAAAAAACACAAACATAAAATCAAGTTGAATTTACTGAACTGTTAGTAAGCTGCACAAAAGAAGGTTATCTAGGATGTACAGGTATAATTCCACTATAGAACTGTACAGCATGGGATTCATAGCTTAAGGGTGTTTTTTTTGTCTACCAGAGACAGGATGTTTATAGATGTTTTAATGAAACCCAGCTAACAGTACTTGATCTGCAATCTGACAACAACTGACTGCAAAGAGTATAACATACTTACATGTAAGCTGGGATGATAGGTCAGTACACCGTTGTCACACAATGTAACGTATTTCTTCTTCCACTCTTTATTCAATGATTTGCCACTTCGCTTTAGCAGCATACCCTGGCAGGAAGAAGAAAGATAAAAGACAAAAGAATGAACATATGAACTTTTGCATACACCATTAATTAAAGGACAAAAGACTATCTTTTTAGTACTCTGCTGGTGTCCGTATCCCTGCCCCTCAGCTTGTTTCCTCTCTGGAGCAATGCCTACCAGCATTACCATACTTAAGTAACAACACAATTCTTCTTTATTGCTTCCATTAAATCAGTAAAGTGGGTTAAGCCAACAAAGTATTTATCTGCCTCAATGTTACTCTGTCCACCTAGCATATTAACAGAAAATTTTGCATTGAATTACAGTTTCCTTGGAATTCAGATTTTACTGGTGGTACTGAACCAGATTATGCCCATGACAATGAATTTCAAGCTGAGCAAATGTCAGGCAACATGGATTTCCCATGCAATTATGGGTTCCATTGTCTGCTGTTTGTGGCTTCCTCTCCTGAACTGGCTATTGCACAGGCAAAGAATTCAGAGTGGTTAGTGCTGGACTTTTTCTACATCACACTTATAGTTTTGTGTGCTCTCTCTCTCTTTTCCATGATGTGGCACTGCAGAGAATTTCCTTCATCTACTTTTTGTAGTAAGAGGAAACAGTACTCACTACAGGTGTCAAGAGCAGGAACGATCCTTGTGGGAAAACAAAGCTAAAGTAGGCTGTATATGTGAGTGAAATCTTGAGAGTGGAGCATGGGAATAAAATGAAAACACAGATGGAGGGATAGGTTGGGAGGGATGACAGCAACTATTTTCCCCAAAGGGTGGCAGAGAGAATGAGAGCACACATGCAGGAAATGATTTACTGCAGATTAAGAGATTAAAGACAGAATTATTAAACAGGTAATTAAGAACTAAAAATAATGTAAATGTATAGCAACACTGGAAGAAAAAAGAGGAACAAGGACAAACAAGAACATTAACAGAAAACAAAATCTGTAAGCAAGCTGATGAATCCAGATTCAGACAAACCAAACAGGAATTTACAAAGAGCTGGAATTTAGCAAAATACATAGGAAAAGGAATAGAACCAACAAAAAGCCAAAAGAAAAACATTAGTTTATAGTATACTTCACATATCACTGGCAGTTTTAACACTTGCTGGAAAAATATTGAAAGTTACACCTTTCCATAACTAGCACTACCACCAAAGGTTTCCAGTATGAGTAAAAAGGAGAAATTATATTTGGACAATCACTAGGCCTAAACACTTCTTCCACTGAATGTTAGCATTTTACATGCCACAGTTTAAATTTTCAAAATTCATCGTATCTAGATTACAAAGTTACAGAAATTCTAGCCAATTTATTTTAAACTAAAAATAAGATAAGCATTTTGGAAAAAATTCAGTGAATTACCACCTATACTATTAGGTTAAACCAAAGTAATCCTTATGCATAAATTTGCTTCTGATCCAAAATAATCTAGAATGTATTACTTAATCTGAATGCTAAATAGAATAAATTGGAAAATGATTTTTCCCAGTTAAACTTCTTACTCCAGCATAATTCTATGACTGCATCAAACTACTGTCTAAACTCTAACCATTTTGTATTAACAAATACCTATAAATCGGCAAATCTTGTACTACCTATGGGCTCTCTGCAGCTACAGAAAACAGTTGAAACAAAAATTAATATTTTATGCTCCTTAAATTAAACCTAGCCATAACCAGCAATATGAAGTAAAATATGTGTAAGTTTTCCCTTATAAATATGATTGAAGAAAGCTTCCAGTAAATGAAATCACTCAATATTAGTATACGGAAAATGAAGCAGGAAATACATGAAGTTGTGCAAATTCACAGTAACTGGAAATAGTACACTTCTGAAGAATAATACACTTAGAGTACTTGTGCTATATACTTACTTCATCAACAGATTGCTTTATAAAATTACGTCACTCCAGACTGAATCCCAACAATAAAGGGATAAGGGTCAGTCCCGTGCCACTGCACAATTAGAACTGCTCCACTGCCTCAGAAAACTGGCTCCCTCTCTGAAACACTGAGATACTTAATCCTCAACTAAACCCCGTGTGCCACAGTCCAGATGGACCCATAATATTCCTTTAGCAACCATCAAGATATTTCCACAGGGAAGACCCTATGGTCATAATTGCCCTTTACTGGACACACTCCCTAGATAAAGGCCACAAAGTGACCTTTGAGAATTCAAACATGCTATGGAAGACACTGCATACAGAAGCAGTCTTCACATAACTGAAATTAGGCATCAATGTGAAGATCTAACTTTCTGATATTCTAGAGGGTCAGGTTTTTCTCTGTACTGTTGGTTGTAACCTTCTAGTACTCATGATCTCAAACTTTTAAAAAATTGTACAGAGTTCTGAAGTAGCTTCTTACATGCTTCCAGAAGTTTGAGGTTTGTGCGCCAATTACAGAGTCTTCTCATGTAAGAGAGGTTGTTTTCTTCTATTAAAAATGAAAGCTTACATCTGCCTTTGATTTCCATGTTTGTCTGTAATAGGTGATCTGTCATTTCACCTTTCCAATCTTTTATACTCTAGAATTCAGTTTTCATTATCACTGTGTTATGTGGATCAAAATTTACTTCCCCAAAGCTCTTTCCCCCATGGGTACTGAAGTGCTTATTCCTAAAACACTTTAAAGGGAATTAAGCCCAAAGGATCACATACTGACAATTTTTTCTTTCCATTATCTTTGAAGTTTAAAAAAGGTAGAATTACATTTCACAACTTTTTGAATGTCCTGTAGCTATAGGTAAAACTTGTTACTATTATGGGAGCATAGTTAAACCAAATTATAAACTTAATGCATTGTGATGACAATAAAATATTCAATATTCACCTGGATTTCACAAGGTAGAAACTTTGCTACTCTTCCATTTGTGAATTAGAAAATTCCATTTTATGGATCCAGATGAAGTCATCACCTTGACATATCAGTCAAAATGGTGGTGAGACAGGTCTTTGCTTGACTGTTTTTAAGGACTCCACTGGACTTTTAGGTAGGGTCAGGTTCTACTAAGTATTAAACATATGTAATAGGAATGACTGAGGCATATTATCTGCTTATCAGTGTATCTTTTAAAAAAAAGTTGCGATATATTTTGTGTGTGTGCTATAGCAAACATTCTTTGTATTATACAACAGAAATAATCTTAAACAAATACTGCATGCAAAAACCTCTGACAAGTGTAATGCCTGACAAATACTGCATGCAAAAACTTCTGACAAGTGTAACCCCAATATACTAATCAAACTGAAGAAATCAGCTTAACTTAAGAGGAATTAGGTGCATTAATAAATGCCAGGAAATAGAGCAAAAACTGAAATATACTTCCAGAAGAAGGTACAAGGCACAGGAGAAACCTAAAATATTTTGTGGAGTTACAAAAGCCTAATGGTACATAGATATGGTACTCCAAACAATCCCCATGTAAAAAGGTTGTTATAATAATTATACAACAGGAAGAAAAAGAGTTAGTGTATCCCTCTGCCACATGATTTTTATTTAGCTGAATAAAAAAAGTATGCATACCTAATAATAACCATAGGTTCCATCAGACCAAATACAAACTTCACAAGCTATTTTGACTTGCGCACGTGCTCAATACACAGTAGAACAATCAATATTTCTGCACTTAAGGAAAAACAGCAACCAACTAAATACGAAGGAAAAATAAGATAACATACGATATAGCACATATTCAAGACTAGAGTCAGCTCTGGATGTGAATATTCCCAAACTCTGCGATGAAGTAGATCTGGGGCTCCAGTTCAAATTCACCACTATCAGAGCTGTCACCATTTCAGCACAATTTGGAGCATCATGCTATTTGCAACAATTTCTCTATTAAATATAGAGAGTTTGAGAGTAAAGGCATAGCCTACGTCACTGATTCTCAACCAGAGTGCCACAGCACCCTAAGGTGCTTGGAGATCCTTTCAAAGGTGCCATGGATCCCACAACACTAGCACAGGTAGTGTGAAAACACTATTCACAAGATAAACCATTTAAAAATGGAATGAGAGTGTTAAAAGCACTCTGACCTGTTGTGATCTTTCTGAATTCTTTGCAATGAAAGAGCTGCACTATTATATTTCTGCAGTCAAAAATTATGTGAAAACAAAGAGCTGAGATTTTCCAAGGGGTGCTTTGAGTCTAGCAAGGGGTGCCTTGAGTCTAAAAATGTTGAGCACCACTGGCTTACTTTGTAAAGCTTTTAAAACTCATTGTATACACAAAATACATTCCAATACTGGTTCCAGTATTAATATTCCCACAAAAGACAGTTTCTCAGTATCAAAAGCATCAGCTGAAGATATAAAATTAGAAACATGTCATTTATACCCAAGACCTCATTTAGGGAATTTCAGCTCTGCCAAAAGTGGTGCTGGTTCATTCTGAAATTCTGCTGCTGTAAAGTCTTTTCAGTCACAAACCCAAACATGTTCTTTTCAAAAAATTAATGAGTGACAATAAAACTTTTAGAATAGAGTCTCCCATATTCTTTGTTCCACTGAATTTTTATAGAAGGGAAGACAGAAGGGAAACCATTACTTATCTAAAGCTAGATAAATCTTTTAGACAGATTTGCCTAAATGGACTTTTAAGGCAGCCTAACATATTATAAGACCAGGTGAATTCAGAAAATATTTCTGAATAACAAAAAGAAGATTTTACGAAGAACTGGAATGTTTTGTTTCAACATTTTCAAATATTCTGACAAAACAGGTTGTTGACTATGAAAGCTCTTGCCTCTCTAAACCAGTTAGTCTCTATGGACGTTTATACATGTGCAGTGTGCGTGCTCCAATGCGCTGTAATTAACTGAGTGTGGTAATTACTGCGTTTCATCAGACACCAGTGTCATGTGTATCAGTGTCCCCACACTGAAAAATGTGGTGGGGGTGCTTTAACTAAAACTCATTCGACGAGCTTTAGTTAAAGCACGCCCACTGCCATTTTTCAGTGTAGGGATGCTGATCCATGTGATGCTTCAGGTGCTTTAATTAGAGTGGCTCTCAAAGCCGCTCTGATTAAAGTGCCCCCACCCTATTCCCGGAGCACGTGTATAATTGCCCTAAGATGCCACCCTGCCCTACCTTTTGCATGACTTCAGACTAACACAACTACTTTCCTCTCTCGCAACATTTCAAAATGAACCATTTAATCTTTTTTTACTTTGATCTAGCTTGACAAAGTTAAGAAATTCACACACCAAAAATACTACATTTATTCAAATCCAAGACAAGGTTTTACATCCCAACGCACATGGGGAAAAAAGCCCTGTTTTAGGTTCAAATACTGACCCAGAGCAGGTGCCGGCTCAGCTCTGGTTTGGCTCTGGAGTGAAGTCAGAGCTGAGCTGTGGCCTGCCCTGGGTGAGGGTGGCTTGTGTAGCAAGGGAGGAGGAACACAGTGGAAGGAAAGTAGAGGAGACTGAGTGGGGGAGGGAGAACCACATGGGGGAGGTATGCATTTTGTGGTTTGCGGGAGCATAGGGGAGAGACCACACAACCCCCAGCCCACCCCCCCTTCAGTCCAGCTCAGATACTGACCGGGCCAGACCCAGAGCTGCTGTTGTTGCTTCTTCCTGGCTGGGCCAGGGCCTCTGATTGCCTAGAACTGGAACCAGAGTTGCCCAGAAGGTAAGCAGTGCGGGGAGATAGGAGAGGCAGCTGGGGTCAAGCACAGTCATATGGGTGGGGGCAGGGGAGGACAAGTAGTAGGAGGAGTAGGTACCGGGTTCAGACACAGGCATGGGGGGGGCAAGGGGCAGGAGTTAAGTGGGGCCCATGGCAGAGGGACAGATGATATGGGCTGGGGGCACGTGGGAGCAGGGATGGAAAGGGATAAGTGGCAGGGGGCAGACAGCAGAAGTGATAGGGGGACAGTTAGTGGGCAGGTGGCAAGCACTGGGAGGGGACAGGCACAGGCGGGCAATGGGTGGGGAGGGGCAATTAGTGGGGACAAAGGATTGGGGTCTGGTCTTTTGCCCCCCACCACTGCTTTCTCTGCCACAGCAGTACAGCAGGACAAATTTTAGATGATTCTCCCATAATTAGATCCTATACATGGAAAATGATAACAAATTTATCATTTTCCCTGAACAGAATCCAATTATTGCTGGCCCTCTTAAATTTCAAGCTGCCTTGGACTTGGATAAGTATGGTATGTGTTCCATTTCAGCTGAACCACTTTCAATTCACGGAAAAAGCTGTTGTGGTTTGTTCTGTCTAAAGTGAACCAGGACAGTTATTTTCACAAAATATTCACAATTTCTTTGTCAGGACCATCTCAGCAACTAGTGCAATGGACTGGTACACATTTCTCCCTGAAGTCCAGTACCCAAAATGCCAGAAAGTATAGTTGGCATGCTGTGCTGATGCATAGTCCTTTGCAGATACAAGGCAGGAAGCAGAAGTTAAAGCAATTCCCAGACTGCGCTTTCACCATGACAAAAATCAGCAAGGTGTGGCTGGTTGTTTTACATGGCTCAGAAGGGGAATCACCATTTGATAGCCACCTCTCCAGCTACAAGAATAGCCTGTTGTAATATTATGCGGGGAAGGAAGCTAGGAACGGAACTACCTTCTCTTTCCTTTCCAGCCAAATAGGAATGAGCTCAGTGGCTACAAAAAGCTACAGAGGAAAAAAAAAAGGTATCTGCTTATCAGAGTGCTCCTTAACCTACAAAAGAAATGGTACCTGCTACCTGCTTCTCATAACAACAGGGCTATTTCAGACATTTTACTTTCAAAGTGCTAGAGTACTGATTCAGGAGCCTATTTGCAATCCCTAAGCACGTGAACCTTTTCCTAATTGCCACATTTAGAGCTTCTAGGTCACAGTTTAGATGCCCCTGCTCTAGCCTGTGTATGCAGCAGAAAAAGGTGGAAGAGCAAAAAACTACAACTCCCCTGTGCACCATCTTTAAGAGGATAACAAAGCCTAAAGCTTTTTCTATTCCTTCTACACCTTTTTGATACATAACAGAAGAGGCCCTTCTTTATAAAATGGCAAAATGAGTCTGAATGAATCATTTCACTTTATATTTATATAATATATTTGTTGAAAAAAGACAAGGAATACTGGCACAAGAAATAAGAGGAAACAAAGGTCAAGTGGGAAAATACACAAGCTTGCTTCCTATGCCATTAAGTTAGTGAACATTATTTAGAATTACTATATTGCTCTAACGGCAATTTTATGCCTTTCTTACACAAGTACTGCTTTTATTACACTATACTTTGCCAAACAAAAATACAAAGTCATACCTGCTTTTAATGTAAAAATGTGACAACTCTATGGAATGATCTTGAGAAATGATCTGTCGAGGGCAGTTTAGAACAGCTAAAAACACACTTCAGCATAAACTGGATTTTAAATAGATACATCAAACAAAAGAAAAACACAGTTTTTTAAGATCATGATTTAGTGTTAAGCTTGACTGAAATGGAGTGAGCTAAGGAGATGTTTACAAAGCATTCAAATTAGTGATTAAGGTATAATGACAATATATCCAAGCTAGCTTTAGACCTCAGGACCGAAGGCTGTCCAGAAGTAGTGGTACAGAGCTCAGAGCAGGCCAAATGACTTTGCTTCCAAGGCTATTTTAACATCCCGCACCGAACAAATCTCATGTTTTATCTCTAGGCCATAAATAGTGAGCCTAAATAAATCATAATTTCTATTTCAAGATACTACTTATTAAACCCATCTTTTCTAAAAAAAATAACTTTCACTGATCAGGTATCATTATTTATCGTGACAACTGATCCAGATAAATACTTCAATTTTTTTACTTTATTCATTCTTGAATTTTAGCACTAAAATTAAGTGTGGGTGCCCCAAGCTTAAAGACTCAATATTTTCAGGATTTAACACTTCCAATTTGCTCACCATCTATGAAAATAATTTAACACTTCAAATTATATTTTACCACCTTCTCCAAAAACTGCAACTGTGGATCTAATAGTGGGATGTTTCCTATCTACAGTATTTAATCCTAAAGAGTGCTATTTGTAGTTTTAGTGAGCTATGAGGAAAAATACTTTGGTTAGCATACATGTACGTCATTTCTTGGTTTTTGCTTAAGGAACTTTTTTGTTGTGCAAAAAACAGGAACTGTCTGTCTGTATTGCTATCTCTTTATTAGTAATGTGTATTCTGTGTCTAGTCCCAGGAGGTCATTGCAAGCCAAAAGCAATGTTAAGTGTACAAGCTTTAAATAACTTACAAAGTTAATGTAATGAATGTAAGTGTTATCTGAAATCCATCACTCAGTGGCCTGCTGTAGCCCCAAGCTGTGATAAAACACCGCTCATAAATTTATATTAAAACTCTGTTCAATAGCAATTATTTACCAACAAAGATTTATTGATTGCATTTGCTGTTAAGAGACTGGGGCCCTAACTGAGCCAATCAGCCTCTGTCGTTGAGCTTCAAGGCACCAGCAGAAGTTACAGACCACTATCAAGCTCAGCATCCTGATCATTATGGTGACAATCAGAGTAGTTAATAACAAGACTCCCATGTGAGATCGAATGCACATAAAATGGTTAGCTCCTGGTCAAGTGACTAGTACATATTCTATAAACCAGGTCAGCTGGAATATCCAGTTATCAGCTGAAGTAGAATTTAAGAATCCTTTCCCTTAAGCAACAATCCTTAGCTGCTTAAGCAGCTTTAAATGGAAGTCAATGGCAAAGCCATCATGAATTTATTTTAGGTTATATGTATTTTAAGTTCCATGTCTCCAACTGCAACATTTAAAAAAGTTTAAATAGTTCTCATATAATGAGTTTAAATATTCTCTGTGATGAGTGAGGAACAAATTATAGGACCTTAACTGCAGTGGCACCCATGATTTCATCCGAAATGTTCAACATCTGAAAAACGAATGCAAGTTTAAAGGAATAATTACACCATTTCCATCACTGAGATATTTATAACGTGCAGACCTAGCGTACCCCATGCCCGAAAAACCTAACTGGCCCATAGTCTTATCTTGATGATATTTTGGCAGAATTAAATTGGGAATCTTTCACATAATTATAAATAGCAAAAATACTTAATTTTACCCTCTCTTCAGGAGTCACAGTGATTAGCAACTAGCAGCTCTATGAATCGCCCATTTTCATTTTCCCCGTTAATAAATACGATAGAAATACCATTTTATCATATTCTGAATTCTGAATGAATTCTGGTCTATAAAGCATCTGCTTCCCTTCAAACTGATGAGTGCTATGAATATGCATTGGGAAAATCATGTGGTTACACCATGAAATTCAGCAATACTGCTTGTTAAGTTTTGTGTTCTCTTAAAATAAATTGTACCACAGCAGACTATTTTGTCCCACTGAGCAGGGGGAAATTTCTTAACCTGCAATTTCTGCTCTCAAAATGTCTAATTATGTCTCCGCTCCTAGAGACCATACTTCCAGTATGTGATTGGCAGTAACTCCCACAGCTTCGCAGTTCTACAGACATTAAACCAGCTCACCAGTAAGCAGTGTATACATGCCTCTGCTAAGGTGACGGTAGTCACTCTTGCTCTAAGCATCAATTCACTGGAGCAAAAAGCTAGAGAAAGCATTCAACTTCAACTCCCAAGGGAAGAAAACAGATATCTAGAGATTGACCATTGCAGCATACCTGCTGAGTACAAGGATACACATAAATGTTTTCCTGTTTTCTACATTTAAGGTTGTTCCTGAAACTACAGTACTAGTTAGTCTTTTGGAGAGTTATTCATAAGTGGTGTAAGCCATCACAACAGAAAAACTGTAACAAGCAAGCCACAAAGCAACAGAATGGTGGGATCACCAGTGCCAAAACAGTTATGAAAAACAAGGAAAACAGGTAAAATAATCCAGAAAAATATACCTCAGGAGTATGAAAGCTGGGGCATTCTTAACATCAAAGTTCTTTAACATAGCTAAGAAAAACCTTGATTTTGTCACAAGTATAAATAATAATGAGTGCGGACAAAGTCAAGCAACTCCTTTAAAAAGGTTGCACTGTATGAATCTACTGGGAGTTTTGTTAGAGATGCGAAGATACTTCCACAGCTGCAATATTTGAGTCTCACAGCACCTGTCTTCATATTTATGTTATTCAGTGGCCAAACTGCCCAAGCTGACCACTCACAGATTTTGTATGTTGAATAAGAGTCTTTTGGGGCATTTGTGGCATTCACTCAGAATAGAGGAGACCACTTTAAGACATGATCTTAGGTTCCATGCCAGGCAATACAAAAATATAAACACATAAACAAATAAAATACTTCAAATATAAACACCAGATTTTCTACCTGAATTTCTACTTGAAACGGCACTTACACCTGGTTGATTTGGACAACCAAATCTATGTCAAATTAAAACTAAAAGCCAGTTGTTCTAAGGCTGGATACAAGACATCGCCTTTATGCTGGCGTAACAGCTTTTATGGTGACCCAAGGCAAAAGCAAATAGATGTTTATACCCTGTCTCACCACCAACACACAAATCTGTGCCCAAGACAAAATGGAGTAATACTTTGTGCTGCTTTATTGTGCCAGACGTCTGTTTGCTTTATGATAAGAGAGTGCAGGAAGCCCAGGGCTGCCCACAAACTACAAATACCCCAGGTTGGTGCTCCTAGAGCTGCAGAGGCCCAGTCATGAGCACCCTGGGAATTCCCAGGTAGGAATGGGCCCATCAAGCCCCAAAGGCACCTACCCAGTTTTCCCCACTTACAGAGATGTGCCTTGGGTAATCTCAGGGATTCTCTGCTTACAGAGACATGCTCTGGAGATTTTGGGGGGCACATCTCTGCAAGCATGCAACACGTCATCTGTTGTCCCTCACGATGAACACGCACGACAATGGGCCATGTGCATTTTGCGCAATGAAGTGAAACAGCTGTGCCAAGAGTTTTAGTCCACTGACCAAGTGAACTTATGTGACTGAGTAAAAAGATGGGCATGACTTTATTGGGAGGCCTGATTAAATGGAACTAGCCAGTACCTTTCCACAAAATCTATGGCGATTAGTAGTTAACCTTTATGAATGTGTAACACGCTGTACAAAATAATCCTGACTATGGTTTTACAAGAATGGTATCTTAATCAAACAACCGAGAATCAATTAGTCATTAACATGTGGTTTGTTCTTGGACAAAAGCCAGCAAGACATGAACTCAGAAGGGGGCACACATTGGTGGTTCCACCAGTTTGAAAAAAAGATTAAACACCAAATGGATTGCTTGGCTCTTTATGTTATGTGCACCAGGACTCTTGTGATCCCTTGTTTTACATTCCATTTTAAAAGCAAGTGTCAGATTGCTGGTTTAGTCAAGCTATATTCAGTGAAGTAGCCAAATATCTGTCATAAACTCTCTTCTCAGTTTTGATTCCTAAAAGAATTGAGCAGATACTTTAAGTTACATCTGTTAGTAACAGATCAATCAGAAGCCATCCCAAGAGTTAAGGACTGTCTGGGTCCAAGCTTTTATAGTCAAATCACCTCCCACCTGCAGAATATTCCTCCACTGGCAGGGAAAAGAGCCAAATAATGAAGGTGTCGGGTTTATACCCTATGACAGAACATGGGCCAAGGATGAAGAGCTAGCCCCTTTTCTTAGTCACTAATGAGCTACAAGGCTTATAGAATGTTTCTCTTTTGGTCATGACTTTCGTTACCAGAGAGGACAGTGAAAGTGTATGCGGGAATATTTGCCACCATGGAACAGGTGTGTTTTTAGTATCTACCAGCTCATGACAAAGGGTGTTTTTCCATTCAAATATAAGCCAAAGAAATCACTCTTGGGTATAATCATCTAGAGGAATATTTGCCGCCTGCCCTCTCATCTTGGAACCCCTTATGAAAGACGGTTACCAATAAGCTACAACATCTGCCTTATGCTCTTCTTTCTTGCCAAATGAGCCATAGTCATGTCTTGAGACATTACCCAATTCTATCCCCTGCAGAACTGTGTTGTCCTTTATTATTTTTCAGCAAATTATGGTTTTATTGTGCACTTTTAGACAGCAAAACAGGAGTAGGCTACATGTCACAATCTAGTTACAAAGTTTAGTCATTAATAGGGAAAACTCGTGCTGCTCAGAAGACTTCACTACAGTGTCACTGAGTCTCTCCAAACAGCATTGTTACCATCTGATAAATGTTGCAGAGCACATGGGGCAAAATGTTTTAAAGGAAAAGTGGGGGGAAAAAAGTGCCAGCAGTAGCAGCAAACTCCTGAAACCAAAAGATGGAAGTATCACCAAGCTATTAAAACACTAAAAAACAGGCTTGCTTACTTCTGCCTCAGTTTCCTGAGAAAAATCCAAAGAACCAGCAGACAGTGGCAGCATTCCCTCTAAGCTATGCAGCATGTGCAGCCACACAGGCATGCCTGACAGCGCAGCATGAGCATACCTGCGTGGCTGTACATGCCACCCAGCTTAGAGGAAATGCTGGACACTGGCTAGCCATCATCACAGAAGAGCATAGAATATTTAAGATCTGGCAAAGCCAAAGCAAAAGCTTTGCTACAACTCAAGGAAGAACATAAACTTGTAAATGTTCTCATTCAAAAGGATCTTTTCTACTGTTGATGGTATCCTGAATAAGTCAAAGCAGGCTTCAGACCAAATTGAAGTACTTTTGATCAAGGACTGACACTCACCACCATTAGTGGACATGGCTTGCAAATTCCTCTAAGAAACCTCAGTATCACCTATAGATGGTATACAATGCATGGACAGGAAAAGCAGAAGGCAGAAGATGGGCACATTATTTCTGTATGTTACTGCTGTTCTTAACATGATTTGTCATACAGATTTACTATACAAACAACTATCAACCCTGTCACAATAGACTGTCCCAGCCATGAGAAGACTGCTGGTTTCAAGGTTCATTTTGACAAAACGAGTTTTGGAGGCACCAGAACAATGGAGTGCCTCAAGGCTCAGTTTTAGCACTGATTCTTGTTAACCTCTTAAAAATGGCCTAACACCACTACCAATACCAGATTTTTAATTAGCATGTATCCAGCACTACAAACCAAGACCTGAGAACATTTAGAAATCCTGAATGCTAACATAAAGAATATGGCACACTACTGTAAAAAAAATCTTAAACCAAAGTGTCCAAGACAGTTTCCATCTGCTTTTCCTTAAATGACAAAAAGACCAAAGAGCTGAACTTTTTTCTGAAAAGACAGATTGGATCTGGATCCAAAGCCTGTGAAACTTCAGAGCCTGCCTTGTGCTCTTCTGTAGCAGAATACAGGTCCTTGGTGAGGTTCAGCTCTTCTCATGCAGGACTAAAACACTCAACTGAATTAAACCACATATAAAATGGTGGACTGTTCTGGCTGCCAGTTATGTTTAACATTACCTGTTTGACATTTGAAGATAATCACCTCATAGAATCTGCTCTAAGGTACGTGACATCTACCCTTGTTTAATGAGTTTTATCTATCAAGTCATCTTGCCTCAAGAGAACCCTCCCCCAGTTTGGACAATTCTTCTTGGAAGCCTAACGTCACCTCCAGATGCCATACTACATGGCAAGAACAAGCTCTGAAACATGGCCAATGCTTGTCTCATGACAGATCCAGAGGTCCAACTTACTAGTTTTGATCTCATGTCATCTGTAGCCAATGCTGGGTTGCTTAAAATGTGGCAGAACTAGAGACAGCCTCCAAATTATCCCTACCACTATGCTTTGCTGCTGCAGCCGGTGAGAACAAAGAGAACATGACTTTGTTGGATGTCATTCACAAGCCAGGACTGCCTGCTTCCCTCTGGGGCTAGCACTCACTCAGCTGCTGAGTATAACACACTTATACACACTAGACTTGACAACCTGTGTAATACAATTCCACTTTTGTGTGCTATCCACTTAAATTAGAGCCATCTTTTACCATGAAAGCATGTACAGGTCTTCTATCATGTCCAGGATGCATCCATGAACCAGGATTCTTGAAAACAACACTAAATACAGTGGCACTGAGTGTGAAACTCCTATGTATGAGCTTCCTATCCCAGGGCGGTTATGGTTACTAGTTTTGAGTAAAAGAATTTGGAAACTGTCTGCTACCTTAGTGTAGGCTGTGGACAAATGGCAGCTTTTTTCCACCCCCAGTCCAATTCTGCATAGTTTATTTGAGTAAATTCCAGAGTCATACAGGTGAGTGTTGTGTGTCAGCAACTTTTTTACTTTGATATAAATGGAATTCCTTTCCTGGACCACAGAAGGGGGATAATGTGATCTCTCACCACTGAGATTTCACAGTCCATGCAGCTTCCCTCTCAGGGGAGCACATCCGGGATATACTGGGTGCATCTACATGTGCGTTTTACTGAGGAGTTGACTAATTAGCTCCACAACAAGGTGTCATGGTCTACATGCATGCTGCTATAAGGGTGCAGTAAATTAACTCCACCATAGGACTGTACTGTTGGGGACAGTACTATCCTATGGCAGAGCAATTCACTCCACCGAAATGCACATGTAGATAGTGACAGAGGCTGGCTGGGGCATGGCAGCACTACAGTGTGGGGGCTACCCACCACCTAGTCCTGTATTTTAGCACCCTCATACCCCACCCAGCCCCTTGGCCACCACCCGAAGCCCAGGGCTGACTCTCTGGGCCTCTTGCCACCCTGGTGTTGTTCCATTCCAGATCAAAGTGCTGTGGTGCCAAGCACAGGTGTAAATAATGCGGCCAGGAGCAGCTGACTCTGCCACAAACTGCACTGGAGTTTATTTCTTCTCTCTAATAGCATATATAGATGCACCCATCCAGTCTTGTTTTTAGCTATTACACTCAACATTTTCAGCATTAATCTAGCTGAGAATCAAATATCTCTTTCCAAATCTAGGATGCCTTGGACTGCATAACAAGAAAAACAAAACAAAACACAACACTTGTACTATAGTCTCTGAGGGTCAACCTAGAGTTAAAGAAGCCTATGATAACATTTAACAAAGCTAGTGTTCAAATGATAACACACTTAAACACACTAGACTTGACAATCTGTGTAATACAATTCCACTTTTGTGTGCTATCCACTTAAATTAGAGCCATCTTTTACCAGACTTCTGAAAGACTTCTGAAAGCGTATACAGGTCTTCTGTCATGTCCAGGATGCATCCATGAACCAGGATTCCTTATAGATTGTTGCCCTCTTAAAAAAATCTAGTCTTGATGCACCACTCATGGGACAGGAAGAACCTCAACCTCCATATTGGGTATGTACACTTCCACAAGTCACAAAGCACTTTGGAAGCGCATATAATGTTGATTGCAATTTAAAAAGTTAGTGAGTTGATGATATTACTGCCCTAAGAAGGAAGAGAATAAGAATCACTAGGTTAATGTATATTTCTCAAAGTGCACGAAAGCACACAGCAGGTCCAGAATGCACAGGGAGTTGTTTTTTTCCCCAGTAGAAACAGTTTCTTTGCTGCGCACCCTTTTGAATTTCTCTTAAAGTAGAACTAATGTAACCTATGAGAGCAATGCCTGAAATATTCAGTAATTATCTAGAATAAATCACTTCTATTGTGCAACAGCAATAGATCAATGACACGGTTTATCAGAATCCCTACTTGATACTGCTGTATTTCAGAGATTTTACCAATATGGCCATTTGATTATCAATATGGCCATTAGATTATCTGTTCAATAATCCTGAGGACACCTGTGTCTAAGGTGATTAGGGTCATCAAGGACAGAAAGTCTACAATCTGTTTTCCACACTGAGATTCCCCCAAGAGCTGATAGGAGAGGACAGAGTTTGGCACGCCACAGAACTCAGATATATGCAGTGCACATGCTTAAAACTGCACTCCACCATTTGAATTACTAGCAGTGACTCTTCCTTCTTTTCTTTCTTCATAAAAGAAAATGCTGAAGGAGTCACTTACAGGTTGGCACGTCAAACCCAACAACTACTTTAAGAAATTTTGCCTGTATCATCTTGTTACTTCACATGTATACTAGGCCTTGCTAGTTTTAATTCTGGCCGAAGTCTTTGTACTGAACTGTAACATGGGGAGTCTGATAAGACAATGTTGGCATTCTGTGGAACAGAGAAAAGTAGTGGATTGGTGTCATATATTCCTTTCTTCAGCTGGCTGACAGGGTGCTACCTTTTACAAAGGTAAAAAGGCTACTATGCAACAGCAGAATAAGACCATTCCACTCCTACCATGGAAGTGCAATAGAGCTAGCAGGTGAAGGCAGTATGTACTGCTACAACATACCAGGTGGGGCAAGGGCACATAATACTCTGATAAAAATGTACTGTTTGAAAGCTTTACGAGTAACTACTAGTCCTATGGGAGTACTAAGATCTAAAATGGAGGAAGCATAATATTATAACATACTACATACACTCTTAAGAAAGCAGAAACACAGCAAAGTTCAAGAGATGTCTCAATTCCTCTTATGATGCCAGTATCGTGAGAAATGAATACTGATATAACATGGTATTCCAAGCGTTGCATCGCAACTTCTACAATGCTGAAGGTTTCATATTAATAGTGCATTATATGCCACATATTTATCACCTGCATGCATTTTTTTTACTTGTTTATTTATTTTTTAAAGAATGATATTCCCTTTTTCTAAACTCAGTTAGCTATTCTTGTCTAGCCATATCACCTGGCATGTCAAATAAAATTTTTCTGTGTTGAAGTATATAGAGCTCTGTTACCTTCTGAGGTTTTTTTTCCCCCATTTACACTGTAGAAATCAGTCTTTAATAATCTCAAGTAGCAGGTTTATTAACCCCTTGGCATTGGCAGTTGTGGTTTCCCTGACACAGTCAGTCCTAATGTGAAATGTGCTGCAATGCAAATCATTATCTTAGTGTTGGGGAAACCAGGCAGCTGATGCCAAGCAGTCTAGGTCGGTAGTACATGCCAGCAGCTATCAGCTCTGTTTGAACCATTACTTCTTGCTGTGGCTACAATAGGATGCACTGTGTTCTTAACTACACTGGGCGCAAATGAAGTTACCATCCAAACAAATAATCAAAGAAATGCTGCTACTCAAAAATAAATAACATTCTTGCGAAGCTGACAGAGCACAAACAAATACTGCAATATGCACCATTTAATACAGGAATGGTAATGGCGGAAAAGTAGCCTGAACAGTTAGGTATAAAAAGAGAACGAACAACCAAACAATATTTTTTTCCTTCAAGAAATAAACATGATTTGGGGAGGAGGTGGGAGTCAACTGTAATTGTTAAGCAGACATGTCATCTTAGAGGTGTGCAATACAGCGCTCTACCTATTCCCTGAACTCTAAATTTATTTTTGTCGTATCTTTATACATATGAGGCAAAGTACATGGGGAGGGGAGTGGTGGATAGAAGAAAGCCCTGCAATGCTTAAAAACAGATTTTAACTTTCCATCCCAATCCAAGGCGTTTCCATAGAAACATCAGGAAGACGACGTAACAGAAGCTTTTTTTTGTAGCCATGTTTGGCACCATACCCCTCCCCCGGACAACCTATTATTTCACAAATGGATGCTTTTTGCAGCTTGTTCTGTGCAGGCTTCGACGAGGGTGGTGGTGGGGGAAGCGGGGGAGAGAAAAAGAATACTGGATCTTTAACCAGTTCCCTTGTGGCCCCCTCCCTTTTTTGTTGGTAATATTTCTGTCATTCTGCCAGGGTGTATGGTACAAAGGGTTACACTTTAATTGAGCTGTCAGCATCTCCAACAATCCTATAAAACTCCGATTATGCACGGCAGGGTTAGTGACACACTTGTTATTGTGGATGCCCTATTTGCTAAACCCAAACCCCCCCCTCACAGGTCACATAACCCAAGCGACCTTCCTGTCATTAGCCGCGTCTATTCCTACCTCACTGCTGTGAAAATCACACAAGCGAAGGCTTCAAAGCCCTTGCCAGGACTGAATTCGACCAGGAGCTAATCACCCACAAATCCAGCTCAAATGGCAATAATTGGCTAAACTGCTCACCTCTCCAGAGCTCAGCAGTAATTTGGGATAATAAAGAAAAGAATTATTCAGCTAACTGCCCTGAAATGTATGCTTTGTGACCGACACACTTCACATTTTAATAATGATGGACACAAAATCCAATTTAATACAGCATCTACTGAATAACAAAACCAAGAACACCGATGGAGAAAAAGTTTTTTTTAAATTTTTTATTTTTTTTTTAAATCATGGTCTGTATTATTGCACAGAAAGGATTCACACTTCATGTTGTGAAGTTTTGGGACCAAAAAAGGTCTCCATGAACAGCCCTCAGAAACTGAACGATGATGGGATTTTTAAATAATAGAATTGTCCCATGTTTAAAAATAATAATTTCACTGAGCTGCTATATATTCAATCCTTACTCCTTTGTGAGCGTTAAGGGGGAGGAAAAAAATCTCTCTTCTAAGGCAAACAGGTACCTTCCTGATTATTTTAGTTAATATTAAATTTCATAATTGACTCATTTCTTTGCTTTCACCCTGCCCTCTCCTGTTGTAGGATCTTCAGATCCAGAGACCGCTATAGCTATATTTAATAGCTCGGTAGTGACACTTCTTGGGCTACTCCATGATGCTGGCCATCACCCAGGGACTTACTGAGCTGGCTTAGTGGTGCAAAGATGCTCAATTACTTTTCCCTTCCACCCAACACCTACTACCACCCCAAGCCTCTCCTAGAGCCAACAATTATAAAAACCTCACAACATACTGCATTCAGACTTAAAATGGTCTAAATCATGTCTTCAATGTCTAAAAGAACACCAAGTCAGTAATCTTTAATAGATGCTGTCTGTTAATGATAGCCTCCTAGCAGATTTCAGCCATTATAGTGGGCAATAGGAACAGGAACAAGTTCAATGAAATGCCATTACCTTCCTATTTTTATCAACCTATATAACCTGCCAACAAACTATGCATTTAATCAGCAATTGGCAGGCTTTTTTCAGAAACGTATGCTTATTTTAGGAACTTAATTAAGGAAGCAGTCTGCAGCACTTAACGGAAATGCATCATATGTGCAGTGACCAATTTATTTTCCCTAGGCATGGGTAACGCTACTGCACTAGTTTAACACATGGTGACTAGCATGCTCAGTACCTGAGAGTACAAGTTAATAGCCAATATTTTGATTGCCAAAAGAAGAGAATCAAGTGGGATAACTCAGTGAAATCTACTGGAAAATGGAAACCTGACAGCATGCTTGCCTTCAAAAATAGCATTCTTTTTCCTTATACTATGTGCCTTCTGTATACTTAAGAACCTGTGGAAGTATAATACATAAGTGTGTACGCACACTACAATATATTCCAAATAACGCCTAACAAACATAAAAATGCTGACAATACATTAAAAAAGGTTAGCTTTTGAAATCACCAAGACAAACACCACATAATTAAGGCTAGTTCGGAACCTATTCCCTGAGGTTCATAAAACTACATATAGGAGCAGTGAACTGAAAAGCTGAAGAAGAGGGGAACCCATTTCGTTATAATTGTATTTTGTTTAACTTAGCCATTCAAAGACTTAAGTTCTCAAAGAGGGATGTCTTTACAGAGAATATCATATTTGTTATTTTATTGGTTTAAGAGTGTAATGAAAAATTATAAATACTTTGGAAAAATATTGGAATATTCATTGTTGACCAAAATACTGAGAAATCAATAGCAAACACAATACAGAATGCAACTAGTTACACAGAGACAATAAAATATTAAAACAAACAAAAAAGTGCAGAACATACCTGAAACTGCTGACATGAAATTGAACTACAATTACACTACTTTCTTGATACTTTTGGATGCATCCTTAGCACACCCCTCAGCAACATTTCAGAAAAGAAATTTAATACTTTTTTCCCTTTTCATTAAGAGAAGAATTAATCTTTTAACATGTCAGCTCTTTCTAGGTACTGAAGACAATTTTGCTGGGAAAGGTGTAATGATTTCTAGAAGTGTAAAGAAATGTTTACAATAAATAATAACTTTAATATACAAAGCAGCCATTTTAACTAGGACACAAAGGCTAGGGACAGAAGTCACGCATAAACCAGATTTAAGATGAACCTGGTTGAATACCAGACTTAACTGATTTGGGTCAAACTGGTTTATGAAACTTCTGTCCCAGACCCCTTCCTTGTTCAAGTTAAATCACAGTCCCCCAGCATGCTTTCCAGCCTAAACTAGGCAGTTCTGTCTGCTTCAGAGAGCAGGGCTGGTGCTACCCCTATACTCCCTAGGAACACTGAGGGTTGGCTAGCTGACAAAGGAGGGGGGCCAACCCAGTCTATAGGAAGGGACTGCCCCCCACAGGCAAACCCCATCTGGGGCAAGGGAGGGGGGGTTAAACACTACTTCTCCCACTCAAACTTACTGTTGGCTGCAACTGTGGACTACAAATCCCAGAGGCACCTGGAAGCAGGAAGAGGAAGTGATGAGCAACCCTGCTGAGTCTTACTGTTGTGATTCTGGACTGCAAACCCCAAAGATCTTGGGGGGGCAGAAGGAAGGAAGAGGAAGTGAACACACAGACAGAGAGCTGTGCTCTAGCATTTCTTCTCCCCTCCCTCCCCCTAGCCTGAGCCACTGCAGGCATGTAGCTGAATTTCCTGAATCAAAGGTAAATGTCTGTTCACTTCTGTTTCAATTTAATCTGTGCATCTTAGATTAACCTGCAAAGACTGAATCAGTTCAGCCCCGGGCTTTTTGACGGTCTGTACTGAGACACAGTATATGGTTAATACTTATCGGAATTAAAGGATGATGTTTTATTGATGAAATGGAACCCTGAACTTCAGAAAAAAAGACAAAAATATTCAATACCATTAGAAATGTCATTTTTTCATGCAGGCTACAAGCATGTAGTTTCATAACAATCTGAAAAGCATACAGTAAAAGCTCTGTTATCCAGCTTCCCCTGGGAATGGGGGATGCCAGATGACAAACTATGCCAGTTAATTGAGCACCCCTGGCTGCTGCTTCTCCTGCCACATCTCAGGGGTCCCTCTGCCCCTCCTGCTGTATCGCCGCCTGTCCCATGGGCCCCGCAGAACAAGGAAGCGGGTCCTGCACAGCCCTGCGCAGCCTGTTATGTCCCCAGGTCGTGGGGGCTCAGCAGCGCAGGTTGCATTCCCCTTTGGCTGTGGGGCTCAGAGAAACTGGAAGTGCTGTAGTGGGCACTTCTGTTTTCACTTTATCTTACAAGCCGGTGTACGAGTTAATAAAGCATGCCAGCTTATAAGATGCTGGATAGCGCAGCTTTTACTATATTTGTACTTCAGCATGACTAAGAAAAAGAAAATACAGCTTTCTATTTTACCTTTATCATGGGGATATCTCCCCCATGAAAACGGCGTCTTCTTTCTATATCAGAAAGAGTAGTAAGTCTATAAACGAGTGACGTTATAAAGACCAATAAGGACCTGAGATGCTTCATAGAATATGGCCCTGAACAGCAGTTTTCTTGTTTTAACTCAGCTTTGAGTCAGTACCATGCTTTCATAAAATAGCTAGTATTACAAAGAACACTCTGTTTGGCATTTGTAACGAACACCCTCACTGTGCAATTTTATGTACAGCTGCAGTGGTCTGGACTGTTGTACTCTCCCCAGTATATTACCACCATCCACAAATATTTTGACTAAGAACGAGTAACTTAACTCCATTTTGGGTCTTTATCCAGATTATATAACTAATCCTAAACTATGCAATTTCACCAGTCAAAATCTTCACTGGCCAATACAAACTCTCATATATTGTCCATTTCATAAAATTAAGAACCTAAAACTATATAAAGGAATTCTGTTTAGATGCCTGGGTCACAAAATACCAGCAGAATTAAGCACAAATATTCACTGGCTTTATGCAAACACATGAACTTAAGCATTGGGAAGAGAGGAAGGCATATAGGAAGATTTTTCCATACTGTCAACCCAAATTCTGCATCTGTTAAAAAAGACCATAGGTAGCAGGCCGGAGGATGATGGACAATGCAGCTGATTGCCCTTGGCAACCTGCCTTTTCATCAAACATGATCTACTGGGCCATTGTTCCATATACTCTCTACTACTTCCTTGTAGAGCTGGGCATGTGGAAAGAGAACATAACTTGCATACGATTTAGTTCTCGAAGAGAGCTTACACTTCAGTTTGCTCACCTTGAGAGTTACCTGTAGGAATGCTAAGTTAGAAATCCTTTTAAACCCCTTTGAAGCCTCCCCTCCAGTAAGAACACAAGTTTAGGTCAACAAAATAGCCCATAATATCACCAGACTTTAAAGAAAAATGAAGCTATAGTGCAGTTCTATGACAGTTTTTTCTTTTCTTTATTAAAACATGCTAATTCGCACACAATATATGATACATGCACAAAGGCAGGCATATGCTTGTTACTGGTAACAGAATGCAAATTTACTTTAGCACTCTA